>NC_086447.1:583214239-584614239 GCF_028390025.1 Pseudophryne corroboree
GAGACAGGGTGATCCTCTGATGCATTTGTAAATGGGACCCGGACCATTTGTCCAGTAGATCCCATTGAAAGGTCCTCGCATGGAACCTTCCGAAGGGGATGGCCTCGTACAATGCCACCATCTTCCCCAGGATACGCGTGCAGTGATGCACTGAAACCTTTTTTTTAGCTTTAATAGGTTGCTGACCAGGGCTATGAGCTCCTGAGCCTTTTCCATCGGAAGAAAAACCTTTTTCTGGTCTGTGTCTAGAATCAGACCCAGAAAGGTCAGGCGCGTTGTAGGTACTAGCTGGGACTTCGGTATATTGAGAATCCAGCCGTGCCCCTGCAGCATCCTCACCGACAGCGACACGCTGTCCAGCAACTTCTCCCGAGATCTCGCCTTTATGAGATCGTCCAAGTATGGGATAATTGTGACACCCTGCTTGCGCAGGAGCACCATCATTTCCGCCATTACCTTGGTGAAAATTCTCGGGGCTGTGGAAAGCCCAAACGTCATGCGGTGGACTTTGCAGATGTAGGGGAGGACTTCTGCTCCTGGGAACTAGCTGCATGCAGCTTTTTTCCCTTGCCTTTTCCTCTGGTAAGGAAGGACGATCCCGTACCTTCTTGCTTTTATTGGAACGAAAGGACTGCATTTGATAATGAGGTGCCTTTTTAGTATGCTGCGGGGGGACATAAGGTAAGAAATTCGATTTACCGGCCGTAGCGACAAGGTCCGAGAGGCCTTCTCCAAACAACTCCTACCCCTTGTATGGCAACGACTCCATATGCCGCTTTGAGTCGGCATCCCCCGTCCACTGTCGGGTCCACAGGAGTCGCCTAGCAGAAATAGACATAGCATTTATTCTGGAGCTTAGTAAACAAATGTCTCTTTGAGCATCCCTCATATATAAAGCAGCATCTTTGATATGCTCTAGGGTCATTAGAATGGTATCCTTATCTAGGGTGTCAAGTTCCGTAGATAAGGAATCTGTCCATGCTGAGACAGCACTACACACCCAGGCCGATTCCATAGCCGGTCTAACGATTGTACCGGAATGTGTGTAAATGTGCTTCATGGTTACGATCAGCAGGATTCTTGAGGGAAGCTGTATCCTGAGAAGGCAGTGCCACCTTCTTGGATAAGCGTGTCAGCGCCTTGTCTACCTTCGGCGAAGATTCCCATCGTATCCTGTCCTTTTGTGGAAAGGGATACGCCATAAGAATCCTTTTGGGAACTTGTCTCCTATCTGGAGATTCCCAAGCCTTTTCGCACAAGTCGCTTAGTTCAAATGAGGACGGAAAAGTGACCTCAGGCTTTTTCCCTTTATACATGTGTACCCTCGTGTCAGGGACAGGGGGTTCCTCAGTGATATGCAAAACCTCTTTAATGGCAATCATTTAACGAATACCTTTCGCCACCTTTGGCTGTAATTTTGCATCCTCATAGTCGACACTAGAGTCAGTATCTGTGTCAGTGATCTGGGATACGGTGCGTTTTTGAGACCCCGAAGGTCCTGGTGCCACAGGGACAGGCATGGTCTGACTACCTGACTGATCCCTAGCTTCAGCCTTGTCTAATCGTTTATGCAGTAAATTTACATTTGCATTCAAGACATTCCACATATCCACCCAGTCCGGTGTCGGCGTTGCCGACGGCGACCTGACCATCATGCACTCCCCCTCCTCCTTAGGTGAGCCTTCCTCGTCAAACATGTCGACACACACGTACCAACACACTTCACACACACACAGGGAATCTCTTTTCTGAAGACAGGTTCCCCCTGAGGCCCCTTGGAGAGACAGAGAGAGAGTATGCCAGCACACACCCCAGCGCTATAGAACCCTGGAGAAAAACACAGATTGTTTACCCAGTAGCGCTGCTTAATGTATAAACGCCAATAATGTGCTCCCCCCCCCCCCCTCTACTTTAAAACCCCCTTTCACCGTGTGTCAAGCAGGGGAGAGTCCGGGGAGCTTCCTCTCAGCGGTGCTGTGGAGAGAAAATGGCGCTGGTGAGTGCTGAGGGAGAAGCCCCACCCCCTCGGCGGCGGGCTTCTGTCCCACTCAAACTTACAAAAAAATGGCGGGGGCTCTTTTATATACATGTACAGTGCCCACCTGTACATGTATATAGACTTTTGCCATAGGAGAGGTGTTTTATTGCTGCCCAGGGCGCCCCCCCTGCGCACTGCACCCTTACAGTGACCGGAGTGTGTGAGGTGTATGGGAGCAATGACGCACAGCTCCGGTGCTGTGCGTTACCTCAGTGAAGCACCGAAGGCTTCTGCCGCCTGAGACGTCTTCTGTCTTAGTTTCTTCTGGCTCTGTGAGGAGAACGGCGGCGCGGCTCTGGGGTGAACGCCCAGGACGAACCTGTGTTCACTCCCTCTGGAGCTAATGATGTCCAGTAGCCGAGGAAGCAGAGCCTATCATTTAAGTAGGTCTGCTCCTCTCTCCTCAGTCCCTCGATGCAGGGAGCCTGTTGCCAGCAGTGCTCCCTGAAAAAGAGAAAAAATCCTAACAAAAATGCTTTCTAAGCAGGAAACTCAGGAGAGCTCCCTGCAGTGCACCCATTCTCCTCTGGGCACAGTCTAAAACTGGGATCTGGAGGAGGGGCATAGAGGGAGGAGCCAGTGCACACCCAGAGTCCAAAGTCTTTCTTAAAGTGCCCATGCCTCCTGCGGAGCCCGTCTATTCCCCATGGTCCTTACGGAGTCCCAGCATCCTCTAGGACGTTAGAGAGATAGATATATATATATATATATATATATATATATATATATATATATATATATATATATATATATATATATATATATATATATATATATATATATATATATACACACACACACACACACACACATACATACATACAAGGCTAGAACCCGCGGCATTAATACATCCGCGGTGCCAGTGGTATTTCTGACCACACCATACACATTTTGGCTGGTGGAAAAATGACAAAATAGGGTTTTGGTACTCACCGTTAAATCCTTTTCTCCTAGTCCATAGAGGATGCTGGGGACTCCAAAAGGACCATGGGGTATAGACGGGATCCGCAGGAGCTTGGGCACACTAAAAAGACTTAAGACTGGGTGTGAACTGGCTCCTCCCTCTATGCCCCTCCTCCAGACCTCAGTTATAGGAACTGAGCCCAGGAGAGACGGACACTACAAGGAAAGATTTTTGTCTTAACTAAGGGCTACCAAATTACCAGCCCACACCATAAACATACCGTACCACCGGAATAACACCAAACCAGATAACAGTATGCACAAAACTCCAGCAACCAGCTGTAACAAACCAATACACAAGTCGTGTATAACTAACTTAACCAGTAAGAAAATATATATAATGCAAGTAAGAGTCCGCACTGGGACGGGCGCCCAGCATCCTCTACGGACTAGGAGAAAAGGATTTAACGGCGAGTACCAAAATCCTATTTTCTCTTACGTCCTAGAGGATGCTGGGGACTCCAAAAGGACCATGGGGATTATACCAAAGCTCCAGAACGGGCGGGAGAGTGCAGACGACTCTGCAGCACCAACTGAGCAAACGCCAGGTCCTCAACGGCCAGGGTATCGAACTTATAGAATTTAGCAAAAGTGTTCGAACCCGACCAAGTAACCGCTCGGCAAAGCTGTACTGCCAAAACACCTCGGGCAGCCGCCCAAGATGAGCCCACCTTTCTGGTAGAATGGGCTTTAACCGCCTTCGACACCAGTAACCCCACCGAAGAATGAGCCTGTTGGATCGTACTACAAATCAAGCGTGCAATAGTCTGTTTTGATGCGGGATGACCAACCTTGTTGGCCGCATACAAAACAAACAACGCTTCAGTTTTCCTAGTAACAGCCGTCCTAGAAACGTAAACTTTTAACGCTCTTACAACATCCAGGGATTTTGGAATCGCCACTTCTTCCGAAGCTACCGGAACCACAATAGGTTGGTTAATGTGAAATGACGAAACCACCTTTGGTAGAAATTGTTGACGAGTCCTCAATTCCGCCCTATCCGCATGAAAAATCAAGTACGGACTCTTATGAGATAAAGCTGCCAATTCCGATATTCGCCTGGCAGATGTCAGCGCCAAAAGCATAACCACCTTCCAAGTGAGACATTTTAATTCAACCTTCCGCAAAGGTTCAAACCAGGAAGACATGAGGAACCACCGCAAGACGACATCAAGGTCCCATGGCGCTACAGGCGGTACAAACGGTGGAGCGATATGCATTACACCCTTCACAAAAGTCTGAACCTCTGGGAGGGTAGCCAACTCTTTTTGAAAGAAAATAGACAAAGCCGAAATTTGCACGTTGATGGAACCCAATTTCAGGCCTGCATCTACACCCGCCTGTAAAAAGTGGAGAAAACGACCCAAGTGAAAATCCTTTTTAACCTCACACCAGGAAGCGTATTTCCTCCAGATACGGTGATAGTGTTTCGCCGTAACCTCTTTCCTAGCCTTAATGAGAGTTGGAATGACCTCCCTGGGAATACCCTGGGAATAGATCTGGCGCTCTAACTCCATGCCGTCAAACGCAGCCGCGGTAAGTCTGGAAACACGCATGGACCCTGTAACAACAGATCCTCCCTTAGAGGAAGCGGCCAAGGATCTTCCACCAGCAAGTCCTGAAGATCCGGGTACCAGGCCCTTCTTGGCCAGTCTGGAACGACGAGAATCGCCTGAACCCTTGCTCGACGAATGATCCTCAGCACCTTTGGAATGAGAGGAAGAGGAGGGAACACATACACCGACTGGAAGACCCACGGAGACACCAGGGCGTCCACCGCCGTGGTTTGTGGGTCCCTTGTCCTGGAACAATACCTCGGGAGCTTCTTGTTGAGCCGAGACGCCATCATGTCTATCAACGGAATTCCCCAGCGTCCTGTCACTTCTGCAAAAACCTCTTGGTGCAGAGCCCACTCTCCTGGATGAAGGTCGTGTCTGCTGAGGAAATCCGCTTCCCAGTTGTCCACCCCCGGTAGGAAGACTGCTGACAGTGCGCTGACGTGTTGTTCCGCCCAGCGAAGTATCTTTGTGGCCTCCGCCATTGCCGCTCTGCTCCTTGTTCCGCCTTGCCGGTTTATATGGGCCACCGCTGTGATGTTGTCTGACTGTACCAGGACCGGTCGACCCTGAAGAAAACTTCATGCTTGGAGCAGGCTCTTAATAATAAAATAAAATAGTAAATGGCTCTTAACTCTAGAACATTTATGTGGAGACAGGCTTCCTGGGGCGACCATTTTCCCTGGAAATTTCTTCCTTGGGTGACTGCGCCCCAGCCCCGGAGACTTGCATCTGTTGTCAGAAGTACCCACTCATGATTACCGAATCGACGTCCCCCCAGGAGGTGATTCACTTGTAGCCACCACAGGAGAGAAATTCTGGCTCTGGGAGATAAACTTATCTTCCGGTGAATGTGTAGATGAGACCCGGACCATTTGCTCAGCAAGTCCCACTGAAACACGCGGGCGTGAAATCTGCCGTATGGAATGGCTTCGTACGCCGCAACCATCTTCCCCAGAACCCGAGTACAATGATGCATCGACACACTCAACGGCTTCAGAAGTTCTCTGACCATCGTTTGCAATTCCAGAGCCTTTTCTTCTGGAAGGAATACCTTCTGTAACTCCGTATCCAGAATCATGCCCAGAAACGTAAGCCGAGTGGTCGGAATCAACTGGGATTTCGGCAAATTGAGGACCCATCCGTGTTGTCGCAGGACCGATAGAGACAACTCCACACTTTTCAGTAATCGTTCCTTGGACCTCGCCTTTATCAGGAGATCGTCCAAGTACGGGATAATTGAAACCCCTTGTTTGCGAAGAAGCACCATCATTTCCGCCATGACCTTGGTGAAAATCCTCGGAGCCGTGGAAAGCCCAAACGGCAACGTCTGAAATTGGTAATGAGAATCCTGTATCGCAAACCTGAGGAAAGCCTGATGCGGAGGATATATCGGGACATGTAAGTAGGCATCCTTTATGTCGACTGACGCCATAAAATCCCCCCCTTCTAGGCTGGAGATCACAGCTCGAAGGGATTCCATCTTGAACTTGAAAACTTTCAAGTATGGATTGAGGGATTTTAAATTTAGAATTGGTCTGACCGAACCGTCCGGTTTCGGCACAACAAAGAGGCTCGAGTAGAACCCCTCCCCCCGCTGAGACGAGGGAACGGGAATAATGACCCTCTGTAGACAAAGTTTTTGAATCGCTGCTAGCACCACCCTCCCTGTCCGGAAGACCTACTGGTAATGCCGAAATGAAGAACCGGTGAGGGGGCATCTCCTGAAACTCCAGTTTGTATCCCTGAGACACGATCTCTAGTACCCAGGGATCCAGGCCCGATTGAATCCAGACCTGACAAACTTCGGAGACAGCCCCCCACCGGTTCGGACTCCCCCAGGGAAGCCCCAGCGTCATGCGGTGGACTTAGTAGCAGCAAGGGAGGACTTTTGGTCCTGGGCGCCTGAACCTGCAGAAGGTTTCCTTCCCCTTCCTCTACCTTTTGAAGCGAGGAAGGACGAGCCTTTTCCACGCCTTTACTTATTGTGACGAAAGGACTGCATCTGCTGATGTGGTGCATTTTTCTGTTGTGTGGGAACATAAGGAAGAAAAGAGGACTTACCCGCAGTCGCGGTCGAGACCAGGTCAGACAAGCCGTCCCCAAACAAGACAGTACCTTTGAAGGGTAGCGCTTCCATAGCCCTCTTGGAGTCTGTATCGGCGTTCCATTGATGGATCCACAGGGCCCTCCTGGCTGATATCGACATGGCATTGGTTCTTGAACCCAAGAGACAGACGTCCCTCGCCGCATCCTTTATGTAATCTGCAGCGTCCTTAATATAACCAAGAGTTAGAAGGACATTATCTTTATCCAGAGTATCCATATCATTAGCTAAATTCTCAGCCCATTTAGCAATAGCACTACTCACCCATACCGACGCCACAGCGGGTCTGAGCAATGCACCTGAATTAGCGAAGATGGACTTCAGAGACGTCTCCAGCTTGCGATCCGCCGGATCTTTGAGAGCTGCCGTGTCAGGAGACGGAAGCGCCACTTTCTTAGACAAACGAGATAAAGCTTTGTCAACAGTTGGAGATGCCTACCATTTTTCCCTATCATCAGAGGGGAAAGGATACGCCATGTAAATTCTCTTGGGAATCTGCCATTTCTTATCCGGCGACTCCCAAGCCTTTTCACAAAGAGTATTCATTTCATGAGAGGGGGGAAATTTCACCTCAGGTTTTTTTCCCTTGAACAAGCAAATCCTAGTTTCCTGTACCGCAAGTTCATCAGAAATGTGTAAAACATCTTTTATAGCCACAATCATGTACTGAATACTCTTAACTAAATGTGGATGTAACTCTGCCTCAGTGAAATAGACGTCGGAATCAGAGTCCGTGTCGGTATCAGTATCTACCACCTGAGTAAATGGCCGCTTTTGCGCCCCAGACGGGGTCTGAACCTGAGACAAAGCCTCTTCCATGGACTTTTTCCACACCTGGGTCTGTGCCTCAGACTTATCTAATCTCTTTGATAAGGAAGCTACATTCGAGTTTATCGTACTGAGCAATGCTAGCAAATCAGGTGTCGGCTGCGTCGACAGTCCCAACTCTAGCCCCGCATCCGCTCCCCCAATAACCTCCTCCGGTGAATAAGCTTCAGCCTCAGACATGCCGACACGTAGTACCGACACACCACAACACACAGAACGTCCCTGCTAGGTGACAGGCCTACAATAAAGCCCAGACAGAGGACACAGAGGGAGTATGCCAGCTCACACCCCAGCGCCCATATATCGCAAAAAACGATATATGTACCCAGCGCTGCTTTATCTCACTATTAAGCACCACACTGCGGCCCCCCTCTGAAAAAGCCCCCCCCGTTACTTGGAGAAGCGTGGAGGTCCTTGCAGCGTCTCTATCCCTCAGCCGCGTGTTGCAGGGAAAATGGCACCGGTGAGCTGCGGGACGAAGCTCCGCCCCCTTCCCGGCACGCTTCGGCCCGGCAAATTCAAAAGTGTTTAAAAATGCCGGCGGGGGTCTGTACACGGTGCCGAGGCACCCACAATCTTTGTGCCGCCCTAAGAAACTTTAGTAACATGCTGCCCAGGGCGCCCCCCAGCGCCCTGCACCCAGTGAATACCGTTGGTGATGTGTGTGGGAGCATGGAGCACAGCGTCACCGCTGTGCTTTACCTTCCGTCACTGAAGTCTTCTGCCGTCCTGCAGTCTTCTGATCTTCTCATACTCACCCGACTTCTGTCTTCTGGCTTCTGTGAGGGGGTGACGGCGTGGCTCCGGGAACAAGCAGCTAGGCGCACCAAGTGATCAAACTCTCTGGAGCTAATGGTGTCCAGTAGCCGAGAAGCAGAGCCTTGAAACTCACAGAAGTAGGTCCTGCTTCTCTCCCCTCACTCCCACGCTGCAGGGAGCCTGTAGCCAGCAGGGCTCCCTGAAAATAAAAAACGTAACAAAAAGTATTTTCTAGAGAAACTCAGTAGAGCTCCCCTAGTGTGCATCCAGTCACTCCTGGGCACAAAGTCTAACTGAGGTCTGGAGGAGGGGCATAGAGGGAGGAGCCAGTTCACACCCAGTCTTAAGTCTTTTTAGTGTGCCCAAGCTCCTGCAGATACCGTCTATACCCCATGGTCCTTTTGGAGTCCCCAGCATCCTCTAGGACGTAAGAGAAACTATATTTAATATAAACATTACTTTGGAGATTTGTTTTTTCTTTAAATTTATAGCATATAATAGAGGATTTAACAAAATCCAGGCTACAGGATGCTTACAAATTGGCTAAGGACACTAGCTCCCAGGGAGCTACGACATCATTGAATCAAGACATTTGTCCTTCTCCAAGAACAGTTGCTATAACGTGTTGTAGTTGGAGGAGATGGCTAAATACTCAGACAACATTTCTCATTTTAGCTTTTTTTAATTTAATTTAAGATGAATTAGAGGACTGAGGTGGGGGAAACATGATGTGAATAGAAGGGTGTGCAATGTCTGTATGTAGGATATATTATTTATTAGTAGATACCATATAAATGGGCTTTAATATTTGTTCTGAATTTTAGGATGGCTCCTTAATCCTACAAAAATAACTTAGCCCTATAAGAAGACATCTTTCATTAGTATAACGTCTGTCTTCCTTACACCTTCTTGCATGCCAGAAACAGAAGCAAAGGTTAAAGTATGCAAAAAAATTACAACTCTTTCCCACACTTACTAAGGTGACAAATAATTTATGACATGGTTACCTGGTTGTTCTGATGATAACGAAAAATAGTCACTGTTCCAGTTGATGAGGCAGTTAGAATTCTCTCTTGATCTAAAAACTACACAAACACAACTTTAGAATATTGTATTCATAAATCTTAACAAAAGTCTTCGCTTTAAGAAATGTACTCCATAAACAGTTTGTGAATGAAGATGTATGACTACCGGGAACGCATTTGTAATGAAGCATACATTCTTGTACTACCAGGTTCTTTGTTTGAATTTGTCGCAGAAAGCCTGTATGACATTAAAATCCAAAATGGCAGGAGTTGTGGACACTAATTTCATATATGATCTGTAACATTTTTAGTTGTATCAAAATTTTGTATAGAACTTGTTTTGTTCAGCATAAAAAACAGGAAACAAAGTACTATTATGCAGCTTTGGTATATTAATATATACATTTTACACACCTTGTGGTTCATTGACCCGTTTTGGATTACTAAAAGACAATACTCGAGTTCTTCAAGCAGCGCCCTGGCGGCACCCCCAGTTGCATAAATTGCTTTTAAACAAATTAAATCACGCACTATGCATTTATAACAATTGTGGAGCATTAACCAAGCTAAATTAGGTAAACATTAATAACTTCCCTTTGCCGATTGGCTTGAATAGCTGCTAAATTCTAAGACTACTTCTGTTAGATCTGTGGTACCCAAACTCAGTATTCAAAGTGCTACAACAGGTCATGTACTGTAGGTCACCAAGCAGTTGCACAGGTGTATTCATTACCAACGGACACATTTTAGCCATTTTCCTGGCATGAGGTCATCAGATGCGACCACACCAGCAAGTGTCTTATCTGATCTGGTCGCACCCGATGCGACCAGTCAAATACACAGTGTGTGTAGCTGCAGGGAGGAGAAACTTCCCACAGCTGCTGTTCTCAGACGGACTTTCCAATACTTCTGCCTCCCTGTAGCAGCTTGGGAAGTGTAAATAAACCCCTCCCAGCCCACCCCAGTATGCACTTTGTTGCAGAGTGGCTGAGAAAATGAAAATAGCAATGTTCACTATCAGATATTTGAAAACCCGTTTGTTTTTGTTTTACAAATATAAAATTGTATTTTATTTTTTTAATAAAATCATTATGGATAACTTTAAATAAGTGTTCTTCACCTAATTCACTCTTAAAAAAAATAAAAATAAAATACAATGAGCGGTTTAAAAAAAAAAAAAAAAAAAGGTGGAGCTAATTATTTCACTTGTGATTCTGTGAGGAGACCTGGAAAACGTGAACTGTTGGAGGTCCTTGAGGACTGAGTTTTGAAACCACTGTATTAGAGCTTTAATATGGCTTATGCTTAAAGTGACCAATTTTTTAGGGGTTGTAATTACGGGTTGGTATCAGGAGACAGACGTTTGGGATCCCGGAGGTCACCATATCGATCACGGCCATTAGAATGTCGTGTGGGGCTTGCCACAGTTTTTATTCCCACTCTGTGGGTGTCGTGGACACCCACAGGTGGGAATAGTCCCTGTTAGTTGTCATGCCGACTGTTGGGTTGGCCGGAGATCGGGATTCCGGTGTCTGTATAGTGATTAGCGGGATCCTGACCACCTGTCACATGACTACATCCTGTAATTACAGCCAGTGTTATCTGAAACTGCACACTGCCTGGGCTTGACAGAAACAAGACACATACATTCCAAGCTAAACAATCATGTACTGCCTTCCACATTCCAGTCAGACACTTATACCTTAACAATAGATCCTGGAAAAGAATCTGGCAGTTGGCAGCATGCTCTTCATGCCGACTACCGGACATAAACTGGTGTAACGGGCCAAAAAAAAATAAGATTTTACTTACCGATAAATCTATTTCTCGTAGTCCGTAGTGGATGCTGGGGACTCCGTCAGGACCATGGGGAATAGCGGCTCCGCAGGAGACAGGGCACAAAAGTAAAAGCTTTAGGATCAGGTGGTGTGCACTGGCTCCTCCCCCTATGACCCTCCTCCAAGCCTCAGTTAGGATACTGTGCCCGGACGAGCGTACACAATAAGGAAGGATTTTGAATCCCGGGTAAGACTCATACCAGCCACACCAATCACACTGTACAACCTGTGATCTGAACCCAGTTAACAGCATGATAACAGCGGAGCCTCTGAAAAGATGGCTCACAACAATAATAACCCGATTTTTGTAACAATAACTATGTACAAGTATTGCAGACAATCCGCACTTG
Source organism: Pseudophryne corroboree (assembly GCF_028390025.1). Taxonomy (NCBI): domain Eukaryota; kingdom Metazoa; phylum Chordata; class Amphibia; order Anura; family Myobatrachidae; genus Pseudophryne; species Pseudophryne corroboree. The sequence continues at coordinate 583,225,704 of NC_086447.1, forward strand.
GGATGGGCGCCCAGCATCCACTACGGACTACGAGAAATAGATTTATCGGTAAGTAAAATCTTATTTTCTCTGACGTCCTAGTGGATGCTGGGGACTCCGTCAGGACCATGGGGATTATACCAAAGCTCCCAAACGGGCGGGAGAGTGCGGATGACTCTGCAGCACCGAATGAGAGAACTCCAGGTCCTCTTTAGCCAGGGTATCAAATTTGTAGAATTTTACAAACGTGTTCTCCCCCGACCACGTAGCTGCTCGGCAGAGTTGTAATGCCGAGACCCCTCGGGCAGCCGCCCAGGATGAGCCCACCTTCCTTGTGGAATGGGCCTTGACAGATTTAGGCTGTGGCAGGCCTGCCACAGAATGTGCAAGTTGAAATGTGCTACAAATCCAACGAGCAATCGTCTGCTTAGAAGAGCACCCAGTTTGTTGGGTGCATACAGGATAACAGCGAGTCAGATTTCCTGACTCCAGCCGTCCTGGAAACCTATATTTTCAGGGCCCTGACAACATCTAGCAACTTGGAGTCCTCCAAGTCCCTAGTAGCCGCAGGTACCACAATAAGCTGGTTCAGGTGAAACGCTGACACCACCTTAGGAAGAAACTGGGGACGAGTCCGCAGCTCTGCCCTGTCCGAATGGACAATCAGATATGGCTTTTGTGAGACAAAGCCGCCAATTCTGACACTCGCCTGGCCGAGGCCAGGGCCAACAGCATGGTCACTTTTCATGTGAGATATTTCAAATCCACAGATTTGAGCGGTTTAAAATGTGATTTGAGGAATCCCAGAACTACGTTGAGATCCCACAGTGCCACTGGAGGCACAAAAAGGGGGTTGTATATGCAATACTCCCTTGACAAACTTCTGGACTTCAGGAACTGAAGCCAATTCTTTCTGGAAGAAAATTGACAGGGCCGAAATTTGAACCTTAATGGACCCCAATTTGAGGCCCATAGACACTCCTGTTTGCAGGAAATGCAGGAATCGACCGAGTTGAAATTTCTTCGTGGGGCCTTCCTGGCCTCACACCACGCAACATATTTTCGCCACATGTGGTGATAATGTTTTGCGGTCACCTCCTTCCTGGCTTTGACCAGGGTAGGAATGACCTCTTCCGGAATGCCTTTTTCCCTTAGGATCTGGCGTTCCACCGCCATGCCGTCAAACGCAGCCGCGGTAAGTCTTGGAACAGACCTGGTACTTGCTGAAGCAAGTCCCTTCTTAGCGGCAGAGGCCATGAGTCCTCTGTGAGCATTTCTTGAAGTTCCGGGTGCCACGTCCTTCTTGGCCAATCCGGAGCCACGAGTATAGTTCTTACTCCTCTACGTCTTATAATTCTCAGTACCTTGGTTATGAGAAGCAGAGGAGGGAACACATACACCGACTGGTACACCCACGGTGTTACCAGAACGTCCACAGATATTGCTTGAGGGTCTCTTGACCTGGCGCAATACCTGTCCAGTTTTTTGTTCAGGCGGGACGCCATCATGTCCACCTTTGGTCTTTCCCAACGGTTCACAATCATGTGGAATACTTCCCGATGAAGTCCCCACTCTCCCGGGTGGAGGTCGTGCCTGCTGAGGAAGTCTGCTTCCCAGTTGTCAACTCCCGGAATGAACACTGCTGACAGTGCTATCACATGATTTTCCGCCCAGCGAAGAATCCTTGCAGTTTCTGCCATTGCCCTCCTGCTTCTTGTGCCGCCCTGTCTGTTTACGTGGGAGACTGCCGTGATGTTGTCCCACTGGATCAATACCGGCTGACCTTGAAGCAGAGGTCTTGCTAAGCTTAGAGCATTGTAAATTGCTCTTAGCTCCAGTATATTTATGTGGAGAGAAGTCTCCAGACTTGATCACACTCCCTGGAAATTTTTTCCTTGTGTGACTGCTCCCCAGCCTTTCAGGCTGGCATCCGTGGTCACCAGGACCCAGTCCTGAATGCCGAATCTGTGGCCCTTTAGTAGATGAGCACTCTGCAGCCACCACAGAAGAGACACCCTTGTCCTTGGAGACAGGGTTATCCGCTGATGCATCTGAAGATGCGATCCGGACCATTTTTCCAGCAGATCCCACTGAAAAGTTCTTGCGTGAAATCTGCCGAATGGAATCGCTTCGTAAGAAGCCACCATTTTTCCCAGGACCCTTGTGCAATGATGCACTGACACTTTTCCTGGTTTTAGGAGGTTCCTGACTAGCTCGGATAACTCCCTGGCTTTCTCCTCCGGGAGAAACACCTTTTTCTGGACTGTGTCCAGAATCATCACTAGGAACAGCAGACGTGTCGTCGGAGACAGCTGCGATTTTGGAATATTTAGAATCCACCCGTGCTGTCGTAGAACTACTTGAGATAGTGCTACTCCGACCTCCAACTGTTCTCTGGACCTTGCCCTTATCAGGAGATCGTCCAAGTAAGGGATAATTAAGACGCCTCTTCTTTGAAGAAGAATCATCATTTCGGCCATTACCTTGGTAAAGACCCGGGGTGCCGTGGACAATCCAAACGGCAGCGTCTGAAACTGATAGTGACAGTTTTGTACCACGAACCTGAGGTACCCTTGGTGAGAAGGGCAAATTGGGACATGGAGGTAAGCATCCTTGATGTCCAGGGACACCATATAGTCCCCTTCTTCCTGGTTCGCTATCACTGCTCTGAGTGACTCCATCTTGATTTGAACCTTTGTAAGTGTTCAAATATTTCAGATTTAGAATAGGTCTCACCGAGCCTTCTGGCTTCAGTACCACAATATAGTGTGGAATAATACCCCTTTCCTTGTTGTAGGAGGGGTACTTTGATTATCACCTGCTGGGAATACAGCTTGTGAATTGTTTCCACTACTGCCTCCCTGTCGGAGGGAGACGTTGGTAAAGCAGACTTCAGGAACCTGCGAGGGGGAGACGTCTCGAATCTCCAATCTGTACCCCTGGGATACTACTTGTAGGATCCAGGGGTCTACTTGCGAGTGAGCCCACTGCGTGCTGAAAGTCTTGAGACGACCCCCCCCACCGCACCTGAGTCCGCTTGTACGGCCCCAGCGTCATGCTGAGGACTTGGCAGAAGCGGTGGAGGGCTTCTGTTTCTGGGAATGGGCTGCCTGCTGCAGTCTTCTTCCCTTTCCTCTATCCCATGGCAGATATGACTGGCCTTTTGCCCGCTTGCCCTTATGGGGACGAAAGGACTGAGGCTGAAAAGACGTTGTCTTTTTCTCCTTTATACGGCAATACTTCCATGTGCCGTTTGGAATCTGCATCACCTGACCACTGTCGTGTCCATAAACAACTTCTGGCAGATATGGACATCGCACTTACTCTTGATGCCAGAGTGCAAATATCCCTCTGTGCATCTCGCATATATAGAAATGCATCCTTTAAATGCTCTATAGTCAATAAAATACTGTCCCTGTCAAGGGTATCAATATTTTCAGTCAGGGAATCCGACCAAGCCACCCCAGCGCTGCACATCCAGGCTGAGGCGATCGCTGGTCGCAGTATAACACCAGTATGTGTGTATATACTTTTTAGGATATTTTCCAGCCTCCTATCAGCTGGCTCCTTGAGGGCGGCCCTATCTGGAGACGGTACCGCCACTTGTTTTGATAAGCGTGTGAGCGCCTTATCCACCCTAAGGGGTGTTTCCCAACGCGCCCTAACTTCTGGCGGGAAAGGGTATACCGCCAATAATTTTCTATCGGGGGAAACCCACGCATCATCACACACTTCATTTAATTTATCTGATTCAGGAAAAACTACAGGTAGTTTTTTCACACTCCACATAATACCCTTTTTTGTGGTACTTGTAGTATCTGAAATATGTAACACCTCCTTCATTGCCCTTAACAAGTAACGTGTGGCCCTAAAGGAAAATACGTTTGTTTCTTCACCGTCGACACTGGAGTCAGTGTCCGTGTCTGTGTCGACCGACTGAGGTGAAAGGACGTTTTAACGCCCCTGACGGTGTTTGAGACGCCTGGACAGATACTAATTGGTTTGCCGGCCGTCTCATGTCGTCAACCGACCTTGCAGCGTGTTGACATTATCACGTAATTCCTTAAATAAGCCATCCATTCCGGTGTCGACTCCCTAGAGAGTGACATCACCATTACAGGCAATTGCTCCGCCTCCTCACCAACATCGTCCTCATACATGTCGACACACACGTACCGACACACAGCACACACACAGGGAATGCTCTGATAGAGGACAGGACCCCACTAGCCCTTTGGGGAGACAGAGGGAGAGTTTGCCAGCACACACCAAAAACGCTATAATTATACAGGGACAACCTTTATGTAAGTGTTTTTCCCTTATAGCATTTTAATATATATAGTCATATCGCCAAATAAGTGCCCCCCCTCTCTGTTTTAACCCTGTTTCTGTAGTGCAGTGAAGGGGAGAGCCTGGGAGCCTTCCCACCAGCATTTCTGTGAGGGAAAATGGCGCTGTGTGCTGAGGAGAATAGGCCCCGCCCCCTTTTCGGCGGGCTTCTTCTCCCGTTTTTCTGAGACCTGGCAGGGGTTAAATACATCCATATAGCCCCCAGGGGCTATATGTGATGTATTTTTAGCCAGAATAAGGTACTATCATTGCTGCCCAGGGCGCCCCCCCCAGCGTCCTGCACCCTCAGTGACCGCTGCTATAAAGTGTGCTGACAACAATGGCGCACAGCTGCAGTGCTGTGCGCTACCTTATGAAGACTGAAAAGTCTTCTGCCGCCGGTTTCTGGACCTCTTCACTTTTCGGCATCTGCAAGGGGGTCGGCGGCGCGGCTCCGGGACGAACCCCAGGGTGAGACCTGTGTTCCGACTCCCTCTGGAGCTAATGGTGTCCAGTAGCCTAAGAAGCCAATCCATCCTGCACGCAGGTGAGTTCACTTCTCTCCCCTAAGTCCCTCGATGCAGTGAGCCTGTTGCCAGCAGGACTCACTGAAAATAAAAAACCTAACAAAACTTTTACTCTAAGCAGCTCTTTAGGAGAGCCACCTAGATTGCACCCTTCTCGGCCGGGCACAAAAATCTAACTGAGGCTTGGAGGAGGGTCATAGGGGGAGGAGCCAGTGCACACCACCTGATCCTAAAGCTTTTACTTTTGTGCCCTGTCTCCTGCGGAGCCGCTATTCCCCATGGTCCTGACGGAGTCCCCAGCATCCACTAGGACGTCAGAGAAATGCAGTGTATGCGGGCTACCGTTCCGAAAAGAACGATCAGTTGGTCATGCCGGAACGTCTAACACGTCTGTCCGTTGCAGTATTTTCTGTATTTTATTTTAAGTTGAAAGTCGGCCGCATTTGGAAGTGTATTCGCTACCGCAGCTAACTGACTGGCATATCCTCTGTTCCTTCACTGAGGAGGAACCCAGATATCATGTGGTCATACACTGTGAGAGATCTCAGTGTATGCCCATGATATCTACAGGGTGTAAGGCCGCTGGATAAAATTCCTGACGGTTTGACATGTATTTTATCTTGTAACGTATGCCCAGCTTAAATTATCTCACACTAATGTGTTATTACTTCATTTTTGCCATAGAATGGTGCTCAATTTTGATTCAGAGCCCTGATGTAATTGTACAATGTCTGTAATATTGTTTTTTTCTCAATACCTTGTTCTAATTTGTGCATGTAATCGTTAAATGAATTTGTGCATGTAATCGTTAAATGAATTCTATATTGTAAAACAGGTACATGAAATAAGGAGTCTCTTCTACTGGCATCAGACAGTATGCACAGCATACACAAGTACATAACTGAAAATAAGCAAACAAAAATAAAAAGTCCTAGCACTCCTTGTGCTCAGCAATCAGTCAGCTGCTATGCCTTGGAGACATCCTTGCCATGCTCTCCTGGCACAGCCAATGTCCTCAGTCCCTGGCACTAAACTGTACCCTACTCAATGGCCTCTAGCAGGCATCAGCGACCCGTGTAGTGGGTTAACGGGATTTTAAAACTCCTCTCCTGCTTCTGACTTCCGGCTGGCTCTGGGGAAGCTGGAAAACCCAGACTTCTGTTTTTCCACTTGCAGCGGTGCAATTCCGAAAGCCTGGGGTTATAAGTATCCACTGCAGGTGCAGAATTTAAAGGTCTTGTTTTCGTCTCCCTTGGAGGGAGCGGATACCACCAGAATGTGGCCAATTGTGGCGAGACACAAGCCCACTCACTATAATATACATATGTGAAAGCCCTCACTTACTGACCAACGCATCACTAATTCTCTTACTTCCGGATATGAAATTTAACAGATATTCTGCAGGTGGGAAATAGGAAAACTACATAATTAGAATTTTAATAAACCTTCCCTAAGGGGATAATAAGGGGGTTGACGTAACAACGTCCATACAGACGTGTGGCTTTCGTTGCATGAACGATAACGCCGTTTGGGCGTCATCATTCATGCAACGCAAGCCACACATCGGTAAGGACGTCGTAATGTCAAACGGACAATCTGATCATAATTTGGATTGCACCTCTAGTGTGTAGAATTTAATAAACTACAAAAATGGTCCTGTCACTTTTTACCATATCTGCTACGGGTGCTCCTCTGGTAATGCCGAGAATCATGGATTAATATTTACTTAAGGGGGGTACACACGGAGAGATCTGTGTTTAAAATCTAAGCAATCTGACTTAGATTTTAAGCACGGATCTGCCGTGTGTATGCCCTCCAGCGATAGCGATGCGCGGCCCCTGCATGCAGGCTCAATCTAGCGGGTCGCTCGCTTCAGCGCTGTGTGGTGAGTGGCCCCCCGTCATCACCCCCCACCCCTCGCTCAGCACATCGCGCTGTGCCGAGAAGGGGGAGAGATGTGTGCTGAGCGGCCTGTGTTAAGATCACTCAGCACACATCTCTCCCGTCAGTACTCCCCTTTACATTAAGACGTCTCAAATTTATAGCTCTATAGATTTACCAAAAGGCTCCTATGTATGGGGGTCCGCAAGTTTCCAAACAGAAATAAAAGGAATAAACCAAAGAAAGTGCAACACTCCAGAATTAGCAACTAGAATAAATGGTCACAAATTATAGAGAGGAAAGAAAAAAAAAAAAAAAAAAAGATTGTTAGGGGGTACTGAAAAAATACTTTCATATATAGCCGTTAGGTGAATGATAAACCTATTATAATGTTGAACAATATAGCATCAATAGGGAACACAAATGGGTTAACAAGAAGCTGGTCAGGTGTTCTCTAATATACCAACAAATAATTTTCTGGGTCATCTATTCTACTGCTGATAATGTGAATAACTAGGTAGGGAAAATAGTTTGTGTTTATTATAGGTCGATCATTTATTATGGTTGCTAACAGTACTGAGCAACACTTTTGTTCCTTCAGTCCAACTGTTTGAGTGAAGACCTGGGGCCTGGACATTTAGCTGCCCATGCCTGCTTTCCCATCTGCCAACATGCATGAGGATAGGGCCCTTCTGTCTGTATGAGGGCATTAACATGGAGAAAATAACTAAATAACCCCTGTGGCCTGGGAAAATTGGATTTTTACTCACCGTAAAATCCCTTTCTCGAAGTCCATCTGGGGGAAGCTGCATACTGACTTCTGGGGTTAGAGAGTGTGCGTATTAGAGATTTACCGGTAGGTTCCAAAATCCTGTTCTCTCTTTCATCCACTAGGGGACATTGGAGAGCTTACACTGGGGACGTCATAAAGTTTCCCGCTTGGGCGGGAGAGCTCTGAGGAACCAGCAAAACTAATTTGCCAAAACGAGAGGCCGAAGATACAAACGTGTCAAAACGATAGAACTTAATAAACATATTTGACGAGGACGATAAAGTTGCTGCACGGCAAAGATGTATAGTTGATGCTCCCCGACGTGCCGCCCAGGACGTACCCACTGACCTGGTAGAGTGCGCCCCAATGGAGGACGGAGGCTGTAAGGCAGGGGTGGCCAACCAGTCGGAGGCAAAGAGCCAGAAAAGATCCATAGGCAAGTGCAAGAGCCACTATCATGCGCGCGCAAAATGGGGGTGTGGCCTAGCTGTCACAAAGCCACGCCCCATTTTTGTGCACACACCTTTCGGTATGTTGTTTGTAGGAGTGTGACCTTGTGTCATAACCCTGTTTAGTCATGTTGTACAGTGCCATACATCTAAAAATGCCAAAAAATGGGTGCCACCAGAGTGCCAGATAAATATATGCCCCCAGTGCCAGATACATATACGCCCCCAGTGCCAGATATGCCCCTGATGCAGATACACATGTCCCCACAGTGCTAGATATGCCCCCAATGCAGATACACATGTCCCCACAGTGCCAGATATGACCCCAATGCAGATACACGTCCCCACAGTGCCAGATATGCCCCCGATGCAGATACACGTCCCCACAGTGTCAGATATGCCCCCAATGCAGATACACATGTCCCCACAGTGCCTCCCACAGTGCCAGATATGCCCCCACAGTGCCAGATATGCCCCTGATGCAGATACACGTCCCCACAGTGCCAGAGATGCCCCCGATGCAGATACACGTCCCCACAGTGCCAGATATGCCCCCGATGCAGATACACATGTCCCCACAGTGCCAGATATGCCCCTACAGTGCCAGTTATGCCCCCGTTGCAGATACACATGTCCCCACAGTGCCAGATATGCCCCCAGAGCCAGTTATGCCCACACAGTGCCAGATATGCCCCCAGTGCAGATACACATGCCCATACAGTGCCAGATATGCCCCCGATGCAGATACACGTCCCCACAGTGCCTCCCAAAGTGCCAGATATGCCCCCAATGTAGATACACATGTCCCCACAGTGCCTCCCACAGTGCCAGATATGCCCCCGATGCAGATACACGTCCCCACAGTGCCAGATATGCCCCCGATGTAGATACACATGTCCCCACAGTGCCTCCCACAGTGCCAGATATGCCTCCGATGCAGATACACATGTCCACACAGTGCCTCCCACATTGCCAGATATGCCCAGTGCCAATGTGCCCACACAGTGCCAGAGATGCCCCCACAGTGCCAGATATGCCCCCGATGCAGATACACGTCCCTACAGTGCTAGATATGCCCCCAATGCAGATACACATGTCCCCACAGTGCCAGATATGACCCCAATGCAGATACACGTCCCCACAGTGCCAGATATGCCCCCACAGTGGCAGATATGCCCCCGATGCAGATACACGTCCCCACAGTGCCAGATATGCCCCCAATGCAGATACACATGTCCCCACAGTGCCTCCCACAGTGCCAGATATGCCCCCACAGTGCCAGATATGCCCCTGATGCAGATACACGTCCCCACAGTGCCAGAGATGCCCCTGATGCAGATACACATGTCCCCACAGTGCCAGATATGCCCCTACAGTGCCAGTTATGCCCCCGATGCAGATACACATGTCCCCACAGTGCCAGATATGCCCCCAGTGCCAGTTATGCCCACACAGTGCCAGCTATGCCCCCAGTGCAGATACACATGCCCATACAGTGCCAGATATGCCCCCGATGCAGATACACGTCCCCACAGTGCCTCCCAAAGTGCCAGATATGCCCCCAATGTAGATACACATGTCCCCACAGTGCCTCCCACAGTGCCAGATATGCCCCCGATGCAGATACACGTCCCCACAGTGCCAGATATGCCCCAGATGTAGATACACATGTCCCCACAGTGCCAGATATGCCCCCGATGCAGATACACATGTCCCCACAGTGCCTCCCACAGTGCCAGATATGCCTCCGATGCAAATACACATGTCCACACAGTGCCTCCCACATTGCCAGATATGCCCAGTGCCAATGTGCCCACACAGTGCCAGATATGCCCCCAGTGCAGATACACATGCCCATACAGTGCCAGATATGCCCACACAGTGCCAGATATGCCCACACAGTGCCAGATACACATGCCCATACAGTGCCAGATATGCCCCAGTGCAGGTACACATGCCCCCACAGTGCCAGATATGCCCCCAGTGCAGATACACATGCCCCCACAGTGCCTCATATGCCCCCAGTGCAGATACACATGCCCATACAGTGCCAGATATGCCCCAGTGCAGGTACACATGCCCCCACAGTGCAGATACACATGCCCCAACAGTGCCTCATATGCCCCCAGTGCAGATACACATGCCCCCACAGTGCCGATACGCATGCCCCCAGTGCTGATACATATGCCACCACAGTGCCAAACTCCACCCCCCCCCCCCAAAAAAAAAAGTGCTGCTCACCGCGCTGCAGTGAGGGGAAGGAGAGCGCAGCGCGCGCCTCTCCTACCCCTCCGTCGGCGGTGTGTATCTTCAATTAGGCGCCGCCCCGTGAGCCAATCAGAGCTCGCGGACCCGCAGCCAATCAGGAGCCTTAGCTGCCGGTCCACGAGCTCTGATTGGCTCACGGGCCGCCGCAGAATTGAAGACACACACCGCCGCCGGAGACCTACTGCTGTGAGTCTGGTGTGTCGGGCAGCGGTGGCCGGGAGCGCATCGAGCCGCATGCGGAGGATGAAAGAGCCGCATGCGGCTCGAGAGGTGTGGGTTGGCCACCACTGCTGTAAGGCCTTGCTGACATATGCCTGATGGATGGTCAAGCGAATCCATTGGAGCTAGAATCTGCTTGGAGGCCGGGCACCCCCTTCGGGCAGCGTTGTACAAAACAACCTGCCCATTTTCCATAAGGCATCCGTCCTATCCAAATAAATGCGTAAGTCTTAGCACTCCCTGAAGGAATGTTTGCACTTCAGGTAAGATCCAGAAGTCGTTGGAAAAAAATTGAGGCGGCAGAAATCTGTACCTTTAAGGACCCCAAATGGAGGCCTGCGTCTAATCCGGTCTGAAGAGTCGAAAAGATCTGGAAGGAAGGTCTCAACCCTGACACCAGGAAACAGATGACCGCCAGATGCGGTGATAATGAGCCGCTGTAACTGTTTTTATTTTTGGCCCGAAGCATGGTAGGAATGACAGAGTCTGGAATACCCTTACTTCTTAGGATAGTGGTCTCAATAGCCACCCCGTGAAACGTAGCTGCGCTAGATTTGAGTGTAGAAACGGACCTTGCTGCAAGACATTTTTCTGGAGCGGCAAAGTCCACGGTTCGTCTGCCAGAAGCAGTTGAAGATCAGAGAACCAGCTTCTTCGAGGCCAGTTTGGTGCTATCAGAATGACACTGAGCGGCTCACGCTTTATGCACTTGAGAACCAGAGGGAGAAGCAGAATGGGAGGTGAAAAAAAAAAAAAAAATATATATATATATATATATATATATATATATATATATATATATATATATATATATATATATATATATATATATATATATATATATATATATATATATATAAATGTACACCAGAACGAAATTCCAGGGAGCAGTGAGGGCATCCACTGCTTCTGCCGCTGGATTTCTTGTTCTGGACACGTAGCTTGGTAGTTGGCGATTCAACCGTGACGCCATGAGAAGATTTGAGGACATAACTATCGCCGAACGAGGGATCACCGGATGCAGGGCCCTCTCTCCGGGGGGGGGGGGGGGGGGGGGGGGGGGGGGGGGAGGAATGTCTTGGCAAATGAGGAAGTCCATCTCCCAGTTGTCCACCACTGGAATGAAGTCGGAGGACATAATCACCCGGTTTGTCTCCAGCCATTGCAGAATCAGAAAGGCCTCCCTCATCGCCAGGCGGCTGCGTGTTCCACCCTGTCTGTTGATGTACACTGTTGCTGTTGCATTGTCAGATTGTACCCGAACAGGACTTTGCCCGAAGATGAGACGACGCCTTCAGAGCGTTGTAAATTACCCTTAGTTCGAGAACATTTACGGGTAACCGACTCTCCTGGATCGACCACCTTCCTTGAAAATGATAATCCAGGACCACGGCACCCCAACCGCAGAGACTCGCATTTGTCGTTGGAACAGTCGAATTCCGAACAGACGTCCTGCTACCAGGTTGGGGAGTTGGAGCCATCAAGCGACATCTGTGTCCGAGGTGATAAGTGGACCCTACGATGTAGTTGCAGGTGAGAGCCCGACCATTGACAAAAAAGGTCCAGTTGAAAGGGTCTATAGTGGCAACGGCCCAATTGAAGTGCCTCAAAGGCTGCCACCATCTTTCCCAAGAGACGAATAAAGAGGTATAACGACACCCATTTCGGGTTTAGAACTCTTTGGACCATTTGACGGATGTCCTTCGCCTTGTCCAGGGGTAGACACACTATCTGTTGTCTTGTGTCGAGAATAAATCCTAGAAACCGAAGACGCTGAGTTGGTATTAGGCGACACTTGTCGAAATTGACGCTCCACCCATGCTGGATTAGAGTCTGATAAATTAAAAATACATGGTCTAGAAGAGTCGTTTCTGTTGGTGCCTTGATTAACAAGTCGTCCAGGTAAGGACAATGGTGACCCCCAATGACCGTAGATGGGCAATCATCACTGACATAACCTTGGTGAAGATCCGGGGCGTGGAGGACAATCCGTATGGCAGAGCCCAAAACTGATAGTGTTCCTGTAAAATGGCAAACCGCAGGTAAGCCTGATGCGGATCCCAAATCGGGAGGTGTAGATACGCATCCTTTATATCCATGGAAGTCAGGAACACCACTGGTTCTAAGTTCGCCATCACCGATTGAATGGACTCAATCTTGAAATAATAAACTGTCAGGTACTCGTTCAAGGATTTTAGGTTGATAATCGGTCTGACGGAGCCGCCCGATTTTGGAACCACAAAAATGTTGGGAGTAGAACCCCCGACTTCTCTGGTTTACTGGAACTGGTACCAACACATGTGAAGTGAGAAGAGCCTGTATGGCTTCTTACAGAACTGCAGCCTTTCCTGAAGACTGAGGTAGTCCTGTTGTAAATAACCGGTCTGGGGGGCGAAACGGAAAAATCTATTTTGTACCCTAATCGTATCAAATGGTAAATCCAAGGGTCTGATGACGCGTGTTCCCAAACCTGATGGAAAGTCAGGAGACGAGCACCCACCGGTGGGTTGGAAGACAGTCATGCCACCGGTTTGTCAGGTGTCTTGGTCTCTGGACAGCGTACTGCTGTAGATGGACGACCTCTGGCTCTGCCTCCTTTAGACTGGAAGAAAGTCCCTCTGCCACGAAAGGACTGCTGAGGTCAAAAAGATTGAAATGAAGGACCGGTATAGGGCAGTCTTGCAGGTGCAGATTGTAAAAATGTGGATTTACCCCAGGTAGCTTCAGAGATCCATTTAGCTAATTCCAGTCCGAACAAGATATCCCCCGTGCATGGGAGGCCCTCAGCAGCCTTTTTTGACTCAGTATCCCAATGTCAAGAGCGAAGCTAGAGGGTTTGACGAGATAGAGGCTGAAATCTTTGTACTAATAGAACTTATGTCTTTTGCAGCCATAGCTAAAAAACTAGCTGATTATCGGATGTGTTCAGCGCTAACTTTAAGATCCGCCCTCGGGGTGCCGGAATCCAAACAGTTACCCAATTCGTCTGCCCAGCGGACGATTGCATTTTAACGCAAGGACTTACCAGCGTTGGTCTGAGTTGGGCCTCTGCTGCTGTATATATAGACTTCAGAGTCACCTCGAGTCTAAGATCTGATGCGTCCTTAAATGTAGCGGCTCCCGGTACAGGGAGCGTTTTCTTCTTTGACAGTCTAGACACAGACGCGGCCATTGGTGGAGGGTTTTCCCTCTTACCTGTCATGGATGACTGAAAAGGGGAAAACAGAGGATGGCTGTTGCTCACCCAACAACTGAAATGCCTTAGGTGCTGGAACCGGGTCCTCCAGGAAGTTAAGGATCTTCTTTACCACTACAATCAGTGGTTCCACTCCCTGCGCACCGGAATCAGATTCCTGGACAGGATCCTTCGGGAGTCCCTTCCATTCACCTTCCTCCATGTCTTCGAGATGAAGTTGCTCATCATTGACTGAAGTATTGCTGGAAGCAGACGTTTCTGACTATGGGAAGAAGTAGGAGAAACCCTGCTAGAAGATCCCATAGCGGTTATAAGGCCCTCCATGGACTTGGCTAAACCCTTAGCCCAGGCTGGTTCGGTCTTCTGGGACTCTGCCAGTTCGGCAGATAACACAGTCACAGACCCAGCCAGCATAAATGCCCAGGCAGGAGCGTTAGGAACGTCCTCAGTTTTATCGGAGGATGTCATGGAACATGAATCACACAAAGTAGAATTACCCTGTGGATTTGAGAGCGTAAACTTAGTGCTGCACCAAGTACAGGAGAATAGCTTGTGAGAAGCCTTTGTGTTTGACCTGCCAGTCATGTTCTAGGACACACACAGGTAAAAACAGTACACACATACACCGATAAAGGTGTTCACAAAAGAGAGACCAGGAAAACGATGAGGAAGCAGAGGAGGGGATCACACCACCCATCCCTTAATTCCCTGACTCCACCAAGCAGCTTAATAACCCAGCGTACTTACAACCTTGTTTGGAGAGGTTGGGATGTGGTGTCTTATTTGCTGGTTTGGTAGAAGAATTCACTGTCTCAGCCTGACAGAATTGTAGATCTCTGTAGAAAATTGATCACCTGTGCTCAGCCTGTAGAAAGGAGAGCTACAGGGAATAATATACTATGTACAGCAATTAATATTGCATGATATAGAATTGCATGTGCTTTACACAGATGCTAAATGAGTGAGGAAATGGCGCCACTGTGAAGCTTCGCCCTCGCCTACCGAATCTGTAAGGAGAAATGGCCACCCTGGAGACCCTTTCCCGTGCTGTAGTGCCCTCACACGGTTACATGTGCCGGTTACTGCAGCCAATATGAGAGAAAAGAGCCGTCTAAGCCACATGGTCACAGAGAGACCTATAGATGCCTTCCCTCCCTGTGCATACCTCACCCACGACCGCCGGGAACCAGTTCACACCGTAACACAGATAACTGAACGGTTTCCGCTGCATGAAAGCGGGAGCCGCAGCTACTCCCAGTTCTGGCACCGATCTCCTCACGTACTGGCCGTTAACACTTTGAAGGAGCTGCAAGCCAGGGAACAGGGTATAGCAGCGGCTTTACATGAGCCCTGGTAACCTTACTGATCGTAATCAGTGATTTCAGGATCCTTTGCTGTACAGAAGCATTGATCCTTGTTATAGTGTAAAAACAGAGAATTTTTTTTTTTTTAAATAAAATACCTAATAAAACGCTGGAGCAATGTCCAGAGTGACCAGCTCCCTTGCACAATTTTCTAAACAGGGGGATGATGGGTAGTATAGGGGGGAGGAGCATCACACTTTTCTAAATAATTCAGACCTGATTGCTAGGCTATGTTTTCGTACAGCCTGCGATCAGGTCTGAACTGTGCATGCCCTGCAATGTGCAGGCGCGTCGGTCCACAGCGACGGGGATCGCCGGGCAGCGACGGTATGATGAGACAAAAGCGATCGCACAGGCGATCGCAAGGTGACTGACAGGAAGAGGCCGTTTGTGGGTGGCAACTGACCGTTTTTAAGGAGTGTCCAGAGAAACGCAGGAGGGACCTGGCGTTTGAAAGGAGGGTTTCCGACGTCAGCTGCGGCACCAATCGCCGCACTGGAAGAGTAAGTCCTGGTCTGTGCAGAGACTGCATAAACTTCTGTTTGTGCCACTCTCCTGCATATGCGATCGCACTCCTGCACAGCGATTTCCCCCTCCCCCTGTAAGCTCTCCAGTGTCCCCTAGTGGATGAA
Source organism: Pseudophryne corroboree (assembly GCF_028390025.1). Classification (NCBI taxonomy): domain Eukaryota; kingdom Metazoa; phylum Chordata; class Amphibia; order Anura; family Myobatrachidae; genus Pseudophryne; species Pseudophryne corroboree. The sequence goes on from NC_086447.1 coordinate 583,241,320, forward strand.
TGAGAAACAATCCATAAGAAAAAACAGACAAGAAAGGTAGGGATCGCAGCATCCTCCAGATGGACTTTGAGGAAGGTATTTTATGGAGAGTAAAAAATCCAATTTCCTCTGCCATCCATCTGGGGGACACTGCATACAGTGTCAAAACTGGCATCACACGCCACAAACATATGAAAATGTTAGAATTTCGTGAAAGTGTGCACAGATGACCAGGCCATTGCCCTGCACAGCTGTTCCACCGAGGCGCCATGACTAACAGGCCAAGATGTCAGTTCCCCCCCCCCCCCCCCCCCGGACACTAGATCTGCAAATGCCTCCTGGTGCAGTTCCCATTCTTCTGGATGAGCTGTGTGGCGACTGAGAAGCTGCCTCCCAGTTGTCCAAGGAAAAGAGAAAAGAAAACTCTACTTGCTGGGGCACTTGCCCCAGCAAGTAGAGTTTTCTTTTCTCTCTTCTATTAACTACCGTTGTTATAACTCATGGATGCACCAACGGTACTATTATATTGTACATCTGCCATAATCGTTCATGCAAATGACTGGAATTCAGCTATTTACTTCTCTTTATACCGGTTCTAATATATCTACCTTACCCGAATATTCGGGGGAAATCAGTGCTCTTCTGACGCAACCACTCTTCTCCCAGTTGTCCACCCCTGGAATGTTGACTGCAGAAATGGCAGGAAGCCAAAGCTGCGATCAATGGAGGATGTTAGAGACTTCCCTTATTGCACGCCAGCTTCAAGTGCCAATCCTGTTTGTTGATGTAAGCCACTGCAGTGGCTTTGTCAGACTGCTTGCGAACAAGATGGCCTTGGAAAGTTGGTTGAGCTTGTATCAAGGCATATCAGATCGCCCTCAATTCTAGAATGTTGATGGGAACAACCTACCAGTGTTGGGTCTGAATTACCGCCACACAATCTGTTATACTGGCACCCGTGGTGACAATCCTAAAAACACCATCCACTGAGATAGGCGGTTGGACTTGGGTAAATTCACGATCCATTTGAAGGACTGAAGCGTATCTTGCAGGAGAGACATGGAAGGAGCCTTGAGTAACAGATTGTCTAGATAAGGTGTAACACCGACGCCAGCACATCTTAGCAAGGAGATAATGTTGGCCAAGATCTTTGTGAACACCCTGGGTGCCGTGGAGAGTCCGAAAGGCAAGGCTTGGAAGAGAAAATGCCACTGTCCCACAGCAAATCACAGTACACGATGACCTTTCCATATGGAGAGATGGAGGTAGGCATCCTTAATGTCAATGGAAGCCAAATATTCCCCTGCTTCATAGCGATAACTGAACGCACTGACTCCAGTTTGAACTCCTCCAGGTGAAGGTAAGGGTTCAACAGTTTCAGGTTGAGGACTGGACGAAAAACAGTCCGATTTTACCATGAGAAACAGACGGAAATAAAATCCCAGACCCTGTTGGTGTACGGGAACCGGAAAAATTACCCTGGAATCGGAAAGAGAAGAAACTGCCTGTATTAGAGCTCTTCTGGCATGATCCTGAGGGTCCAGATTGTAACCTTTGGATATAACACCGCTCACCCAATGATCCGGGCGGGACTGCAGCCTCAAAAGGTTCCTCAACAGGAAAACTGGGGCATATCTCGGAAAGATCACTTACCCCTGGGACTGAAAGGAAAGGAACCTGGGAGATTTACATTTTAGAGCCGAAACGGGAAGATAAGGGCTCTTAACCCCCGTATCCTGAGAAAACAGGATTTTAATTACCTACTGGTAAATCCTTTTCTCGTAGTCCATAGAGGATGCTGGGGTCCAATTTAGTACCATGGGGTATAGACTGGTCCACTAGGAGCCATTGCCACTTTAAGAGATTAATAGTGTGGGCTGGCTCCTCCCTCTATGCCCCTCCTACCAGACTGTCTAGAAACTGTGCCCGAGGAGACGGACATACCTCGAGAGAAGGAAATACACAGATAGTGGTGAGATTCACACCAGCTCACACATAAAAGGAAACCCAAGCTAACCAACTTGGAACGATTCAGCAACGGCTGAACCAACAAACGTAACAAAGTAACAATGCAGGAATACGAAGCACTGGGCGGGAGCCCAGCATACTCTACGGACTACGAGAAAAGGATTTACCGGTATGTAATTAAAATCCTGTTTTCTCTTACGTCCTAGGAGGATGCTGGGGTCCAATTTAGTACCATGGGTAGTGTTCCTTCTAGGCTGTTTCAGCAGGGTGCTGCACCCTGCCCATTTTTGAAATGTGAAAAAGCACCCTGCCCTTTTTCAGTGCACCCTGCAGGACCATAAATCGCCCCCTTGTATACAGAATGCAACAGTCAAAGTGCATGTTACAATTTTGTCGTCTACTCCTTGCCAACTTCTGAAATTGGAACACAATTTCTATCCTTAGCCAACTGGATGGCAGAGGAGGCACTGTAAATAACACAGCACTCTGATAAAGAGGGAAAGAACAGGGTAAGCAGTGAGCATGTACTGCTTACAGTATTTCCTTAGTAGAACAGACTTATTTTTTTCCTATATATTTTAACCCATTGTTTAACTTTTCTGTTTTATAACACATACGGATTATAACTAACTACTTCAGCACTGGAAAAGACATTTATAATTATCTACTTATGTATATGCTACAGCCGATCTTTCAAGAAGACTGGACATATACAGTATGGTTCTCAGTACATATATGTTAGGTGTCTTATATGTATGTATGGGTATATGATTTACTAAGGGCAAAATGTATGTACAAAAACTATAAACATATGCGCTATGCTTTGTGCGCAAAGCGTCGCATCAAAAATGTGCCCTTCAAAATAAAAATGTGGCCTCTTCAATGCTCAGCACCCTGCCCTAAAAAAATCCTAGAGTGAACACTACCATGGGAATGTACCAAAGCTCCCAGTACGGTATGGAAAGTGCTGAGGTTCCTGCAGAACAGATTGACCAAACTTTAGGTCCTCAGAGGCCAAAGTATCGAACTTGTAAAACTTAGCAATCGTGTTCGACCCAGACCAAGTAGCTGCTCAGCAAAGCCGCCCCGGAAGAACCCACTTTACGTGTAGAGTGGGCCTGAACAGATGTTGGACAAGCCAAACCTGCAGTCGAATAAGCATGCTTGATAGTAAGCCAGAAATAGTCTGCTTAGAAGCAGGACACCCAATCTTGTTGGGATCATAAAGGACAAAAAGTGCGTCCGTCTTCCTGTGACAAGTAGTTCTTTTCACATATATTTTCAAAGCCCGCACAACATCCAGGAACTTTGAGGTAATTGAGGTGTCAGTAGTCACTGCACCACAATAGGTTGGTTGATATGAAAAGCCGACACAACCTTTGGAAGAAATTGCTGACGCGTTCTGAATTCAGCTCTATCTTCATGGAAAAATCAAGTAGAGGCTCTTGTGCGACAATGCCCCCAATTCAGACACACGTCTTGCAGATGCCAATGCCAACAGTGTGACTGTCATCCAAGCAAGAAACTTTATGTCCACCTCCTGTAAAGGTTCGAACCAATCCGATTGCAGGAACTGCAGCACCACATTAAGATCCCAAGGTGCCGTAGGAGGCACAAAGAGTGTTTGGATGTGCAGAACACCTTTCAAGCAAGTCTGAACCTCAGGGAGAGCAGCCAATTGATTCTGGAAGAAAATAGACAAGGCCCAAATCTGGACCTTGATGGAGCCCAAGCGTAGGCCCACATCCACACCAGCTTGTAGAAAGAGGAGAAAACGTCCCAGTTGAAACTCCACCGTAGGAAACTTCTTGGATTCACACAAGACACATACTTTTTCCAAATCCGATGGTAATGTTTAGAAGTTACCCTCTTCCTAACTTGGATCAGAGTAGGAATGACCTTGTACGGAATGCTCTTCCGAGCTAAGATCTGGCGTTCAACCGCCATGCCGTCAAACGTAGCCGAGGTAAGTTTTGATAGGCGAACGGCCCATGTTGTAGAAGGTCCTCCCGAAGAGGAAGAGGCCTCGGATCTTAAAGCAATAACGCCAGAATATCCGCGTACCAAGCCCTTCTTGGCCAGTCCGGAGCAATTAGCATCGTCGGAACTCTTAATCTTTTTATTAGTTTGAGAATACTTGAGATGAGTGGAAGAGGGTGGGGGGGGCGGGGGGGGGGGGGGGGGGGGGGGGAGACATACACTGAATGGAACACCAACGGAGTTATCAGGGCGTCCACGGGCTCTGCTTGTGGGTCTCGTGACCTGGAACAGTACCTCCAAAGCTTATTGTTGAGGCGAGAGGCCATCATGTCTACCTGAGGTACACCCCATTGGCTTGATACCTCTGCGAAGACTTCCGGGTGGAGGCCCCATTCTCCTGGATGGAGATCGCGTCTGCTGAGAAAGTCCGCTTCCCAGTTGTCCACTCCCGGAATGAAGATTGCTGACAGCGCCAGTGCGTGCCTTTCTGCCCAGAGGAGGATTCTTGTTACCCGACATTGCAGCTCTGCTCTTCGTTCCGCCCTGCCTGTTTATGTAGGACACAGCCGTGACGTTGCCCGACTGAACCTGAATGGCTCGATCTTGTAGAAGATGTGCCACTTGTAGAAGGCCGCTATACACGGCCGTTAGTTCCAGAACTGTTTATTGGAAGGACAGATTCCTGACTTGACCATCTTCCTTGGAAGTTTTCCCCCTGGGTGACTGCTCCCCAACCTCTGAGGCTTGCATCCGTGGTTAGAAGAATCCAGTTCTGAATCCGGAACCTGCGGCCCTCGAGCAGGTGAGAAGTTTGCAGCCACCAGAAGAGTGAAATCCTGGCTTTCGGCGACAGGCGTATCCGCTGGTGCATATGAAGATGTGATCCCGACCACTTGTCCAGGAGATCCAGCTGGAAGAACCGTGCATGGTATCTTCCGTACTGTAGAGCCTCGTAGGAGGCCACCATCTTTCCCAGAAGGCGAATGCATTGATTAACAGATACCCGGGCTGGCTTCAAGACATCCCGGACCATGGATTGGATCACCAATGCTTTCTCTAGTGGTAGAAACACCCTCTGCACTTCCGTGTCGAGTATCATCCCCAAGAAAGGAGGTCTCCTTGTCTGTTCCAAATGTGACTTTGGAAGATTCAGGATCCACCCATGATCCCGGAGTAGTCGAGTTGAGAGAGCAATACTCTGCAACAGCTTCTCCCTAGAAGATGCCTTTATCAGCAGATCATCCAGATATGGAATTATGTTCACTCCCTGTTTACGAAGAAGGAGCATCATCTCTGCCATGACCTTGGTGAACACCCTCGGAGCTGTGGAGAGGCCAAATGGCAGGGCCTGGAACTGGTAGTGACAGTCCTGTAGTGCAAACCTGAAATAGTCCTGGTGAGGCGGCCAGATCGGAATGTGAAGGTACGCATTTTTGATATCCAGGGATACCAGGAATTACCCTCCCCCAGACCTGAGACCACCGTTCTCAGCGACTCCATCCTGAGCACCTGCAAGTATGGGTTCAAGGACTTCAGGTTCAATACTGGCCTGACCGAACCGTCCGGTTTCGGTACCACAAAAGGTTTGAGTAATAACCCCTGTTTCTTAGGTGATGTGGAACTGGAACAATTACATTTATTTGTACCAAATTTTTGAATGGCTTCCTGCAAAATTGTACTTCGTCAGCGAAGCTTGTAAGCCTGATTTGAAGAATCTGAGGTGGAAGCACCTGAAATTCCAGTCTGTACCCCTGAGTAACAATATCCTTTACCCAGGGGTCTAGGCACAACGCCACCCAGACGTGACTGAAATCTTTTAGTCTCGCTCCCACCTGCCTGATCCCCAGGCCGGGAGGTCCACAGTCATGCTGAAGACTTGGAGGAAGCAGAACCTGGATTCTGTTCCTGGGAACCTGTTGGTGCAGGTTTTCTGTATTTTCCCCAGCCTCCACTAATGAAGGCCCTTGGATTTTTTTAATTTTGCGGTCCGAAAGGACTGCAGCGTAGGCGCAGGATAAGATTTCCGAGCCGGTGCAGCTGCGGAGGGAAGAAAGGTCGACTTGCCCGCAGTTGCCGTGGATATCCACGCATCCAGCGCTTCCCCAAACAGGGCCTCACCTGTGAAGGGTAGAGTCTCTACGCTCTTCTTCTCCGTGCCGAGACTGCCATGGAAGAAGCCCTTGCGTTAAGCTGGCCAATGTCGTTCATGGCTTCCACCATTAAACCTGCCGAATCCTGTATGTGACGCAAAAACAAGTCAATGTCACTCCTATCCATAGTATCTAAGTCCTCAAGTAATGTGCCTGACCACTTTACTATGGCTTTAGAAACTTACGCGCAAGCAATAGTGGGCCTTAAGGCCACGCATGTAGCAGTGCACAGTGATTTGAGCGCAGTCTCAATTTTGCGGTCAGCCGGTTCCTTTAAGGCGGTTGAACAAGGGACATGCAAAAACTACCTTTTTCGACAACCTAGATACAGAAGCGTCAACTATTTTTTTTCTGTTCTCTTCAGGGAAAGGAAAAGCAATGAGAAATCTTTTAGGAATCTGAAATTCTCTGGGTTTTCCCTGGATTTCTCAAACAAGGAGTTTAACTCCTTAGAAGCAGGGAAGGTAACGGAGGATTTCTTAGCCTGGGGATTCAGTCTCCGTTTAGCGTCTGTGACCAGTGTAGGGTATTAAGACGCTGGCTCAGGACGCCTCTCAAAGTGCCAACACTGTGTGCCGCTGAGCCTTCCCGAAGCGCAGCCGCTCAGAGCTGCGCTCCTGCCCTTGTGCCGCCATATCTCACCTCTTCTGATGATCTGGCTCTGTAAGGTGGTGGCAGCATGCTGCCAGGGTGAGCGATCCCTTGTGGCGGGGAACGTTTGATCCCCTCAGGAGCTCAGTGTCCTGTCAGCGGAGATAGTGGCTCAGACCCCGCAGGGCGGACACTACTCCACTCCCCTTAGTCCCACGAAGCAAGGAGGCTGTTGCCAGCAGCCGCCCTGTAAAAATAGGATTTTAATACCTACCGGTAAATCCTTTTCTCCTAGTCCGTAGAAGATGCTGGGGACTCCCAAAAAGGACCATGGGGTATAGACGGGATCCGCAGGAGCTTGGGCACACCATAAAGACTTAAACTGGGTGTGAACTGGCTCCTCCCTCTATGCCCCTCCTCCAGACCTCAGTTATAGGAACTGTGCCCAGGAGAGACGGACATTTCGAGGATAGGATTTTTGTTAAATTAAGGGCGAGAAACATACCAGCCCATACCACAAACATACCGTACAACTGGAATAGAATGAAACCAGATAACCCGTAAGAACTAACAACAGCAACAAGCTGAAGAAAACCAATACACAATCCGTGTGTAAACAAGTACAACCAGTAATAATACAACTGCAAGAAACAGTCCGCACTGGGATGGGCGCCCAGTATCCTCTAGGGACTAGGAGAAAAGGATTTACCGGTAGGTATTAAAATCCTATTTTCTCTTACGTCCTAGGGGATGCTGGGGACTCCAAAAGGACCATGGGGTCTATACCAAAGCTCCAGAACGGGCGGGAGAGTGCGGACGACTCTGCAGCACCGATTGAGCAAACATAAGGTCCTCCTCAGCCAGGGTATCAAACTTGTAAAACTTAGCAAAGGTGTTTGAACCCGACCACGTAGCTGCTCGGCAAAGCTGAAGGGCCGAGACCCCTCGGGCATCCGCCCAAGATGAGCCCACTTTCCTGGTAGAATGGGCCTTTACTGACTTCGGCAACGGTAGCCCAGCCGAAGAATGAGCTTGCAGAATCGTATTACAAATCCAGCGAGCAATAGTCTGCTTAGAAGCAGGATTTCCAATCTTGTTGGAAGCAAACAGGACAAACAAAGCCTCTGTTTTCCTGGTAAGAGCCGTTCTGGCGACGTAAATTTTCAAGGCTCTTACAACATCAAGAGACCTTGGAACCGCCACAGCATCCGTAGACACAGGCACCACAATAGGTTGGTTGATGTGAAAAGAAGAAACCACCTTCGGCAGAAATTGTTGACGAGTCCTCAATTCCGCTCTATCCGAATGGAATATCAAATACGGGCTCTTGTGAGACAAGGCCGCCAATTCAGACACTCACCTGGCCGACGCCAGAGCCAAAAACATGACCACTTTCCAAGTGAGAAACCTTAACTCAACCTTACACAAAGGTTCAAACCAAGGAGACATAAGGAACTGCAAGACCACTTCAAGATCCCACGGCGGCACAAATGGAGGTTGTATATGCAACACACCCTTCACAAAGGTCTGAACCTCAGGCAGGACGGCCAATTCTTTCTGAAAGAAAATAGATAAAGCCGAAATCTGCACTTTTATGGAACCCAATTTCAGGCCTGCATCTACGCCTGCCTGCAAAAAAATGGAGAAACCGACCCAAGAGAAACTCCTCCACCAGAGCTGCTTTGGTCTCACACCATGAAACATATTTCCTCCAAATACGGTGATAATGTTTTGCCGTTACCTCCTTTATAGCTTTAAGGAGAGTGGGGATGACCTCCCCGGGAATACCCTTCCGAGCTAAGATTTGGCGCTCAACTTCCACGCCGTCAAACGCAGCCGCGGTAAGTCCGGAAACACGCAGGGCCCCTGCAATAACAGGTCCTCTCTTAGAGGAAGCGGCCAGGGATCTTCCACTAGTAATTCTTGAAGATCTGGATACCAGGCCCTCCGTGGCCAATCTGGAACGACGAGTATCGCCTGCACCCTTGCTCGTCGAACGATCCTCAGCACCTTTGGAATGAGAGGAAGCAGAGGAAACACATACACTGACTGAAACACCCACGGAGTCACCAGGCGTCCACTGCACTGGCTTGGGGGTCCCTTGACCTGGAACAATACCTCGGAAGCTTCTTGTTGAGGCGAGACGCCATTATGTCTATCAGAGCAATTCCCCAACGCTTTGTCACTTCTGCAAATACCTCTTGATGAAGAGCCCACTCTCCCGGATGGAGATCGTGTCTGCTGAGGAAGTCTGCTTCCCAGTTGTCCACTCCCGGGAGGAAAACTGCTGACCGAGCACTCACGTGCTGTTCCGCCCAGCGTAGGTTTCTTGTGGCCTCGTCCATAGCCACCCTGCTCCTTGTTCCGCCTTGGCGGTTTACGTACGCCACCGCTGTTATGTTGTCCGACTGGATCAGGACAGGGAGACCCTGAAGAAGGTTCTTTGCTTGCAGCAGGCCGTTGTAAATGGCTCTCAACTCGAGAACATTTATGTGGAGACAAGATTCCTGGCTTGACCATTTTCCCTGGAAATTTCTTCCTTGCGTGACTGCGCCCTAGCCTCGAAGACTTGCATCTGTTGTCAGCAGGACCCAGTCCTGGATTCCGAAACGGTGTCCCTCTAGAAGGTGAGAGCTTTGCAGCCACCACAGGAGCGAAATCCTGGCCCTGGAAGATAGACTTATTTTCCGGTGCATGTGCAGGTGAGACCCGGACCATTTTTTCAGATCCCACTGAAACACCCAGGCATGAAACCTGGCAAACGGAATGGCTTCGTAAGCCGCAACCATCTTCCCTAGTACCTGAGTGCATTGATGAATCGACAAACTTGTCGGCCTCAGACGCTCCCTGACCATGGTCTGGATTTCCAGAGCTTTAACCTCCGGAAGAAACACTCTGTATTTCCGTGTCTAGGACCATGCCCAGGAAGGGCAGCCGAGTGGTCGGTATCAACTGAGACTTTGGCAAATTTAGTATCAAACCGTGATGTCGCAGAACAGACAGGGAGAGATCCACATTTCTTAACAACTGTTCCTTGGACCTCGCCTTTATCAGGAGATCGTCCAAGTACGGGATAATTGTGACCCCTTGCTTGTGAAGGAGGACCATCATCTCCGCCATTACCTTGGTGAAAACCCTCGGGGCCGTGGAAAGCCCAAACGGCAACGCCTGAAATTGGTAATGACAATCCTGCACCGCAAACCTCAGTAAAGCCTGATAAGGAGGGAATATCGGGATGTGTAAGTAAGCATCCTTTATGTCTACTGACGCCATAAAATCCCCCCCTTCGAGGCTGGAGATTACCGCTCAAAGAGACTCCATCTTGAACTTGAAAGTATTCAAATATGGGTTGAGGGATTTTAGGTTCAGAATCGGTCTGACCAAACCGTCCGGCTTCGGCACCACAAAGAGGCTCGAATAGAACCGGCACCACGACCCTCTGTTGACACAACTTTTGTATCGCATCCCTCACCACCTCTCTTTCGGGAAGAGAAGTTGGCAAAGCAGACACGAAAAACCGGTTGGGAGGCATCTCCTGAAACTCCAGTCTGTACCCTTGGGACACTATGTCTAAGACCCAAGGATCCAGGGCCGAACAAACCCAGACCTGACTGAAGAATTGGAGACGGCCCCCCCACCGGTAGGGACTCCCCCAGGGGAGCCCCAGCGTCATGCGGTGGACTTGGTAGAAGCAGGGGAGGACTTTTGGTCCTGGGTGCCTGACACTGCAGGCTACTTCCTTCCCCTACCTCTACCCTTTGAAGCGAGGAAGGACGAGCCCTTACCTCTTTTGTACTTATTAGGCCGAAAGTACTGCATCTGCTGATGGGGTGCCTTATTCTGTTGTGTGGGAATATATGCAAGAAAAGATGACTTACCCGCCGTAGCGGTCGACACCAGGTCAGCCAGGCCGTCACCGAACAAGACACTACCTTTAAAAGGGAGAGCTTCCATGTTCTTCTTGGAGTCGGCATCAGCATTCCATTGGTGAACCCACAGCGCCGTCCTGGCCGAAATCGCCATGGCATTGGCTCTCGATCCCAAGAGGCCAACATCCCTCGCCGCATCCTTTAGGTAATCTGCAGCGTTCTTGATATAACCAAGAGTCAAAAGAATATTATCTTTATCAAGAGCATCCATATCAGAAGCCAAATTTTCAGCCCACCTTGCAATAGCACTACTCACCCATACCGACGCCACAGCAGGTCTGAGCAATGCACCAGTATTGACGAAAATGGACTTCAATGTCGTCTCCAGCTTGCGATCCGCCGGATCCTTGAGAGCAGTCGTGTCAGGAGACGGAAGCGTCACTTTCTTGGACAATCGCGAGAGAGCTTTATCCACACTTGGAGACGACTCCCATTTGTCCCTATCGTCAGAGGGGAAAGGATGTGCCATCAAAATTCGCTTGGGAATCTGCCACCGTTTTTCAGGCGACTCCCAAGCCTTTTCACAAAGCTCATTCATTTCATGAGAGGGGGGAAATTTGACCTCAGGTCTTTTCCCTTTAAATAAACAAACCCTTGTGTCAGGAACAGCAGGTTCCTCAGATATACGTAAAACATCTTTAATGGCTATAATCATGTACTGAATACTCTTGACAACCCGTGGATGCAAAGAAGCCTCATTCAAATCGACATCGGAGTCTGAGTCCGTGTCGGTACCTGTATCTGCCATCTGGTTAAAAGCACGCTTCTATGACCCCGAGACTGTTTGTACCCGAGACAATGCATCCTCCACCGACTGTCTCCATGTTTGTGTCTGAGAATCAGATTTATCTAGTCTCTGACAATAAAGCCACATTTGTATTCAGTGTACTCAGCATAGTCATCCAATCAGCAGTCGGCTGTGCTGACAAACACATACTTAAATCTTTCTCTGCAGCCCCCATAACTTCCTCCGGGGAGGAACACCCAGGCTCAGACATGTCGACACCTCATGCCGACACACTCACAGTGTCCACAAGCCCGGGGACAGACCCACAGAGAAGCCCTTAGGGAGAACACAGAGAAGGTATGCCAGCTCACACCCCAGCGCCCATATACTAACAGAAGTTCGTAATATGCTCAGTGCCGACAATAGAACTTGAAAAGCACCAAATTTAAGTGCCCCCCCTCGTTTTTCCTCCCCAAGTACTTGCGGGAGCTCAGAGTTCCGGGCAGCGTCGCTGCAGCGCTGTAGGAATAGGTGAAAATGGCGCTGGTGAGCAATGTGCGGCTCAGCCCCGCCCCCTTCCCGGCGCGCTGTAGCCCGCTAAAATTTGAAACAGCAAAGTGGCGGGGGTGCTCTATACGGCGCTCGGACACCGTATAGCCCTTCTTTTGCCACCAAAAACCTCAGTAACTGCTGCCCAGGGCGCTCCCCCCTAGCGCCCTGTGAGTGCCGTTGGTGAATGTGTGGGAGCATGGAGCTCACTGCTACTGCTACGCTGTACCTCCGTTACTGAAGTCTTCTGCCGTCATTGAAGTCTTCTGTTCTTCTCATACTCACCCAGCTTCTTTCTTCTGGCTTCTGTGAGGGGGGAGACGGTGCGGCTCCGGGAGCAAGTAGCTAGGCGAACCAAGTGATCGAACCCTCTGGAGCTAATGGTGTCCAGTAGCCTAAGAAGCAGAGCCCTTAACTAAGAAGAAGTAGGTCTGACTTCTCTCCCCTCAGTCCCACGATGCAGGGAGCCTGTAGCCAGCAGGTCTCCCTGAAAATAAAAAACTTAACAAAAGTCTTTCCAGAGAAACTCTGTAGAGCTCCCCTAGTGTGTGTCCAGTCAGTCCTGGGCACAAAGTCTAACTGAGGTCTGGAGGAGAGGCACAGAGGGAGGAGCCAGTTCACACCCAGTTTAAGTCTTTATAGTGTGCCCAAGCTCCTGCAGATCCAGTCTATACCCCATGGTCCTTTTGGAGTCCCCAGCATCCTCTAGGACGTAAGAGAAAATATAACTACCTGGCGCTGACTGTGTACCTTAATAGACTACACAGTATTTACACAGCAGTGTTGAAGCCCGCTAATGAGTGTTGGAGTGGGGCTAAGTGGCGCTGAGTGCAGGGACTAAAATGAGACAGATTCTCCTCTAGCTGAGCCTCTGTGGCTAGGAGCGCCTGCTGACTGCCGCTGCCTCTCCCCTGCACTCACAACATAGCCTCCCAGCAGGAGACCCAGCCAGCAATAGGCATTGTGCGCCAACAGAATTTGCTGTAAGGACACAGACAGAGACCCTGGTCATGGCTAAAATAAGATTTTAAACCTACCGGTAAATCTTTTTCTCGTAGTCCGTAGAGGATGCTGGGACTCCGTAAGGACCATGGGGATAGACGGGCTCCGCAGGAGACATGGGCACTTTAAGAAAGACTTTGACTCTGGGTGTGCACTGGCTCCTCCCTCTATGCCCCTCCTCCAGACCTCAGTTAGAGAAACTGTGCCCAGAGGAGACGGACAGTACGAGGAAAGGATTTTTGTAATCCAAGGGCAAGATTCATACCAGCCACACCAATCACACCGTATAACTTGTGATATACTACCCAGTTAACAGTATGAAAAAACAATATAGCATCGGTCCAAGACCGATGAAAACTATAACATAACCCTTATGTAAGCAATAACTATCTACAAGTCTTGCAGAAGTAGTCCGCACTTGGGACGGGCGCCCAGCATCCTCTACGGACTACGAGAAAAAGATTTACCGGTAGGTTTAAAATCTTATTTTCTCCAATGTCCTAGAGGATGCTGGGACTCCGTAAGGACCATGGGGATTATACCAAAGCTCCCAAACGGGCGGGAGAGTGCGGATAACTCTGCAGCACCGATTGAGCAAACATGAGGTCCTCCTCAGCCAGGGTATCAAACTTATAAAACTTTGCAAAGGTGTTTAACCCCGACCAAGTAGCAGCTCGGCACAGCTGTAGTGCCGAGACCCCGCGGGCAGCCGCCCAAGACGAGCCCACCTTCCTAGTGTAATGGGCCTTAACCGATTTTGGTAACGGCAATCCTGCCGTAGAATGCGCTTGCTGGATCGTGTTACAGATCCAGCGAGCAATAGTCTGCTTTGAAGCAGGGCCGCCAACCTTGTTGGCTGCATACAGGACAAACAGTGCTTCTGTTTTTCTGATCCTAGCCGTTCTGGCCACGTAAATTTTCAAAGCCCTGACCACATCAAGGGACTCGGAATCCTCCAAGTCACAAGTAGCCACAGGCACGACAATAGGTTGGTTCATATGAAAGGATGAGACCACCTTAGGTAGAAATTGAGGACGGGTCCGCAACTCCGCTCTATCCATATGGAAAACCAGATAGGGGCTTTTATGTGATGAAGCCGCCAATTCCGAAACTCGCCTAGCCGAAGCCAAGGCTAACAACATGACCACCCTCCAAGTGAGATATTTCAACTCCACTGTTTTAAGTGGTTCAAACCAATGTGACTTAAGGAAACTCAACACCACGTTAAGGTCCCAAGGCGCCACCGGAGGTACAAAAGGAGGCTGAAAATGCAGTATTCCCATCACAAAAGTCTGTACTTCAGGTAAAGAGGCCAATTCCCTTTGAAAGAAAATGGATAAGGCCGAAATCTGAACTTTAATGGAGCCTAATTTTAGGCCCAAATTCACTCCAGTTTATAGGAAGTGAAGAAAACGGCCTAGATGGAATTCTTCCGTAGGAACATTCCTGGCCTCACACCAAGAAACATATTTTCTCCATATTCGGTGATAATGTTTAGACGTCACGTCCTTCCTAGCCTTTATTAGCATAGGAATGACCTCATCCGGAATACCCTTTTCCGCTAGGATCCGGAATTCAACCGCCATGCCATCAAACGCAGCCGCGTTAAGTCTTGGAACAGACAGGGACCTTGTTGTAACAGGTCCTGCCTTAGAGGAAGAGGCCACGGATCTTCTGTGAGCATTTCTTGCAGATCCGGATACCAGGTCCTTAGTGGCCAATCCGGAACAATGAGAATTGTCCTCACTCCTCTTTTCCTTATTATCCTCAACACCTTGGGTATGAGAGGAAAAGAAGGAAACACATATACCGACTGGAACACCCACGGTGTCACTAGGGCGTCCACAGCTACCGTCTGAGGGTCTCTTGACCTGGCGCAATACCTTTGTAGCTTTTTGTTGAGACGGGATGCCATCATGTCTATTTGGGGCAGTCCCCACCGGCTTGCAATCTGCGCGAAGACTTCCTGATGAAGTCCCCACTCTCCCGGATGCAGATCGTGTCTGCTGAGGAAGTCTACTTCCCAGTTGTCCACTCCCGGAATGAACACAGCTGACAGAGCGCTTACATGATTCTCCACCCAGCGAAGAATTCTGGTGGCTTCCACCATCGCCACTCTGCTCCTTGTGCCGCCTTGGCGGTTTACATGAGCTACTGCGGTGATGTTGTCTGACTGGATCAGAACTGGTCAATTTCGAAGTAAGATCTCCGCTTGACGTAGGGCGTTGTATATGGCCCTTAGTTCCACGATGTTGATGTGAAGACAAGTCTCTTGACTTGACCAAAGGCCTTGGAAATTTCTTCCCTGTGTGACTGCTCCCCAACCTCGGAGGCTCGCGTCTGTGGTCACCAGGATCCAGTCCTGAATGCCGAACCTGCGGCCCTCTAGAAGGTGAGCACTTTTCAGCCACCACAGGAGAGATACTCTGGCCCTGGGGGACAGGGTGATCCGCTCATGCAGTTGCAGATGTGACCCGGACCATTTGTCCAATAGGTCCCATTGGAACATCCTTGCATGGAATCTGCCGTATGGAATGGCTTTGTATGTTAGAAACATAGAATTTGACGGCAGATAAGAACCACTTGGCCCATCTAGTCTGCCCCTTTTTTATTTTATCCTTTAGGCAATCTCAACCCTTTTTTAATCTTGATTCTTTGTAAGGATATTCATATGCCTGTCCCAAGCATGTTTAAATTGCCCTACAGTCTTAGCCTCTACCACCTCTGATGGGAGGCTATTCCACTTATCCACTACCCTTTCTGTGAAGTAATTTTTCCTTAAATTTCCCCTGAACCTCCCCCCCTCCAGTCTCAATGTATGCCCTCGAGTTCTAATACTTCTTTTCCTTTGAAGAATGTTTCCCTCCTGAACTTTGTTAAGACCCTTTATATATTTGAAAGTTTCTATCATGTCTCCCCTTTCCCTTCTCTCCTCCAAACTATACATGTTAAGATCTTTTAGCCTTTCCGGGTAAGTTTTGTGATGTAGGCCATGCACCATTTTAGTTGCCCTTCTTTGTACACTCTCTAATGTATTTATATCCTTCTGGAGATAGGGTCTCCAGAACTGGACACAGTATTCCAGATGGGGCCTTACCAATGACCTATACAGTGGCATTATCACTTCTTTTTTCCTGCTACTGATTCCTCTCCCTATGCAACCAAGCATCTGACTTGCCTTTCTCATTGCTTTGTTGCATTGCTTTCCTGCCTTCAAGTCACTTGAAATAGTGACTCCTAAATCTCTTTCCTCCTCAGTAGTTTCCATTATAGTACCCTTGATACTATACTTAGCCTTTGGGTTTTTGAGACCCAAGTGCATGATTTTGCATTTTTTAGCATTAAACTGTAGTTGCCACGTTCTTGACCATTTCTCAAGCCTACCTAGGTCATCAATCATTTGTTTGACCCCTCCCGGTGTGTCTACCCTGTTGCATATCTTTGTATCATCTGCAAAAAGGCATATCTTCCCTTCAATACCATCTGCAATGTCACCAACAAAGGTATTAAAGAGAACTGGACCAAGTACAGATCCCTGGGGTACTCCACTGGTAACATTTCCCTCCATAGATTGCACTCCATTAACTACAACTGTCTGTTTCCTATCCTGCAACCAGGCTCTTATCCATTTCACTAATTTATAATCCACCCCCAGGCTTTCAAGTTTATTTAGCAGTCTGTGATGTGGGACAGTGTCAAATGCCTTACTAAAGTCTAGATATGCTACATCTACAGCTCCCCCTTGATCTATTATTTTCATCACAGAGTCAAAAAAGTCAATAAGATTTGTTTGGCATGATCTCCCACCAGTAAATCCATGCTGTTTTGGATCCTGTAAGTTGTTTGATTTAAGATATTCCACTACTCTTTCTTTTAATAGTTTTTCCATTACTTTCCCTACTACTGATGTAAGGCTTACTGGTCTGTAGTTACTTGCTTCTTCCTTGCTTCCACTTTTGTGCAGTGGAACTACATTTGCTCTTTTCCAGTCCTCTGGAATATCACCTGTATTTAGTGACTGGTTAAATAATTCTGTTAAAGGTGTAACCAGGACATCTTTTAGCTCTTTGAGTATCCTTGGGTGTATCCCATCTGGTCCCATTGATTTATCCACTTTTAGTTTTGAAAGTTCTGTTAGGACCTTCTCCTCTGTAAATGTATTTTCATCTACCTTATTTTTATGAATGTCCTTGCAATTTAACTGTGGCCCCATCCCTTCTTCTGTAGTAAATACTGAGCAAAAATAATTATTTAGGTGATCTGCTATTGCCTTGTCTCCCTCCACCAAATGCCCACTCTCTGTCTTAAGTCTTATTATTCCTCCATTTGATTTTCTCCTTTCACTTATATACTTAAAAAAAGTTTTGCCCCCTTTATCTACTGACTGGGCCATTTTCTCCTCAGCTTCTGCCTTTGCACGTCTGATCACTTTCTTAGCATCCTTCCGTCTGTCCAGATACTCCTCTTTGTCGTTATTATTTTGAGTCTGTTTGTATTTCCTAAAAGCCATCTTTTTTGCTTTCACACTAGTTGATACTACTTTTGTGAACCACACTGGCTTCCTTTTCCTGGTGCTTTTCCTAACCATTTTGATACAAAGGTCTGTTACACTTAGTAATGCACTTTTAATTTTTTTCCACCTCTCCTGCACCCCTTCCAAGTTTCTCCAGTCTGCCAATGAATCACTTAAACATCTCCCCATTTTAGCAAAGTCTGCGTTTCTAAAATCCAACACCTTTGTTTTTGTGTGAGAGGAGTTGGATCCTGTCTTTATACTAAACCATACTGCTTGATGATCACTGGATCCCAGGTGCTCACCCACATATATATCAGATATCCTTTCACCATTTGTAAGAATTAGATCTAATATTGAGTCTTTGCGAGTGGGCTCCCTCACCAATTGCTTGAGAGATGCTCCCTGTAAGGAATGTAGAAATTTGCCACTTGTAGCTGAACTTGTAAAAGACCCCTCCCAATTTACATCAGGTAAATTAAAGTCTCCCATGATTATGACTTCTCCCTTAAAAGCCATTTTAGAGATGTCCAACAATAGGTTCCTGTCCAAATCCTGCCCCTGGCCTGGTGGTCTATAGATCACCCCAATGCGAATAATGTCCTCCTTCCCAGTTTCTATGGTGACCCAAAGGGCCTCAGTTTTGGCTTCAATATTTTGTATTAAAGTGGCATTTATGCTTTTTTTCACATACATTGCTACCCCTCCTCCTATTCTTCCTATTCTATCTTTCCTAAATAAATTGTATCCTGGTATAGTTAAGTCCCAGTCATGATTCTCATTGCACCAAGACTCTGTAATTGCCACAAAATCCAGGTTATCCCTTGTCATTATCGCAATTAGCTCTGGAATTTTGTCTCCTAAGCTCCTAGCATTTGCAGACATAGCTTTAAAAAATGTTTCTGTGCATTTGTTAGTAGTAGCCATGTCCAGAGCGTACAAAATAAATGACAAGTTTAAAGTTGAAATTACCTGTTTGGGGATGTTGCTCAGTATTTGTTTTCTTTTACTAATCAGTAATCATACTCTGTCCTTTACACCATGACTATACCTTACTAAATATAAAGACATAGTACACCTGACCACAATGGGTTAATGTTCAAAAGAGGTAATCACCAGTTAGTATGCAATACTAAACTGTTTCACTGAGCAACTTCCCCACACATGCAATGACATTTTCAAGAAATCATTACATAAAGAAACATACATAAGTTTGCATAAGAGAACTGTAGTGAGCAGATTGGGGATGCCTTTTCCTAGGTTTTGTAAAAACGGATGATATGCATAAGATGAATTACATACTTTTGAGCATTAAGGCAGTCCTTTTGTGGTAGTGTTGGTGTGTTGATGTTTTCCTTCTGGTTTTCTTCGGTTTAACGCCGGTATAACGCTATTTTTATAATAACACTTTTATGTCAGCACTTCTATGAAAGCACTGCCAGCCGACATCTATCCAGCCGTATACTAGACTTCAAATAGGAACAATATCCATGTGAATGCAATGATTGCAAACTCCACCCAAGACCATCCCCCTTTAAACTAAGGCCATAAATTAGCTTAGAAAAACAGACATTACATGCCAATAAGGCAGCCAACTATATCTCTACAAAGAGAAAAACATACAAGAAAAAAAACACCAAAAAAACCCGTATTCAATATACCTAGACTATTCAAACATGAAATTCATTTGACATAATCAGCAAATGCAGTACAACTTGCTGGGATGTGTAGTTCAACGAATCATACCTAGACTATTCAAACATGAAATTCATTTGACATAATCAGCAAATGCAGTACAACTTGCTGGGATGTGTAGTTCAACGAATCATACCTGTTGAGTTGCCACCCTCTTTTCCAGAACTTGAGTGCAATGATGTATTGACACTTGGTTTCAACAGGTTCATGACTAGAGTCATGAGTTCCTGTGCTTTTTCCGTCGGAAGAAAAACCCTCTTCTGGTCTGTGTCCAGCATCATGCCCAAGAAGGGCAGACGAGTTGTAGGATTCAGCTGCGACTTTGGAATATTGAAAATCCAGCAGTGTCGCTGTAACACATTCAGTGAAAGTGATACGCTGTTCAGCAACTTCTCCCGTGATCTCGCTTTTATGAGGAGATCATCCAAGTACGGGATAATTGTGACACCCTGCTTGCGCAGGAGCACCATCATTTCCGCCATTACCTTGGTGAAAACTCTCGGGGCCGTGGAAAGCCCAAACGGCAACGTCTGAAATTGGTAATGACAATCCTGTACCGCAAATCTCAGGTACGCCTGATGAGGAGGATATATCGGAACATGCAGGTATGCATCCTTTATGTCCAGAGATACCATAAAATCTCCCCCTTCTAGGCTGGCGATGACCGCTCTGAGCGATTCCATCTTGAACTTGAACCGTTTTAAGTAAAGGTTCAGGGATTTTAAATTCAAAATGAGTCTGACCGAACCGTCCTGTTTCGGGACCACAAACAGAGTTGAGTAGTACCCCTGCCCTCTTTGAAGCAGGGGAACCTCTACCACCACTTGTTAAAGACACAATTTTTGAATCGCATGTAACACTATCTCCCTTTCCAGGGTTTTTTTTCGGTAGGGCCGATTTAAAAAACCGGCGAGGCGGCACCTCTTCGAATTCCAGCTTGTAACCCTGGGAAACAATTTCTATTGCCCAGGGATCCACCTGTGAGTGGACCCAGATGTGGCTGAACAGTCGAAGACGTGCCCCCACTGGAGCGGACTCCCTCAGGGGAGCCCCAGCGTCATGCGGTGGATTTTGCAGAGGCCGGGGAGGACTTCTGTTCCTGGGAACTAGCTGTGTTGTGCAGCTTTTTCCCTCTGCCCTTACCTCTGGCAAGAAAGGACGATCCACGTACTCTCTTGCTTTTATTGGAACGAAAGGACTGCATCTGATAATGAGGCGCTTTCTTAGATTGGGAGGGAATATATGGCAAAAAATTTGATTTACCTGCCGTAGCCATGGAGACGAGGTCCGAGAGGCCCTCTCTAAACAATTCCTCACCCTTGTAAGGCAACAACTCCATGTCTCTTGGAGTCGGCATCACCTGTCCACTGTCGGTTCCATAAGACACGCCTAGCAGAAATAGACATAGCGTTTATCCTGGAACCCAGTAAACTAATGTCTCTTTGAGCATCCCTCATATATAAAGACAGCATCTTTTATATGCCCTAGGGTCATTAAAATTGTATCCTTATCAAGGTTCTCAATTTCCGCTGATAAGGAATCTGTCCATTTTGCTACAGCACTACAAACCCAGGCCGACGCAATAGCCGGTTTGAGTAACGTACCAGAGTGTGTAAATGGACTGCAAGGTAACCTCCTGCTTGCGGTCAGCAGGATCCTTGAGGGTAGCCGTATCTTGGGATGGACGCGCTATCTTTTTTGATAAGCGCGTCAAAGCTTTGTCTACCCTAGGGGAGGATTCCTACCGTATCCTGTCCTGCGACGGGAAAGGATACGCTATCAGAATCCTTTTGGGAACCTGCAGTTTTTTGTCTGGAGTTTCCCACGCTTTTTCGCATAATTCGTTCAGCTCATGTGAGGAGGGAAAGGAGACCTCAGGTTTCTTTTCCTTATACATGTGTACCCTCGTGTCAGGGACAGGGGGTTCCTCAGTGATATGCAAAACATCTTTAATTGCGATAATCATATATCGAATACCTTTAGCCACCTTTGGCTGTACTTTTGCATCATCGTAGTCGACACTGGAGTCTGAATCCATGTCGGTATCTGTGTCAACTATTTGGGATAGTGGGCGCTTCTGAGACCCCGAAGGTCCAGGCGACATTGGGACAGGCATGGGTTGACTCCCTGACTGTACCCCAGCTTCAGTTTTGTCTAGTCTTTAGTACAATAAATTAACATTAGCACTTAAAACATTCCACATATCCATCCAGTCAGGTGTCGGCACTGCCGACGTAGACCTTACATTCATACACTCCCCCTCCTCCTTAGGTGAGCCATCAACCTCAGACATGTCGACACACACGTACCGACACACCACACACAGGGAAGCTCTTCTGAAGACAGGTTCCCCACCAGGCCCTTTGGAGAGACAGAGAGAGAGTATGCCAGCACACACCCCAGCGCTATATGACCCAGGAAAAAACACAGTATGTTTACCCAGTAGCGCTGTTGTTGTATATATATGCGCCAATTATGTGCCCCCCCTCTACTTTAAAAACCCTTCTTTCACCGTGTGTCAAGCAGGGGAGAGTCCGGGGAGCTTCCTCTCAGCGGTGCGGTGGAGAAAACATGGCGCTGGTGAGTGCTGAGGGAGAAGCCCCACCCCCTCAGCGGCGGGCTTCTGTCCCGCTCAAATTTCCCAACAACAACATGGCGGGGGCTCTTTATATACATGTACAGTGAAGAAGACTCTATTTTGGGGGCACTCTTCGAAATATAGACAAGGCCAGTTGTACCATCAAGTATCATTAAAATATAACCTTTAATTGTTCCTTAAAATAGGGGAAAAAGAAAGGAAGAAAATACATACATATTTACATACACCTTGGGATCAAATATTTATCACAAGGTGTTCAGAGAACACTGATTGCTCATTATAGAGCTTATTTTTATTTTTTGATTTTTCTTAAAACCAAATATGGTACCTCACTGTTTGAACAACCATAACATAAATAGGTAATACATTTACCAAACATCTGCTCTATATTCCTAAACACATGTATTATTATGTAGGTTCAACAATTGCCCAAATGATACATATACAGTATTGAAAAATGCAGAATGCCCATCACATTTACATGGTATCTTCTGTGCTCATTATTAGCCCAACATAGACAGTTGGTAATATAGAGAGAAAGGAGTACGGCCATTTATCTTTCTTCTGGTCAGAAATTTCCAGGTCGCTGCCCTCTCATCCACCGGCCGCTGAGTTAACAACTTTGTTTGAGCTCATGACGTTGAGACAGCAGAAGCAGTGTACCATGGCATACTGATCCACTTTTTTTCACTCTCTCCTTTCTCTCTATATTACCAACTGTCCTTGTCTATATTTCGAATAGTGCCCCCAAAATAGAGTCTTCTTTTCTCCTTCTAGAATACTTGTTTTTCTGACTCTGGGGAGCAACACCAACCCTGTACTATGGCGAATCTACCTTAGTAATTAAAGGTATTTGGTTTTCACTAAAGAATTACCCCTTGTATGTTTATTTTGTTTGAAATTTTGTCACCCATTTACGAACAAGGGGGTATCTTGTCGCGGATCATCACAAATGTTTCTTTATACATGTACAGTGCCCAGCTGCACATGTATATATGTGTATTTGCCATAAGAGAGGTTTATATTGCTGCCCAGGGCGCCCCCCCTGCGCCCTGCACCCTTACAGTGACCGAGGTGTGTGAGGTGAAGGGGAGCAATGGCGCACAGCAGCCGTGCTGTGCGTTACCTCAGTGAAGATCAAGGTGTCTTCTGCCACCTCAGATGGTCTTTTCCTCACATACTCACCTGGCTTCTTTGTTCCGGCTCTGCGAGGACAACGGCGGCGCGGCTCTGGGACAGACGGCGAGGGCGAGACCTGCGTACCGATCCCTCTGGAGCTAATGGTGTCCAGAAGCCTAAGAAACAGAGCCCTGAAACTCAGAGAAGTGGGTCAGTTTCTCTCTCCTCAGTCCCTCGGTGCAGGGAGTCTGTTGCCAGCAGGCAAAGAGTCATAAGGTACCATTGTCCCTTTTTGTTTACTCGCTATTGTCCAAAAGTGAGCTGACCAGACAGGGTGGCTCTCTGGCTGATGTAATCACCTTGATATATGTACAGTGTATTGTATTCCAATGCTGTAAGATCCTAAGACATAGAGGTCACACACACCCCTGCAATATGAAGCTTCTGGGGGTATAAGTAGAGCTACCCAGGGAGCTGAAGGACAGATTTTGTGACCCTAGGCTAAGAAGTAATGTTCTGACAGGGATCTGCTGTGAAACCCATTATATTGGATTTATCTGGGAATCGGTGATGCTGAGATTCTCTGCTCATTGACTAAGAAGTAATGTTCTGTCAAGAGTTTGTGGTGGGAATTGCCATGTGGAATTGGATTACAGAGCTGTTTCTAACCCATTATGTTCAATAAACCACTGTTGGTTTTTCATCTACCACCATGCCTGAGTGATTTGGAACCCAATATCTCCACACTAGTGATAAGACAAAGGAACTGTGACCTGTGGGTAACGTGAAACGTAAGATATACTTATTCCTAACAGGTCTTTCAACCGAATAGAGGATGGTGAGGAAACAGGTTGCTGTTTTTTTTCTCCTTACACTTAAACAGGGGACTGTCAGAAATTTTTACATTCACTGCTGTCCTGTATATTTGTCATTTTCCAGATAGTATACACTAAATCCCTAACTAACTGCTTCCTGCTAGGGGTCCACATTGGGGCACAATAAACGTTTAGGGTCAGAACCTTCTGCTACCTCACACTCCTTGAGAAAGTCAGAAATGGATCAGAAAAATGTCTGAAACCCCCCCAATAGCAAACGTTTCCATTGTTTACACATAACAATAAGTATGAGGGAAGAAAAGTAAAGCACTGCAGAGCAAATGCCATGGTGGATGTGAAGTTACAGAACAGAAACGCTCACCACTGTTTCTTTTCGTAGGTTTGCCAGACGAAATTTTGGACAGACTCCAATCAAAAAGAATTCCATGTACAGGGCACTCATGGACAATTTTAATGAATGTAAGTGATCGCCCTAAATACGACATTTTAATCTGGTATGCATTTAAAGAGATTACACTCACTATCTATTATAGACTATATAGCAAAACATACAATTATGTTATGAAACATGCAAATACAAATGGTGAACTAAACTATTACTAAACTCTACTGCAAGTCAAAGCCACATTATACAGTTGTCCATATAGAAATTCTACAACTATGCTAGACGATATTGGCAATCTGTTGCTAATCACAATGATAGCTTATTAATTTAATATTAATGTTCCAGCTATTAGCAACATTGTCTAAAACAGCTTGGGAACAGGTTTTTAAACAGTCCTATTTTAACTGGAATTGAAATGAGCTAGTTAATAGATAATAATTTACAAATCTCAAAAGATAAAACGCACTATACCACCCCCTGGGGAATCCATAGCTCTGAAGAAAGCATTCCCTGACACTACCTGCAGTGGAAGTGCCCATGTTTCCCCAGGAGGTCTATCTTACAGTGGAACAGACAGAGGCAAGAAGTAGTACTGGCCCACACCATAGATATGCCGTTTAAACTATGCTACAAAAAAAAAGGAAGAAAAATAAATATTACCTGACACAGGCTTTAAGAATAAGCACCAAATGCCAGCAGGAACTTTCAAAAATAAACACAGACGCTGGACAGATCTAGATCTGTGAATCTATATATGTATAGATAAATATATCACAAAAACATATACACAGATTTGTAAATTTATAAATAAAAGATTTTTTTTTTTTTTAAATATGTTTCAGATATATTCTTATTCATTTCGTATTTTTTTTTACTCGTCTTTGTTTAAAAAAAACACACACACCCCAGTTCCACCTGCTCTAACATCTTCCACAATTCCTCAATTCCTCATTTTTATCACTATACAGGTGGCCCAATAGCAATCATGACATTATACCTGCATATCCATCACATCTCCTTTGTGTCGAATTTCGCACAACAATTTAGGATCCGCTAGATAATCTTCCTCCATATTAATGGTACCAAAATCTCCAGTGGACCATATGGATACTTTGTTTTCCTGAAAATAAAGAAATAAAATAAACCACAATATAATCAAGACAAAAACACAGTTTTAGCAACTCATCCATCCCTATTGCAAAGAACAGTTAAATAACATTCTAATTGAAAGATTTTTCAAAAAAAATGTCTAATTTATATAAGCGCTTCCATTTAATGTGTTCACGTGTTTAAATTACAATTAAGTAATAAAACTTTCACACCAAAGCCGGGGCTCTGACCCTGCTTTTTACCAGTTTATAGGTTAGACCCAGGTCTTAGCTCGTATACCCAGTGATCGCGCCAAGCGAAAAAAATTGTGGGTCCCAAAGACCCCTCACTTTAGAAAATTTGGGTCCTACTGCACCATTTCTGGGTCCCATCACATATTATTGGTGGGGGGGAGGGGGAGACCATGCATCTGTTGGCTGGGGGGGTTGCAAGGGTTCAGGCAGTGCCGAGAGTAAGACAGCAGCTGGAGCAGTATTGGAGGGCAAGGAGGGGGTTAGAGGCAGGCAGCACTGGGGGTAGGGAGGTGGTAAGGGTGGATAGTAGTTATGGCAATACTGGGGGCAAGGAGGTTTATTGGGACAGGCAGTACTGTGGAGTAAATTGCTGGGGCAAGGGGGGGTAGGCAGTACTATTGGTACTGTATAGAAAGAAGCTTCCAGTTTAGTTATCACAAAACAGATACATAAATATATGCACAAACGCCAGCAGGTAGCCAATGTAACTTCCTGGAAAACATTCCCTGCATTTAAGTAGTACTGTGCATTTAGGTTGCACATGCTATATAACTGCTGTAACCCCTTAATACATAATCTCCACTATGTGTCACTGCTGGAAGTTATAAAAAAAGAAAATGAGAGAGAGAGAGAGAGAGAGAGAGAGAGAGAGAGAGAGAGAGAGAGAGAGAGAGAGAGAGAGAGAGAGAGAGAGAGAGAATGTAGAGTGGAGACGAGTATGTATTAAGAGCTTACAACAGTAAAATATGTTCAACATAAATGCACAGTACTGCTTAAAGGTAGGGAATGTTTTCCAGGAAATTACATTGGCTACAAGCGGGCGCGCACCTAGAAATGTCATTGCTCCGTCCTAGGTCTCATGACGTCACTGCTGCCCATACCTCATTGTTTAGGTTCAGCTGCAGTTTCATGACGTCCTGACTTCTGCGCTGGGGCCAGTCACTACATTGTGACATAGGACCCCCCTGCAACAACGTCAGGAGAAGGAGAGGAGAGCACTCCCCTCCTGTCCTCCGGCCGGACCGCCTCATCCTTCTTTGCTGCAGCGTACTGTTAGGAGTCCGTCTGACTCATTTTTAGTACTGCTGCTGTCAATGCCGCTGTGGTGCCTTTCAGTACTCAGGGCCCCGGAGTACACTGATGCCCTCCACTCCCCCGCACTAAGCACATCTGCCACTCACGC
Organism: Pseudophryne corroboree; assembly: GCF_028390025.1. Classification (NCBI taxonomy): domain Eukaryota; kingdom Metazoa; phylum Chordata; class Amphibia; order Anura; family Myobatrachidae; genus Pseudophryne; species Pseudophryne corroboree. Next base: position 583,267,868 of record NC_086447.1, read on the forward strand.
CGGCCCTGAGCATCCGGACCCCCCCGGCCGTGGTAAAACTAAGAACACAGCCAGATGCCACTCACTCCCGCCGAAGCGCTGAGCATCAGGACCCGCCCCCGTCACCTAAGAAACCCTCCCCCATCGCTGCGGAAACACTCAGCCCCGGGCTCTCCGTGCTAAGCCGCCACTCCAAGTCCAGCCAAGCTGCAGCGGAGCGCGTCCCAGGGAACCGCCCACTTTTTAAATGCGAGTCCCCTGCCCTCAAAACAGGGTAAATAAAATACACGCTATGGCGCGTTTTTGCGAACACTGATACCCCTTTAATACCACTTTCACACCACGGGTTATTGCCAGGTCATGGCTCGGTATGAGAGAGAAAACCCGGGTACCTACCGGTTTGTCCAGGAAGTACCTGGGTTAAAGGGCAGTGTGAATGGGTAAGCCGGGTCATCCGACCAGGGTCACGTTCACTGCATAGGGAGAGCAATATTCCCGGACCTTGGAGAGAATGTCATTCTCAAGCGCCAGAAGAGATAAGCCCCGACTATCCTGGGTCCAAACAGAAAGGGGTGTTGTCAGCACCTGCTCCGCCTCCACATAAGCCTCCTCATCAAACATGTCGACACAGCTGTACCGACACACCGCACACACACAGGGAATGCTCTGACTGAGGACAGGACCAAGTCCTTTGGGGAGACAGAGAGAGAGTATGCCAGCACACACCACAGCGCTATATAACACAGGGATTTACACTACACAAAGTGATTTTCCCTATAGCAGCTATAATACACAGTATTGCGCCTAAATTTAGTGCCCCCCCTCTCTTTTTTACCCTATTGAGCCTGGAAACTGCAGGGGAGAGCCTGGGGAGCGTCCTTCCAGCGGAGCTGTGAAGAGGAAATGACGCCAGTGTGCTGAGGGAGATAGCCCCGCCCCTTTTTCGGTGGGCTTCTCCCGCTCTTTATATTAATATTATGGCAGGGGATTTTTACACATATATAGTGTATTAGAGACTATTTTGTGTGTTTTTTGCCATTTTTAAGGTAATCTAATTGCAGCCCAGGGCGCGCGCGCCCCCCCCCCCCCCCCCCCCCAGCGCCCTGCACCCATCAGTGACCAGAGTATGTGGTGTGCATGGGGAGCAATGGCGCACAGCTGCAGTGCTGTGCGCTACCTTAATGAAGACCGGAGTCTTCAGCCGCCGATTTTCTCCTCGGAATCTTCTGTCTTCTGGCTCTGCAAGGGGGACGGCGGCGCGGCTCCGGGACCGGACGACCGAGGCTGGGCCTGTGTTCGATCCCTCTGGAGCTAATGGTGTCCAGTAGCCTAGAAGCCCAAGCTAGCTGCAAGCAGGTAGGTTCGCTTCTCTCCCCTAAGTCCCTCGTAGCAGTGAGTCTGTTGCCAGCAGATCTCACTGAAAATAAAAAACCTAATAAATACTTTCTTTACTAGGAGCTCAGGAGAGCCCCTAGTGTGCAACCAGCTCGAGCCGGGCACAGATTCTAACTGAGGTCTGGAGGAGGGGCATAGAGGGAGGAGCCAGTGCACACCAGTAGTCCTAATTCTTTCTTAGAGTGCCCAGTCTCCTGCGGAGCCAGTCTATTCCCCATGGTCCTTACGGAGTTTCCAGCATCCACTAGTACGTCAGAGAAAAGTATTTGCAACAATACTTGAAAAACTATAGGGTAATAGAAATTCAGGAGGTATTTGCTGCATGCATTTGCAAATACATGGTAAGCCACTGGGCCACTTCACAGCTTCTCTGATACCAACGGTCCCTACACTGTATGATAACAGTACCCACTCTGGGCCATGTAATTGCCTATTGTAAGGCCTCATGATAAAGGCACATACAGAAATACAGGTTAGTCCAGGAAGGACCTGGGTTAAAGGGCAGTGTGAATGGGTGACCCAGGTCATCTGACCAGGATCCTGTTCACTGCAGAGAGAGAATGTAATTCCCAAGCACCAGCAGAGGTAAGCCCTGACTATATCCTGGGTTCAGCTTGCGGCGTGAATGCATTTCAAGCTGCAGTGACAACTCGAAAACAGTGTTCAGTGACCTCAGAATACAGTCTGAAAGAAGGTCCTGTATCGACCCCACTCGCACTGAATCAGTGTCTGTTCTGCATGTTACTGTAGACCTTGAGGCGGGCTTCCAGATAAACAGCTAAGCAGCAGCATTGACGAGTAGCCCGAGTAAAAAAGCTTGGTTGCGCCATTCACACAGCATGCTACTGGAGGTCAATCCTGGGAATAACCCTGGTAGAGGCCAGGGTCAAGGCCCAGGCAATTTAGATCTGGGTAGACTCTGACACAGAAATAGGACCTGGATGGCATCCCCCCAGCCCCCGGCAATATCCCGGGTCTTTCTCTCAGTGTGAAAGACTTAGTAGGCTATTTTCTGCACATGCTCAAAATAATAAGAATTTACTCACCGGTAATTCCATTTCTCGTAGTCCGTAGTGGATGCTGGGTACTCCGTAAGGACCATGGGGAATAGACGGGCTCCGCAGGAGACTGGGCACTCTTAAAAGAAAGATTAGGTACTATATCTGGTGTGCACTGGCTCCTCCCTCTATGCCCCTCCTCTAGACCTCAGTTAAGGAAACTGTGCCCAGAAGAGCTGACATTACTAGGAAAGGATTTGGAATCCAGGGTAAGACTCATACCAGCCACACCAATCACACCGTACAACTTGTGATAACTATACCCAGTTAACAGTATGAATAACAACTGAGCCTCATGTAATAGATGGCTCATAACAATAACCCTTTATTTAAGCAATAACTATATACACGTATTGCAGAAAGTCCGCACTTGGGACGGGCTCCCAGCATCCACTACGGACTACGAGAAATAGAATTACCGGTGAGTAAATTCTTTTCTCTAACGTCCTAAGTGGATGCTGGGGACTCCGTAAGGACCATGGGGATTAGCGGCTCCGCAGGAGACTGGGCACAACTACAAAGAAAGCTTTAGACTACTGGTGTGCACTCGCTCCTCCCACTAAGACCCTCCTCCAGACCTCAGTTAGATTCTTGTGCCCGGCCGAGCTGGATGCACACTAGGGGCTCTCCTGAGCACCTAGAAAGAAAGTATATTTAGGTTTTTTATTTTCAGTGAGATCTGCTGGCAACAGACTCACTGCAGCGAGGGACTAAGGGGAGAAGAAGCGAACCTACCTAACAGGTGGTAGTTTGGGCTTCTTAGGCTACTGGACACCATTAGCTCCAGAGGGATCGACCGTAGGACCCGACCTTGGTGTTCGTTCCCGACGCGGTGCCGCCGTCCCCCTTACAGAGCCAGAAGCACGAAGAAGGTCCGGAAAATCGGCGGCAGAAGACTTCAGTTTTCACCAAGGTAGCGCACAGCACTGCAGCTGTGCACCATTGCTCCTCATGTACACCTCATACTTCGGTCAATGATGGGTGCAGGGCGCTGGGGGGGGCGCCCTGAGGGCAATAGATAACACCTTGGCTGGCAAAATATACATCATATATAGTCCCAGGGGCTATATAGATGTAAAATTACCCCTGCCAGTTTAACAGAAAAAGCGGGAGAAAGTCCGCCGAAAAGGGGGCGGGGCTTCTCCCTCAGCACACTGGCGCCATTTCTCCCTCACAGTTCCGCTGGAAGGAAGCTCCCTGGCTCTCCCCTGCAGTCTGAGAAAACTACAGAAGGGTAAAAAAGAGAGGGGGGGCACTAAATTTAGGCGCAGTATAGATATATATATGTAATATATATATAAAAAGCAGCTATAGGGAAAACACTCATTGATAGTGGGATCCCAGTGTTATATAGCGCTCTGGTGTGTGCTGGCATACTCTCTCTCTGTCTCCCCAAAGGGCTTTGTGGGGTCCTGTCCTCTGTCAGAGCATTCCCTGTGTGTTTGCGGTGTGTCGGTACAGCTGTGTCGACATGTTTGATGAGGAGGCTTATGTGGAGGCGGAGCAGATGCCTGTAAATGTGATGTCACCCCCTGCGGGGTCGACACCTGAGTGGATGGTGCTGTGGAAGGAATTACGTGATAGTGTCGACTCCTTACATAAAAGGTTTGACGACATACCTAATGTGGGACAGCCGGCTTCTCAGCCTGTTCTGCCCAGGCGTCTCAAAAACCATCAGGGGCTCTAAAACGCCCGCTACCTCAGATAGTTGACAGATGTCGACACGGATACGGACTCCAGTGTCGACGACGATGAGACTAATGTAACTTCCAGTATGGCCACACGTTGCATGATTGAGGCAATGAAAAATGTGGGTTCACTACGGCTGGCCGGCGGTCGGGCTCCCGGCGACCAGCATCCCGGCGCCGGGAGCCCGACCGCCGGCTTACCGACAGCTTGGCGAGCGCAAATGAGCCCCTTGCGGGCTCGCTGCGCTCGCCACGCGCTACACTATTTTATTCTCCCTCTATGGGGGTCGTGGACCCCCACGAGGGAAAATAAGTGTCGGTATGCCGGCTGTCGGGCTCCCGGCGCTGGTATACAGAGCGCCGGGAGCCCGACCGCCGGCAAACAGAAGACCACCCGAAAAATGTGTTACACATTTCTGATGTTACCCCCGGTACCACAAAAAAGGGTATAATGTTTGGAGAGAAAAAACTACCAGTAGCTTTTCCTCCATCTGAAGAATTAAATGAAGTGTGTGAAGAAGCGTGGGCTTCCCCTGATAAAAAGATGGTAATTTCTAAGAGGTTACTAATGGCGTACCCTTTCCCGCCAGAGGATAGGTCACGCTGGGAAACATCCCCTAGGGTGGATAAGGCGCTCACACGCTTGTCGAAGAAGGTGGCACTACAGTCTCCGGATACGGCCGCCCTGAAGGAATCTGCTGATAGAAAGCAGGAGGCTATCCTGAAATCTATATATACACACACACAGGTGTGATACTGAGACCGGCTATAGCTTCAGCCTGGATGTGCAGCGCTGCTGCTGCGTGGTCAGATTCCATTTCAGAAAATATAGATACTCTAGATAGGGACACTATTTTGCTGAACGTAGAGCATATAAAAGACGCACTTTTATACATGAGGGATGCACAGAGGGATATTTGCCGGCTGGCATCCAAAATTAGTGCAATGTCCATTTCTGCCAGGAGAGGGTTATGGACTCGGCAGTGGACAGGTGATGCAGATTCCAAACGACACATGGAAGTTCTGCCTTATAAGGGTGAGGAATTGTTCGGGGATGGTCTCTCGGACCTCGTTTCCACAGCAACAGCTGGGAAGTCTACATTTTTGCCCCATGTTCCCTCACAACCAAAGAAAGCACCGTATTATCAGGTACAGTCCTTTCGGCCCAATAGGGGCAAGCGGGTTAAAGGCGCGTCCTTTCTGCCCAGAGGCAGAGGGAAAAAGCTGCAACATACAGCCAGTTCCCAGGAGCAAAAGTCCTCCCCCGCTTCCTCAAAGTCCATAGCATGACGCTGGGGCTCCACAGGCAGAGCCAGGTACGGTGGGGGCCCGTCTCAAGCATTTCAGCAAGCAGTGGGCTCGCTCACGGGTGGATCCCTGGATCCTTCAAATAGTATCTCAGGGGTACAAACTGGAATTCGAGACGTCTCCCCCCCGCCGTTTCCTCAAATCTGCCTTGCCAACCACTCCCTCAGGCAGGGAGGCAGTGTTACAGGCAATTCAAAAGCTGTATTCACAACAAGTGATTGTAAAGGTGCCCCTACTTCAACAAGGAAGGGGTTACTATTCCACAATGTTTGTGGTACCGAAACCGGACGGTTCGGTGAGACCCATTTTAAATTTGAAATCCTTGAACACATATATAAAAAAATTCAAGTTCAAGATGGAATCGCTCAGGGCGGTTATTGCGAGCCTGGACGAGGGAGATTACATGGTATCGCTGGACATCAAGGATGCTTACCTACATGTCCCCATTTACCATCTTCACCAGGAGTACCTGAGGTTTGTGGTACAAGATTGTCATTACCAATTCCAGACGTTGCCGTTCGGTCTCTCCACGGCTCCGAGGGTCTTTACCAAGGTAATGGCGGAAATGATGATACTCCTTCGAAGGAAGGGAGTTTTAATTATCCCGTACTTGGACGATCTCCTGATAAAGGCGAGGTCCAGAGAACAGTTATTGGTAGGGGTAGCACTATCTCGGGAAGTGCTGCAACAGCACGGCTGGATTCTAAACATTCCAAAGTCACAGCTGGTCCCTACGACACGCCTGCTATTCCTAGGGATGGTTCTGGACACAGAAGAGAGAAAAGTGTTTCTCCCGGAGGAGAAGGCCAAGGAGCTGTCATCTCTAGTCAGAGGCCTCCTAAAACCAAAACAGGTGTCGGTGCATCACTGCACGCGGATCCTGGGAAAAATGGTAGCTTCCTACGAAGCGATTCCATTCGGCAGGTTTCATGCAAGAACCTTTCAGTGGGACCTGTTGGACAAGTGGTCCGGATCGCATCTTCAGATGCATCGTCTGATAACCCTGTCTCCAAGGACAAGGGTGTCTCTGCTGTGGTGGCTGCAGAGTGCTCATCTTCAAGAGGGCCGCAGATTCGGCATACAGGACTGGGTCCTGGTGACCACCGATGCCAGCCTTCGAGGCTGGGGAGCAGTCACACAGGGAAGAAACTTCCAAGGACTATGGACAAGTCAGGAGACTTCCCTGCACATAAATATTCTGGAACTAAGGGCCATTTACAATGCCCTAAGTCAGGCAAAATCCCTGCTTCAAAACCAGCCGGAACTGATCCAGTCAGACAACATCACGGCAGTCGCCCATGTAAATCGACAGGGCGGCACGAGAAGCAGGACGGCGATGGCAGAAGCCACAAGGATTCTCCGATGGGCGGAAAATCACGTGTTAGCACTGTCAGCAGTGTTCATTCCGGGAGTGGACAACTGGGAAGTAGACTTCCTCAGCAGGCACGACCTCCACCCGGGAGAGTGGGGACTTCATCCAGAAGTCTTTCAAATGATTGTAAACCAGTGGGAAAAACCACAGGTGGACATGATGGCGTCCCGCCTAAACAAAAAGCTAGAAAAATATTGCGCCAGGTCAAGAGACCCGCAGGCGATAGCTGTGGACGCTCTGGTAACACCGTGGGTGTACCGATCGGTTTATGTGTTCCCTCCTCTTCCTCTCATACCAAAGGTACTGAGGATAATAAGGAGAAGAGGAGTAAGAACTATACTCATTGTTCCGGATTGGCCAAGAAGAGCGTGGTATCCGGAACTTCAAGAAATGATGTCAGAGGACCCATGGCCTCTACCGCTCAGACAGGACCTGCTGCAGCAGGGGCCCTGTCTGTTCCAAGACTTACCGCGGCTGCGTTTGACGGCATGGCGGTTGAACACCGGATCCTGGAGGAAAAGGGCATTCCGGAGGAAGTCATTCCTACGCTGATAAAAGCTAGGAAAGAAGTAACCGCGAACCATTATCACCGCATATGGCGAAAATATGTTGCGTGGTGTGAGGCCAGGAAGGCCCCAACGGAAGAATTTCAGCTGGGCCGGTTCCTGCACTTACTACAGTCAGTGGTGACTATGGGCTTACTTAAATTGGGTTCCATTAAGGTCCAGATTTCGGCTTTATCGATTTTCTTCCAGAGAGAATTGGCTTCACTACCTGAAGTTCAGACTTTTGTTAAGGGAGTGCTGCATATTCAGCCCCCTTTTGTGCCTCCAGTGGCACCTTGGGATATCAACGTGGTGTTGGATTTCCTAAAGTCACATTGGTTTGAGCCACTGAAAACCGTGGATTTAAAATATCTCACGTGGAAAGTGGTCATGTTGTTGGCCTTGGCTTCGGCCAGGCGTGTTTCAGAATTGGCGGCTTTGTCATGTAAAAGCCCTTATCTGATTTTCCATATGGATAGGGCAGAATTGAGGACTCGTCCCCAGTTTCTCCCCAAAGTGGTATCAGCTTTTCATCTGAACCAACCTATTGTCGTGCCTGTGGCTACTTTATGTGGTCAGGGCTTTGAAGATTTATGTGGCCAGAACAGCGAGGGTTAGGAAAACTGAAGCGCTGTTTGTTCTGTATGCAGCCAACAAAGTTGCGGCTACAAATGACTTGGAGGCTTCCAAGTTGTTGGATGTAGTCAGGGCCCTAAAAATGTATGTTTCCAGGACAGCTGGAGTCAGAAAGACTGACTCGCTCTTTATCCTGTATGCGCCCAACAAGTTGGGTGCACCTGCTTCTAAGCAGACTATTGCTCGCTGGATCTGTAGTACGATTCAGCTTGCACATTCTGCGGCTGGACTGCCGCATCCTAAATCAGTGAAAGCCCATTCCACGAGGAAAGTGGGCTCTTCTTGGGCGGCTGCCCGAGGGATCTCGGCTCTTCAACTTTGCCGAGCTGCTACTTGGTCAGGGGCAAACACGTTTGCTAAATTCTACAAATTTGATACCCTGGCTGAGGAGGACCTTGAGTTCTCTCATTCGGTGCTGCAGAGTCATCCGCACTCTCCCGCCCGTGTGGGAGCTTTGGTATAATCCCCATGGTCCTTACGGAGTCCCCAGCATCCACTTAGGACGTTAGAGAAAATAAGAATTTACTCACCGGTAATTCTATTTCTCATAGTCCGTAGTGGATGCTGGGCGCCCATCCCAAGTGCGGATTGTCTGCAATACTTGTATATAGTTATTGCTTAACTAAAGGGTTATTGTTGAGCTACCTGTTGAGAGGCTCAGTTGTTATCATGCTGTTAACTGGGTATTGTATCACGAGTTATATGGTGTGATTGGTGTGGCTGGTATGAGTCTTACCCGGGATTCAAAATCCTTCCTAATTGTGTCAGCTCTTCTGGGCACAGTATCCTAACTGAGGTCTGGAGGAGGGTCTTAGTGGGAGGAGCCAGTGCACACCAGTAGTCTAAAGCTTTCTTTGTAGTTGTGCCCAGTCTCCTGCGGAGCCGCTAATCCCCATGGTCCTTACGGAGTCCCCAGCATCCACTACGGACTATGAGAAATAGAATTACCGGTGAGTAAATTCTTATTATTTTCTCTGACGTCCTAGTGGATGCTGGGTACTCCGTAAGGACCATGGGGATTATACCAAAGCTCCCAAACGGGCGGGAGAGTGCGGATGACTCTGCAGCACCGAATGAGCAAACTCAAGGTCCTCCTCAGCCAGGGTATCAAACTTGTAGAATTTTGCAAAAGTGGTTGAACCCGACCAAGTAGCAGCTCGGCAAAGTTGTAAAGCCGAGATCCCTCGGGCAGCCGCCCAAGAAGAGCCCACCTTCCTTGTGGAATGGGCTTTCACTGATTTAGGATGCGGCAGTCCCGTGGCAGAATGCGCAAACTGAATCGTGCTACAGATCCAGCGAGCAATAGTCTGCTTTGAAGCAGGAGCACCCAGCTTGTTGGGTGCATGCAGGATAAACAGCGAGTCAGTTTTTCTGACTCTAGCCATCCTGGAAACATAGATTTTCAGGGCCCGGACTACGTCCAGCAACTTAGAATCCTCCAAATCCCTAGTAGCCGCAGGCACCACAATAGGTTGGTTCAAATGAAACGATGATACCACCTTAGGGAGAAATTGGGGACGAGTCCTCAATTCTGCACTTTCCATATGGAAGATCAGATATGGGCTTTTACATGACAAAGCCGCCAATTCTGACACACGCCTAGTCCAAGCCAAGGCCAAAAGCATGACCACTTTCCACGTGAGATATTTTAACTCCACGGTCTTAAGTGGCTCAAACCAGTGGGATTTTAGGAATCCAACACATCGTTAAGATCCCAAGGTGCCACTGGAGGCACAAAAGGGGCTGAATATGCAGCACCCCTGTAACAACGTCCGAACTTCAGGCAGTGAAGCCAGTTCTTTTTGAGAGAAAAAGGGATAGGGCCGAAATCTTGGCCTTTATGGATCCTAATTTTAGGCCCATAGTCACTCCTGACTGTAGGAAGTGCAGGAATCGACCCCGCTGGAATTCCTCTGTATGGCCTTCCCGGCCACACACCAAGCAACCTATTTTCGCCATATACAGTGAAAGTCTTGCTGTCATGTCTTTCCTAGCCTTTATCAGCGTAGGAATAACTGCATCCGGAATGCCCTTTTCCGCTAGGATCCGGCATTCAACCGCCATGCCGTCCAACGCAGCCACGGTAAGTCTTGGAACAGACAGGGCCCTGTTGCAACATGTCCTGTCTGAGAGGCAGAGGCCATGGGTCTTCTGAGAGCATTTCTTGCAGTTCCGGGTACCGAGTCCTTCTTGGCCAATCCGGAGCAAAGAATATTGTTCACACTCCTCCTTTTATTACAATTCTCAGCCCTTGGGTCTGAGAGGATGAGGAGGGAATACATAGACCGACTGGAACACCCACGGTGTTACTAGTGCGACCACAGCTATCGCCTGAGAGTCCCTTGACCAAGCGTAAAACCTTTTTTATCTTTTTATTGAGGTGGGACGCCATCTAGTCCACCTGAGGCAGTTCCCATCAATTTGTAAAACTGCGTGAAGACTTCCTGATGAAGTCACCACTTTCCCGGGTGGAGGTCGTGCCTGCTGAGGAAGTCTGCTTCCCAGTTGTCCACTCCCGGAATGAACACTGCTGACAGTGCGCTTACTTGATTCTCCGCCCAGCGAAGAATTCTGGTGGCTTCTACCCTCGCCACCCTGCTCCTTGTGCCGCCTTGGCGGTTTACATGAGCCCCTGCGGTCTGACTGGATCAGAACCGGTTGGTCGCGAAGCAGGAACTCCGCTTGACTTAGGGCGTTGTATATGGCCCTTAGTTCCAGGATATTGATGTGAAGGCAAGTCTGTTGGCTTGACCACAAACCTTGGAATTTTCTTCCCTGTGTAACTGCCCCCCACCCTCGGAGGCTTGCATCCGTGGTCACCAGGACCCAGTCCTGAATGCCGAATCTGCGGCCCTCGAGAAGGTGAGCACTCCGCAGCCACCACAGGAGAGACACCCTGGCCCTGGGGGATAGGGTGATTAACCGATGCATCTGAAGATGTGATCCGGACCACTTGTCCAGTAAGTTCCATTGTCCTCGCATGGAACCAGCCGAAGGGGATGGCCTCGTATTATGCCACCATCCTTCCCAGGACTCGAGTGCAGTGATGCACTGACACCTGTTTTGGTTTTCAATAGATTCCTGACCAGTGTCATGAGCTCCTGAGTTCTCTCTATCGGGAGATAAACCCTTTTCTGGTCTGTGTCTAGGATCATGCCTAGGCGAGGCAGATGAGCTGTAGGAACCAACTGCGACTTCGGAATATATAGAAGTCTCCCCCTTTTTATGCTTGCAATGACCGCTCTTAGCGATTCCATCTTGAACTTGAACCTTTTCAGGTATATGTTCAGGGATTTTAATTCAATATGGGTCTAACCGAACCGTCTGGTTTCGGGATTATAATATGGTCGAATAATAACACCCTCTTGGTGAAGGAGGGGACCCTTGACCACCACCTGTTGAAGATACAATTTACGAATTGCAGTTAACACTGGCTCCCTCTCTTGGGGGGAAGCCCGCCGGGTCCTCGGTGAGGGGGCATCTTCTCCCAGTCCAGCCTGTATCCCTGCGACACAATTTCTATTGCCCAGGGATCTAACAGGGAGTGAACCCACTTGTGGCTGAACTTACGAAGGCGTGTCCCCACCGGGCCTAGCTCCGCCTGTGGAGCCCCAGCGACATGCGGTGGATTTTTGTAGAGGCCAGGGAGGACTTCTGTTCCTGGGGACTAGCTGTGTTGTACAGCTTCTTTCCTCTGCCCCCGGCTCCGACAAGAAAGGACGCACCTCAGACTTTCTTGTTTCTTTATTCGAAAAGCTGCATTTAATAATGTCGTGCTTTCCCAGGCTGTGCAGGAATATAGGGCAAACTAGCAGAATTACCAACTATAGCTGTGGAGACCAGGCCCGAGAACCTTTCTCCACACAATCCTCAGCCTTCCATATGCCTCTTAAGTCGGCATCATCTGTCCAATGTATATTCTACAGGACACGTCAAGCAGAAATCGAAATGGCTTTTGACTCTAGGACCCAGTATACTCATGTCCCTTTGGGCATGCTTTATAATTATATATCTATCACTTAAGACAGCATCTTAAAATATTTATATGCATACTAGGGTCTCAATCTCTGCTGATAAGGTACCTGTCCACGCTGCCACAGCGCTATAAACCCATGCCGACACAATCGCCGGTCTGGGTAGTATACTAGAATGTGCACACTATCTGCAGGATCCCTGAGAATAGCTAGCGCAAACAGGACACCCAAGGGGAAGATTCTCAACACATCCTGGCCCTAGTGGGGAAAGGATACAGCCTGAGAATTCTCTTGTGGGAAGCTGCCGTCTCTTGTCTGGAGATTCCCGCTCTTTTTCCTCATGAGAGGAGGGAAATTTACCTCAGCATTCTTCCCCTTAACATGTGTACTTTCGTGTCAGGGACAGATGAGTCATCAGTGATATGCAAATCATCTTTTATTCCAATAATCATATATTGAATATCTTTTAGCCCTCTTGGCTGTAACTTTGCATTATCTTAGTCGACAGTGGAGTTAAACTCTGTGTCTATACCAGTGTTTGTTATTTTGGATAGTGAGCATAGAGACTCTGGAGGTCTCTGCGACATAGGGACAGACCAGGGTAGATTTCCTTTCTGTTCCCTAACCTTTTGTGCAATAATTTTACCTAAGCACTTACACATATCCAAACAGGTGTCGGCTTTGTCGACGGAGACACCCTCCCACACACATATCCGCTCTATCACCTCCTTAGAGGAGCCTTTTACCTCAGACATGTCGACACACGCGTACCAACACACCACACACACAGGGGATGCTCTATTTGAAGACAGTTCCCCCACCAGGCCCTTTGTAGAGACAGAGAGAGAGTATGCCAGCACACACCACAGCGCTATATAATACAGGGATGTACACTATACTGAGTGATTTTTCCCCTATAGCAGCTTATATACACAGTTTTTGCGCCTAAATTTATGTGCCCCCCCCTCTCTTTTTTACCCTTTGTGTACCAGGATACTGCAGGGGAGAGCCTGGGGAGCTTCCTTCCAGCTGAGCTGTGAAGAGAAAATGGCGCCGGTGTGCTGAGGAAGAAGGCCCGGCCCCCTCTGCGGCGGGCTTCTGTCCTTTTATGTACTTTAATGGCGGGGTTTTTTACACATATACAGTACTAGACAGTATTTTCAGTGTTCGCAAAAACGCGCTATAGCGCGTATTTTACCCTGATTTGAGGACTGGGGACTCGCATTTAAAAAGTGGCCGGGTCCCTGGGACGTGCTCTGCTGCAGCTTGGCTGGACTTGGAGTGGCAGCTCAGCACGTTGGGCCCGCGGCTAAAGTGTTTCTGCAGTGGTGAGGGAGGAATTCTAACTTATCCATCAGCTGGCGGAGGCGGGTCCTGATGATCAGCGGCGCTCCGGCGGGCGTGACGGTGAGTGGCATCTTCGTGTTACTGCGGCCGGGGGGTCCGTATGCTCAGGGCTCTGGCAGTGGCAGGCCGCAGGCGTGAGTGGCAGATGTGTTAGTGTCCCCGCGGTGTGCTCTGTGTCCAGGCAAGGGGATGAGCGGGGGGGTCTTGGGGGCTATTAGCGATGCAACCGGGGCCCGCAGCACTGAAAGGGACCACAGCGGTATTGACAGCAGCAGTACTAATAATGAGTCAGACAAACTCATTACAGTACGCTGCCGCAAAGAAGGAGGAAGCGGTCCGGCAGGAGGGGAGCATTCTCCTCCCCATCTCCTCTCCTTCTCCTGACGTTGTTGCAGGGGTTCTGATGCCACAATGTAGTGACCGGCCCCAGCGCAGAAGTTGGGATGTCAGGAGCTGCTGCTGAATGCTGATGCACCTAAACAATGTGGTAAGGGCGGCAGTGACGTCATGAGACCTAGGACGTAGCAATGGCATTTCTAGGTGGGCGCTCTGCACAAACGCCTGCAGGTAGCCAATGTAATTCCCTGGAAAATATTCCCTGCCTTCAAGCAGTACTGTGCATTCATGTTGCAAATATTATTTTACTGCTGTAAGCTCTTAATACATACTCTCCACTCTACATACATTTATGTATATATATTATTCATTTTCTTTTTTTTTAATTTCCAGCAGTGACATATAGTGGAGAGTATGTATTAAGGGGTTACAGCAGTGATATAGCATGTGCAACATGAATGCACAGTACTGCTTAAAGGCAGGGAACGTGTTCCAGGAAATTACATTGGCTGCCAGCAGCCCTTTGTGCATATATACTGTAAATGTATCTGCTGTGTGATAATTAAAACTGGAAGCTTCTTTCTATGCAGTACCAACTAAATATTTATTGATAAAACTAGACCCATATAAACTAGACACGTAAAAAACACACAATATACCATTGAATAATGTATTAATATACACTGCTGTGTAGGATATCATGAACTTGGGGTTGGGAGGAGAGGGGGCCCCCAATGCATATTTTTGCACTTGGGCCCACCACTCAAGATCCGCCACTGGTGTGCTCTGTGTTCCCATGGTGGCGGGGGGGGGGGGGGGGGGGGGGGGGGGTCTCCTGGGGACTTAAGAAATTGTGGAAGAGCCAGCCATTGGTGCCTTCACTTCTGCATGCATTGGCTGCTGCACCAGCCAGCCAGGTGCAGAGGATTTCCTTTGGCATGCTTCAAAAAGGAACCGGGGATGCTCGCATTCTCATAGAGCTCCCATCCTCGGCTCCACAGTCACCCTGCCCTACTGTGGAGCTCCTCCGCTGATGGTCCTTGGACAAGGTTGCCCCTGCTTCAACCGCACCCGACCGTGGCACTATTGTGGGCTGACGCCCCACGAGAGATACGGGCATACAGTCCCGAGATGTGCACCCCCAGCCACGCAGCTCATGGAGCCCACCATGCACAACCCTGCAGGCAGCCGAAGGAGGAAATCAAGAGCATGAGAGTCACCTGCAGGACAGTGTTCAGGAGGCTGAACAAGGCGATAACGGTGGAGGTGTCCTAGGGAGGGCTGCAGCGTTCAGGTAAGCTGAATCCGGAAGAGGGAGGCGACCTGCTAAATTTTACCCCTCCCTACCCCCAGCACTGCCCACAGTACTGGCTCTCCTTAACCCTCTCCTTGCCCCAGTACAACCCCAACTGCTATCTACCCTTACCCCTTTGCTACCTGCCCTTAACCCTCAACTTGCTTCCAGTACTGCTTAAACTGCTATCTACCCATACCCCCTCCCTACCCTACAGCACTGTCTGCATGTAACCCTCTCCTTGCCCCAATACTGCATAACTGCTATCCACCCTTACAACCTCCCTAACCCCAGTGCTGCCTGCCTCCAAGCCCCTTCTTGCCCTTCAATACTGCTCCAGCTGCTATCTACCCTTACCCACACCATACCTTCTGCAGTGCCTGTCCCTAGCCTCCTCCTTGCCCCCCCCCCCCAGCACTGTCCCAACAACGGCATGCTCCCCCCTTCCCCACCAATAATATGTGAATAGACCCAGAAATGGTGAAGTAGGACCCCAATTTTCTTAAGTGAGGGGTCCCTGGGACCCACAATTTTTTTCGCTCGGCGCGATCACTGATTATGTGTGTTTTTATTGCCAAAAGGTAATCTAATTGCTGCCCAGGGCGCCCCCCCCCCCCAGCGCCCTGCACCCATCAGTGACCGGAGTGTGTGGTGTGCTAAGGGAGCAATGGCGCACAGCTGCAGTGCTGTGCGCTACCTTAATGAAGACTGGAGTCTTCAGCCGCCGATTTTCAACTTCTCTTCGGTTCTTCTGGCTCTGCAAGGGGGACGGCGGCGCGGGACCGGACGACCGAGGACTGGGCCTGTGTTCGATCCCTCTGGAGCTAATGGTGTCCAGTAGCCTTAGAAGCCCAAGCTAGCTGCAAGCAGGTAGGTTCGCTTCTCTCCCCTCAGTCCCACGTAGCAGTGAGTCTGTTGCCAGCAGATCTCACTGAAAATAAAAAACCTAACAAATACTTTCTTTTCTAGGAAGCTCAGGAGAGCCCCTAGGGTGCATCCAGCTCTGGCCGGGCACAGATTCTAACTGAGGTCTGGAGGAGGGGCATAGAGGGAGGAGCCAGTGCACACCAGATATAGTACCTAATCTTTCTTTTATGAGTGCCCAGTCTCCTGCGGAGCTCGTCTATTCCCCATGGTCCTTACGGAGTACCCAGCATCCACTAGGACGTCAGAGAAATATATATAGTTTCAGAAAATTTAAGGGCAGATTTAACAGCAAGTAAAATTCTTGACATAACTCATTATGAATGATAAATGGTGCTCCAGTTGATTGGCTGGAAAATCATTTTTCATTCGGAACTTGTTAAATGTGCCCCATAAATTGCACTTGCTGCAGGGCCGTTTCAAAGTAACTAATGTTATATGTCTACTGTCTGTTACATGAACAATACTGCATTACTTCCAAATAGATGGAAGACGTATACTATTACAAGATAAGAGGAATCGTATGGGCTTTTATAAGTGTAATTTACTTTCTTTGCTGAATAAATAAGATTTTAAACCTACCGGTAATTCTTTTTTTCCTAGTCCGTAGAGGATGCTGTGGACTCCGTAAGGACCATGGGGTATAGACAGGCTCCGCAGGAGACATGGGCACTATAAAGAACTTTAGAATGGGTGTGCACTGGCTCCTCCCTCTATGCCCCTCCTCCAGACCTCAGTTAGAGAAACTGTGCCCAGAGGAGATGGACAGTACGAGGAAAGTATTTTGTTAATCTAAGGGCAAGATTCATACCAGCCCACACCATCCACACCGTATAACCTGGAATATACGCAACCAGTTAACAGTATGAATAAAAACAGTATCAGCTAAAGACTGATCTCAACTGTAACATAACCCTTATGTAAGCAACAACTATATACAAGCCTTGCAGATTTTGTCCGCACTGGGACGGGTAGGTTTAAAAATAAGAATTTACTTACCGATAATTCTATTTCTCATAGTCCGTAGTGGATGCTGGGGACTCCGAAAGGACCATGGGGAATAGCGGCTCCGCAGGAGACTGGGCACAAAGTAAAAGCTTTAGGACTAGCTGGTGTGCACTGGCTCCTCCCCCTATGACCCTCCTCCAAGCCTCAGTTAGGATACTGTGCCCGGACGAGCGTACACAATAAGGAAGGATTTTGAATCCCGGGTAAGACTCATACCAGCCACACCAATCACACCGTACAACTTGTGATCTGAACCCAGTTAACAGCATGATAACAGAAGGAGCCTCTGAAAAGATGGCTCAACAACAATAACCCGATTTTTGTAACAATAACTATGTACAAGTAATGCAGACAATCCGCACTTGGGATGGGCGCCCAGCATCCACTACGGACTATGAGAAATAGAATTATCGGTAAGTAAATTCTTATTTTCTCTAACGTCCTAGTGGATGCTGGGGACTCCGAAAGGACCATGGGGATTATACCAAAGCTCCCAAACGGGCGGGAGAGTGCGGATGACTCTGCAGCACCGAATGAGAGAACTCCAGGTCCTCCTCAGCCAGGGTATCAAATTTGTAGAATTTAGCAAACGTGTTTGCCCCTGACCAAGTAGCTGCTCGGCAAAGTTGTAAAGCCGAGACCCCTCGGGCAGCCGCCCAAGATGAGCCCACTTTCCGTGTGGAATGGGCTTTTACAGATTTTGGCTGTGGCAGGCCTGCCACAGAATGTGCAAGCTGAATTGTACTACAAATCCAACGAGCAATCGTCTGCTTAGAAGCAGGAGCACCCAGCTTGTTGGGTGCATACAGGATAAACAGCGAGTCAGATTTTCTGACTCCAGCCGTCCTGGAAACATATATTTTCAGGGCCCTGACTACGTCTAGCAACTTGGAATCCTCCAAGTCCCTAGTAGCCGCAGGCACCACAATAGGTTGGTTTAAGTGAAATGCTGAAACCACCTTAGGGAGAAATTGAGGACGAGTCCTCAATTCTGCCCTGTCCGTATGAAAAATTAGGTAAGGGCTTTTATAGGATAAAGCCGCCAATTCTGATACACGCCTGGCTGAAGCCAGGGCTAACAGCATTACCACTTTCCATGTGAGATATTTCAAGTCCACAGTGGTGAGTGGTTCAAACCAATGTGATTTTAGGAATCCCAACACTACATTGAGATCCCAAGGTGCCACTGGAGGCACAAAAGGAGGCTGTATATGCAGTACTCCCTTGACAAACGTCTGAACTTCAGGAACAGAAGCTAGTTCTTTTTGGAAGAATATCGACAGGGCCAAAATTTGAACCTTAATGGACCCTAATTTGAGGCCCATAGACCGTCCTGTTTGCAGGAAATGCAGGAATCGACCCAGTTGAAATTCCTCCGTAGGGGCCTTCCTGGCCTCGCACCACGCAACATATATACGCCAAATACGGTGATAATGTTGTACGGTTACATCCTTCCTGGCTTTGATCAGGGTAGGGATGACTTCATCCGGAATGCCTTTTTCCTTCAGGATCCGGCGTTCAACCGCCATGCCGTCAAACGCAGCCGCGGTAAGTCTTGGAACAGACATGGTCCCTGCTGGAGCAGGTCCTGTCTTAGAGGTAGAGGCCACGGGTCTTCCGTGAGCATCTCTTGAATTTCCGGGTACCAAGTCCTTCTTGGCCAATCCGGAGCCACGAGTATAGTCTTTACTCCTCTCCTTCTTATGATTCTCAGTACTTTTGGTATGAGAGGAAGAGGAGGGAACACATACACTGACCGGTACACCCACGGTGTTACCAGAGCTTCCACAGCTATTGCCTGAGGGTCCCTTGACCTGGAGCAATATCTGTCCAGTTTTTTGTTGAGGCGAGACGCCATCATGTCCACCTTTGGTTTTTCCCAACGGTTTACAATCATGTGGAAGACTTCAGGGTGAAGTCCCCACTCCCCCGGGTGAAGATCGTGTCTGCTGAGGAAGTCTGCTTCCCAGTTGTCCACACCCGGAATGAACACTGCTGACAGTGCTATCACATGATTTTCCGCCCAGCGAAGAATCCTTGCCACTTCCGTCATTGCCCTCCTGCTTCTTGTGCCGCCCTGTCTGTTTACGTGGGCGACTGCCGTGATGTTGTCCGACTGGATCAATACTGGCTGACCCTGAAGCAGAGGCCTTGCCTGACTTAGGGCATTGTAAATGGCCCTTAGTTCCAGGATATTTATGTGAAGTGACGTTTCCATGCTTGACCACAAGCCCTGGAAATTTCTTCCCTGTGTGACTGCTCCCCAGCCTCTCAGGCTGGCATCCGTGGTCACCAGGACCCAATCCTGAATGCCGAATCTGCGGCCCTCTAGGAGATGAGCACTCTGTAACCACCACAGGAGAGACACCCTTGTCCTTGGAGACAGGGTTATCCGCTGATGCATTTGAAGATGCGATCCGGACCATTTGTCTAGCAGATCCAACTGAAAAGTTCTTGCGTGGAATCTGCCGAATGGAATTGCTTCGTAAGAAGCCACCATCTTTCCCAGGACCCTTGTGCACTGATGCACTGACACCTGGCCTGGTCTTAGGAGTTTCCTGACTAGGTCGGATAACTCCCTGGCTTTCTGTTCCGGGAGAAACACCTTTTTCTGTACTGTGTCCAGAATCATCCCTAGGAACAGCAGACGTGTCGTCGGAATCAGCTGCGATTTTGGAATATTTAGAATCCATCCGTGCTGTCGTAGTACTATTTGAGATAGTGCTACTCCGACCTCTAACTGTTCTCTGGACCGTGCCCTTATCAGGAGATCGTCCAAGTAAGGGATAATTAAGACGCCTTTTCTTCGAAGAAGAATCATCATTTCGGCCATTACCTTGGTAAAGACCCAGGGTGCCGTGGACAATCCAAACGGCAGCGTCTGAAACTGATAGTGACAGTTCTGTACCACAAACCTGAGGTACCCTTGGTGAGAAGGGCAAATTGGGACATGGAGGTAAGCATCCTTGATGTCCAGAGACACCATTTAGTCCCCTTCTTCCAGGTTCGCTATCACTGCTCTGAGTGACTCCATCTTGAACTTGAACCTTTTATGTAAGTGTTCAAGGCTTTCAGATTTAAAATGGGTCTCACCGAGCCGTCCGGCTTCGGTACCACAAACAGCGTGGAGTAATACCCCTTTCCCTGTTGTAGGAGGGGTACCTTGATTATCACTTGCTGGGAATACAGCTTGTGAATGGCTTCCAATACCGCCTCCCTGTCGGGGGTAGACGTTGGTAAAGCAGACTTCAGGAACCGGCGAGGGGGAGACGTCTCGAATTCCAATTTGTACCCCTGAGATACTACCTGCAGGATCCAGGGGTCCACTTGCGAGTGAGCCCACTGCGCGCTGAAAATCTTGAGACGGGCCCCCACCGTGCCTGAGTTCGCTTGTAAGGCCCCAGCGTCATGCTGAGGACTTGGCAGAAGCGGGGGAGGGCTTCTGTTCGTGGGAAGAAGCTGTCTGTTGCAGTCTTTTTCCCCTTCCTCTGCCCCGGGGCAGATATGAGTGGCCTTTTGCCCGCTTGCCCTTATGGGGACGAAAGGACTGAGCCTGAAAAGACGGTATCTTTTTCTGCTGCGAGGTGACTTGGGGTAAAAAGGTGGATTTCCCAACCGTTCCCGTGGCCACCAGGTCCGATAGACCGCCCCCAAATAACTCCTCCCCTTTATACGGCAATACTTCCATATGCCGTTTGGAATCCGCATCCCCTGACCACTGTCGCGTCCATAATCCTCTTCTGGCAGAAATGGACATCGCACTTACTCTTGATGCCAGAGTGCAAATGTCTCTCTGTGCATCTCGCATATATAGGAATGCATCCTTTAAATGCTCTATAGTCAATAATATATTGTCCCTGTCCAGGGTATCAATATTTTCAGTCAGGGAATCCGACCAAGCCACCCCAGCACTGCACATCCAGGCTGAGGCGATTGCTGGTCGCAGTATAACACCAGTATGTGTGTATATACTTTTAAGGATATTTTCCAGCCTCCTATCTGCTGGCTCCTTAAGGGCGGCCGTTTCTGGAGACGGTAACGCCACTTGTTTTGATAAGCGTGTGAGCGCCTTATCTACCCTAGGGGGTGTTTCCCAACGAGCCCTAAACTCTGGTGGGAAGGGATATAGTGCCAATAATTTTTTAGAAATTAGCAGTTTTTTGTCGGGGGTAACCCACGCTTCATCACACACTTCATTCAATTCATCTGATTCAGGAAAAACTACGGGTAGTTTTTTCACACCCCACATAATACCCCTTTTCGTGGTACTTGCAGTATCAGAGATGTGCAAAACCTCCTTCATTGCCGTGATCATGTAACGTGTGGCCCTACTGGAAAATATGTTTGTTTCTTCACCGTCGACACTGGAGTCAGTGTCTGTGTCTGGGTCCGTGTCGACCCACTGAGGTAACGGGCGTTTTATAGCCCCTGACGGTGTTTGAGACGCCTGGACAGGCACTAACTGAGCTGCCGGCTGTCTCATGTCGTCAACCGTTTTCTGTAACGTGCCGACACTGTCACGTAATTCCTTAATTACGGCCATCCATTCAGGTGTCGACTCCCTAGGGGGTGACATCACCATTATAGGCAATTGCTCCGCCTCCACATCATTTTCCTCCTCATACATGTCGACACACACGTACCGACACCCAGCACACACACAGGGAATGCTCTGATAGAGGACAGGACCCCACTTAGCCCCTTGGGGAGACAGAGGGAGAGTTTGCCAGCACACACCAGAGCGCTATATATGTATAGGGACAACCTTACAATAAGCGTCTATCCCTTATAGCTGCTTATATCTGTTATTTTGCCAAATAAGTGCCCCCCTCTCTTTTTTACCCTGTTTCTGTAGTGCAGGATGCAGGGGAGATTCTGGGAGCCTTCCTACCAGCGGAGCGGTGTGGGAAAAATGGCGCTGTGTGCTGAGGAGATAGGCCCCGCCCCCTTCACGGCGGGCTCTTCTCCCGCTTTTTTCTGGAAAACTGGCAGGGGTTAAATACATCCATATAGCCCAGGGGCTATATGCGATGTATTTTTTGCCAAATAAGGTAAATTCATTGCTTCCCAGGGCACCCCCCCCCAGCGCCCTGCACCCTCAGTGACCGAAGTGTGAAGTGTGCTGAGAGCAATGGCGCACAGCTGCAGTGCTGTGCGCTACCTTATGAAGACAGGAAAGTCTTCTGCTGCCGATTTATGGACCTCTTCTTGCTTCAGCATCTGTAAGGGGGCCGGCGGCGCGGCTCCGGGACCCATCCATGGCTGGGCCTGTGATCGTCCCTCTGGAGCTAATGTCTAGTAGCCAAGAAGCCCAATCCACTCTGCACGCAGGTGAGTTCGCTTCTTCTCCCCTTAGTCCCTCGCTGCAGTGAGCCTGTTGCCAGCAGGACTCACTGAAAATAAAAAACCTAAGTATACTTTTACTTCTAAGCAGCTCAGGAGAGCCACCTAGATTGCACCCTTCTCGGCCGGGCACAAAATCTTAACTGAGGCTTGGAGGAGGGTCATAGGGGGAGGAGCCAGTGCACACCAGCTAGTCCTAAAGCTTTTACTTTGTGCCCAGTCTCCTGCGGAGCCGCTATTCCCCATGGTCCTTTCGGAGTCCCCAGCATCCACTAGGACGTTAGAGAAATCTTATTTTCTCTTACGTCCTAGAGGATGCTGGGGACTCCAAAAGGACCATGGGGTTTATACCAAAGCTCCAGACCGGGCGGGAGAGTGCAGACGACTCTGCAGCACTGACTGAGCAAACGCAAGGTCCTCATCAGCCAGGGTACCAAACTTGTAGAACTTTGCAAAAGTGTTTGAACCTGACCAGGTAGCTGCTCGGCGAAGCTGTAATGCCGAGACGCCTCGGGCAGCCGCCCAAGAAGAGGCCACCTTCCTAGTGGAATGGGCCTTTATCGAATTTGTTAACGGCAATCCTGCCGTAGAATGAGCCTGCCGAATCGTGTTACAGATCCAGCGAGCAATAGTCTGCTTCGAAGCAGGAGCGCCAACTTTGTTGGCTGCATACAGGACAAACAGTGCTTCTGTTTTCCTAACCCGAGCCGTCCTGGCTACATAGATCTTTAAGGCCCTGACCACATCCAGGGACTTGGAATCCTCCAAGTCACCCGTAGCCACAGGCACCACAATGGGTTGGTTCATATGAAATTAAGAAACCACCTTAGGCAAAAATTGAGGACGAGTCCTGAACTCTGCTCTATCCACATGGAAGGTCAAATATGGGCTCTTGTGAGACAAGGCCGCCAATTCGGACACCCGCCTTGCAGATGCCAAGGCCAACAACATGACCACCTTCCAAGTGAGAAATTTCAATTCAACCGTTTGAAGAGGCTCAAACCAGTGAGAGTTCAGGAACCGTAACACCACGTTAAGGTCCCAAGGTGCCACTGTTGGCACAAAAGGAGGCTGGATGTACAGCATTCCCTTTACAAAAGTCTGGACTTCTGGGAGAGAAGCCAATTCCTTCTGAAAGAAAATAGACAGGGCCGAAATCTGTACCTTAATGGAGCCTAATTTTAGGCCCATATCCACTCCTGTCTGTATAAAGTGGAGAAAACGGCCCAGATGGAAATCTTCCGTAGGAGCATTCTTGGCTTCACACCAAGAAACATATTTCTTCCAGATACGGTGATAATGTTTTGCAGTCACCTCCTTCCTAGCCTTTATCAGAGTAGGGATGACTTCCTCCGGAATACCTTTCCCAGCTAGGATTCGGTGTTCAACCGCCATGCCGTCAAACGTAACCGCGGTAAGTCTTGGAACACACAGGGCCCCTGTTGTAACAGGTCCTCCCTGAGAGGAAGAGGCCATGGATCTTCTGTGAGCATCTCCTGAAGATCTGAATACCAGGCCCTTCGAAACCAATCTGGAACAATGAGGATTGTTTTCACTCTTTTTCGTCTTATGATTCTCAATATTTTTGATATGAGAGGAAGAGGGGGGAACACATAGACCGACTGAAACACCCAAGGTGTCACCAGGGCGTCCACCGCTACTGCCTGAGGGTCCCTTGACCTGGCACAATACCTCCGAAGCTTCTTGTTGAGGCGTGACGCCATCATGTCTATGTGAGGAATTCCCCAAAGACTTGTTATCTCTGTAAAAACGTCTTGATGAAGTCCCCACTCTCCTGGATGGAGATCGTGTCTGCTGAGGAAGTCTGCTTCCCAGTTGTCCACTCCCGGAATGAAGACCGCTGACAGAGCTCTTACGTGATTTTCCGCTCAGCGAAGAATCCTGGTGGCTTCCGCCATTGCCACTCTGCTCCTTGTCCCTCCTTGTCCCGCCTTGGCGGTTTACATGAGCCATGGCTGTGATGTTGTCTGATTGAATCAGAACCGGTAGGTCGCAAAGAAGATTTTCCGCTTGTCATAGGCCGTTGTATATGGCCCTCAATTCCAGTACGTTGTGAAGACAAGCCTCCTGGCTTGACCATACCCCCTGAAAATTTCTTCCTTGTGTGACTGCTCCCCATCCTCGGAGGCTCGCGTCCGTGGTCACCAGAACCCAGTCTTGAATGCCGAACCTGCGACCCTCTAGAAGGTGAGCACTTTGCAGCCACCACAGAAGAGATACCCTGGTCCGGGGGGGACAGGCTTATCGTCTGATGTATTAGTAGATGGGACCCGGACCACTTGTCCAAGAGGTCCCACTGAAACGTCCTTGCATGAAACCTGCCGAAGGGGATGGCCTCGTAGGCTGCCACCATTTTCCCCAGAACTCGAGTGCATTGATAAACAGACACTCTTTTTGGTTTTAGCAAGTCTCTGACCACGTTCTGGAGGTCCTGGGCTTTTTTCATCGGGAGAAAAACCCTCTTCTGTTCCGTGTCCAGAATCATGCCTAGGAATGATAGTCGAGTCGTTGGAATCAATTGTGACTTTGGCAGATTGAGAATCCAACCGTGTAATTGTAGCACTCTCAGGGAGAGCGACACGCTCTTCTGCAATTGATCTCTCGATCTTGCTTTTATCAGGAGATCGTCCAAGTATGGGATAATTGTGACTCCCTGCCTGCGCAGGAGCACCATCATCTCCGCCATCACCTTGGTGAAAATCCTCGGGCCGTGACACCATAAAATCCCCCCCTTCCAGACTGGAGATCACAGCCCGGAGCTATTACATCTTGAATTTGAACTTTTTCAAGTACAGGTTTAGGGATTTTAGATTTAAAATGGGTCTGACCGAACCATCCGGCTTCGGGACCACGAACAGGGTCGAATAGTACCCTTTCCCCTGTTGGACTAGGGGAACCTTGACAATTACTTGCTGTTGACACAGCTTTTGAATTGCAGCTAACACTACTTCCCTCTCTGGGGAAGAAGCTGGCAAGGCCGACTTGAAAAATCGGCGAGGGGGCACCTCTTCGAATTCCAGTTTGTAGCCTTGGGATACAATATCCATCGCCCAAGGATCCACGTCTGACAGAACCCAGACCTGGCTGAAGAGTCGAAGACGTGCCCCCACCGGTGCGGACTCCCTCAGTGGAGGCCCAGCGTCATGCGGTGGATTTAGTAGAAGCCGGGGAGGACATCTGCTCCTGGGAACCAGCCGGAGCAGGTGCTCTCTTCCCTCTACCCTTACCTCTGGCGAGGAAAGATGAGCCCCGACCTCTTCTGGACTTATGCGACCGAAAGGACTGCATCTGATATTGTGGAGTTTTCTTTTGCTGTGGGGGAACAAAAGGCAAAAAGGTAGATTTACCCGCTGTAGCTGTGGCAACTAGGTCCGCGAGACCTTCCCCAAATAAAACTTCGCCTTTGTATGGCAAAACCTCCATATGCTTCTTTGAGTCGGCATCACCCGTCCATTGGCGGGTCCACAGGGCTCGCCTAGCAGAAATCGCCATGGCGTTGGCTCTCGAACCTAGTAGCCCAACGTCTCTTTGAGCGTCCCTCATACACAAGACTGCGTCTTTAATGTGACCTAAGGTCAATAAAATGGTATCCCTGTCTAGGGTATCAAGGTCAGCTGACAAGGTATCTGTCCAAGCTGCAACTGCGCTACACACCCATGCAATTGCCGGTCTGAGTAAAGTACCCGTATGCGCATAAATAGATTTTAAAGTAGTTTCCTGTCTGCGATCAGCAGGATCCTTGAGGGCTGCCGTGTTCGGAGACGGTAGCGCCACCTTCTTGGACAGGCGCGTTAAAGCCTTGTCCACCCTGGGTGAGGATTCCCAACGTACCCTGTCCTGTGCAGGGAAAGGATATGCCTTAAGAATCCTCTTGGGAATCTGCAGTTTTTTGTCTGGAGTTTCCCAAGTTTTTTCAAATAACTCGTTCAGCTCATGAGATGGGGTAAAGGTTACCTCAGGTGTCTTTTCCTTATACATGCGCACCCTCGTGTCGGGGACAGAGGGGTCATCTGTGATATGCAAAACATCTTTTATTGCCATAATCATATAATGAATACTTTTGGCCACCCTTGGGTGTAACCTCACCTCATCGTAGTCGACACTGGAGTCAGAATCCGTGTCGGTATCCGTGTCTGCAATTTGGGATAGGGGACGTTTTTGAGACCCAGAAGGACCCACTGACCCAGTCGAAGCCGTGGATTGACTCCCTGCTTTTTCCCTGGACTCTGCTTTGTCCAATCTCTTATGCAATAAGGTCACATTTGCATTCAAAATATTCCACATGTCCATCCAATCATGACACCACAATCATCTGCTCCACCTCCTCCTTAGCTGAGCCTTCCGCATCAGACATGCCGACACACTCGTACCGACACCCCCACACACACAGGGATATAGTTATAAGGAGACAGTTCCCCAATAAAGCCCTTTGGAGAGAGAGAGAGTATGCCAGCACACACCCAGCGCCAACTGACACTGGAAAATAATGTCCCAGACAATAGCGCTTTTATAATAAGAATTTACTCACCGGTAATTCTATTTCTCGTAGTCCGTAGTGGATGCTGGGAACTCCGTAAGGACCATGGGGAATAGCGGCTCAGCAGGAGTCTGGGCACAACTAAAAGAAAGCTTTTAGACTACCTGGTGTGCACTGGCTCCTCCCACTATGACCCTCTTCCAAGCCTCAGTTAGGATACTGAAAAAAGAAAGAAGCATCTGAATCTTTGTGCGCACTATGCTGCTAGTGGTACTAAATCTCAAAAAGAGGTATTCCCAACCCTCCACCACAAGTTAATAGACAAAAAAGTTGAAAAATAGTTCCACCAGCGCAGACAATAGTAAAGAATGGATACTTATTCCAATATTGTTGATGGTATTTGCAACTTTGTTTTTTCTCCCAGTCAGATGTCATAGAATTTGCAAGAGAGAAAGTAGAAATACCATAGTGCAATACCGTTTTTTTTAATCAAAAAGAATCAACAATCAATTAAAATATCCCTGCAAGGATATTGAGTAAAACAAATAAAACAGTTTTCACACAGATCTTTACACTGAACATTAGATTAAAAGCAGCTAGGTGTTGGTTGTAATTACCAATGTCATATGAGAACTGTGTTACGAGTTCTCAAACAAGCATGCACCAAGTACATTCCATATGTGTCAGCAACATGTAAAAACACCTAAAAAAGCTGGGATATCCAAAACTGATCCGTGAGGTGGATAATTACCAGTTCCAGGTAAAGAACTGGCAGCGCTCAGTTCTTAAACGCTTTTGGAATCAAAAGAGAGTCCTGGGCTGCAGCTCCAAGTTCCTCCGTTCCGTCCACACTCAGGATCGTCTGGTTCCCCCAGCGGCGGCACCCACGCGTTCCGACCCTCCACAGGGGTCTTTCTCAAGGTAAGCCATGAAGCAGAGTGAGTCCATACTTCATTGGAGGTGTTTAAAAACCTCCCGCTATCTCATGATTGGTCCCAGCGCGTGAGTCTCTATACAGCCTGAAACTACATGTCCCATGACTCTTTGCGCAAGGACCGTCATATCCTGTTTCCTGAACATCGTGTCTCGTTGTCATGGTGACGCGAAGCATTTTGTCTGTTTTGAAAAAAATGCAACATCTTAGTATTGTTACATAGATCCTAGCTACAAAATCTAATAATGGATTTATCTGCTGTATTCCACCACCAATTTCAAGTGACGTGCAGAATGGAAAGTTTTAATCAAAATATTTTTAATAGTGAACGAAGTCGGTGTGAAGCCTTAGAGATAGATGCTGAGAGATAAGAAAGGTATTCCCTAGAGAAACCACTTAATCTCGAAATCGGTATTTAAACCGCCTGGTTTTAATGTTCCAAACCCATATATCCTTTTCATCTCTGTTTTTGCCACTATGACCCTCCTCCAAGCCTCAGTTAGGATACTGTGCCCGGAAGAGCTGACACAATAAGGAAGGATTTTGAATCCCGGGTATGACTCATACCAGCCACACCAATCACACCGTATAACTCGTGATACCATAACCAGTTAACAGTATGAAATTTAACTGAGCCTCTCAACAGATGGCTCATAACAATAACCCTTTTGTGAACAACAACTATGTACAAGTATTGCAGACAATCCGCACTTGGGACAGGCGCCCAGCATCCACTACGGACTACGAGAAATAGAATTACCGGTGAGTAAATTCTTATTTTCTCTGACGTCCTAGTGGATGCTGGGAACTCCGTAAGGACCATGGGGATTATACCAAAGCTCCCAAACGGGCGGGAGAGTGCGGATGACTCTGCAGCACCGAATGAGAGAACTCAAGGTCCTCCTCAGCCAGGGTATCAAATTTGTAGAATTTTGCAAACATGTTTGCCCCTGACCAAGTAGCAGCTCGGCAAAGTTGTAAAGCCGAGACCCCTCGGGCAGCCGCCCAAGATGAGCCCACCTTCCTTGTAGAATGGGCTTTTAGTGATTTAGGATGCGGCAGTCCAGCCGCAGAATGCGCCAGCTGAATTGTGCTACAAATCCAGCGAGCAATAGTCTGCTTAGAAGCAGGAGCACCCAGTTTGTTGGGTGCATACAGGATAAATAGCGAGTCCTTTTTTTGCTGACTCCAGCCGTCCTGGAAACATAAATTTTCAAGGCCCTGACTACGTCCAGTAACTTGGAATCCTCCAAGTCGCTAGTAGCCGCAGGCACTACAATAGGTTGGTTCAAGTGAAAAGCAGATACCACCTTAGGGAGAAACTGGGGACGAGTCCTCAATTCTGCCCTATCCATATGGAAAATCAGATAAGGACTTTTAAATGACAAAGCCGCCAATTCTGATACACGCCTGGCCGAAGCCAAGGCCAATAACATGACCACTTTCCACGTGAGATATTTTAGATCCACGGTCTTTAGTGGCTCAAACCAATGTGATTTTAGGAAATTCAACACCACGTTGAGATCCCAGGGTGCCACTGGAGGCACAAGGGGGGCTGAATATGCAGCACTCCTTTTACAAATGTCTGAACTTCAGGTAGTGAAGCTAATTCTTTTTGGAAAAAAAATCGACAGAGCCGATATCTGTACCTTAATGGAGCCTAATTTTAGGCCCATAGTCACTCCTGCCTGTAGGAAGTGCAGAAATCGACCCAGCTGAAATTCCTCTGTTGGGGCCTTATTGGCCTCACACCAAGCAACATATTTCCGCCATATGCGGTGATAATGTTTTACCATTACATCTTTCCTGGCTTTAATCAGCGTAGGAATGACATCCTCCGGAATGCCCTTTTCCTTCAGGATCCGGCGTTCAACCGCCATGCCGTCAAACGCAGCCGCGGTAAGTCTTGGAACAGACAGGGCCCCTGCTGCAGCAGGTCCTGTCTGAGCGGCAGAGGCCATGGGTCCTCTGAGATCATCTCTTGAAGTTCCGGGTACCAAGCTCTTCTTGGCCAATCCGGAACCACGAGTATTGTCCTTACTCCTCGTTTTCTTATTATTCTCAGTACCTTTGGTATGAGAGGCAGAGGAGGGAACACAAACTGACTGGTACACCCACGGTGTCACTAGAGCGTCCACCGCTATCGCCTGAGGGTCCCTTGACCTGGCGCAATATCTCTCCAGTTTTTTGTTTAGGCGGGACGCCATCATGTCCACCTGTGGCCGTTCCCAACGATTTACAATCAGTGTGAAGACTTCTGGATGAAGTCCCCACTCTCCCGGGTGGAGGTCGTGCCTGCTGAGGAAGTCTGCTTCCCAGTTGTCCACTCCCGGAATGAACACTGCTGACAGTGCTAGCACGTGATTTTCCGCCCATCGGAGAATCCTTGTGGCTTCTGCCATTGCCGTCCTGCTTCTTGTGCCGCCCTGTCGGTTTACATGGGCGACCGCCGTGATGTTGTCTGACTGGATCAGTACCGGCTGGTTTTGAAGCAGGGGTTTTGCCTGACTTAGGGCATTGTAAATGGCCCTTAGTTCTAGAATATTTATGTGCAAGGAAGTCTCCTAACTCGACCATAGTCCTTGGAAGTTTTTTCCCTGTGTGACTGCCCCCCAGCCTCGAAGGCTGGCATCCGTAGTCACCAGGACCCAGTCCTGTATGCCGAATCTGCGGCCCTCTAGTAGATGAGCACTCTGCAGCCACCACAGCAGAGACACCCTGGTTCTTGGAGACAGGGTTATTAGCCGATGCATCTGAAGATGCGATCCGGACCATTGGTCCAACAGGTCCCACTGAAAGATTCTGGCATGGAACCTGCCGAAAGGAATTGCTTCGTAAGAAGCCACCATCTTTCCCAGGACTCGCGTGCAGTGATGCACCGACACCTGTTTTGGTTTCAGGAGGTCTCTGACTAGAGATGACAGCTCCTTGGCTTTCTCCTCCGGGAGAAACACTTTTTTCTGGACTGTGTCCAAAATCATTCCCAGGAACAGTAGACGTGTCGTCGGAACCAGCTGTGACTTTGGAATATTCAGAATCCAACCGTGCTGGTGTAGCACCTCCTGAGATAGTGCTACTCCTACCAACAACTGCTCCCTGGATCTCGCCTTTATTAGGAGGAGATCATCCAGTACGGGATAATTAAAACTCCCTTTTTTCGAAGGAGTATCATCATTTCCGCCATTACCTTGGTAAACACCCTTGGTGCCGTGGACAGTCCAAACGGCAGCGTCTGGAATTGGTAATGGCAATTTTGTACCGCAAATCTGAGGTACTCCTGGTGAGGATGATAAATGGGGACATGCAAGTAAGCATCCTTGATGTCCAGGGATACTATGTAATCCCCCTCGTCCAGGCTTGCAATAACTGCCCTGAGCGATACCATCTTGAACTTGAACTTTTTTATGTATGTGTTCAAGGATTTCAAATTTAAAATGGGTCTCACCGAACCGTCCGGTTTCGGTACCACAAACAGTGTGGAATAGTAACCCCGTCCTTGTTGAAGTAGGGGCACCTTGACTATCACCTGCTGGGAATACAGCTTGTGAATTGCCTCTAGCACAGCCTCCCTGCCTGAGGGAGTCGTTGGCAAGGCAGATTTGAGGAAACAGCGGGGGGGAGACGCCTCGAATTCCAGTTTGTACCCCCGAGATACTACTTGCAAGATCCAGGGATCCACCTGTGAGCGAGCCCACTGATCGCTGAAATTTTTGAGGCGGCCCCCCACCGTACCTGGCTCCGCCTGTGGAGCCCCACCATCATGCGGCGGACTTGGAAGAAGCGGGGGAGGACTTTTGCTCCTGGGAACCTGCTGTTTGTTGCAGCCTTTTTCCCCTACCTCTGCCTCTGGACAGAAAGGACCCGCCTTTTCCTCGCCTGTTTCTCTGGGTCCGAAAGGACTGTACTTGATAAAATGGCGCTTTTTTAGGCTGTGAGGGAACCTGGGGTAAAAATGCTGATTTCCCAGCTGTCGCTGTGGAAACTAGGTCTGAGAGACCATCCCCGAATAATTCCTCACCCTTATAAGGCAAAACTTCCATGTGCCTTTTGGAATCTGCATCCCCTGTCCACTGCCGAGTCCATAAGCCTCTCCTAGCAGAAATGGACAATGCACTTATTTTAGATGCCAGCCGGCAGATCTCCCTCTGTGCATCTCTCATGTATAAGACTGAGTCTTTTATATGCTCTATGGTTAGGAGAATAGTGTCCCTGTCTAGGGTGTCAATATTTTCTGACAGGGAATCTGACCATGCAGCGGCAGCACTGCACATCCATGCTGACGCAATAGCTGGTCTAAGTATAATGCCTGAGTGTGTATATACAGACTTCAGGATCGCCTCCTGCTTTCTATCCGCAGGCTCCTTTAGGGCGGCCGTATCCGGAGACGGAAGTGCCACCTTTTTAGACAAACGTGTGAGCGCTTTATCCACCCTAGGAGGTGTTTCCCAACGTGCCCTATCCTCTGGCGGGAAAGGGAACGCCATTAGTAATTTTTTAGGGATTACCAATCTTTTATCGGGGAAAGCCCACGCTTCTTCACACACTTCATTTAATTCTTCAGATGGGGGAAAACTACGGGTAGTTTTTTCTCCCCAAACATAATACCCTTTTTAGTGGTACCTGGGTTTATATCCGAAATGTGTAATACCTCCTTCATTGCCTCAATCATGCAACGAATGGCCCTAGTGGACATTAGATTTGACTCATCGTCGTCGACACTGGTATCAGTAAGGAGTTGACACTTGCACGTAATTCCTTCCATAAAACCATCCACTCAGGTGTCTGCCCCTCAGGGGGTGACATCACTTCTATGGGCATCTGCTCCGCCTCCACATAATTTTCCTCATCAAACATGTCGACACAGCCGTACCGACACACCGCACACACACCGGGAATGCTCTAATAGAGGACAGGACCCCACAAAGCCCTTTGGGGAGACAGAGAGAGAGTATGCCAGCACACACCAGAGCGCTATATAATGCAGGGACTAACTGAATTATGTCCCCTATAGCTGCTATAATTTACTGCGCCTAATTTTAGTGCCCCCCCCCCTCTCTTTTTTACCCTTTTCTGTAGTGTAGACTGCAGGGGAGAGTCAGGGAGCTTCCTTCCAGCGGAACTGTGAGGGAGAAATGGCGCCAGTGTGCTGAGAGAGATAGCTCCGCCCCTTTTTCGCGGACTTTTCTCCCGCTTTTTTAAGGATTCTGGCAGGGGTAATTATCACATATATAACCTCTGGGGCTATATATTGTGATTGTTCTGCCAGCCAAGGTGTTTTTATTGCTGCTCAGGGCGCCCCCCCCAGCGCCCTGCACCCTCAGTGACCGGAGTGTGAAGTGTGTATGAGGAGCAATGGCGCACAGCTGCAGTGCTGTGCGCTACCTTGGTGAAGACAGAAGTCTTCATGCCGCCGATTTTCCGGACTTCTTCTTGCTTCTGGCTCTGTAAGGGGGACGGCGGCGCGGCTCCGGGACCGAACACCAAGGCCAGTTCCATGCGGTCGATCCCTCTGGAGCTAATGGTGTCCAGTAGCCTAAGAAGCCCAAGCTAGCTTGCAAGCAGGTAGGTTCGCTTCTTCTCCCCTTAGTCCCTCGTTGCAGTGAGCCTGTTGCCAGCAGGTCTCACTGTAAAATAAAAAACCTAAATTATACTTTCTTTCTAAGAGCTCAGGAGAGCCCCTAGTGTGCATCCAAGCTCGGCCGGGCACAAAAATCTTACTGAGGCTTGGAGGAGGGTCATAGTGGGAGGAGCCAGTGCACACCAGGTAGTCTAAAAGCTTTCTTTTAGTTGTGCCCAGACTCATGCGGAGCCGCTATTCCCCATGGTCCTTACGGAGTTCCCAGCATCCACTAGGACGTCAAAGAAATTAAAATTACTGTGTAATACACTCACTGCGCCTTACAAGTGCCCCCCCTCCTCTTTTCAACCCTGTGTCACCGTGTTCAGCAGGGGAGAGACCGGGGAGCCAGCTTCTCTGCAGATCTCTGTGGAGAAAATGGCGCTGGTTAGTGCATGCTGGGGATTTATAGAATCACTGCCTCCGCAGCCTCTAATCTCATAAATGCCAGATTTAGAGGAGTTTATTGCTGCCCAGGGCGCCCCCCCCTGCGCCCTGCACCCATCAGTGCCAGCTAGTGTGTGTAGTGTGTGGGAGCAGTGGCGCGCAGTGGAAGATCTGAAGTCTTCTGCTGCCTTGAAGTCTTCTTTTCTTCTTATACTCACCCGGCTTCTATTATCCGGCTCTGCGAGGAGGACAGCGGCGCGGCTCTGGGACGAACAGCGAGGGAAGACCTGCGTTCCGACTCCCTCTGGAGCTAATGGTGTCCAGTAGCCTAAGAAGCAGAGCCCATCACTTAAGTAGGTCTGCTTCTCTCTCCTCAGTCCCACGATGCAGGGAGCCTGTTGCCAGCAGTGCTCCCTGAAAATAAAAAACCTAACAAAATTCTTTTTCAGAGAAACTCAAGACAGCTCCCCTGTAATGCACCCAATCTCCTCTGGGCACAGGATCTAACTGAGGTCTGGAGGAGGGGTATAGAGGGAGGAGCCAGTGCACACCCATTCTAAAGTTCTTTATAGTGCCCATGTCTCCTGCGGAGCCCGTCTATACCCCACAGTCCTTACGGAGTCCCCAGCATCCTCTAGGACGTAAGAGAAAATAAGAATTTACTCACCGGTAATTCTATTTCTCGTAGTCCGTAGTGGATGCTGGGAACTCCGTAAGGACCATGGGGAATAGCGGGCTCCGAAGGAGGCTGGGCACTCTAGAAAGATCTTAGACTACCTGGTGTGCACTGGCTCCTCCCACTATGACCCTCCTCCAAGCCTCAGTTAGGTACTGTGCCCGGACGAGCGTACACAATAAGGAAGGATTTTGAATCCCGGGTAAGACTCATACCAGCCACACCAATCACACCGTACAACTCGTGATATGAAACACAGTTAACAGTATGAAACAATAGAGCCTCTCAACAGATGGCTCAACAATAACCCGATTTAGTTAACAATAACTATGTACAAGTATTGCAGATAAACCGCACTTGGGATGGGCGCCCAGCATCCACTACGGACTACGAGAAATAGAATTACCGGTGAGTAAATTCTTATTTTCTCTAACGTCCTAGTGGATGCTGGGAACTCCGTAAGGACCATGGGGATTATACCAAAGCTCCCAAACGGGCGGGAGAGTGCGGATGACTCTGCAGCACTGAATGAGAGAACTCCAGGTCCTCCTCAGCCAGGGTATCAAATTTGTAGAATTTTGCAAACGTGTTTGCCCCTGACCAAGTAGCTGCTCGGCAAAGTTGTAAAGCCGAGACCTCTCGGGCAGCCGCCCAAGATGAGCCCACCTTCCTTGTGGAATGGGCATTGACAGATTTTGGCTGTGGCAGGCGTGCCACAGTATGTGCAAGCTGAATTGTACTACAAATCCAACGAGCAATAGTCTGCTTAGAAGCAGGAGCACCCAGCTTGTTAGGTGCATATAGGATAAACAGCGAGTCAGATTTTCTGACTCTAGCCGTTCTGGAAACATATATTTTCAGTGCCCTGACAACGTCTAGCAACTTGGAGTCCTCCAAGTCCCTAGTAGCCTAGGCACCACAATAGGCTGGTTCAGGTGAAACGCTGACACCACCTTTGGGAGAAACTGGGGACGAGTCCTCAATTCTGCCCTATCCATATGGAAAATCAAATAAGGGCTTTTACAAGACAAAGCCGTCAACTTTGATACTCGCCTGGCAGAAGCCAAGGCCAATAACATAACCACCTTCCACGTGAGATATTTCAGATCCACGGTTTTTAGTGGTTCAAACCAATGTGATTTTAAGAAACAACACCACGTTGAGATCCCAAGGTGCCACAGGAGGCACAAACGGGGGCTGACTCTGCAGCACTCCTTTTATAAATGTCTGAACTTCAGGTACTGAAGCTAGTTCTTTTTGAAAGAAAATCGACAGAGCCGAGATCTGTACCTTAATGGAACCCAATTTAAGGCCCATAGTCACTCCTGCTTGCAGGAAATGCAGAAATCGACCTAGTTGAAATTCCTCTGTTGGGGCCCTTTCGGCCTCACACCATGCAACATATTTTCGCCATATGCGGTGATAATGAGTTGCTGTAACCTCTTTCCTGGCTTTAGTAAGCGTAGGAATGACTTCCTCCGGAATGCCCTTTTCCTTCAGGATCCGGCGTTCAACCGCCATGCCGACAAACGCAGCCGCGGTAAGTCTTGGAACAGACCGGGCCCCTGCTGCCGCAGGTCCTGTCTGAGTGGCAGAGGCCATGGGTCCTCTGATATAAATTCTTGAAGTTCTGGGTACCAAGCTCTTCTTGGCCATCCACGAGTATCGTTCTTACTCCTCGCCTTCTTATTATTCTCAGTACCTTTGGTATGAGAGGCAGAGGGGAGAACACATAAACCGACTGGTACACCCACGGTGTTACCAGAGCGTCCATAGCTATCGCCTGAGGGTCCCTTGACCCGGTGCAATATCTTTTATAGCTTTTTGTTGAGGCGGGACGCCATCATGTCCACCTGTGGCCTTTCCCAATGGTGTACAATCCTATTGGAAGACTTCTGGAGGAAGTCCCCATTCTCCCGGGTGGAGGTCGTGTCTGTTGAGAAGATCTGCTTCCCAGTTGTCCACTCCGGGAATGAACACTGCTGACAGTGCTAACACATGATTTTCCGCCTATCGGAGAATCCTTGTGGCTTCTGCCATCGCCATCCTGCTTCTTGTGCCGCCCTGTTGGTTTACATGGGCGACTGCCGTGATGTTGTCTGATTGGATCAGTACCGGCTGGTTTTGAAGCAGAGGCCTTGCCGGCCTCAGGGCATTGTAAATGGCCCTCAGGTCCAGAATATTTATGTGTAGGGAAATAACCTGACTTGACCAAAGTCCCTGGAAATTTTTTTCCCTGTGTGACTGCCTCCCAGCCTCAAAGGCTGGAATCCATGGTCACTAGGACCTAGTCCTGTATGCCGAACCTGCGGCCCTCTTGAAGATGGGCACTCTGCAGCCACCACAGTAGAGATACCCTGGTCCTTGGAGACAGGGTTATCAGCCTATGCATCGGAAGATGCGATCCGGACCACTTGTCCAACAGGTCCCTCTGAAAAGTTCTTGTATGGAACCTGCCTAATGGGATTGCTTCGTAGGAAGCTACCATTTTTCCCAGGACTCGCGTGCAATGATGCACCGCTACCTATTTTGGCTTCAGGAGGTCTCTGACTAGAGATGACAACTCCTTGGCTTTCTCCTCCGGGAGAAACACTATTTCTGGTTTATGTCCAGAACCATCCCCAGGAACAGTAGACGTGTCATAGGAACCAGCTGTGACTTTGGACTGTTTAGAATCCAACCATGCTGTTGTAGCACTTTCCAAAATAGTGCTACCCCGACTACCAACTGCTCCTTGGACCTCGCCCTTATAACGAGATTGTCCAAGTACGGGATAATTACAACTCCCTTTTTTTGAAGGAGTATCAACATTTCGGCCATTACCTTGATAAAACACCCTCGGTGCCATGTACAGTCCAAACGGCAGTGTCTGGACTTGGTAATGGTAATCCTGTACCACAAATCTGAGGTACTCCTGGCGAGGATGGTAAATGGGGACATGCAGGTAAGCATCCTTGATGTCCCAGGATACCATGTAATCCCCCTCGTCCAGGCTTGGAATAACCGCCCTGAGCGATTCCATCTTGAACTTGAATTTTTGTGTTCAAGGATTTTAAATATAAAATGGGTCACACCGAACCATGCGGTTTCGGTACCCCAACCCGTGTGGAATAGTAACCCCGTCCTTGTTGAAGTAGGGGCACCTTGAGTATTACCTGCTGGGAATACCGCTTATTAATTGCCTCTAGCACAGCCTCCCTGCCTGAGGGAGTTGTCAGCAAGGCATATTTTAGGAAACGGCTGGGGGGAGACATCTCGAATTCCAGCTTGTACCCCTGAAATACTACTTGAAAGAAACAGGGATCCACCTGTGAGCGAGCCCACTAATTGCTGAAATTTTTTAGACGGCCCCCACCGTACCTGGCTACACCTGTGGAGCACCCGCGTCATGGTGTGGCCTCACAGGAGGCGGGGGAAGAATCTTGATTCTGGGAACAGGCTGACTGGTGCAGCTTTTTTCCCTCTACCCTTGTCTCTGTACAGAAAGGAAGCGCCATTTGACCCGCTTGCTTTTCTGAAGCCGAAAGGACTGTACCTTTGTCTGTGAGGAAACCCGAGGTAAAATTATTTCTTCCCAGCAGTTGCTGTGGATACGAGGTCCCAGAGACCATCCCAAATAATTCCTCACCCTTATAAGGCTCTCTATGCGCTTTTTAAGTCAGCATCACCTGTCCAGTGACAGGTCTCTAATACCCTCCTGACATAATGGACATTACATTTATTTTGGATGCCAGCCGGCAAAATATCCCTCTGTGCATCCCCCATATATAAGACGACGTCTTTAATATGTTTTTATGTTTGCCAACTAGTATCCCTGTTTGACAGGGTCACCGACCACGCTGCAGCAGCACTATCTGCAGGTCTCAGTCTAGTACCTGAGTGTGTAAATACAGACTTCAGGATAGCCTCCTGTTTTTTATCAACAGGTACCTATTAAAGTGGCCGTATCCTAAGACGGCAGTGTCACCTTTTTTGACAAACGTGTGAGCGCCTTATCCACCCTAGGGGATATCTCCCAGCGTAACTTATCCACCTGGCGGGAAAGGGTACGCCATCAGTAACTTTTTATAAATTACCAGTTTCTTAACGGGGGAACCCACGCTTTCACACACTTCATTTATTCATCTGATGGGGGAACAAAACACTGCCTGTTTTTTTCTCCCCAAACCTAAAACCCATTTTTAGAGGTGCTTGGGTTAAAGTCAGAAATGTATAACACATTTTTTTTTTTGCCGGGATCACGTCACGGATGTTCCTAGTGGATTGTGTATATGTCTCCACCTTGTCGACACTGGAGTCAGACTCCGTGTCGACATCTGTGTCTGCCATCTGAGAGAGCGGGCGTTTTTGAGCCCCTGATGGCCTTTGAGACGCCTGAGCAGGCGCGGGCTGCGAAGCCGGCTGTCCCACAGCTGTTACGTCATCCACCCTTTTATGTAAGGAGTTGACACTGTCGGTTAATACCTTTCACCTATCCATCCACTCTGGTGTCGGCCCCACAGGGGGCGACATCACATATATCGGCCTCTGTTCTGTCACCATATAAGCCTCCTCATTCAACATGTCGACACAGCCGTACCGACACACCGCAGACACACAGGGAATGCTCTAAACGAGGACAGGACCCACAAAAGCCCTTTGGGGGGACAGAGTAAGAGTATGCCAGCACACACCAGAGCGCTATATATATATATATATATACAGGGACTAACTGAGTTATGTCCCTAATAGCTTTTATATAATATACTGTATACAGTGCCAATTTTAATGCCCCCCCTCTCTTTTCCCTCTTACTGTACTGTAGAATTGCAGGGAAGAGCCAGGGAGCTTCCCTCCAGCCGAGCTGTGAGGGAAAAATGGCGCCAGTGTGCTGAGGAGATAGGCTCCGTCCCTTTTTCGCGGCCTATTCTCCCGTTTTTTATGGAATTCTGGCAGGGGTATTTACCTCATATATAGCCCCTGGGGCCATATATTGAGGTATTTTAGCCAGCCAAGGTGTTTTTATTGCTGCCTCAGGGCGCCCCCCCCCAGCGCCCTGCACCCTCAGTGACCGGAGTGTGAAGTGTGTGAGAGGAGCAATGGCGCACAGCTGCAGTGCTGTGCGCTACCTTGGTGAAGACAGAGTCTTCATGCCGCCGATTTTCCGGACCATCTTCTTGCTTCTGGCTCTGTAAGGGGGACGGCGGCGCGGCTCCGGGACCGAACATCAAGGCTGGGCCTGCGGTCGATCCCTCTGGAGCTAATGGTGTCCAGTAGCCTAAGAAGCCCAATCCGGCTGCAAGCAGGCGAGTTCGCTTCTTCTCCCCTTAGTCCCTCGCTGCAGTGAGCCTGTTGCCAGCAGGTCTCACTGAAAATAACAAATTCTAAGACTATAACTTTCTAAGAGCTCAGGAGAGCCCCTAGTGTGCATCCAACCTCGGCCGGGCACGAAATCTAACTGAGGCTTGGAGGAGGGTCATAGTGGGAGGAGCCAGTGCACACCAGGTAGTCTAAGATCTTTCTAGAGTGCCCAGCCTCCTTCGGAGCCCGCTATTCCCCATGGTCCTTACGGAGTTCCCAGCATCCACTAGGACGTTAGAGAAACTTAGGTTAACATTTAATAAAAAATTCTGGTCCAACTTGCTGTAACGTTACATGTAATGTGTTTAAAAGTTACAGCCTTTATTACAATCTAGTTTCCTGCTTCTCTATAGTTTATATAAATGGCATTTTCTTTTCTTTAGTACAGCACTAAATATGATTATGGTGGTATATTTATTTAAAAGAAATACATGGAGTTTCAACGGTGTTTAATATTTATTAAATAGATTTTCTTGTAAAGAGAAAATATAATACAGGTTGAGTATCCCTTATCCAAAATGCT
The DNA here is from genome assembly GCF_028390025.1 of Pseudophryne corroboree. Taxonomy (NCBI): domain Eukaryota; kingdom Metazoa; phylum Chordata; class Amphibia; order Anura; family Myobatrachidae; genus Pseudophryne; species Pseudophryne corroboree. The sequence goes on from NC_086447.1 coordinate 583,308,050, forward strand.
TGGGACCAGACTTATTTTGGATATGGGATTTTTCCGTATTTTGGAATAATTGCATACCATAATGAGATATCATGGAGATGGGTCCTAAGTCTAAGCACAGAATGTATTTGTGTTACATTTACACCTTATACACACAGCCTGAAGGTAATTTTAGCCAATATTTTTTATAACTTTGTGCATTAAACAAAGTGTGTCTACATTCACATAATTCATTTATGTTTCATAAACACCTTATACACACAGCCTGAAGGTCATTTAATACAATATTTTTTATAATTTTGTGTATTAAACAAAGTTTGTGTACATTGAGCCATCAAAAAAATAAGATTTTACTCACCGGTAAATCTATTTCTCGTAGTCCGTAGTGGATGCTGGGACTCCGTAAGGACCATGGGGATTAGCGGCTCCGCAGGAGACTGGGCACAACTAAAGAAAGCTTTAGGACTACCTGGTGTGCACTGGCTCCTCCCACTAAAACCCTCCTCCAGACCTCAGTTAGGATACTGTGCCCGGAAGAGCTGACACAAGTAGGAAGGATTTTGAATCCCGGGTAAGACTCATACCAGCCACACCGTATAACTCGTGATACTATACCCAGTTAACAGTATGAAATATAACTGAGCCTCTCAACAGATGTCTCAACAATAACCCTTTAGTTAGGCAATAACTATAAACAAGTATTGCAGACAATCCGCGCTTGGGATGGGCGCCCAGCATCCACTACGGACTACGAGAAATAGATTTACCGGTGAGTAAAATCTTATTTTCTCTGACGTCCTAAGTGGATGCTGGGACTTCCGTAAGGACCATGGGGATTATACCAAAGCTCCCAAACGGGCGGGAGAGTGCGGATGACTCTGCAGCACCAAATGAGCAAACTCTAGGTCCTCCTCTGCCAGGGTATCAAACTTGTAGACTCTTACAAAAATGTTTTAACCCGACCAAGTAACAGCTCGGCAAAGTTGTAAAGCCAAGACCCCTCGGGCAGCCGCCCAAGAAGAGCCCACTTTCCTCGTGGAATGGGCTTTTACAGATTTAGGGTGCGGCAGTCCAGCCGCAGAATGTGCAAGTTGAATCGTGCTACAGATCCAGCGAGCAATCGTCTGCTTAGAAGCAGGAGCACCCAGCTTGTTGGGTGCATACAGGAGAAACAGCGAGTCAGTTTTCCTGACTCCAGCTGTCCTGGAAACATATACTTTTCAGGGCCCTGACTACGTCCAGTAAATTGGAATCCTCCAAGTCCCAAGTAGCCGCAGGCACCACAATAGGTTGGTTCACATGAAAAACTGATACCACCTTAGGAAGGAATTGGGAACAAGTCCTCAATTCCGCCTTATCCATATAAAATACAGATGAGGGCTTTTGTATGACAAAGCCGCCAATTCTGATACACGCCTGGCCGACGCCAAGGCCCACAGAATGACCACTTTCCACGTGAGGTATTATAGCTCCACAGATTTAAGTGGCTCAACCCAATGCGACTTCAGGAAATCCAATCCCACGTTGAGATCCCACGGTGCCACTGGAGGCACAAACGGGGGCTGACTATGCAGCACTCCCTTAACAAAAGTCTGAACTTCAGGCAGTGAAGCCAGTTCAATTTTGGAAGAAAATCGATAGAGCCGAAATCTGGACCTTAATGGAACCCAATTTTAGGCCCATAGTCACCTCTGACTGTAGGAAGTGCAGAAATCGACCTAGCTGAAATTTCTCCTTTGGGGCCTTCCTGGCCTCACAGTACGCAACATATTTCCGCCATATTCTTTCCTAGCTTTAAATAGCGTAGGGATAACTTCCTCCGGAATTCCCTTTTCCTTCAGGATCCGGCGTTCAACCGCCATGCCGTCAACGCAGCCGCAGTACGTCTTGGAACAGACAGGCCCCCTGCTGCTGCAGGTCCTGTCTGAGCGGCAGAGGCCATGGATCCTCTGAGATCATTTCTTGGAGTTCTGGTTACCAATCTCTTCTTGGCCAACCCGGAACAATGAGTATAGTTCTCTCCTTCTTATTATTCTCATTACCCTGGGTAAGAGAGGCAGAGAAGGAACACATACACCAACTGGTACACCCACGGTGTTACCAGAGCGTCCACAGCTATCGCCTGAGGGTCCTTGACCTGGCGCAATATCTTTGTAACTTTTAGTTGAGGCGGGACGCCATCACGTCCACCTGTGGCCTTTCCCAACGGTGTACAATCATTTGGAAGACTTCTGGATGAAGTCCCCACTCTCCCGGGTGGAGGTCGTGTCTTCTGAGAAAGTCTGCTTCTCAGTTGTCCACTCCGGGAATGAACACTGCTGACAGTGCTAACACATGATTTTCCGCCCATCGGAGAATCCTTGTGGCTTCTGCCATCGCCATCCTGCTTCTTGTGCCGCCCTGTCGGTTTACATGAGCGACCGCCGTGATGTTGTCTGACTGGATCAGCATCGGCCGGTGATGAAGCAGGGGTCTAGCCTGACTTAGGGCATTGTAAATGGCCCTTAGTTCCAGAATATTTTTGTGTAGGGAAGTCTCCCGATTGGAAGTTTCTTCCCTGTGTGACTGCCCCCCAGCCTCGAAGGCTGGCATCCGTGGTCACCAGGACCCAGTCCTGTATGCCGAATCTGCGGCCCCCTAGAAGATGAGCACTCTGCAGCCACCACAACAGCGACACCCTGGCCCTTGGAGACAGGGTTATCCGCCGATGCATCTGAAGATGCGACCCGGACCACTTGTCCAACAGATCCCACTGGAAAATCCTTGCATGGGACCTGGCGAATGGAATTTCTTCGTAAGAAGCTACCATCTTTCCCAGGGCTCGCGTGCATTGATGCACTGACACCTGTATACGTATTAGGAGGTCTCTGTCTAGAGAGACAACAACTCCTTGGACTTCTCCTCCGGGAGAAACCCTTTTTATCCTGTTCTGTGTCCAGTACCATACCCAGGAACAGTAGACGCGTCGTTGGAACCAGCTGCGACTTTTGGAATATTCAGAATCCAGCCGTGCTGTTGTAGCACTTCCCGAGATAGTGCTACTCCGACGAACAACTGCTCCCTGGACCTCGCCTTTATAAGGAGATCGTCCAAGTTCGGGATAATTATTTCGGCCATTACCTTGGTAAATACCTCTGTGCCGGGGACAGACCAACGGCAACGTCTGGAATTGGTAATGACAATCCTGTACCACAATTTTGAGGTACTCCTGGTGAAGAGGGTAAATAGGGACATGCAGGTAATCATCCTTGATGTCCAGTGATACCATGAAATTCTCCAGGCTTGCAATAATCGCCCTGAGCGATTCCATTTTGAACTTGAACCTTCGTATATAAGTGTTCAAGGCTTTCAATTTTAGAATGGGTCTCACCGAACCGTCTAGTTTCGGTACAACAACATTTTGGAATAGTAACCCCGGCCTTGTTGAAGGAGGGGTACCTTGATTTCACCTGCTGGAAGTACAGCTTGTGAATTGCCGCCAGTACTACCTTTCTCCGAGGGCAGCAGGCAAGGCTGATGTGAGGCAACGGCGAGGGGGAGTCGCCTCGAACTCCAGCCTGTATCCCTGTGATACTATTTGCAGAACCTAGGGATCCACCTGTGGGCAAGCCCACTGGTCCCTGAAGTTCCCGAGACGCGCCCCTACCGCACCTGTCTCCACCTGTGGAGCCCCAGCGTCATGCGGTGGACTCAGTGGAAGCGGGGGAAGATTTTTGATCCTGGGAACTGGCTGCTGGTGCAGCTTTTTCCTTCTTCCCTTGTCTCTGTGCAGAAAGGAAGCGCCTTTGACCCGCTTGCTTTTCTGAAGCCGAAAGGACTGTACCTGAAAATACGGTGCTTTCTTAGGCTGTGAGGAAACCTGAGGTAAAAAATTTTCTTCCCAGCTGTTGCTGTGGATACGAGGTCCCAGAGACCATCCCCAAACAATTCCTCACCCTTATAAGGCAGAATCTCCATGTGCCTTTTACAGGCAGCATCACCTGTCCACTGCCGGGTTTCTAATACCCTCCTGGCAGAATGGACATTGCATTAATTCTGGATGCCAGCCGGCAAATATCCCTCTGTGCATCCTTTATAAATAAGACGACGTCTTTAATATGCTCTATGTTAGCAAAATATTATCCCTGTCTTAGAGTATTAATATTATCTGACAGGGTATCAGACCACGCTGCAGCAGCACTATTTATGCTGAGGCAATTGCAGGTCTCCGTATATAACCTGAGTGTGTATATACAGACTTCAGGATAGCCTCCTGCTTTTTATCAGCAGGTTCCTTCAAGGTGGCCGTATCCTAAGACGGCAGTGCCACCTTTTTTGACAAACGTGTGAGCGCCTTATCCACCCTAAGGGATATCTCCCAACGTGACCTATCCTCTGGCAGGAAAGGGTACGCCATCAGTAACTTTTTAGAAATTACCAGTTTCTTCTCGGGGAAACCCACGCTTCTTTACACACTTCATTCATTCATTCATCTGATGGGGGAACAAAACACTGGCTGCTTTTTCTCCCCAAAAATAAAACCCCTTTTATGTGGTACTTGGGTTCATGTCAGAAATGCGTAACACATTTTTCATTGCCGAGATCATGTAACGGATGTTCCTAGTGGATTGTGTATATGTCTCAACCTCGTCGACACTGGAGTCAGACTCCGTGTCGACATCTGTGTCTGCCATCTGAGGTAACGGGCGTTTTTTGAGCCCCTGATGGCCTTTGAGACGCCTGGGCAGGCACGGGCTGAGAAGCCGGCTGTCCCACAGCTGTTACGTCATCCAGCCTTTTATGTAAGGAGTTGACATTGTCGGTTAATACCTTCCACCTATCCATCCACTCTGGTGTCGGCCCCACAGGGGGCGACATCCCATTTATCGGCCTCTGCTCCGCCTCCACGTAACCTTCCTCATCCAACATGTCGACACAGCCGTACCGACACCGCACACACACAGGGAATGCTCTGACTGAGGACAGGACCCCACAAAGTCCTTTGGGGAGACAGAGAGAGAGTATGCCAGCACACACCAGAGCGCTATATAATGCAGGGATTAACACTATAACTGAGTGATTTTTCCCCCAATAGCTGCTTGTATACATATATTGCGCCTAAATTTAGTGCCCCCCCTCTCTTTTTAACCCTTTGAGCCTGAAAACTACAGGGGAGAGCCTGGGGAGCTGTCTTCCAGCTGCACTGTGAAGAAAAAATGGCGCCAGTGTGCTGAGGGAGAAGCCCCGCCCCTTTTTCGGCTGACTTTTCTCCCGCTTTTTATGGATTCTGGCAGGGGTAATTTATCACATATATAGCCCTGGGACTATATATTGTGATGATTTGCCAGCCAAGGTATCTTATATTGCCCTCAGGGCGCCCCCCCCCAGCGCCCTGCACCCATCAGTGACCGGAGTGTGAGGTGTACATGAGGAGCAATGGCGCACAGCTGCAGTGCTGTGCGCTACCTTGGTGAAGACCGAAGTCTTCTGCCGCCGATTTTCCGGACTCTTCATGCTTCTGGCTCTGTAAGGGGGACGGCGGCGCGGCTCCGGGAACGAACACCAAGGTCGGGTCCTGCGGTCGATCCCTCTGGAGCTAATGGTGTCCAGTAGCCTAAGAAGCCCAAACTACCACCTGTTAGGTAGGTTCGCTTCTTCTCCCCTTAGTCCCTCGCTGCAGTGAGTCTGTTGCCAGCAGATCTCACTGTAAAATAAAAAACCTAAATATACTTTCTTTCTAGGAGCTCAGGAGAGCCCCTAGTGTGCATCCAGCTCAGCCGGGCACAAGAATCTAACTGAGGTCTGGAGGAGGGTCTTAGTGGGAGGAGCCAGTGCACACCAGGTAGTCCTAAAGCTTTCTTTAGTTGTGCCCAGTCTCCTGTGGAGCCGCTAATCCCCATGGTCCTTACGGAGTCCCAGCATCCACTTAGGACGTCAGAGAAACAAAGGTTTCACTATCTCACTCTCGCTCAAAAAAGTCCGTATTTCGGAATATTCCGTATTTTGGAATATTTGCATATGGCATTGTTCTCTTTATGGTATAAGAATAAACTCAATTCTATTTGGCAAATAAGAGAAGTAATGTTTCTCATACTTTTTAAAAATTAGTACTACATGCCATGAATGATTAATAAACTTCAGTATTAATTTTTTTTAGTAAATGTGTTAAATTAGGTAAATGGCAACTTTCCCCTTTACAAGAGCAATTGTAAAAATAGGATTTTAATACCTACCGGTAAATCCTTTTCTCTTAGTCCATAGAGGATGCTGGGGACTCCAAAAGGACCGTGGGGTATAGACGGGATGCTCAGGAGACATGGGCACATTATAAGACTTTGAATGGGTGTGAACTGGCTCCTCCCTCTATGCCCCTCCTCCAGAATTCAGTTAGACTCTGTGCCCAGGGAAACAGACATGTCGAGGAAAGAATTTATTGTTTAAACACGGTGAGTGTCATACCAGCTCACACCTCGAACATGCCATTCAATAGAACACCAGCTGATGGCATGGAAAACACATACAGCAATATGCTGACCGAAAATGTAACAACCTGTGTGTAACACGACCAGTAATCACATACCGCATGCCATGACATGAATAACAGCAGCAACAGACTTGATTGAAAAGAAACACCACATGAGTGTAACGACAACCAAGAGCTGCAGATACAGTACGCACTGGGACGGGCGCCCAGCATCCTCTACGGACTAAGAGAAAAGGATATACCGGTAGGTATTAAAATCCTATTTTCTCATACGTCCTAGAGGATGCTGGGGACTCCAAAAGGACCATGGGGTTTATACCAAAGCTTCAGTCCGGGCGGATGAGTGCGGACGACTCTGCAGCACCGATTGAGCAAACAAGAGGTCCCCATCAGCCAGGGTATCAAACTCGTAGAACTTAGCAAAAGTGTTTGAACCCGAACAAGTAGCTGCTCGGCAAAGTTGAACCACCGACACTCCTCTGGCATCTGCCCCAAGAAGAGTCCACCTTCCTGGTAGAATGGGTCTTCACCGAATTCAGTACCGGCAATCCAGCCGTAGAATGAGCATGCCGAATCGTATCACAGATCCAGCGCGCAACAGTCTGCTTACAAGTAGGAACCCCAATTTTGTTGGGAGCATACAGGATAAACAAAGCCTCTGTTTCCCCAATCTGAGCCGTTCTGGCGAAACATAAATATTCAAAGCTCTGACTACATCGAGAGACTTCGAATCAGCCAAGGCTTAAGTAGCCCCAGGCACAATAGGCTGGATTCTGCGAAACGCAGAAACGACTTTTGGCAGAAATTGTTGCCGAGTTCTGAATTCCGGTCTATCCACATGGAAGATCAAATAGGGGCTCTTGTGAGACAAAGCCACCAATTCAGACACCCGCCTTGTGGACGCCAAGGCCAATAGCATGACCACTTTCCAAGTGATGAGAAATGTTTACCCAACCTTTCGTAAAAGTTCCAACCAGTGTGATATAAGAAACTGCAACACCACGTTAAGATACCATGGTGCCACTGGGGCACAAATGGAGGTTGGATGTGCAGCACTCCTTTCACGAAAGTCCGAACTTCTGGAAAGGTGGCCAATTCTTTAATGGAGCCTAACTTTAGGCCTGCATCCACACCTGCTTGCAAAAAATGGAGAAAACGACCCAGCTGAAATTCCTCCGCAGGAGCCCTCTTGGATACACACCAAGACACATACTTCCTCCAAATACGGTGGTAAAGCTTCGCCATTACTTCTTCTCTAGCCTGAAGCAATGTGGGAATTACTTCACCGGCAATACCCTTTCGGGCTAGGATATGGCGTTCAACCGACAAGCCGTCAAACGCAGCCCAGGTAAGTCTTGATACACGCCCGGTCCTTGCTGTAACAGGTCCTCTCGTAGAGGAAGAGGCCAGGGATCTTCTATGAGTAAGTCTTGAAGATCTGGATACCAAGCCCTCCTTGGCTAGACCGGAATAACGAGGATCGCCTGAACCTTTGTTTTTCTTACGTTTATCACCTTTGGAAAGAGTGAAGGAAACACATAGACCGACTGAAACACCCAAGGAGTCACGAGGGCGTCCACTGCTATAGCTTGAGTGTACCTTGACCTGGAACAATATCCCTGAAGTTTCTTGTTGAGGCGAGACGCCATCCTGTCTAATCAAGGAATTCCCCAAAGACTTGTCACTTCTGTGAAAACTTCTTGATGAAGACCTCACTCTCCTGGATGGAGAACGCGTCTGCTGAGGAAGTCTACTTCTCTGTTGTCTTCACCCGGAACGAAGACCTCTAATAGAGCGTTTACATGCCTTTCCGCTCATCTGAAACTTTTGCGGCTTCTACCATTTCCGCTTTGCTCCTCGTTCCGCCCTAGCGGCTTACTTACGCCACTGCTGTTTAGTCGTCCGACAGAATTAAGACGGGCAGAACACAAAGAAGATGTTCCGTTGTAAATAGCTCTTAATTCAAGAAAGCTTATTGCAGACAAGCTTCCCGGCTTCACCTTTCCCCCTGGAAATTCTTCCCCTGGAAGACTGCTTCCCAGCCTCGGAGACTTGTATCCATGGACACCAGGATCTAATCCTGGATCCCGAACCTTCATCTCTCTAGGAGATGAGAACTGTGAAGCCACCACAGGAAATATATCCTGGTCCTGGAAAATAGGATTATTTTCTGGTGCATGTGCAGGTAAGCCCCGGACCACATGTCCAACTGGTACCGCAAAAACAACTCTGGCATTTGACCTGCTCACCGAATGGCCTCGTAGGCCGCAACAATCTTCTGCATCAACGGAACGTATCGACGGGTTTACACTGTTGCAAATCTGATCCGACTCTGGATCATCAGATCTCTTTCCACAGGAAAAAAACTAAATCTTAACAGATCAGTATCTACTCTTATTCCCAACTCCGACCTCTGCGTTATTGGGATCAACAGCGATTCTTTGTGTTGAAGAACTGTCAGAGAGAAACAACGAATTGTACCACTTGTTTCTTGACCTCGCCGTAGACAGGAGAGCGTCCCAGTACAGAATAATGGCTCTTACTATAGAAGGAAAACCATCATACTGCCATCACTCTGGTGAAATGGCAATGACAATGACAATCCTGAATAGCAAAACCAGGTAAGCTTAATGCGGATGACACCGCATGTAAACCCTCTTTCTTCTTTTACAGGTTGGAGATCCCTACCCTGAGAGATTCCATCTTGTAGTTCAATTTCTTTTTTGGGATTGTTCTGACAGAGCTGTCCGGGCTCAGAAGCACGAAAAAGCTTGAAGAACAGCTTTTTTTTTTGTGTGACAGGGACAGCAGGACAATGTCCTGATCCTGACCCAACTCTTGTATGGCGTCGCATACTACCCCTCCAGAGGAGAATCGGTAAGATCTATTTGAAAACTCAGTGAGGGGAATCATTTGGAAAACTCGAGTATGTCCTCCTTTGGACTCTATTCTTAACTCACTGTGTCAAGTCATTCCAGGACTGACTGAAGAGTATTAGACGAGTACCCACCGGTGTGGCTCCAGCAAGATAGACCCAGCGACCTGCGGTGGATGTGGTAGAAACAGAGGACGATATAAGGTTCTGCGAAGTTGAAAAGGCTGCAGACCTCTTACCTTTTCACCTCACTCTACCTACAAAGAAGGGGAATAAAAACGGTATCCAACCGGTCAAAATGACTGCATCCCACAAAAAATGCGTCACCAACCGTTGTGATGGAACATAGCACAAGAAGGTAGACTTACCAGTGGTATTTGCCGAGATCAACTTAACCAAGTCATCCCCAAACCAGATTATACCTTCATAGGGAAGATACTCCAGTATTTCTCGGAGTCAGTGCATACCTCTTGTAGTCGTACGGCAGCAAGCTGCAATGTTCTAGATAAGACCCAAGGAATATCTCATTTCTCCCCAGGGTAATTATATTGGATAACAAGGTAACCGACCATTTCTGAATACAAGCACTCCCCCATGCGTATGTAATGCAAATATCATCAAAGCATATAATTAAAATATCACTTAGCTTCCTGTATACGATCCTTTGTGACAGGGCCCCACGAGACCAGGGGTTGACATTCACTTTATTCTATCCACGGCGGGAGAAGAATAAACACTCGGACTTCTCGTGAGGATTCGAGACCATCTTGTCACGGCTGACCTAGAGAGCACATTTTCATTTTGAAGGGCACATTTTTGATGCGACTCTGCGCACAAAGCATAGCGCATATGTTTATAGTTTTTATACATATATTTTCCCCTTAATGTATCATTTACCCCTACATACATATAGGACACCCATGTAACACCCAACATCTGTACTGAGAAAAATAGTATATTTGTCCAGTCTTCTTGAAAGAACGGCTACAGCATATACATAAGTAGATAATAATAAAAGTCTCCTCCACTGCTGAAGTAGTTACAGGTTGAGTCTCCCTTATCCAAAATGCTTGGGACCAGAGGAATTTTGGATATGGGATTTTTCCGTATTTTGGAATAATTGCATACCATAATGAGATATCATGGTGATGGGACCTAAATCTAAGCACAGAATACATTTATGTTTCATATACACCTTATACACACAGCCTGATGTCAATTTTAGCCAATAATTTTTATAACTTTGTGCATTAAACAAAGTGTGTGTACATCCACATAATTCATTTATGTTTCATATACACCTTATACACACAGCCTGAAGGTCATTTAATACAATATTTTCAATAACTTGTGTATTAAACAAAGTTTGTGTACTTTTAGCCATCAAAAAACAAAGGTTTCAGTATTTCACTCTCACTCAAAAAAGTCCGTATTTCGGAATATTCCGTATTTCGGAATATTTGGATATGGAATACTCAATCTGTATAATCCTTACGTGTTATAAAACAGAAAAGTTAAGCAGAGGGTTAAAATATACAGTATATTACAAAATAAATTATGTATATATTAGTATATATACACAAAATAAGTCTGTTCTTCTACTAAGGAAATAGTGTAAGCAGTACATGCTCACTGCTTACCCTGTTCTTTCCCTCTCAGAGTGCTGTGTTATGCCGGCAGCCACTGCAGTGATGCCATTTACAGTGCCTCCTCTGCCATCCATTTCATTAAGGATAGAAATTGTTTCCAATTTCAGAGGTGGACAAGGAGTAGACAACTACATTATAACATGCACTCTGACTGTTGCATTCTGTATACAAGGGGGCGATTTATGATCCTGCAGGGTGCACTGAAAAAAGGCAAGGTGCTTTTTCACATTTCAAAAATGGGCAGGGTGCAGCACCCTGCTGAAACAGCCTAGAAGGAACACGAACATACATAAATTATATACATCAGGGTCCCTAGTGACATTAATGTGTTCTGAATGTGTATGAACATGTACAGAATGCCAATGTTGTGGATCTAATCAGGAAACATTATGGCCGACATAGAACATAGTATTCAAGTCGACAACAGGGAGTAGTAACTGTGCAAAATAACATTTTTGTGACCCCGAGGGGTCGGAGGGAAACATATACCTAATTTCACTAGGACTTCCCACAAATACTACCACGTCTGTGCTCGAGCTACAGCTCACTGCAAACGTACCATACATATATACACATACAGGTATAGGTATTTTATATTATTTTATACCCAGTCCTAATAGTTGGTGCCGACAGGGTCACCCACCTACGTCTGTGTTCCCCAAACAGTATTTACTTTGGAAAAGCTTACAACTGCTGACATGCTTCATGAATCAAGTCACTGCAGTGATGTTGTCTGACTGAATCAGCACCGGTTGGTTGCGAAGCAGAGGCTCCGCTTGACTCAGGGCGTTGTATACGGCCCTTAGTTCCAGGATATTGATGTGCAGACAAGTCTCCTGACTTGACCACTGCCCCTGGAAGTTTCTTCCCTGAGAGACTGCCCCCCATCCTCGGAGGCTTGCATCCGTGGTCACCAGGACCCAGTCCTGTATGCCGAACCTGCGGCCCTCGAGGAGGTGAGCACCTTGTAGCCACCACAGAAGAGACACCCTGGCCCTGGGGGACAGGGTGATCAGCCGATGCATCTGAAGATGCGATCCGGACCACTTGTCCAACAGATCCCACTGAAAGATCCTCGCATGGAACCTGCCGAAGGGAATGGCTTCGTATGACGCCACCATCTTTCCCAGGACTCGCGTGCAGTGATGCACCGATACCTGTTTTGGTTTTAGGAGGTCTCTGACCAGAGTCACGAGCTCCTGAGCCTTTTCCTCCGGGAGAAACACCTTTTTCTGGCCTGTGTCCAGAATCATGCCCAGGAAGGGCAGACGCGTCGTAGGAATCAGCTGCGACTTTGGAATATTCAGAATCCAGCCGTGCTGTCGCAACATTTCCTGAGAGTGTGCTACGCTGATCAGCAACCGCTCCCTGGACCTCGCCTTTATGAGGAGATCGTCCAAGTATGGGATAATTGTAACCCCTTGCTTCCGAAGGAGCACCATCATTTCCGCCATCACCTTGGTAAATATTCTCGGTGCCGTGGACAGGCTAAACGGCAACGTCTGGAATTGGTAATGACAGTCTTGTACCACAAACCTGAGGTACTCCTGATGAGGTGGATAAATGGGGACATGCAAGTACGCATCCTTGATGTCCAGAGACACCATAAAATCCCCTTCCTCCAGGCTTGCAATGACCGCTCTGAGCGATTCCATCTTGAACGTGAATTTCTTCAGATAAATGTTCAGGGATTTTAAATTCAAAATGGGTCTGACCGAACCGTCCGGTTTCGGTACCACAAACATAGTGGAATAGTAACCCCTTCCCTGTTGAAGGAGGGGAACCTTCACTACCACCTGCTGGAGATATAGCTTGTGAATTGCTGCCAACACTACCTCCCTTTCCATGGGGGAAGCTGGCAAGGCCGATTTTAGGTAACGGTGAGGGGGCGTCACCTCGAATTCCAGCTTGTATCCCTGAGACACAATTTTTATAGCCCAAGGATCCACCCTTGAGCGAACCCACTGGTGGCTGAAATTTCGGAGACACGCCCCCACCGCTCCTGGCTCCGGCTGTGGAGCCCCAGCGTCATGCGGTGGATTTAGTGGAAGCCGGGGAGGACTTTTGTTCCTGGGAACTAGCTGCATGGTGCAGCTTTTTTCCTCTACCCCTGCCTCTGGCAAGAAAGGATGCACCTCTGACTTTCTTGCTTTTTTGTGAACGAAAGGACTGCATTTGGTAATACGGTGCTTTCTTTGGCTGTGAGGGAATAAATGGCAAGAAATTTGACTTCCCAGCCGTAGCTGTGGAAACTAGGTCCGAGAGACCGTCCCCAAACAATTCCTCACCCTTATAAAGGTAACACCTCCATGTATTTTTTAGAGTCGGCATCACCTGTCCATTGCCGAGTCCATAGGACCCTTCTGGCAGAAATCGACATTGCGTTTATTCTAGAGCCCAGCAGGCAAATGTCCCTCTGGGCATCCCGCATATATAGGACAGCGTCTTTGATATGCCCTAGGGTCAGTAAAATAGTCTCCCTGTCCAGGGTATCTATCTCCTCAGACAGAGTATCTGTCCATGCTGCTACAGCACTACACATCCAGGCCGAAGAAATTGCTGGCCTCAGAAGAGTACCAGAATGTGTATAAACAGACTTCAGGATACCTTCCTGCTTCCTATCCGCAGGATCCTTTAGGGCGGCCATATCCTGTGACGGCAGGGCCACCTTCTTAGATAAGCGTGTCAACGCTTTGTCTACTCTAGGGGAGGATTCCCAGCGTAACCTGTCCGTTGGCGGGAAAGGATACGCCATAAGTAATCTTTTGGAAACCAGTACTTTCCTATCAGGGGAATCCCACGCTTTTTCACATAACTCATTTAATTCATGTGAAGGGGGAAAAGTCACTTCTTGCTTTTTCTCCCCAAACATATAAACCCTCTTGTCAGGGACAGGGTTTTCCTCAGATATGTGCAATACATCCTTCATTGCTATAATCATGTATCGGATGGCTTTAGTCATTTTAGGCTGCAACTTTGCATCATCGTCATCGACACTGGAGTCAGAATCCGTGTCGACATCTGTGTCAACCAACTGGGATAGTGGGCGCTTTTGAGACCCTGACGGCCCCTGAGCTGTAGAATCAGACATGGGTTGAGACCCTGACTGATTATCCAACCTTTTATGCAAGGAGCTTACGTTATCATTTAACACCTTCCACATATCCATCCAATCAGGTGTCGGCGCCGTCACCACATTCACTTGCACTTGTTCTGCCTCCACGTAACCGTCCTCATCAAACATGTCGACACAAACGTACCGACACACCGCACACACACAGGGAATGCTCTAATTGAGGACAGGACCCCACAAGGCCTTTTGGGGAGACAGAGAGAGAATGCCAGCACACACCCCAGCGCTATATAACCCAGGGATTACACAGTAACTTAATGTTTACCCAGTAGCTGCTGTTTATGATAATTTGCGCCTAAATTTATGTGCCCCCCCCTCTCTTTTTACCCTTTTTCTACCTTGATACTGCAGGGGAGAGCCTGGGGAGCTTCCTCTCAGCGGAGCTGTGGAGAGAAAATGGCACCGGTTAGAGCTGAGGAAGAAGGCCCCGCCCCCTCAGCGGCGGGCTTCTGTCCCGGGTCTGTGTAAATAAAATGGCGGGGGCTCGTACATATATACAGTGCCCAGCTGTATATATGTGTCTTTTTGCCAAGAGGTATCCTAATTGCTGCCCAGGGCGCCCCCCCCCCTGCGCCCTACAGTGACCGGAGTGTGTGGGTAGTGTGGGTGCAATGGCGCAAAGCTGCAGTGCTGTGCGCTACCTCATGTGAAGACAGGAGTCTTCTGCCGCCGATTTCGATGTCTTCTTGCTTCCGCCGGCTTCTGTCTTCTGGCTCTGCGAGGGGGGCGGCGGCGCGGCTCCGGGAACGGACGACCAAGGTTAAGATCCTGTGTTCGAACCCTCTGGAGCTAATGGTGTCCAGTAACCTAAGAAGCGCAACCTAGCCGCAGTTAGTAGGTTTGCTTCTCTCCCCTCAGTCCCTCGTAGCAGAGAGTCTGTTGCCAGCAGAAGCTCTCTGAAAATAAAAAACCTAACTAAAATACTTTCTTATTAGCAAGCTCAGGAGAGCTCACTAAAAGCACCCAGCTCTGGCCGGGCACAGATTCTAACAGAGGTATGGAGGAGGGGCATAGAGGGAGGAGCCAGTGCACACCAGGTAGTACTAAATCTTTCTTTAGAGTGCCCAGTCTCCTGCGGAGCCCGTCTATTCCCCATGGTCCTTATGGAGTCCCCAGCATCCACTAGGACGTTAGAGAAATAGGCATGTTTTTGGAACTAGTATCACATAATTGTTACTCAAAGGATATACATTAAACTCTGTGCAGTATAACAAACATTTAACAAAACTCAATATTACATGCCAAATCAGAGAAATAATGTTTGCCACGCAATTTACGTGGTTCTGCCAAAGTACACAGCACTAAATCTGGGCTGATGTCAATAGGGGGGAATGCAATTGTTTGAAATGTCAGTTGGGAGTCTATTTTTTCCTGTCTAAACATGTATTTTTAGACGCCCAAATGAACAGTCACAATTCAATTGTCATGCTTTTGGGTGTCTAAAGTCTGTGATTGGGCATCAAAAGTTTGTCCATTTTTAACATGGGATTTGCAAATCAATTGTTTAAAACAGTCATGAAAAGTTGTTTGGTCTTTTGGTCATGCTGGAACTCACCACCCCAAAGGGGTGCGAGTTTGGTTTGACATTTTTTTATTTTTATATATTTCATAACTTATATTTAAGCAATTTTTTTAACAACCCTAAAATTATTTTTTAAAAAAATAAAAAAATAAAAGGATTTTAAATTACCTGCCGGTAATTTCTTTTCTCATAGTCTGTATAGGATGCTGGGGTCCACGTATTACCATGGGGGTATAGACGGGTCCACCAGGAGCCATTGTCACTTTAAAAGTTTGAGAGTGTGGGCTGGCTCCTCCCTCTATGTCCCTCCTACCAGACCCAGTCTAGAAACTGTGCCCGAGGAGACGGACATCTTCGAGATAAATATTTTACACAGACAGTGGCGAGATTCACACCAGCTCACACACAAGGCAAACCAAGCTAACTAGCTTGAGACATCAGCAACGGCTGGACAAGATTACTTACCAAGTAACAAAACAGTACTTAACCTAGACTAAGTAGTACTGAACTAAATAACCACTGCAGTATCACGAAGTGCTGGGCGGGAGTCCAGCATCCTCTACGGACTACGAGAAAATAAGAATTTACTCACCGGTAATTCTATTTCTCGTAGTCCGTAGTGGATGCTGGGACTCCGTAAGGACCATGGGGAATAGCGGCTCCACAGGAGACTCGGCACAACTATAAAGAAAGCTTTAGACTACTGGTGTGCACTGGCTCCTCCCACTATGACCCTCCTCCAGACTTCAGTTAGGATACTGTGCCCGGAAGAGCTGACACAATAAGGAAGGATTTTGAATCCCGGGTAAGACTCATACCAGCCACACCAATCACACCGTATAACTCGTGATACAATACCCAGTTAACAGTATGACAACAACTGAGCCTCTCAACAGATGGCTCAACAATAACCCTTTAGTTAAACAATAACTATATACAAGTATTGCAGACAATCCACACTTGGGATGGGCGCCCAGCATCCACTACGGACTACGAGAAATAGAATTACCGGTGAGTAAATTCTTATTTTCTCTGACGTCCTAAGTGGATGCTGGGACTCCGTAAGGACCATGGGGATTATACCAAAGCTCCCAAACGGGCGGGAGAGTGCGGATGACTCTGCAGCACCGAATGGGCAAACTCAAGGTCCTCCTCAGCCAGGGTGTCAAACTTGTAGAATTTAGCAAACGTGTTTGACCCCGACCAAGTAGCTGCTCGGCAAAGTTGTAGAGCCGAGACCCCTCGGGCAGCCGCCCAAGAAGAGCCCACCTTCCTCGTGGAATGGGCTTTCACTGATTTAGGATGCGGCAGTCCAGCCGCAGAATGTGCAAGCTGAATCGTACTACAGATCCAGCGAGCAATAGTCTGCTTTGAAGCAGGTGCACCCAACTTGTTGGGCGCGTACAGGATAAATAGCGAGTCAGTCTTCCTGACTCCAGCTGTCCTGGAAACATAAATTTTCAGGGCCCTGACTACGTCCAATAACTTAGAAGCCTCCAAGTCTTTAGTAGCCGCAGGCACCACGATAGGTTGGTTCAGATGAAAAGCTGATACCACCTTAGGGAGAAATTGGGGACGAGTCCTCAATTCTGCCCTATCCATATGGAAAATCAGATAAGGGCTTTTACATGACAAAGCCGCCAATTCTGATACACGCCTGGCCGAAGCCAAGGCCAACAACATGACCACTTTCCACGTGAGATATTTCAATTCCACGGTCTTAAGTGGCTCAAACCAATGTGACTTTAGGAAATCTAACACCACGTTGAGATCCCAAGGTGCCACTGGAGGCACAAAAGGGGGCTGAATATGCAGCACTCCCTTAACAAAAGTTTGAACTTCAGGTAGTGAAGCCAGTTCTCTCTGGAAGAAAATCGATAGAGCCGAAATCTGGACCTTAATGGAACCCAATTTTAGGCCCCTAGTCACCCCTGACTGTAGAAAGTGCAGGAAACGGCCCAGCTGAAATTCTTCCGTTGGGGCCTTCCTGGCCTCGCACCACACAACATATTTTCGCCATATGCAGTGATAATGGTTTGCCGTTACTTCTTTCCTAGCTTTAATCAGCGTAGGAATGACTTCCTCCGGAATGCCCTTTTCCTTCAGGATCCGGTGTTCAACCGCCATGCCGTCAAACGCAGCCGCGGTAAGTCTTGGAACAGACAGGGCCCCTACTGCAGCAGGTCCTGTCTGAGCGGCAGAGGCCATGGGTCCTCTGAGATCATTTCTTGAAGTTCCGGGTACCAAGCTCTTCTTGGCCAATCCGGAACAATGAGTATAGTTCTTACTCCTCTTCTCCTTATTATCCTCAGTACCTTTGGTATGAGAGGAAGAGGAGGGAACACATGAACCGACCGGTACACCCACGGTGTCACTAGAGCGTCCGCAGCTATCGCCTGCAGGTCTCTTGACCTGGCGCAATACTTTTCTAGCTTTTTGTTGAGGCGGGACGCCATCATGTCCACCTGTGGCCTTTCCCAACGGTTTACAATCATTTGGAAGACTTCTGGATGAAGTCCCCACTCTCCCGGGTGGAGGTCGTGCCTGCTGAGGAAGTCTGCTTCTCAGTTGTCCACTCCCGGAATGAACACTGCTGACAGTGCTAACACGTGATTTTCCGCCCATCGGAGAATCCTTGTGGCTTCTGCCATCGCCGTCCTGCTTCTCGTGCCGCCCTGTCGGTTTACATGGGCGACCGCCGTGATGTTGTCTGACTGGATCAGTACCGACTGGTTTTGAAGCAGGGGTTTTGCCTGACTTAGGGCATTGTAAATGGCCCTTAGTTCCAGAATATTTATGTGCAGGGAAGTCTCCTGACTTGACCATAGTCCTTGGAAGTTTCTTCCCTGTGTGACTGCCCCCCAGCCTCGAAGGCTGGCATCCGTGGTCACCAGGACCCAGTCCTGTATGCCGAATCTGCGGCCCTCTTGAAGATGAGCACTCTGCAGCCACCACAGCAGAGACACCCTTGTCCTTGGAGACAGGGTTATCAGCCGATGCATCTGAAGATGCGATCCGGACCACTTGTCCAACAGGTCCCACTGAAAGGTTCTTGCATGGAACCTGCCGAATGGAATTGCTTCGTAGGAAGCTACCATCTTTCCCAGGATCCGCGTGCAGTGATGCACCGACACCTGTTTTGGTTTTAGGAGGCCTCTGACTAGAGATGACAGCTCCTTGGCCTTCTACTCCGGGAGAGAAACTTTTTTCTGTTCTGTGTCCAGAACCATCCCCAGGAACAGTAGACGTGTCGTAGGGACCAGCTGTGACTTCGGAATATTTAGAATCCAGCCGCGCTGTTGTAGCACCTCCCGAGATAGTGCTACCCCGACCAACAACTGCTCCCTGGACCTCGCCTTTATCAGATCATCGTCCAAGTACGGGATAATTAAAACTCCCTTCTTTCGAAGGAGTATCATCATTTCGGCCATTACCTTGGTAAAGACCCTCGGAGCCGTGGATAGACCGAACGGCAACGTCTGGAATTGGTAATGACAATCCTGTACCACAAATCTGAGGTACTCCTGGTGAGGATGGTAAATGGGGACATGCAGGTAAGCATCCTTGATGTCCAGTGATACCATGTAATCCCCCTCGTCCAGGCTTGCAATAACCGCCCTGAGCGATTCCATCTTGAACTTGAATTTTTTTATATATGTGTTCAAGGATTTAAAATTTAAAATGGGTCTCACCGAACCGTCCGGTTTCGGTACCACAAACATTGTGGAATAGTAACCCCGTCCTTGTTGAAGTAGGGGCACCTTTACTATCACCTGTTGTGAATACAGCTTGTGAATTGCCTGTAACACTGCCTCCCTGCCTGAGAGAGTGGTTGGTAAGGCAGATTTGAGGAAACGGCGGGGGGGGAGACGTCTCGAATTCCAGCTTGTACCCCTGAGATACTACTTGAAAGATCCAGGGATCCACCCGTGAGCGAGCCCACTGATTGCTGAAAAATTTGAGACGGGCCCCCACCGTACCTGGCTCCGCCTGTGGAGCCCCAGCGTCATGCTGTGGACTTAGAGGAAGCGGGGGAAGACTTTTGCTCCTGGGAACTGGCTGTATGCTGCAGCTTTTTCCCTCTACCTCTGCCTCTGGGCAGAAAGGACGCGCCCTTAACCCGCTTGGGCCGAAAGGACTGTACCTGATAATACGGTGCCTTCTTTGGCTGTGAGGGAACATGGGGTAAAAATGTAGACTTCCCAGCTGATGCTGTGGAAACGAGGTCCGAGAGACCATCCCCGAACAACTCCTCACCCTTATAAGGCAGAACTTCCATGTGCCTTTTGGAATCTGCATCTCCTGTCCACTGCCGAGTCCATAACCCTCTCCTGGCAGAAATGGACATTGCACTAATTTTAGATGCCAGCCGGCAAATATCCCTCTGTGCATCCCTCATGTATAAAAGTGCGTCTTTAATATGCTCTACGGATAGCAATATAGTGTCCCTGTCTAGGGTATCAATATTTTCTGACAGGGAATCTGACCACGCAGCTGCAGCACTGCACATTCATGCTGAAGCAATAGCTGGTCTCAGTATAACACCTGTGTGTGTATATATAGACTTCAGGATAGCCTCCTGCTTTCTATCAGCAGATTCCTTCAGGGCGGCCGTATCCGGAGACGGTAGTGCCACCTTCTTTGACAAGCGTGTGAGCGCTTTATCAACCCTAGGGGATGTTTCCCAACGTGCCCTATCCTCTGGCGGGAAAGGGTACGCCATTAGTAACCTCTTAGAAATTACCAGTTTCTTATCAGGGGAAGCCCACGCTTCTTCACACACTTCATTTAACTCCTCAGATGGAGGAAAAGCTACTGGTAGTTTTTTCTCTCCAAACATAATACCCTTTTTTGTGGTACCGGGGGTAACATCAGAAATGTGCAATACATTTTTCATTGCCTCAATCATGTAACGTGTGGCCCTACTGGAAGTTACATTAGTCTCATCGTCGTCGACACTGGAGTCAGTATCCGTGTCGACATCTGTGTCTGCCAACTGAGGTAGCGGGCGTTTTAGAGCCCCTGATGGCTTTTGAGACGCCTGGGCAGGCACAGGCTGAGAAGCCGGCTGTCCCACATTTGGTATGTCGTCAAACCTTTTATGCAAGGAGTCGACACTGTCGCGTAATTCCTTCCACAGCACCATCCACTCAGGTGTCGACCCCGCAGGGGGTGCCATCACATTTATAGGCATCTGCTCCGCCTCCACATAAGCCTCCTCATCAAACATGTCGACACAGCCGTACCGACACACCGCATACACACAGGGAATGCTCTGACAGAGGACAGGACCCCACAAAGCCCTTTGGGGAGACAGAGAGAGGAGTATGCCAGCACACACCAGAGCGCTATATAACACAGGGATCCCACTATAAATGAGTGTTTTCCCTTATAGCTGTTTATTTTATATATATACTGCGCCTAAATTTAGTGCCCCCCTCTCTTTTTTACCCTTCTGTAGCTTGTAGACTGCAGGGGAGAGCCAGGGAGCTTCCTTCCAGCGGAGCTGTGAGGGAAAAATGGCGCCAGTGTGCTGAGGGAGATGGCCCCGCCCCTTTTCCGGCGGACTTCTCCCGCTTTTTCTGGAATTCTGGCAGGGGTATATTTACACCTATATAGCCTTCCTGACTATATATGGTGTAGATTTGCCAGCCAAGGTGTCTTATATTGCCCTCAGGGCGCCCCCCCCCCAGCGCCCTGCACCCATCAGTGACCGGAGTGTGAGGTGTGCATGAGGAGCAATGGCGCACAGGAGCTAATGGTGTCCAGTAGCCTAAGAAGCCCAAACTACCACCAGTTAGGTAGGTTCGCTTCTTCTCCCCTTAGTCCCTCGCTGCAGTGAGTCTGTTGCCAGCAGATCTCACTGTAAAATAAAAAACCTAAAATATACTTTCTTTCTAGGAGCTCAGGAGAGCCCCTAGTGTGTATCCAGCTCAGCCGGGCACAAGATTCCAACTGAAGTCTGGAGGAGGGTCATAGTGGGAGGAGCCAGTGCACACCAGTAGTCTAAAGCTTTCTTTATAGTTGTGCCCAGTCTCCTGCGGAGCCGCTATTCCCCATGGTCCTTACGGAGTCCCAGCATCCACTTAGGACGTCAGAGAAAAGGGTTTACCGGTAGGTAATTAAAATCCTATTTTCTCTTACGTCCTAGAGGATGCTGGGGTCCACATTAGTACCATACCATGGGGATGTAACAAAGCTCCCAGAACGGGAGGGAGAGCACGGAGGCTCCTGCAGAACCATTTGACCAAACTTAAGGTCCTCAGATGCCAAAGTATCGAACTTGTAGAACTTTGCGAACGTGTTCGACACTGACCAAGTAGCTGCTCGACAGAACTGTAAAGCCAAGACACCCCGGGCAGGCGCCCAGGAAGAACCCACCTTACGAGTAGAGTGGGCCTTAACAGACGTAGGACACGGCAAGTCTGCTGTAGAATACGCATGCTGGATAGTGAACATGATCCAGCGAGAGATCGTCTGCTTAGAAGCAGGACACCCAATTTTCTTGGGATCATACAGGACAAACAGAGTCAGATTTTCTGTGACAAACAGTCCTCCTCACATAGATTTTTAGAGCCCTTATAACATCTAAGGACTTTGATGAAATTGAGGAGTCAGTCGCAACTGGCACCACAATAGGTTGGTTGATATGAAATGCCAACACAACCTTCGGAAGAAACTGCCGACGTGTCCGAAGCTCAGCTCTGTCTTCATGGAAGATCAAGTTTGGGCTTTTACAAGACAAAGCCCCCAGCTCCGACACACGTCTAGCAGAAGCTAAGGCCAACAAAGTGACAGTCTTCCACGTGAGAAACTTGACCTCAACCTCCTGTAGAGACTCAAACCAGTCCGACTGGAGGAACTGCAACACCATGTTAAGATCCCAGGGCGCCGTAGGCGGAACAAAGGGAGGTTGGATGTGCAGAACTCCCTTCAAAAAAGTCTGAACCTCAGGGAGGGCAGCTAACGGTTTCTGGAAGAAAATGGATAGAGCTGAAATTTGGACCTTTATGGATCCTAACCTCAGGCCCATATCCACACCTGTTTGCAGGAAAAGGAGAAAACGTCCAAGTTGAAACTCCACCAAATCCTGAATGTTACACAAAAACAATTCAACATCAGATTTATCCATAGAATCCAAATCTTCAAGTAACGTGCCTGACCACTTTACTATAGCTTTGGCAATCCAAGCACTGGCAATAGACGTAGTATAGCCCCTGGGGCCGTGTACATGGATTTGAGCGTATTATCAATTTTATGATCAGCCGGCTCTTTCAAGGCGGTGGATCCCGGAACAGGTAAAACCACCTTTTTTGAGATACCGACGCGTCAACAATGGGCGGGTTTTCCCATTTTTTTCTATCCTCCACAGGGAAAGGAAACGCCACCTGGACCCTTTTAGGAATCTGAAATTTTTTCTCAGGGTTTTCCCAAGCTTTTTCAAAAATAGCATTTAATTATTTTGACGCAGGGAAGGTTAGCGAGGCTTTATTATTTTCAGTGAAGTAAGCATCCTCAACCTGACCAGGTGTGGCATCAGTAATATTCAACACATCCCTTATGGCCTCTATCATCAAGTGCACCCCTTTTGTAAGAGATGCTGCCCCCCTCAAAACCTCCCCATCACCGTCCGCAGTGTCAGAATCGTTATCCGTGTCGTCTTGCATAATCTGTGCAAGAGCACGTTTTTGGGAATATACAGCGGGGGGGGGCTGAGGTAACAGAACTGGGCCAGACTGCCATAGAGTTCTGTAAAGCCTGAGTTGCAGACTCATTCTGTGCAACCCTAGTAGAAATCATAGATTTGATAGAGAATAACAACTCAGGCTCCATTGCTGGTATCTGTGCTAAAACAGTGCAATCTTGAATACATGGAATGAGATCATCCTGAGAGGACATATCCTCTACAGTATATGACACAGAGTCCCTGGACATAGCTTAATGGAGATCACAGACACTCCACAAACACACAGGGGAGGACAGACAGTTTCACCCCCAAGAATGGCAAGAGAGACACAGAGATTGGAGCCAACCCACACACAGCACTTTTTAGGTAAAGGGAGACCCCCAACCAGCGCTGACTGTGCACCTTAATAGGTTACACAGTCTTTACACAGCCTCCCCCCCTTCTACAACACCCTGGTACCGTGAGAGATAGCTGGAGTTGTTCTGGAGGGACTTGCTCTTCATTGACAGCGTTGTACAGGCAGGAAAATGGCACTGAACGCTGCTGGGTCCACTGAGAAGCTCCGCCCCCAAAATGGCGCTGTCTTCCTGCTCTTCATAAGATTATACTGGCCTGATTAATTATGCTGGCAGCGATCCACGGACCCAGACAGGCTGGAAGGTCAGTGTACGGTGTAGGCGCTAGCTCAGGGCGCCCCTCACAGCGCCACACTATGTACCGCTGAGCCCCGGAGCGCAGTTAGTACTGCGCTCCATACCCTGTTGCCGCCATCTTCACACCGGCCCCCCGCTTTCTAGGGGGGTCGGTGTCTCACTCGCCACCAATCTTCTGGTTCTGTAAGAGGGTGGCGGCATGCTGCTGGGGTGAGTGATCCCCTGTGGCGGGGAACGATCGATTCCCTCAGGAGCTCAGTGTCCTGTCAGCGGTGACAGTGGCTCAGACTCCGCAGGGAAAACACTACTCCCCACCTTAGTCCCACGATGCATAGAGGCTGTTGCCAGCAGCATCCCTGTAAAATAATAAACTCTAAAGAAAACTTTTTCTAAAGAAGCTCTGTAGAGCTCCCCTAGCTGTGACCGGCTCCTCCGGGCACATTTTCTAAACTGAGTCTGGTAGGAGGGGCATAGAGGGAGGAGCCAGCCCACACAAACTCTTAAAGTGCCAATGGCTCCTGGTGGACCAGTCTATACCCCATGGTACTTATGTGGACCCCTGCATCCTCTAGGACATCAGAGAAAAAGGATTCTCACGTATTTCTACTTTAAACGGTGGTATTCCACAGGCTCCCAACCCCCCCCCCCCAAATCCAAGATCGGGGCACACTCCACTCCCCCTGGTCACAGCCACATGTCTATTCTCAGTGCCCAATCTGTACCTCCCCCCTCCTGGGGACCCTGGGCCACTGAAAGCCCCGATCAGCCAGTTTGTTGAGAAGTTCACCAAAATCTCCCCAACCATAAGAACAGTGGGGCATATGTATTAAGCCTGGATAAGTGATAAAGCCATAAGTGGAAGGTGATAACGCACCAGCTAATCATACGGGTTTGAAAAATGACAGTTAGGAGCTGATTGGTTGGTGCGTTATCACCTTCAACTTATCACATCATTATCACTTCTCCAGGCTTAATACATCTGCCACACTGTTCCATACCTGCAGGTCGGATACAGCGCGGGTTACAGAGCGTGTAGGTCGGATACAGCGCGGGTTACAGAGCGTGTAGGTCGGATACAGCGCGGGTTACAGAGCGTGTAGGTCGGATACAGCGCGGGTTAGATACCCCAATATACCCTTACTGTGACAGCAGCGGAAGGGGGATACCTGATAAATGCCCCTGGTTAAGTCTGTGACGATGATCCCGGCAAAGTCAGCCGTGTGGGAGTTCCAATGGTGACCTCAGACGCAGTGATGCCACCATCTTGCACAATTGAAGTCTATGGGAATGCGCCGATTGGCTGAGAGCTGTGACAGATGGCTCTCAGCCAATCAGTGGTCAGCCCATTAAATTCAATGTGACTGGCGCTCGAGGCAAAACCTCAAGATCTGACAGCAGGATCCTGAGGTTTTGGGTCGATTTGGGGTAGGCAAGAGACCCAATGTCCTTCCAAAGGTTCCCCTTTTTGTATATTTAAAGATTTCAGAATTTCATTAAAACAAAAATAACAAATTTTCTAGAGCCCGTTGTATTTTCACACTTTACATAAATGTTCTCTCTACTTACTAATGTACATACCAACATTATATACAGTGTAGGTGACCAAGAGCAGAGAGGAAAGCTACATAAGGACACATTGCACATGGCAATGTAACATTAATAATCACCTCATTATCCCAGGAGCCGGCTGCGAACACGTCCGGCTGCTGCAGGGAGGAGGCCGACACCGGGCGCCAGCGGGTCTTGCTGATTTTCTGCGATACAAACTTCGCGACCATGTTCTCCATGGTGTCTCCTGTCCCGACGCCTGGCGGTCAGAGAGAGGAAGGGGAGCCCGCTGCCAAGGACAGGCGCTGTGACTGCAATTAAGGAATAACACTAAACCGCCAAAATGCTAGGCAGCAGCAGCGTGTTGTATGTTGTTGGGACCGGGTGTCAGTCAGTGTGCGGCCTGCCCGCCTCTTCGGTGATACGGTGATACGGTGATTCTTGGTCCGCCTACACCGCACACGCCACGCCACGCCTCAGGCCCGGCCCCAAAGCGGCTATAAGATTGGCTGCTACGGGACTGTTCCGGAAAATGTCTCCTCAAAACGCTTCACCATTTTATTGGTTTGTAAAACGCTGTTGTAAACCGTAGGACGTAGTCGTAGGTAGAACTGCCTGGTATACAATTACTAGCTCATCTCTCATGTGAACTCACTGCTGCGAACAAATACATTTACGCCTAAAATGACATTTGCTCCCCAAAACATGAATGACTTCCACTTTCTGAATATGGACATTCAAAAAGTCAGTATCATTGTAATGTATGCCAAAGTAACCCAATTCTGCTTACATGGTTTACTAAGGGGTCTATTCATGAAGCAGTGAAAAGTGTGGAGAAGTGAGCCAGTGATGAAGTTGCCCATGGCAACCAATCAGTGTTGAGATAATATTTATAAAATGCATTCTATAAAATTATACGTGCAGCTGATTGGTTGCCACGGGCAACTTCTCCACTGGCTCACTTCTCCACGCTTTTCACTGCTTCATGAATAGACCACTTAAGGGGGACATTTACTAAGCATTGATAAGAGCAGAGAAGTGAGCCAGTGGAGAAGTGCCCATGGCAACCAATCAGCACTGAAGTAACATCTATAATTTGCATACTATAAAATTATACAGAGCTGCTGATTGGTTGATGGAGCCACTTCTCCACTGGCTCACTTCTCCGCTCTTATCATTGCTTAGTAAATGTCCCCCTTAGGGGTATATTCAATAGGAGTCGGATCCATTCCGACATTTAGTTGTCGGAATGGATCCGACAACCCCTATTCAATGGACGGCCAAATCCGACTGTTGGATTTGGCCGTCCTGTCAGCGGCTGCAGATGCGCTGACAGCAGCGGCCAGGGGAGCAGAGAGCGGCGGACGTGAGCGGAAGGGGCTGGCTGCGGGGGACATGTGTGGAGCCGCAGGCAGCAGGAAGAGAGGTGCTGCGGGCGGAGCATTGATCGGCGGCCGGCGGGAGGTGCTGGCAGCGGGGTAACATGTCTGCGGTGCCGGGGGGAGGCGCTGCAGGGAGAGAGGTGCTGTCCAGGGAGGTGCCTGTCTCCCTGCAACGCCTCCCCCCGCTGCCGCAGACATGCCCCCCCCGCAGCCTGCTCCTCCCGCTGGCCGCCGATCTCTGCTCCCCCCGCCGCCCGCAGCACAACTAGTCTCCTCATCTCAATCCGACTTTTTTTAAAGTCGGATTGAGATTGTCGGAAACGGGGCTAAAACCTGTAGAGTTTGGCCCCGCTTCCGACAATGCACGCTGATCGGCGGCTTCAGCGTGCATTCTGACAGCATTCCGACAAGTCTGGTTTCCCAACTTGTCGGAATAAACGGGGCACTAATGAATAGGTCGGAACCCCTTCCGACCTACAACTGTCCGAAGCTGCCGTCTTTCCCTAAGTGTTGTTTTGCTGTCAATTGCACACCGATGGACATTGCAGGTGTTTTAGCATACCTCTCATCTGTCCTGCTTTCCGAGCACTGTCTCGCTTTCCCACCAGTGGCCGTAGTGTCCTGCTGGATATGGGAAGGTTGGGGGCACTTGTCACCGTTGTCTACATAACAGAATGATGGTGAATGGATGACACTCTCATGCTCACTCGATCTACACTGTACCATAGCGCTGGGCAAGTCTCCAGTGTAACGAGAAACAGAGGGTGTGACACTCAGTCACACACCCAAAACATCATCCACCAGGGGATCTTAGCCTTGTGGGCACGAGACCTTGCAGCATTTCATACGAGTTGTCCAAGACAGATTTTTTAATTGTTGGGAGGTACGGTTTAGGGATCTTATCATGTAGCAGAGAAAAGCCCTCTTTAGCGTTAAACAAGTGCTATTCACAGAGCAGGTTACAGTGGAGACGTTCCTGACTTCTCCAGCGCAACCCCCATGGTTGGACTGGCCCACAGGGGAACAGGGGACACCCCCGGTGGGCCCTCCTTCTCTAGGGATCAGGTTCCAAACTCTATCCTACTGCACTTGAATTATGCATTATACATATGTTACAGTATACTTCACAGGACTATGGCTTATTATATATTTATCATGTACTCTCTAATGGTTAGACAAACCATTTCCGATTACTTAAAGGCAGGTAAGCAATGTAACAAAGTAATGAGGAAGGCTAGTCAGATGCTTGGCAGCATTGGGAGTAGAATCAGCAGCAGAAAGAAAGAAGTAATAATGCCATTGTATAGGTCATTGGTACGGGCTCATCTAGAATACTGTGCTCAGTTCTGGAGGCCATATCTTCATAAGGATATTAATACATTAGAGACTGTACAAAGAAGCGCAACTAAAATGGTGCATGGCCTACATCACAAACATACCCAGAAAGACTAAAAAATCTCAATATGTATAGTTTGGAGCAGAGAAGGGAAAGGGGGGACATGATAGAAACTTTTAAATATATCAAGGGTTTTAACAAAGTCCAAGAGGGAAACATTCTTCAACTGAAGAGAAGCAATAGGATACAAGGTAGAGATGTACACCGGAAATTTTTCGGGTTTTGTGTTTTGGTTTTGGATTCGGTTCCGCGGCCGTGTTTTGGATTCGGACGCGTTTTGCCAAAACCTCCCTGAAAATTTTTTGTCGGATTTGGGTGTGTTTTGGATTTGGGTGTTTTTTTACAAAAAACCCTCAAAAACAGCTTAAATCATAGAATTTGGGGGTCATTTTGATCCCATAGTATTATTAACCTCAATAACCATAATTTCCACTCATTTTCAGTCTATTCTGAACACCTCACAAAATTATTTTTAGTCCTAAAATTTACACCGAGGTCGCTGGATGGCTAAGCTAAGCGACATAAGTGGCCGACACAAACACCTGGCCCATCTAGGAGTGGCACTGCAGTGTCAGGCAGGATGGCACTTGAAAAATATAGTCCCCAAACAGCACATGATGCAAAGAAAAAAAGAGGCGCACCAAGGTCGCTGTGTGACTAAGCTAAGCGACACAAGTGGCCGACACAAACACCTGGCCCATCTAGGAGTGGCACTGCAGTGTCAGACAGGATGGCACTTAAAAAAATAATCCCCAAACAGCACATGATGCAAAGAAAAATGAAAGAAAAAAGAGGTGCAAGATGGAATTGTCCTTGGGCCCTCCCACCCACCCTTATGTTGTATAAACAGGACATGCACACTTTAACGAACCCATCATTTCAGCGACAGGGTCTGCCACACGACTGTGACTGAAATGACTGGTTGGTTTGGGCCCCCACCAAAAAAAAAGCAATCAATCTCTCCTTGCACAAACTGGCTCTACAGAGGCAAGATGTCCACCTCATCATCATCCTCCAATTCCTCACTCCTTTCACTGTGTACATCCCCCTCCTCACAGATTATTAATTCATCCCCACTGGAATCCACCATCTCAGATCCCTGTGTACTTTCTGGAGGCAATTGCTGCTGGTGAATGTCTCCACGGAGGAATTGATTATAATTCATTTTGATGAACATCATCTTCTTCACATTTTCTGGAAGTAACCTTGTACGCTGATTGCTGACAAGGTGAGCGGCTGCACTAAACACTCTTTCGGAGTACACACTGGAGGGAGGGCAACTTAGGTAGAATAAAGCCAGTTTGTGCAAGGGCCTCCAAATTGCCTCTTTTTCCTGCCAGTATACGTACGGACTGTCTGACGTGCCTACTTGGATGCGGTCACTCATATAATCCTCCACCATTCTTTCAATGGTGAGAGAATCATATGTAGTGACAGTAGACGACATGTCAGTAATCGTTGGCAGGTCCTTCAGTCCGGACCAGATGTCAGCACTCGCTCCAGACTGCTCTGCATCACCGCCAGCGGGTGGGCTCGGAATTCTTAGCCTTTTCCTCGCACCCCCAGTTGTGGGAGAATGTGAAGGAGGAGCTGTTGACGGGTCACGTTCCGCTTGACTTGACAATTTTCTCACCAGCATGTCTTTGAACCTCTGCAGACTTGTGTCTGCTGGAAAGAGAGATACAGCGTAGGTTTTAAATCTAGGATCGAGCACGGTGGCCAAAATGTAGTGCTCTGATTTCAACAGATTGACCACCCGTGAATCCTGGTTAAGCGAATTAAGGGCTCCATCCACAAGTCCCACATGCCTAGCGGAATCGCTCTGTTTTAGCTCCTCCTTCAATGTCTCCAGCTTCTTCTGCAAAAGCCTGATGAGGGGAATGACCTGACTCAGGCTGGCAGTGTCTGAACTGACTTCACGTGTGGCAAGATCAAAGGGTTGCAGAACCTTGCACAACGTTGAAATCATTCTCCACTGCGCTTGAGTCAGGTGCATTCCCCCTCTTTTGCCTATATCGTGGGCAGATGTATAGGCTTGAATGGCCTTTTGCTGCTCCTCCATCCTCTGAAGCATATAGAGGGTTGAATTCCACCTCGTCACCACCTCTTGCTTCAGATGATGGCAGGGCAAGTTCAGGAGTGTTTGCTGGTGCTCCAGTCTTCGGCACGCGGTGGCTGAATACCGAAAGTGGCCCGCAATTCTTCGGACCACCGACAGCATCTCTTGCACGCCCCTGTCGGTTTTTAAATAATTCTGCGCCACCAAATTCAATGTATGTGCAAAACATGGGACGTGCTGGAATTTGCCCAGATGTAATGCACGCACAATATTGGTGGCGTTGTCCGATGTCACAAATCCCCAGGAGAGTCCAATTGGGGTAAGCCATTCTGCGATGATGTTCCTCAGTTTCCGTAAGAGGTTGTCAGCTGTGTGCCTCTTCTGGAAAGCGGTGATACAAAGCGTAGCCTGCCTAGGAACGAGTTGGCGTTTGCGAGATGCTGCTACTGGTGCCGCCGCTGCTGTTCTTGCTGCGGGAGGCAATACATCTACCCAGTGGGCTGTCACAGTCATATAGTCCTGAGTCTGCCCTGCTCCACTTGTCCACATGTCCGTGGTTAAGTGGACATTGGGTACAACTGCATTTTTTAGGACACTGGTGACTCTTTTTCTGACGTCTGTGTACATTTTCGGTATCGCCTGCCTAGAGAAATGGAACCTAGATGGTATTTGGTACCGGGGACACAGTACCTCAATCAAGTCTCTAGTTGCCTGTGAATTAACGGTGGATACCGGACACACGTTTCTCACCACCCAGGCTGACAAGACCTGAGTTATCCGCTTTGCAGCAGGATGACTGCTGTGATATTTCATCTTCCTCGCAAAGGACTGTTGGACAGTCAATTGCTTACTGGAAGTAGTACAAGTGGTCTTCCGACTTCCCCTCTGGGATGACGATCGACGCCCAGCAGCAACAACAGCAGCGCCAGCAGCAGTAGGCGTTACACTCAAGGATGCATCGGAGGAATCCCAGGCAGGAGAGGACTCGTCATACTTGCCAGTGACATGGCCTGCAGGACTATTGGCTTTCCTGTGTAAGGTGGAAATTGACACTGAGGGAGGAAGGGATTTAGTAGTCTGTGGACTGCTTCCGCTGTCATCCAAAGTTTTTGAACTTGTCACTGACTTCTGATGAATGCGGTCCAGGTGATGTATAAGGGAGGATGTTCCTAGGTGGTTAATGTCCTTACCCCTACTTATTACAGCTTGACAAAGGCAACACACGGCTTGACACCTGTTGTCCGCATTTGTGTTGAAATAATTCCACACCGAAGAGGTGATTTTTTTTTTTGTATTTTGACCAGGCATGTCAATGGCCATATTCGTCCCACGGACAACAGGTGTGTCCCCGGGTGCCTGACTTAAACAAACCACCTCACCATCAGCATCCTCCTTGTCAATTTCCTCCCCAGCGCCAGCAACACCCATATCCTCATCCTGGTGTACTTCAACAGTAACATCTTCAATTTGACTATCAGGAACTGGACTGCGGGTGCTCCTTCCAGCACTTGCAGGGGGCGTGCAAATGGTGGAAGGCGCAAGCTCTTCCCGTCCAGTGTTGGGAAGGTCAGGCATCGCAACCGACACAATTGGACTCTCCTTGGGGATTTGTGATTTAGAAGAACGCACAGTTCTTTGCTGTGCTTTTGCCAGCTTAAGTCTTTTCATTTCTCTAACGTCCTAGTGGATGCTGGGGACTCCGTCAGGACCATGGGGAATAGCGGCTCCGCAGGAGACAGGGCACAAAAAGTAAGCTTTTAGGATCACATGGTGTGTACTGGCTCCTCCCCCTATGACCCTCCTCCAAGCCTCAGTTAGGTTTTTGTGCCCGTCCGAGCAGGGTGCAATCTAGGTGGCTCTCATAAAGAGCTGCTTAGAAAAAGTTTTTTAGGTTTCTTATTTTCAGTGAGTCCTGCTGGCAACAGGCTCACTGCTACGAGGGACTTAGGGGAGAGAAGTGAACTCACCTGCGTGCAGGATGGATTTGCTTCTTAGGCTACTGGACACCATTAGCTCCAGAGGGATCGAACACAGGCCCAGCCATGGAGTCCGGTCCCGGAGCCGTGCCGCCGACCCCCCTTGCAGATGCCGAAGTTGAAGAGGTCCAGAGGTCCGGAAACAGGCGGCAGAAGACTTTCAGTCTTCATAAGGTAGCGCACAGCACTGCAGCTGTGCGCCATTGTTGTCGGCACACTTCACACCAGCGGTCACTGAGGGTGCAGGGCGCTGGGGGGGGCGCCCTGGGCAGCAATGTATAATACCTTTTTCTATGGCTAAAATACATCACATATAGCCCTTGAGGCTATATGGATGTATTTAACCCCTGCCATATATCGCAAACTCCGGGAGAAGAGCCCGCCGTTTTAGGGGGCGGGGCCTATTCTCCTCAGCACACAGCGCCATTTTCCTGCTCAGCTCCGCTGTGAGGAAGGCTCCCAGGACTCTCCCCTGCACTGCACTACAGAAACAGGGTAAAACAGAGAAGGGGGGCATATTTTGGCGATATTTTTATATATTAAGCGCATATAACAAAAACAACACCTTTTAGGGTTGTTTATATACATTTTTATAGCGCTTTGGTGTGTGCTGGCAAACTCTCCCTCTGTCTCCCCAAAGGGCTAGTGGGGTCCTGTCTTCGATAAGAGCATTCCCTGTGTGTCTGCTGTGTGTCGGTACGTGTGTGTCGACATGTATGAGGACGATGTTGGTGTGGAGGCGGAGCAATTGCCGGTAATGGTGATGTCACCCCCTAGGGAGTCGACACCGGAATGGATGGCTTTAATTATGGAATTACGTGATAATGTTAGCACGCTGCAAAAGGCAGTTGACGACATGAGACGGCCGGAAAACCAGTTAGTACCTGTCCAGGCGTCTCAGGCACCGTCAGGGGCTGTAAAACGTCCCTTACCTCAGTCAGTCGACACAGGTACCGACACAGATGAATCTAGTGTCGACGGTGAAGAAAGAAACGTATTTTCCAATAGGGCCACACGTTATATGATCACGGCAATGAAGGAGGCTTTGCATATCTCTGATACTGCAGGTACCTCAAAGGGGGGTATTATGTGGGGTGTGAAAAAACTACCTGTAGCTTTTCCAGAATCAGAGGAATTGAATGACGTGTGTGATGAAGCGTGGGTTAACCCCGATAGAAAACTGCTAATTTCAAAGAAGTTATTGGCATTATACCCTTTCCCACCAGAGGTTAGGGCGCGCTGGGAAACACCCCCTAGGGTGGATAAGGCGCTCACACGCTTATCAAAACAAGTGGCGTTACCGTCTCCTGATACGGCCGCCCTCAAGGATCCAGCTGATAGGAGGCTGGAAACTACCCTGAAGAGTATATACACACATACTGGTGTTATACTGCGACCAGCAATAGCCTCAGCCTGGATGTGCAGTGCTGGGGTGGTGTGGTCGGATTCCCTGACTGAAAATATTGATACCCTGGATAGGGACAGTATTTTATTGACTATAGAGCAATTAAAGGATGCTTTTCTTTATATGCGAGATGCTCAGAGGGATATTTGCACTCTGGCATCGAGAGTAAGTGCGATGTCCATATCTGCCAGAAGAAGTTTATGGACGCGACAGTGGTCAGGTGATGCGGATTCCAAACGGCATATGGAAGTATTGCCGTATAAAGGAGAGGAATTATTTGGGGTCGGTCTATCGGATCTGGTGGCCACGGCAACAGCCGGAAAATCCACTTTTTTACCTCAGGTCACCTCCCAACAGAAAAAGACACCGTCTTTTCAGCCGCAGTCCTTTCGTTCCTATAAGAACAAGCGGGCAAAAGGACAGTCATATTTGCCCAGAGGCAAAGGAAGGGGTAAGAGGGTGCAGCAAGCAACTACTTCCCACGAACAGAAGCCCTCCCCGGCTTCTACAAAGCCCTCAGCATGACGCTGGGGCTGTGCAAGCGGACTCAGGGGCGGTGGGGGGTCGACTAAAGATTTTCAGCACACAGTGGGCGCGCTCACAGGTGGACCCTTGGATCCTGCAGGTAGTATCTCAGGGTTACAAGTTGGAATTCGAAAAGTCTCCCCCTCGCCGGTTCCTAAAGTCTGCTTTACCAACGTCTCCCTCAGAAAGGGCGACGGTATTGGAAGCCATTCACAAGCTGTATTCTCAGCAGGTGATAGTCAAGGTACCCCTCCTACAACAGGGAAAGGGGTATTATTCCACACTATTTGTGGTACCGAAGCCGGACGGTTCGGTAAGACCTATTCTAAATCTGAAATCCTTGAACCTGTACATACAGAAATTCAAGTTCAAGATGGAGTCACTCAGAGCAGTGATAGCGAATCTGGAAGAAGGGGACTTCATGGTGTCCCTGGACATAAAAGATGCTTATCTGCATGTCCCAATTTACCCTTCACACCAAGGGTATCTCAGGTTCGTGATACAAAACTGTCATTATCAGTTTCAAACGCTGCCGTTTGGTTTGTCCACGGCACCTCGGGTCTTTACCAAGGTAATGGCCGAAATGATGGTTCTTCTACGAAGAAAAGGCGTATTAATTATCCCTTACTTGGACGATCTCCTGATAAGGGCAAGGTCCAGAGAACAGCTGGAAGTCGGAGTAGCACTAACCCAAGTAGTGCTTCAACAACACGGGTGGATTCTGAATCTTCCAAAATCTCAATTGACCCCGACGACACGTCTGCTGTTCCTGGGAATGATTCTGGACACTGTTCAGAAAAAGGTGTTTCTCCCGGAGGAGAAAGCAAGGGAGTTATCCGAACTTGTCAGGAACCTCCTAAAACCAGGAAATGTGTCAGTACATCAATGCACAAGAGTCCTGGGAAAGATGGTGGCTTCTTACGAAGCAATTCCATTCGGCAGATTCCACGCACGAATATTTCAGTGGGATCTGCTGGACAAATGGTCCGGATCGCATCTGCACATGCATCAGCGGATAACACTGTCACCAAGAACAAGGGTGTCTCTTCTGTGGTGGTTGCAGAGTGCCCATCTGTTAGAGGGCCGCAGATTCGGCATACAGGACTGGGTCCTGGTGACTACGGATGCCAGCCTACGAGGCTGGGGAGCAGTCACACAGGGAAGAAACTTCCAGGGCGTGTGGTCGAACCTGGAGACGTCTCTTCACATAAATATACTGGAGCTAAGAGCGATTTACAATGCTCTAAGCCTGGCAAAACCGCTGCTTCAGGGTCAGCCGGTGTTGATCCAGTCGGACAACATCACGGCAGTCGCCCACGTAAACAGACAGGGCGGCACGAGAAGCAGAAGAGCAATGACAGAAGCTGCAAGGATTCTTCGCTGGGCGGAAAATCATGTCATAGCACTGTCAGCAGTGTTCATTCCGGGAGTGGACAACTGGGAAGCAGACTTCCTCAGCAGACACGACCTCCACCCGGGAGAGTGGGGACTTCATCCAGAAGTCTTCCACATGATTGTGAACCGTTGGGAAAAACCAAAGGTGGACATGATGGCGTCCCGCCTCAACAAGAAACTGGACAGATATTGCGCCAGGTCAAGAGACCCTCAGGCAATAGCTGTGGACGCTCTGGTAACACCGTGGGTGTACCAGTCCGTGTATGTGTTTCCTCCTCTGCCTCTCATACCAAAGGTACTGAGAATTATACGGCTACGGGGAGTAAGAACAATACTCGTGGCTCCGGATTGGCCGAGAAGGACTTGGTACCCGGAACTTCAAGAGATGCTCACGGAAGAGCCGTGGCCTCTACCGTTAAGAAGGGATCTGCTTCAGCAGGGACCTTGTATGTTCCAAGACTTACCGCGACTGCGTTTGACGGCATGGCGGTTGAACGCCGGATTCTAAAAGAAAAGGGCATTCCAGAGGAAGTTATTCCTACCTTGATTAAAGCCAGGAAGGAAGTGACCGCACAACATTATCACCGTATTTGGAGAAAATATGTTGCGTGGTGTGAGGCCAAGAAGGCCCCAACGGAGGAATTTCAATTGGGTCGATTCCTACATTTCCTGCAGGCAGGATTGTCTATGGGCCTCAAATTGGGGTCTATTAAGGTTCAAATTTCGGCCTTATCGATTTTCTTCCAGAAAGAATTGGCTTCAGTGCCTGAAGTACAAACCTTTGTCAAAGGTGTACTACATATACAGCCCCCGATTGTGCCTCCAGTGGCACCGTGGGATCTCAACGTAGTTTTGGATTTTCTCAAATCCCATTGGTTTGAGCCGCTCAAATCGGTAGATTTGAAGTATCTTACATGGAAAGTAACCATGCTACTGGCCCTGGCTTCAGCCAGGAGAGTATCAGAGTTGGCGGCTTTATCGTACAAAAGCCCATATCTGATTTTCCATTCGGACAGGGCAGAACTGCGGACGCGTCCTCAGTTTCTGCCTAAGGTGGTTTCGGCTTTTCACTTGAACCAGCCTATTGTGGTGCCTGCGGCTACTAGCGACTTGGAGGACTCCAAGTTGCTGGACGTTGTCAGAGCATTGAAAATATATATTTCAAGGACGGCTGGAGTCAGAAAATCTGACTCGCTGTTTATCCTGTATGCACCCAACAAGATGGGTGCTCCTGCATCTAAGCAGACGATTGCTCGTTGGATCTGTAGCACAATCCAACTTGTACATTCTGTGGCAGGCCTGCCACAGCCTAAATCTGTAAATGCCCACTCCACAAGGAAGGTGGGCTCATCTTGGGCGGCTGCCCGAGGGGTCTCGGCATTACAACTTTGCCGAGCAGCTACGTGGTCAGGGGAGAACACGTTTGTAAAATTTTACAAATTTGATACTCTGGCTAAGGAGGACCTGGAGTTCTCTCATTCGGTGCTGCAGAGTCATCCGCACTCTCCCGCCCGTTTGGGAGCTTTGGTATAATCCCCATGGTCCTGACGGAGTCCCCAGCATCCACTAGGACGTTAGAGAAAATAAGAATTTACTTACCGATAATTCTATTTCTTATAGTCCGTAGTGGATGCTGGGCGCCCATCCCAAGTGCGGATTGTCTGCAATACTTGTACATAGTTATTGTTACAAAAATCGGGTTATTATTGTTGTGAGCCATCTTTTCAGAGGCTTCTTCGTTGTTATCATACTGTTAACTGGGTTCAAATCACAAGTTGTACGGTGTGATTGGTGTGGCTGGTATGAGTCTTACCCGGGATTCAAGATCCTTCCTTATTGTGTACGCTCGTCTGGGCACAGTACCTAACTGAGGCTTGGAGGAGGGTCATAGGGGGAGGAGCCAGTACACACCATGTGATCCTAAAAGCTTACTTTTTGTGCCCTGTCTCCTGCGGAGCCGCTATTCCCCATGGTCCTGACGGAGTCCCCAGCATCCACTACGGACTATGAGAAATAGAATTATCGGTAAGTAAATTCTTATTTTTTCTAGCGAGAGGATGAGTGCTTCCATCCTCATGTGAATCTGAACCACTAGCCATGAACATAGGCCAGGGCCTCAGCCGTTCCTTGCCACTCCGTGTCGTAAATGGCATATTGGCAAGTTTACGCTTCTCATCAGACGCTTTCAATTTTGATTTTTGGGTCATTTTACTGAACTTTTGTTTTTTGGATTTTACATGCTCTCTACTAAGACATTGGGCATCGGCTTTGGCAGACGACGTTGATACCATTTCATCGTCTCGGCCATGACTAGTGGCAGCAGCTTCAGCACGAGGTGGAAGTGGATCTTGATCTTTCCCTATTTTAACCTCCACATTTTTGTTCTCCATTTTTTAATGTGTGGAATTATATGCCAGTATCAATAGCAATGGCCTACTACTATATATACTGCGCACAACTAAAATGCACCACAGGTATAGAATCTAGTTGGATAGTATACTTGACGACACAGAAGTAGGTAGAGCAGTGGCCTTCCGTACCGTACTGCTATATATACTGGTGGTCACTGTCAGCAAACTGCAAAACTAAAATGCACCACAGGTATAGAATCTAGATGGATAGTATACTTGATGACACAGAGGTAGGTAGAGCAGTGGCCTTCCGTACCGTACTGCTATATATACTGGTGGTCACTGTCAGTAAACTGCAAAACTAAAATGCACCACAGGTATAGAATCTAGATGGATAGTATACTTGACGACACAGAGGTAGGTAGAGCAGTGGCATTCCGTACCGTACTGCTATATATACTGGTGGTCACTGTTAGCAAACTGCAAAACTAAAATGCACCACAGGTATAGAATCTAGATGGATAGTATACTTGACGACACAGAGGTAGGTAGAGCAGTGGCCTTCCGTACCGTACTGCTATATATACTGATGGTCACTATCAGCAAACTGCAAAACTAAAATGCACCACAGGTATAGAATGTAGATGGATAGTATACTTGACGACACAAAGGTAGGTAGAGCAGTGGCCTTCCGTACCGTACTGCTATATATACTGGTGGTCACTGTCAGCAAACTGCAAAACTTAAATGCACCACAGGTATAGAATCTAGATGGATAGTATACTTGACGACACAGAGGTAGGTAGAGCAGTGGCCTTCCGTACCGTACTGCTATATATACTGGTGGTCACTGGTCAGCAAAACTCTGCACTGTACTCCTCCTATATAATATACTGGTGGTCCCCAGTACCCACAATAAAGCAGTGTGAGCACAGATATATTCAGCACACTGAGCACAGATATGGAGCGTTTTTCAGGCAGACAACGTATACTGGTGGTCACTGGTCAGCAAAACTCTGCACTGTACTCCTCCTATATAATATACTGGTGGTCTCCAGTACCCACAATAAAGCAGTGTGAGCACAGATATATGCAGCACACTAAGCACAGATATGGAGCGTTTTTCAGGCAGACAACGTATACTGGTGGTCACTGGTCAGCAAAACTCTGCACTGTACTCCTCCTATATAATACTGCTGGTCCCCAGTCCCCACAATAAAGCAGTGTGAGCACAGATATATGCAGCACACTGAGCACAGATATGGAGCGTTTTTCAGGCAGAGAACGGATAAAACTGGTGGTCACTGATCTGCAAAACTCTGCACTGTACTCCTCCTATATAATACAGCTGCTCCCCAGTCCCCACAATTAAGCAATAAGCACAAATATTTGCAGCAACATTAATAAACGGAGAGGACGCCAGCCACGTCCTCTCCCTAACATTTCCAATGCACGAGTGAAAATGGCGACGCGCGGCTCCTTATATAGAATCCGAATCTCGCGAGAATCCAACAGCGGGATGATGACGTTCGGGCGCGCTCGGGTTAACCGAGCCATACGGGAGAATCCGAGTATGTCTCGGACCCGTGTAAAATGGGTGAAGTTCGGGGGGGTTCGGCTTCCGAGGAACCGAACCCGCTCATCACTAATACAAGGTCATGCACTGAGACTGGAGGGAGGTAGGTTCAGGGGAAATTTGAGGAAAAATTACTTCACAGAAAGGGTAGTGGACAAATGGAATAGCCTCACATCAGAGGTGGTAAGCTAAGACAGTAGAGCAGTTTAAACATGCATGGGATAGACATAAGGATATCCTTACAAAGAAATAAGGATCAAATAAGGTTTAAGATAAAAATATGGTAAAATAAAAAAAAAAGGGTCAGACTAGATGGGACAAGTGGTTCTTATCTGCCATCAAATTCTATGTTTCTATAAACCTCTGTGATGGTTTGCCACGCCCCCACTGGAGCCTGGCCACACCCTTAAGAATGGGCCTCTACAACTGCATTCCTCCGGTGGGCCCTTCATGTCTCAGTCCAATACTGGGCACCGCTGCTCTATGCCTGAATCGCATCACCATACTTTTGTATTGTGCGTGCGATTCATGAAGGAACAGAAAGCCCAACTTTCTTCTTTTCCATGGAGTTCAGGTTTGCCATCTTAGGATGGTGCAAGCTGAACAATGATACGGAGACAACAGGGAAGCTCAAAACTTCCCTACTCTCTGCCCCGCACCCATGCTGACTCCGCCAACCCTGATCTCCCAGCATCATCTGCAGCCTCCCAGGAGGTCAGCCGGCCGCGCATGCACAGAGGGACCGCCGACTGACTCCACGCATTACAGAGGGGACTACCTGGAGAAGACCTCACCACGGGGCCCTAGATACCAGATCGCAGCGCTGGAGAGGTGAGTATCAGAATCAGTTTATTGCCAAGTATATCACTACATAATACACAATACACAAGGAATTGGTTTCCGATAGCTACAGCTCCCATACAGCATATGATATACAACAAAAAACATAGAGGAAGAATAACATGTGATGTATGACTAGAATACACAAGTAGAGATCCGAATATGAGAGTAATGCTAAGCGAATGTCGAGTTTGATTGCTTGAGGAAAGAAGCTGTTCCTGTGTCCTGTATACATGAATTGCTACTTATCTAAGCTATACAGCGCATCTAACTGATGCAATGTATAGTGATAAGTAACTATTCAGTTTTCACTTTCTACATGAATAGACCCCTTAGTATCTATAAAGAAAGTATTTATAAAATATCGATTTTAAAACCACGTCGATGCCAGTTGGTTTCTAAGCAACTGTCTCACTGATAAACCAAAGTGGATCTGTGCAGGCTTTAATTAAAAAAAAAAGTGAAAAATAATCGCAAAAGTGTAAAATAGAGAATGGAATCCTCGCTATTTTTCACCTAACCAGCCGGTCAGTGGGAATTGTCCTTTTTCAGAACCCCATAGGTAATGCCAGGTCATTCGCGGTCAATTTATCTACAATCAAAAGCCCGATGGTCAAAATACAGACAACCATTGACCAGCGGTCAAAATCCTGACATGGTCAAAATACCGCCATTTAAAATACAGACAAGGTCAGAATACCAACATTTAACATGTCAAAAGGTCGACATGAGTTTTTCATGAGTTTTTTAATTGAAACCGATTTGTTCATACTTTACCATCCCAGTGGACCTGGAGGGAGAATATAATTGTGTGCAAAGTGCATCGAGGCACCATGCCCAAAGAATGGTGAGGCATCGTGCCCGAAGCATGGTGAGCACAGCGAACCATGCGAGGGTATGCGGTACACTTATACGGTGTCCATGTCGACTATGTCGATATACACAACCAAAAAAAATGGGGGAAAAATCATCCTCTTGACGACGGTGCTGCTGCTCCATCAATCCCACACCTAGCTAGCAGGGTTCCACGGCGATGCCCCGAACTGCAACCGGTTCAAGGAAGACAGGTAAGGGAGATAGGTAGACAGTCATCTAGTCAACATGCATTAGATCGACAAAAGGTCGACAGGTTCAAAAGGTCAACAAGAAAATGGTAGATAAATTATTTTTTGTTATTTTGTCCCAAATGTAGTATCTTTCCTGTTACCTGACCACCAATGTGTAGAAATTTATACCTTCGTGGGCTCGCTTCGTTCGCCATGCTTCGGGCATGGTGGCTCGCTTTGTTATTTTCCCAATAGATGTTCACGTGGTTAGTAAATAAATAGAGATGTGTGGCAGGCACTTTTCGTGTTTTGGTTTTGGTTCTAAGTCCCCGCTCGTGTTTTGGTTTTGGCTTGGTTTTGCTAAAAGCACCCTTTTGTGTTTTGGTTTTAGATCTGGATGATTTAAAAAAAAAACATAAAAACAGCTAAAATCACATAATTTTGGGGTAATTTTGATCCTACGGTATTATTAACCTCAATAACATTAATTTCCACTCATTTCCAGTCTATTCTGAACACCTCACAATATTGTTTTTAGGCCAAAAGGT
Source organism: Pseudophryne corroboree (assembly GCF_028390025.1). Lineage (NCBI taxonomy): Eukaryota > Metazoa > Chordata > Amphibia > Anura > Myobatrachidae > Pseudophryne > Pseudophryne corroboree. Next base: position 583,350,058 of record NC_086447.1, read on the forward strand.
TGCACCGAGGTGGCTGTATGACTAAGCTAAGCGACACAAGTGTGCAGCACAAACACCTGGCCCATCTAGGAGTAGCACTGCAGTGGCAGACAGAGGATGGCAGATTTAAAAAATAGGCCCCAAACAGCACATGATGCAAAGAAGAAAAAGAGGTGCAATGAGGTAGCTGGATGACTAAGCTAAGCGACACAAGTGTGCGGCACAAACACCTGGCCCATCTAGGAGTGGCACTGCAGTTGCAGACAGGATGGCACTTAAAAAAAACTAGGCCCCAAACAGCACATCATGCAAAGAAGAAAAAGAGGTGCAGTGAGGTAGCTGTATGACTAAGGTAAGCGACACAAACAATTGGCCCATCTAGGAGTGGCACTGCAGTGTCAGACAGGAGGGCAGATATAAAAAAAAAAAGGCCCCAAAAAGCACATCATGCAAAGATGAAAAAGAGGTGCAATGAGGTGACTAAGCTAAGCGACACAAGTGTGCGGCACAAACAACATGGGATGTGCTGGAATTTGCCCAGATGTAATACACGCACAATATTGGTGGCACAGGATAGCGTACCCCTAAACCAAACACACACACGGCAAAGCTTGTCAAATTAATTTGGATAATAATAACCCTTTTATTTGAAGCTATTATAATAATATGCAGCACAGGTGAGCTTACCCCTACACCACACAGGGCAAACCCTGTAATATTTATTTGGAAAATAATATAAGTAATGTATGTAACCCTTTTATTTGGAGTAAATAATATATAGCAGAGGACACCACCACTGGACTTATGGCAGCACAACACAGCACCCTATACAGCAGCACTGGACATATGGCAGCAGAGGACACCACTGTGACTGGTCACTGGACTGACTGATGCACAGGACACTACCACTGGTCTGATGCAGGACAACACAGTAACACTATAAGGGACTTATTATACAGCAGCACTGGACATATGGCAGCAGAGGACACCACTGTGACTGGTCACTGGACTGACTGATGCACAGGACACTAGCACTGGTCTGATGCAGGACAACACTGCAAGGGACTTATTATACAGCAGCACTGGACATATGGCAGCAGAGGACACCACTGTGACTGGTCACTGGACTGACTGATGCACAGTATACTACCACTGGTCTGATGCAGGACAACACAGCAACACTGTAAGGGACTTATTATACAGCATCACTGGACATATGGCAGCAGAGGACACCACCACTGTGACTGGACTGATGCAGCTCAATACACCACCACTGAACTGATGCAGCACAACACAGCACCCTATACAGCAGCACTGGACATATGGCAGCAGAGGACACAACCACTGTGACTGGACAGATGCAGCACAAGACATGGATGCTGAGGACACTGAGAGAACGGAGACATGTCCTCTCTCTACACTCTCCAATGCCGGAGTGAAAATGGCAGCGACGCGCAGCTCCTTATATGGAATCCAAACCCTGCGAGAATCCAACAGCGGGATGATGACGTTTTGCCTTGTTCTGGTTTCCGAGTCAGGCAGGAAAACCCGAGCCTGACTCGGGACGGGCTCGGAGCATGAAGTCCGGTAGGGTTCGGTTCTCTGTGAACCAAACCCGCTCATCTCTATAAATAAAGCAGTTTCTAAATTTTGGACAAAATAACCCAAAAAACATGCGTCGACCATTTGTGTGCCGACCATTTTCATTTCAACCTTTTGAACTTGTCAACCGTAAGCACTGTTGACCTTTCATCTGTTGACCTTTTGTATCGCTCGATCATATCTAGTTGACCTATGCATTGTAGGTCTATCATCCAGAAACCATTGAAACCAAAGCTGGCAAGGACCCTAGACAAGTACGGCGGTAAATGCAATCTGTCAATTGCTTTCTGTGTATATATAGAGTAATTACAAAGATTCAGCTCAGCCATATGATTAGCTAAGATGTTGAATACTTGTCTCGTATTATCAGGGGTCTCCTGCCCAGGGTCGGACTGGCCCACAGGGGTACCAGGGAAACCACCGGTAGGCCCCACTGCCTGGGGGCCCACTCCTTCCTCTAGGGATCAGGTTCCAGGCTGTGCACTTGTATTATACATGGTAGATATGTTGCATTACACTGCACTAAACTATTGTGTATTTCAAGCCTCTGTGGAGGCTGGCCACACCCCCTTTATAGGCTGGCACACCACTAAGTATGGGCCCCTATCACTGCATTCCTCCGGTGGGCCCTTCATGCCCCAGTCCAACACTGCTCCTGCCTGTCGAAGGCACAGCCTGAGTGAACTTGATTATCAAAAATAAGTGTTACTCAAAAACTATATTGAGTGTTATCAGTTTAGCAAAAATGTTAAGTAAGGAATTGAATAATAATTGTCCCTATGGGTTTGATTATGAATGAGATGCAATTGCGATATTCTAGTAAATGTTCAATGTTTTTTTCACTGTGCATGCATCAAAGTTATCCATTCCAAGCGTGTATGCGTACCAGTCCATGTGCTCCGATTGGCTCGCGGGCCGCGGCCGCTGTCACATGTGAAATACGTCCTGCTGCCGGTGCACTAGCTGTAACTCTGGCAACCCGGCGCTACCCACACCACTGCAACCCGGGCCCAGAAGCCATTACTGCTGTGAAGACCAGAGGGTGAGGAGGAGCCGCACTGTCCTCTCGGGTCCTCACCTTTTCCCTTTGTGACTGGTGCTGTGCTTCTGCTGCAGTTTTGCCATGCCCAGGTACGTAAATCGTAATTAGTACTATATCAGCCTCTCCCTCTCTATGACTCCCTATCACTTACTCCCATTCACCCTCTTCCTGTCACCCTCTAACTCTCCCTGTCACCCTCTAAACCTCCCCGTCACCCTCGCCCTATCATCCTCTCTGTAACATCTATCCACAGCTCCGCCCACATCTGCATCCTGCCTAACCCCCGTGGGGCCCTTCCCATTTTGTCAGTTCCGGGCCCCATAATTTCTGATGGCAGCCCTGATTGTGGGTGTGACACATAACTGGTTGCAAACTGAAGATGCAGAACAGCTTACATTGAAGACCATACTCTGATGGAGTTTCTGTACCTAGCATGGGGTAGGTACAAGTTTTTGATGGTGCGTTAGATGGTTATTCCTAAGTAGTGATGTGCGGCGGGCACTTTTCATGTTTTGTGTTTTGGTTCTAATTCCCCGCTTGTGTTTTGGTTTTGGTTTTGGATCTGGATGATTTTTGAAAATAACATAAAAACAGCTAAAATCACAGAATTTGGGGGTAATTTTGATCCTACGGTATTATTAATCTCAATAACATTGTTTCTCTGACGTCCTAGTGGATGCTGGGAACTCCGTAAGGACCATGGGGAATAGCGGCTCCGCAGGAGACTGGGCACAAAAGTAAAGCTTTAGGACTACCTGGTGTGCACTGGCTCCTCCCCCTATGACCCTCCTCCAAGCCTCAGTTAGATTTTTGTGCCCGACCGAGAAGTGTGCACACTAGGGGCTCTCCTGAGCTTCTTAGTGAAAGTTTAGTTTTAGGTTTTTTATTTTCAGTGAGACCTGCTGGCAACAGGCTCACTGCATCGAGGGACTAAGGGGAGAAGAAGCGAACTCACCTGCGTGCAGAGTGGATTGGGCTTCTTAGGCTACTGGACACCATTAGCTCCAGAGGGACCGAACACAGGCCCAGCCTCGGAGTCCGGTCCCAGAGCCGCGCCGCCGGCCCCCTTACAGAGCCAGAAGCAAGAAGAGGTCCGGAAAATCGGCGGCAGAAGACATCCTGTCTTCACCAAGGTAGCGCACAGCACTGCAGCTGTGCGCCATTGCTCCTCAGCACACTTCACACTTTGGTCACTGAGGGTGCAGGGCGCTAGGGGGGGCGCCCTGAGCAGCAATAAAAACACCTTGGCTGGCGAAAATACATCACATATAGCCCCCAGGGCTATATGGATGAATTTTAACCCCTGCCAGATTCCACAGAAAAACGGGAGAAAAGGCCGCCGAGAAGGGGGCGGAGCCTATCTCCTCAGCACACTGGCGCCATTTTCTCTCACAGCTCCGTTGGAGGGAAGCTCCCTGGCTCTCCCCTGCAATTACTACACTACAGAAAGGGGTTAAAAAAGAGAGGGGGGCACTAATTAGGCGCAGTATAACAATACAGCAGCTATAAGGGGAAAAACACTTATATAAGGTTATCCCTATATATATATATATAGCGCTCTGGTGTGTGCTGGCATACTCTCCCTCTGTCTCCCCAAAGGGCTAGTGGGGTCCTGTCCTCTATCAGAGCATTCCCTGTGTGTGTGCTGTGTGTCGGTACGTTGTGTCGACATGTATGAGGAGGAAAATGATGTGGAGGCGGAGACATTGCCTGTAACAGAGATGTCACCCCCTAGGGAGTCGACACCTGAGTGGATGAGCTTATGGAAGGAATATGTGACAGTGTCAGCTCTTTACAAAAGATTGATGACATGAGACAGCCGGCGACTCAGCCTGTGCCTGTCCAGGTGTCTCAAAAGCCATCAGGGGCTCTAAAACGCCCGTTACCGCAGATGGCAGATACAGACGCCGACACGGATACTGACTCCAGTGTCGACGATTAAGAGACGAATGTGACTTCCAGTAGGGCCACACGTTACATGATTGAGGCTATGGAAAATGTTTTTACACATTTCTGATAATACCAGTACCACTAAAAAGGGTATTATGGCCCTCATTCCGAGTTGGTCGCTAAGAGTCTTCGCAACGCAAATGTACGAAATGTAAGTATCTGCGCATGCGCAAATGCGTGATTACGCATGCGCGAGTACATACGTACGACAACTGTGCAAAATTACTCAGAAAAAAAAAGCCGTAACTGGCAAACGAAAACGAGGAGTGGCGTGGGCGTGGCGGAGGCGAGACTTCGCAATGCTCCGACATGGGCGTGAAAGTGGGCGTACAGTGTGGGAGTATGCAACTCGCAATGGGCGTGTTTTTCGCAAATAAACATTGTCGCTGTTAAAACTAACATAGGAAACCGTAGCAACATTCACGCAGCAGCCGAGTAGGTCTGCAGTTACTCTACATTTGCGAAGTACTGGTACAAGTGTGTATGCAGTAATTAGCAGTTAATTGGATAGCACATTCATCTGATGTCCAATTACTTGTTAATTAATGAGCAGATGAAAGTTACCAACCAGCAATTGTCTGAACACACATTACATGTTTATTCTACTCACATATAAATCTCACACACTGCCAAATAAGGGTGTGATTTTTGTTGAAGTTGTTGTGTAAGCATTTTGTAAACTTGATTTAATGTGTGTAAGACTCCCAAATACAAACAAGTGAAAATATTTGTGAAAGTGTTTGAAATCTGCAACTTTTTTGACAAATAAACCAACACCCACATAATGCAGCATACACTTTAATTTAGTCTTAAAAGTCACAATAATATTTGATTATAATATCTGACAATGTTTGAAATGATGTCCTGTTGACCATAGATATTTATAAAAAGCGTCGTGTCTGTTTACTTAATATGGACATTAAAGTGTGGTGCAAAGCATACCTTTTTTTGGTGTTTTTACCAATTTTTAAGGAGAATTTGCAGATTGGTCTACAAGTGTCTATATGCTGACCTAATCTTTCTGGAACTGCATTACCTTGAAGAAACTGCTCAAATTTTTTAAATATCTTTTTTATTACTATAATAATATTTCACAACATTTAAACAACATGGCTCCACGTGAGTCGCACAGGCAGAGATGGACCAAGCAGCAAGCAGATGGCACTGACAATCATTAGATAGCAGAACTCAGTACTCTGCAAAATTCTGCTTCTGACAAAAGTATATTTTTTAAGCATAAATAAAACATGACACACCCTGCCACACACAAATTTTAAACCAAATGAGAAAGAATTAGGATCCACCACACAAACACAACAATACATAGCACACTAGTAAGAGGAAGATGGCTCTGGTGTTTATACACATAAACTCACAGGCTACAATACATCCAAACAGAAAGAATACATTTCACTAAGAGGGAGTTATCCATTCTGGCCACACAAGCCAACTCCAAAAATACATAGAGGCAACATCAAAAACATGGGTGCTGCCCATCTGGAGAGACATCATTTTCTTCTTTTTCTCCCCGCCTGAGGCTGTTCTTCTTTGGAAGGTCTGCGGAGCGACCTTCGTTGGGCCTGCCCAGTGGGCTGTTCTTCCTGGGCAGGGGCAGGGGAGGGAGCCGATGTGGGTGGCTCTCTGCCACTGTGGGCAAGGGAGACAGCGATGGCCTGGAGCCCTTGCAAGATGTTATTTGCAAGGCTTTGGAATGAGGAGGCAAGTTGTTCTTGGCCCTGCCTGATCTCTGCCAGACCTTGGCAGAGTTGAGCAACACCTTGCTCAACACAGGTTCGGTGCTCAGTGAGCCGGACAGCTATCTGGCTTACCTCCCGGATGACCCCGTCTTGAAACCGATTTAGGCTCTCACCATACCTAGCGATTTCAAGCAGGATCTCCGGGATAGCAGAGGGTTGGGTGGGGGGGCCAGTAGGAACCTGCAGAGGTGGGATTTGTTGGCCCACACTGCCAGACTCACTAGGTCCCTCCACCTCAGCCTCAACCACATAACCGTCCTGTGACTCAAACGGATCACCCCCCTGTGCTGTGTTTTGTGGCAAGCAAATAGAAGAATGTGTGGGAAAAAAGTTGGATACAAAATTAGTTTATTATTATAAATACTGTCAAAATTACAGACAACTAAATGTGTAAACTTACCTTCCAAGTCATGTCCCGTCAGGATCTCAGGCAGGTCCGTGTCCATATGAGACACCCCTTGGCCCTCCTCATAACTGACACAGGGCATCGCCATCTCCTCCAAGTCAGTATACTCCACAGCGACAGGTGCTCCTCCACCTGTAGCCCTTGAGGCATTCCACTCCGCAGCCCTCTTTGCCTTCAGGCGGGATTTGAAGTCGGCCCACCTACATATGTATTGTGAAAGAGGGACAAAGTAGAGTCTTATTATTTGTCTAAGCTAATATATAGGACACGTGTTCTGCTTGTGTTTGCTAGACATAACATCACATGTAACTACATTTTTTAGTCAACTTATCACTGAAAAATGACTGTCAATATGCACTTACCGTCGTCTCACTTCCTGTGATGTTCTGACGACAGAGCCAACTTCATTCACAGATTTTGTGATGTCTCTCCAGATGCGATCTTTTGAAGCCGCCCCCATGTTTTTTGGCCCTCTATGGATTTTGGACATGGCCTGCGTGACCAAGACACGCAACTCCCTCTTAGTGAATGCAGGCTGTCTTTTCTTCCGTCTGGAGGTAGCCTGTGAGGTTTCTTCTTGTTGGTCATCACCATCTTCCTCCTCACTAGCAGCTTCTGTCTGTTGTGTTTGTGTGGCTAAAGCCAATTCTCCCTCAGTTTGGTCACTATGTGTGTGTGGCAGGGTATCCCCAGTCAATTGTTGTGGTTCAGAAGCAGACATTTGCAGAGTACTAGGTCCTGCCTCTTCAACATCCGCAGAGGCGTATTCCAACATGCGCCTTTGGCAATCTAGGCGTCTTTTCCGCAATGCCATCTCCTGCTCTGCAATGCGGTCCATCTCTGCTGCGATTTGCTCACGAGAAGCCATGTTTGTGATGACGTGTGTACGCCGAGGTGTGTGCTTATATACCTACGTGCGTAGCGTTAATTCACACAGGTGTACACTGTTAATCTGGTTAATGATTGCACTGCTTATTTAAGGGCCTACTTTGCACGCTGTGAGTGTAGGTAGTTTGGAGTTTCTTTCACTTGAGTTTGTTGGCTTGTGCGTGAAGGTGCTATAGGAATTTTCAGAGTGAGTAATTGTCAAGCATACATTTGTCCTTTCGTTTGCGTTTAGAATATAGTCAGTGTAGCATTTTGTCTGCGAATTTTCGTTTGTGAGTATTCTGGAATTCGTCTTGATGTTCATTTTTTGATTTAAAAGTGTTAATTTTATGTTGATTGTTTGTTATTCTTTTTTACACATATATATTTTGCTAGTCCATTTTTGCAAATAAACCTGTGCTTCATTGCTTTTACTGACATTTTTGTTCTCTTGTAGGAGAATTGTTTTGGGTGACGTAACCCTAGTCTATTTTGTTTATTTTGTGTGCTATATAACACAAATAGTTCCTTGCTTTATTTTGGATCAGGTAAGTTCCCTGGGCCTGTGTGGGTGCCTGTTTGGTTTATTGGTCTGTATGTTGTTTTTGACTGTCATATTTGCTCTCTTGTAGGAGATTTGTTTTGGGTGACGTAACCCTAGTCTATTTTGTTTATTTTGTGTGCTATATAACACAAATAGTTCCTTGCTTTATTTTGGATCAGGTAAGTTCCCTGGGCCTGTGTGGGTGCCTGTTTGGTTTATTGGTCTGTATGTTGTTTTTGACTGTCATATTTGCTCTCTTGTAGGAGATTTGTTTTGGGTGACGTAACCCTAGTCTATTTTGTTTATTTTGTGTGCTATATAACACAAATAGTTCCTTGCTTTATTTTGGATCAGGTAAGTTCCCTGGGCCTGTGTGGGTGCCTGTTTGGTTTATTGGTCTGTATGTTGTTTTTGACTGTCATATTTGCTCTCTTGTAGGAGATTTGTTTTGGGTGACGTAACCCTAGTCTATTTTGTTTATTTTGTGTGCTATATAACACAAATAGTTCCTTGCTTTATTTTGGATCAGGTAAGTTCCCTGGGCCTGTGTTGGTGCCTGTTTGTGTTTGTTCAAAGTGTTTTGATTATGTTTGTTTTCCATCTTGATAATAAATGTTATGTTTTTTACCGGGATTGATCAGCAAAGTAGTGTTGTTCTTGGCTGGACTAGCTACTAAAGGGCTAACTTTTTGTTTGTTTTATTTAAATGTTTTTAACCAATTATTCATAATTTTGTAGTAGGTGTTTGTGATGTGTTTGATGTTCTGTTTTTTTAAATAATAGTATTTTTAACAATTACAATTTAACATATGTAGCTTTCATTATAAAAATAATGTTGTTTTTCTTTTTTTTTATAATATTCTTTTTGGTCCTGAATTGAACCCAGAAAAAATGTCTTACGCTCCTGCAGTAAGTTGACACCCCCTTTTTTTACAAATTTTTTGCTTGCATATTTTTTGGACTTTGTTTTTGTCTTATTCAACTTTTTTTTAATTTTTTTATAAAAGTGTGTGATGTCTATATTTATCGCAGCAGAAGCCCTACCTCCCCAACCCACGCCAGCACTCCCACCCCAACCGCCAGCCCCACAACCACAACCGGCTCCTCATCAACCAAGGCAACGGAGGCGTGCTAGGCCACCAATTTTCCGACCCCGTGTCCTACTTTTTGGGATGCCAGATGATGTGGTTGTACGTAGATACAGGCTGCCACCACATCTAATCCTAGACACTCTCTCCATAATAGAGAGTGATCTGGAGTCTGAAATTCGGTATCCTACAGCAATACCACCATTGACACAATTCCTTGCTGTGTTACATTTTTTGGCAACAGGGTCTTACCAGCATGTGGTTGGAGACCTGGTTGGCATGTCGCAGGGCCAGTTCAGTAAGGTCCTGCGGCGTGTCTGCCAGGCTTTCCTCAAGCGTGTGAAGCAATTTATTGCTATGCCTTTGGATGTTGGTGCCCTAGATGTGGTGAAGCGGCAATTTGCGGAAGGTGGTAGTCGCTTCCCACATGTTATTGGGGTTGTGGATGGCACACATGTAGCTATTCAGCCACCAAAACATAATGAAGAAATTTATAGAAACAGGAAACTGTTTCATTCTCTGAATGTAATGGTTGTTTGTGGGCCATCCCTCCAGATCCTTTCCCTGAACGCAAAGTTTACTGGAAGTTCCCATGATGCGTATGTCATTAGACAATCAGGGATATGGCACAGATTAAGATCAAGTCAACGAGCAGACATGTGGTTATTGGGTGAGTTGTTGCACATATTTCTTACAATTTAATTTTTTTTTTACAAAATTTAATATTTCTAATTTTGGTTTTTCCTCAAACAGGAGACCGTGGATATCCTTGCACCCCCTGGCTCATGACTCCTTACCGTAATCCCAGGCCAGGACCACAGACGGCATTTAACTCCGCGCTTACTGCCACTAGGCAGCTGGTGGAGCGCACAATTGGGGTCCTTAAAGGGCGGTTTCGTGTGCTCCACCGCACTGGTGGCGACATCATGTATTCGCCGGAGATGGCAAGTAAACTAGTGGTTCTGTGCGCAATACTACACAATATCGCGGTAAGGAGTAGCGTAGAGCTTCCTCAGACAGAGGAATTGCCTGATGAGGAGCCAGGGGTTGTTCGACACTTCGGTGGGGGGAGTGTTACACGGAGGGGGAGCCAAGTCAGGGCAAGCATTGTTGCTGAATATTTCAGGTATAGTGTTTTTATATTATCTTTTTTATCCAAATTAAAATCACAGTATGCTTATGTATTATTTGTAATGTTGACATTTTGTTTGATATTATAAGGTCATTGTGTAATGCTTTTGGTGTGTTGGAATGTGTATTTTTTTTTATACTAAAAATCCGTTAACACGTTAAGCTTTCAATTTTAGATTTGAAATGTAAAAAATGTGATGATGCTAAATAGTGTCCTTATTTGTTTTATATCCTAAAATCCTGATTATTTAAACAAACACACAAACAAATGAAATTGAATGTTGCCCACTTTGTGACTGTCCAGCTGAATGATCACACAAACTGTGGTGAGTACACAGATATTTGTAGGAATTTTTTCCAAACTGTGTGCCTCTGTGTCTGTGTTTGTGGTTTTTTTTTTTTTTGCTAAAAATTTTGCTAATGCGAATGCGTATTTCCGCTCGTGCGAAATAACACTCTGCTCTTCACAGCATTGCAAAGATCAATAAAGTTATTAGAAATGACAACATAGATTTTTGACCAATCACATGCTAACAGACACTATAAATATATGCCCAAATAAGGAAAACGCCATTGCCATGATGCGTGCTGCACCTTTCACCAGGCGGGAGCTCCGCGTCCTGGTTGCGGTGATGGACCGCCGCGTTGGGCGCTTCATCCCAAATCGGGTTAAGCGCGAGGCCTACGCGGAGGTCCGCCGCCTGCTGCGGACTCGCGTCCGCAGCAGGCGGACAATCATCCAACTAGCGCGGAGATGGAGTGATCTCCGCAGGAGGACGCCAGAGCTGTTGGCGGAGATCCGCCAGCAAATACGGGCTATGCATGCACGCAGTAAGTTACATTACATAAGATTCTTAGCAAAAATTTAAGAAATTTACACTAAGTGGTAGGCTAATTGCAACGCTGATTGTCCATTTTTATAACATAGGACAGTGTGTGTGGTTAGGGCAAACAGTACTGACTGCAGCAAAGTGTCACCAAACAAGTGCATGTTTTCCAGAATTAATAACCAAGCAGGAAACTGTACCCAAATACTTGATCAGTGCTGTCTATATAATAAGGTGCCTTGAATAGTTATCTGGTGATGTTGCCTAGACCAATCAATATGACTCAATGGAATAGATTAAGGAATGAGCTTCAAAGTAAAAGTTTTGACTCATTTTGTTTGCTGTGGGCAACATGATGATGTTTTTAAAATGTGTATTTTTAAGAAAAACAAACCACAGTCTTTTACATGGAACAGAACAGTGATTTTTCAAATTGTTTAGTATGTAATTTAACATGCAAAATGAATTTTTTCACAAATATCATTATAGGACGAGAACAACGGCAGACCTCTCAGCCCCCTTCCCAGTCCCCCTCCCCTTCTCACTCCCCCTCCCCTTCTCACTCCCCCTCCCCTTCTCAGTCCTCCTCAGCTTCGCAGTCCCCCTCAGCTTCCCAGTCCCCCTCAGCTTCCCAGTCCCCCTCAGCTTCCCAGGCCCACTCCACTTTCCACTCCCCTTCTCACACCACCTCTCTATCTCTTTCTGTGACCCCTTCTCCTCCTTCCCATACCCCTTCTCCTTCAACTTCAAACTCACCTTCTCAGCCCCCTCACCCTCTATTGGCTTAACTTTCTCTCCGCCCCCCTCGCCCTCTCAATCAGACCCACCCTCTGAAATTACATCCCCAATCCAGCCTCCTTCCCCCATCCAGCCTCCTTCCCCCATCCCTCCTCCTTCCCCAATCCCTCCTCCTTCCCCAATCCCTCCTCCTTCCCCAATCCCTCCTCCTTCCCCCATCCAGCCGCCTTCCCCACCCAGTGAGTGGGCAGAAGAAGCCCCTGCTGAATTAACTGTCAACCATCATGTTGCAGAGGAAAGTAAGTGTTTTAACATGTTCTCCAAAAATGATTACCTACTTACACTTACAATGCCAAAACATGCAGTGTTGTACTGTTGGAATTCTTGTACCAAGGACAAATCTTTGTGTTATTCTTCATGGTCTACATGTTGTATTTACATTTTTGTGAGTGTCATTATATGTACAGTGTTTATGTGTGCAATGTTTTGTGTGTCCACTCTAGGTCGACACTCATTAGGTCGACAGGGTTGCCAGGACAACAGGGTTTATATGTGTTAGGTTTTCAGGGAAACAGTTAGACCTGAGTGGAGTTTAGTATGTTGTTGGTCTTTTACACTTGTGCCTGTGTAGTCTTAATATTTGCACTTACAAATCACATGCTTCACTTTGTTATGCAGCCTAATGACACACTGATTTGTGGTGTGAAAGTTACACTCACAAAATGATTATTGGCTAAAGTCAAACCTGTTTGACCTTATTTAGTAAGGTCAGCTTTCAGGGAGTGTGGGCATGCTAGGATCTGTTGTCCTTCTGAAGATGTTGATATGCAGTGTGATGATGCAGGACCAAACCCATAAAAAAAATCATAAATACACTCCAGATGTAAATGAATGCCAACATGGTGTAACATTGACGAAGATGGTAGTTATCTTTAACATGGGATGTCGCCCATAGCAACCAATAAGATTATACTTTACAATTGGGGAACCACTTCTACAAGATAATATTCTTATTTTTCCTTGTTTGCTATGGGCAACGCTCCATCTTAAATATAACTCACATAGTAGTAAATGTACCCCATGGTCTCGTAAACGGGAAAAATTTATTAAAAAAACCCAGAGCAGGCTTGTGTGTTTTTCTGCTAATGATTGTACCATAAAACAGCCATGATGTAGTAACTTTGCCATTAAGCAGGCCTGTCCAAACTGCGGACCTCCAACTGTTGAGAAACTACACATCCCAGCATGCCCTGACACAGCTTTGGCTTTCCCTGGCCCCAAAACTGAGTCAAGGCATGCTGGTATATGTAGTTTCACACCAGCTTGAGGGATGCAGTTTGGACATGCCTGCATTAAAGTGTGCTTTGTGCCTTGCTTGTATAATAAGTAATGTGAGTAAGTTATTAATGTTTATGTTATCTCTTAATTTCAGATGTTGCCGTTGGAGATCCCACATCTTTTGCGGACATTATTGCCAACATGAGGATACATCTCCAGGCCTTGCTGGGTCTTGTTGACCAAATGCAAAAGTTGTTTTAATTTTTGTTTAAAAAAAATAAAAAAAAAAATATGTTTATATTATAAAAAAACCAAAAAAAATAAAAATAAATAAAATTTGTTTTCAAGTTAAGCGGGTGTTTATTATTTATTAATGCAATGAAGGAACTGCAGAATGACGAACAGACATTTATTACCTTAAACATTTCATACATCTAACGTAAGTTTGTTTAAAATGTAAAAAAGACATATGTTGTTATTGTCTAAATAAACATGCAAACACCTTCATTCACATACTAAAACTCTACTTAAAAAATAAAAATAAAAACATTAGACCAAGCACATTGCAAACATCTATATTTATATTAAAATTCTAAAATAATTTAGGTACAATTATGGCTACAAAGTATTCTTCAGGTATTTTAAAAAGACTTAATTGATCTTGAACATTACAATTCATTTCACTAATTGGATTTGTAATTGAGGAGGGCTTGTGGACTTTTAATTGGAAGGTGTTATTCCACTTAATAGTAAAAAAAAAACCATTGTGGTGCGTTTGCCCGCAAAAGTGAGCACTTTTAATGATAAATGTGTAAATATACTACAACTTAGTATTTTTACGATGAAGTATGTGTTAATGCGATGGTTTCGCATTGCTGCGATGTTTTCGCATTGCTGCGATGTCATTTGGCGTACGCCCACTTTGTGTAATACTGCGTACGAAAGAGCAAAAATACGTTGGGGGCGGATGTTCGCAAATTTACTACACTAACGCAACTTTGCAAATATGTTGTGCGAACGAAAAACTGAGCGATCAACTCGGAATGAGGGCCTATGTTGGGTGAGAAAAAACTGCCTGTAGTTTTTCCTGCATCTGAGGAATTAAATGAAGTGTGTGATGATGCGTGGGTTTCCCCCGATAAAAACTGTTTTCATACCCCTTCCCGCCAGAGGATAGGGCACGTTGGGAAACACCCCCTAGGGTGAATAAAGCGCTCACACGCTTGTCTAAACAGGTGGCACTACCGTCCCCGGATACGGCCGCCCTTAAGGAACCTGCTGACAGAAAGCAGTAAAATGTATATACACTCACACGGGTGTGATACTGCGACAAGCAATCGCCTCAGCCTGGATGTGCAGTGCTGGGGTGGCTTGGTCGGATTACCTGACTGACAATATTGATACCCTAGATAGGGACAGTATATTACTGACTATAGAGCATTTAAAAGATGCATTTCTATATATGCGTGATGCACAGAGGGATATTTGCCGACTGGCATCAAGAGTAAGTGTGCTGTCCATTTCTGCCAGAAGAGGGTTATGGACAAGACAGTGGTCAGGTGATGCTGATTCCAAAAGGCATATGGAAGTATCGCCTTATAAAAGGGAGGAGTTATTTGGGGTAGGTCTAACAGACCTGGTGGCCACGGCAACGGCTGGGAAATCCACATTTTTACCCCAGGTAGCCTCTCAACATAAGAAGACGCCGTATTATCAGGCGCAGTCCTTTGGGCCCCATAAGGGCAAGCGGGCAAAAGGCTCCTCATTTCTGCCCCGTGGCAGAGGGAGAGGAAAAAGGCTGCAGCAAACAGCTAGTTCCCAGGAACAGAAGCCCTCTCCCGTTTTCTGCCAAGTCCTCAGCATGACGCTGGGGCTTTACAAGCGGACTCAGGCACGGTGGGGGCCCGTCTCAAAAATTTCAGCGTGCAGTGGGCTCACTCACAGGTGGACCCCTGGATCCTTCAGGTGGTATCTCAGGGGTACAAATTGGAATTAGAGACGTCTGCCCTTCGCCGTTTCCTAAAGTCTGCTTTACCGACGTCTCCCTCCGACAGGGAGGCGGTATGGGAAGCCATTCACAAGCTGTATTCCCAGCAGGTGATAATCAAGGTACCCCTCCTACAACAGGAAAAGGGGTATTATTCCACGCTGTTTGTGGTACCGAAGCCGGACGGCTCGGTGAGACCTAATTTAAATCTGAAATCCTTGAACACTTACATACAAAGGTTCAAATTCAAGATGGAGTCACTCAGAGCGGTGATTGCAAACCTGGAAGAAGGGGATTATATGGTGTCTCTGGACATCAAGGATGCTTATCTCCATGTCCCAATTTACCCTTCTCACCAAGGGTACCTCAGGTTTGTGGTACAGAACTGTCACTATCAGTTTCAGACGCTGCCGTTTGGTTTGTCCACGGCACCCCGGGTCTTTACCAAAGTAATGGCCGAAATGATGATACTCCTTCGAAGGAAGGAAGTTTTAATTATCCCTTACTTGGACGATCTCCGGATAAGGGCAAGATCCAGGGAACAGTTGGTAGTCGGGGTAGCACTATCTCAAGTAGTGTTGCGGCAGCACGGTTGGATTCTTAATATTCCAAAATCGCAGCTGATCCCGACGACACGTCTTCTATTCCTAAGGATGATCCTGGACACAGTCCAGAAAAAGGTGTTTCTCCAGGAGGAGAAAGCCAGGGAGTTATCCGAACTAGTCAGAAACCTCCTAAAACCAGGCCAAGTGTCAGTGCATCAGTGCACAAGGGTCCTGGGAAAAATGGTGGCTTCCTACGAAGCAATTCCATTCGGCAGATTCCACGCAAGAACTTTCCAGTGGGACCTGCTGGAAAAATGGTCCGGATCGCATCTTCAGATGCATCAGCGGATAACCCTGTCACCAAAGACAAGGGTGTCTCTCCTGTGGTGGTTGCAGAGTGCTCATCTTCTAGAGGGCGCAGTTTCGGCATTCAGGACTGGGTCCTGGTGACCACGGATGCCAGCCTGCGAGGCTGGGGAGCAGTCACACAGGGAAGAAATTTCCAGGGCTTGTGGTCAAGCCTGGAGACATCACTTCACAAAAATATCTTGGAGCTAAGGGCCATTTACAATGCCCTAAGCCAAACAAGACCTCTGCTTCAAGGTCAGCCGGTGCTGATCCAGTCGGACAACATCACGGCAGTCGCCCACGTAGACAGGGCGGCACAAGAAGCAGGAGGGCAATGGCAGAAGCTGCAAGGATTTTTCGCTGGGCGGAAAATCATGTGATAGCATTGTCAGCAGTGTTCATTCCGGTAGTGGACAACTGGGAAACAGACTTCCTCAGCAGAAGTTTTCCACATGATTGTAAACCGTTGGGAAAAACCAAAGGTGGACATGATGGCGTCCCGTCTAAACAAAAAATTGGACAGGTATTGCGCCAGGTCAAGGGACCCTCAGGCAATAGCTGTGGACGCTCTGGTAACACCGTGGGTGTACCAGTCAGTGTATGTGTTCCCTCCTCTTACTCTCTTACCAAAAGTACTGAGAATTATAAGACGGAGGGGAGTAAGAACTATACTCGTGGCTCCGGATTGGCCAAGAAGGACTTGGTACCCGGAACTTCAAGAGATGCTCACGGAGGACCCGTGGCCTCTACATCTAGGAAGGGACCTGCTCCATCAAGGACCCTGTCTATTCCAAGACTTACCGCGGCTGCGTTTGACGGCAGGGCGGTTGAACGCCGGATCCTGAAGGAAAAAGGCATTCCGGATGAAGTCATCCCTACCCTGATCAAAGCCAGGAAGGATGTAACCGCAAAGCATTATCACCGCATTTGGCGAAAATATGTTGCGGGTGCGAGGCCAGTAAGGCCCCGATGGAGGAATTTCAACTAGGTCGATTCCTGCATTTCCTGCAAACAGGAGTGTCTATGGGCCTAAAATTGGGGTCCATTAAGGTTCAAATTTCGGCCCTGTCAATTTTCTTCCAAAAAGAACTAGCTTCAGTTCCTGAAGTTCAGACGTTTGTAAAAGGGGTACTGCATATACAGCCTCCTTTTTGTGCCTCCAGTGGCACCTTGGGATCTCAATGTAGTTTCGGGGTTCCTAAAGTCACAATGGTTTGAACCACTTGAATCTGTGGAGTTAAAATATCTCACATGGAAAGTGGTCATGCTGTTGGCCCTGGCCTCGGCCAGGCGCGTGTCAGAATTGGCGGCTTTATCCTGTAAAAGCCCTTATCTGATCTTCCATTCAGACAGGGCGGAATTGAGGACTCGTCCTCATTTTCTCCCTAAGGTGGTTTCAGCGTTTCATCTGAACCAACCTATTGTGGTACCTGCGGCTACTAGTGACTTGGAGGACTCCAAGTTGTTGGACATAGTCAGGGCCCTGAAAATATATGTTTCCAGGACGGCTGGAGTCAGAAAATCTGACTCGCTGTTTATCCTGTATGCACCCAACAAGTTGGGTGCTCCTGCTTCTAAGCAGACTATTGCTCGTTGGATTTGTAATACAATTCAGCTTGCACATTCTGTAGCAGGCCTGCCACAGCCAAAATATGTAAAAGCCCATTCCACAAGGAAGGGGGCTCATCTTGGGCGGCTGCCCGAGGGGTCTCGGCTTTACAACTTTGCCGAGCAGCTACTTGGTCAGGGGCAAACACGTTTGCAAAATTCTACAAATTTGATACCCTGGCTGAGGAGGACCTGGAGTTCTCTCATTCGGTGCTGCAGAGTCATCCGCACTCTCCCGCCCGTTTGGGAGCTTTGGTATAATCCCCATGGTCCTTACGGAGTTCCCAGAATCCACTAGGACGTCAGAGAAAATAAGAATTTACTTACCGATAATTCTATTTCTCGTAGTCCGTAGTGGATGCTGGGCGCCCATCCCAAGTGCGGATTGTCTGCAATACTTGTACATAGTTATTGTTAACTAAATCGGGTTATTGTTGTTGTGAGCCATCTATCCAGAGGCTCCTCTGTTATCATGCTGTTAACTGGGTTCAGATCACAGGTTGTACGGTGTGATTGGTGTGGCTGGTATGAGTCTTACCCGGGATTCATAAATCCTTCCTTATTGTGTACGCTCGTCCGGGCACAGTATCCTAACTGAGGCTTGGAGGAGGGTCATAGGGGGAGGAGCCAGTGCACACCAGGTAGTCCTAAAGCTTTACTTTTGTGCCCAGTCTCCTGCGGAGCCGCTATTCCCCATGGTCCTTACGGAGTTCCCAGCATCCACTACGGACTACGAGAAATAGAATTATCGGTAAGTAAATTTTTATTTTTCCACTCATTTCCAGTCTATTCTGAACACTGAACACCTCACAAAATTGTTTTTAGGCCTAAAAGTTGCACCGAGGTGGCTTTATGACTAAGCTAAGCGACACAAGTGTGCAGCACAAACACCTGGCCCATCTAGGAGTAGCACTGCAGTGGCAGACAGAGGATGGCAGATTTAAAAAATAGGCCCCAAACTGCACATGATGCAAAGAAGAAAAAGAGGTGCAATGAGGTAGCTGGATGACTAAGCTAAGCGACACAAGTGTGCGGCACAAACACCTGGCCCATCTAGGAGTGGCACTGCAGTTGCAGACAGGATGGCACTTAAAAAAAACTAGGCCCCAAACAGCACATCATGCAAAGAAGAAAAAGAGGTGCAATGAGGTAGCTGTATGACTAAGCTAAGCGACACAAACAATTGGCCCATCTAGGTGTTAGGTTCCTGGTGCTCAGAACAAGGGAGATGTTCATGAAGTGAGTCCAGAGCACCAGGACGTAACGCTGGGAAAGGGGAATGGAAAGGGAATAGCCCCTGGCGCCCTAACTCTGTTGTCTCACCCGTGCTGTCAGAAATCCCTTGCGAGACTATGGTTTCTTGAGCCCTTGGCAGCCGCGTTTGAAGGGCGGATTATGTCTGCCCAACTCCGATGCCCCCCGGTCTTAGTGAGAGACAAAGGGAAATCCGAGACAGGATGATAACAAGAGGCCCTCTAACTAAGCAAACAGGCCAGGGGCTACAAGCTAACTAAAAACCTAAAGTATGTGCGGAGAAACCGCCAAAGGAAAATAATAACAAAGGAAATGCTGATCACACGCCGACACAATACCTTTGTGTACCGGCGGTGACAGCATAAGCAGAACCCTCTGCAAAACACCAGGGACAGAAACAATAATGGAATACAGCGGCCTAGGCCAACGGACGCGGCAGAGCCGCTACTCACGGAACCGGTACGAATACTGGCAAACGGACAGGAACCCTCAATGATGCCGACACACACTCTCAGAACTGGAGGACAGGCAGAATCCCAAACGACAGACCGGTGGACACCAGGAAACCAGGAACTTGACCAGGGATAGGCAAAGCCACTGGACCTCAGGGCAGGAACGCCTCACAGCAGGACACGGGATCAGACACAGGAATCGACACAGGGACTGACACAGGAATCAACACAGGAAGCAGCTAGTCAGACACTGCTATACAGGAGCTCAGGGACTGGCAGGAACCAGGTCAGACTTCAAGCAGACTGAAAACCAAGAAATATCACCAGCATCTGTGAATTGCAGTCAGCCAGCATATAACAGAGAGGCCTAATTAATAATCCCATGCAGCTGCCCTGTTGCATGACTCTAAACTGACAAGATGCAATTAGCAGCCAGGTGAGGCTGAACACATGGGAACAAGCTGCAATTACACAGACTCACCAGCGGCAGCAGACAAGAATATTCTAAAACAGAGCAACGGGAAATCCTGGCATGCAAGACAACTTTATAAACATAAAATAGGAATGAACCACTACCTGTGGTTCATAACAGTATCCCCTCCTTAAGGGTGAGCTCCGAGTACCCCATAACACCCACGGGGAACATAAACAGAAGTATAACATAAAATACAGAACAAAAATGCAAAACAGGAATGAGCCACAGCCGTGGCTCATAACATTACCCCCCCCCCCCTTGAGGAGGGGTCAAAAGACCCCAAAATTCAGACTATCCAGAACAAGGGATACAAAAAACAAAACAAAACCTGACACACTGGTCTAACAGACAAGAAAACCAAAAACAAGCTGTAGCAACAACTTGTAACAGTGCCCTCCCCTTGATGGTGGCCACTGGACACAAGACAAGGAAAAAAAAAATCTTTTTTTTTTTTTTTTATCAAGGCAAGAGTCAAAAATTATTTCTTTTTCTTCTTCTTCTTTTTACAAAGCTCTTTAGGTCTGACCAAGGTAATTCCCCAAACATTGTCTGAACTGATGGTACCACCCAGCAAGGCTGCGTTCAAATCAGAGACAGGTCTCTTACCCTTGGGAGCTGAACTTTCTGGTAAAGTACTATTATTAGAAGAAGAAGTCAGAAAAGCACATCCTGCAGTCAAAACAACGGGCTGGGACTCTTGTGCCGAGTTTACAGTATTTGGTGGACTCTCAGCAGACAAGACGGGTGACTTAGAGGAACCTGAACCAATTTCTTTGGAACCATATCTTTTAATAATTGCATCACAGAATGCTAGGGGATCCTGAAGAATGGGATCTTCAGCTTTCATTAGGCTGGTCGCCCACTCAAAAGGCTCTCCTCTAAAAGAATAAATCAGATAGAGCCCAAGGTTCTCTGAAGTGATGCCCAGAAATGGTCTAGACAACATAATAGTGTAATAGTGTTTGAAAAGCGCCAGAAATTGGGCTAAGTCCCCATCAAAGGTTATGGATGTTGAGATATCAGAGTCAGGATCTGTTTCCTTCTCATCTGACTGACTGGAGTGCTTTGCTAGGACCTGGTCACTATTGACCTTACTCGAGGCTGAGACTCTCTGAACCCCACCCGGGGCAGTAACTTTCTGAACCCCACCTGGGGCAGTGACTTTCTGAACCCCACCCGGGGCAGTGACTTTCTGAACCCCACCCGGGGCAGTGACTTTCTGAACCCCACCCGGGGCAGTGACTTTCTGAACCCCACTCGGGGCAGTGACTTTCTGAACCCCACCCGGGGCAGTGACTTTCTGAACCCCACCCGGGGCAGTGGCCTCCGGGAACCCCGCTGGGGCAGTGGCCTCCGGGAACCCCACTGGGGCAGTGGCCTCCGGGAACCCCGCTGGGGCAGTGGCCTCCGGGAACCCCGCTGGGGCAGTGGCCTCCGGTGTTATGATTCCAGTACTCCTGACCGGAGGAGATCTAATGACAATGGCCAGAGTACTGGAAGGGGAATGCTCGTTACGGGAGCTAGAAAGACTAGTTGCCCCTGGCGCCCTAACTCTATTGTCTCACCCGTGCTATCGAAAATCCCTTGCGAGACTATGGTTTCTTGAGCCCCTGGCAGCCACGTTTGAAAGGCGGATTATGTCTGCCCAACTCCGGTGCCCCCCGGTCTTAGTGAGAGACAAAGGGAAATCCGAGGCAGGATGATGACAAGAGGACCTCTGACTGACAACAGGCCAGGGGCAACAAGCTAACTAACCAAACCAGAAGTATGCGCGGAAAAACCGCCAGATAAAAGGACAACCAAAATCCACTAGTCCGTTACTCCTACCCAGCACCGCTGGATACCAGAGTGGATCTGTGGGAGCGGAATCCTCCGCAAAAGCTCCGGAACACAAATGATAAATAATAAGTAATAAAGCGGCCAAGCCGCAACACATGGCTACGCCGTGACTCACGAACACCACTGGATGTTTAAAGGTGCTCAGTCAGGACTCCAGGAACAGATGACGACTTCCGAGTACAGGACAACTGAGGACAGGAACGACCGGGTACAGCAGGACTGGAAACACTCTCAGCAAACAGATACAGCATGCAGGAAGCTATTACCGGCGTCTGTGAGAAGCCCAGGAAGTGTACTTAACAGGGAGTCCTCCAATCAGCTGTTCAGAGGCTGATTGGATTAAATGCCGTGCAGCTGCCTTGCTGCACGGCCAGGAAACAGGTGCCCTATTAATTTAAATTGACCCAGCAACGGGGAACGCGGTCCGCCAGTGGCGTCCCCGTTGCTAGGGTCCGTGCGGCTCCGTGCGCCCGGCGTCTAGCGTTGCCAGGGAGCCGGCGGCTGTACGCGCACGGCGTCCCTGGTTGCTAGGCGCCGGGCCACACCGACGAGCGGACCCCGGCGCCTAACAGTACCCCCCCCTTGAGGAGGGGTCAAGGAACCCCTAAAGCCAGGTTTCCGAGGAAATTCCCGAAAAAATGCCCTCTTGAGCCTCGGGGCATGGAGATCCTTATCCAGGACCCAAGACCTTTCCTCTGGACCATAGCCCTTCCAGTGCACCAGAAAATAAAGCCGACCCCGGGACAATTTGGAATCGAGAACCTTCTCCACCAAGAACTCCTGATGTCCCTGTACATCTACTGGTGATTTCCCCTGAGAGATCTTCCGAGGAAATCTACTGGAAGAAACGTATGGTTTCAACAGGGAGCAATGGAACGTATTTCCGATTCGGAGAGCTCTTGGTAAACGTAACCGGAAAGCAACTGGATTGATTTTTTTAATAATATGAAATGGTCCAATAAATTTGGGGCCCAATCTAGCTGAGGTTTGTCGAAGTCTAATGTTACGAGTCGACAACCATACCCTGTCTCCCACCTTAAAAGTGCAAGGACGCCGGAACCTGTCAGAAAACTTTTTCTCTCGAAATGCCGCTTTTCTGATAGCAAGGTGCACTTTTTTCCAAATGACTCTGAGATGAGAGGTTAAGGTTAGCGAGGAAACAGAGGAATGTTGGAAAAAAGAATTAGCTCTGGGGTGAAAACCAAAAACTGAAAAGAATGGAGACACATTAGTGGAGGAATGACAAGAATTGTTGTAAGCAAACTCCGCCAAAGGAAGAAACTCGGACCAATCATTCTGGAGTTTGGCTGAGTACAAACGCAAATACTGTTTTAATGATTGATTAACTCGCTCGGTCTGCCCGTTGGATTGGGGATGATAGCCGGATGTTAAAGACAATTTCATCTTTAATGAGGCACAAAAAGACTTCCAGAATTGTGCAATGAATTGTGGAACCCGATCAGAAACAATATCAGTGGGCAACCCATGAAGTCTGAAAACATGGCGGAGAAACAAAACAACCAATCCCTGGGCAGATGGCAGTCGGGGAAGAGCAATGAAATGGGCCATCTTGCTAAAACGGTCCACTACCACCCATATGACTCGGAATCCGGCTGACAGAGGGAGGTCTACCACAAAATCCATGGAAATATGAGACCATGGCCTGAGAGGAACATTTAAGGGCATAAGTTGCCCGATAGGCAAGGAACGGGGAACCTTATGCTGTGCACAGACCTGACAAGAAAAAACAAAGGCCCTCATTCCGAGTTGATCGGTCGCATTGCGAATTTAGCAGAGTTACACACGCTAAGCCGCCGCCTACTGGGAGTGAATCTTAGCTTCTTAAAATTGCGACCGATGTATTCGCAATATTGCGATTACTAACTACTTAGCAGTTTCTGAGTAGCTCCAGACTTACTCTGCCTGTGCGATCATTTCAGTGCTTGTCGTTCCTGGTTGACGTCACAAACACACCCAGCGTTCGCCCAGGCACTCCCACCGTTTCCCCGGCCACTCCTGCGTTTTTTCCGGAAACGGTAGCGTTTTCAGCCACACGCCCCTGAAACGCCGTGTTTCCGCCCAGTAACACCCATTTCCTGTCAATCACATTACGATCGCCGGAGCGAAGAAAAAGCCGTGAGTAAAATTACTTTCTTCATAGTAAAGTTACTTGGCGCAGTCGCAGTGCGAACATTGCGCATGCGTACTAAGCGGATTTTCACTGCGATGCGATGAAAAATACCGAGCGAACAACTCGGAATGAGGGCCAAACTCCTTAATGTCTTTAGAAAGACCAGGCCACCATACTGAGCGGGAGACTAATTCCAAAGTCTTAGAGATCCCCGGATGCCCGGCAACTTTGCTATCATGAAACTCAGTCAAAACAGTAGCTCTCAAAAACTCAGGGACGTAAAGACGACCAGCAGGAGTATTTCCAGGAGCTTGATGTTGAAGCTGCTTTAACTGGGTAAACAAATCTTGTGTGAGGCCTGCCCAAATGACTGAAGACGGAAGTATGGGAGTAACAGGACTGTTATTATGAACTGGAAGAAAACTGCGTGACAGGGCATCCGCCTTGGTATTCTTGGAACCTGGCCTAAAAGTGATAATAAACTTGAAACGAGTAAAAAATAAAGCCCAACGAGCCTGCCGGGCATTCAGCCGCTTAGCTGATTCGATGTACTGAAGATTTTTGTGGTCAGTCAATACTGAAATGGTATGTGTTGCTCCCTCAAGCCAATGCCTCCACTCCTCGAAAGCCCATTTAATAGCCAGTAACTCCCGGTTACCAACATCGTAGTTGGATTCAGCAGATGAGAATTTCCTGGACATAAAGGCACAAGGATGTAGTTCCAGAGAGTCCGGATCCTTCTGAGATAGGATAGCCCCCACTCCAACCTCCGAGGCATCAACCTCAACAATGAAGGGCAATTCTGGGTTGGGATGTCTGAGGACTGGAGCTGAGACAAAAGCTTGTTTCAAGGCCTGAAAGGATAACTCAGCTTCACGTGACCAGTTGGTAGGATCCGCTCCCTTCTTAGTCAGTGCCACAATGGGAGCAACCAGGTCGGAAAAAGAATGAATAAATCTTCTATAATAATTCGCAAACCCTAAAAAGCGCTGAATTGCTTTTAAGTTGGTGGGTTGCGCCCAACTAAGGATGGCTTGGAGCTTCTTAGGTTCCATACAGAATCCCCGAGGGGAAATAATGTACCCTAAAAAGGATACCTCCGTGACATGAAACTCACACTTCTCCAGCTTGGCATATAGGTGATTTTCACGTAATTTTTGAAGAACCTGATGCACCTGGGTAACATGTTGTTCAATTGAGTCAGAATAGATCAGGATGTCGTCTAAGTAAACGACCACGAATCTTCCTAGAAAATCACGGAGCACATCGTTAATGAGATCCTGGAAAACTGCCGGAGCGTTAGACAAGCCAAACGGCATCACCAGATACTCGTAGTGACCCGACTGAGTACTGAAAGCCGTCTTCCACTCATCTCCCGACTTGATTCGGATGAGGTTATACGCTCCCCTCAGGTCAATTTTAGAAAAAATCACAGCCGAACGCAGCTGATCAAAGAGGACAGAAATCAGCGGCAGAGGGTAAGTATTTTTAACTGAGATCTTATTCAGGGCTCTAAAGTCAATGCAAGGTCTGAGTGATCCATCTTTTTTCTCCACAAAGAAGAAGCCTGCACTTAAAGGGGATTTAGATGGCCTGATAAATCCTTTCCCTAGGCTCTACTTAACATACTCATTCATGGCCGCAGTTTCTGGCCCGGATAATGCATATAACCTTCCCTTTGGCAATGTGGCACCAGGAATTAGCTCAATAGCACAATCATAAGGCCGATGGGGAGGCAGAATGTCCGCATTGCCCTTGGAAAACACATCAACAAAGTCCTGGTATTCCACGGGAATGAGTTCGGGAATGGCAGCAGCTATTCTGACGGGAAACGTAATACATTCCTTATTACAGATGGTACCCCATTGTGAAATCTCCCCCGACTGCCAATCAATGATGGGATTATGAAAGGCCAGCCAAGGGTGACCCAGAACCACTGGAACTGCTGGGCAATGGGTAAGGAAAAACTCGATCTTTTCGGAATGAAGAGCTCCTACCGTAAGTAGTATAGGGGGTGTACGGAGGGAAATAACCCCATTGGACAAGGGACTCCCATCTAAACCATGCATGGTGATACACCTACCCAAGGCTAACTGAGGAATACCTAAGGCTTTGGCCCACGTTAAGTCCATAAAGTTCCCTGCAGCTCCACTGTCAACAAAAGCCGACACCGAAGAACTGAGGCTGCCAAAGGAAACTTTAGCTGGGACTTAAAGGGAGTTATTCGAGGAGATAAGCTGCAGACCAAAGTGAACCCTCTCACAATTCACTTGGTCGAGGCGTTTCCCGACTTGTTCGGACAATTACGGGCAAAATGTCCCTTACCCCCACAGTACAAACAAAGACCAGAGTTTTGCCTTCTGGCTCTTTCTTCTGGAGACAGCCGAGAGAGACCCATCTGCATGGGCTCCTCTATGTCCTCAGGAATGGAAAATACACATGGAGTAGACCTGACAGGTGCTCCTTTTTCAGCCCTCCGCTCTCTGAGACGACGATCAATCTTAATAGAAAGCTCCATGAGTTTATCGAGAGTCTCAGGAGCGGGATACTGAAGGAGACTGTCTTTTATAGACTCAGATAAGCCGAGGCGAAACTGACTGCGCAGGGCTGGGTCATTCCAGCCACAGTCATTCGACCAACGGCGAAATTCTGTACAATAAACCTCTGCAGGATTTCTACCCTGTCTGAGAGCGCGTAACTGACTCTCAGCGGATGCCTCTCTATCAGGGTCATCATACAAAAGCCCTAAAGACCCCAAAAAGGCGTCTACTGACAACAATGCCGGATCCTCTGCTTTTAAACCAAAAGCCCAGGTCTGAGGATCCCCCTGGAGCAAAGAAATAATAATTCCGACCCGCTGAGATTCAGTACCTGAGGAGATCGGTCTTAAACGAAAATAAAGTTTACAGGATTCTTTAAAATTAAAAAACTCCTTCCTATCACCAGAAAAACGGTCAGGCAAGTGCATTTTTGGTTCAGGGACTACCCTCGGGGAAGTTCGTAAAAGATCTTCCTGCGACTTCACCCGAAGGGAAAGATCCTGAACCATCTGAGTAAGTTCTTGAATCTGGCTGACTAGGAGCTGGCCAGGATTTGGCCCTAAACCTGTGGGATTCATGAGGCCGATAACTCTTACAAAACTGAATAAGGAAAAAATCAAACCCTGTTTAATTTTAAGTTTTGGTATGGCCGGTAATAATGTTATGATTCCAGTACTCCTGACCGGAGGAGATCTAATGACAATGGCCAGAGTACTGGAAGGGCAATGCTCGTTATGGGAGCTAGAAAGACTAGTTGCCCCTGGCGCCCTAACTCTATTGTCTCACCCGTGCTATCGAAAATCCCTTGCGAGACTATGGTTTCTTGAGCCCCTGGCAGCCACGTTTGAAAGGCGGATTATGTCTGCCCAACTCCGGTGCCCCCCGGTCTTAGTGAGAGACAAAGGGAAATCCGAGGCAGGATGATGACAAGAGGACCTCTGACTGACAACAGGCCAGGGGCAACAAGCTAACTAACCAAACCAGAAGTATGCGCGGAAAAACCGCCAGATAAAAGGACAACCAAAATCCACTAGTCCGTTACTCCTACCCAGCACCGCTGGATACCAGAGTGGATCTGTGGGAGCGGAATCCTCCGCAAAAGCTCCGGAACACAAATGATAAATAATAAGTAATAAAGCGGCCAAGCCGCAACACACGGCTACGCCGTGACTCACGAACACCACTGGATGTTTAAAGGTGCTCAGTCAGGACTCCAGGAACAGATGACGACTTCCGAGTACAGGACAACTGAGGACAGGAACGACCGGGTACAGCAGGACTGGAAACACTCTCAGCAAACAGATACAGCATGCAGGAAGCTATTACCAGCGTCTGTGAGAAGCCCAGGAAGTGTACTTAACAGGGAGTCCTCCAATCAGCTGTTCAGAGGCTGATTGGATTAAATGCCGTGCAGCTGCCTTGCTGCACGGCCAGGAAACAGGTGCCCTATTAATTTAAATGGACCCAGCAATGGGGAACGCGGTCCGCCAGTGGCGTCCCCGTTGCTAGGGTCCGTGCGGCTCCGTGCGCCCGGCGTCTAGCGTTGCCAGGGAGCCGGCGGCTGTACGCGCACAGCGTCCCTGGTTGCTAGGCGCCGGGCCACACCGACGAGCGGACCCCGGCGCCTAACATCCGGGAATCCCGCTGGGGTCAGCACCTCGGATTCTTTTACTGTTGGCCTCCCTCTCTGAGTCGATAATTATCGAAAGTTCTCCCGGGACTATGACTTCCGGGACTTTTGCTGAAGCAATAACGTTCAGCACCTCCACTAATGCTACGCCTCTTAAGTTCTTTCCTGGGGAAGCGACCTCTAGACCCTTCTTAGAGGCTGCGTCTCTCGAGACCCCACTTGGGGATATTACTTCAAATATCCCTTCTGGGGTTTTGCTTCTCGAGTTCCTTTCTAGAACTATGGTTTTAGATACCCTTTCTGGGGTTGCGCTTTTCATGTCCCTACCTGGGGTAACAGCTTCTGAGACCCCTTCTGGTATGGACACCTGAACTACAATATTTGATGTCCCTCTATAAGCTTGGGCATCGGGTACCGCACCAGCACTCTGGGCATCGGGTACTGCACCAGCACTCTGGGCATCGGGTACCGCACCAGCACTCTGGGCATCGGGTACCGCACCAGCACTCTGGGCATCGGGTACCGCACCAGCACTCTGGGCATCGGGTACCGCGCCAAGACCCTGGGCTACGGGCACCACTCCAGGACCCTGGGCTACGGGCACCACTCCAGGACCCTGGGCTACGGGCACCACTCCAGGACCCTGGGCATCGGGCACCACTCCAGGAACCTGGGCATCGGGCACCACTCCAGGAACCTGGGCATCGGGCACCACTCCAGGAACCTGGGCATCGGGCACCACTCCAGGAACCTGGGCATCGGGCACCACTCCAGGAACCTGGGCATCGGGCACCACTCCAGGGGCTTGCAACTCCGCTTCCACAGGAACCTCAAGAGAGGAGAGAAACATTATTTTTTGATTCCTGAATCTATAATGGGGCTCCCTTGCCCAAGGACCCCAATTATAGGACAGAGAGCTTTTTAGTGTGGGTTGTGTGACAAGTACCTCTGCCACAGTAGAGACAGGAGTAGGTCTTGTATCCTGACTCAACTTGGCCAGAGGGCAAGACTCGTCACCACACTTTGGCTTGCGCAACTCACAGGTCTGCAGATAGTGGCCTAAACCCCCACAATATAGGCATAAGTTTAAGTTTCTGCGACGCAGACGCTCCTCTTCTGAGAGCCTGGGCCGCAGAAAACTTTTAAACCTTTTCTCTTCAATTAAACCAGAGGATTCTCTTGTCACCATACTGTGAACAAGAGTCTCTTTAGAGATAGATGTACTCTCAACGACTTCTGGCAAGATGAACAAGATTTTAGTCAGAAGGTTTTGCAGTTGCTTTAGGGATTGCTGCAAAACTTCTAGTCGCTCTGGTCTCAAAGCACTGAAAACAGAGTTCAGGGCTGCGAGAGATGCCTGCAGGGCTTGCATAGTAGACATAGGAGGATTTAAAACTAGACAAGACAAGGCAGGACTAGACAAGGCAGGACTAGACAAGGCTGGACTAGACAAGGCTGGACTAAACAAGGCTGGACTAAATTTTTGCTAAACAAAACAAGATTTTTTTTTTTTTTGTAAACACCGGACTGGATTCTAAACACAGGACTGGATTCTAACACCGGACTGGATTCTAACACCGGACTCGATTCTGACTGGATTCTAACACCGGACTGGATTCTAACACCGGACTGGATTCTAAACACCGGACTGGATTCTAAACACCGGACTGGATTCTAAACACCGGATTGGATTCTGCACACTGAATTCTAGACAAGACTGGATTCTAAACACCGGATTGGATTCTGCACACTGAATTCTAGACAGGACTGGATTCTAGACTAGACACTGGACTGGGCCAAAAAAGAAAAAAAAGTTTTATTTCTTTTTTGTGGTATGGCTGGTGATAATGTTAGGTTCCTGGTGCTCAGAACAAGGGAGATGTTCATGAAGTGAGTCCAGAGCACCAGGACGTAACGCTGGGAAAGGGGAATGGAAAGGGAATAGCCCCTGGCGCCCTAACTCTGTTGTCTCACCCGTGCTGTCAGAAATCCCTTGCGAGACTATGGTTTCTTGAGCCCTTGGCAGCCGCGTTTGAAGGGCGGATTATGTCTGCCCAACTCCGATGCCCCCCGGTCTTAGTGAGAGACAAAGGGAAATCCGAGACAGGATGATAACAAGAGGCCCTCTAACTAAGCAAACAGGCCAGGGGCTACAAGCTAACTAAAAACCTAAAGTATGTGCAGAGAAACCGCCA
Organism: Pseudophryne corroboree; assembly: GCF_028390025.1. NCBI lineage: Eukaryota > Metazoa > Chordata > Amphibia > Anura > Myobatrachidae > Pseudophryne > Pseudophryne corroboree. The sequence continues at coordinate 583,380,271 of NC_086447.1, forward strand.
AAGGAAAATAATAACAAAGGAAATGCTGATCACACGCCGACACAATACCTTTGTGTACCGGCGGTGACAGCATAAGCAGAACCCTCTGCAAAACACCAGGGACAGAAACAATAATGGAATACAGCGGCCTAGGCCAACGGACGCGGCAGAGCCGCTACTCACGGAACCGGTACGAATACTGGCAAACGGACAGGAACCCTCAATGATGCCGACACACACTCTCAGAACTGGAGGACAGGCAGAATCCCAAACGACAGACCGGTGGACACCAGGAAACCAGGAACTTGACCAGGGATAGGCAAAGCCACTGGACCTCAGGGCAGGAACGCCTCACAGCAGGACACGGGATCAGACACAGGAATCGACACAGGGACTGACACAGGAATCAACACAGGAAGCAGCTAGTCAGGAGCTCAGGGACTGGCAGGAACCAGGTCAGACTTCAAGCAGACTGAAAACCAAGAAATATCACCAGCATCTGTGAATTGCAGTCAGCCAGCATATAACAGAGAGGCCTAATTAATAATCCCATGCAGCTGCCCTGTTTCATGACTCTAAACTGACAAGATGCAATTAGCAGCCAGGTGAGGCTGAACACATGGGAACAAGCTGCAATTACACAGACTCGCCAGCGGCAGCAGACAAGAGTATTCTAAAACAGAGCAACGGGAAATCCTGGCATGCAAGACAACTTTATAAACATAAAATAGGAATGAACCACTACCTGTGGTTCATAACAGTATCCCCTCCTTAAGGGTGAGCTCCGAGCACCCCATGACACCCACGGGGAACATAAACAGAAGTATAACATAAAATACAGAACAAAAATGCAAAACAGGAATGAGCCACAGCCGTGGCTCATAACACTAGGAGTGGCACTGCAGTGTCAGACAGGAGGGCAGATATCATGCAAAGATGAAAAAGAGGTGCAATGAGGTGACTAAGCTAAGCGACACAAGTGTGCGGCACAAACAACATGGGATGTGCTGGAATTTGCCCAGATGTAATACACGCACAATATTGGTGGCACAGGATAGCGTACCCCTAAACCAAACACACACGGCATAGCCTGTAAAATTAATTTGGATAATAATAACCCTTTTATTTGAAGCTATTATAATAATATGCAGCACAGGTGAGCGTACCCCTACACCACACAGGGCAAACCCTGTAAAAATGATTTGGAAAATAATATAAGTAATGTATATAACCCTTTTATTTGGAGTAAATAATATACAGTACAGGACACCACCACTGGACTTATGGCAGCACAAGACACCACCACTGGACTGATGCAGCACAAGACAGCACCACTGGACTGGATTTATATGGCAGTACTCCTGGACTTATACGGCAGCACCCCTGGAGTTGTACAGCAGTGTCAGACAGGATGGCACTTTAAAAAAACTAGTCCCCAAACAGCACATGATGCAAAGAAGAAAAAGAGGTGCAAAATGGAATTGTCCTTGGGCCCTCCCACCCAACCTTATGTTTTATAAACAGAACATGCACACTTTAACAAACTAATTATTTCAGCAACAGGGTCTGCCACACGACTGTGTCTGAAATGACTGGTTTGTTTGGGCCCCCACCAAAAAAGAAGCAATTTAGGTAAAATAAAGCCAGTTTGTGCAAGGGCGTCCAAATTGGCTCTTTTTCCTGCCAGTATACATACGGACTGTCTGACATGCCTACTTGGATGCTGCCACTCAAATAATCCTCCACCATTCTTTCAATGGTGACAGAATCATATGCAGTGACAGCAGACATGTCAGTAATCGTTGGCAGGTCCTTCAGTCCGGACCAGATGTCAGCACTCGTTCCTGACTGCTCTGCATCACCGCCTACGGGTGGGCTCGGAAATCTTATCCATTTCCTCGCAGTCCCAGTTGCGGGAGAAAGTGAAGGAGAAGCTATTGACGGGTCACGTTCTGCTTGAGTAGACAATTTTCTCACCAGCAGGTCTTTGAACCTCTGCAGACTTGTGTCTGCCGGAAAGAGAGATACAACGTAGGCTTGTAGTGCTCTGATTTCAACAGATTGACCACCCTTGAATCCTGGCAAAGCGAATGAAGGGCTCCATCCACAAGTCCCACATACTTTGCGGAATCGCTCCGTCTTAGCTCCTTCTTCAATTTCTCCAGCTGCTTCTGCAAAAGCCTGATAAGGGGAATGACCTGACTCAAGCTGGCAGTGTCTGAACTGACATCACGAGTGACAAGTTCAAAGGGTTGGAGAACCTTGCACAAGATGGAAATCATTCTCCACTGCGCTTGAGTCAGGTGCCTTCCCCCTCCTTTGCCTATATCGTAGATGGATGTATAGGCTTGAATGGCCTTTTGCTGCTCCTCCATCCTTTGCAGCATATAAAGTGTTGAATTCCACCTACATTACCACCTCTTGCTTCAGGTGATGGCAGGGCATGTTTGATGGTGCTCCAGTCTTCGGCATGTGGTGGCTGAATGCCGAAAGTGGCCCGCAAATTTTCAGGCCACCGACAGCATCTTCTGCACGCCCCCGTTATTTTTTACAAAATTCTGCACCACTAAATCAATTGTATGTGCAAAACATGGGACGTGCTAAAATTTGCCCAGATGTAATGCAAGCAAAATATTGGTGGCGTTGTCCGATATCACAAATCCACAGGAGAGTCTAATTGGGGTAAGCCATTGTGCAATGATGTCCCTCAGTTTCCGTAAGAGGTTGTCAGCGGTGTGCCTCTTACGGAAAGCAGTGTTACATAGCGTAGCCTGCCTAGAAACGAGTTGGCGTTTGCGAGATGCTGCTACTGGTGCCGTTGCTGTTGTTGCTGCGGGAGAACATACATCTACCCAATGGGCTGTCACAGTCATATAGTCCTTAGTCTGCCCTGTTCCACTTGTCCACATGTCCGTGGTTAAGTGGACAATGGGTACAACTGCATTTTGTAGGACACTGAGGACGCTTTTTCTGACGTCTCTGTACATTCTCGGTATCACCTGCCTAGAGAAGTGGAACCTAGATGGGATTTGATACCAGGGACACAGTACCTCAAACAATTCTCTAAGTCCCACTGAGCTCATGGCGGATACCGGACGCACGTCTAACACCAACATAGCTGTCAAGGCCTCAGTTATCCGCTTTCCAAAAGGATGACTGCTGTCATATTTCATCTTCCTCACAAAGGACTGTTGGACAGTCAATTGCTTACCGGAAGTAGTACAAGTGGTCTTCCGACTTCCCCTCTGGGATGAGGATCGACTCCCAGCAGCAACAACAGCAGCGGCAGCAGCAGTAGTAGGCATACCGCTCAATGATTCTTCAAAGGAATCCCGGTTAGAAGAGGACTCCTCAGTCTTGCCAGTGACATGGTCTGCAGGACTACTGACGTTCCTGACTGAGGAGGAAGATGACGTTGAGGGAGTTGGTGGTGTGGCTTGCAGGAGCTTGGGTACAAGAGGAAGAAGGGATTTAGGTGTTAGTGGACTGCTTACACTGTTACCCAAAGTTTCACAACTTGACACTTATTTCTGATGAATGCGCTGCAGGTGACGTATAAGGGAGGATATTCCTAGGTGGTTAACATCCTTACCCCTGCTTATTACAGATTGACAGAGGCAACACACGGCTTAACACCTGTTATCCGGATTTGTGGATAAATAATTCCACACCGAAGAGGTGGCTTTTTTGGTATTTTACCCAGGCATCACAATGGGCTTCTTCATCCCACGGACAACAGGTGTCTTCCCTGGTGCCTCATTTAAACAAATCACAGCACCATCAGAATCCTCCTTGTCAACTTCCTCCTCAGCATCAGCAACACCCGTATCCCCATCCTGGTGTACTTCAACAGTGACATCTTCAACAGTGAATATCAGAAACTGGACTGTGGGTGCTCCTTCCAGCACTTGCAGGGGGCGTGTAAATGGTGGAAGGAGCCACCTCTTCCCATCCAGTGTTGGGAAGGTCCGGCATTGTAACTACCGACACACTTGGACTCTCCATGGGGATTTGTGATACCATCTCAGAACGCACGGTTCTTTTCTGTGCTTTTTGTAGCTTAACTCTTTAAGGGAGGATGAGGACTTCCATTGTCATGTGAAGCTGAACCACTAGTCATGAACATAGGCCAGGGCCTTAGCCGCTCCTTGCCACTCTGTGTCGTAAATGGCATATTGGCAAGTTTGCGTTTCTCCTCAGACCATTTACATTTATTTTTTGGGGGTCTTTTACTGAACTTTGGCTTTTTGGATTTTACATGCCCTCTACTATCACATTGGGCATCGGCCTTGGCAGACGACGTTGATGGCATTTCATCATCTATGTCATAACTAGTGGCAGCAGCTTCAGCACTAGGAGGAAGTGGTTCTTGATCTTTCCCTATTTTATACTCCAATGTTTAGTTCTCCATTATTTTTCTGGAGTTATATAACAATATGCGGTACAGGAGAGCGTACCTCTACACCACATAGGGCAAACCCTGTGAAAATTATTTGGATTAAATATTATTAACCCCTTTATTTGTAGTAAATAATATACAGCACAGGACAGCACCACTGAATTTATTTATATGGCAGCTCCACTGGACTGGATTTATACGCAATTATATGGATTTATATGGAATTATACAGCAGGATCACTGGATTTATATGCCAGTACCACTGTACATATACGGCAGTACCACTGGACTAGATTTATACACCAGTACCACTGGAATTATATGGCAATATCACTGTATTTATACGCCAATATCACTGGAATTATACGCCAGTATCACGGGAATTACATGGCAGTACCACTTGACTGGATTTATACGCCAGTACCACTATAATTATACGGCAATATCACAGGAATTATACACAGGTATCCCGAGAATTATACGGCAATATCACTGTAATTATACGTCAGTATCACGGGAATTATACGGCAATATCACAGGAATTATACGCCAGTATCCCGAGAATTATACAGCAGGATCACTGGAATTATATGGCAAGATTACTGAAATTATACGGCAGGATTACTGTAATTATACGGCAGGATTACTGTAATTATACGGCAGGATCACTGTAATTATACGGCAGGATCACTGGAATTATACGGCAGAATTACTGGAATTATGTGGCAGGATCACTGGAATTATACGGCATGATCACTGGAATTATACGCCAGTACCACTGTAATTTTACGACAGGATCACTGTAATTATACGGCAGGATTACTGTAATTATACAGCAGGATCACTGGATTTATATGGCAGGATCACTGGATTTATACGCCAGTACCACTGTAATTATATGCCAGTACCACTGTAATTATACGGCAGGATTACTGGAATTATACGCCAGTACCACTGTAATTTTACGACAGGATCACTGTAATTATACGGCAGGATTACTGTAATTATACGGCAGGATCACTGGATTTATATGGCAGGATCACTGGATTTATACGCCAGTACCACTGTAATTATATGCCAGTACCACTGTAATTATACGGCAGGATTACTGGAATTATACGGCAGGATCACTGGAATTATACGGCAGGATCACTGGAATTATACGGCAGGATTACTGGATTTATACGGCAGGATCACTGTAATTATACGACAGTACAACTGTAATTATACGGAAGGATTACTGGAATTATACGGAAGGATCACTGAAATTATACGGCAGGATCACTGGAATTATATGGCAGGATTATTGGAATTATACGGCAGGATCACTGGGTTTATACGGCAGTACCTCTGGACATATACGGCAGGATCACTGGACTTATACGGCAGTACCACTGGACATATAAGGTAGTACCACTGGACATATACAGCAGCACAGGGACACTACCACTGGACTGATGCAGGACAACACAGCACCACTGCAATGGACTGGATTTATACAGCAGCACTGGACATATGGCAGCAGAGGACACCACTGTGACTGGTCACTGGACTTACTGGTGCACAGGACACTACCACTGGTCTGATGCAGGACAACACAGCAACACTGTAAGGGACTTATTATACAGCAGCACTGGACATATGGCAGCAGAGGACACCACCACTCTGACTGGATTGATGCAGCACAGCACACCACCACTGAACTGATGCAGCACAACACAGCACCGTATACAGCAGCACTGGACATATGGCAGCAGAGGACACCACTGCGATTGGTCATTGGACTGATTGGTGCACAGGACACTACCACTGGTCTGATATAGGACAATACAGCAACACTGTAAGGGACTTATTATTCATCAGCACTGGACATATGGCAGCAGAGGACACCACCACTGTGACTGGATTTATGCAGCACAAAACACCACCACTGAACTGATGCAGCACAACACAGCACCCTATACAGCAGCACTGGACATATGGCAGCAGAGGACACCACTGTGACTGGTCACTGGACTGACTGATGCACAGGACACTACCACTGGTCTGATGCAGGACAACACAGTAACACTATAAGGGACTTATTATACAGCAGCACTGGACATATGGCAGCAGAGGACACCACTGTGACTGGTCACTGGACTGACTGATGCACAGGACACTACCACTGGTCTGATACAGGACAATACAGCAACACTGTAAGGGACTTATTATACAGCAGCACTGGACATATGGCAGCAGAGGACACCACCACTGTGACTGGACTGATGCAGCTCAATACACCACCACTGAACTGATGCAGCACAACACAGCACCCTATACAGCAGCACTGGACATATGGCAGCAGAGGACACAACCACCGTGACTGGACAGATGCAGCACAAGACACGGACACTGAGACAATGGAGACACGTCCTCTCTCTACACTCTCCAATGCTGGAGTGAAAATGTCGGCGACGCGCGGGTCCTTATATGGAATCCAAACCCTACGATATTCCGACAGCGGGATGATGACGTTTTGCATCGTTCTGGTTTCTGAGTCAGACGGGAAAACCCGAGCCTGACTCGGATCCGGGCGCGTGATGTGAAGTCCTGTAGGGTTCGGTTCTCTGAGAACCGAACCCGCTCATCTCACTCTATCCCTAAAATGCACCAAGCTTGATTTGAGCATCCTAAGACACACAAAGCAGATATCCCAGGCCTTGCACATTCAGACACCAGAATATACACCAGAGAAGGGCTTATACTAGTATTTAGCAGATAGTCGCAGATTCGACTGCTGCAAAAAGCGCATACATGGATGCAGCAGTTTCCGACTGTCTTGGGTTCTTGCTATTCAGCAAGAGCAATCCTAATAATTTGAGAGTAGAGCATTTCTATGGAAAAGAAGTTACAGTCACATGCTATACTGCGATTAGCAGCAGTTAGTGCTTCCAATGGGAAGCCTTTCTGTCTGCTCTAATGTGCATCTAGGGGCTCCAGCCTATGCAGTTCCTAGAAGCTGCAGGAGAGAAGGGGGGTGGAGTGCTAATGTGCATGTTCCCCTTCCAGCTGTAAAGTGCTTTTTGGGGTAACAGCTGACAGCGCCGTAATTACGTGTGTGCCAGGTGTGCCTGGCACACAGCGCAGTTGCCCTGGGGGCGCAACGGCCAGCGGCTTGTAATGAGTCAAATTGACTCATTACAAGCCGCCTCTGCTGTGTGCGCCGCACTGAAGCCGGAGGCAGGGGAGGAGAGCAGCAACGCCGGAGGCAGGAGAGGAGGAGGAGGGAGTGAGGCTGGAGCCGCAGCAGCGCTATGTCATTGGCAGTGGCTCCGCTGCATCAGTCTCCTCTCTTTCCTCTTTGGCTGCCGTAATGTGTAAAAAGGGGGACTGGCTGCCGTAATGTGTAAAAAGGGGGACGCTGTCTGCCATAATGTGTAGAAAGGGGGACGCTGTCTGCCGTAATGTGTAATAAGGGGATGCTGTCTGCCGTAATGTGTAAAAAGGGGGACTGGCTGCCGTAATGTGTAAAAAGGGGGACTGGCTGCCGTAATGTGTAAAAAGGGGGACGCTGTCTGCCGTAATGTGTAAAAAGGGGGACTGGCTGCAGTAATGTGTAAAAAGGGGGACTGGCTGCAGTAATGTGTAAAAAGGGGGACGCTGTCTGCCGTAATGTATAAAAAGGGGGACTGGCTGCCGTAATGTGTAAAAAGGGAGACTGGCTGCCGTAATGTGTAAAAAGGGGGACGCTGTCTGCCGTAATGTGTAAAAAGGGGGACTGGCTGCCATAATGTGTAAAAAGGGGACGCAATCTGCCGTAATGTGTAATAAGGGGATGCTGTCTGCCGTAATGTGTAAAAAGGGGGACTGGCTGCCGTAATGTGTAAAAAGGGGGACGCTGTCTGCCGTAATGTGTAAAAAGGGGACGCTGTCTGCCGTAATGTGTAATAAAGGGATGCTGTCTGCCGTAATGTGTAAAAAGGGGGACTGGCTGCCATAATGTGTAAAAAGGGGACGCAGTCTGCCGTAATGTGTAATAAGGGGATGCTGTCTGCCATAATGTGTAAAAAGGGGGACTGGCTGCCGTAATGTGTAAAAAGGGGGACGCTGTCTGCCGTAATGTGTAAAAAGGGGATGCTGTCTGCAGTAATGTGTAAAAAGGGGGCGCTGTCTGCCGTAATGTGTAAAAAGGGGGCGCTGTCTGCCGTAATGTGTAAAAGGGGCTCTACCTGGTGTAGTGGCGCTACTGTGCAGTGTAATTTGAATAATGGGGACTACTGTGCACTGTAGTATGAATTGGTATTATTTTGTGGCCACGCCCCTTCCCCATGAAGTCACGCCCCTATATATTTTTCGTACACCTACGACGCGCACTGCCCCTGTCTTGCATGGGAGGGGGGCGCCAACGCCGTTTCTTGCACACAGCGCTAAAATGCCTAATTACGGCACTGGCAGCTGGATGCTGTCTCTATAAGCCAGTGCTTTTGCACAGGAGCAAGTCTGTGGTTTTTTTTTCTCTTCTCCTTCTCCTACACTACACTAACTGCGGCCTGTGCCCATGCCTCATTTTTTCTTTATTCCCTTACTCTCATGATGCTGCAATGCTCAGGCGGGCAGAGCAGCAGGAGGTCTGGGTAGAGCAGTGGGAGGTGTCGGCTGCCCCCTCAAGACAACAGGAAGGAGCCGTATACTGTATATAGCTATGCAAAATCTATTTCTCTTCATCTTCTGGAAACACATAATCAGCAAGCAAACTTGAATAAGGCAGAGGAAAGAGCATGTTTGGATGGAGAAAAGGTATTGTCCATTTTCAGATCAGGAGAAACATTAATATGTATTTTACAAAATTTCTCTTACCTTTTTAATTTCAGAGGAAGATTTCCTGATAAAGTGTATTTGCCTCAAGTTGGGGGCAACAGGGAGCCTAAAATGTGTACTCTGTGTCCCTACCACAATCAAGTAGTGTCCATTTTTCCTACAACTTTCATTTTGAGGTTAAAGGGGTAGGTTTTGCATATTTTTGCTTCGAGGAGCCACAAGAAGTGCAACGTGGGACACATATGGTTAGTATACTGAAGAGTGAAAAGGATTGGGAAATTCGTTTCCTGTATAGCAACAAAATCAACCTTCTGCGATAGAAAGCTTTTAAAGGCTTGTCTTATGTTTATGTTGGGAATTTAGACCTTTGCGGCGGGATGTAATGGAGTCCAAGATCAGTGGGTGTGCGGAATGCCGGATGATCTCGTTCTTTCCTTTTCATTTTGGGGATTTCAAACCATTTACCTACTTGGAAAAATAGGAATATTGAAAATAGACTTGCTTAAGCAGAAATGAGGTGGATAGTACACACACTGAAAACTCTGGTTCTTGACGGTCTCGATGGAGAATTTGAGATCAAGTTGTTTATAAGTGGGAACTGATTGGATATTATTAGGTATAAATATTGTAACTGCTAATGGTCACTATACTTCTGATGAAGGACGTTATGTCCGAAAAGCTTTAAGCAAGAGACTACAGATCGGGGGATTTGCTGCTGACACCATCTTTTACCAGGACTAAGGAGGGAAAGTACCCTGGTCTTTTGGACTCCTGTCCTGTTCTATCTAGGACAGTAATTAATTGGCAAGAAAGAGAACCCCTGTCAACTTATGCCTTTTACTATTTTTAATATGTGAGTTTCATGTGAAAATAAATTTGTATCCTGTTTTTTGGCAATGTTGCACTATGTCCTCTTTTTTTCTCATTTGAGATATAAAGCAGGGAGCTGATATCATGGGGAATGATATAGTGGATATGCCTTTTATGTGACAAGTGAATATCTCTGAAAAAGGAAAAAGTCACCATAAAGATTTGGAAATCAACTTTATATACAGAGGACTTTGGGGGTTATTCAGAGATGGACGCAGATCTTGCTTCCGCAGCAAGATCTGCGTCCATCTACTTACATGCTGGGGGATGCCCAGCACAGGGACAAGGCCGTCCAGCATGTGTGGACGCATTGATTTAAGGTTTACCCCTGCCTGCACAACCTGACTGCGCTGGCAGACAGTCCAGAACCTTTGTTTTGCTGCTCCCACCGTGCCCTCGTTTTGCCCGCCACGCCCCCGCAATGCCGTATTGCCACCCACCCACTGCTGACAATCACCTTGCGGTCGAATCCTTCAGGAATGTACACAGCGGCTGCGTTCACCTCTGAAAAAGGCCCTTTATCTGGATGTAAGGATTTTTCCTATGTTTCTTGTATGTGAAATTATATTGTGAATGCACCAGTTGTGAGGTAATATTTTATTAATTATGAGAGATACACTTGGTGAAAGAAAGTCACCCATTGGCACCCAAAAGTCACGTGAATTTAAACCTTACACACCCTATGTAAACCCCTGACCCTCATTTTGTCCTTTGAAAGGTAGTAATGTGCTTTGGGAAGGAGTAGGAGAGTTTCGGTCTGAGAGAGAGTTTATATGACAGTGTCTGTGCCATCATGGCTTCAATATGACAGCAGAGGAGAGTGGAGGAGGAGGAGGATGTTTTTGTGCAGGCTGTAAGTGAGGAGGAAGGCAGCACAGAGGAGTTGGAGGAGAAGGATACTGAGGTGCAGGAGGAGGAGAATGGTTATGAAGAGAGTGATGAGGAAGAAGATGCTGCACCTGCCTTGGGGAAAACATGAACTGGGCGAAATTATCAACTTAATTTCTGCTGAAAGTAGTGCCCACGTCAAGGTGGCAGTATATCCACAGCTATTTGGTATGCAATCACATCGTACATCTACCCCACATACGAAGGACATGTTGTTATGCACACCAGTGCCAGCAGGAATGTACTGGTGTCTGAACGGTGAGGGCTGCAAAACAAATGAACTCACAGACAGACTGGGGAATATGACATTACATACACAGAAGGTGATAGGGTAACAAAATAAACACAAAGTAAACAGAGAAGCCCAAAGGCTAAGAAACTGGGTGTCTCCCTAATATTAGGAATGCTCAGATGGAAAGAAGCAAGATGTAGTGATTTAATACGTAGAGAACCCGAAATGCTGTTCCTAAGGGCAACAGCAAAACCCTAAAGGGTTACCAACGGGTGTGGCAGTAAACTCCTTGGTCAGAGATGGAATAATAGACACAAGGAGAGTCTCCACAATCCTTGTCCTCACTTGCAGTGCACTGGTTCAGCTTACTGCCACTAAACTGACACCTGAACACCTTGCACAGTGAGAAAGGATTTTGGCAGGCAAGTCTGAGAATACAGCCGCAAACTTGCTAGGTTCACAGAGTAGCAAAAGAACCCCAGCAGGTTAAACGACTGACTCCAGTCTTACTGCTAGGTCTGGATTGGCAGAGTGTAATACCAAATCCCAAGGCCTATTTGCAGTAAGCAACAAACACATACAAAGTTTACACAGTACTAGCTAGCTTTCAGGAACTGACTAACCAACAAAGATTCAGCAGCATCTGCCTAACCTGAGAAGAGGGTTTATATAGCAGGTGCTGTCCACGCCCCACTCAGACCTCACAGACTGTGAGCACAAAAACCAGCACCGGATCCCCTGCCGTGCAAAGAGCCTGTAACCACTGCACAGCAAAAGACCCGAACCGGAGTATCAGCTACGCTCAGGTTACTCCGCTAGCACTTGTCTCCCGGTTGCCATGACGACGTGGCAGCACAGAGCAGGAGACCCTAACAGTACCCCCCCTCTGACGAGGGGTCAAAGAACCCCTACCACCGGGTTTATCGGGGAACTGCGAGAAGAAAGAGCGTAACAGTCTGGGGGCATGAAGATCACAACTGCGCACCCACGACCGCTCCTCCGGGCCATACCCCTTCCAGTGCACCAAAAATGACAGCCGACCCCGAACCATCTTGGAGTCAAGAACCCTTTCAACCACAAACTCCCTCTGACCCCGTATCAGAAGAGGAGAAGGTCTTCCACTGGAAGAAGGATTACTAATCGCCCGTTTTAAAAGGGAACAATGAAATGTTTTATTGATACCCACAGAACGGGGTAGATCTAACTGAAATGCCACCGGATTGATAACCCTAGTGATCTTATAAGGACCGATGAACCGGGGGCCTAACTTATGAGATGGCTGTCTCAACTTCAAATTCTTGGTAGACAACCAGACGAAGTCCCCTAATTTGAAGCTGCAGGGTCTTTTCCGCTTATCAAAAACCCTTTTGGTCACTAATGACACAGACACAAGGGCTTTCTTCACTTTCCTCCAAATACCTCTAAGGACCGAAACCACAGAGGAACCACCAGGCGTGGAGTCCAGGGGGTCAAAAGAATTGGCCTTAGGATGATGCCCATACACACAAAGGAAGGGAGAGATCCCTGTAGCAGAGTGAGCCGCGTTGTTATAGGCAAACTCCGCCATGGACAAATGAGCAACCCAGTCAGTCTGACACTTGGAGACATAACACCTGAGGAACTGCTCCAAGGACTGGTTCACCCTTTCAGTCTGCCCATTAGACTGCGGATGGTAGCCTGACGACAAGCTGACAGAAATCTGGAGATCGGAACAAAATGCCCTCCAGAATTTGGCCACAAACTGGGATCCGCGGTCAGAGACCACATCAAGTGGCAACCCGTGGAGGCGCACAACATGCAGCATAAATAATTCAGACAGGCGTCTGGCCGATGGCAGCCCAACCAATGGAACGAAGTGCGCCATCTTCGAAAATCTGTCAACGACAACCCAGATGGCTGTCATCCCCGAGGATTTGGGCAGGTCCACCACAAAATCCATTGAAATGTGGGACCATGGCTTAGATGGAATAGAGAGTGGATGTAATGGGCCAACAGGAACCCCTCTAGGAGTCTTATTTCGGGCACAGATGTCACATGCCCGAACCCACTGATCCACATCCCTAGCCACCGAGGGCCACCACACCGCCCTAGATAGCAACTCCCGAGTTCTGGCAATACCCGGGTGACCTGCCGACTTCTTGGCATGGAATTCCAGGAACACTCGCTGTCTTAACCTAGGAGGCACAAACAAAAGACCTACCGGAAGGTCTGGAGGAGCCTGCTCCTGTGCTCTAAGGACTAATGACAAGAGGTCCTGGGTAATGCCCACTTTAATACATGATGGGGACACAATGGGCAATGGCTCCTCGGTGGTCTCCTGGATTGGAGCAAAACTCTGCGAGAGCGCATCAGCCTTGATGTTTTTTGACCCAGGGCGATATGTTATCAAAAAATTAAAGCGAGCAAAAAACAAAGCCCATCGTGCCTGCCTGGCATTGAGGCGCTTCGCTGACTCTAAATATGCCAGATTCTTATGGTCGGTGAGAATTGAGACCACAAACTTAGCCCCCTCAAGCCAGTGTCTCCACTCCTCGAGTGCATCCTTAATAGCCAACAATTCCCGGTTACCCACGTCATAATTCATCTCGGCAGGCGAAAATTTACGGGAAAAGTAAGCACAGGGATGAAGGCGATTATCAGACACCCCCATCTGAGAGAGCACTGCCCCAATACCCATCTCAGAGGCATCCACCTCCACCACAAAAGGACGCTCTGGATCTGGGTGTCGCAGCACCTTGGCCGAGACAAATGCCCTTTTGAGATGGGCAAAAGCCGCTTTGGCCTCACAAGACCAGTGAGCAACATCCGCCCCTTTCTTAGTGAGTGCCACCAAGGGCGCCACTATAGACGAAAATCCAGCGATAAATCGTCTATAAAAATTCGCAAAGCCCAGAAAACGCTGAAGCGCCTTCAAACTAGTGGGCTGCACCCAATCCAGGACTGCCTGTACCTTGGAACCCTCCATTTGGAAACCTTCTGGGGAGATAATATATCCTAGAAATGCGATTTGCTGAACTTCAAATTCGCACTTCTCCAGCTTTGCCCCAAGCCGGTGGTCTCTGAGTTTCTGGAGGACTAAGCGTACATGCTTCCGATGTTCCTCCAGGGAATGGGAGAAGATTAGGATGTCATCTAAGTATACAACTAAGAATCTATCCAAATATTCCCTGAGCACATCGTTCATGAAGTCCTGGAAGACTGCCGGGGCATTACAGAGCCCAAAAGGCATCACCAAATATTCATAATGCCCTGAGTGGGTATTAAAGGCAGTCTTCCATTCATCCCCCTCTCTTATTCGGATTAGATTGTACGCACCGCGTAGGTCAATCTTAGAAAAAATGGTGGCAGTACGAAGCTGGTCAAACAAGACCGAAATGAGAGGCAGTGGGTATGAGTTTTTAATCGTGATACGGTTCAATTCCCTGAAGTCGATGCAGGGTCGCAACGAACCGTCCTTTTTACCCACGAAGAAGAACCCCGACCCAACTGGAGACTGTGAAGGTCTGATAAATCCCTTAGCCAAGTTCTCCTGAATGTACTCTGCCATAGCCTGAGTCTCAGGACGTGACAGGGAGTACAACCTGCTCTTGGGAAGCTTAGCATTTGGCAACAAATCAATGGCACAGTCATAGGGGCGATGGGGAGGTAGTACCTCTGCAACTCTTTTGGAGAACACGTCCGCAAAATCTGCATAACATCCTGGCAATCCTGGCAAACTTAGCTGCGAAAGCCTGACTGGAAGGCTCAAGCAACTCCTGAAACAATCAGTACCCCAACTAAGAATCTCCCCAGAGACCCAGTCAAATTGAGGATTGTGGACCCTTAACCAGGGTAACCCCAACACCAATGGGGCAAAAGTAC
The DNA here is from genome assembly GCF_028390025.1 of Pseudophryne corroboree. Lineage (NCBI taxonomy): Eukaryota > Metazoa > Chordata > Amphibia > Anura > Myobatrachidae > Pseudophryne > Pseudophryne corroboree. The sequence continues at coordinate 583,395,300 of NC_086447.1, forward strand.
AGACAGTCACATAAAAGGACAATTTTTCAGAGTGTGTGGCTCCAATAGACAAAGAAATCTGGCTAGTGCAAGAGGTAATTTTACCCTGGAATAATGGTTCCCCGTTTAACCCACAAATCTCAATTTCCGATGCCAAGGGTACTAAGGGAACAGAGTGTTTCAGGGCGAATTGGCGGTCCATAAAAACCCCGTCGGCCCCACTGTCCACAAAGGCCTCAGTCTTGACAGTTTGACCGAGGATCTTCAAGGTCACCGGAATGATAAAAGTCTTCTTGGGAAATTCTGACTTCTGGCCTGACAGGATATTTCCCATCACCCTCAGGCCCTGAAGTTTTCCGGCTTTTCTGGGCATGATACTACCACATGACCTTTATTCCCACAGTACAAACATAACCCCTGCTGTCTCCTCCGCGTCTTCTCACGCGAGGAGAGGCGGGTAGCCCCAATCAGCATAGGCTCCTCGGAAAATTCCTCAGAGTCTGAGGTTCCCTTGGGAAAGAAGGAAACCTCGGTCTCCCTTTCAAGCCTGCGCTCTCTCAGCCGTCTATCCACCCGAATGGATAACTGCATGAGCTGATCCAAGCTATCAGGCAAGGGATATTGTACCAGTTGGTCTTTTAACTGGTTAGAAAGACCTCTTCGGTACTGGTGTCTCAGGGCTGGGTCATTCCACTGGGTATCATGGGCCAACCTCAGAAACTCCGTACAATAAACCTCAACTGGCCTTCGCCCTTGCTTAAGGATCGAAATCTGAGCCTCGGCTGAGGCCGTCTTGTCAGGGTCATCATACAACATGCCCAGTGCCGTAAAAAAAGCATCAACACTTTTAAGCGACGGACAGTCAGGCTGCAACCCATATGCCCAGACCTGTGGGTCTCCTTGTAGCAAGGAAATCACTATGCCCACCCGCTGAATCTCCGACCCAGAAGACTGAGGCCTAAGCTGGAAATATAGCTTGCAGCTCTCCTTGAAACAAAAGAACTGCGAGCGATCTCCAGAAAAACGATCCGGGAGATTTACTTTCGGCTCCTTAACCCCTGAAGGTACTGCTGCTGCGGGAGCTCCGCCAGTGGCCTGCGAGGTGTGCATTTTAATGGACAAATCATTAAATTGTCGAGTCAGGACCTGCACCTGATCGACCACCTGTTGCAAAGTATTTTGAGGGGTATGCTCCATATTCCCACAAAATTTCAACAGGAGTATTAGGCTGCTGAATATGTTATGCACACCAGTGCCAGCAGGAATGTACTGGTGTCTGAACGGTGAGGGCTGCAAAACAAATGAACTCACAGACAGACTGGGGAATATGACATTACATACACAGAAGGTGATAGGGTAACAAAATAAACACAAAGTAAACAGAGAAGCCCAAAGGCTAAGAAACTGGGTGTCTCCCTAATATTAGGAATGCTCAGATGGAAAGAAGCAAGATGTAGTGATTTAATACGTAGAGAACCCGAAATGCTGTTGCTAAGGGCAACAGCAAAACCCTAAAGGGTTACCAACGGGTGTGGCAGTAAACTCCTTGGTCAGAGATGGAATAATAGACACAAGGAGAGTCTCCACAATCCTTGTCCTAACTTGCAGTGCACTGGTTCAGCTTACTGCCACTAAACTGACACCTGAACACCTTGCACAGTGAGAAAGGATTTTGGCAGGCAAGTCTGAGAATACAGCCGCAAACTTGCTAGGTTCACAGAGTAGCAAAAGAACCCCAGCAGGTTAAACGAGGACGCCAGGACTATTAGGACGCTGCAGTGGCTATTTTATGAAGTGGCTAGTTATAAAGTGGCAGCCCAAAACAGCAGTGTTATACCTGTGTTTCATTAGTTACATTTTCAACTGATATTCAAAATTGACTCCTGTCTCTCCTTCTTGTCAACAGGTAAATATTTGCAGAACATTGATACTCTGTTAGTAAAATCTTGCTGGTAAATATTTGCAGAACATTGATACTCTGTTAGTAAAATCTTGCTGGTAAATATTTGCAGAACATTGATACTCTGTTAGTAAAATCTTGCTGGTAAATATTTGCAGAACATTGATACTCTGTTAGTAAAATCTTGCTGGTAAATATTTGCAGAACATTGATACTCTGTTAGTAAAATCTTGCTGGTAAATATTTGCAGAACATTGATACTCTGTTAGTAAAATCTTGCTGGTAAATATTTGCAGAACATTGCTCATTACATTGTATGTTTTTAAAATTGTTTAAGTTGTTTAATATCTGTAGTGTGCAAAAACTTATAGTTGCTGACTGGGGTTTTCAAACCTCACATTTGTTAGCTGAGTAACACCTTTCGGTGGGAGGGTTGCTGTGTGGGGGAGGGGGTTGTAATCAGGACATATGTTTGTAGAGCTATTTAGTCAGTAAAGCATAGGACGCCAGGACTATTAGGACGCTGCAGTGGCTATTTTATGAAGTGGCTAGTTATAAAGTGGCAGCCCAAAACAGCAGTGTTATACCTGTGTTAAACCGAAGGAAAACAGAAGGCAAACAACCAAACAAGATAACAGAAGGACTGCATCACAACCTCAAAACTCTGGAACTTAATGTGGCCTCTCCTCGCATCAAACATGAGAACACCAAGACCAGGCTTAGCACCTCTCTGGCAGAGAACATCAAGCCCGCCCCCGGGCCTAATCCCCAAGATGAACAAGGAACTGTGGGGCACAGGACCAGGTTCAGCAGGGACATCCCTATTGCTTCTAAGTATTGAGTACGCCCCCCACATTCTCCTACCCACCCGTACTAAGATCTAATCAAAATGTTAGCCCAATCCTACTCTGCCACTAGTTACCTGTTTTTTTTTTTGTTTTTTGTTTTTCCTCCATTGCTCGCTTCCACTCCACCATGTGTTTTTCCTGTAATGTTTACCTCCACTGATTGCACACCTTTCCATTGTGCCCTACATGCAGGGTACATCATACTACAACATAAGCATCAGTTTTCCCACATTTGACCTTGGCCCTTGTATGGCTCACCTCCCACAGTGTAACCTCCAAAGTGCGCCCAACATGGCTGCCCCATATGGTACACTTGTGGATGGGATGAAAAATACATAGGCCTGATGGTTTTGATGGAACCCTACTCTGAACTGTAGGACTCTGAAATCACCCCCATTTTGTGTCATCACTTCTAGGGGTGGACTATCCCACCCTGGGTAATCCTACGCCGAGCGCCTAATATGGCTGCTGCACCTGGTACCTTGTGAGGGTGGAATACACAACCCTTGGAAGTTATTACCCAAAATGCCTGCACCAATCCTGTGTTATGCTTTCTGTGGGCTTAAGGTTTTCTTTTATGTCTGTTGCTTGTCAATTGTTGTATTACTCAAATCCTCTGTATCATGTGCATTGTTTTTGATGTCTGTAAAGCGCCTTGAGTCCTGTTGGAGAAAGAGCGCTATATAAATAAAATTATTATTATTATTATTATTACTGCTAGGTCTGGATTGGCAGAGTGTAATACCAAATCCCAAGGCCTATTTGCAGTAAGCAACAAACAAATACAAAGTTTACACAGTACTAGCTAGCTTTCAGGAACTGACTAACCAACAAAGATTCAGCAGCATCTGCTTAACCTGAGAAGAGGGTTTATATAGCAGGTGCTGTCCACGCCCCACTCAGACCTCACAGACTGTGAGCACAAAAACCAGCACCGGATCCCCTGCCGTGCACAGAGCCTGTAACCACTGCACAGCAAAAGACCCGAACCGGAGTATCAGCTACGCTCAGGTTACTCCGCTAGCACTTGTCTCCCGGTTGCCATGACGACATGGCAGCACAGAGCAGGAGACCCTAACACATGTGGACCTCAGTGTTGATTGCAGTGAATGCTATAAGTCACTTTTGAGGTGATATGAAAAATGTCAAAAAATGCTTCATTGACATAAAACAGGCCACAAAAACAAAAATGGCTAAGGAGCGCAGTGAGGCACTGAGGGCTGGAGGCGGACAAGCAGCTCCTGTATAATACCATACGAGGAGGAGTTCAAGCTATTTTTTGAGCCTGAAGTCCTACCAGGACCCCATATTGTAGACATAATTTGTCCGGCATCACCACAGAGTCCTTGTGAGTAACAAATGTCCCCCTTTTAACTGTGCGAACCTAAATCAGTGTCAACTGTTTATTAAAAAAACTAACACATATGTGGCCATATCCCTGAAAAGTGAAAGTTTTTTAATGCAGAAAATGTTGTGTTTCAGTAATATGACTGTGTGACACACTATGAGAGTTAGAGGGCATTTGCTAATGTTGACAATATGTGACCTACAACCAACAAACTTTTTTTATAAGTGTTTACTTGGCCATTACCACATAATGTATCCTACTGCGGTCAGCCAATCACAGTCACTTCTCCTGTACCCTGGTCACTGCATCCCATGTGCGAATCCAAGCTTTTACCCACGCTACCCTCCTTCACTGAAACGAGCTCCCTCACTCTCTTAGACTCTCCCTGACCTTGCAAAGCTTCAAATGGGCACTGAAACCCACCTGTTCATCAAAGTACACCCTTCTGCATATCCTAGGTTGGAGGCCACTATCTCAGTCCACTACCTCATGACTTGTCCATCTATGCCTCACTTACGTCCTACCATCAGGCTGCCTTTTGCTTGCTCACACCTCATGTCACCTGTCTGTCTCCCACCTCCCCCTAGATTGTGAGCACCTTGGAGCAGTGCCTTCTTCTCCCCTGCTCTCGCAAAAACACAGTATTACACACATTGACATGGTTCAGCAGGCCTATGGAAGCTAAGTGTAATGTCACATAACATTCATTTTGATAACATTATGATAATAGGGGCTGCAACCATTATATAATGTAATTATGTCACAACCATATCAGTGATTGGTTTTTAGTTTGATACTTAAAACAAACTGGTATGTAAAGAAGTATTTTTCCTAAAAGTTTACCTGAAACATTATAGTAAAACCCATACTTACATTGTGGTGTTTTATTATTTAAATGGAGTCCTCGCTGTAGAGGTTTTCAAACATGGTCCTCAAGGCACTCCAATGGGTTCCGTATGATTTGCCGGCACACAGGATGCCGGCAGTCAGAATACCAATGCTGGTACCCCGATATTTGAACCCTGACAGGGGGGAATTAAAGACGAAAGCATCTGCAAAGTGTACCCTTGTTGGGATTAGTTTTTCACAGTATATAGTAATAGCATTAATTGATTTTAGTTATTAGTCATGCTGTGACAGGTATATACATTAATGTCCTCAATTGATTCAGCCTAGTATATGATATTAGTAAATGGGTTATAAACAGGAAAAAAAGTAGTTATAATGAACTTAGCATAGTAATAGTAATGTGCCACTTATCCGCCCGCTCTAAGCAAGCTATGGCTGGTGGTGGTTTGCATGTAATAGCTTCCATACAAGAGGACGCGCTTCAATAAATAGAGCAGCCATGGAATTTTCAGGCAAAGTGCCCTTGCCACCATAAAGTCATGGATATACCTAATCCCTGGACCATTGGAGTGCCTTGAGGACCGCATTTGAGAACCTCTGCTTTACTGAATGCACTTGTCAGCAAGCATACATTTCTGCAGCAGGTTACATTGATTTCCACAGGGAAACATCGGGGTATAGAGTGCATCTTGATCCAGAGGCACCAACAGGCTACAGCTTTAGTCTGTCCCAGGATGCATTGGGGCCTCCTCTATAACCCCGCCTCCAGGCACTGTGAGCTCAGTTTCAGTTGGTGTCTGTAGCAGCAGGTCACTTAATAGACAGAAAATGTCTTCAAAACTGAGCTGTCAGCACTGTATGTCATGGTGACACTTCAGCGCTGCAGCTCCATCACCTTCCAAGCGGTGTCGCATATTCCTGCGGCCTGTTCCTGGGTACTTGCGGCGGAGATGCTCCGGCTTTAGGCACATGGTCGCAGTCGCTCTCCTGGTTGATGTGGCTGCTACGGGGAGGAGGTAAGAGGGTCCCCAAGGCGGGACCCGCCATTAAATCGCGTTTTGTCCCCGACCTAGGGAGTCGGGTTGCGGTGCTGGCATGGACACTGTCACCGAGCAGGGACCCCACTAGACCACCAGCGCAATAGAGCACAGGTCGAGGGTATTAACGCCCCATTTAATAAGGTTCGCTAGTACATGGGACGGAAGACAACATAGGGGAGCTGGCACTTGACCTGTAGCCTCTCCCCAGCCCAGGGTGACATCTACTGCAGATTTTCCCACCCCGGAGCTGCCTCACACTCTCCCTCACTACCTGACTGAGACGCTGGGCACCATTTTCTAAGCATAGTTGCGGCTGGTCTCTGGGACTGCAGGGCAAGGCCTCCCTTGTAAAGCCTCCTGTATAAAGCACTGTGACTTTACAAACACTTGAGTATTCTACATGTCTTTATACAGACAGCGTTAGTTAAGAAAAAGTGTACCTATTACAGGATATATTGTACGAGTATTCTGATATATATACCTCTGGTCTAGGACCGTGCTGTGTTATATGCAGTATATATCTGTACATATACTAGTCCAGTGCAGTTTTATTGTCATAATATTTACATACCCTCCAAAATTTTACACATAAAAATCGGTACAAATTCAAAAGGTGGACGTGGCATGGGTAAAGGGGCGTGGTCATGTCTCTTTTCTTATACTTTCAATGGAAGTTTGGAAAGCCAAAAATCAGTACAGACCATAAAAAAGGTACTGTACCTGCCAAAAAGGTACAGTTGGACGGTATGTATTTATCTGTATTGCCTGTGACTGTGTGTGTCTGTATCTGCTGTGTGGTTTACTTTCAGTGTTTCTCATATATATCTATCACTATATTCTGTACCCTAAGGGACTAGGTGCGTCCTGGTCATATATATAGTGCATCACAGTATTTACCTATTACGTGTATTCTACTGTGTACTCAGTCACATAATGCCGGATTTATTCGCTGGTGTTGTGTACTGTGTCTACATTCACATACTAACAGATTTATTCACAGGTTTTGTACTCTGTCTGGCTTTATTGTACTAATTTGCTCTGTTGTTGCATTTGTGTACAATGTCTATCAAGAAGGGCAATAAGTCTGTGGACGCTCCTGCACCATGCAGAGCATGCGCCAAAGATTTACCAGAGTGGGAAGCTGTGTATGATGGTCCATGTACTATGTATCATACATCTCCCAGTCAGTCCGCAGCTCCTGTAACCAATCAGGAGCCACCCTGGGCTGCGTTCACAAACCCACTGGGTACTCTGGTGGAATGCCTTACGCCCTCCTATGGGACCACCTGTGCCATTACAGCCACAAATGGTCCCTATGGTGAATCCGCTTTGGGCGGACAATTTGTCTAACCAGTTGTAGCAATTAAATCATTCCTTGGTCAGACAAAAATCTACTCCAGGTCACTCTAGTGTCTCTGGGTCATCTATGTAGACTGCTTCCTCCTCACAATCCACGAATCTCTCAGATTATTATTATTATTACATTTTATTTATAGGGCGCCACAAGTGTTTCGCAGCGCCGTACAAAGGACAGTACAGGGAGACAAAACTTAGCATAACAGTAAATAAATAACAAAAATGGAGTGCAGGTAACAAAGAGCAACACAATTCTCAAAACATAATACAGCTTAGATGTAAGTAGCGAAGGAGTAATCATTGTACTACTTGGGGCTGGCGGCCATAGATAGAGATGAGCCTTTACCAGCAGGAGAGAAAGCAGGTAAAGATGGTCGCTGAGTGAAATGTGTCAAGAAGAGGGTTTAGACAAGAGGAAAGAGGGCCCTGCTCTGAAGAGCTAACAATCTAGTGGGGGGGGGGGGGGCAACAGACAGATGACATGAGGTGCAAGCCGGTAGAAGCCTGATGGTGGTATGCGAGCAAAGCAGAGATGTCCAAGGCATGGGGCAGGGGGATGGAGGAGCAGCCTAAGGACTAGGTTATGCATTGGAGGGGTACGCTTTGATGAATAGGTGGGTTTCATCTGAAGAGGACGGGGAGCATACTGTCCTGTCAGACACTGAATCCAGTGTTTCTGATGAGGATTCTCCATTGCAAATTGATGTCCCTTGTAGTTGCTATTAAGCAAATTCTACAAATCACTGACGATGAGGATTCCACTACTGTGGCTAAAAAAAACTGATATGTTTAAACGGCAGAAGGTGGTTAAAAATCTGTTAACCCATTCTGACTATTTGGTGGACATCAGGCAGGAGCCCTAGTCTAATCCAGGGAAGAAATTCCCTCTGTCTAAACGGTCTCGCTATCTTCTCCCTGCAGAGTTATGTAACAAGTGGGAAAATTTAACGCCGGTGGATTCTCATGTCACCCGCCTTAGTAGTGTCGTCCACTCTGCCTGTCACCACTGTCACTTCACTGAAGGAACCGACAGATAAGCGTATGGAGGGATGCCTGAAATCTATTTACTCCCTTACAGGTGCTGTACATAGACCCACTATTGCGGCCTCTTGGGCTGCAAAAGTCATTGAACCATGGGTTCAGACATTAGAGGAAGAGCTGCCCGAGGATATATCAGACAATACCTGTCTCACATTACCACCACCGCCTATTACATTCAGGAGGAGTCCTCTGAAGGCGGGTGTGTTGGCAGCCAAGGCATCGACTACGTCTGTCTTGGCTCACCGTATTCTGTGGTTGAGGTCATGGAAGGTGGACCTAGACTCCAAAAAGACCTTGGAGGTACTGCCCTTTAAGGGGGACATTTTGTTTGGGGAAGACCTCAATAAAATTGTGTCTGATTTGGCCACTTCTAAGACTGCCTTTCTCCCAAATACTAATCCTTCTGTACAGAAGGCTAAAGGTACCACTTTTCGTTTCTTTCAGCCTCAAGGGAAAGCAAAAGGTCAGGCATACCCAAGACAATCTCGTGCTCCCAAAACCACTAAGCCCAAGGCAAAGCTGTCCTGGTTGGCCCATCAGCCTGCTTCTAAACAAGACAAGCCTGCCGTATGACGGGGGGGGTCTCCCCCTGGGGGACCTCAGGGTGGGAGGCCGACTTCTGCAGTTCACCCAGGTCTGGTTAATGACCACTTCAGATGCATGGGTGTGAGAAGTTGTCTCTCACGGGTATGCAGTCTCCTTCAAGAGAAATCCCCCTCGCCAGTTTTGCACCACGGTTATCCCTTCGGATCCGTTAAAGGCACAAGCTTTGCAAAAGGTTGTGAGTTCTCTCCTGAATACAGGAGTGGTAGTGCCGGTTCCTCTGGCCCAGAGAGGTAGAGGTTACTACTCGACCCTGTTTCTAGTTCCGAAACCCAATGGGTCTTTCCGGCCTATACTCAACCTCAAATCACTAAACAAGTTTGTGGGAGTGTCCAAATTTTGTATGGAAACACTGCGCTCAATTATACTGGCTATGGAACCCAGAGACTATGGTATCCCTGGATATACAGGATGCGTACCTGCATATACCTATTGCCATGTTTCATCAGCAGTATCTGCGGTTTGCTATTGGCAACCTCCATTATCAGTTCCAGGCTCTGCCAAATGGACTGGCTACGGCTCCTTGGATCTTCACCAAGGTCATGGCCGTAATGATGGCCCATCTCCATCGCCAGGGAGTCAGGATCCTGCCGTATCTGGATGACTTGCCGATTCTGGCAAACTCCCACGATGTCCTCCTCAGTCATCTACAACTGATGGTAAGCTTCCTACAAGCCCATGGGTGGCTCATCAATTGGAAGAAATCATCGCTGGTCCCAGCTCAGAGCATGGTGCACCTGGGAGCACTCCTGGACACACACAGTCAATGACTGTTTCTGTCTCCAGAAAAAGTCCTGAGACTTCAAGACAGGATAAGATGCTTCCTTTGTCATCCGAGAGTGTCGATACACTCTGCGATGCTAGTACTTGGCCTGATAGTGTCAGCATTCGACATGGTAGAGTATGCTCAATTTCATTCTCGCCCTCTGCAGAGGTTAATACTTTCCAAGTGGGACGGCCTACCTCATCGGATCAGATCTCACATGATCACTTTGACTCTGGAGGTTCGTCTGCCACTGAACTGGTGGCTACAGGACCAGCAATTGAGCGGGGGCCATTCCTTCTGGATCCCCGACTGGGTCCTGCTGACAACGGGGTGATGGGGTGCGGTGTTGGAGTAACACTCTTTTCAGGGTTGCTGGACCAGGGAGGAGTCACTCTTCCCAATAAACATTCTGGAGTTGCGGGTGGTGTTTAATGCATTGACTCGCCCTGCCTCTGGTACAGAACAGGCCATTCTAGTACAGTCAGACAATGCCACTACGGTGGCATACATAAACCTCCAAGGCGGCACTCGAAGCCACATGGCTATGATGGAAGTGTAAAGAATCCTTTGTTGGGCGGAACACCATCTGCCAGCAATATCGGCAGTGTTCATTCTGTGCATCCTAAACTGGGATGCGGACTTCCTCAGTCGCCAGGACGTGCACGCCGGAGAGTAGAGTCTTCATCCAGAAGTCTTTCAACTCCTAATGGACAAGTGGGGCCTACCAGACGTAGACATGATGGTGTCTCGACACAATCACAAGGTTCCGGTCTTCGGTTCAAGGACCAGGGATCCTCAAGCAGCGTTTGTAGATGCACTGGAAATTCCATGGAACTTTCGGCTGCTCTACGTGCTCCCTCCAGTGTCACTCCTGCCCAGGATTTTGCGGAAGTTCAAACAAGAAGGAGGATTTCTACTTCTAGTCGCTCCAGCGTGGCCCAGACGGCATTGGTTGTCAGACCTGCAGGATCTATCGACAGAGTGTCCTCTTCTACTTCCTCAGCACCCAGACCTCCTCGTACAGGGCCCTTGTCTTTATCCGGACCTGACCAGGCTGGCTTTGACGGTGTGGTGCTTGAGGTATCACTTCTGAGAGCCAAAGGATTCTCTGAGGCGGTCAACCAAACTATGTTAAAAGCCTAGAAACCGGAATCTGCTCAGATTTATTACAGGGTCTGGAATTCTTACTTCACCTGGTGTGCTGATAAGAATTATGATGCATACAGATTCAGAACTTCCAGAATTCTGGCTTTTCTGCAAAGAGGCCTGGACTTAGGGCTGTAACACATGCTCCGGTTTTCCCCGGATGGCAAAAAGCTGGACAAACTTTGTCTGGCTGTTTGCCATCCGGGAGGGTCTTTCACACACAAAGGCTTTGAGCCATGTGTAATGCTGTGCGCATGCGCAGCGGCGGCAAATAAAAAAATCATTGTGTGTGAAAGCTCCCCTTCACACACATGGTTCACTGCCTCCAAAGATGGCACGGCCCCGGCACGGCAGCCGGACCTTCCAGTGGATAGTTCCGGCTGCAACCCGGCAGCCGTGCCGGGGCCGTGCAGTGTGAAAGGACACATTGTTGTGAATGTGTCTCAGCAGCACGGCTGCGTCAAAAAGCCATCCAGGATTTTGCCGGGCGGTGGGAGCTGGCGCGTGTGTTACAGCCCTTAGGTCTTCGTGTGGCCTCCCTCAAGGTTCACATATCTGCCTTGTCAGTATGGTTTCATTGAAAAATTGCATCTATACCTGACGTTCATACATTCACTCAGGGTGTCTTACGGATTGTCCCTCCTGTGGCTCCATGGGATCTGTATGTTGTCCTGAATGCCCTGCAAGAGTCTCCAGTTGAACCTCTTGAGACGGTGGACCTTAAATGGCTCACGGCCAAGGCCTTGTTCTTACTGGCTATTGCCTCTGCAAGAAGGGTGTCGGACTTAAGCATATTATCCTGTCGTCCACCTTTTCTAATATTTCATTGTGACAAGGCAGTTCTTAGAACTCGTCCAGGTTATTTACCTAAGGTGGTGTCATCTTTTCACCTTAACCAAGAGATTGTGGTTTCCGGCCTTTATCTCTTCTGGTTTGTCCTGCAAAGAACGGTCTTTGGATGTGGTACGGGCTCTCCGTATATATATGCCTCTATCAGGAGGTCAGATTCCCTTTTTGTTTTGTTTGGTTTTCACAAACGTGGCTGGCCTGCGAATAAGCAAACCGCGGCCAGATGGAATAGAATGGTGATTGCACAAGCTTATGGTCTCCCAGCTCCTGCTGCTATTAATGCCCATTCTTCTCGGTCTGTTGGACCTTCTTGGGCGGCCTGACGTGGCACGTCCACAGAACAATTGTGCAAGGCGGCTACATGGTTCTCTGTGAACACATTTTTTAGGTTCTATGCCTTTGATACTTCCACCTCCCAGGATGCTTCCTTTAGACGCCGGGTTCTCATACCCACTAAGGTGTATCCTCTACTCTCCTGATCTGTCCCCCTCTGTCCTCTCTCAGGTTTCCAGCTGCCTCTCCGCAATCTCCTCTTGGATGTCTGAGCACTCTCTGAAGCTCAACATGGACAAAACTGAACTCATCATCTTTCCCCCATCTAGAGCAACACCCCCAACCAATATCTCTAACACTGTTCACAACACCACCATCTTCCCCGTTCCCCAACTCCGCTGCTTGGGCGTCACTCTTGACTCCTACCTCTCCTTTGCACCCCACATCCAAGCTCTGGCACAATCCCGTCAGTTCCAGCTACGCAACATTGCTCGTATCAGGCCATTTCTCTCCCAGAGTGCAACTAAACTTATCATCCACTCACTGGTCATCTCCCGACTCGACTACTACAATGTTCTCACTGGCCTCGCTTGCTCCCATCTTGCTCTCCTCCAATCTGTCCTCAACTCCGCAGCTAGGTTTATCTTCCTCTCCCGCCGCTCCACATCTGCCACTCCCCTTCGACAAAATCTATACTGGCTCCCATTCCCCAACAGTATCCTCTTCAAACGCCTATCCTCACATACAAGGCCATCTCTAATTCCACTACCCCCTACATCTCCAACCTCATCTTCCTTCATACTTCCTCCCGCCCCCTCCGGTCGACCAATGACCATCGCCTCTCCACCGCCCTGGTCACTGCTTCCCATGCTCGAGTTCAAGACTATGACCGTGCTGCACCCCTTCAGTGGAACGCACTCCCTCGCTCCATTAAACTCTCCCAGACCTTGCAAAGCTTCAAACGGGCACTTAAAACCCACCTATTCATCAAAGCATACCCTCCCGACGCATAAGCTAGTCCTGAGGCTGCTCCTCCATCCCCCTGCCTCATGTCTCGAACATCTCATCTTTGCTTAAATACTGCCATCAGGCTACCTCCCACTTACTTGCACCTCATGTCTTCTGTCTGTTGACCCTTCCCACTAGATTGTTAGCTCTTCAGAGCAGGGCTCTCTTTCCTCCTGTTATGCCCTCTTCTCGACACATTTCACTCGCAGTTCTCCCCTACTCAGCGACCATCTTTACCCGCTTTTTCTCCTGCTGGTAAAGGCTCATCTCCATCTATGGCCACCAACCCCTAGTAGTACGATGATCACTACCTCACTACCTACATCTTAGCTGTATTATGTCTTGAGAATGTGTGGTGCTCCTTGTTACCTGTACTCTATTTCTGTTATTTATTTACTGTAATGCTAAGTTTTGTCTCCCTGTACTGTGCTTTGTATGGCACTGTGAAACACTTGTGGCACATTATAAATAAAATGTAATAATAATAATAATAATAATAATAATAATAATATTTGTTTTGGTTTTTAAATGTGTTTTTGTAGTGTTTTTCCCATTTTTCTTGTGATATTATGGTAATGTTATTACATTTGTGCGAGTTGTATGTGCATAATGGTAAAACATCTGGGTGTGAGTTTAAAGTGTGCGAGTTGTGAAACATGCAGTTTGCATGTTCCTGCACCCTATTACATTGGTCAAGTTTGAAAAATGTGTGATTTTAGTGCTAAACTTGCACATTTCTACAAACTCGCATTCCATTACCTGTTTCAGGGCTGTAAATGAGCATTTTGCAAAAGTGATCAGATAGAAGATGGTAATTACTCTAAATTGCCACAAGGCGTCAGTGGAGGCTAATTGGAAAGCAACTGTAGATACAGTTTGCAAATGTAAGGAAACAATGGGGGTCATTCCGAGTTGATCGCTCGCTAGCTACTTTTAGCAGCCATGCAAACACATTGTCGCCGCCCACCGGGGAGTGTATTTTTGCTTTGCAATAGTGCAGACGCTTGTGCAGCAGAGCGGCTGCAAAATAAATTTTGTGAAAAACAAGACCAGCCCCATAGTTACTCTTCGTGTGTGTTGATTCTAATGACGGAGGGACGGCTTTTGACGTCACACACCCGCCCAGCGAATGCCCAGCCACGCCTGCTTTTCCCCGACACGCCTGCGTTTTTCTAAGCACTCCCTTAAAACGGTCGGTTGCCACCCAGATACGCCCACTTCATGTCAATCTTCCTGCATTCTGCCGTGCGACTGAAAGCTTGGCTAGAACCTGTGCAAAACCACAAAGGACTTTGTACCCATACGTCGCGCGTGCGCATTACGGTGCATACGCATCCGCAGAAATACCGATTTTTAGCCTGATCGCTGTGCTGCGAACAACGGCAGCTAGCGATCAACTCAGAATGACCCCCAATGTCACTTCTGTAGCTGACTCAAACTGAAAATAAGCATCAAGAATGTTCAGCACCAGGTGGTAAGTATAAGCCAAAGAATTAATAGCACTTAAAGGCAGTGCACTTGGACATAGAAAGTACAATGATTAGAAAGAGTACAGTAAGCCATGGAAAGACAGCATCTCCTATCAGAAAAAAGGCAGAGCAATGGCGGTACCTCCATGAAGCCCCAGGAACAGTGGTCATCCAGTTCCAGTTGCTTGTAGGTTGCTGAATTTCTATAATGCAGATTAGGGCAGAGTGCAGCACAAGATGCAATGTCTATCAGGCCAACAGAGCAGCTGTTCCGGCTCCTGGACTATCCAGTCTGAGCAGCAATACCTGAGAGGGAGTCTGCTTTGCAGTGTTCCGATCAGTTGGTTTTGAGAACACTTCAGCCCTCAATTTATGATCCTCAATGGACACTTTGACATCCAAAAAATGAATGGATGTTTTACTATGCATTGACGTAATCTTGATAGTTGATGGTCGTGCATTGATAGCTTCATTGAGGCATAGGAGGGTCTCTTCATCCCCAACCCATAAGAGAAACAAGTCATCGATATAGCGCATGTATGTTTTAATGTACCTAGCAGTATCGGGGGTGGAAAAAAACATGAACTCCTCTTCAAAAAACATATAAATATTTGCGTAACTATGCGCGACATTACTACCCATGGCACATCCCGACAGTTGCCTGTAGAATGTGCCATTATAGATGAAATAATTCCGGGTTAATGTAAGTTCAAGAAGTTTCATGAAGAGCTCAATGTTCAAATCAGTGATACCCTCATTGGTATAAAAGGTTCTTACTGCTGCTAAACCTTGTACGTGTGGAATCGATGTGTACAGACTGTTGATGTCCATTGTACATAAAATTGCGTCTGCCGGAACATCTGCGATGTCAATTAGGCGATTAAGAAAACTTGTAGTATCTTTAATCAGTCTGCCATGTCGGATCACATACGGTTGCAAGATGTTGTCAAGGTACATGGCAATAGGCTGGTAGAGAGAATCTTTGTCGGAAATGATGGGGCATCCAGGGGGGTGTATCAGGTCCTTATGTATCTTTGGGACGGTATACAAAATCGGACTCACCGGTAAAGGTTGCCGTAGAGCCATCAGGAGTGAATCATCCAAATGACCCGCTGCTCTGGCCTGTTGTAAAAATGCTGGTCAATTCCGATTGATATTGGTGAGTGGGATCGGCATCCAATTTTTGGTACACTTCGGTATATGCCAGCTGACATTCAATTTCAGACATGTAGTCCCCTAGGTCCTGGACCACGATAGCACCCCCTTATCTGCTGGATGGATGACAATGTCTCTGTATCCCGAGAGGTTTTTCAATGCTATATTTTCCTATTTACTCAAATTGTGGTGTTGGATAGGTTGAGCTTTCACAAATTTTTGGACCGAGTCATCCATCAACCGCGTGAAAGTTTGAATGGAGGTGTTCTGTGAACAGGGATCAAATTTGGAGCGACTTCTTTTCCTCAAAAATGGAAAAGAAGTTGCTCCAAATTTGATCCCTGTTCACAGAACACTTCCATTCATTATTTGGATTTCAAAGTGTTGTTACGACCCGGATGCTCAGGACTGGAGAGATCTTATACAGTAGTTCAGAGCAGCAGGACGTAATGCTGGGAAAGGGAAACGGAATGGGAAATGTTACTACCTGGAGGCTCAGGACTGGAGAGATCTTATACAGTAGTCCAGAGCGGCAGGATGTAATACAGGGAAAAGGGAAACGGAATGGGAATAGCCCCTGGCACCCTACCTCCGTTGTTTTACCCGTGCTGTCAATTCACTCTTGCGAGACTATGGTTTCTTGGGCCCATGGCAGCCGCGTTTGAAGGGCGGATTAAGTCTGCCCAACTCCGATGCCCCCTCAGGTCTTAAGGAGAGACAAAGAGTGAACTGAGACAGGGTAATAACAAGCGGCCCTCTAACTGAAACAACAAGGCCAGGGGCTACTGGCTAACCTAAAACAAAAAGTATGCGCGGCTTGCCGCCAAGGAAAAGGTCAACCAAAGATACCACTTGTCCACTCCCCTACACGGCACCGCCGAGCTCCGGGGAGGACAATGGAAGCGGAAACCTCCGCAATGCTCCAGTACAAACAAAACAATACTAAAGCGGCCTAGGCCGCAACACGCGGCAAGGCCGCCACTCACGAAACCCGGGTGAGAACCCCAACCGACTGCCACAGGTAAATGAGGACAAGAAGGATTCCCAAGATACAGGAACTCAGGGAGCAGGACGGACCGGATACGACAGACCAAGAACAGACGTTCACCAAACATGAGCAGCATGCAGGAAGCTATCACCGGCGTTAGTGTGAGGCACTGAGGAGGCATATAACAGGGAACCCTCCAATAGAAACACAAAGGCTAATGAACAAATGCCGTGCAGCTGCTTTGCTGCACGAGAAGGGGAAAACAGGTGAATGCTGATTAGTGCAACGGGGAACGCGGTCCGCCTGTGGCGTCCCCGTTGCTAAGGACCCGGCGGCCCTGCACGCACGGCGTCCTAGCGTTGCCAGGGAGACGGCGGCTTGCACGCGCCTAGCGTCCCGGCGTTGCTAGGCGCCGTGCAGAAGAAACAAGAAGAGAGGCGCGGCGCCCGTGACCGCTGCTCTGTCAGCGAGCGGGCGCACCGCCATGCCTAACAAGTGTCCATTGAGGATCGTAAATTGAGGACTGAAGTGTTCTCAAAACCAACTGATCGGAACACGCTATTACTATCCTCTAGTTTCCATCTCAAACCTCTAAAGAAAGGGTTACCAAAATCCCAGATGATGTGGCTAGAATTGATAGTAATCAAGTGATCCAAAAGGCCCTTGGCTTGTTACACTAGAGGTCCGAATCTCAAAGACATGGTGATCCATACGGACATTACTGGATTTGTGAAATGTATTTCCGCCCCTCACTTTTTATCTAAGCCTCCTGGCTGCTGTAAGTGTCCCCGATGCACCACTTGTTCCCATATGATTACGAGCTCCTCATTCAAACACCCGCATACTTCAAAGAATATCTTCATTAAACATACCCTTTCGTGTCTTTCCACCCACGTGATCTGTATCATCGTTTGCCCATGTCATTTATATTACGTGGGCAAAACGATTCGTACAAAACGATTCGTACAGCCCGAGAACATATGGCCCTGCATCGTTCTTCGATTGGGAAAGCCATTGCCAGTGGGTACTCAGATCAACCCGTAGCACGTCATTTTCAACAGTTGGGCCACCCCCTTTCATCTTTGAAACATATGCTAATAGATCACGTTCCAGCTTCTTTACAAGGTGGGGATCGAGGTGGAAAGCTTTTAAGATGCGAAATGAAATGGATCCACTATCTTAATACAGTGTCTCCAGCAGGGTTGAATGAACGTCAGAATTGGAACTCTTTCCTCTAATTTATCTATTTATACAGTAGTTTATTTGCTTATACACTGAGATAGAGTATCCTTGTGGATCGTTTGATGTTTATTTATCTATATCTTGTTGCTACTTTGTAACATTTTGTGTTGTTTCCATGCACTTCTATGTACCTTAAGTGTTAATATGTGCTTCAATTTTTTCCTTCAGCCGCTGTGGGAGGCCGGGGAGACAATGCAGCTGCGGGCGTCTGGTTGCCTGGTAACGTATGACGTGTCTCCGGGATTGTGCTGGTGCCTGTGAACTGACGTAATTGGTAAGCGGCCGCAGTGGACGGACGTCACGCGGGAAGCTACCGGAACCCGGCTTCCTCCAGCGGCGGGAGGCTTTTTGGTATTTAGGAAAGTTACCTTTGTTGTTCATGTTTGTTTTGTCGTTTAGCCTGACAGCATGTGGCTTAAAAACGGTACCTGCGAGTACCGAAACGTTGCTTAAGGATCTGCTGTCATGACAGTTTAACTTCTACCAATACATGTTTTATTCATTGGAGCGCCGCAGTCTTCTTCCTACTATTGCATTATTCATTACTGAAGGCACCCTCCAATTAGTATTCACATTAGCACCGAGTGCTGGTTCACACTTTGGATTTTATATATATATATATATATATATATATATATATTAACTTGGAGGCTAAGAGGAAAAGGGGGCAATATAGGGAGCACCCCACCCCACCCCACCATACAGTAACAGTAAGTACCCACCATCACACACAGCGGCCATACTACACTACCCCCCATTGTTAGTATACAGTAACTGCGGCCAGAGCGACCCCCCACTCACGCAGCCCCAGTAGACGGCAGCCTTTCAAACCACCTCTCCCCAGCTCCACACACACAGCAACAATCCGTAGTTCCCCTATCCCCTACTGACATATAGAACACCGTCTGGCACATCCCCCCCTCTCCCCGCGCAGACATAACACAGCCGTCGCCTGCTTCGCAGCAGTGGTATTCTCCCTTACCCGCAGCACACATATCGGCACCGTCTCTTCCTCCTTCCCTGCAGGGGGCTGGCGGCGCGGCGACTGTGTCCCACTCTTCTCCCCACAGCACAGCAGCAATCAAGTGCATCCCTGCTGCACCTCTTTAACAGTAGTGGCGGCGGTTGCCACCTGTCTCCCCCTACCCGGTAGCAGCCTTTCTCTCCAGCGTGCAGAGCTCCTTCATGTCCAGCTTGTGCTGTGCTTTGGAGGCAGGGCAGAGATCCTTGGTTTGCGGCGCAGGAGGGAACTGGAGACAACCCTGTGGTCCTCATCCACACAAGTGACTAGGTGTACCGACTCTGAGGCTCACCGCGGGCAGTGCTACAGCTAGCGACAGTGGTCGAGGCCCTGCAGGTTCTGCTGGCGGTCCTGCGCCCACAGTGCTTTTGCGCTGTGTGCCTGGCATCGCTGGACCATAGCTAGTTACGGCCCTAGATCTCACTGCAGGATGTGAACATTTTCGTTCATTAATGAAGGAGAACTCGTTCATATCATGCAGTGTGTAGGCGCCAATGAATTATGATGCACGACCCTGCGCTCGTTAATCGTTGGTGCCCCGTCGCTTATGCATACAGGCCAATATGGACAATCTCGTCCATATTAGCATGCAGTGCAATGGAGCCGGGTGACGGGGGGAGTGAAGAAACTTCACTCTCCCGTCACCTCCCCCCCACCGCCAGGTCACCCATCAGCTGTATACGCCGTGGGGCAGCTCGGCGGATGATCGCCTAGTTTGTAGGGCCCATAAGGAAAAATTTATACGAAGAGAGGGGCCCACATTCCATGCAAAGTTACATGTTTAGTATACATTTTTCACCATTGGGTAATAAATAGGAGCCCTTATAAACTTTTGTCTTGGAGCCTACAATATTTCTAGGTATGCCTCTGGGCCTGTTCTGGCTACACCCCTGACTAGGTAGTAACAGTGCATCAAAGTAATTCCAATCAGTTTTTTTTTTATATGAGCAAGTAATAAACCATACCTCCCAACTTTTATGATTTGGTCCTCGAGACAACTGCGCGCCGAAGCCGCGTCCGGGAAAGGGCATGGCCTATGTGAACACGAACCACGCCCCCATTTTCATAACTGAGGGGGCATGCCCATGTGAGCTGCTGGCATACCCTCTCTCCCTCTGTCACCTCGCTGCTCTGCTAAACAGGGCAGCGAGTGACAGGAGCCTCCTAACGTGGATAGGATAGCATGTCAGTCCCAGAAAAAAACTGGACCGTCCCGCGAAAAATGGGAACAGTTGGGAGGTATGAATAAACTGCAAGTTGATACTTGTAGTCCAAATTAATTTTCCATGGTGGAATATATTAAAACTCTATCCTTCCAGATATAGCAAGCAGGTTATATTAAGTGAGCATGTATCAGAACAAAATCCAGGTGTACTTCAGGACAATACAGGACACAGACTGAATACACACACTAGGAAGGGAAACTAATTCCCATTTTCCACCAAAATCCTGCATCAGACCTGGTATTGTGAATATGGATCCAACCCTAGACTTGGCTTCAGACCTCGTTTCCCCAGCCCTGCGGAACCCTATGGATGTCATTAAGAATGTCCTTTTTCAGGCTGACAAAGATGAGGTCACAAAGGTTAAAAAAAACAAGGGGTAGGGGGAAGACACTGCTCACAGCATTGTGGCAATGATGGTCGACAAGTTTCCAGTGTGTGGCCAGGAGTTCCTGATTGTTTACAGTTTTATGCTGTTTTATAGAGCTTGATGCAGCTTCTCAATCTGTGCTACCTAGTTCAGGGTTGGAGGAGGAGGGCGCAATTCTTGGCTGAGAGGGCTAGATCTTGACGACAATATTTGTGCAGGAGAAGAGTCTTGATTAATTTCATCCAGCATCACATCCATACTCAGAATGAGCACTGCAATGGAACGTAGACTGTGGGTCAGAGAAGCTTTCATGCTGACTACAAGATTTTCAGGAGGATCAGTAGATGGCACAGTACTGGATATTGCGTGCAGCATTCTACTATATATTGTACCAAGCAGACTGCCAACTACCAGAAGCCCATCACCCAAAGCAGGAGATTATTGCACAGTCTCTTGTTTATTTGGAGTTAGGATTGGCACAGTCTGCAAAATAGTGTAACTGGTTATGCGGGCAATGTTAGATACCCATTATTATTATCATTATCCTTTTTTTATATGGAGCTATAAGGGCTCCATAGCACGTAACAAAGTAATTAAACAAATTAGCAAAACAAGTGTTACGTTCTTGGTGCTCTGAACAAAGAGGTATTGTGTAGAAAGTCCAGAGCACAAGAACGTGACGCTGAAATAATGGCAAGGTGTAATAATAGCCCCTAGCAGCCTACCTCCGTTGTTTCACCCGCGTGGTCAGTTTACGCCTGCGAGACTATGGTTTCTTGGGCCCACGGCAGCCGCGTTTGAAGGGCGGATAATGTCTGCCCAACTCCGATGCCCCCAGGTCTTAATGTGAGACAAGGCGTAAACCGAGACGGGATGATAACAAGGGGACCTCTAACTAAACCAAACAGAGAGCTAGGGGCTACAAAGAGACCTAAAACTAAACGTATATGCGGCACAGCCGCCAGGATAAACAACAAAGGAAATGCTGTCTACACGCCGACACAATACTGTTGTGTACCGGCGGTGACAGCATATGCAGAACCCTCTGCAAAACACCAGTAACAAATATAACTAAAGAATACAGCGGCCTAGGCCGACGGACGCGGCAAAGCCGCTACTCACGAAACTGGTACAAATACTGGCAAACGGACAGGAACCCCCAATGTAGCAGACACAGGCTCTCAGAACCGGAGCACAGGCAGAATCCCAAACGACAGACCAGTGGACACCAAGAAGCCACAGGACTTCTGGACAGGAACGCTTCACGGCAGAACACTGGATCAGACACTGGAACAGACACTGGAACAAGGCTGGAAGCAGCTAGACAGAAGCTGCTAGACAGAAGCTCAGAAACTCAGGAACTGGCAGGAACTAGCTCAGAACTATCACCGGCCTCTGTGTATTGCACTGAGCCAGAATATAACAGGGAGCCCTAATTAATTATGTTGTGCAGCTGCCCTGTTGCACGACTCCAAACTGACAAGATGCAATTAACAGACAGGTGAGGCCAAACACATGGAAACAGGCTGCAATTACACAGACTCACCACCGGCAGCAAACAGGAGTCTTCTAAACCAGAGCAAAGGGAAATCCTGGCCTGCAAGAGAACTATAACATAAAATACATAAACGGAAAACAGGAATGAACCACTACCTATGGTTCATAACAGTACCCTCTCCTTAAGGGTGGGCTCCGAACACCCCATGACATCCACGGGGACCAGAAACAGAAGTATAACATAAAATACATAACCAAAATGCAAAACAGAAATGAGCCACTGCCGTGGCTCATCACAGTACCCCCCTTGAGGAGGGGTCAACGGACCCCAAAATTCAGACTTTCCAAAACAAGGGTACATATAAAAAAAGACCTGACACACTGGTCTAACAGGCAAGAAAACAGCTTGTAACAGTGCCCCCCCCCTTGATGGTGGCCACTGGACACAAGACAAGAAACATTTTTTTTTTTTTTTATACACAACAAGGCAAGAGTCAGCAATATTTCTTTTTCTTCTTCTTCAACTTTTTTCCCTGTGCCTGCTTGAAGACACCAGGAAAGGAAGACATCTCTGGCTCAAAAAATTCTTCAAAATATATAGGTCGAGCAGTCAGATGATTCTTTCCTTTCCTACTAGAATGCCCAGGCACATAAGAAATCTCATCAGTTTCAGAATCTGAGAACAGACCATAGATTGGTTCCATTCCCCTAGGTACTGAAACTTTAGGAGAATTCCTGTGGGGAGAAGACAGGAAAGCACATCCAGCAGCAATGGTAATAGGCTGTGATTTTTGTGCTGACTGGCTGGAGTGCTTCACTGTGACCAAGTCATTACAGACCTTCCTCGAGGCTGTGACTTTCTGAACCCCACCAGGGGCAGTGACTTTCAGAACCCCACCCGGGGCAGTGGACTATGGGAACCCCGCTGGGGCAGTGGCCTTCGGGAACCCCGCTGGGGCAGTGGCCTTCGGGAACCCCGCTGGGGTCAGCACCTCGGATTCTTTTACTGGGCCCGGGCCGTCAGCCTCCCTCACTGGGACCGGGCCGTCAGCCTCCCTCACTGGGACCGGGCCGTCAGCCTCCCTCACTGGGGCCGGGCCATCAGACTCCCTCACTGGGAACGGGCCGTCAGCCTCCCACTCTGGGACCGTGCCGTCAGCCTCCCACTCTGGGACCGGGCCGTCAGCCTCCCACTCTGGGACCGGGCCGTCAGCCTCCCACTCTGGGACCGGGCCGTCAGCCTCCCACTCTGGGACCGGGCCGTCAGCCTCCCTCGCTGTGTTGATAATTATCGAAACGTCTCCCGGGATTATGACCTCCGGGACTTTTACTGAAGCTATGACCTTCAGTACCTCCACTAAAGCTATGCCTCTTGAGTCCTTTCCTGGGGAAGCGACTGTCACTGACCTGGGTTGGGGATGTTGTGGACTCGGGGGTTCTTCCGATGGTCGGGAAAAGGAACCACAGGTGGGTCGGAGCAGGGATGGTCGGATATAGGATTTCCTCATACGAGACTCTGATAGTTAGGCTTGGTGAAAGAATGCTGAGGAACTTTATTAAGGGAAGGGAGCAATACAGCGTCACATGAAAGGAAGTGAACTTGTGGGCAATGTCAAAAAGTTACTGGAGAATTCGTGAGCAATGTTCAACTGATGAATGAAGAATTTGTGAGCGATGTTTAGAGACACTGATGAATGAAGAACTTGTGAGCGATGGTAGATGACACTGAAGAATTTGTGAGCGATGTTTCAAAGACACTGATGAATGAAGAACTCGTGAGCGATGATGAAAGACACTGAAGAATTTGTGAGCGATGTTTAAAAGACACAGATGAATGAAGAACTTGTGAGCGATGGTTAAAGACACTGAAGAATTTGTGAGCGATGTTTAAAGACACTGATGAATGAAGAACTTGTGAGCGATGATGAAAGACACTGAAGAATTTGTGAGCGATGTTTAAAGACACTGATGAATGAAGAACTTGTGAGCGATGATGAAAGACACTGAAGAATTTGTGAGCGATGTTCAAAGACACTGATGAATGAAGAACTTGTGAGCGATGAAGAAAGACACTGAAGAATTTGTGAGCGATGTTTAAGGACACTGATGAATGAGGAACTTGTGAGCGATGGTGAAGGACACTGAAGAATTGGTGAGCGATGTATAAGGACACTGATGAATGAGGAACTTGTGAGCGATGGTGAATGACACTGAACGCTGGAAACACTAAAGTTGGTTCGGCCCGCAGGCCTTGCTGAATCCAGGGAGTGCTGGCAACTGCACTGCAGAGGAACACACTAGTTGCTCGGATTACTGGTGACTGTGCTGCAGGAAGGCACCCTGAATGCTAGATGCACTGGAGTATAGCTGCTGGAAAACACACTGCGTACGGGAGCTCTGGCATCCACTTCAGAAAAGAGACGATACTCAGGCGCCGAGGCTCTGCCCGGCATCCGGTTTTGAATCTCCCGCCTCTATTGGATTGGTGAAGCGGGTTCGTGACATCACCTGCTCCCCGCCCACGTGACGCCGGCTGTCATGGCGGCGCCCACGCTCCGGGGAACAGCTGGGAGCCACGACAGCCAGACGCCGGGACCCGAGGACCGCCGGAGACGAGGACCGCCAAACGGACCAGCAGCCACGCAGGGGTAAGCGTGGCAGCCGCTGCCCCTGGCGTGTGACAGTGACTTCTAGACCCTTCTCTGGGGCTGTGTCTCTCGAGACCCCACTTGGGGATATTACTTCAAAGATCCCTTCTGGGGTTTTGCTTCTCGAGTTCCCTTCTAGAACTATGGTTTTAGACACCTTTTCTGGGGTTGCGCTTTTCAAGTCCCTACCTGGGGTAACAACTTCTGAGACCCCTTCTGGTATTGACATTTGAGCTATTATATCTGATGTCCCACTATGACCCAGAGCATCGGGTACCGCTCCAGGACTCTGGGCATCGGACACCGCTCCAGGACCATGGGCATCGGGCACCACTCCAGGACCCTGGGCATCGGGCACCACTCCAGGACCCTGGGCATCAGGCACCACTCCAGGACCCCGAGCATCAGGCACCGCTCCAGGACCCCGAGCATCAGGCACCACTCCAGGACCCCGAGCATCAGGCACCGCTCCAGGACCCCGAGCATCAGGCACAGCTCCAGGACCCCGAGCATCAGGCACCGCTCCAGGACCCCGAGCATCAGGCACCGCTCCAGGACCCAGGGCATCGGGCACCGCTCCAGGGGTTTGCAACTCTGCTTCAACAGGAAAATCAAGAGAGGAGAGAAACATTCTCCTTTGGTTCCTGAATCTATAATGGGGCTCCCTAGCCCAAGGACCCCAATTATAGGACAGAGTGCTTTTTAGTGTGGGTTGTGCGACAAGTACCTCTGCCACAGCAGAGACAGGAGTAGGTCTTGTATCCTGACTCAACTTGGCCAGAGGGCAGGACTTGTCGCCACACTTTGGCTTGCGCAACTCACAGGTCTGCAGATAGTGGCCTAAACCCCCACAATATAGGCATAAATTTAAGTTTCTACGACGCAGACGCTCCTCTTCTGAGAGCCTGGGCCGCAGAAAACTTTTAAACTTTTTCTCTCCAACTGAACCTGAGTATTCTCTTGTCACCATACTGTGAGCAAGAGTCTCTTTAGAGGATGAACTCTCAACAACTTCTGGCAAAATAAGCAAAATTTTGGTCAGAAGGTTTTGCAGTTGCTTTAAGGATTGCTGCAAAACTTCCAGCCGCTCAGGTTTCAAAGCACTGAAACCAGAGTTCAGGGCTGAGAGAGACGCCTGCAGGGCTTGCATAGTAGACATAGGAGGATTTCAAACTAAACAAGACAAGACTAGACAAGATTCTAGACAAGATTCTTGCACACTGAATTCTAGACAGGACTGGATTCTAAACACCGGACTGGATTCTGCACACTGAGTTCTAGACAGGACTGGATTCTTGACAGGACTGGATTCTAAACACCGGACTGGATTCTAAACACCGGACTGGATTCTGCACACTGAGTTCTAGACAGGACTGGATTCTAGACAGGACTGGATTCTAGACAAGTCACTGGACTGGGCCAAAAAAGAAAAAACTACTATTTAGCTTTGTTTCTTTTTTGTTGTATGGCCGGTGATAATGTTACGTTCTTGGTGCTCTGAACAAAAAGGTATTGCGTAGAAAGTCCAGAGCACAAGAACGTGACGCTGAAATAATGGCACGGTGTAATAATAGCCCCTAGCAACCTACCTCCGTTGTTTCACCCGCGTGGTCAGTTTACGCCTGCGAGACTATGATTTTTTGGGCCCACGGCAGCCGCGTTTAAAGGCGGATAATGTCTGCCCAACTCCGATGCCCCCAGGTCTTAATGTGAGACAAGGCGTAAACCGAGACGGGATGATAACAAGGGGACCTCTAACTAAACCAAACAGAGAGCTAGGGGCTGCAAAGAGACCTAAAACTAAACGTATATGCGGCACAGCCGCCAGGATAAACAACAAAGGAAATGCTGTCCACACGCCAACATAATACTGTTGTGTACCGGCGGTGACAGCATATGCAGAACCCTCTGCAAAACACCAGTAACAAATCTAACTAAAGAATACAGAAGGCCTAGGCCGACGGATGCGGCAAAGCCGCTACTCACGAAACTTGTACAAATACTGGCAAACGGACAGGAACCCCCAATGTAGCAGACACAGGCTCTCTGAACCGGAGGACAGGCAGAATCCCAAACGACAGACCAGTGGACAGAAACGCTTCACGGCAGAACACTGGATCAGACACTGGAACAGACACTGGAACAAGGCTGGAAGCAGCTAGACAGAAGCTGCTAGACAGAAGCTCAGAAACTCAGGAACTGGCAGGAACTAGCTCAGAACTATCACCGGCCTCTGTGTATTGCACTGAGCCAGAATATAACAGGGAGCCCTAATTAATTATGTCGTGCAGCTGCACTGTTGCACGACTCCAAACTGACAAGATGCAATTAACAGACAGGTGAGGCCAAACACATGGAAACAGGCTGCAATTACACAGACTCACCACCGGCAGCAAACAAGAGTCTTCTAAACCAGAGCAAAGGGAAATCCTGGCCTGCAAGAGAACTATAACATAAAATACATAAACGGAAAACAGTAATGAACCACTACCTGTGGTTCATAACAACAAGAAAACAGCGACTTACAGTGCAAGACAATGTAGGACAAGTACATGTACCACCGCTTCATCTCCTTGCTGGAAGGATAACGCCTAGATGACACCATCCAAGGAGTCCTGAGTAGTGGGTATCTGCAGTGTGCTGGTGCCGTGGATGGGACGGTATGTGGTTGTTAGGTCGACTTCACTTAGGTCAATAGGTCAACATGGTTAAAAGGTCGACACTATTGGTCGACATGGTTAAAAGGTCGACATTGACAAAAGGTCGGCATGGTAAAGGTCAACACAGAAAAATGTCAACATGAGTTTTTCATATTTTTTTTCATTTGTGGAACTTTTCATACTTTATGATCCACGTGGTCTACGATTGGGAATAGTAACCTGTGGTAGCAGAACAAGGCAACTTGCCCAAAGCATGGCAAGCGTATGCGGCACATTAATTGGTGTTCCCACTGATTTTTGCAGATTAAATGACACCCATAAAAGTAAAAAAACTCATGTCGACCTTCACGTGTCGACATTTTTCATGTTGACATTTACTCCATGTCAACCTTTTTCCTGTGTCGACCTAGTGCATGTCGACCAATAGTGGTCGACCTAGTGACTATCGACCTAATTAGGGTTGACCCAATGATCACCATCCAGATGGGATACACATCCACATCATTGCCCCCCTGTGACAACACAGTTGACTATTATAATCAGAAAGGGTGGCATTTGATTATCCTACAGGCTATAGTGGACCACAAATACTGGTAAGCACGTTGTACTAATGTGTGTTCTTGTTTGGGGGGTTTTGAGCTGGAAAATCTAATAAACCTTTATTTTTAGTTTCACATATGTCTTCATAAGGTGGCCTAAATTATCACATGATGCCAGAGTTATAGTCAACTCTGATATTTTCCATATTGTGAAAGACAAGCAGAGTGGATGGTTTTTCACTAGAGAGGTAAGAATATGCTGTCCTTTTTCTCATTTTCTCCCCTAAACCTATATTCATGTGCTATAGCAGGTAATGTGTATACAGTCCCTGTAATTTTCCCCCACCCCCTTAGTTGCCAGATGTGTCAGCATTGTAGTGTGATGGCTAACATTACTTCCACTTACCTAGTGAAAGCTAGCCACCGCATCACCTTAAGTCTGAAATACAGCATTGGGGGAATTTGTTTCTGTAGCCAAATACATAATATGTACATACGTCCCAATATTGGGAGAAGTGAAGGAGGGACACATTGGCGCGGCTACGCCGTGCCTGCCCGGAAAGGGGGCATGGCCTATAGAAATGGGGCATGGATTCACGGAAGTGCCTCGATCGTGAGCCACGCCCCCGTTTTTCATCAGTATGGGGGCATGGGCAGCGCTCTGGGAGCTGCTGGCATGCTCCCTGTCCCTCTAGTGGGTAGATATTGTGCGCATGCGCACAGCATCTATTCACCGCTGCTCTGCTCTGAACCGAGCAGAGCAGCGAGTGTCTGGAGCCTCCCAACTGCCCTCCCCCACCGCAGGAAACTGAGGCCCGCGGAGGGGACAGCAGTATATAAAGACCACCTTTCTGTCAAAGTGACAGGTACCACGCCCCCTTTCTCCTGGGGCACGCCCCCTTTAATATTAAATTATAGTGTTTGATATCGCTTTTATATAAAATTTAATATAAAATTTATAGAGTTCGATATTAAACTAATAAAAGATAATGGCTTTGAAAAGAGTGTCACGTAACACCAGTCGCAGAATGTCACGCAACGCAGCGCGTCAAATCAAGTGTCTGAAAGATGCATATAACACAGTGTTAAAACCAGGTAGTTTTAGCGGCATTGATAAATATTATGGATCGGTTAAAAATAACTTTAAAAGATCCGACGTAAGAAAGTGGTTACAAGAACAAGATGCATACACGTTGCACAAACCGGCAAGAAAAAACTATAAAAGGAACATGATTTGTGTATCGGGTGTAAATCAACAGTGGCAATGTGATTTGGTTTCGCTGATAGATCTGTCAAAATACAACGATGGTATTAAATACATATTAACAGTCATCGATATATTCAGTAAGAGGGCCTGGGCTGAAAGTCTGACCGCTAAGAACGCCTCCACAGTCGCTAATGCTTTTGAAAAAATATTCCAGCGGGGTGCTGTGCCGATGAAGCTACAAACCGATAACGGTAAAGATTTTCTAAACAGAAACCTAAAAAAGGTGTTAGAAAAATACGTTATAAATCATTTCACGACCAATAACGATGTGAAAGCGGCTGTTATAGAGCGCTTCAATAGGACTTTAAAAACACGAATGTGGCGCTATTTCACGGCAAAGAATACCTACAGATATATAGACGTTTTACAAGATTTTATACGCAGCTATAATAACACATACCATAGAAGATTAAGTGCGCTCCAAACGATGTGAATGACTCTAATGCATTGAGTGTCTTCAAAACGACCTACGGTGATTACTTTAGAAGTAAGAAAGCCCCCGTTTGTTTAGGAATCGGTGACCACGTCCGTATTTCTAAATATAAGGGCATATTTCAGAAAGGCTACGAACAGAGTTTTTCTGAGGAGATATTTGTTGTACATAGGCCCTCATTCCGAGTCGTTCGCTCGGTATTTTTCATCGCATCGCAGTGAAAATTCGCTTAGTACGCATGCGCAATATTCGCACTGCGACTGCGCCAAGTAATTTTACAATGAAGATAGTATTTTTACTCACGGCTTTTTCATCGCTCCGGCGATCGTAGTGTGATTGACAGGAAATGGGTGTTACTGGGCGGAAACACGGCGTTTTAGGGGCGTGTGGATGAAAACGCTACCGTTTCCGGAAAAAACGCAGGAGTGGCCGGAGAAACGGGGGAGTGTCTGGGCGAACGCTGGGTGTGTTTGTGACGTCAAACCAGGAACGACAAGCACTGAACTGATCGCAGATGCCGAGTAAGTCTGAAGCTACTCTGAAACTGCTAAGAAGTTTGTTATCGCAATATTGCGAATACATCGTTCGCAATTTTAAGAAGCTAAGATTCACTCCCAGTAGGCGGCGGCTTAGCGTGTGTAACTCTGCTAAAATCGCCTTGCGACCGATCAACTCGGAATGAGGGCCATAGTGTGAACACTAATGGGCTTAAGCCGCTTTGTAAGTTGACAGATCTGTACGGTGAAGTTATAACAGGTAGTTTTTACCCCAAAGAGCTTCAAAGCATACCAAAAAACTATAACAGGGTTTACAAAGTGGAAAAGATTTTAAAAAATAAGACGGTCAGAGGCCGAAAATACGCGTTAGTCAAGTGGCGCGGGTACCCCGCAAAATTTAACAGTTGGGTCGCGGCATCAGTGATAAAAGACATATAAAGCTCATCACTATCTAAACAAGACGAGCGATGGATGACAAGTCGTTCTACATAACCTTACCCAGCAACGCCTCAGTGGTTACTTTCCCGCAAAATAAGATTTCTAACTATATGACAAAATTGGCTAAACCGATAGACTTAAATGGCGAATGGGAAGTAGCACTTACTGAGATACAATACCCGCATATGTGGAATACATTGGATTTACAAGATTGTAGACTGCAATTATCATGGGATGGAATGGCGGATCAGCCGGTGGCGAGAGTCGCAAGTTTGTGCATTAAACCGGGTTTTTATGAAACAATCGAAGCGCTACTGAACGTAATCAACGCTGAAATTGTACAACTGAAACTGGACGTTGGATTAAGACTAACGTACGATCCGTTTGCACGTGTTGTAACATTCGACAGTAAGCTGTTGTATCAAATCCACGCCGGTTCTAAGCTGACATGGATATTGGGTTTACAACCTAAAACTAAGATTTCTAAACCATGCGCCGACATCAAAGGCGGCCAATATACGATGTACGTGTACACAGACATTATCGAACACCAGCGGGTCGGGGATAGCTATGTACCGCTACTTCGCACTGTTGAAATGAAGGGTTATAACTAGAGATGAGCGGGTTCGTTCCTCGGAAACCAAACCCCCCGAACTTCACCCATTTTACACGGGTCTGAGGCATACTCGGATTCTCCCGTATGGCTCGGTTAACCCAAGCGCGCCCGAACTTCATCATTCGCTGTCGGATTCTCGCGAGATTCGGATTCTATATAATGAGCCGAGCGTCGCCGCCATTTTTCACTCGTGCATTGGAAATGACAGTGAGAGGACGTGGCTGGCGTCCTCTCACTTTGTTTCAGGGGGCTGCATATTTTTATTCTGGGGACCAGCAGTATTATAGGAGGAGTACAGTGCAGAGTTTTGCTGACCAGTGACCACCAGTATTATACGTTGTCTGCCAGAAAAAACGCTCCATATCTGTGCTCAGTGTGCTGAATATATCTGTGCTCACACTGCTTTATTGTTGGGACTGGGGACCACCAGTATTATATAGGAGGAGTACAGTGCAGAGTTTTGCTGACCAGTGACCACCAGTATTATACGTTGTCTGCCTGAAAAACGCTCCATATCTGTGCTCAGTGTGCTGCATATATCTGTGCTCACACTGCTTTATTGTGGGGACTGGGCACCACCAGTATATTATATAGGAGGAGTACAGTGCAGAGTTTTGCTGACCAGTGACCACCAGTATTATACGTTGTCTGCCTGAAAATCGCTCCATATCTGTGCTCAGTGTGCTGCATATATCTGTGCTCACACTGCTTTATTGTGGGGACTGGGGACCACCAGTATATTATATAGGAGGAGTACAGTGCAGAGTTTTGCTGACCAGTGACCACCAGTATTATACGTTGTCTGCCTGAAAAACGCTCCATATCTGTGCTCAGTGTGCTGAATATATCTGTGCTCACACTGCTTTATTGTGGGGACTGGGGACCACCAGTATATTATATAGGAGGAGTACAGTGCAGAGTTTTGCTGACCAGTGACCACCAGTATACGTTGTCTGCCTGAAAAACGCTCCATATCTGTGCTCAGTGTGCTGCATATATCTGTGCTCACACTGCTTTATTGTGGGTACTGGGGACCAGTATATTATATAGGAGGAGTACAGTGCAGAGTTTTGCTGACCAGTGACCACCAGTATTATACGTTGTCTGCCTGAAAAACGCACCATATCTGTACTCAGTGTGCTGCATATATCTGTGCTCACACTGCTTTATTGTGGGGACTGGGGACCACCAGTATATTGTATAGGAGGAGTACAGTGCAGAGTTTTGCTGACCAGTGACCACCAGTATTATACGTTCTCTGCCTGAAAAACGCTCCATATCTGTGCTGCATTGTAGTATATAGTAGGAGTACAGTGCATAATTTTGCTGACCACCAGTATATAATATTTAGGAGTACGGTACAGAAGGCCACTGCTCTACCTACCTCTGTGTCGTCAAGTATACTATCCATCCATACCTGTGGTGCATCTCAGTTTTGCACAGTTTGCTGACCACCAGTATATAATATATAGCAGTACGGTACAGTAGGCCACTGCTCTACCTACCTCTGTGTCGTCAAGTATACTATCCATCCATACCTGTGGTGCATTTAAGTTTTGCACAGTTTGCTGACCACCAGTATATAATATATAGCATTACGGTACAGTAGGCCACTGCTCTACCTACCTCTGTGTCGTCAAGTATACTATCCATCCATACCTGTGGTGCATTTCAGTTTTGCACAGTTTGCTGACCACCAGTCTATAATATATAGCAGTACGGTACAGTAGGCCACTGCTCTACCTACCTCTGTGTCGTCAAGTATACTATCCATCCATACCTGTGGTGCATTTCAGTTGTGAGCAGTATATAAAGTAGTAGGCCATTGCTATTGATACTGACATATAATTCCACACATTAAAAAATGGAGAACAAAAATTTGGAGGGTAAAATAGGGAAAGATCAAGATCCACTTCCACCTCGTGCTGAAGCTGCTGCCACTAGTCATGGCCGAGACGTTGAAATGCCATCAACGTCGTCTGCCAAGGCCGATGCCCAATGTCATAGTAGAGAGCATGTAAAATCCAAAACACAAAAGTTCAGTAAAATGACCCAAAAATCAAAATTAAAAGCGTCTGAGGAGAAGCGTAAACTTGCCAATATGCCATTTACGACACGGAGTGGCAAGGAACGGCTGAGGCCCTGGCCTATGTTCATGGCTAGTGGTTCAGCTTCACATGAGGATGGAAGCACTCATCCTCTCGCTAGAAAACTGCAGTGCCACTCCTAGATGGGCCAGGTGTTTGTGTCGGCCACTTGGGTCGCTTAGCTTAGTCACACAGCTACCTCATTGCGCCTCTTTTTTTCTTTGCATCATGTGCTGTTTGGGGACTTTTTTTTTGAAGTGCCATCCTGTCTGACACTGCAGTGCCACTCCTAGATGGGCCAGGTGTTTGTGTCGGCCACTTGGGTCGCTTAGCTTAGTCATCCAGCGACCTCGGTGCAAAATTTAGGACTAAAAATAATATTGTGAGGTGTGAGGTGTTCAGAATAGACTGAAAATGAGTGGACATTATGGTTATTGAGGTTAATAATACTATGGGATCAAAATGACCCCCAAATTCTATGATTTAAGCTGTTTTTGAGGGTTTTTTGTAAAAAAACACCCGAATCCAAAACACACCCGAATCCGACAAAAAATTTTCAGGGAGGTTTTGCCAAAACGCGTCCGAATCCAAAACACGGCGGCGGAACCGAATCCAAAACCAAAACACAAAACCCGAAAAATTTCCGGTGCACATCACTAGTTATAACAATGAGGTGGTCACAATACGATACGAGAAGCCCGATTACGTACCATTGTGCAAAACACAATTTGACACGATAGCCATAGAGATAAAGAACGACCAGAACGAGAACATGGCATTTAAGTTTGGGAAAGCGACCGTGAAGCTACACTTCAGACGCCGCAAAACTGAATTTTATTAACTAAGCAGAATGGTCGCTGTTAAAAATTATGGCGATCCGGGTCTCTACGCGCAATATTATAAATCTCAAGCCGGTAATGGATTACCAGGTTTTCACGGCAGCGCGTACATGTACGGCTGTGGTTTAGGCTGTATTTTTCTAAGTCTTTTCAGAAAAGCTGTTCCTCTTTTCCTTAGAGGTTTAGAGTTAGCTAAACCGCATATGAAGACCGCGGCACGTAATATAGAGAAAGATGTTATCGGACAAGCCACAACGGCCGTGGTGAATAAGATACATGATGCGAACCAAGCAAAACAAGACGGTTCAGGACTAATATATACAAGAAAAGGCGTGTCTAAAAGAAAGCGGAAGCGTATGATAACGCTTCCGCCTTGGGACATACCCTTTTTAAATAAAAACCAGAGACGACGCAACTCAAAGAAGAAGAGAAAGCCGAAGCGCACCGTTGGTGATATTTTTTAAACATGTCTTTCATACACCACGAGTCCGTCGAATGTGCAAACACAGAGCTGGATCGTTTTGACGTGCCCCCGACACAAACTAGCATAGAGAAAAGTCTATACGTGGAAGTTCAACCTTTAGCGGCGTTATCCGACACAGCTCCGCTTGAATTTTATATAGCTGCCAGCGGTGAACACTACTACGATCTGAACAACACGCTGTTGTACGTGACGTGCAAGATCGTACAAACCGATAACACACCGATACCGCAAGGTGCGCGGGTCGCACTTATTAATTACCCCATAGCGACTTTATTCAACCAAGTGGATGTAACTTTGGGCGACAGGCTCATATCACAATCCAACAATCTTTACGCGTACCGCGCGTACATTGAGACTATATTGAATTACAGCTCGAATGCTTTGTCAACAAAGCACACAACAGGATTATTTTACAAAGATTCGGCTGGAGAATTTAACAACACGGCGCTGGACGGCCCGAATACGGGGTTCAAAAAATGAGCAGGCGCAACAGAGTAGAGTCGCACTGTTGAATTGCTAGGACCGCTTCACTGCGACCTTTTCCATGAACATAAACTAATTTTAAACGCCGTTGATCTGAAGATTAAACTAACCAGAAACAAAGACGCATTCTGCTTAATGTCGTTTGAAGCGGATCTCTTTAAAATACAGATCACAGCCGCGTCCTTGTTCGTGAAAAGAGTGCAAGTCTCACCGGCCGTGCGGATTGGGCACGCGCAGTCCCTGTTAAACGGTAACGCGAAATACGCGAATGACCGCATTGGGATGAAAATCTACAGCGTACCAGCAGGCAGTAGAGTATTTAATCTAGAAAATCTATTTTTAGGTCAAGTGCCGAAAACCATTATAGCCAGTTTTGTGGATAACGAATCATTTTCAGGAATCCATAACCGGAATCCCCTTTGCTTTGAACATAAAAATGTAAGTTTTGCGTCCCTTTATCTGGATGGAACACCGCACCCCGCCAAACCATTTCAACACAACTTTGAACGCGGTAATGCTGTAAGAGAGTATGTGTCAATCATACAGATCGCAAATAAACAGAAATCTGACAATGGTATACTGATTGACCGCGAAGAGTACCTCAGAGGCTACACGCTATTTGCTTTTGATCTTTCACCTGAACAGGAGTGTGGAGAACACCTTTCCCTGATAAGAACAGGCAATCTACGTGCCGAATTCCGCTTTGCAGAAGCATTGGACCGGACAATGTGATAATATACGCTCTATTTGATAACATCATCGAGAATAATCAAAGGCGCGATGTGCTGTACGATTATCTATAAATGAAATAAACTAACACTACGCTGCTGAAAAAATGAACACATTACAGATAAACTGTATTCTGTATGCTGTGCAAAGCACACGGCATATTTTTAAATGCACGTATCAGTGCGATATGTTACCGGTCGGTAAACTGGCTCAATACCCCTGCGCGTTTGTAATCAATACGCATAGCAGCGGGCAGCCGGGTGAGCACTGGTTGGCCGTTTATTTTAACGAACAGCGTGAATGTAACTTTTTTGATTCTTACGGGTTAGCCCCTGACAGCCCCCTATTCCCAAAAGCAATAATACATTTTTTAAACTTGAATTCAAAAAGTATTTATCACCAAAATAAACAGTTGCAAAATTTTAACAGCACCGCTTGCGGTCAATATTGCGTATACTTTATATTTTACATGTGTAAAAATTACAAATATGTGGATGTACTGGCCCGTTTTAGTGATGACACAAAACGTAATGATTGTTTTGTTTCAAATTTTGTAAGACGGCTCCCAAGAAGTCATTGGGGTATATTTACTAAGGTCCCGATTTTGACCGAGATGGTGTTTTTTCTTCAAAGTGTCATCTCGGGAATTTACTAAACTCAAATCACGGCAGTGATGAGGGCATTCGTATTATTTTGGAAGTCCTAGGAAAAAATTACGAATCAATACACCATCGGTCAAATACGCCTGGAATTTGGTAGAAATCGGTCATTTACTAAAAAGTGCAAATCACAAACACTGCCGACAATAGCCAAACACTGCCGTGATAAAATACAAATCGTGAAAAAGTGCTAAAAAAAACAGACCTGCTTTTTTTTACCGTGTTCGGATAGGCATGCACGGATCCATGAGATCCGTGCATGTTTTTCAGTGGGAAGGGGTGGGAAAGTGTTAATTTAAAAAAAAAAAATGCGTGGGGTCCCCCCTCCTAAGCAAAACCAGCCTCGGGCTCTTTGAGCCGGCCCTGGTTGAAAAAATATGGGGAAAAAAATAACAGGGGTTCCCCCATTTTTAAACAACCGGCACCGGGCTCTGCGCCTGGTCCTGGTTCCAAAAATACGGGGGACAAAAAGCGTAGGGGTCCCCCGTATTTCTGAAACCAGCACCGGGCTCCACTAGCCAGATACATAATGCCACAGCCGGGGGACACTTTTATATTGGTCCCTGCGGCCCTGGCATTACATACCCAACTAGTCACCCCTGGCCGGGGTACCCTGGAGGAGTGGGGACCCCTTCAATCAAGGGGTCCCCCCCTCCAGCCACCCAAGGGCCAGGGGTGAAGCCCGAGGCTGTCCCCCCCATCCAAGGGCTGCGGATGGGGGGCTGATAGCCTTTTTGTCAAAAAATAAATATTGTTTTTAGTAGCAGTACTACAAGTCCCAGCAAGCCTCCCCCGCAAGCTGGTACTTGGAGAACCACAAGTACCAGCATGCGGTGGAAAACCGGGCCCACTGGTACCTGTAGTACTACTACTAAAAAAATATCCCAATAAAAACAGAAGACACACACCTTGAAAGTAAAAGTTTAATACATACATCCACACCTCCATACACACATACTTACCTATGTTCACACGAGGGTCGGTCCTCTTCTCCATGTAGAATCCATGGGGTACCTGTTGGAAAAATTATACTCACATAATCCAGTGTAGATCGATCCTCTTCTTTTCAATTTGTAATCCACGTACTTTGCAAAATAAAAAAACGGACACCCGACCACGCACTGAAAGGGGCCCCATGTTTTCACATGGGACCCCTTTCCCCGAATGCCAGGAACCCCCCCTGACTTCTGTCTAACAGGGTTCCATCAGCCAATCAGGGAGCGCCACGTTGTGGCACCCTCCTGATTGGCTGTGTGCTCCTTTAGTGTATGTCAGGCAGCACACGGCAGTGATACAATGTAGCGCCTATGCGCTCCATTGTAACCAATGGTGGGAACTTTGTGGTCAGCTATGATGTTTTTCTTTTTTTTTCTTTTTTCCAATATATATTTTATGGAGGTTCTGAAAATACAACATTCAATGTCACAAGTGAACATGTCATCCAGCCTAATACAAAAATAAACAATACAACAAACATCTTCTAAGTATACGGCATCGGGGACTAGGGTTAAACCTCATTTTTTCCATTTTCTAGTATATAATAATAAAACTGTAGACGATACAGTTACCAGGATTGTGAAAAAGTCATTCCACAAAAATACTGTTCGTCAATCGCATGCAAAAGCTGAAATATAAACAGTAGAAACAATACAACATACTAATACGTTCTTCCCAGTGGAGAACGAAAAAACTAATACCTACTAAACCAAAAAAAAAAAAAAGGAAAAACGTAGAAAAAACATAAAAATAATCGTACCTGCTGGAGCATAGGGATCGCCGACCCATCCATAAAGACATCATCAGAGTGAGAAGAGGCATGTAGACAGCGGAGATGTGAAGAGGAAGTATGGAAGGGGAGAGGCGAAGGAGAGAAGGGGGAGCTGCAGCCAGTGATGCATCAGTCAGGGAAGGGAAGTAGATGAGGGAGAGAGGGGGAGGATCGTGTAGTCACGGGAGAGAGATGGGAGGGTCATCAGCCAGGAGTTGACGGCCGTACCACGTGGCATGTTGAAAACTCTGCTTAATAGCCAATTTCGTCAGAGTGGGCAGTTGGTCGATAAAACGATCCCAACATCGGAATAGGGTAGGGGTCAAAGTCTCCTTATTTAGGGTCGTTTCCAGCCAATCCATCGTGAACAGGAAGAGTAATTTAGAGGTAGCTAGTGACAGCGTAGGAGGGGTGTCAGAAATCCACTGTTGAAGTATGGCCTTCCTGCCTACCGCTGAAAGAATCGCTATCAATTTAGCATCTTGAGAGGGGAGGTCGGGCTGGTCTCGAGTGTGGCCAAAGAGAGCCCAAGAGGCAGTACATTGAAAGGGCAGACCTAACTCGGAGGTGCTATATGATTGTAGCTCTGCCCAAAACCTTTGGATAAGGGGACAATGCCAGAAGCAATGCATAAGGTCAGCTACTGGCGCAGAGCATTTTAAGCATTTCGCCGAGTCAGATAAACCCATCAAGTGACTCCTCTTTGAAGAGATATAGGCTCTGTGTAGAATATTATAGGACATTTCTTGATATAGGCTGGCCGGGATGAGTTTAAGGGAGTTTGTAAAGCAGTCCATCACGGTGTCTGGGGACATAGAGGGAATTTGAAAGGACCATGTCAGCACTTGGGTTAGGTCCGTAGCGGGAATGTGTTCTGTGCGAATGCGGGCATAAAGAGATGAGATGGAGCATATCCCAGAGCGCAGGAGCATATCAAGGCTATTAACAAAGTTGGATACATGGAGATGAGAAAGGACTGAGTGTATATAATGAGAGGCTTGAAAAAAATAGAATCCATGGCTCGGATCTATGTCATATTTAATCAGTGCTTCTTGGCTTTTTGCTAGAGTTAAAAAGGTCACTGACTCGTGTAATTCCTGCAGCGTGCCATGCAGCAAAGGGATAAAAGGCCTGACCCCGTTGAAAACGCGGGTTCCCAACTAGGGGAAGAAATATGGAGTGGGTGTACTGTAACTTCAGGGATTTCCTAGATAGTCTCCATGCCAGCGCAGTAGAGGTAAGGAGTACATTGTCCAGAGAGAGAGATGACAAATCAGATTTGGATGTGTGTAGAACAGAACTGAGAGAGAGGGGAGTACAGAGTTGGGAATCAATCAGTGAGTCAGTGAAAATCGAAGTATCATTGAGCCAGTACATGGCGAAGCGCAGGAGGCAACCCCTATTATATTGCTCTATGTCCGGCAGATTCAGCCCTCCATTCTGTACCATCTGAGAAAGTTTAAACAAACTAATTCTGGGTCTCTTATTGGACCAGATAAACTTAGATATAGATGAGTTAAGGAGGGAGAGGTCAGATTTAGATAGCATGATAGGCACCATCTGAAGGACATAGAGCAGTTTGGGGAAGCTAGCCATCTTTATGAGATTACAGCGACCCATAAGATTGAGAGGTAGATTCTGCCATAGTGCTAATTCTGTCTGGAGTTTAGTGAGAATAGGGTGAACGTTATCAGGGTATAGACGAGCGGGGTCAGAGGGAAGAAGGACCCCAAGATACGTGATATGGGTAGTGGCCCATCGAAACGGGAAGGGGGTATCCCACCCTGTAGTAATATGGGGAAAGATGGCCAGAGCCTCCGATTTGTCGAAGTTGATCGAGAATCCCGCAAAAGAGGAAAAGCGAGAAATAGCGTGCTGCAGTGCTGTAATGGACTGTTTCGGATTGGAGGTAAAAAGAAGAATGTCATCCGCAAACGCTATTAATTTAGTCTCTCTATTGCCAATCCTAACGCTGCAAAACTCAGAGAGGTTGAGGATGTAACGTATGAAGGGTTCTAAGGCCAGGTTAAAAAGGAGGGGGGAGAGAGGACAACCTTGTCTGGTCCCTCTATCAAGGATAAAGGAAGATGAGGAGGTGATGTTGACTATCACCTGCGCAGTGGGGTCAGCATAAATGGATTTGACCAGGCCACGAAATTTATCTCCGAACTGTTGATAAGACAAAACCCTAGGAAGATGGGGCCAGGTAATCTTATCAAAGGCCTTTTCCGCATCAAGGTTAATGAGGATATTATCGGTGAGATTATGGGTATGCGAGTAGGTGATAGCCGCTAGGGCGGTCCTGATACCCTGCACAGATTGTCTATGTTTGATGAATCCCAACTGCGCAGGCGTTATGAGGTGAGAGAGACAAAGCTGCAATCTATTGGCCATTAATTTCGTAAGAATTTTAAAATCCTGATTGGGGAGAGAGATCGGCCTGTAAGAGCCAGGTAGGGAGGGATCCTTTCCAGGCTTTGCAATGACTATAATCGTGGCCTCATTGAATCTAATCGGTGTTTGTTTGGAGGTAAGAATATGATTATAGAGAGACGTAAGGGTGGGCGCCAGTTCCTCTCTGAGCATTTTATAGAACTCTGCGCCAAAGCCATCAGGACCGGGGCTTTTGTTATTCGGTAAGGTCTTAATGACATCAACAACCTCCTCAGCCGTAATCAGACTTTCTAGAGAGTCTCTCTCGTCCTGAGTCAAAACAGGGAGAGCAGCCTCTTCTAGAAAAGAGAGGTTAGCCGCCTGGTCATCAGGGCCCTTGGAGTACGGAGACCGATTAAAGTCTCTAAATTCATTGCAGATAACGGAAGGGTCTGTGCTCAGCGAGTCCGAGCTGTTAATTGCGTTTACCCATGTGCGGGAGTTAGAGCCTTCGATTAGGTTGGCCAATAACTGTTATGAGCCACGGCTGTGGCTCATTTCCATTTTTGCATTTTGGTTATGTATTTTATGTTATACTTCTGTTCATGTTCCCCGTGGGTGTCATGGGGTGCTCGGAGCTCACCCTTAAGGAGGGGATACTGTTATGAACCACAGGTAGTGGTTCATTCCTATTTTATGTTTATAAAGTTGTCTTGCATGCCAGGATTTCCTGTTGCTCTGTTTTAGAATACTCTTGTCTGCTGCCGCTGGTGAGTCTGTGTAATTGCAGCTTGTTCCCATGTGTTCAGCCTCACCTGGCTGCTAATTGCATCTTGTCAGTTTGGAGTCATGCAACAGGGCAGCTGCATGAGATTATTAATTAGGCCTCTCTGTTATATGCTGGCTGACTGCAATTCACAGATGCTGGTGATATTTCTGGGTATCCGGTCTGCTTGAGTTCTGAGCTTGGTTCCTGCTAGTTTCTGAGCTTCCTGTGTCGATTCCT
Source organism: Pseudophryne corroboree (assembly GCF_028390025.1). NCBI lineage: Eukaryota > Metazoa > Chordata > Amphibia > Anura > Myobatrachidae > Pseudophryne > Pseudophryne corroboree. The sequence goes on from NC_086447.1 coordinate 583,436,797, forward strand.
GAGTCAGTCCCTGTGTCGATTCCTATGTCTGATCCCGTGTCCTGCCGTGAGGCATTCCTGTCCTGAGGTCCTGTGCCTGGTCAAGTTTCTGGCTTCTTGGTGTCCACCGGTCTTTCGTTTGGGATTCTGCCTGTCCTCCAGTTCTAAGAGTCTGTGTCAGCAGCATTGGGAGTTCCTGTCCGTTTGCCAGTATTCGTACCGGTTCCGTGAGTAGCGGCTCTGCCGCGTCCGTCGGCCTAGGCCGCTGTATTCCATTATTATTTCTGTCACTGGTGTTTTGCAGAGGGTTCTGCTTATGCTGTCACCGCCGGTACACAAAAGTATTGTGTGGGCGTGTGGTCAGCATTTCCTTTGTTGTTCTTTTCCTTTGGCGGCAAGCTGCACATACATTTAGTTTTAGGCTAGTTAGTAGCCCCTGGCTTTGGTTGTTTCAGTAAGAGGGCCCCTTGTTATCACCCTGTCTCGGTACACTCTTTGTCTCTCATTAAGACCTGAGGGGGCATCGAAGTTGGGCAGACGTAATCCGCCCTTCAAACGCGGCTGCCATGGGCTCAAGCAACCATAGTCTCGCAAGAGTGTACTGACAGCACGGGCGAGACAACGGAGATAGGGCGCCAGGGGCTATTCCCTTTCCATTCCCCTTTCCCAGCATTACGTTCCAGTGCTCCGGTCCTTGCAATAAGATCTCCTCAGACCAGAGTGCTGGAATCATAACATTATCACCAGCCATACCACAAAAAAGAAATAAAACTTTTTTTTTCTTTTTTGGCTCAGTCCAGTGTCTAGTCTAGAATCCAGTCCTGTCTAGAATTCAGTGTGCAGAATCCAATCCGGTGTTTAGAATCCAGTCTAGTCTAGAATTCAGTGTGCAGAATCCAATCCGGTGTTTAGAATCCAGTCCTGTCTAGAATTCAGTGTGCAGAATCCAGTCCGGTGTTAGAATCCAGTCCGGTGTTAGAAACCAGTCCGGTGTTAGAATCCAGTCCGGTGTTAGAATCCAGTCCGGTGTTTAGAATCCAGTCCGGTGTTTAAAAAAAAAATAATAATCTTGTTTTGTTTAGCAAAAATTTAGTCCTGCCTTGTCTAGTCTTGCCTTGTCTTGTCTTGTCTAGTTTTAAATCCTCCTATGTCTACTATGCAAGCCCTGCAGGCATCTCTCGCAGCCCTGAACTCTGTTTTCAGTGCTTTGAGACCAGAGCGACTAGAAGTTTTGCAGCAATCCCTAAAGCAACTGCAAAACCTTCTGACTAAAATCTTGCTCATCTTGCCAGAAGTCGTTGAGAGTACATCTATCTCTAAAGAGACTCTTGTTCACAGTATGGTGACAAGAGAATCCTCTGGTTTAATTGAAGAGAAAAGGTTTAAAAGTTTTCTGCGGCCCAGGCTCTCAGAAGAGGAGCGTCTGCGTCGCAGAAACTTAAACTTATGCCTATATTGTGGGGGTTTAGGCCACTATCTGCAGACCTGTGAGTTGCGCAAGCCAAAGTGTGGTGACGAGTCTTGCCCTCTGGCCAAGTTGAGTCAGGATACAAGACCTACTCCTGTCTCTACTGTGGCAGAGGTACTTGTCACACAACCCACACTAAAAAGCTCTCTGTCCTATAATTGGGGTCCTTGGGCAAGGGAGCCCCATTATAGATTTAGGAATCAAAAGAGAATGTTTCTCTCCTCTCTTGAGGTTCCTGTTGAAGCAGAGTTGCAAGCCCCTGGAGTGGTGCCCGATGCCCAGGGTCCTGGAGTGGTGCCCGTTGCCCAGGGTCCTGGAGTGGTGCCCGTTGTCCAGGGTCCTGGAGTGGTGCCCGTTGCCCAGGGTCCTGGAATGGTGCCCGTTGCCCAGGTTCCTGGAGTGGTGCCCGTTGCCCAGGTTCCTGGAGTGGTGCCCGTTGCCCAGGTTCCTGGAGTGGTGCCCGTTGCCCAGGTTCCTGGAGTGGTGCCCGATGCTCAGGATCTTGGTGTGGTACCCGATGCCCAGAGTGCTGGAGCGGTACCCGATGCCCAGAGTGCTGGAGCGGTACCCGATGCCCAGAGTGCTGGAGCGGTACCCGATGCCCAGAGTGCTGGAGCGGTACCCGATGCCCAGAGTGCTGGAGTGGTACCCGATGCTCTAGCTTATAGAGGGACATCAAATATTTTAGCTCAGGTTTCCATACCAGAAGGGGTCTCAGAAGCTGTTACTCTAGGTAGGGACTTGAAGAGCGCAACCCCAGAAAGGGTATCTGAAACCATAGTTCTAGAAGGGAACTCGAGAAGCAAAACCCCAGAAGGGATCTTTGAAGTAATATCCCCAAGTGGGGTCTCGAGAGACGCAACCTCTAAGAAGGGTCTAGAGGTCGCTTCCCCAGGAAAGAACTTAAGAGGCGTAGCATTAGTGGAGGTGCTGAAGGTTATAGCTTCAGCAAAAGTCCCGGAAGTCATAGTCCCGGGAGAAGTTTCGATAATTATCGACTCAGAGAGGGAGGCCGATGGCTCGGTCCCAGTGGGGGAGGCCGACGGCTCGGTCCCAGTAAAAGAATCCGAGGTGCTGACCCCAGCGGGGTTCCCGGAGGCCACTGCCCCAGCGGGGTTCCCGGAGGCCACTGCCCCGGGTGGGGTTCAGAAAGTCACTGCCCCGGGTGGGGTTCAGAAAGTCACTGCCCCGGGTGGGGTTCAGAAAGTCACTGCCCCGGGTGGGGTTCAGAAAGTCACTGCCCCGGGTGGGGTTCAGAGAGTCTCAGCCTCGAGTAAGGTCAATAGTGACCAGGTCCTAGCAAAGCACTCCAGTCAGTCAGATGGGAAGGAAACAGATCCTGACTCTGTTATCTCAACATCCATAATCTTTGATGGGGACTTAGCCCAATTTCTGGCACTTTACAAACACTATTACATTATTATGTTGTCTAGACCATTTCTGGGCATCACTTCAGAGAACCTTGTGCTTTATCTGATTTATTCTTTTAGAGGATAGCCTTTTGAGTGGGCGACCAGCCTAATGAAAGCTGAAGATCCCATTCTTCAGGATCCCCCAGCATTCAGTGATGCAATTATTAAAAGATATGGTTCCAAAGAAATTGGTTCAGGTTCCTCTAAGTCACCCGTCTTGTCTGCTGAGAGTCCACCAAATACTGTAAACTCGGCACAAGAGTCCCAGCCCGTTGTTTTGACTGTAGGATGTGCTTTTCTGACTTCTTCTTCTTCTAATAATAGTACTTTGCCAGAAAGTTCAGCTCCCAAGGGTAAGAAACCTGTCTCTGATTTGAACGCAGCCTTGCTGGGTGGTACCATCAGTTCAGACAATGTTTGGGGAATTACCTTGGTCAGACCTAAAGAGCTTTGTAAAAAGAAGAAGAAGAAAAAGAAATAATTTTTGACTCTTGCCTTGATATATAAAAAAAAAAAAAAAAAGATTTTTTTCCCCTTATCTTGTGTCCAGTGGCCACCGTCAGGGGGAGGGCACTGTTACAAGCTGTGGTTGCAGCTTGTTTCTGTTTTCGTGTCTGTTAGACCAGTGTGTCAGGTTTTTTTTTGTGTATCCCTAGTTTTGGATAGTCTGTATTTTGGGGTCCTTTGACCCCTCCTCAAGGGGGGGGTAATGTTATGAGCCACGGCTGTGGCTCATTTCCATTTTTGCATTTTGGTTATGTATTTTATGTTATACTTCTGTTCATGTTCCCCGTGGGTGTCATGGGGTGCTCGGAGCTCACCCTTAAGGAGGGGATACTGTTATGAACCACAGGTAGTGGTTCATTCCTATTTTATGTTTATAAAGTTGTCTTGGATGCCAGGATTTCCTGTTGCTCTGTTTTAGAATACTCTTGTCTGCTACCGCTGGTGAGTCTGTGTAATTGCAGCTTGTTCCCATGTGTTCAGCCTCACCTGGCTGCTAATTGCATCTTGTCAGTTTGGAGTCATGCAACAGGGCAGCTGCATGAGATTATTAATTAGGCCTCTCTGTTATATGCTGGCTGACTGCAATTCACAGATGCTGGTGATATTTCTGGGTATCCGGTCTGCTTGAGTTCTGAGCTTGGTTCCTGCTAGTTCCTGAGCTTCCTGTGTCGATTCCTGAGTCAGTCCCTGTGTCGATTCCTATGTCTGATCCCGTGTCCTGCCGTGAGGCGTTCCTGTCCTGAGGTCCTGTGCCTGGTCAAGTTTCTGGCTTCTTGGTGTCCACCGGTCTTTCGTTTGGGATTCTGCCTGTCCTCCAGTTCTAAGAGTCTGTGTCAGCAGCATTGGGAGTTCCTGTCCGTTTGCCAGTATTCGTACCGGTTCCGTGAGTAGCGGCTCTGCCGCGTCCGTCGGCCTAGGCCGCTGTATTCCATTATTATTTCTGTCACTGGTGTTTTGCAGAGGGTTCTGCTTATGCTGTCACCGCCGGTACACAAAAGTATTGTGTGGGCGTGTGGTCAGCATTTCCTTTGTTGTTCTTTTCCTTTGGCGGCAAGCTGCACATACATTTAGTTTTAGGCTAGTTAGTAGCCCCTGGCTTTGGTTGTTTCAGTAAGAGGGCCCCTTGTTATCACCCTGTCTCGGTACACTCTTTGTCTCTCATTAAGACCTGAGGGGGCATCGAAGTTGGGCAGACGTAATCCGCCCTTCAAACGCGGCTGCCATGGGCTCAAGCAACCATAGTCTCGCAAGAGTGTACTGACAGCACGGGCGAGACAACGGAGATAGGGCACCAGGGGCTATTCCCTTTCCATTCCCCTTTCCCAGCATTACGTTCCAGTGCTCCGGTCCTTGCAATAAGATCTCCTCAGACCAGAGTGCTGGAATCATAACAATAACTTGCCCGATTTATTGCCCCATCTATGGCATTTATTGCATTGATAATCATAAGATAGTTGGGCTCTTTCCGTGAGAAATGTATCGTAAATGAGTTTGGCCGAAAGATAAGCTCTTTGTGGGCGGGGGTATTGTGTTGAGTGTAACTCCTGTATGCTGAGGTGAGGGTTGTGCTCAAGGACTGTAGTTGAGACGAAAACTTCTTCCGTTTAAAATGAGTATATAACATGATGTGACCTCGGAGAACGGCTTTAGCTGCGCCCCAGAAAAGCAACGAGTCTGGACTCTGGTCATCGTTGTCCAAAGTATAGTTGTGCCAAGACTGCTTCATATGGAGAAGGAAATCAGCGGAGTGACGCTGGTAGGCTGGAAAACGCCATCGGGGTAGGCTACGTGAGGGCACATTTAGTTGGAAATGGAGGGAGATAGGGGCATGATCGGATATGATAATATTGTCGATAGAGGTGTGAGTGACTCTGGGGAGAAGGTGAGCGGCAGTAAAGATGTAGTCAATACGGGAGTGAGAAGAGTGGGGGTGAGAGTAAAAAGAATAGTCTTTTTGAGTGGGGTGAAAGATCCGCCAGGGGTCCAAGAGATCCAATTGGGAGCACAAAGAGGATAAGAGTTGTGCAAGAATCGTAGTGGTGGTGGTACTTACCCTGGATCTGTCCATGGATGGGTCGACTACTAAGTTGAAGTCCCCGCCAACAATTAAGTTCTGGCCGCCCCAGGTGAGGAGGTTTGTTAAAAGATCTGCAAAAAAGGAGTCAGGTGAGATATTAGGTGCATAGATGTTGAGAAGGGTATAAACCGTATTATTAATGCGTACGTCTAACAATAAAAATCTACCCTCACAGTCACAGAGCTTTCTAAGTACTGTATATTGGAGGTTGGAATTAAACAAAATCGCTACCCCCCGAGATTTAGAGTGGTACGGAGACGAAATGCATTCTCCTATCCAAGGGGCTCGCAGGGTATTTCTAGGATCATCTAGCCAGTGGGTCTCTTGCAAGAGTATAATGTGGGGGGACATGCGTTTTAGATGAGAGATCACTTTCTTCCTCTTAACCAGGTGGTTAAGACCCTCCACATTCCATGAAACAATACGGAGTAACGTGGCCTTCGAATCTCCATCTACATGAGAGTGTGGGTGGGTGTCAGTAGACATGTCAACCCACCCCTACTGGGAAAAAGATCAAGAAAAGAGCGTGGAAGATAAAACAGGGTCCCACCCTGTCCTATGATGTTTTTCTAATAAACAATGTTGTTTATTAAACTTTATATCGTGTGATTGAAATTTCTTCCGTTTACAGCAATAGAAACAAAGAACAAAACGTTGTTTTATAAACCATAAGTATAATTTAATGATACATATAACACGGTAAAGACACACATTTAAAACATTACATAAAATATTATTGACATAAGTTAAACATTGTGGCGCAAAATGCCAACACAAAATACAGTGTATAAAAATAGTATAAATTAGTTATATGTTATAGTTTCAGCCACTGTGAATCCTGAAATAGATTTACGGATCTTTTCCTAGGCAGTAAGTACCCGTGCTGCGTTGTTAACCCTGGGGGACTTAAAACATTTATTCGACTTTTTTTAAGGGTTTGTAGCGACATGGGCGATGTCACAGCGCCATCAGAGTCCTCCTGCTTCTCGACTTTTAAGAGATCTAGGTACATTCTATTTACCGCATTGCCTATGACAGTTGAGGGAATATTTAATTCAGACATAGCACGCATAAATTCAGGCCAACCGTTTTACGGCTCGACACACCGTGGCTTTGCGTGATGCTTCTTATTAAATCTAACATGTTGGAACCTGGTACAGCGCTGCCTTTGTACAGAAACTCCCCTTTACTGTTCCAGTCTGTGATGTGTTTAGAGCGTGCCATTTTACTCAATAGTATTTCACAGCTTTTTTTATACCGGGCATTAACACCGCTCAAAAGCTCATGATAAGCAGCATCGGGCGCAACAGGTCGTGTCGTGTTATTTGATTCATCAACAGATTTTGCAATGGGGGATAAAAGAGCTAAAGTTGACATTTCACTATCAGCCTGTTTACTCAACACCAGATATCTCTGCAATAGCGTTGTATATCGCTTTGCTTTTTCATATTCTGATAAATCGTTATTTTGTAGTATTTTCACGATCTCTACATCTAGACCGTGCGTTGCTGTTTTACGTATGTCGTCGCTGTTCGGCTTGTTATGTAAACAGTCTATCTGATTCTGAGGCACCAGATACATTTTCTCAGCGTACTCCATCAGCGATTAGACAATAGTACTGTAATTAGCGGTATAGCAAAACCAAGCAGCGAACCGATAAAACCACCCGACTGTTTAACCAACCTCTTCTTTTTTCCAATGGCACATTTCTTATTACAAAGTTATTTTATAAGCTCTCGCTTCTTTTTAAGGTAGTTCAACTGTCGTTGAGACAGCTGTATTTTACCTTTAAGCGTGTTGAGCGCTATCTCACAAATAGCCATGACTAAATCGTTTGAAGCTTTGGATAAATAGCGTTTCTTTAGGTTGGTGTTGCTTTAATTAACGTTTTTAAAAGCGCCCAATTACGTCTTATCCGTCCCGACATGTTCACCGTTGTTAGAATGACAACGAATGACTAAAGGTGGTACGGTTATAGTTTTATAGAACCGCGCTTCTTAATGACAAAAGCGACAGGTGTGTCTGGTGGGAATAAACCGCTTCATAAATGATAATCGTCAAGAGCGTTATTTCTTAAATCAACCAGTAAATACCCATAAGGGGCCGCCGTCGCGGATTCATAGGATTCGAGAAAAAAACGATGTTTCGATGGGTACATTTGTCTAGTCAGAATGCCCACCTGCATTTTATCCATGGGGTTTTTGAACAGGACCATATATTTTGTGTTTAAATGTATAGTCCTGCTCTTTTTACCTTGACAAAATATGTTTTGGACAAGGTACAGGATACTGAGATTACGATGGTGTACATACTTTGTGAAAGCTTTCTCAACCTCAGAATTATTACTAGCTGCGTCCATCAGATCATCAATCACCGTTAAATAAATTTTATCAGGGGGAAAAAGTTGATCATCGCTAAAAGACTCTGGTAAACCCTCTATAAAACGCGTACCGGGGTAATCACGCAGAAGTTGGTCATATATAGGCTGCCAACAGGTGTAAAACCAAACAACATTATCAGGTACATGAGTCATATGTGTTGCAGCGTGCTGCATCAGCGTTTTCACAAAATAACTTTTACCCGAATTGGACGGTCCCGCTAAAATACAGGAGAAAGGGTGCTGAAATCTGGTGTCCATCTTAATAGCTGAACGGCAGTGTTGTGAAATTGTCCGTAAGAGACCGTTTAGTATAAACACACCTTTGCGTCTTCTGCAAAGTACGCGTCTCTATCTGCCAGCACTTTTTCACACGTACTATACCGGGTTGACGGATCACAACCTTTTTCTGGTCGTCGCCTTCGGGGTTTAAAGGATAATCTAAGACCAGTTCTTTCAGGCTGTCAAAGTTAACGTGCTGCGCATTATCAACATTGAGCGTTATACCTTTAACTTTTAAACAGGTCTTTCTGTTGTTTAGTCGATAGCCGTATGACTTGGGACTGGCTGAGACAAATTCTGTTATATGGGTGCCTGTGGGTAGTTCGCTAGTCAACTCACCTAAATAATCACCCAATGGTGGGCTCCAGTCACCGGGTCTACTGACAAAAATTACAGAATCTGTGTCGTGATAAAGACATCTATCTTGTAATCTATCCAGTAGTTTGTACAGTTCAACACGAGCATAAGCAGTTGTAAAGATGGCTATAGTTACATTTGAAATTGTGCCCCTGGTGTAATGGTCTTTGGCATACCTCCAATTTACCATAACGGTAGCATCGTCAACAAAGTCCAAAGCGGACACATCATAGTACGGTAAGAACGCGTATTCAAAAAGTTTGTCGGGATCGGTCACTAGACACGTATTGGGCATGTTGCTACGTTGGCCAAATTTACCCCATAAGGAATTTAAAAACAATTTTTAAATTTGTCTTTTGGCGGGGTTGATTTCTATGTGATCTGGACGTAAAGACACGCCTTCATTTTTTTGATAGGCGTCTATATACTCTTGGCGTTTCACGGAGTCTGTACACCATTCGTAATTCATCAGACATCATGTATTGTGGACCAATATACTCTATTGACGGCATAGTCCCTATGTAATTTTGGTTATCAGCTGTGTTCTTCAAATCTTTTACCGTGATGCACATTATGTTGCCGCCTCTAGATAATAATTCTATCTTTAATTTCTCCTTAACAGCTGGCGCAGCACAAAATAACGACCTGCATTATGGGCTATGAATGTGTAATGCGCAAGTTTTGGTTTCATGAACGTCTTTACAAAATCTTTGAAACACGCAACACCCTTAAACTCCCAGTCTTTCTCCCCCGTTAATGTTAGAGTGTAACAGTAGTTTGGTATGTGCACCCCCGTCTCCTGCATACACTCAAAATCATAAAAGATGTATTTTTTTGTGGTTTCTTCCGGCTTGATGGTTTGTATATAACACAAATGGTTCGAAAACCCATCAACGGCCACCTTACAGATGGGACACTTTAGGCCTTGGCAGTTATGGTCTGTTCGCCGGTAGAGACAACACCTGTCGCAATATACATGTTCAAGACAGGATATTTTGTGATCAAAAGCTAAAGCTTTGTGTAGCTCTAAACATTCGTTTGATCGACAAAATACCCTACACGCCGAACACCTTAACGCAGTCACACCGTCGTCAATACAATCCGGTCTGTGACAAGCCTTACAAAAGAAAAGACAATCGTGATTATTTCTATGATGGTAAGCGCTATGACAACGGCTGCAATAATATCGGGCACCAAGAAACGCTTTGATATCGAGTATCCCATAAAAGTGACAATCGTGATATAGCACAAACACTACGGCTATCCGTACAGTAATATTTCCAAGCGCCATTACTGTAATAGAGGAGCTTGATCTTAACAAACACAGGTTATTACCGATATTTCTGAAATCATATAGGTATCTTTTATGTTTGTCAATGATTAAACTATATGGTAAGCGGTGTAAACTTCTACCTGTCAAACCCCCGCCCGCCCTGTTTCTAAAAATACTGATCACAAACCTTAAACCTGTGGATAATAAGAATTCAGCGTTACTTTGAAGCACGTTTGTAATATGGTTAAAAAAACTGGCAGCGTCTAATGTTTCTTGCGACTTACGATGCGAATAGATGGCGTTGTGTAACCCACCCCCCTCCAATCTAAGCTGAACGCGGTCGGCAGGATCCACGCCCGCAAGGACGCCATCCAGCATGGCCTGTATAGCAGTATGGACGGCTCGAATTCCCTCTACAAATGATGTAACCCTGTCCAAATTAACAAACCGATAGTGGTTGTGGTACTCAATGGCTCTGAAATTTGGTCGTTGTCGTTCATAACTGTTAATCGCTTCTAAGTATACATGGTGCCGACCTTCATCATTACCGGGTGACTCAACCCCGCGTGCCTCATTATATATGGGGCTTGCAATGCGCTCAATATTGTCAGGCTGTGATTCGTCAATCGGTAATGCTTGGGGTGGCGATTGTTCTAAATCTACATGTCTCGCGCGCTGCTCCCCGCCTACCATACGTTCCCGGGGTGGTGAATGTTCAAATTCTACAAACCCCGCCCTCTGCCCACCGCCTACCACCCGTTCCCTGTGCCGCTTGCGCTTTCTCAATCTGGTTAATGTTGTTACAGCCTGTTTCACCTTTGCACGTCGGAATAACTGTGAGATTTTGTATGTTACACAAGGTTTAATTGGTGGTTTTTTTTTACAGGCATTTAAATTTAAAACACGTTTCAAAGCATTGCCTAACATGCCTAGTCACGGTTCAGTTTCAATTATTTCTGCAAAATGATGTATGTTGGATTTAATAAATTCAGTTGTCTTAAATGACGGATCTATGTATTTTGACATGACATTCATTTACGTCTCAACAACTTCTTTAACAATCTCTTGTTTACATTTACCACCGTAGCTCACACCTTTAATGTGTTTTAACAAATACCCGGCTTTTACGCCCATGTTCTCAACATCTTCCCGTATCTTACCCAACAACGCATAAAATTGTATTTCAGCGTCTTGGCCTACTTGTTCTGTATTTTGACTTCCATCAACTATGTCGGGCGCTATCCCGTGCGCCGGTGCACACGCATCTGCCGATGCGTGTACCCCGGCGTCCGTTGTAAAAATATTGGGCATTGATGATACCCAATCAACCGTTGTAGTATTACCAGGAATGCCTGCAACAGCTGATAACACTTCATCAGAACTATTCTGCTGTTCTTGTGTCGTTGACTCTACACAGGGTGTAATAAATTCTTGCGCATTCATGTTATCAATATTTGATAACACATGATTACCAGCTATGTGTCTTGTTTCAGTTTCAGAGCAATCCTGTGTATCAGGAATTGTGATTACATCGGATTGCGACAATTGCTTAACATTACTTCTTGAGTCAATATTTGATAACACACCACAGCCGGCTATGTGTCTTGTTTCTGTTTCAGAGCAATCCTGTGTATCAGGAATTGTGATTACAGCGGATTGCGACAATTGCTTAACATTACTTCTTGAGAGGCGCGATGCCCTCTTAACCTTTACAGTCTTTGTATTACCAGCGACATCCCGGTCTGCAGTGTCAAATGATGTGTGTTTTGATGTTACAGCACCATCGTTACTTACGCTTGATACAGTTTGTAATGCGATCCTTCTCCGTTGCGGCGTATCATTTTCGGAATACGACAATTTTCTTTTAAGATCAGTAAATGCTGAATTATGACTTCTCTCATTCGTTCTTGGTCGAGCCGGCCTGCGTTTGTTCGGGTTGATACATCCGTGATGCATCCCCATAACCGATGGCCTAGCATTCTCCTTTAGGCGGTTATGTACGATCGACGGCGTTGCGAATTGATGGTTCACCGTTTCAGCGGCGGTTGTGCATTTTGTTGTTTTCCTGCTTGTACTAGGCCTGTGTATTTGTGCAACTGTATCATGGCCTACTGGTATCGTTGGATCATATCATCTTGCTACAGCATCATCTGTAATACATATATTATAAAATAAATATAAACACAGATGCACGTAAATCAGCATTTAAATCACTGCATAACAATATACCATATAACAGTGTTTGATTACACACCTGCTGTTGCGAATTGATGGTTCTCCGTTTCAGCTGCGGTTGTGTGTTTTGTTGTTTTCCTGCTTGTACTAGGCCTGTGCATTTGCGCAACTGTATCATGGCCTACTGGTATCGTTGGATCATATCGTCTTGCTACAGCATCATCTGTAATACATATATTATAAAATAAATATAAACACAGATGCACGTAAATCAGCATTTAAATCACTGCATAACAATATACCATATAACAGTGTTTGATTACACACCTGCTTTATATTCGAATGTTTGAGCCCGGCCCCCTGTCGAGTGGGGAAAAAAGGGTCGCTCATCAACCGCATTGCCGGTCTGTATAGCAGTGTTGTGACAATATTCAGGTTTGTTCAATATGTCCCGCAGAATACTGTCAGCCGTCACATCATCCATTATTGTGGAATCTTTAGTCGGTGAAAAAATGAAAAATAATTATTACATACGGTATAAAATTAGAATAACATGAAAAAGAGTTGTATTATTGAGAATATAAAGTGTGTACAGGTGACAACAAATCAGCACAATGGTACAAGGTTTATTTTTAATTCTTTAGCTGGTGAAAAAATAATAAAAAAAAATTATTACAGGCGTTTAACATCATTTATTTTTAATTTATTTTAAAATATAAATATTTTTAATTATTATTTTATTATTATTATTATTATTATTATTATAAGCTATTACATGTTACTCACAGGCAGGCGCCAATTCCAAAATGTTAGTGAAATCTGGAATGATGTTGTAATCTGAACCAAACGGACTTCCTCCAACATCATTGAAATTCTCTGTGTTTGCGGCATCTGTCGTTTAATTGTGAGAAATAAAATTTTTAATTAATTACTTATCAACTTTGTATCCAGCCTGTTGTACGCTCATACTATTTAAACTTTTAAAAATAAGTAAAAATGAACAAATTGTAGGCCTTGGCTATAAGTTCGTACTATTTAAACTTTTAAAAATAAATAAAAACGTGTCAATGGTATTTATAGACTTAGCTTACCATGGTACATTTGATAACTTGGTAAAACATCATCTTCGGATCCGGATGTGCACATGTCGTTATCTTTGTTGGTGATGTTCTGCATTGTCTGTCGCTGAACCAATAATGAAAATGAGATACGATTAATACCAGTGTTCTTTTAAACTATGCACACATTAAATGTGTTTGCTTTAAAATATAACGTTTGTATAATATGAGACAGCCTATAACATCTGTCTTCAAACGATTTACATGAAATAATACAGCACCGGCGCATTTTGGAAATGCATTTAAATATATATATATATATATATATATATATATATTTAAATGCATTTCCAAAATGCGCAGCTAGATGGCACTATTACCACATATTTAAACATCCTTCAGTAAGCCACAAACAATTATACCTAATTCACAGCCATACTTGTAAAATATGATACAGCGTGAGAAATAATGATAATAATAATAATTATGTTCTTTTAAACTAGATTAAAATGTAAATACTATATATATATATATATATATATATATATATATATATACAATTCGTATAACCGGCACTCACACTTCCTGTAATAATGCCGCGGTGCTCATACCATAATGTGTAAAAGTTCCAACATACGGCACTCAGCGGGCTTAATCATCCGAAATAAATCACAATGCAGGCAGCATAAGCTTTGCAACGTTTCGGCACTTTATTTGCCTTCGATGGTTATGCTGCTTGACGAAGGCAAATAAAGTGCCGAAACGTTGCAAAGCTTATGCTGCCTGCATTGTGATTTATTTCGAATGATTAAGCCCGCTGAGTGCCGTATGTTGGAACTTTTATATATATATATATATATATATATATATATTTAAATGCATTTCCAAAATGCGCCGCTAGATAGCACTATTACCACATATTTAAACATCCTTCAGTAAGCCAAACAATTATACCTAATTCACAGCCATATTTGTAAAATATGATACAGCGTGAGAAATAATGATGATGATAATAATAATAATAATGTTCTTTTAAACTAGATTAAAATGTAAATACGTTAAAATATCTTTAAAATATAACGTTTGTATAATATGAGACAGCATATAGCATCTGCACCGCCTCCCTCGCAACACAATCATTAGAGCCATAACGATAATAATAATAATAATAATAATAATAATAATTTTACCTCCTCACAACCCAAGCATTAGATCCATAATGATAATAATAATAATAATAATAATAATAATAATAATTACAAGGCATTGCACACAACACACCCCAGTTAGCGTAATAATAATAATAATAACAACACTTACCATGATGTTGTGCGTGTGTATAGCAATGAAACTTCAATTGAAATTCCTTCTCAGAGCTGTGTCCCACTTCAGAGCTGTGTCCCATTCTTATAGTCATGGATGTGAGCCAAATGGCCCCCACCAACCTGTGATATGCCGTCCCACATTTCCAAGATGCAGGGGCGGGGTTTTTAAACATATAAACTTTGGATGTATAATTTATTAAGTGTGATAACTCTTTTCAGTTACAATGAAAATATAATCTGTTAGCAGATTCTTAAACGTTGTACTCAGCACTTAAAAAATATACCAAATACTTATAATTTACACAGCTGTATTATGTGCCATTGCAGCCTTCGTTTTTAGGCATACATGCATAATATGTCTAATATGTCGAATGTTGTACTCAGCACTTCAAAAATATACCAAATACATATAATTTACACAGCTGTATTATGTGCCATTGCAGCCTTCATTTTTAGGCATACATGCATAATATGTCTAATATGTCGAGTCTATTGTTCAGTTGTAATGTGCAGTATGAACTCATATGTGTAATGTTTGTCACATTCCCCCCTGTGTAGTGGCTCCGGCACTCCACTGAAATGGCAGAATGAAGAATACTTGCTCCTGTGCCTTCCCACAGGGGGGTCACCCCGGAATAGTAGCAAACAAAAGAGGCGGCACTCGAAGTCAGCAAAAAACGTGAAATGTATTATCACAAGAGTGTTGACGTTTCGGGGACATGCTCCCCTTCCTCAGAACAATTTAACAATGTGCAAAACCAGCAATAAATACCCACTTACCCCGTGGACCTCCCACACCGTCGTGCGTCCCCAGTCACGATCTCCCGCACACTCCGGTGTACACTCACAGTTTCCGGCGGCAGGGTGGAAGTGACGTCGCCCGGCCCGGCATGGTGACCATGGCAACCTGTTGTCACGGCCCCCCGCTGGACTCCCGCAATGCCTTCTGCTCCCTCCAGCCTGGCGGAAATGACACACCGGGGCTCGGCTCGTAACCAGGGAAACGCTATACAAATAAAGATAAAAATACAAACAGTTCTTAAAATAACACACATTGTACATTCTCATAGACGCCGGTAATAGCTTCCTGCATGCTGCTTTGGTTTGCTGAACGTCTGTTCCTGTCCTGCTGTATCCGGTCATTCCTGTCCTCAGAAGTTCTGTATCTTGGAGTTGTCATCTCATCCCAAGAAGTCGTTTGGTCCCCTGTTGTCCTCAACGATCACCAGAGAATATCGTGTGGTGTTCGTGAGTTACGGCTCTGCCGTATGTTGCGGCTCAGCTGCTTTATCTTTATATTCTGTTTCGGAGCATTTGCGGAGGGTTCCGCTTCCACAAGTCCTCTCCGGAACTCGGCGGTGCCGGGTAGGAGAGTGGACAAGTGGATATTTTGGTTGTCCTTTTCCCTGGCGGTTTTTCCGCACATATTCTAGTTTTTAGTTTCTTGTAGCCCCTGGCCTGTTTGTTTAGTCAGAGGGCCCCTTGTTATCACCCTGTCTCGGATTTCCCTTTGTCTCCCATTAAGACCTGAGGGGGCATCGGAGTTGGGCAGACATAATCCGCCCTTCAAACGCGGCTGCCATGGGCTCAAGCAACCATAGTCTCGCAGGGGATTTCTGACAGCACAGGCGAGACAACGGAGTTAGGGCACCAGGGGCTATTTTCCATTCCCGCTCCCTTCCCCAGTATTACGTTCCAGTGCTCCGGTCCTCGCAATAAGATCTCCTCAGACCAGAGTGCTAGAATCATAACAATAATGGAAGAACAGCACAGACTAATGGAAGAACAGCACAGACAACAGCAAAGTTATATGAACATTTTTCAAAACAATCAAAAGATTAATGAAAGTTTATTCCGAATTGCAGACAATCAAAATGCTGCTACACGTGAACTAAATGCCACCCTCACTAACCTGAATGAAACACTCAGATACATGCACCAACAGCAAACAAGCAGCAGTTCTGGTACGACTACTCCAAATATCACGCCAGTCTCATCACCACCAAGACGCTCCACCAGAGCACGACAACATGACAGTGCTAAAGGCAAAGGGCAGGACAAGCAGCCACCAAAAAAAATGTGAAAATAATACAAGTTAGACATTTGTGATAAGTAACTCAAAATAGTTAGTAAGCGTATGTTTGGCAAAGAATATATAACACTTAACTCCTTGACAATTTTTACAACATCATTAATTATAAGTGGTACAAACAACAACATAAAATTTGTATGCACATTTATTCTTTACCATTTTTTTGGAGTATTGGAGGAGGGAAATGTTGATGGAGCCGCACACACATGTTAGCAGGACGTAAACTGACCACTTGATTTTTTTCTAATCATTACTCTTTCTAGATTCCAATCATTCTCTTTTCCTGCAGACACAATAATTAGCAGCCAGGCAGAATGTCTTTAGCAGGAAGTAAATTGACCACTTGATTTTTTTCTAATCATTACTCTTTCTAGATTCAAATCATTCTCTTTTCCTGCAGACAATCCAAATTACAATGTTATTGTTAACTATTTTACCTTTCTTCTCTATACAACATTACAAGAAGAACACAATTGAGTTGCGTAAAAAGCTTTTAATATGTTGGCATTGAATTTTTAACAAAACATTGACAAAATGAATGTCAGTATTGTTGGGACATGTTTGTGTGTGTTAAAAATTAGTAAGAATGTTATTACACATGATGCAGAAACCAACAAATAAGAACTTTTTAACACAAAAACAAGAATGTGTATAATAATGTATATATGTGGCAAACTGTGTATTTACTTACACATCATCAAGTTTACTGCATCAAACATTAGGAAATAAATTATTCCTGATTACAGTAAGTTTGTGTCTCTTAAATATGATGGAGCATCACACATAGGGACACATGTATTCCTGAAGGCTAACATTATATGTTGAGGAGTGTTTTTTGGGAACACAGGTTCTCAAACTCGGCCCTCAGGACCCCACACAGAGCATGTTTTGCAGGTCTACTCACAGAATCACAAGTGACATAATTAGCTCCACCTGTGAACCTTTTAACATATGTCTGTGAGTAATTCATACACCTGTGCTTCTACTGGGTTACGTGAAAAACATGCACTGTGTGTGGTCCTGAGGGCCGAGTTTGTGAACCTGTGCATTAGGACGTTACACACAATGATAAAGTGAAATACTAAATGGATTATGTGGGCTTGTAATAAATTAGCACTGCAAGTTTACGATCACTTATTCAGACTTAATGCATGCCACTCATAATCTGTTGTTTTGACTTTAAAAATACACACAATACACATGCGACATTTGTTTTGCATAAAGCGAGGGTATGTTTGTATGTGTCAAGGAGACAGACACATTCTGAGTAATGGTTTTGCCAATAAAAATGGCAAAACATCTATTTATAATTACACAACAAATGAAATAAGCAAACCAAACTTACCTTAGAAATAGCGAGTGATGAGCTCTTGCCTAACCTGCCTCCCTACATCTGTACTCCAAGTATCACCAGATGTCTCTAGTTCCTCTGCTTGCTGGCTGCTTTCTTCCTCCTCCTCCTCAACATGTGGCAGATGTTGTTGCAAACACATGTTATGAAGAAAGCAGCAGCAGAACACAATTTGAGTCACCTTGGAGGGACTATACAACAAAAGGCCACCAGACTTATACAGACACCGAAACCTAGATTTCAGCACACCAAAACATCTTTCTACCACATTCCGCGTGGACTTATGTGCATGATTGTAATTGTGTTCAGCAGGGGTATCAGGTCGGGACAATGGAGTTAGAAGCCAAGAGAAACAGCCATATCCGCCATCACCTAAAAGACAGATATAGTAACGTGATTCATGTTAAGATACAGCAACACATAAGTAACACACTGTGGGGCAGATGTATTAACCTGTAGAAGGCATAAGGAAGTGATAAACCAGTGATATGTGCAAGGTAATAAAGGCAGCAGGCAATCTGTTCCTAAATGTTCATTTACATATTGGAGCTGATTGGCTGGTGCCTTTATCACCTTGCACAGATCACTGGTTTCTCACTTCCTTATGCCTTCTACAGGTTAATACATCTGCACCTGTATTTGGACAAAGTATACGCAGGCCTACACATATCAAATTACATACCCAGCAGCCATCCATCTGGCATTTGTCCGTCCTCAAACTTATCGAAGAGGGATGACTGACTGAGGATGAAGGAGTCATGGCAGCCCCCAGGGTAACCAGCAACAACACTTATTATTTTGAGATTTGCATCACAAACCACCTGCACATTTGTGGAGTGTTCGAAATGGCGATTAGTATATATGTGCTGCCTGCCCCTAGGTGGTCTCAGCTGAATGTGTGTGCAATCTATGGCTCCAAGCACATTGGTCATGCCAGCCAGCTCATAGAAATCTACCCTGACGGCATGCCACTGAGACTCCTGGGTAGGGAAGCAGATTGAGGCCTCGATGTGGGGCTGCAAAACAGCCAACACCTGTGTGTATATTTTAAAGAACAATAAACATGAGATTTTAGGACAGAATTGGCCACCGAGAAATTAAAACAAACAAAAAACAGAAGAGGTAGTTAGGTATACATCACCTGTGTTAAGATTCTGGAAAATGAGGGCTGTGAGATTCCTATGACATCCCCAGACACAGCCTGAAATCTGCCAGTAGCCATAAAGTGCAACACAGCCAGGAGTTTGTGCAGGCCTGAGACAGAGCGAGAGCGTGCTGTCTCAGGGTCTAGGCCCAGTTTGACAAGGTCATATAGACGGAAAATGTTGTTACGATTTAGACGGAACATCTGTATGACCTTATCATCGGACAATGCGTTCAAGTTTAAACGCCCCCTAAAAAAACGAGGCCGGCGCAGCCTCCGTGGAACCTGTACAACCTGCTGACCATGTTCAGTTTCTTGGCCGTGGGTATTTACAGGCTGATGTCTGAGTCTGAGGAATCCCACAGCACAAAAAAGATCACTGGCCCACAGTCCTGCTGCCATTTCTGAGTGTAGGTGTATTGAAATGGGCCTAACATCCTTTTATAGGCATCCTAATTCAGGTGTGAGTGATTTTTTATTTGCAACACATGTAAACACGCCTGAAAAAAGCAGGTCTATAGTTTTGCCGCTTTTTTTAATGAATCGCAAAAAAATACGACCGCATTTGAGCACTCAGAGACTAACACCCAAATACGAATGAATAGTGAATTCCCGTATTCTATGTAATAACAGCCGCGTTTGACCGATGGTCTATTCATTCGTATTTCTGAACGTCGGCATTCAAACCATTACGAATAGTCCAAACACTGCCGAGATTTGTGCTTAGTGAATTCCCGGATTGGGACTTAGAAGAAAAAACACAAATCGGACAAACTCTGATTTTTAGTAAATACTGGCCCATGAGTGCACATCTCTACTCTAAATTCATACTGGGGGAAATTTGCTAAGTGTTGGCTTAGTAAAACTGCTAGGTTTTGGTGGTTTTGCTGGCAGTTTAGCAATTTACTGATTAACCAATGACAAAACCACTGTGGCACCACCATGTGATAGATACTGCCTGCTTAACATCACTATCCCAATTATTACATTGGAAGACATAAAAACGCCCAATAAACCTTTTGTTGATTTTGGAAACTTCTGTAAAACTGCTGCCAAACCTGCCCAAATAAATGATTAGATTTTGACAGGTGAGATTGAAGGAAACCACTGCCAATTGGTCTATGCTTGATCATGATGCCTATAAAAAACCACGTTCTATACTGTGACAGGAGAAAATATGTCACTTTGTGGGAACACCATCTATACCACCTTTTTCATGTATTCATTATTGCACCAAGCAGGGGACAGAAGAACAACAGCAGCAGCAGCAGCCACATCAATATCAGGTTCTGCATAAGCTATGCAGGCCTAGGTTTTTCTGGTGGCACATAAACCTAAATGGTCTGGGTCAAATTCATACAGATGTTTCATCTCTACCATACAAATTTGAAAAGTCTATTATCTGTGAAATTTAATTTAGAGCCAGACACACCATGCTCCCATTCTGTGTCAGGCCTTCACAAGCTGCTGTATTTTTTTTGCCACTGGCTCTTTTAATCTTCAGGTGTTGTGGGCATTAATCAGCTCAATTTCTCTGATCATCTCACCCAGATCCTGCTTGTCGTGAAGACATTGTCCTATTCCTCAATATGCGTCCCTAGCCAGGAGTCACAATGGCATTAGCTAAAGGTACTGTAGTATTCTGTAGACTTGCAATAATGCCTAATGTACTGGAAACTATAGGCCATGTAATGGGAGCCAATTTTAACGTCTGGGAAAAAGACACATAAACTCGGACATTAAAATGTGCGTCTTTTTCCCAGAACTCGGCCAATGTAATGGCATGCGTCTTTTGTGCTCTATGGAACTCACTTCCCCGCACATTGCGAGAGGCCCCAACTATAGAATGCTTCAAAAATAGACTCAAGGCTTTCCTGTTTACTCAAGCATTTCCATAATGTCCCTTTAATATCTACATGCTTCTGTATTTTTTTTTTTACTTAGATTTTTATTGAAGTTTTATAGCACCTTAGATAGAAGGGGGGATACAGAAAAAAGAAAAGGGAAATTTGGACAAACGGGGGGCGGGGGGCACCTGGAACAGACATCGCCCACTTATTCAAACCGACCTATGACCTCTCCTGTACTGTGTATGTACCATTGACTGTAGCCATTTTTCTATTGTATTGTTATTGTAACCCCCTTTCAGTAATTATATGTTGGTGTGTCGGAACCCGGCATTTTAAATACAATCTGGTGTCGTGTCTCTTTTCCCTGCTAAGGTTATAAGTGTATTTCAGTTACACGTGTAGCTGCAGAGTGCTCACGGCGTGTCTTTGGGTATGTATGCACTGCGTGTACTTTGAACGGCCTGCGCGGCGTTAGTACGCAAAGTACGTACACGGTACGGGGCTTTATACGCTAATGGTGTAAAAAGTACGTAGGCTAAGGATTGATTACAGCGGCCGCAGTGGCTCCATTTAAAGTGTATTGAATGTCTTTTTAAAGTGTTGCTTTTAGTTCTGTATGTAAATCGACGTTTACAATTGGTGGCTCGATCCGGTTTTCACATGCTCACAGCCTAGCAGGTCATAGCAGACTTGATCTATCAGCAAAGGGTGGAAAGTTATCCTACGTAACCTTTTCCTGGTTGGTGGATGTTATAAAAAACCCTATTTGCGTGCTGTTAGATTGTGTCTGCTCTGTCTGGTCTGCAGAGGTGCTGATAGAACCCGAAAACAGGAAAAAAGCTATTTAAAAATCTGTGAATTTTCTTTGGTGCCAAAAACGTACACAAAGGGCACCGATACTTTGCATACCCTCTCACATTGTTGCCGCAAGGTTTAGATTGCTAGATTCGTTTAGATCTGTGTGAAATCGGATACATTTGTTGCTATATAGTTAAATTTGAATTAAAAGTATTTAAGGAAGTAAGTATAAAGCACAACACGCAGGTCTGGCCCAGTCGTAAAGGGTTACACAGAACAAGCGTGGATTGTGCTTGTGAGTAATTATAGTTAGTATTGCTCACATTTATAGAGACTGTGTGATTTGTTTTATTGCGGACGCACGTTTTTGTACACATGGCTCGGACAAAGTACAGGGCCGCGCACGCAGCGTAAAAGGCACGCTGGTCACGTGGTTACGCAAAGTGCGTAAGAGTGCGGACACTAAGTACAAATTACACAATAGTTTTGTTCAATTAAAAGGTGGGACAGTAGCCATGCTACAATAGCACATAACTATCCGGTTTCAAAAGCAGATTAGTAGAAAACTTTTGTTTAAACTGTATTGCCTCTGGGGGGAAAGCTGCCGATCAGAACGAGTGGAAATTTTCTGTACAGAAAAACAAGGTGTATTTGAGTGAGTGAAAGCGGAGTGAGTGGAGCTGAACCCGGGAACTAGGTGGTCTAGGTGATATTCTGGAGTGGTAACACTGGGCTAGTAGAGACCTGGTGGCGTAGGGTTTGCTACCTTGCGTGATCAGAACTAGTAGGTCTAGGTGATCTGGAGTGGTCTAGGTATCCCATACAACTAGGTGATCTCTAGGTGTTTCAGGTGGTCTACAGCAATCCTAGGGCATATAGATAACTAGTATCTATAGGCTGTGCGATTGCATCGCATGTTTGTGTGTTCTACAGAGCACAACGTGATACCATTGTGTCATATGCACTGTGGAAAAGCATACGCAGACGTGATTGTATAGACAAAGGTGTTTTTCTTTGATAACGTAGGGAAATCTCCCTGGTGGGCTTCCACTGGAAAGGGTGAACAATAGTTATCTAATTTCTCTGTTTTTCACCCTACAAAAAAATTATAGTAGAAAGATACCGAATAGGAATTTTTCGCTGCCTCTCTCAGGAAAATATTCCAACAGAACCTCTACCGAGAGAAATCACGGTGTTGTAAGGTCTGATAGGAGCCCTAAGTTGGGTACATTGCCTTCCGCTAACAACAGTGTATCGCAGTACCGGCCAACGTGGGTGAGAGTGGGTGAAAGCGCTCTAAGAACTTTCACCGTCTACTTGCATTGAGTATTTTGGTGTTTGTGGGAATTTTTAGTTATTAAAAAGACCCACAAATATGGAAGCCAGTTGCTCAAGTGAGAGACGTTTGTGCAGGGTTCAGGCTGAAGAAGAAAGACCAAAAGGGTCAGCAAGGTTTATCATTAATGAAAAATATGGTTCACACACGGAAGTTTTTTGCAATGAGTGGGTACATATGATTGACAAAGATAGGGTATCATTCCCTAGGGTGGGCAGCTTTGAGCCAGAGGTATTACAGAACTTAAGGATAAGGATATGTCTGATAAAATCCAGAAAACAAAGGATTAGACATACAGATTGTTTCAACTTGTGGCAGCAAGAGGGGGATGTGCAAAGGGAATTAGCTCACACAGCAGGTTCCAAACCTAGAGGGAAAACAATGGCGACCGCACCACCACCACCATATATTGATGGGGAGAAAGTGGCTACAAGCAATGGTACATTGGTACAGGATAGGAAAGTGATTGATAAATGTACTAACGCTAACCCTTGCCAGCTGTATCCCATTTTAAATTTTCCCCAGGTCTGGGAGCAGGAAGATGAACCCAGCACGATATCGGCACTCTCTCTAGCAGCCACCATACAGGATACTCAGGTGGGCACGGCCCAACCACCAAGGGTTGTAGCAAGGCCCCCGAGTGGAGGGATAAGTGAGGTCCTGTCCACAGGTAAGTACGGTACCATACACTATGCAGAAACAATAGCTCCTCACATTATAGAGTCAAACCAGAATGATGTAATTTAATTAAATCCTGTCAGGGTGATTGCAGTCCCCAATGGAAAGACTGATGCTCAGGGAGTAACTCCCATCAGGAACATTGCCATGCATTGTCCTTGGTCCCGAGCAGAGTTAAGGTCAATTATGTCAGAATTTCCCAATCCCAGAAAAGATCTAGTCGGATGCCAGAAGTTCATTAAAGAGTTAGGTAACGCCCATGAACCACAAATAAAGATTGGCGATGGGTGTGTTTACCCTCAAATATTGACACCACAAAATTCATAACAGATTGTAAATTAGACGCAGAGGTACCTCTCACTGATGAATACAATCAGGAGAATGTACGGCAAATCAATTTGCAATTAGGAGTATATTTCCCTACTGTTGTCAAATGGAATAAAATCTTCTCCATAAGACAAAAGGAAGGTGAAACGGCATCCGAATATTTCCATCGGGCACTGCAGGAAATAGCTAGATACACTGGGATTGAGGACATTAAAGATAATGCACACCATAGGGAGGTAGCTGTTTCAGTATTAATGGACGGGTTAAAAGAGGCACTGAGAACAAGAGTGCAGACCTCTCTACCTAACTGGAGAGGTATCTCGGTGGCTGCATTGAGAGAGTCCACGATCGAGCACGATAGGAACATCAGTAAGCACAGGGAGTCACAGGGGGATAAGCTGATGACGGTAAGTATACAGGCTCTTACAGCAAAACCCCATCAGCCAAAATCCCAGACCCCTGCTGTTTGGAAAAGACAGAGAATATGTTACATTTGTAATAAGGACATTTTGCCCAGGATTGTAGGAGTAGTAGGACACATAACGTATACAGACCCCCTAGACCTGAATACGAACCACACTACAATTCACATAATTGGGATCAGGGACCACATAGGAGAAATTACGAGCCACATACAGGGGAAACAGGGAGGTACCCACCAAGGAGGGACTGGCAGGCCTCCGAAAACTCACAGCTACCCTCCTCACATATCATAGCTGCCAATGCGCTGTGGGAAGGTCCCACTACACAATAGGGGTTGGGCCACACCTGTAGTCTGCAGCCAGTGAAGTTGATTTCTAGCCTTGGTAGTGAACCTGAGGTCACGGTTGATGTAGCTGGTGTACCATTACCTTTTCTTGTAGATACAGGGGCAGCCAGGTCAGTGTTGAATTGCACATCAGGTGTAAAGACCACGGGAAAAATGATTCCGCAATGGGAGTAACAGGAACGGTGCAATAATACCCTTTGAGTAGACCTGCAGAGATTACGATAGGGCCCTTGCAAACCAAACATTCTTTTCTGCTGGCTGCATCGGCTCCGACTAATCTACTCGGCAGAGATCTATTGTGTAAAATGCGGTGTGTCATATACTGTACTCCTGAGGGTGTCTTTTTAGATATACCTGAGAACCATGCTCAAGAAGTACAAGATATACTAGACACCCCTCAAAGGCTAATGGTGCATTCTACTGTTATAGACAAGTGTCCATCAAAGGTAGAGGAAATGATCTCGCAAATACCGGGTTCCCTTTGGACCAAAGATGGACAGGACACTGGATTGATGGCGAATGTTGCCCCAGTAGCAGTACAAGTAAAAGATGGTAGGATAGCTCCAAAAATCCCTCAGTATCCTCCGAAGCAAGAGAGAGGTAGTTAGGAGTGTACCCTGTCATAGAGCGGCTGCTACAGCAGGGCATCCTAGTCAGGACGTCCAGCACCTCCAATAGTCCCATCTTCCCCGTGAAAAAGAGTGGGGGAGGGGTTACAGGCTAGTGCAGGATCTAAAGGGGATAAACAAGATAGTTGAGAGCCAATTCCCCGTAGTGCCCAATCCAGCTGTTATCCTTATGCAAATTCCCTCTACTGCAAAATTCTTCACTGTCATTGACCTCTGTTCTGCTTTCTTTTCTGTCCCTCTTCACCTCGACAGCCAATACCTTTTTCCCTTTACATGCAGGGGAGTACAGTACACCTGGACTCTACTTCCCCAAGGTTTCATTGACAGCCCGAGTATTTTCTCCCAGGCCTTGCATGACTGTTTACAATCCTTTCAACCTGAGAGTGGATCAGTACTAATACAGTATGTCGATGACTTATTGTTGTGTTCTGACTCACTCGAATCATCCTTGAAAGATACGAAACAGCTTCTGTTTCATCTTTCCCATACAGGACAAAAGGTTTAAAAGGATAAGTTGCAGTTGTGCCGGACCAGGGTCAAATATTTGGGACATTGCTGGTGTCGTGTCTCTTTTCCCTGCTAAGGTTATAAGTGTATTTCAGTCACACGTGTAGCTGCAGAGTGCTCACGGCGTGTCTTTGGATGTGTACGCACTGCGTGTACTTTGAACGGCCAGCGCAGCGTTAGTACACAAAGTACATACACGGTACGGGGCTTTGTACGCTAATGGTGTAAAAAGTACGTAGGCTAAGGATTGATTACAGCGGTCGTAGCAGCTCTATTTAAAGTGTATTGAATGTCTTTTTAAAGTGTTGCTTTTAGTCCTGTATGTAAATCGACGTTTACAGAGCCATGCGATGGGACAATGTGCACTAATTGGGGTTCACGGTCACTCTATGAAGAAAACACCAAATATTTTTTTTAAACTAATGTCGACCTTTTGACCTGTTGACCTAGACCATGTCGACCAAAAGACCCTGTCGACCTAGAGACCCTGTCGACCTAGAGATCCTGTCGAACTGTTATTGTCGATCAATAGTGGTCGACCTAGACACTGTCGACCTAGTTACTATCTACCTTCCATACCACACCCTCTCTCTTATACCCCAGGCCTTCCTACATACTTTCTCATATTAAATAAATGTACACATTATTAAGCACCATATGCCCTCCTAATGATGTATTCAACTTACTGTGAGTTGCGAGAGAGAATATCAAAGTGCCACAGCGATTTAGCACTGTTCCAGTGCTAGAGCAGCTGCACTGAATTATCAGCTATCCTGCCATCTTTAGTACTACCAATACACTCAGGACAGTTAAGATGGTCAAGCCAAGAAACTTGTCTACACATAAACGTTCTGGAGTTAAGGGCCATTTACAACGGCCTTCTTCAAGCAGAACATCTTCTGTGCAATCTGCCCGTCCTGATTCAATCGGACAATATAACAGCAGTGGCGTACATAAACCGCCAGAGCGGAACAAAAAGCAGAGCGGCGATGGCAGAGGCCACAACAGTTCTCCTTTGGGCGGAAAGACATACAAGCGCTCTGTCAGCGATCTTCATTCCAGGAGTGGACAACTGGGAAGCAGACTTCCTCAGCAGACACGATCTCCATCCAGGAGAGTGGAGTCTTCATCAAGAGGTCTTCACAGAAGTGACAAGTCGTTGGGAAATTCCTCAAATAGACATGATGGCATTTCGTCTCAACAAGAAACTGCAGAGATATTGTTCCAGGTCGAGGGACCCTCAAGCAATAGCAGTGGACGCACTAGTATCACCATGGGTGTTTCAGTTGGTGTATGTATTCCCTCCGCTTCCTCTCATTCCAAAAGTGCTAAAGATCATAAGAAGAACAAAGGTTCAGGCGATCCTCATTGTTCCAGATTGGCCAAGGAGGGCTTAGTACCCAGATCTTCAGGAATTACTCATAGGAGATCCCTGGCCTCTTCCTCTACGAGAGGATCTGTTACAGCAGGGGCCGTGCGTGTATCAAGACTTACCGTGGCTACGTTAGATGGCTTGGCGGTTGAGCGCCAGATCCTAGCCCGAAAGGGTATCCCCTGTGAAGTCACTCCCACACTTCTTCAGGCTAGAAAAGGGGTAATGTCTAAACATTACCACCGTATTTGGAGGAAATATGTGTCTTGGTGTGAATCCAAGAAGGCTCCTACGGAAGAGTTTCAGTTAGGACGTTTTCTCCATTTTCTACAAGCAGGTCTGGATGCGGGCCTAAATTTGGGCTCAATTAAAGTACAAATTTCAGCCTTATCGGTTTTCTTTCAAAAACAATTGGCCTCCCTTCCAGAAGTTCAGACTTTCGTGAAAGGCGTGTTGCACATCCAACCTCCCTTTGTGCCCCCAGTGGCTCCATGGGATCTTAACGTGGTGTTGCAGTTCCTTCAATCACATTGGTTTGAACCTTTACAGAAGGTAGAGTTGAAATTCGTCACCTGGAAAGTGGTCATGTTGTTGGCCTTGGCATCCGCGAGGCGGGTGTCTGAATTGGCGGCTTTGTCTCACAAGAGCCCCTATTTGATTTTCCATGAGGATAGAGTGGAGTTGAGGACTCGTCAGCAATTTCTGCCAAAAGTGGTTTCATCATTCCACATGAACCAACCTATTGTGGTGCCAGTGGCTACTGACGCCTTAGTGGAATCGAAGTCGTTCGATGTAGTCAGAGCTTTGAAAATTTATGTCGCCAGAACGGCTCAGATCAGGAAACGGGTGCCTTGTTTGTCCTGTTTGCTCCCAACAAGATTGGGGCTCCTGCTTCCAAGCAGACTATTGCGCGCTGGATCTGTAATATGATTCAGCATGCCCATTCTACGGCTGGATTGCCGATACCGAATTCGGTGAAGGCCCATTCTACCAGAAAAGTGGGCTCGTCCTATGCGGCTGCCCGGGGGGTCTCGGCATTACAACTTTGCTGAGCAGCTACTTGGTCGGGTTCAAACACCTTTGCGAAGTTTTACAAGTTTGATACCCTGGCCGAGGAAGAACTCATGTTTGGTCAATCGGTG
Source organism: Pseudophryne corroboree (assembly GCF_028390025.1). NCBI lineage: Eukaryota > Metazoa > Chordata > Amphibia > Anura > Myobatrachidae > Pseudophryne > Pseudophryne corroboree. Next base: position 583,465,082 of record NC_086447.1, read on the forward strand.
CTGCAGAGTCGTTCACACTCTCCCGCCCGTTCTAGAGCTTTGGTATAACCCCATGGTTCTTGATGTGACCCCAGCATCCTCTAGGACGTATGAGAAAATAGGATTTTAATACCTACCGGTAAATCCTTTTCTCTTAGTCCGTAGAGGATGCTGGGCGCCCGTCCCAGTGCGTACTGTATCTGTAGTTATTAGTTGTGGTTACACACATGTTGTGTTACGTTTATAGTCAGCCTGTTGCTGATGTTGTTCATGCCGTTGACTTGCGTTATGTTGAATGCCACGTTGTACGGCGTGCTTGAGGTGTGAGCTGGTATGTATCTCACCTTAGTTAAAAATTAAATCCTTTTCCTCGAAATGTCTGTCTCCCTGGGCACAGTTCCTATAACTGGAGTCTGGAGGAGGGGCATAGAGGGAGGAGCCAGTTCACACCCCTTTGAAAGTCTTAAAGTGCCCATGTCTCCTGCAGATCCCGTCTATACCCCATGGTTCTTGATGTGACCCCAGCATCCTCTACGGACTAAGAGAAAAGGATTTACTGGTACGTATTAAAATCCTATTATTTAAACATTATATTATGCACATCTGCAGAACGGATCTCCTCGTCAAAAACGGGGGGACGGGGTGGGACGAAGAAGTTGCATGAAATCTGACCATGCCAGTTAAGTGGGATGCATCATCTAGGAAACCTCTGCACTGTCTTTTGGTGTGAGCACAATGACTAGAGAGTAATAGTAGGAGGTAGAGAGGGATTGGGATGGTGCTGGCACAAGTAATTTAGCGACAACATGTGCAGACAATGGGGTCCTTCAGACCCGATCGCACGCTAGCTTTTTTAGCAGCAGTGCGATCGGGTCTGAACAGCGCATGCGTTTGGTCCGCAATGCACAGGCGTGTCGGCCACCGTCGCTGTGCAGAAACGTTTTGAACGAAGAAAGCGTTCGCACCGGCGATCGCAAAAAGATTGACAGGGAGAGGTCGTCTGGGGGTGTCAACTCACCGTTTTCAGGGAGTGTCCAGGAAAACGCTGGCATGCCCGACCGTTTCCAGTGAGGGTTCCTGACGTCATCTCCGTCCAGGATCATCGCAGCGGCTGAGTAAGTCCTAAGCTGTGCAGAGACTGCACAAATTTTAGTTTGTGCAGCTCTCTGCACAAGCGTTTGTACCTCTGCACAGCGATTCCCCCCTCCCCCTGTATCGCTGCAGTGCAAAAAATAGCCTGCGTGCAACCAGGTCTGAATGACCCCCAATGACACACCATTAATTTTCAGCCTCCTATCATAGCTGTGTGTAAGCTAAATTTGTATCTGTTATGAATCATAGGCCTTACTAGCAGCGACATTTGAGGAAAAATTTAAGTAGTGTATCCTTATAATTTCTTCTTACATGTTGTATTGTCTAGTTTACCTGGCCATGAACTCAGTTTGTGTTGTTTGGAGATAAATGTGTAGCAGGTCTATGTTCATCTGAATTATCTTAAATTAGTGATATGAACTAAAATGTGCAATCACAGTATTTACTGTAGGCTTCTAATTCTGGTGGTAAAAGAACAGAATGGACAATAAGGACCTTCCTTGTTACTCACTACTTTTAAGCTTTGTCAAATAAAAAAAGAGATCACTTGATATAATATCAACTAAGGGGCTCATTTATCAATGAGTGATAAAACTTGTTGTTGATGATAATACTTGTTGCATATAATAATAATAATAATAATAATAATAATAATAATAATAATAATAATCAGTTGACTGTATTGTGGCAGATTGGTCAACATTGCATGATAATATGTTGCATCCACTTTGTTGTAATTGTGCCAAGAATAAAAGTCCTCTCATTTGTCCAGTTGTTTTTACAGCTGCTTCCTAGTCATTCATCCACATGGTCAGATTGGTCCACTCGGGCACCATGCAAGTTCCTGGTAGGCTGGTCCAACACCACCTCTGCTGAGCCAAATCACACTGTGTGCCAGGTCGGGGTCGGACCTCTCCGATCGGTCAGTGGCTGCTGGTTAGAGAGACTGTTATTAGATGCGGCTTCTGCTCCTTCAGTTACAGTGAGGACTACAGAGAAATGGCTGCAGTAGGCCCGCCCTTGCCCCGCCCATGATCCGCTGCCAGCTTACGTTAAAATCAGTGGGGTTTACATTTATGACAGTGAACTCCTGCGGAGCAGCTACCCACCTGGCCCAGTTGATAGTGTGATATACAGTAGAAGAGGATAAACAAAGTCACGGAAATTGGAGGTGTAATGTGGGAGGATGTGCGCCGTTCTGAAACACAGCCCTTAGTTACACAGTGTCACAACTGAGGGCCTGAGCTGACGGAAGGCAGCCTCAGTTGTAGGGGCTGAGACGTACCGGAACCTGGGAGGTTGTATCAGACCCCTGGACATGTAAGTAACATGAAGAGAAACCGCCCGAAGGCGTGACCACGACAACTTGAGTAAAAGTCAATGATATTTATTTATGACAAACTCCATGCATCACAGTAGCAGTAAAAAGAAACATAAAAATCAGCAGAGAAATAATAATACAGTTCCTGGGTACTACAGGGTGGCAGGGGCCACAGAGCTCTGGTGGTATGAGACAGTTCTTATTATCTGCAAGTTGGAAAGTCCTTACCAGGCTCAACTGTAGCAATGAGGAAAGCCCAGGGTCGTACCAGCTGGTGTTCCAGGGAAAGCTGGACTGCTGTAGATAAAATGCTGCTGTGGGTACTGGTTAGAACCAGACAGGTGTTGGCACGGAGTGGATACTAGCTGGAACCAGTTAAATAATAAATAAAGCTTGAGAGCGATGCAATATAGATGAAATGTGGAATTTGAGAGCGAAGAAATAATAATACCGGTGGAGAGTGGTAAACTGCAGAAAGGACACCGGCCCTTTAAGAGAAGCTGTACACTGCTGGAAGCTGAGCTGGAAGCAGGTGATGTTGTAGCTGGAAACAGGTGAGTCCAGAATGGATCGGAGAGTCAGGCTACACCGCAGATGGAATGCTGGTGCGGGTCTCTATAGCAGAAGTCTGGAGACAGGAGCTGGAACCTGGAAGACAATCACAGGAGAGAGACAAACTGGAACTAGGTTTGACAACCAAAGCACTGACGCCTTCCTTGCTCAGGCACAGAATACTTATACCTGCAGCAAGGAAGGGATTGGCTAGGCAATTATGCAGATTTACAATGGTAACAACAGATTGGTGGAAATGAACAGGTGACAGAATCCAAGATGGCTGCGCCCATGCAGACACTTGGAGGGAAGTTTGGTTTGTAATCCATGTGGGAATTAAAACAGTAATGGCGGCGCCGGCCACAGGAGACAGGAGACGCCAGACTGATAAGTGCACACTTAACCACGCGGGCACAGCGGAGGCCGCGGCTGACGTAATCACCACTCTGACACTCTGCATGCAGAAACTCAGGAACAGCGGCGGAGGCCGCGGGAGACGCCATTCCGGATGTTACAGGCGTTGCGGTGACCGCGTCTCAGAGTGACAGGAGAGGAGGCAGGAATGTGGACATCAGTATGACAGATGGGATCTGGTCCTGGAACGCTGAGCCAGCCTTAGAAGGCATCTGAAGGGTAAGTAATGGCGTCCAGATACCCGGATCGTGACAGCACCCCCCCCTTTAGGAGTGGCCCCAGGACACTTCTTTGGCTTTTGAGCAAACTTGGAATGGAATCTCCGGACCAAGGCAGGAGCATGGACATCAGAAGCATTGGTCCATGAGCGTTCCTCAGGGCCGTAACCCTTCCAGTCAATAAGATACTGTAGTTGACCGTAACGGTGACGTGAGTCCAGGATCTTGGCCACTTCATACTCAACGCCTCGTTGAGTTTGGACTTTCGGAGTTGGAGGAAGTGAGGAATGAAACCGATTCAGGATCAGCGGTTTCAACAGGGAAACATGGAATGTCCTGGGTATTTTTAAGAAGGGAGGCAACTGGAGTCTGTAAGCAACAGGATTGATGACTTGATCAATTTTAAAAGGACCGATGTAGCGAGGTGCAAACTTCATACTGGGAACTCTTAACCTCAAATTCTTTGTGGATAACCATACCCGATCACCCACCTTGAGAGCAGGAACTGCTCGACGCTTCTTATCCGCAAACTTCTTGTACCTGAACGATGCCTTGAGCAGAGCTGATCGTACGCTCTTCCAGATATTGGCAAACTGATGCAAGGTGATATCCACTGCGGGAACAGAAGTTGCTGGAAGCGGTTGGAACTCAGGGACTTTAGGGTGGAATCCAAAGTTGGTGAAGAATGGTGTTGAAGAAGATGAAGAATGATACTGGTTGTTATGACAGAACTCGGCCCAGGGAAGTAATTGAACCCAGTCATCTTGAGAGGAGGACACATAGATGCGGAGGAAGGACTCCAAGTCCTGATTCACCCTCTCAGTTTGACCATTGGTCTGAGGATGGTAAGCCGTGGAAAACTTTAGCTTGACTTGGAGGACTTGACATAAACTTCGCCAGAATTTGGCTGTGAATTGAACTCCTCGATCTGAGATAATTTCTTCTGGAAGACCGTGGAGTCGAAAGATCTCTTGTATGAATACTTGAGCCAACTTGGAAGCTGACGGAAGACCGGTAAGAGGAATGAAGTGTGCCATCTTGGTGAACCGGTCAACTACCACCCAGATGGTATTAAACTTGTTGCACATGGGCAAATCTGTAATAAAATCCATCGACAAATGGGTCCATGGTCGACGGGGAACAGATAGTGGAACCAGTTGCCCCGCAGGCGACTGGCGGGATACTTTATGTTGAGCACACTTTGGGCAAGATGCGATAAACTCCAAAACGTCCTTTTTCAGAGTTGGCCACCAATAGGACCTAGAGATAAACTCCAGGGTTTTTTGGATACCTGTATGTCCGGCAAAGCGGGAAGCATGGGCCCAATGCATGAGCTTCTTCCTTAGTGTCGGCTTCACAAAACTTTTCCCTGATGGGGGCGTAGAGTCCATCCCTACCGTGGAGAATGCCAACGGATTTATAATAGGATGCTTGTCTGAAGACTCTGACTCATTTTCTTGCTCTAATGAGCGGGAAAGGGCATCGGCCTTGCGATTCTGAGAGCCCGGACAGAACTGGAGTTTAAAGTCGAACCTGGAAAAGAAAAGTGCCCATCTGGCCTGACGAGGGTTGAGACATTGTGCGCCTTTCAGATATAGAAGGTTCTTGTGGTCTGTAAGGATGGTGATTGAATGAGAAGCTCCCTCCAACAGATATCTCCACTCCTCTAGAGCGAGCTTGATGGCTAGCAACTCCTGGTCGCCAATGGCATAGTTGCGCTCCGCTGGGGAGAACTTCCGTGAGAAGAAACTGCAAGGATGTAAATGGCCATCTTTAGCCCTCTGAGATAACACCGCTCCTACTCCAACGGAGGAGGCATCCACCTCTAAGATGAAAGGAGAGTCGATGTCAGGCTGTTTCAGGACAGGCGCAGAGATGAACCTCTGTTTTAAAAGATGAAAAGCTTGCATGGCTTCTTCAGACCACTTGGACGGGTTAGCACCCTTCTTGGTGAAAGCAGTAATAGGCGCCACAATGGTGGAAAAGTCTCGTATAAACTTTCGGTAATAATTGGCGAACCCTAAGAACCTCTGGACCCCTTTGAGGGTTAAGGGTACCGGCCAATTCTGGATTGCTTGTAGTTTCTCAGGATCCATCTCTAGTCCGGAACCGGACACAATGTACCCTAGAAACGGAATGGACTTGACTTCAAAGACGCATTTCTCTAATTTGCAATAGAGATGATTGACACGGAGACGGGACAGAACCTCCTTTACCCAAAAACGATGTTCCTCTAAATTGTTGGCAAAAATGAGGATATCATCTAGATAGACCACGACATGACGGTATAGAATGTCTCTGAAAATCTCATTGACGAAATGCTGGAAGACAGCTGGAGCATTGCTCAATCCGAAGGGCATGACGAGGTACTCATAATGTCCGTCACGGGTGTTAAATGCGGTCTTCCACTCGTCACCCTCATGGATCCGGATGAGATTGTATGCACCTCTCAAGTCCAGCTTTGTAAAGATGGTAGCTCCGCTAACTCTGTCAAAGAGCTCAGTAATCAGGGGTAAAGGATAGCGGTTCTTGATGGTAATGTCGTTCAAACCTCTGTAGTCGATGCACGGCCGCAGACCACCATCTTTCTTTTTTACAAAAAAGAAGCCTGCGCCGGCTGGAGAAGACGAAGGTCGAATGAACCCCTTTGCTAGGTTCTCTTTAATGTATTCCTCCATAGAATGCGTCTCAGGCAGAGACAACGGATAAGTTCGGCCTTGAGGTGGAACCTTCCCTGGAACGAGATCAATCGGGCAGTCCCATTCTCTATGAGGAGGAAGGATATCAGCAGAAGCTTTACTGAACACATCCGTGAAATCTTGATATGGAGGAGGTGGAACATCAGACGACCTGGGGGAGGAAGAACAGACAGGCAACACTTTAAACAAACATGTCTCAGCACAGGAGGGACCCCATGCCAGAATTTGCGTAGTCGTCCAATCAATTGTAGGATTGTGAAGACGGAGCCATGGAAGGCCCAGGACCACAGGATGTGTGGCTCTTGGAATCACTAAAAGTGAAATAAGTTCGGAATGAAGAACTCCCACTCTCAGACGAACTGGTAGAGTCCTTAGAGCAATAACTGTATCAAAAATTTTACTGCCATCCACGGCAGTTAAGGAAAAGGAGGAAGGAAGTCTCTCGGTGGGTAGGGACCACCGTTTAACATAGGCTTCGGTAATAAAGTTCCCAGCTGCTCCGGAATCCAGGAGGGCAATGACGTTCTGATAACGTTGAGCAACTTGAAGCGAGACTGGGAGATTACAATCTTGAGGAGATGGAGAGGAGATCATTACTCCTAGCCGGCCCTCTCCTTGGCGAGCTAGGATTTGGAGTTTCCCGGACGTTTGGGACAGGCATTAATAGTGTGAGACGGAGCTGCACAATACAGACAGAGAGACTCAGAGAGACGTCTTCGGCGCTCAGCAGGAGTTAAACGGGAACGGCCAATTTGCATGGGTTCATCTTTAGTTGGTGACAGTTGGCGAGGAGGAGGAGCAGAAGATTTTGGAGCAGATGATCTTCCACGCTCAGTTGCTCTCTCTCTGAAACGTAAGTCAACTTTTGTACAAAGTGAGATTAGCTCATCTAACTTGGAGGGTAAGTCTCTGGTAGCTAACTCATCTTTAATACGCTCGGATAAACCATGCCAGAATGCAGCATACAGGGCCTCGTCGTTCCATGCCAGTTCAGATGCCAGAATCTGGAACTGTATAAGATATTGTCCTACAGTACGTGATCCCTGGCGTAAACGGAGAATCTCAGACGAAGCTGAAGTTACCCGGCCTGGCTCGTCGAAGATGCGCCTGAATGTTGACACGAATGCAGTGTAAGAAGATAGCAGGGTGTCGGACCTCTCCCATAACGGTGATGCCCAGTCGAGGGCTGAGCCACTGAGAAGAGAGATGATGTAGGCAATTTTTGTACGGTCACTGGGAAAATTGCCAGGTTGTAGCTCAAACTGAATCTCACACTGGTTGAGAAATCCCCTGCAGAATCTTGGAGATCCGTCAAATTTTGCTGGCGTTGGAAGATGAAGACGTGGAGCAGAAACGGGTAAGGTGGGTGGGGTTATAGTTGGAGTCACTGTGGTTGACGCCCCAGATGCGCCTGATCCACGGAGAGTTGTCTGAATCCCATCCAGCCGAGTAGAGAGATCCTGGAGACAGCGGATGATGTGGCCCTGTGCAGCCTCCTGATGTTCAAGTCGGGCTGCCAGTTCTTGCATCGGCCTGGCCGCTTGATCCTGGTCTCCGGCTGGATTCATTTGGTCAGTGCTTACTGTCACAACTGAGGGCCTGAGCTGACGGAAGGCAGCCTCAGTTGTAGGGGCTGAGACGTACCGGAACCTGGGAGGTTGTATCAGACCCCTGGACATGTAAGTAACATGAAGAGAAACCGCCCGAAGGCGTGACCACGACAACTTGAGTAAAAGTCAATGATATTTATTTATGACAAACTCCATGCATCACAGTAGCAGTAAAAAGAAACATAAAAATCAGCAGAGAAATAATAATACAGTTCCTGGGTACTACAGGGTGGCAGGGGCCACAGAGCTCTGGTGGTATGAGACAGTTCTTATTATCTGCAAGTTGGAAAGTCCTTACCAGGCTCAACTGTAGCAATGAGGAAAGCCCAGGGTCGTACCAGCTGGTGTTCCAGGGAAAGCTGGACTGCTGTAGATAAAATGCTGCTGTGGGTACTGGTTAGAACCAGACAGGTGTTGGCACGGAGTGGATACTGGCTGGAACCAGTTAAATAATAAATAAAGCTTGAGAGCGATGCAATATAGATGAAATGTGGAATTTGAGAGCGAAGAAATAATAATACCGGTGGAGAGTGGTAAACTGCAGAAAGGACACCGGCCCTTTAAGAGAAGCTGTACACTGCTGGAAGCTGAGCTGGAAGCAGGTGATGTTGTAGCTGGAAACAGGTGAGTCCAGAATGGATCGGAGAGTCAGGCTACACCGCAGATGGAATGCTGGTGCGGGTCTCTATAGCAGAAGTCTGGAGACAGGAGCTGGAACCTGGAAGACAATCACAGGAGAGAGACAAACTGGAACTAGGTTTGACAACCAAAGCACTGACGCCTTCCTTGCTCAGGCACAGAATACTTATACCTGCAGCAAGGAAGGGATTGGCTAGGCAATTATGCAGATTTACAATGGTAACAACAGATTGGTGGAAATGAACAGGTGACAGAATCCAAGATGGCTGCGCCCATGCAGACACTTGGAGGGAAGTTTGGTTTGTAATCCATGTGGGAATTAAAACAGTAATGGCGGCGCCGGCCACAGGAGACAGGAGACGCCAGACTGATAAGTGCACACTTAACCACGCGGGCACAGCGGAGGCCGCGGCTGACGTAATCACCACTCTGACACTCTGCATGCAGAAACTCAGGAACAGCGGCGGAGGCCGCGGGAGACGCCATTCCGGATGTTACAGGCGTTGCGGTGACCGCGTCTCAGAGTGACAGGAGAGGAGGCAGGAATGTGGACATCAGTATGACAGATGGGATCCGGTCCTGGAACGCTGAGCCAGCCTTAGAAGGCATCTGAAGGGTAAGTAATGGCGTCCAGATACCCGGATCGTGACACACAGCAGGCAGCATTTGTGTTGCATATGTGTGGCTGTGGTTCCTCCCCTGCCTCTACACTTGCCTCGCTCCTCCCTGGCCCTGCCTACTTCAAGCACAGCCACGGACTCTACCAGCACCACCCTGCACATGTCTGATGTGGAGCCACGTGAACTGCACTGGGAACGGCCAGTGGCAGTAGAAGAGGGGGTAATGATGATGAGAGACCAGTTTGTCTGCCCTACTTCTGCCCTATTTCTACAGCACAGCCGTGACTTCTTCCTCTCCCCCCATGTTTGTGTCTGTCTCTCTGACACCGCCTCTCCCTCACCATGTGTCTGTCCCTATCACCCCTGTCTCTCTGACACCTCCCCCCCTCCACCCCATGTCTGTCTCTATCTATCACCCCTCTGTCTCTCAGACACTTCCTACTATCATCCTGTGGCTGTTTCAATCACTCCTCTGTCTCTCTGACACCTCCTCCCCAATCCCATTTCAGTCTCTATCCATAGGCATGCGCACAGGCACCCCCTAATGTCCGGCACCCCCCCCCCCCCCCCCAGCACGTCATGCCGATCATCGCTGTCTGTGTGCTGCTGCAGTAGCAGTGCTACTGCTACTACAGCAGCACACTGATACAGCGCTGATCGGATTACCTCCTGGCTGCATCGCTCGCTGCCCTAACAGCATTTACCCCCTCCCAAGTCCCGCTGTGCTGCCGCCGGTCACACTCACACACAGCTCCCTGTCAGCTGCGCGGCTTCTTCATGGACGGGTGGGCTGGCCGCACACAGCCCAGCCCACCCACTGCCACCATCATCATAATCCGACTGCCTCGCAGTGTGAGTGTGACGTCAGCACGTCACACCATGCGCCCTCCCTCCCTTCCTTCCTGCCCTGGCTGCTCTGTCGGCTGTCCTCCGAGTCCCGGCTCCCACCCGTGCTCATTTCTAGTGTGTGCCCTGCTCTGCCTCCCTGCCGCCCGTCCCTGCCGTTTTTGATCGCTGGAGGACTCGGAGTATAGGACAGTAGTCTCATCATCCTGCCTGAGCCTGCCCTTCAGAATGTGAGTGAGAGACTCACTGTCTATGTGTGCAACAGGGCAAAGTTCAGGCCAGGCGGGGGTGGGGGTTGGGGTTGGGATAACATTTGGTACAAGAAAATAAAGTTTTTCTATTATTATTATTATTACTATATATATATATATATATATATATATATATATAGGTCCATAAATAACCAGCACTCAGAGACAGCAAAATGATTCAAAAGCAATATGTAATATCCACTCTTGACATGGATATTACATATTGCTTCTGGATCATTTTGCTGTCTTTGCCAGTTATTTATGGACCTTTATATATTTATCTTTCTGAGCACGATATGCTTTTATGGGAGTGCCAGCTACTGCTGTGAGGATAGAATAAATATATATATATATATATATATATATATATATATATATAGCCTGATTGCTGCGATGCGAACAAATGCAGCTAGCGATCAACTTGGAATGACCCCCAATATTTCTAATGTTTTTTATTTTTTTTATTTTATCCACTAGGGTCACCATCCTATCCGTGTGTGACTTGTGTCTATGAGGATTCTTCCAGGAGTTATGGCTTTCTTTCACAGCTCATAAATAAGTGAGTGAACTGATTGACAAAAGACCGTGACAGTGTGTTTTTATGTTGTAGAGAATTTAGGCTATTAGCTCCAATGGAATTCAAATAAGTCTCTGAAACATAGTAACATAGTTTTAGGTTGAAAAAAAAGACAAGACTAATTTTAGCTGTGGTGAATGTTTAGCCGTGGTGAATGTTTGGCAAAAGGTGGAAGGCCATTTAGGGGTCACAATGAAAAATGTGATTATTTCTTAATCTGGTAAATATGCTTAAAAAATATGATCCTGTCATGGCAAAACATGCAAAGGGATCTCCTCGAAATGCTTCTTATCTAAGCAATCGCATCCAAAATGATAGAATTGTGGCCATACACAATGTTGTAATAAAAAACATTGTGTCCTCACTAAATGGAAAAGTGCTTTCAATAATTGCAGATGACACCACTGACTGTGGACACCATGAACAGATGTCCGTTGTTGTGTGGTATTTTGACAATCATAAACATAGTCCAGTTGACATTTTTTTGTCTGTTCAGAGACTTTTCAGAGTTGATGCACAGTCTATTTTTAACCAATTGAATGAAGTCCTTGACAATCTTAAAATAGAGTGGTCATCAGTATTAGCAATCTGTTTTGATGGCGCATCTACAATGTCTGGATGTACAGCAGGTGTTCAAATGAAGTGTAAAAAAAGAAATAGTAATATACTCTATGTGCACTGCGATGCACATTGTTTGAATCTCGTTCTAGTAGATGCATGCACTTCAAGTAAACAGAACAGTTTTTGATTTTTTTGGCATTGTTCAGACTCTTTATAACTTCATGGAGGGCAGTTCAGTTCGACATGCAAGAATGGAGAAAATTTCCCAAGATGTAGGATCCCAGTTGAAGACTTTAAAATCACTGTCTAATACAAGATGGGCATGCAGAGCAGAAGCTGTGGCTGCTGTAAAACAAAACTGTTCCATCATTTTACGAGCTTTAGATGAGATTGTTCAAGAAACCCGTCTTCCAGACATTAAAATAAAAGGCTTATCTGTGAACTTAAGTCACTTAAGGTCTTATCTGTGAACTTAAGTCATTTGACTTCATCTTTGTACTTCACATGATGCATCCTATTCTCCAAATGGTGGTTAAAGTGAGTAAGGCTCTTTAAGACCCAGAACTCAACTTACTTACAGCAATGGCAGGAGTGAAAAGCTTGCGGAACACATTAGCTACTATGAGGAATGACCCAGAACATTTTCAGTCAATTTACCAAGAATCTGTGATAGCATGTTTAGAGCAAGATATACCAATACCTTCAGTTAAGAAGAGAAAAATATCCAGTCGTTTGGATAACACCGTTGAAACCCAGCATCACTTCAACACAAAAGAGGAACAGAAGAGAATTACTTCCTTTTATCCACTCCTTGACTCCATGATAGCTGGCATTGACCAAAGATTTGAACAAGAAACTTGTGTAATAATAATAATAACTGCAATGGGAAATTTGTTATGTTTAAAAATTGGCAAGGACGACCAGGGCCGGCCCAAGCTTATTTTTTTTAGTAAGCAAAAATCTATTTTGGCGCCCCTTCATGGGATAAAAGGGGTGTGGTCTTACAAGAAAGGGATGTGGCTACACAATTGTACTCCCCGTGGTACAGGGTGATAGTGGGTGACAGGGAGATAATAGATTACTGGTGAGGCAGGGGTGACAGGGAGATAATGGGTGACTGAGGCAGGGTGACATTGAGATAGTGGATGACTGATGTCCCAGTGCCAGATACACATGTCCCCACAGCGCCAGATATACCCCTAGGGCAGATACACATATCCCCACAGTTCCAGCTATGCCACCAGTGCAGATACACATATCCCCCCAGTGCCAGATATGCCCCCAGTGCAGATACACATATCCCCACAGTGCCAGCTATGCCCCCAGTGCAGATACACATATCCCCACAGTGCCAGCTATGCCCCCAGTGCAGATACACATATCCTCACAGTGCCAGCTAGGCCCCCTGTGCAGATACACATATCCCCACAGTGCCAGATATGCCCCCAGTGCAGATACACATATCCCCACAGTGCCAGATATGCCCCCAGTGCAGATACACATATCCCCACAGTGCCAGCTATGCCCCCAGTGCAGATACACATATCCCCACAGTGCCAGCTATGCCCCCAGTGCAGATACACATATCCCCACAGTGCCAGCTATGCCCCCAGTGCAGATACACATATCCCAACAGTGCCAGCTAGGCCCCCAGTGCAGATACATATATCCCCACAGTGCCAGATATGCTCCCAGTGCATATACACATATCTCCACAGTGCCAGATATGCCCCCAGTGCAGATACACATGCCCCCACTGTGCCAGATATGCCCCCAGTGCAGTGCCGATACACATGCCCCCACAGTGCCAGATATGCCACCACAGTGCCTCCCACAGTGCCAGATATGCCCCCAGTGCAGATACATATGCCCCCACAGTGCCTCCCACAGTGCCAGATATCCCCCCAGTGCTGCTACACATGCCCCCACAGTGCCAGATATGCCCCCAGTGCTGCTACACATGCCCCCACAGTGCCAGATATGCCCACAGTGCTGATACACATCCCCACAGTGCCTCCCACAGTGCCAGATATGCCCCCAGTGCAGATACACATGCCCCCACAGTGCCTCCCACAGCGCCAGATATGCCCCCACAGCGCCAGATATGCCCCCAGTGCTGATACATGCCCCCACAGTGCCAGATATGCCCCCACAGCGCCAGATATGCCCCAGTGCTGATACATGCCCCCACAGTGCCTCCCACAGCACCAGATATGCCCCCAGTGTTGATACACATGCCCCCACCGTGCCTCCCACAGTGCCAGATATGTCCCCACAGCGCCAAATATGCCCCCAGTGTTGATACATGTCCGCACAGTGCCTCCTCCCCTGAAAAAAAAAGTGCTGCTCACCTGCTGCTGCTGCTGTGAGGGACGGAGAGGGCAGCGCGCGCCTCTCCTACCCCTCCGTCTACAGCGGCGGTATGTATCTGAAACTCTGCGCTGGCCCGTGAGCCAATCAGAGCTCGCGGTCCAGCAGCCAATCAGGAGCCTCAGCTGCCGGTCCACGAGCTCTGATTGGCTCACGGGCCGGGGCCGAATTTCAGATACACACTGTTGCTGGAGACGTCAGTGCGCGCCGGGCAGCGGTGGCCGGGAGCGGGTCGAGCCGCTTGCTAGCCACCGCTGCTGTAGAGAGTGAGTCACTGTGACTCACTCTCTGCAGCAGCGCCCTCTATGGCCCGGCGCTCAACGCGGCTGCGTAGCCCGCGTATGCGTCGGGCCGGCCCTGAGGACGACCTTAAAATTATTGCCAATAAATGTAAAATTTCCACAGATAAATTGGAAGGAGAAGTGAAGTTGCTTCAGGGCTATGATACATGTGCTTCTAAAGATTGCACTACAAACACAAGACAGTGGCTTGATTGGCTAAAGTAAATCGCATTGGTTTTCCATGCTCCCGGCCTTCTATAAAGCTAGTCAATGCTTTGTTGTCATACTGGTTACTAGCTGTTCATGTGAGAGGGCATTTTCAAAGCTAGGACATGTAAAAAACAAGTTAAGAAGTACAATGTCCCAACAGCGCCTCGATTCACTCATGTTGTTGTACATTGAGCAAGAATTGGCTCTGTCCGTAAATTACAATGATGTTATTGAGGAATTTAAATCATTGACGGCTGGTGAGAGACGTCTTCTTCTTTAAAACAAGGAACATGAGAAATCAAGACAAAAGGACCTAAATAATTACAGTGGTTCGCAACTGAACTGCAATCCTCAAGCTTGTATGTTAAAAATCAGCAAAGTCTACTTCGCAGACTTCAGCCTTATTATTCAGTTTGTTATTTGAACAAAGTTTTAAAAAATGCCTGAGATGAAGATAAAAAGTGTACAGGAGCTGGCTACAGTGCAAGGTCATGGGTAAGTAGATTGGGAATATTGTGTGGGACATGATATTTGAATGGTTGGGTTTAATTATAAGAAGTGTATTGTTGACTTTAAGGTAATACTTGACTTATACCATGACTGGTTCTACTGCTCACTGTAATGCAATATGCTGCGCACACCTATGTTAGCAGTGCACAGCACACAGCAGCGTGCCTGAGAACAGAGTGAAACTGCGCAGTCACCAAGTAATTTAGACTGTGCAAAAATGGGCAAAAGGTTGTCACACGGTGTCAGATGCATTTTTCCTGCCTTGCACTTTTGCCGGCATTGCATGTTAGTGGTTTGTAAATGAGCAGTATTGTTTTAAGGTGTTATGTAATGCAATTGCCCGTTATTACATTGTTTGTTTTTATGCCATGAAAGGATTATTCCATGGAGCGGTTTAAGTAAACAAATGAGATCTTGAAAGGAATTAAGTTTCTGAAGTTGTATGCCTGGAAGAGTATATTCTGCACCAGTGTGGAGGAAACTAGGATGAAGGAACTGACCAGTCTGAAGACATCCGCACTGCACACTTCCCTCTCCAGTGAGTTGTGGTTTATTTATGCTGATTCTGATGCCCTGTACCTGTAAGTGCTCTTTAATACATTCTGTTGGTATAATTGCATATTTCATTAAGATTTTGGGTACTAATATCACACCTAAATAGCAATGCAAATGCGATTATTGATAACTGGGCCCCTTAAACTTCAGCATCCAAATCCAGCTACTCTCCCATACTATCTGCTCCTGCTTATATGTCTATGACCTCTCCAATCTCCATTACCAATTCTAACAGGCAGGCTCGGACTGGCCAACAGGGGTACGGGGGAAACCACCGGTAGGCCCCACTGCCTGGGGGCCCCTCCTCCTCTAGGTATCAGGTTCTAGACTGTGCTCTTGAATTATACATTATACATATGTTACCTTATACTGCACAGGATTATGATGTAGTCTCTACAGTACATTGCTGTCATTAATCTGGCACATTATCATGCATGCACTAGCATTAATTACTATATAATTTATCAAGGAGTCCAGACCAGGTACTCTATAATGGTTAGCCAAACCTCTGCAGTGGCTGGCCACACCCCCTTTGGAGGCTGGCCACACCTCTAATCATGGGCCCCTACCACTGCATACCCCCGGTGGGCCCTTCATGCTCCAGTCCGACACTGCTAACAGGCCTAATTTCCTCCAACTTGCCCTCTATCTTGACTGTAAACTCCCATATCCTGTCTCACATCGGACCCTTCTCAGTCAACATCCTCTGTAGTTGATATTTTAATATGTGATATATTTCCTGGTATGATTTGTTACTGACTGACACAACAGAGTTTTCTGGTGCATTATAACTAAACAATAATGAGGATGATAAGGAAATTGAAGCAACTACTCATCACTAAAATGAAGAAAAAAATGTAAATATTGATTTTTTTTCAGGGAGCAAGAACATTATTTTTTAATTAATTAATCTTCACTTTCTTTCTCAAGGTGTTCTGAAGCTGAACAAATTATTCCCAAGTAACCAGATCTGGGATGACACCATGAGGAATGGATATTCCCCCTGCTTGTTAGATGCCTGCAAGAAACATCCTGGAATTGTATGTGTCATAATGGATTTATATTACACACATCGTACTATAAAGTGTTTTGTCTGTGCTTGTGTTTAAATATTTAGTTCTGCAGGTTTCAATGTGCTAATTATAGAAGTCACAGGAGCAAAATGTTCACAATCTTAGACACTTATTTCATACTATTTTCAAAAAGCTAAATTGTCCTAAATGAAAAGTCATCTGCTATAATCTGGAACCTGTGATAATAATGGAAAGAATTAAAAGTGGGCGATGAAGAAACAACCGACCTGCCCTGTGTTTATTCATACTGTCTAACAACTGAATTATAATTTCTGTATTGTAGTTACAGTAGGAGTAAGAATTGCATGTACGTACTGTAAGTCTGCTGTAACATCAAGCAGATGTAGCGGTTCTATTACACCCCCAGATGCTTACCCTGGCTTGCACCACATCGGATAGCTGAATTTTTTTCTTAATGTAAGGACCATTTTAATGAAAGTAATTTTGCAGAACACCTACAAAATGTCTATCTCCTAGAGCAGAGATTTTTAAATAAACCACCAACATCCACCTTCCCAGCTCTTTTAAGTAATTTACAATACAGGCAATACAATATATCTGCTGTAATATAAGGGGCAACGGACAGATGTCTGTGAGGTCCCAGGCTTACAGCTTGTTAGGTTTAATAAACCTCTGCCAGCCCTCACTGTACACTCTATTTAATCAAATTCCCTGTACTATTTAGTTTGCATTGACTGCTAATATGTGGTGCTAGGCACGCCCAGTAGGCGGCGCTAGGCACGCCCAGTAGGCAGGACTAGGCACGCCCAGTAGGCGGGGCTAGGCACGCCCAGTAGGTGTGGCTAGGCACACCCAGTAGGCGGGGCTAGGCACGCCACTCCAGTCGTGCACCCCCTAATAAAATGTGCTACGCATGCCTATGTCTCTATCACCCCTCTGTCTCTCAGACACCTCCTTCCCCCACGCCATGTCTGTCTTTATCACCCCATTGTCTTTCTGACACCTCCTTCCCCTCATCATGTGTTTGTCTCTATCACCACCTCAGTCTCTCTGACACCTCCTCCCCCACCCCATGTATGTATTTATCACACCTCTGTCTCGCTGACACCTCCTCCCCCCAACCCATGTCTGTCTCTCTCACCCTTACTGTCTCTCTGACACCTCCCCACAACCCGTGTATTTCTATATAACACCTCTGTCTCACTGACACCTCCTCCCCCCACCCCATGTCTGTCTCTCTCACCTCTCTATCTCCTGACACCTCCTCCCCAAACCCTGTATCTGTTTCTATCACCCCTCTGTCTCTCTGACACCTCCTTAACCCCCCCGTGTCTGTCTCTATCACCCCCTGACTCTGACACCTCCTTTCCCTCACCATGTCTCTGTCACCTCCTGTCTCTCTAACATCTCTTTTCCCTCACCATGTCTCTATCACTCCCTGTCTCTCTGACACGTCCTTTCCCTCATCATGTCTCTAACACCCCCTATCTCTCTGACAACCCCTTTTCCTCACCACATCTCTATCACCCCCGTCTCTCTGATAGCACCTTTCCCTCACCATGTCTCTATCACCCCCTGTCTCTCTGACACCTCCTTTACCTCGCCATGTCTCTATCACCCCGTCTCTCTGACACTTCCTTTTCCTCACCATGTCTCTGTCACCCCCTGTCTCTATGACACCTCCTTTACCTCGCCATGTCTCTATCACCCCGTCTCTCTGACACATCCTTTTCCTCACCATGTCTCTATCACACCCTGTCTCTCTGACACCACCTTTCCCTCACCATGTCTCTATCAAACCCTGTGTCTGACACCTCCTTTCCCTCACCATGTGTCTATCACCCATTGGCGTTTCTATAATGGGTGCAATGTGTGTGATGCACACGTACCCCTGAATCTAGGGGATGCTCTGCTAGTAAAATATCTTCCAACGCATCAGCTGCTAGAAAGCCATTTTTGTCACATGCTAAATGGTTAAAATGCCTTATTATTTGTGATCACCCTTCACTGTGCCCAGTGTATGAGCTGCACTTGCTCAGGATAGTACAATTTTGCACATTTATTTGATTTTCAGCTATTGAACTACATTTACACAATGGGATAACACACCTACAGCCATACTACATTGGCTACGCCCAATCTCGTCTGATCTTGGAAGCTATGCAATGCTGGGCCTGGTCAATACTTGGATGGGAGATCACCTGGGAATACTAGGTGCTGTAGGTAGAGAAATCCACATTTCTCTTACGTCCTAGACGATGCTGGGGTCCACACTAGTACCATGGGGTATAGACGTGTTCACCAGGAGCCATTGGCACTTTAAGAGTATGAGGTGTGGGCTGGCTCCTCCCTCTATGCCCCTCCTACCAGACTCAGTTTAGAAAATGTGCCCGGAGGAGCCAGTCACAGCTAGGGGAGCTCTCCAGAGTTTCCCTAGAAAAGTTTTATTTAGAGTTTATTATTTTACAGGGAGGCTGCTGGCAATAGCCTCCCTGCTTCGTGGGACTAAGGGGTGGAGTAGAGTCCGCCCTGCGGGGTCTGAGCCACTTACTCCGCTGACAGGACACTGAGCTCCTGAGGGGTCAGATCGTTCCCCGCCGCAGAGGATCGCTCGCCCCAGCAGCATGCCGCCACCCCCTTACAGAGCTGAAGAATCGATGGCGAGTGAGACACCGACCACCCTAGCAAGCGGGGGGTCGATGTGAAGATGGCGGCAGCAGGGTAGGAGCACAGTATTAACTGCACTCCGGGAGGCTAAGCGGTATATGGTGCGGCACTGTGAGGGGCTCCCTGAGCCAGCGCAGGGCCGTAACTATGTGTGTGCCAGGTGTGCCTGGCACACAGTGCAGTTGCCCTGAGGGCGCAACAGCCAGCGGCATGTAATGAGTCAAATTGACTCATTACATGCTGCCTCTGCTGTGTGCCATGCGCCCCGCTGGAGAGGAGAGAGCAGCGCCGGGCAGCGGAGGAGGAGGAGGAGGGAGGGGACTGGAGCTGCAGCAGCGCTATGTAATTGGTAGTAGCGCCGCTGCAGCAGCCCCCTCTCCTTCCGTATTGGCTGCCTGGCGCTGCTCCTCCATCCCAGCATTCACAGCGGCGCCGGGCAGCCTATATGGAAGGAGCGGGACTGCTGCAGGGGCGCTACTACCAATTACATAGCGCTGCTGTGGCTCCAGTCCCCTCCCTCCTCCTCTTTCTCCCCTGCCTGCACCGAGGGAGCTGCCAGTACGAGGAGCCTGACTGCCAGCGGGGAGATGGTAAGTATCTCTCTCTCTCTCTTTCTTTCTCTATCCTTTCTGCTGCAATGTGAAAAAAGGGGGACACCATCTGCCGTAATGTGTAAAAAGGGGGACTGGCTGCCGCAATGTGTAAAAAGGGGGACGCTGTCTGCCGTAATGTGTAAAAAGGGGGACTGGCTGCCACAATGTGTAAAAAGGGGGACACCGCCTGCCGTAATGTGTAAAAAGGGGGACTGGCTGCCGTAATGTGTAAAAAGGGGGACGCTGTCTGCCGTAATGTGTAAAAAGGGGACGCTGTCTGCCGTAATGCGTAAAAAAGGGGGACGCTGTCTGCCGTAATGTGTAAAAAGGGGGACTGGTTGCCGCAATGTGTAAAAAGGAGGACGCCGTCTACTGTACTGTGTAAAAAGGGGGACGCTGTCTGCCGTAATGTGTAAAAAGGGACGCTGTCTGCCATACTGTGTAAAAAGGGGACGCTGTCTGCCGTAATGTGTAAAAAGGGGATGCTGTCTGCTGTAATGTGTTAAAAAGGGGACGCTGACTGCCGTAATGTGTAAAAAAGGGGACGCTGTCTGCCGTAATGTGTAAAAAAGGGGATGCTGTCTGCCGTAATGTGTAAAAAAGGGGACGCTGTCTGCCGTAATGTGTAAAAAGGGGACGCTGTCTGCCGTAATGTGTAAAAAAGGGGGACGCTGTCTGCCGTAATGTGTAAAAAAAGGGGACGCTGTCTGCCGTAATGTGTAAAAAAAAGGGGACGATGTCTGCCGTAATGTGTAAAAAAGGGGACGCTGTCTGCCGTAATGTGTAAAAAGGGGACGCTGTCTGCCATAATGTGTAAAAAAGGGGGGCGCTGTCTGCCGTAATGTGTAAAAAAAGGGGACACTGTCTGCCGTAATGTGTAAAAAGGGGGACTGTCTACTGTAATGTGTAAAAGGGGCTCTACCTGGTGTAGTGGCACTACTGTGCAGCGTAATTTTAATAATGGAGACTACTGTGCACCGTAGTATGAATTGGTATTATTTTGTGGCCACGCCCCTTCCCCATACAGCCATGCCCCTATATATTTTTCACACGCCTACGTCGCGCACTGCCCCTATCTTACATGTGGGGGGAACAAATGCCGTTTCTTGCACACAGCGCTAAAATGCCTAGTTACGGCACTGAGCCAGCGCTACAGCCTACACTGGTCCCAAAGCCTGTCGAGGTCCTCGGATCTCAGCCAGCACTCAATACTCAGGCCAGTATAATAAGTGGAAGAGCGGGAAGACAGCGCCATTTTGGGGGCGGAGCTTCTCCTCAGAGCAGACCCAGCAGCGTTCAGCGCCATTTTCCTGCCTGCACAGCGCTGATCAGGAGAAACAGGTCCCTCCACAGCAACTCCAGCTATCTGTAAACGGTACAAGGGGGTTGTAGAAGGGAGGAGGCTGCAATACGACTGTGTATCCTATTAAGGTGCACAGTCAGTGCTGACAAGGGGTCTCCTTTTGGCTAGAAGCGCAGTGTGTGGGTTGGCTCCAATCTCTGTGTCTCTCTTGCCATTCTTGGAGGGGGGAAACTCTGTCTGGCCTCCCCTGTGTGTGTGTGGAGTGTTTGGTGGTCTCTGTTAGCTATGTCCAGAGACACTGTGTCATATGCTGCAGAGTATATATCCTCCCAGGATGATCCCATTCCATGTGTTCAGGATAGCACTTGATAAAGTCAGATTATTTTCTAATAGGTATCTAAAATGCCAGCGCTAATATATGCTGCGGATGCCAGGTGCATCTTATTACCATACACGATAAAAGTGCGCTGTACATCGCAAACACCACATCCCTTAAGAGAAAACAAGTACACCCACACATTTGTCTGATTGAGGTCCAACGCTCATTGTATATATTTGATAGTAATAGGATATGTATACAATATATCACATGTACAGTATATATATGGTTACAAAGTACATTTTCATAGGCAACAATTGTTACAAAAGAATTCATACAGTCACGACCAGCATACAAATACCATCTCCCTCAATGCACACTCCGCTCCATGGGGGTGATTCCGAGTTGTTCGCTCGCTAGCTGCTTTTAGCAGCATTGCACACGCTAAGCCGCCACCCTCTGGGAGTGTATCTTAGCTTAGCAGAATAGCGAACGAAAGATTAGCAGAATTGCGAATAGAAATTTCTTAGCAGTTTCTGAGTAGCTCCAGACCTACTCACAAATAGCGATCAGTTCAGTCAGTTTCGTTCCTGGTTTGACGTCACAAACACGCCCTGCATTCGGCCAGCCACTCCCCCGTTTCTCCAGACACTCCTGTGTTTTTCCCTGACACGCCTGCGTTTTTCCACACACTCCCAGAAAACGGCCAGTTTCCGCCCAGAATCACCCACTTCCTGACAATCACACTCCAATCACTTCAACGATGAAAAAATTTTGTTCGGACGTGAGTAAATCTAAGTTTTGAGCTAAAATACTAACCTCATGCGCACTGCGAACCATGCGCATGCGCATTTTTGCCTTAATCGCTCCGTTTTGAAAATCGGCAACGAGCGAACAACTCGGAATGACCCCCTATCTCTCTCTCTCTCTCTCTCTCTCTCTCTCCATCCTCACAGTAGCAGAGTAACAGCAAAACACGACTTCTTGTCTCTGGGATCAGCTATACACTGTGTATATTGGGGGATAACATGTCTTCCGCTATTGGTCCAGGGGAGGGAACTTTCTCATTCATAATGAGTCATTGGTCAGTTCATATGCAAGCAATGTCCAGCCTTGAAGAAGCAGGATGCCTTTTGTTCTCAGTTGAATTGTGGCTTCATATTCATACATTCAATCATAACTAATTGTTGCAATGAGCTACAACTTAACCACAGGCATCAAATCAATCTACACATTCCTCTGATTACTTTGACACCAAGCATGACATGTCTATCTTGTTCTGTTCCAATAATACATATACATGACTTTATACTCCATTATATAATTTAAAACCTTATGTCTGGTGCTTGACATGTTTAATTTATGTGCTGTATGAAATATGTGTTGAATATATCTTTGTGGCTTGTCTGTGTGAATGCATATGCTACCATATATTGCTGTGCGTATTCGCAAGCATAGCCACTCATAATGTGTAGAGTTTGTATGTTTTCTCTATGTAATATTTTTTTACTTCGACACACTGGTTTAGCACAGATTCCAGCAAGGGAACTTGATTGGTTTTCCTCTATCAAATTTTGGATTTCTCAGATTTCAGACAGGACTGCAAGTAATGAATCTGGAACCCAGGTATTGCAGAACTCTATGGCAGTATGGCCCAATTCTGGTGTTCATGACATGCAAGATGACACGGATACCGATTCTGACACCACACACTGTAATGAGGATGTGTTGCGGGGGTGTGCCTCTCTTGCAAAGGGGGTGCAATTGATGATAAAGGCTATCAGGGATGTGTTAAATATTAATGATACCACACCTGAGCAGGTTGAGGAGGCTTTTTTCACTGAAAACAAGAAAGCCTCGCTAACCTTCCCTGCGTCAAAGGAATTAAATGCTATATTTGAGAAAGCATGGGAAAACCCAGAGAAAAAATTCCAGATCACTAAAAGGGTCTAGGTGGCATTCCCTTTCCCTGAGGAGGATAGAAATAAAATGGGAAAACCCACCAATTGTTGATGCATCTGTGTCCAGACTCTCGAAAAAGGTGGTTTTGCCTGTTCCGGGATCTACCGCCTTAAAGGAGCCGGCTGATCGTAAAATTGATAATACACTTAAATCAATGTACACCGCTTCGGGGGCCATATTACGTCCCACTATTGCTAGTGCATGGATTGCAAAAGCTATAGTAAAGTGGTCAGGCACCTTACTTGAGGATTTGGATACGATGGATAAGGGTGATGTTGAATTGTTTTTGTGTGACATTCATGATTCAGCAGGTTTTATGGTAGAATCCATGAAAGACCTGGGTTCCATGGCTGCGGGAATCTCTTCCATGTCTGTTTCAGCTCTCGGGGACTGTGGCTGTGCCAGTGGTCGACCGATGCGGAATCCAGGAAAAGTGTGAAATCCCTACCCTACACAGGTCAGGCTCTCTTTGGGGAAGCTTTGGATGTGTGGATATCCACGGCTACAGTGTGTAAGTCTCCGTTTCTTCTCTCAGCTGCACCTGCTCCGAAGAAATCCTTCTCTTCTTCAGCATCACAGTACTTTTGGCCTAACAAGCCTAGAAAGGCCAAACCGTCCAATACCTTCTTTAGGGGAGGTCGAGTTAAATCCAAGAAACCTGCTGCTGCAGGTTCCCAGGAACAAAAGCCGGTTTCAGGTACACCAAGGTCCTCCGCATGATGGTGGACCGCGTGGCCTGGAGGTGGGGCCAAGTGGGAGTGAGACTCAGACAGTTCAGTCATGTCTGGGTATCGTCCGGCCTGGATCCCTGGGTGATAGATATTGTGTCCCAGGGATACAGGCTGGAATTTCAAAATCTCCCCCCTCACCGATTTTTCAAATCAGGCTTGCCTGGCAGACAGAACTGTCCTACAAGAGGCTGTCCAGAAGTTGGTGGAAGCACAGGTCATTGTGACAGTTCCTCCTCATTTGCAAACCACAGGTTACTATTAGTGATGAGCGGGTTCGGCTCCTCGGAATACGAACCCCCCGAACTTCACCCATTTTACACGGTTCCGAGGCAGCCTCGGATCCTCCCGCCTTGCTCGGTTAACCCGAGCACGCCCGAACGTCATCATCCCACTGTCGGATTCTCGTGAGATTCGTATTCTATATAAGGAGCCGCGCGTCACCGCCATTTTCACTTGTGCATTGGAGATGATAGGGAGAGGACGTGCAGTGTTCTCTCAGTTGTGTTCAGTGTGCTGCAAATATCTGTGCTCAGTGTGCTGCAAATATCTGTGCTCAGTGTGCTTGCAAATATCTGTGCTCAGTGTGCTGAAAATATCTACGTTCTCTGCCTGAAAAACGCTCCATATCTGTGCTGCATTGTAGTACATAGTAGGAGGACAGTGCAGAATTTTGCTGACCAGTGACCACCAGTATTATATCAGTACGGTAGTCCACTGCTCTACCTACCTCTGTGTCGTCAAGTATACTATCCATCCATACCTGTGGTGCATTTTAGTTGTGCGCAGTATATATAGTAGGAGGACAGTGCAGAATTTTGCTGACCACCAGTATATAATATATAGCAGTATGGTACAGTAGTCCACTGCTCTACCTACCTCTGTGTCGTCAAGTATACTATCCATCCATACCTGTGGTGCATTTTAGTTGTGCGCAGTATATATAGTAGGAGGACAGTGCAGAATTTTGCTGACCACCAGTATATAATATATAGCAGTACGGTACAGTAGTCCACTGCTCTACCTACCTCTGTGTCGTGTCAAGTATACTATCCATCCACACATGTGGTGCATTTTAGTTGTGCGCAGTATATATAGTAGGAGGACAGTGCAGAATTTTGCTGACCACCAGTATATAATATATAGCAGTACGGTACAGTAGTCCACTGCTCTACCTCTGTGTCGTCAAGTATACTACAAAAGTTCAGTAAAATGACCCAAAAATCAAAATTAAAAGTATCTGATGAGAAGCGTAAACTTGCCAATATGCCATTTACGACACGGAGTGGCAAGGAACGGCTGAGGCCCTGGCCTATGTACATGGCTAGTGGTTCAGATTCACATGAGGATTGAAGCACTCATCCTCTCGCTAGAAAACTGCAGTGCCACTGCTAGATGGGCCAGGTGTTTGTGTCGGCCACTTGGGTCGCTTAGCTTAGCCATCCAGCGACCTTGGTGCACCTCTTTTTTTCTTTGCATCATGTGCTGTTTGGGGACTATTTTTTTAAATCTGCCATCCTATCTGACACTGCAGTGCCACTCCTAGATGGGCCAGATGTTTGTGTCGGCCACTTGGGTCGCTTAGCTTAGCCATACAGCTACCTCATTGCACCTCTTTTTTTCTTTGTATCATGTGCTGTTTGGGGACTATTTTTTAAATCGGCCATCCTGTCTGACACCGCAGTGCCACTCCTAGATGGGCCAGGTGTTTGTGTCGGCCACTTGGGTCACTTAGCTTAGTCATCCAGCGACCTCGGTACAAATTTTAGGACTAAAAATAATATTGTGAGGTGTGAGGTGTTCAGAATAGACTGGGAATGAGTGGAAATTATGGTTATTGAGGTTAATAATACTATGGGATCAAAATGACCCCCAAATTCTATGATTTAAGCTGTTTTTGAGGGGTTTTTGTAAAAAAACACCCGAATCCAAAACACACCCGAATCCGACAAAAAATTTTCAGGGAGGTTTTGCCAAAACGCTTCCGAATCCAAAACACGGCCGCGGAACCGAATCCAAAACCAAAATCCGAAAAATTTCCGGTGCACATCACTAGTTACTATTCAAACCTTTTCGTGGTACCGAAACCGGATGGTTCAGTCAGGCCCATTCTGAACCTCAGATCACTGAACCCCTTTCTAAAGGAGTTCAAGTTAAAAATGGATTGTCTCCGGGCAGTGATATCAGGTTTGGAAGAGGGGGAATTCCTGGTATCCCTGGATATCAAGGATGCGTACCTCCACATTCCGATTTAAGTACGGCATCAGGCTTATCTCCGTTTCACATTAGTGGACTGTCATTTCCAGTTCCAGGCCCTGCCATTCGGCCTCTCAACAGCACAGAGGGTGTTCACCAAGGTGATGGCAGAGATGATAGTTCTCCTCCACAAACAAGGGGGTGAACATCATTCCATATCTGGACGATCTGCTGATAAAGGCATCATCCAAGGAGAAGCTGTTGCAGTCCATTGTTCTCACAACCCACCTACTCAGACTCTGCGGTTGGATTCTGAATCTTCCAAAATCACATTTGGAACCAACCCAGAGGTTGCCTTTTCTGGGGATGATCCTCGACACAGAAGTGCAGAGGGTGTTTCTTCCAGAGGAAAAGGCGTTGGTGATACAAACAATGGTCCGGGATGTCCTGAAGCCAGCCCGGGTGTCGGTTCATCTATGCATTCGCCTTTTGGGAAAGATGGTGGCCTCTTACGAGGCTCTCCAGTACGGGAGGTTCCATTCTTGGGTCTTCCAACTGGATCTCCTGGACAAGTGGTCATAATCTCATCTCCACATGCACCAGAGAATTCGTCTGTCGCCAAAGGCCAGGATCTCACTACTTTGGTGGCTCCAATTGCCTCACCTTCTGGAGGGCCGCAGATTCAGGATTCAGGACTGGGTCCTTCTAACCACGGATGCGAGCCTCCGGGGCTGGGGCGCAGTCACTCAAGGGGAAACCTTCCAATGAAGGTGGTCAAGTCTGGAGGCCGGCCTACCGATCAACCTCCTGGAACTAAGAGCCGTCTACAACAGTCTTCTTTAGGCGGCTCATCTTCTAAGAATCGGGCCATTCAAGTACAGTTGGACAATGTAACGATGGTGGCTTACATAAACCGACAGAGCGGAACAAAGAGCAGAGCTGCAATGTCAGAGGTGACAAGAATCATCAGAAGACACACGTTGGCGCTCTCAGCAATCTTCATTCCGGGAGTGGACAACTGGGAAGCAGACTTCCTCAGCAGACACGATCTCCATCCAGGGAAGTGGGTTCTCCATCCGGAAGTGTTCAAAGAAATAACAGACCTTTGGGGGTTACCCCAAATAGACTTGATGGCCTCTCATCTCAACAAGAAGCTTCAACGCTATTGTTCCAGGTCGAGGGACCCACAAGCAGTGGCAGTGGACGCCCTGGTGTCACCGTGGGTGTTCCAGTCGGTGTACGTGTTTCCACCACTTCCACTCATTCCAAGAGTTCTAAAGCTCATAAGGAGAACAAGAGTTCAATCGATCCTCATTGCTCCAGACTGGCCAAGGCGGGCTTGGTACACGGACCTTCTGAATCTCTTGCAGGAAGAGCCAAGGCCTCTTCCTCTTCAGGAGGACCTGCTGCAGCAGGGGCCGTTTGCCTATCAAGACTTACCACGGCTACGTTGGACGGCATGGAAGTTGAGCGCCTGATACTTGCACGAAAAGGCATTCCGAAGAAGGTTATTCCTACCCTCATACAGGCTAGGAAAGGGGTAACGTCTAAACATTACCATAGTATTTGGAGAAATATGTCTCTTGGTGTGAGTCCAAGAAGTTTCCTATGGTGGAGTTTCAACTGGGACGTTTTCTCCTTTTCCTGCAAGCAGGTGTGGATATGGGCCTGAGGTTGGGATCTGTGAAGGTCCAGATTTCGGCCCTATCCATTTTCTTCCAGAAACAATTGGCTGCCCTCCCTGAGGTTCAGACTTTTCTGTAGGGAGTTCTGCACATTCAACCTCCCTTTGTACCACCTATGGCACCTTGGGACCTTAATGTGGTGTTGCAGTTCCTCCAGTCGGACTGGTTTGAGCCTTTACAGGAGGTTGAGGTCAAATTTCTTACTTGGAAGGCTGTCACATTGTTGGCCTTAGCTTCTGCTAGACGTGTGTCTGAATTGGGGGATTTGTCTTGTAAAAGCCCTTACTTGATCGTCCACGAAGATAGAGCTGAGC
Organism: Pseudophryne corroboree; assembly: GCF_028390025.1. Taxonomy (NCBI): domain Eukaryota; kingdom Metazoa; phylum Chordata; class Amphibia; order Anura; family Myobatrachidae; genus Pseudophryne; species Pseudophryne corroboree. The sequence continues at coordinate 583,493,188 of NC_086447.1, forward strand.
TCGGGACACGTCAGCAGTTTCTTCCAAAGGTTGTGTCGGCATTTCATATCAACCAACCTATTGTGGTGCCATTGGCTACTGACTCCTCAATTTCGTCAAAGTCCTTGGATGTTGTGAGGGCTTTGAGAATCTATCTGAAGAGGACTGCTCGTCACAGGAAATTGGACTCTCTGTTTGTCCTGTATGATCCCAAGAAAATTGGGTGTCCTGCTTCTAAGCAGACAATCTCTCACTGGATCAGGTTCACTATCCAGCATGCTTATTCTACGGCAGGATTGCTGTGTCCAAAATCTGTTAAGGCCCACTCTACTCGTAAGGTGGGGTCTTCCTGGGCGGCTGCCCGGGGTGTCTTGGCGTTACAACTTTGCCGAGTCGCAAGTTGGTCTGGGTCGAACACGTTTGCTAAGTTCTACAAGTTCGATACTTTGGCCTCTGATGATCTAAAGTTCAATCAAACAGTTCTGCTGGAGCCTCCGCGCTCTCCCTCCCATTCTGGGTGCTTTGGTACATCCCCATGGTACTAATGTGGACCCCAGCATCCTCTAGGACGTAAGAGAAAATAGGATTTTGGTTACCTACCGGAAAATCCTTTTCTCGTAGTCCGTAGAGGATGCTGGGCGCCCGCCCAGCGCTTCGTTTCCCTGCTAACGTTATCTGGTTCAGTACGACTTTGTTTAGTTATGTACTGCATTGTTACTTGGTAAGTAATGTTTCAGCTGTTGCTGAGTTTTCAAGCTAAGCTAGCTTGATGTGCCTTGTATGTGTGAGCTGGTATGAATCCCGCCACTATCTGTGTTAAATCCTTCTCTCGAAGATGTCCGTCTCCTCGGGGACAGTTTCTAGACTGAGTCTGGTAGGAGGGGCATAGAGGGAGGAGCCAGCCTACACTTTCAAACTCTTAAAATGCCAATGGCTCCTGGTGGACCCGTCTATACCCCATGGTACTAATGTGGACCCCAGCATCCTATATGGACTATGAGAAAAGGTTTTACTGGTAGGTAACCAAAATGCTATTGTCTACTTAACTGACTGTCTACTTAACTGACTGTGCTATGCTTACTGACCAAACAGTTGTCGTAACTCTATGTGTGTACTGTGCTTATATCCACCTCGCTTTAGCTTGTTAGTGATACATCCAACCTATGTAACACTTTGGATCACCATAAGCACACACCACATTTAGTGGTGCATCACACTTTGGCACTTATTCTAACTCCTCATAACTAAATGAGGCTCATTTCATATATACACACCTTTCTCCTGCTTTCTCTTTCTTTTTAACATCAACCTGGGACTAACAACTATATTCTGTTGACGTATGCATGCAGGACACCTCCATACCTATGTGTTAACACACAAAGGGGGCATTGACGGCCTTACCAGGATCACTGAACCTAGGGAGAACCACTCTATTGGTTATTTAAATCTACTACAAAGAATCATTACAAGGGTCTATACCAGTGGTTTCCAAACTCAGTCCTCAAGGGCTGCCAACAGTTCATGTTTTCCAGGTCTCCTCACAGAATCACAAGTGAAATAATTAGCTCAACATGTGGATCTTTTAAAATGTGTCAGTCAGTAATGAGTACACCCTTGCACCTGCTAGATGACCTGATAACATGAACTGTCAGGGGTCCTTGAGGACTGAGTTTGGGAACCACTAGTCTATACCAACAGAAATTCACAGGATTGTGATATCACATCATCTAGATGTGTACTTTACTTATCTTTTTCTTCTTTTTTGAAATATTACTTTTTTCTCCATTATCAATACAGCAATTAACAATGGTTATTTGCAGGATACTTTTCTACCCAAAATTATTGTAGCCACTGAAAACTGGCTTTCACAAGTATATATTTTCTCTTATCTTACTATTAATATATTTATTGTATGTATCATCACTGGCTGGCCTAATAAAACATGTGATACCTTATTTTAATCCATACCTAAAAATATATATATTTTAACTTTATATATATATATATACATACATACACACTATATATGTATTATAAGGGCACGGTCGTGCCCTTATATTAAGGCTGAATCGAACAAACGGAATTCTCCCATAGGGAACTTCTGAGATGGGGGCATGGTGTTTGAGGGGCTACACCTCAAAACTGATTGGACGTACCGAGCTGAAATTTGGCATGGACGTGTAGAATCGTCACCCGCTGGTGCATGCCAAATTTCAGGGCAAAATAATAAAAAATGAGGAATTGAGAGTAAGCTAAAGTTCCAACTGTCAGTTTTTTTCTGCCACTCCCTCTGTGGCTTTTTGACATGGTTTTCCTATAGAGTGAATGAGGATTTTTTTGGGAAGGCATAACTCAGGATAGAGGACAAATTAAGACTTGGGGTTTGTTTTATTAGATAGAGTATGTCCCAGTGTAGTGCCTTTTGGGGTTGTGGTTTTTGAAAAAGTTATAGTTTTTTTTTAATTAAGTAAAATATGCCCCATTTTAAAGATAGGACTTTTCAATTTGTTGCGCCTGCGCAGTGGCCGCCAGCAGGGGGTGAACATAGATGAGCTTGTCAAGTTGTGCACGAGGAGAGCGCGGGAAGCAGTGTCTCGTGCATGACGAGGACAGCTGCAGGCGGCGGGAGGACGAGAAGGAGGGAGCGTCTACAAGACCCGGAGGAGATCGCGGGACGTGATCGACGGAGGGAGCCTTACTGGGGAAGGAGAACGACGGAGCAGAAGCCGGGTCCCCTTCAGGAGTGTCAGCGGGAGGAGATAGCCGCAGCTCGGAGGAAGCCGGCAGGATGTATGCCATCCTTTCTTATTTTTCTTATACTTCTCCCGCCCGCCCTGTTGTGTCCGCCCGCCCGGCCGCCCTGCTGTGTCCGCCCGGCCGCACTGCTGTGTCCGCCCGGCCGCCCTGCTGTGTCCGTCCCCCGCCTGCCCGCCCGCCCTGCTGTGTCCGTCCCCCGCCTGCCCGCCCGCCCTGCTGTGTCCGTCCTCCGATGCTGTGCCCGGCCGCCCGCCCTGCTGTGTCCGTCCTCCGCCCATCCCCCCCCCCGCCCTCCCTGCTGTCTACGCCCATCCCCCCCGCCCTCCCTGCTGTCTACGCCCTCCCTGCTGTCTACGCCCATCCCCCCCCCGCCCTCCCTGCTGTCTACGCCCATCCCCCCCCCGCCCTCCCTGCTGTCTACGCCCATCCCCCCCCGCCCTCCCTGCTGTCTACGCCCATCCCCCCCCCGCCCTCCCTGCTGTCTACGCCCTCCCTGCTGTCTACGCCCTCCCTGCTGTCTACGCCCTCCCTGCTGTCTACGCCCATCCCCCCCCGCCCTCCCTGCTGTCTACGCCCATCCCCCCCCGCCCTCCCTGCTGTCTACGCCCATCCCCCCCGCCCTCCCTGCTGTCTACGCCCATCCCCCCCCGCCCTCCCTGCTGTCTACGCCCATCCCCCCCGCCCTCCCTGCTGTCTACGCCCATCCCCCCCCGCCCTCCCTGCTGTCTACGCCCATCCCCCCCGCCCTCCCTGCTGTCTACGCCCATCCCCCCCGCCCTCCCTGCTGTGTACGCCCACCCCCCCGCCCTCCCTGCTGTGTCCGCCCATCCCCCCCCGCCCTCCCTGCTGTGTCCGCCCATCCCCCCCCGCCCTCCCTGCTGTGTACGCCCACCCCCCCGCCCTCCCTGCTGTGTACGCCCACCCCTCCCCGCCCTCCCTGCTGTGTCCGCCCATCCCCCCCCGCCCTCCCTGCTGTGTCCGCCCATCCCCCCCCCCGCCCTCCATGCTGTGTCCGCCCATCCCCCCCCCGCCCTCCCTGCTGTGTCCGCCCATCCCCCCCCCCCGCCCTCCCTGCTGTGTCCGCCCATCCCCCCCGCCCTCCCTGCTGTGTACGCCCACCCCCCTCGCCCTCCCTGCTGTGTACGCCCACCCCCCCGCCCTCCCTGCTGTCTACGCCCATCCCCCCCCCGCCCTCCCTGCTGTCTACGCCCATCCCCCCCGCCCTCCCTGCTGTGTACGCCCACCCCCCCGCCCTCCCTGCTGTGTCCGCCCATCCCCCCCCGCCCTCCCTGCTGTGTCCGCCCATCCCCCCCCGCCCTCCCTGCTGTGTACGCCCACCCCCCCCGCCCTCCCTGCTGTGTACGCCCACCCCCCCGCCCTCCCTGCTGTGTCCGCCCATCCCCCCCCGCCCTCCCTGCTGTGTCCGCCCATCCCCCCCCCCGCCCTCCCTGCTGTGTCCGCCCATCCCCCCCCCCGCCCTCCCTGCTGTGTCCGCCCATCCCCCCCCCCGCCCTCCCTGCTGTGTCCGCCCATCCCCCCCGCCCTCCCTGCTGTGTACGCCCACCCCCCTCGCCCTCCCTGCTGTGTACGCCCACCCCCCCCGCCCTCCCTGCTGTGTCCGCCCATCCCCCCCCCGCCCTCCCTGCTGTGTCCGCCCATCCCCCCCGCCCTCCCTGCTGTGTCCGCCCATCCCCCCCCCGCCCTCCCTGCTGTGTCCGCCCATCCCCCCCGCCCTCCCTGCTGTGTCCGCCCATCCCCCCCCGCCCTCCCTGCTGTGTACGCCCATCCCCCCCGCCCTCCCTGCTGTGTACGTCCACCCCCCCCCCGCCCTCCCTGCTGTGTCCGTCCATCCCCCCCCCCCGCCCTCCCTGCTGTGTCCGTCCATCCCCCCCGCCCTCCCTGCTGTGTCCGTCCATCCCCCCCGCCCTCCCTGCTGTGTCCGTCCACCCCCCCCCCCCACCCTCCCTGCTGTGTCCGTCCATCCCCCCCGCCCTCCCTGCTGTGTCCGTCCATCCCCCCCGCCCTCCCTGCTGTGTCCGTCCATATCCCTGCTGTGTCTGTCCATCCCCCCCCCCGCCCTCCCTGCTGTGTCCGTCCATCCCCCCCCCGCCCTCCCTGCTGTGTCCGTCCACCCCCCCCCCCCGCCCTCCCTGCTGTGTCCGTCCATCCCCCCCGCCCTCCCTGCTGTGTCCGTCCATCCCCCCCGCCCTCCCTGCTGTGTCCGTCCATATCCCTGCTGTGTCCGTCCATATCCCTGCTGTGTCCGTCCACCCCCCCCGCCCTCCCTGCTGTGTCCGTCCATCCCCCCCGCCTTCCCTGCTGTGTCCGTCCATCCCCCCCGCCCTCCCTGCTGTGTCCATCCCCCCCGCCCTCCCTGCTGTGTCCGTCCATCCCCCCCCCCCCCGCCCTCCCTGCTGTGTCCGTCCATCCCCCCCCCGCCCTCCCTGCTGTTTCCGTCCATCCCCCCCCGCCCACCCTGCTGTGTCCGTCCATCCCCCCCGCCCTCCCTGCTGTGTCCGTCCATCCCCCCCCACCCTCCCTGCTGTGTCCGTCCATCCCCCCCCGCCCTCCCTGCTGTGTCCGTCCATCCCCCCCCCCGCCCTCCCTGCTGTGTCCGTCCATCCCCCCCCGCCCTCCCTGCTGTGTCCGTCCATCCCCCCCCCCCGCCCTCCCTGCTGTGTCCGTCCATCCCCTCCCCCGCCCTCCCTGCTGTGTCTGTCCATCCCCCCCCGCTCTCCCTGCTGTGTCCGTCCATCCTCCCCCGCCCTCCCTGCTGTGTCCGTCCATCCCCCCCGCCCTCCCTGATGTGTCCGTCCATCCCCCCCGCCCTCCCTGCTGTGTCCGTCCATCCCCCCCCGCCCTCCCTGCTGTGTCCGCCCATCCCCCCCCGCCCTCCCTGCTGTGTCCGTCCATCCCCCCCGCCCTCCCTGCTGTGTCCGTCCATCCCCCCCCTGCCCTCCCTGCTGTGTCCGTCCATCCCCCCCGCCCTCCCTGCTGTGTCCGTCCATCCCCCCCCGGCCTCCCATCCCCCCGCCCTCCCTGCTGTGTCCGTCCATCCCCCCCCGCCCTCCCTGCTGTGTCCGTCCATCCCCCCCCGCCGCCCTCCCTGCTGTGTCCGTCCATCCCCCCCGCCCTCCCTGCTGTGTCCGTCCATCCCTCCCCGCCGTCCCCAGACGCAGCACCTGACACTCACACGGACCTGACACACACGCACACATTCACACGCAGCGCCTGACACACACAGTCGCGCAGCGCCTGACACACACAGACGCGCAGCGCCTGACACACACAGACGCGCAGCGCCTGACACACACAGACGCGCAGCGCCTGACACACACAGACGCGCAGCGCCTGACACACACAGACGCGCAGCGCCTGACACACACAGACGCGCAGCGCCTTACACACACAGACGCGCAGCGCCTGACACACACACAGACGCGCAGTGCCTGACACACACAGACGCGCAGCGCCTGACACACACAGACGCGCAGCGCCTGACACATACAGACGCGCAGCGCCTGACACACACAGATGCGCAGCGCCTGACACACACAGACGCAGCACCTGACACACACACACAGCAGCACCTGACACACACACACAGCAGCACCTGACACACACACACAGCAGCACCTGACACACACACGCAGCACCTGACACACACACGCAGCACCTGACACACACACTCACGCACCTGACACATGCACTCACACGCAGCACCTGACATACTCACACGCAGCACCTGACACACACACACACATGCAGCACCTGACACACACACGCAGCACCTGACACACGCAGACATGCAGCACCTGACACACGCAGCACCTGACACACGCAGACACGCAGCACCTGACACACGCAGACACGCAGCACTTGACATGCAGCACCTGACACACACACACGCAGCACCTGACACACACACACACAGCACCTGACATTCAGACATGCAGCGCCTGACACATACGCAGACATGCAGCGCCTGACATGCAGCACCTGACAGACACACACACACCCACACACACAGACATGCAGCACCTGACACACACACACACACACACAAATATGCAGCACTTGACACACCCACACACATACAGACATGCAGCACCTGACACACACACACACAGGCAGCACCTGACACACACACACAGACGCAGCACATGACACTCACACGGACCTGACACACGCACACACTCACACGCAGCACCTGACACACACACACAGACGTGCAGCGCCTGACACACACAGGCACGCAGCACCTGACACACACACACAGACGCGCAGCACCTGACACACACACACACACACAGACGCGCAGCGCCTGACACACACACACAGACGCGCAGCGCCTGACACACACACACAGACGCGCAGCGCCTGACACACACACACAGACGCGCAGCGCCTGACACACACAGACGCGCAGCGCCTGACAGACACAGACACGCAGCGCCTGACACACGCAGCGCCTGACAGACACGCGCACTCACACGCAGCGCCTGACAGACACACGCACTCACACGCAGCACCTGACAGACATGCGCACACGCACTCACACGCAGCGCCTGACAGACACGCGCACTCACACGCAGCGCCTGACACACACGCGCACTCACAGGCAGCGCCTGACACGCACACACACTCACACGCAGCGCCTAACACACTCACACGCAGCGCCTGACACGCACATACTAGTGATGAGTGGGTTCGGTTCGTCGGAATCCGGACCCCCCGAACTTCACCCCTTTTACACGAGGCAGGTTCGAACCTTCCCGCCTTGCTCGGCTAACCCAAGCGCGCCCGAACGTCATCATCCCGCTGTCGGATTCTCACGAGATTCGGATGTCTGCATTCGTGGAAAGGGGTCCCATGTGTAAACATGGGACCCCTTTCAGTCCGTCTGGTCCGGGTGTTCGGTTTGTTGTTTTGCCAAGTACGTGGATTTAATCTGGAACCTGGATCAGGTGAGTATAATTATCTTTTATTTTCAGGTACCCGTGGATTCTACTTGGAGAAGAGGACCGACTGCTTCGTGTCAACATAGGTAAGTATGTGTGTGTCGGCAGGTGTGAAATAAAGTTATACTTTCACGGTGTCTGTGTCCTGTTTTTATTTGGGTATTTTTTTTCCAGTAGAACTACAGGTACCAGCGGGCCCGTTTTTCTCCCGCATGCTGGTACTTGTGGTTCTCAAAGTACCAGCTTGCGGGGGAGGCTTGCTGGGACTTGTAGTACTACTGGAAAAAACAATATTCTTTCAATTTTCTCAAGGCTATCAGCCTCCCATCCGCAGCCCTTGGATGGGGGGGACAGCCTCGGGCTTCACCCTTGGCCCTTGGGTGGCTGGGGGGGGGGGGGACCCCTTGATTGAAGGGGTCCCCACTCCCCCAGGGTACCCCGGCCAGGGGTAACTAGTTGGATATTTAATGCCACGGCCGCAGGGCACTGTATAAAAGTGACCCCCGGCTGTGGCATTATCTGTCCAGCTAGTGGAGCCCGATGCTGGTGTAAAAAATACGGGGGTCCCCTACTCTTTTTGTCCCCCATATTTTTTGCACCAGCACCAGGCGCAGAGCCCGGTGCTGGTTTTAAAAATACGGGGGATCCCCTGTCCGTTTTTCCCCCGGATTTTTAGAACCAGGACCGGCTCGAAGAGCCCGAGGCTGGTTATGCTTTGGAGGGGGGACCCCACGCAATTTTTTTTTCCGGGTTTTTTACATTCCATTTAAAAAATAATAATAATCTTTTAAAAAATATATAAATAATACTTGTGCCTCCAAAAAAGAGAAACCAAGTACCTAATCCCTTCTAATATAGATATGCTATTACCAAAAAAACAACAACTTTTATTTATTAGATTCCGCCTGCAAAGTGTGACGGATTGAAAATGACGAATTTACTGTTTAAAAGCACTGTTGTCGAATTTACAAACTTCAATTGAATATACTTTTGTCGAATTACTGCATTTGTACCATTGCAGAAAAGTCGAATTTGTCAAATGACGAATTTTAAAAAGTCGAATTTTGAAAGCCTGTAAGAATAGGCCCGCCCCCTTCTTCACATCAGCCGTCCCCTTCTACCCCTGTACCTTGCTCTCTCCTGTCTGTGTTCTCTCCCGTCTGTAGGACTAGGCCCCGCCCCCTTCTTACCCTCCAGTGACTGCTCTCTCCTGACAAGTGGACCAGGCCTGCCCCCTACACGCTGCTGGTGTCTTCATTGTTACTTGGTCTGGAGCTCCGTTGGGGAGAGAACTCACGTGAGCTCATTAAGAATGAGGAACTGGGATGTGCACCTGACACACACGCACACACGCAGCACCTGACACACACGCACACACGCAGCACCTGACACACACGCAGCACCTGACACACACGCAGACACGCAGCACCTGACACACACACACACACACACACACACACACACACACGCAGCACCTGACACACACACACACGCAGCACCTGACACACACACACACGCAGCACCAGACACGCAGCACCTGACACACACACACACGCAGACATGCAGCGCCTGACACACACATGCAGCACCTGACAGACACGCACACACAGACACGCAGCACCTGACACACACACGCAGCATTTGACACACACACGCAGACACGCAGCACCTGACACACAGACATGCAGCGCCTGACACACGCAGACATGCAGCACCTGGCACACACATGCAGCACCTGAAAGACACACACACACACACACACACACACACAGACATGCAGCACCTGACACACCCACACACACAGACATGCAGCACCTGACACACCCACACACATACAGACATGCAGCACCTGACACACACACAGGCAGCACCTGACACATATATACATGTGGCATTTAACGCACGCACAGCACCTGACACACAATCATATACACACGCAGCACCTGCTACTCACACATATATACACATGCAGCACCTGCCACTCCCACATACATGAACAGCACCTAACACACACATATATACATGCAGCACCTGACACACACATACACGCGCAGCACCTGACAGTCGCACACATGCAGATGCGACACCTGACACAAACACATACACTCTCAACACCTGACACCCACGTGGCAGCTGACGCATACAAATGAAGCCCCTGAGATACACACATATACACGTGCAGCACCTGAGACACACACACACACACACACATGTATGTACACGCGCGGCTCCAGGCACACACATACGTACGTACACGCGCGGCACCTGACACACACACACACACGTACATACACGTGTGGCACCTGACACACACACACGTATGCACACGCGTGGCTCCTGACACACATACACACATGTACGTACACGCGCGGCTCCTGACACACACACATACACATATATGTACGTACACGCGCGGTTCCTGACACCCACACACATGTACATGCGCGGCTCCTGGCACACACACACGTACACGTGCGGCACCTGACACATACACGCGTGTACGTACACACATGCACAGCACCTGACATACACATGTAGGTACGCGCCACCTGACACACACACACGTACACGCACGACACCTGACACACGTACGTACACGCACGGCACCTGACACACACGTACGTGCACGCACGGCACCTGACGCACACGTACATACTAGTGATGAGTGGGTTCGGTTCGTCGGAATCCGAACCCCCCGAACTTCACCCATTTTACACGGGTCCGAGGCAGGTTCGAACCTTCCCGCCTCGCTCGGCTAACCCGAGCGCGCCCGAACGTTGTCATCCCGCTGTCGGATTCTCGCGAGATTCGGATGTCTGCATTCGTGGACATGGGACCCCTTTCAGTCCGTCTGGTCCGTGTGTTCGGTTTGTTTTGCCAAGTACGTGGATTTAATCTGGAACCTGGATCAGGTGAGTATAATTATCTTTTATTTTCAGTTACCCGTGGATTCTACTTGGAGAAGAGGACCGACTGCTTCGTGTCAACATAGGTAAGTATGTGTGTGTCGGCAGGTGTGAAATAAAGTTATACTTTCACGGTGTCTGTGTCCTGTTTTTATTTGGGTATTTTTTTCCCAGTAGAACTACAGGTACCAGCGGGCCCGTTTTTCTCCAGCATGCTGGTACTTGTGGTTCTCAAAGTACCAGCTTGCGGGGGAGGCTTGCTGGGACTTGTAGTACTACTGGAAAAAACAATATTCTTTCAATTTTCTCAAGGCTATCAGCCTCCCATCCGCAGCCCTTTTATGGGGGGGACAGCCTCGGGCTTCACCCCTGGCCCTTGGGTGGCTGGGGGGGGGGACCCCTTGATTGAAGGGGTCCCCACTCCCCCAGGGTACCCCGGCCAGGGGTGACTAGTTGGATATTTAATGCCACGGCCGCAGGGCACTGTATAAAAGTGACCCCCGGCTGTGGCATTATCTGTCCAGCTAGTGGAGCCCGATGCTGGTGTAAAAAATAAGGAGGACCCCTACTCTTTTTGTCCCCCGTATTTTTTGCACCAGGCGCAGAGCCTGGTGCTGGTTTTAAAAATACGGGGGATCCCCTGTCCGTTTTCCCCCCGGATTTTTAGAACCAGGACCGGCTCGAAGAGCCCGAGGCTGGTTATGCTTTGGAGGGGGGACCCCACGCAATTTTTTTTTCCGGGTTTTTTACATTCCATTTAAAAAATAATAATAATCTTTTAAAAAATATATAAATAATACTTGTGCCTCCAAAAAAGAGAAACCAAGTACCTAATCCCTTCTAATATAGATATGCTATTACCAAAAAAACAACAACTTTTATTTATTAGATTCCGCCTGCAAAGTGTGACGGATTGAAAATGACGAATTTACTGTTTAAAAGCACTGTTGTCGAATTTACAAACTTCAATTGAATATACTTTTGTCGAATTACTGCATTTGTACCATTGCAGAAAAGTCGAATTTGTCAAATGACGAATTTTAAAAAGTCGAATTTTGAAAGCCTGTAAGAATAGGCCCCGCCCCCTTCTTCACATCAGCCGTCCCCTTCTACCCCTGTACCTTGCTCTCTCCTGTCTGTGTTCTCTCCCGTCTGTAGGACTAGGCCCCGCCCCCTTCTTACCCTCCAGTGACTGCTCTCTCCTGACAAGTGGACCAGGCCTGCCCCCTACACGCTGCTGGTGTCTTCATTGTTACTTGGTCTGGAGCTCCGTTGGGGAGAGAACTCACGTGAGCTCATTAAGAATGAGGAACTGGGATGTGCACCTGACACACACGCACACACGCAGCACCTGACACACACGCACACACGCAGCACCTGACACACACGCAGCACCTGACACACACGCAGACACGCAGCACCTGACACACACACACACACACACGCAGCACCTGACACACACACACACGCAGCACCTGACACACACACACACGCAGCACCAGACACGCAGCACCTGACACACACACACACACGCAGACATGCAGCGCCTGACACACACATGCAGCACCTGACAGACACGCACACACAGACACGCAGCACCTGACACACACACGCAGCATTTGACACACACACGCAGACACGCAGCACCTGACACACAGACATGCAGCGCCTGACACACGCAGACATGCAGCACCTGGCACACACATGCAGCACCTGAAAGACACACACACACACACACACACACACACACACACACACACACACACACACACACAGACATGCAGCACCTGACACACCCACACACACAGACATGCAGCACCTGACACACCCACACACATACAGACATGCAGCACCTGACACACACACAGGCAGCACCTGACACATATATACATGTGGCATTTAACGCACGCACGCACAGCACCTGACACACAATCATATACACACGCAGCACCTGCTACTCACACATATATACACATGCAGCACCTGCCACTCCCACATACATGAACAGCACCTAACACACACATATATACATGCAGCACCTGACACACACATACACGCGCAGCACCTGACAGTCGCACACATGCAGATGCGACACCTGACACAAACACATACACTCTCAACACCTGACACCCACGTGGCAGCTGACGCATACAAATGAAGCCCCTGAGATACACACATATACACGTGCAGCACCTGAGACACACACACACACACACATGTATGTACACGCGCGGCTCCAGGCACACACATACGTACGTACACGCGCGGCACCTGACACACACACACACGTACATACACGTGTGGCACCTGACACACACACACGTATGCACACGCGTGGCTCCTGACACACATACACACATGTACGTACACGCGCGGCTCCTGACACACACACATACACATATATGTACGTACACGCGCGGTTCCTGACACCCACACACATGTACATGCGCGGCTCCTGGCACACACACACGTACACGTGCGGCACCTGACACATACACGCGTGTACGTACACACATGCACAGCACCTGACATACACATGTAGGTACGCGCCACCTGACACACACACACGTACACGCACGACACCTGACACACGTACGTACACGCACGGCACCTGACACACACGTACGTGCACGCACGGCACCTGACGCACACGTACATACTAGTGATGAGTGGGTTCGGTTCGTCGGAATCCGAACCCCCCGAACTTCACCCATTTTACACGGGTCCGAGGCAGGTTCGAACCTTCCCGCCTCGCTCGGCTAACCCGAGCGCGCCCGAACGTTGTCATCCCGCTGTCGGATTCTCGCGAGATTCGGATGTCTGCATTCGTGGACATGGGACCCCTTTCAGTCCGTCTGGTCCGTGTGTTCGGTTTGTTTTGCCAAGTACGTGGATTTAATCTGGAACCTGGATCAGGTGAGTATAATTATCTTTTATTTTCAGTTACCCGTGGATTCTACTTGGAGAAGAGGACCGACTGCTTCGTGTCAACATAGGTAAGTATGTGTGTGTCGGCAGGTGTGAAATAAAGTTATACTTTCACGGTGTCTGTGTCCTGTTTTTATTTGGGTATTTTTTTCCCAGTAGAACTACAGGTACCAGCGGGCCCGTTTTTCTCCAGCATGCTGGTACTTGTGGTTCTCAAAGTACCAGCTTGCGGGGGAGGCTTGCTGGGACTTGTAATACTACTGGAAAAAACAATATTCTTTCAATTTTCTCAAGGCTATCAGCCTCCCATCCGCAGCCCTTTTATGGGGGGGACAGCCTCGGGCTTCACCCCTGGCCCTTGGGTGGCTGGGGGGGGGACCCCTTGATTGAAGGGGTCCCCACTCCCCCAGGGTACCCCGGCCAGGGGTAACTAGTTGGATATTTAATGCCACGGCCGCAGGGCACTGTATAAAAGTGACCCCCGGCTGTGGCATTATCTGTCCAGCTAGTGGAGCCCGATGCTGGTGTAAAAAATAAGGAGGACCCCTACTCTTTTTGTCCCCCGTATTTTTTGCACCAGGCGCAGAGCCTGGTGCTGGTTTTAAAAATACGTGGGATCCCCTGTCCGTTTTCCCCCCGGATTTTTAGAACCAGGACCGGCTCGAAGAGCCCGAGGCTGGTTATGCTTTAAGGGGGGACTCCACGCAATTTTTTTTACGGGTTTTTCACATTCCATTTAAAAAATAATAATAATCTTTTAAAAAATATATAAATAATACTTGTGCCTCCAAAAAAGACAAACCAAGTACCTAATCCCTTCTAATATAAATAGATATGATATTACCAAAAAAGAAAACTGCAAAAAAAACATGTTTTTACATTTTTTTATTAGATTCCGCCAGCAAAGTGTGGCGGATTGAAAATGACGAATTTACTGTTTAAAAGCACTGTTGTCGAATTTACAAACTTCAATTGAATATACTTTTGTCGAATTGCCGCATTTGTACCATTGCAGAAAAGTCGAATTTGTCAAATGTCGAATTTTTAAAAAAATCGAATTTTGAAAGCCTGTAAGAATAGGCCCCGCCCCCTTCTTCACATCAGCCGTCCCCTTCTACCCCTGTACCTTGCTCTCTCCTGTCTGTGTTCTCTCCCGTCTGTAGGACTAGGCCCCGCCCCCTTCTTACCCTCCAGTGACTGCTCTCTCCTGACAGGCATGCCCCTACACGCTGCTGGTGTCTTCATTGTTACTTGGTCTGGAGCTCCGTTGGGAAGAGAACTCATGTGAGCTCATTAAGAATGAGGAACTGGGATGCTTTAATTTTATTGTGAGTAGTGTAGTGTGGTGATGTAGTATGTTGTATGGGGGGTATAGTGTAATTATGAAGTGCAGCATATGGGAGGGCTATAGCATAGTGATGTAGTGTGGCATATGGGGGGTGGTAGCGCATAGGCGTGCGTACAGGGGGTGCCTGGTGCGCACAGGCACTCCCTAATGTCCAGCACCGCTGCACGCCACGCTTGCTGTAGCACAGTGATCACTGAGTGTGTGATCGGTGGAGCCTAGCCTGCAGCTCATTTCCGTACCTCCCACCACCGATGCGCCCGCCCCCCCGTCTGCCTGCTGCTAATACTATGCTGAGTGCATTAGTTTGCGGCCTCACTGGGGGGACTGGCATCACCTTGCAATGCGACTTGGTGACGTCCGCCCATGCTCTCCTCCCGCCCACCTGTGCTTTCCTCCCGCTGCGGTCTCTCAGTCCTAGTGTGCCGCGGCCGCCACACCACTGGGGACTGGGAGCCGCCGGCAGACACATTCTGCTGAGACTTACTTGTCAGTGCGGGTTCCGGACGGCAGGCGGCGGGTGGGAGGGCAGACGGGGAGCAGGTGTCACAAGGAGTGTGTGGGTAACTAATTCACAATACTTCCGCTCAACGTGGCACTGCTGGTCCTTCATCTCCCATGTCTCTTCACCAGGTGGCGGGCGGCCCGGAAATTAAGTGATGTGTTGTGCAGCAGTCAGTGTGAAGTGACTGTGAGTAACACTGGTGGTGCTGATGATGCTGCTGCAGAATCGGGAAGCAATTAATTCATAAATATAATGTACTCTATCAATGTATTATACATACATAAACATGGACATACGTGTATTTGTGTATACATGTATATACATGAGTGTGTGTGTGTGTATATATATATATATATATATATATATATGACTTGGGGTTTGTTTTATTAGATAGAGCATGTCCCAGTGAAGTGCCTTTTGGGGTTGTGGTTTTTCAGAAAGTTACAGGTTTTTTTTAATTAAGAGAAATATGCCCCATTAGAGATCGGGCATTTCAATTTGTTGCGCCTGCACAGTGGCCGCCAGCAGGGGGTGTATTAGAGTGCCTTCACTTGAGAGCCGCAATATGGCCGCCTTCTCCCCGGTTATTCTGTAAATAGGAAAATAACCTCACAGGTTCACATAGGGCAGAGTTGCCACCACTAGTGCAGGGCTGTAACGTACAGTACTAAGGAAAAGCCATATACTAAAGCGGCACGGTGACCTCACCCCTCTCAGAGATACCAGGGCGCAGCACACTGTACGGGGTACACTTGGTACACACACCTGTTAGCTCAGGGCAGCACTATAGGACCCTCCTGTAATGCTGTGCTGGAGGCGTGTAGTGATCAGGGCACTGGGAGACTGGCTGGCTGGTCTCCGTCTCTGCTGCCTATAGAACTTCCACCTCTGTTATATATCAGGGCTGCTCTCCTGTGTGTTCTCTTCCTCTCCTACTTCACACTGGAACTAGCCGCCCAGAGAACGAGAGGGCAGCGGCTGACATCAGAGAGGGTGCAGCAATCTGTGTGGGCAGAGCCCCTCACAGCAAGGTGTCCTTTTGCTGTGCCCCATGTAATCACTGTGATCCATACAGACTCTCACCCTGGTAAGCTCTCTATTTATTATTTATTTTTGTACACTGCAGCATGCTCGAGGGAAGGGAGCAGGCACCCCCCCACCCCACCGCCACTACTCCTCCGCCAGCATCACTGCCGAGCCGGTCAGTGTTCCGGTGGCAATGAGCAGTAGGCAGCCACCAGCAACAACAGCCAGGAAGCTGTTACTCCCGGCAGCAGTAGCGTCAAGCTGCAATTCAGCCAGCGGCACGATGATCCGGGAGACAGTGGCAGCACAGGGAAGCAGTACCCCCTCCAATCGCAGCACCAACCTGGAGACTGAGGCAGCAACCCACCCCCAGCAGCAGCACCACCCTGATGATAGGTAAGATGCATTTTGGTGTCACAAGAAGGTGGCCGGAGTAGTGGCTGGCTGTGGTCACACCCCGGGCAAAAGTGATAGTGATTTCAGTGTTCCCTTGCGCGGGGATTGGATGTGTAGATGTATGGAGGCTATGTTTGTATAGATGTGAGCGGCAGTGTGCGGATGTATGAGAGCGGCAATGTACGGCTGTATGAGTGCGATGGTGTGCGGCTGTAAGAGTGCGATGGTGTACGGCTGTAAGAGTGCGATGGTGTGCGGCTGTAAGAGTGCAATGGTGTGCGGCTGTAAGAGTGCAATGGTGTGCGGCTGTAAGAGTGCGGCAGTGTGCGGCTGTAAGAGTGCGGCAGTGTGCGGATGTATGAGAGCGGGGTTGTACGGATGTATGAGAGCGGCAGTGTATGGATGTATGAGAGCAGCAGTGTACAGTTGTGTGAGAGCGGCAGTGTATGGATGGCAGCATCATGGGGAGGGATGTCAGAATGCTGTTATAGGGTTCCTAATACAAAATGGAATCCGTATAGTGGGCGGGGCTGCACCATGGCACCACGTTGGGCTTGATGGGCAGGTAGTGCGGCAAGCACACCCAAATTGGCGTCTGACGTCGCCCGCAGTCCACACTGTTGTGAGGAGTCAGAGTTAATTTTGACTGTGTAGTGTACTCACAGAGGACCTACCGCCCGTCCCCTCCTCGCATCTGAGCAGCAGGTCAGTCTCTTATTTTCTTTTTAATCAGGAGAGGCCGAGTGAACTCTGAGCAGGGGGGCAGAGCTACATGGGACCCAGAGGGGCTGCTGTGCTGTCAGAGAGGAAGAGAGAGATGAAGCTACTGCAGATCCCCAGCTGATTGTGAGGTGCCGGGTTGAAGGGTGATGTGATCACCCTTCTCCCTCGCTGCAGCTGGGGACCGCATCTAGGCTTCCTCCATCGAGTGCATGCGGCGCAGCAGTGGGCGGCGTGTAATGAGTTTGTCTGACTCATTATACTGCTGCCTGTTGTGGACACCTCCGTCCGTACGGACTGGTGTACATGCCCAGCACAGAGGTGACAGTGTTGGTAGAAGTGCTGCCCAGCTCTGACCCTGCAGGCCTCCCTGATCTGGCTGCTGCTGCTGTGGCCTGAAACCCCTGCCGGTCCCCTCCATAGACTTCCGCCTGGCCAGCGCTGAGGTACTAGGGGTAGCCCAGCTGCGGGAAGGGTATGTCTCTGGCTTTCTCTCCGGCAGGGGAAGGTGACAGCGGCGGAGGAAGTGCTGCCCACCTCAGACACTACAGGCCTCCCCGATCCAGCTGCGGCCACAGCTGATGCTGCCAGAACCCCCTGCTGGTCTCCTTTGTTGACTGCCGCATGGCCAGTGCTGAAGTACTGGGGGTAAGCCAGCTACGGGAAGAGTGTCTCTGCCTCTGGCTCTCTCTCTCTGGCAGGGGAAGGAAGGGCTGATTCTCTGGCACAACAGGGAGGGCTGGGCTGCAGGAACACAGCACTGGAAGAAACAGGAGGCCGAACTCATGACCAAAAAGTGAGCAGTGCAGTGATCAGCCCCCTAGTCTTTCCCTCTCTCTGGGTGCAGAGCTGTATTCTACAGAGAGAGCTGGGATGGGAAGAAGGGGAACGGCACTTGACATACACATACACGCGCAACCTGACACACACATACACGTGCGGCACCTGACACACACACACGTAGCATCAGACACAATAAAATAAACATGCAGCACCTGACCCACACATACACGCGCAACACCTGACACACACACATATACACGTGCGGCACCTGACACACACACGTAGCATCAGACACAATTAAATAAACATGCAGCACCTGACACATGCATATACACGCAGCACCTGACACATACATATACACGCACACCATCAGACACACACATACACATGCAGCACCTTACTCACACACACATAGACACGTGTAGCACCTGACGCACACACATGTACACGCGCAGCACCTGACGCACACTCATGTACACACGCAGCACCTGACGCACACTCATGTACACGCGCAGCACCTAATGCACACTCATGTACACACGCAGCCCCCGACGCACACTCATGTACACGCGCAGCACCTAATGCACACTCATGTACACGCGCAGCACCTGATGCACACATGTACACGCGCAGCACCTGACACAGACATACGTATTCATGCACAGCACCAGACCTACCCTTGTACACACGCGGAGCACCTGATACTCACACACATATACACCCGCAACACCTGACACACATACACGTGCGGCAGCTGACGCATACACACGCACCATCAGACACACTCGTATATACACGCAGCACCTGACACACATACACACACACACACAGGAGCTGATACACAGGCAGCACCTGACACACACACACACACACACATATACACGCGCAGCACCTGACACCACGCACTCACACGTACAAGCAATGCATTTCACGCCTACCTCCAGCCTCAGTCACAGGCTGCTGCCGCCTACCCCCCTCCCTGCATCAGCTGCAAAGGCAGCAAAATATTTTGACCAAAGTCTAAAGGCCCATACACATTAAACGATGTCGCTCTGTGAGCGACATCATCTAATGTTTCCCCCGGCCGGCCGGCGGCCAACTGTACACGCTGAGCGATATGACCGCTCATATCGCTCAGTGACGTCACGCCCCCGCCAGCCCTGCATGAAGGTCGTGGACGACAGTCCACATCCTTCATGCATGA
Organism: Pseudophryne corroboree; assembly: GCF_028390025.1. Classification (NCBI taxonomy): domain Eukaryota; kingdom Metazoa; phylum Chordata; class Amphibia; order Anura; family Myobatrachidae; genus Pseudophryne; species Pseudophryne corroboree. The sequence goes on from NC_086447.1 coordinate 583,512,698, forward strand.
CCTACCGACAGCGACGATTGTTGCCGACCCGCGGGGCCGCGCATCGTTCGTCGCTGGCGGCATACACACTTAACGATAAAACGAGCAACATCGCTCAAGGAGGGGGAAAATGAGCGACGTTGCTCATTAAATCGTTAAGTGTGTATGGACCTTAAACAATTCGGTTTGGTTAATAAAATAATTTTGCACAGAACAGTGATGTTATACGAACATTTTCATTAAACATTTAAAAAATCAAATGTTTATTCTTACAGTGAAATTTTACATTTCTGAATAAAAAGAATAAATTTAAAAAAAGCGATGAAATTCCATAGACAAAAAACCTTACGGTTTCACATGTCCCATTAAGGCTTCTTAGACATGATCGAAATTTCAGAAACCTGTTGTAACTCTTCCACTCAAACTCCAAAAAGCAATGAAATTCCGATCATTAAGGCTGACGCCTTAATGGACGTGTTCCTTGCGCAATACAGATATGGTATGCCATCACAGCCTGTGGGTAAGTGCAGATTCAGCACTCTCACAGAGTGAGATTGCTGTCACTCACACAATGGTGGAGCTGCTAATTCACAGATTTGTGTGCTCATTGGAATACACACATGCAGTCTATGCAACTGAAGGTCTGAGCGGAAGACAAAGCTGCTCAGATGAGGTAAGAGTGTTGTTGATTGGAGGGAGGAGAGCGGTGTGGATGGGGGAACAGAAGTGTGTGGATAGAGTTGAACACTAAGCAGCACTGATGGGGGGGACAAAGAAACACAGGGGGTAATTCAGACCGCAGCAGCAGCAATCGCAGTCTGAATTAGTTTGTGAGGTGCGCACGTGCAATGGCCGCACTGCGCGTGCGTACCCCAGGAGCCCAGTGAGATGCTATCAGCATCTCACTGGCTGCGATCACCCTGCCTGATTGATAGGCAGAGGTGGTTGCGGGAAAGGAGGGGGGCGTGCAAACAGCGTTAGCATGCCATTGGCAGGGCATGGTCTGCACAACGGAGGCGTTTCCAGACCACTGGGGGGTGGGCTGTAGCGGTTATCCCCCTGCCAAGAGCACATGATCCACGAAATTTACCTTCAAGATGTCAGCTACATGAATGGGGTAAGAGTGGTGTGGATAGGGGGTAGATTAAGCAGCAAGTATGGGAAGGGAGACAGAGCGGTGCAGATGGGTTGAAAACACTGGCATGGATGGGTAGAAAACTGGTGCAGATGGGAGAGAAAATAGTGTGCCATGTACTGAAGGAGGCAGAGTGACGTTGAAGAAGGAAACACTGAGCAGCACAGAGAGAAGGGAACGGTGGTACAGACAAGGCACAGGTGGGGAAAGACAGATGGTGCAGATAAGTTAGTACAGACTAGCACAGATGGGAGAACACAGCAGTAGGGATTGGGGAAGACAGGGCAGCATGGGGGTGTATAGGGGAAGTAAGTGTAGATGCATAGACCATAGATAGGGTATTATAGTTTTAGCAATTAACCAAGATGTTTGAGGGAGCTAAATGTGTATACTATGTGAGATGGATGTATGGAGTCAGAAGGATGTTGTAACAAGGTGGGATGGTTGTGACCGAATGGGATGGTTGTGGGCACTGTGTGGGATGGGAGCACCACAAAACTGCTCAGACCTTCAGTTGCATAGACTGCATGTGTGTATTCCAATGAGCACACAAATCTGTGAATTAGCAGCTCCACCATTGTGTGAGTGACAGCAATCTCACTCTGTGAGAGTGCTGAATCTGCACTTACCCACAGGCTGTGATGGCATACCATATCTGTATTGCGCAAGGAACACGTCCATTAAGGCGTCAGCCTTAATGATCGGAATTTCATTGCTTTTTGGAGTTTGAGTGGAAGAGTTACAACAGGTTTCTGAAATTTCGATCATGTCTAAGAAGCCTTAATGGGACATGTGAAACCGTAAGGTTTTTTGTCTATGGAATATATATATATATATATAGATAGATAGATAGATAGATAGATAGATAGATAGATGCCAATATACCCGGCACTCCTCTCTTCAAAGACGTGTGGCTGCGGTGCCCTCCCAGTGAAATCATGAGAAGTCACTGTATATCCTGGGTGGTAGGGGTGGCACTCAAGCAGACTGATGCTAAGTAAAGTGTTAATGTTTCAGTTTTATTGCGCCAACATGTTTCGGGGAAAGTACCCCCTCCAGTCTGGCCCTGAGGACGAGGTACTTTCCCTGAAACATGTCGACGCAATAAAACTTACACTTTAACTTTACTGAGCATCAGTCTGCTTGAGTGCCGCCCCTATCACCCTGGATATATATATATATATATATATATATATGCTCCAACACAAGAATCCTTCTTTCTCTTTATAGTTTGACATTGCTGAAAAGAAGCCAGGCCAGTGAGCCTTGAGTCTGAGAAGGCCAGGAGGCTTTGTCTAAACCTGCAAAAGGCAGGGAAGACTTTGAGAAGACCAGGAAGTGCCTTACCTGTGAGAGACAGGACTGAGATTTTAGTAAGACTTTGTGATGCAGACTAGTGAGAGGCCAAGCAATGAATTAGTACCCTGCATGGAGGCTAGGTTTTTATTTTCTGCTTCATTTATGCTGCCATTAAAGCTACATTTATAATAGATGAACTTCTTTGCAACTTCAAATATATGTACATATCTATCACCCTATAATCCTCATTCTTTGAACACAATGAAACCAATTTGCCCTTTCGTAACATTTGTAATATCATGATTTGCGTGCAATAGTAAATACTTGTACTTCAAATTTTGTTCAGTCAGGCATTGTTATGAAGGCTTACTTGACTGGTGTTTGCATATTCAAATACAGGGTATTTTATCAACTTTCATCAGCTACAAATTTGCCTCACTGGTAGCCTGTATAAATTAACCATAGTAGTCCTTTAGATGCACTCTATGGTCAGCTGTGCTGATCAATATGCGTTCACATACACAAATTGTTCATAACATTAAGTGTTTGAAAATGAACAGTTTAACAACACCAGTAAATATGTATTTGAATGTTTAACTTTAATAGTTGCAACTATGCATAAATAACTTTAATTTTATTTTAAACACACCATGTATCACAAACTGCTTTTCTTCATTGCATTTCATGGTATTTTCTCCATAGCAATTAAATTTTGCATTCTTCCTGCAACTCACTCCTCTGTACACATTGTCGGCTTAATTATCCACTCCCCTCTGATTAACACTCATGAAATTTTACTTATTTTTATACGTTGACAATAACATCCACAACCTGTCCCCATAAAAAAACTTCACATACCTATATATTTATATCTCGCTCCTGCTTATATTAGCTGATGACATTTCACCAAATCCAGGCCCCAATCACTTGCCCCACCCACATTAACCTGATTGGCAGCAATAAAGAAATACAACTAACCTCATAAATGTCTCACGTCTCCCATCACCCTCCAAATCACCGAAATGTGCCTTATGGAATGCACACTCTGTTTTTAATAAATTAACATCCATTTATGACCTCTTGACATCTAACAACTTTAACCTACTGTCTATAACAGCAACATGGCTCACACAATCCGACATGGCCTCTCTTGCAGCACTGTCACATGGTGGTCTCCACTTCACACACACCTACAGGCCTGGTAACAGTAAAGAAGGAGGGGTTGGAATATTACTATCCCAATCTTTCATATACATAGTTCTGCCGCTCACATTTACATCATCTGAAGTACAAATATGATCTCTTTCTCTAAACATGTTGCAATTATCACCCACTTGGGCAATTCAGCCAATTTTTGGAAGATTTTCCCGCCTAGCTCCCCAACTTCCTATTCTCTGACATCTCCAGCATCATCATGGGTGATTTCAAAATCGCTATCTGAAATCTGCAGCTCATGCCTCCAAACTCTCTTTAAGTTCCTCTCTTGACCTCTCTCAATGGATTGACTCCTCTACTCATCAGGAGGGCTTGTATTTACCAGACTATGCTCAGTTTATTTATTCAATAACACTCCCTTTCCTCTTTCAGATCACAAATTTATCACTTGCATGCTCTCCTCCATTACTTCAAACTCAGTGTCCCTGAAGTCCTCCAATACTCCTCAAACCACAGAAATATGAACACAATTAATTTTCAAGAACTTTCCACCTCTCTTCAATAACTGCTCTCACCTATTTATGTATTCACTTCTTCTGAGACAGCTGTATACCACCTGACTTTGGAAATAGCCCTTGATGAAGTAGCTCCAGATACCCATCACACTCCACGTAGGCCTAGATGTCAATTGTGGCACTCTAAATTAACAAGACACCTACAAAATTTCTCATGTAAAGTATAACGCCAGTGGTGTACATCTCGTACTCTAAGTGACTTCCTCACATATAAGATTATCTACCACTCCTATCATAATGCTCTGTATACTGCAAAAATGCTTTTCCAAACTCTCATCTCTGCTCAAGCCTCTAACCCCAAGTGACTTTTTAATACATTTATTTAACTTCTCAATTCTCTCTCACCCAACCCACCAGTCATTATCAATGTGCCAGATCTTGTTTCCTACTTCAAGGACAAGATTGATAAGATCCAAAATGAAATGCTATGCTTTTCCTCAGCCAGTGACCTGCTCAATTCTCTACCTGAAACCACTGGTACCTACTCTTTATTTAATCCCACAAATGAAGATGAAGTATCAACACTTTTCTCATCCTTCTACTCTACTACTTCTCCTCTAGATCCTAGACCCTTTAGAATGTAAGCTCTCACAAGCTCAACTCTCGTGTGCTTATCCTTCTCTTACTTAAACCATCTTCAGTGGCACCAAATCCCGCGGTTTTCTGCCACCCTGTTACTTATGTCAGTGTTGTATGCTGCTGTAGCTATGTTTATTTACCCTGTACTTGTCCTATATTGTCTTCAACTGTTTAACTGTCACTATTTTCGTGTTTTGATTATTTGTTTATTTACTCTGTAATTGGGCGCTGCGCATCCCTTGTGGCACCACATAAATAAAGGATAATAATAATAATAACATCAGCAAAGCTCTGTCTCCCCTGCTCATCCCAACCTTAACTAAAATCTGTAATTTTTTTCTCTCTCTACTGGTATCTTTCCTTCACTGTTCAAGCATGCAGTGATTACTCCTATTCTGAAAAACACAATTCTGACCCTAACTCTCTCTCAAGCTATCGTCACATCTCTCTGCTCCCATGCCTCTCCAAGCTACTTGAGAGACTTGCCTACATTCGCCTCACATAATTTCTTAACTCGCACAACTTATTGGACCCACTTCAGTCAGGCTTTCATTCCCAATGCTCCATAGAGACAGCTCTGACAAAAGTAGTGAATGATCTGGTCACTGCGAAGAATAAAGGACATTACTAACTTATTCTTCTAGATCACTCTGCTGCTTTTGACAATGTTGACAACTCTCTTCTCATATAAAAACTACCATCCCTAGGTATTCAGGACACAGCCATTTCTTGGTTCACAACCTACCTATATAATCAGTCTTTCTGTGTCTGCTTCTCTGAGTCCACCTCCTCTCCCCTACCTCTATCAGATGGAGTACCACAAGGCGAAGCCTTAGGTCCTTTTCTTTTCTCTATTATACTATCTAGCTATACTAGTATTTATTATAACTTATCTCTTGGCAAACTAATCAACTCTTGGATTTCAGTATCACCAGTACGTGGATGATGCTCAAATCTAACTATCCTCCCCAGATTTGTCACCATCTGTATTGGTCCGCGTTACTGAATGCCTTTTTGCTATGTCATCTCGCCACCTCAAACTTAATATTTCCATGACAAAATTGATTATATTTGCACCAACCAATAGTAGTTACCAACCTGATATCTCTATTACTGTTGAGAACTCAACAATCAATCCTGCCTCAAAAGCATGCTGCCTAGGTGTAATCCTTGACTCTGTACTGTCCTTTGTTCCCCACATTCAATCTGTCTCAAAATCATGTTACATGAATCTAAAAACATATCCAAAATAAGACCATACCTTACTGAAGAAACTACACAAACTCTAATCCATGCTATTGTTATCTCCCGCATTAATTATTGCAATAGTCTTACTGGTCTTACCAAAAAGAGACTCTCACCACTACAAACTATTCTGAATGCAGCTGTGAGGCCAATCATCCTTGCTAGATATTCATCTTCTGCGGATCCACTCTGTCAGTCCCTTCATTGGTTACATGTCTTCTATCGTATTCAATATAAAATACTTTTGATAAAGATATATAAACTGCGCTATTATGACTGTCTAACAAGCAGCTCAATTAAAGGTTTACAGAAAATGAAATAAAATGAGCGCTAGAATGTATATGTATTTAGTGTGCCACCTGTAAAGGAAAACTGGTTAGTAAAACAAATGTTTAAGCTCCTTTTTGGGTATTTGGAGAGATACAGTAAAATTGCCTGCAGTGATGGTAAAGTCCGCAGCAGCCTTACCCTATCTAGCCCTACCTCCGCTTCGGTGTGTAGTCTGGGGATCGCGGATGTCTTGAGCACCCTGATGCATAAGCTACCGATCCATCCAGAGGTCACTGGTAGTGGCTGATGACGTCACTCCGTTTGGTCCCGGCAGATGGTGCAGCTGTTAAGTAGCTGGCTGTGCTGCACCCATTCCTGTCCGAGGCGCGCCACTCTGCAATATAAACTGTTTTCAAAAGTCTGGAGCATGCAATGCTGGTTCTGCATATAAGGCTTGTCTTAAGTCTTGCTAAGCAGCTTCTACTATCTGGGACCAGACTATCTTGTCTGGTGCCTGCTTCTTAAAACACTCAGCCAAGCCACTCAAGGGCGAAGTCACGCATAAACCTGCAATAATAGCCCACCAGTCCGAAAATAGGATTTTAATTACCTATCGGTAAATCCTTTTCTCGTAGTCCGTAGAGGATACTGGGGTTCCATTTAGTACTATGGGTATAGAAGGGTCCACTTGGAGCCATGGGCACTTTAAGAATTTGATAGTGTGGGCTTGCTCCTCCCTCTATGCCCCTCCTACCAGACTCAGTCTATGAAACTGTGCCCAAGGAGACGGACATACTTTGAGAGAAGGATAGATAAAGATAGTGGTGAGATTCCGAACCAGTACACACAGAGGTAAGCTACGCCAACCCAACTTTAAACAGAAAAAGCAACAGCTGAACCAACAATACTTAACCAAGTAACAGTGCAGGAAGAACGAAGTACCGGGCGTGCGCCCAGTATCCTCTACGGACTACGAGAAAAGGATTTACCGTTAGGTAATTAAAATCCTATTTTCTCTTACGTCCTAGAGGATACTGGGGTTCCATTTAGTACCATGGGGCTATACCAAAGCTCCCAAACCGGGTGAGAGAGTGCTGAGGTTCCTGCAGAACTGATTGACCAAACTGAAGGTCCTCGGAGGCCAAAGTATTGAACTTGTAGAACTTAGCAAACGTGTTCGAACGTGACCAAGTAGCTGCTTGGCAGAGCTGTAAAGCCGAGACACCCTGGGCAGCCACCCAGGAAGAACCCACCGACCTAGTAGAGTGGGCCTCTACAGATTTTGGAACCTGCCGTGGAATAAGCATGCTGGAAAGAGAGTCTGATCCAGCGTGCAATTGTCTGCTATGAAGCAGGACACCCAATTTTATTGGGATCATATAGGACGAACAGCGAGTTGGATTTTCTGTGACAAGCTGTCCTCTTTATGTATACCTTCAAAGCCCTCACAACATCTGAAGACTTTGAAGTAGTGGAAGTGTCGGTGATAACCGGAACCACAATAGGTTGGTTGATGTGAAATGCAGACACCACTTTCGGAAGAAATTGCTGACGAGTTCTGAGTTCAGCTCTATCCTCATGGAATATTAAATAGGGGCTCTTGTGAGACAAAGACCCCAGCTCCAACACATGTCTTGCTGAAGCCAAGGCCAACACGTAAGATATTTTATGTCCACCTCCAGCACCAAATTGAGATCCCAAGGTGCCGTAGGAGGCACAAAGGGAGGTTGGATGCTCAGAACACCTTTCAAAAACGTCTGGACCTCAGGGAGAGAAGCCAATTGTTTCTGAAAGAAAATGGACAAGGCCAAAATCTGGACTTTTATGGAGCCCAGACGAAGGCCACACCTGCCTGCAGAAAAAGCAGGAAACGTCCCAGGTGAAAATCCACCGCAGAATAAGTTCTGCTCTCACACCAAGAGACGTATTTCTTCCAAATACGGTGGTAATGTTTAGATGTTACCCCCCTCCTGGCTTGGATCATAGTTGGGATAACTTTATTAGGGATCCCTCTTCTGGCTAGAATCACCTGTTCAACTTCCATGCCGTTAAACGTAGCTGTGGCAAGTCCTGATAGATGAACGGGCCCTGTTGCAGAAGATCCTCGCGAAGAGGTAGAGGCCACGTATCCAATCTCTTTTATGGCCTCCACCATAAAGTTTGCAGAGTCCTGTATATGCAGCAGGAGTGAAACAACATCCCCCCTAGACAAGGAATCTAACCCCTCAATTAGGTTACCTGACCATTTAGCAATGGCTTTTGTGATACATGCACATGCAATAGTGGGTCTCTGGGCCACCCCAGCAGCTGTGTACAATGATTTGAGTGTAGTCTCAATTTTAGGATCAGCCGTGTCTTTTAGGGAGGCTGCACCAGGGACAGGCAATACAATTTTTCCTTACAGCCTAGAGACTGATGCATCCACTATGGGTGGATGTTCCCATTTTTTCCTATACTCCAGAGGAAAAGGAAAAGGAAAAGATTAGAGCAACCTTTTGGGGATTTGAAATTCCTTATCATGATTAACCCACGGTTCTTTAAACAGGGTATTCAATTCCTTTGACCCAGGAAAAGTGACTGATGGCTTTTTTAAAATTAAAATAAGATTCCTCACACTCCTCTGACACTTTATCAGGAATTTGTAGAACATCTCTGATAGCCTCTATAAGAGCCTCTATTCCCTGTGACAGAGTAGCATCCCCCCCTTCCAAATCCACCTCACCCTCCTCCAAGCTTAGCCGGGTCGCAGACTAAGTACCCTGATAGGGGACTATGGGGGTCATTCCTGCCTGATCACATGCAAGCTATTCTTTGCAGCGCTGCGATCAGATAGTTGCCGCCTATGGGGGAGTGTATTTACGCTTTGCAAGTGTGCGAACGCTTTTGCAGCCGAGCGGTAAAAAAAAGTTTTGTGCAGTTTCTGATTAGGACTGAACTTACTCAGCCGCTGTGATCACATCAGCCTGTCTGGTCCCGGAATTGGCGACAGACACCTGCCCTGCAAATGCTTGGACACGCCTGCGTTTTTTCCAACCACTCCCAGAAAACGGTCAGTTGACACCCATAAACAGAATGACCCCCTTAGTACACTAATAATCGCTCCCCTCATGCTATGACCCCCTGGTACTGCTGAGGTAATCTGGAGTCACACCGGAGGAGCTGCGCGTCTCTGTCAGTCAGCGTCTATGTCCACTGCAGAGGGAAAATGGCGCTGGTGAGCTGCTGGATCCTCTCATAGTGAAGCCCCGCCCCTTCAATGGCGCACGTTCATCCCACTTTTTTTATACTGGCTGAGGTAATCTGTTGCTTAAAATGGAGAGAAAACCATTTTAAGACTGTTTTTGCCAGTGTGGGTACTGTGTACAGTGTACTGAGACGCAGCTGTGTACTGTGTCTGGAGACGCTTTCCGCGCCGGTTAGAAGCCATGCATCTTCGTACCCACATGCCGCCATAATGGCTGGCGACCCGCTCGTCGGGACGCCCGCTTAGTACTCACCACTCTTCATTCTTCTGGCTCTGTTAGGGGTGGCAGCGTCCTGTGGGAATGTACGCTCGTCGTGGTGGGGCTTGCGAATAGTTCCCTCAGGAGCTCAGTGTCCTGTCAGCGGGGAACGGGGCCATTAACCCTTCAAGAAGTTGGACCGTCCCCGTCCCCCCACCCCCCTCAAGTGCCAACCAGCCCTGCCTGAAAATAAGAAACATAGAAAATAAATGCAGAAAACTCTTCAGGAGATTCCATAAGCGTGACCGGCTCCTCCGGGCACATTTTCTAAACTGAGTCTGGTGGGAGGGGCATAGAGGGAGGAGCCAGCCCACACTAGCAAATTCTTAAAGTGCCCATGGCTCCTAGTGGACCCATCTATGCCCATGGTACTAAATGGAACCCCAGTATCCTCTAGGACGTAAGAGAAAAATATTCTAATCTGAAACTTTCAATCTGGTTTAGGCCATGTTGTTACTGCTTCCCAGTGGCGTAACTCCGGGAGGCAATGGAGACTTTTGCCGCCGGGCGTTAGCCATCAGGGGGGCACAGAGGAGCAAGCAATGGCATCCCGATTAGCCAGATTTAAATATATGCAAATTTATTACCAGCTGCCGCGGCGTGGTCTGCCTGGTAAGGACCGAGAGCCAGAAGTAACAGCACCACTAGTTTGAGCCTCGCAAGCTGGGTACATACATGCAAAATGTGGCGTCACGTCGCGCACGTACTGTGTCTCCCCAGCCGCTGCACTGCTGGTGTACAGTGTAGACAGCTATCGCATCCAGAGCTGTACTTGCTGGTGACAGCTGGGTCTGCACCCGCCGTGGCTGCAATACACAGAGGCTGATACACTTTTAGTTTCCCAGTCACAGCACCTTTGGATTAGCCTGGCCAGTCCCTTCAGGGGATTTATCACCTTGCATTTTGGTTGCCGACAGTGTACCCGCTACTACTGCAGCTCATTAGTTGGATTGAGGAGAGACTGCTACAGTAAGTCTCCCGTAAGTGGCTTCAGCAAATCAACCCGCAGGCTCTTAGCAGTTCATGGAGGTCCAATTAGTGTACAAGAAAACCCAAAATAAATAATATGAATTATTAAATAATACTATCAGTCTGCCAGCAACTGTATTAGAGAGCAAAGCATACAGTATATATATATATATATATTGTCAAAGTCAGAAAAATATCACTATGCACACTGCCATATTTGCACCTCATACATGTCCGCGCTGCGCATGCGGGCGCATGCGGGCGCTCTCCCGTGCGTACGCATACCCGCTGTTACGTGCACCCGCAGGCGCACTGTATGCGCATTTACGGTAGAGTTTCTGTGTGCCCAGCGTGCGACTCAATCGTTACATAATTCAACCATATAATGTATTTTATAAGTTAATATTCCCCTGAGTCCAACAGGTATCAGTGGGTCTCAAATGGCTCTTTGACCTTAGAGATCCCCCAAACAATAGTTTGCATGTTGTGAGGGCTTCACATCTTCATATGCATAGCTAAAGCACAGGAATAGTAATTGAAGATTAATTGTATTCCGAATCAGTATCTTTCCCGCAGACAGAGTACAATAGCCTTTAATTACACTGAGCTTTGAGACTCAATGAGGAGGGCCAACACCTGTGTTTACGAAATGGGGCTGGATTTGTATACAGAAGAATGATTGCTGAGATGTCATTGTCTCAACTGAGAGTGGACAGTGGGACAGTATTCGCCAAACAATAGCTTCCCACAAGACAGGAATGTGTCGGTCATCACCCATTGTTTTGCATAACCAAGGCCACTGATGCAGCTGGCTCACATGCTGTGAGGGACACACACACACATCTTGTTGTTGACACACCCCCACAGCTGGAATGAGGGTATGATATACCCACTGGAGATCACAGGGCTCACTCACTCACTCACACAGCTACCTGACACACAGCAAGCATGGCTGGATCATCACCAGGCTCCTTACGAAAGGCTAAGTATCATAATTTCAATATCTCATGGCTGATTGGCATAGATTAGTTAGTTTGGAGATACAAATGGCTTAAGGTTAACGAGGTTTGGGCAGTTGTGTGATTGTTGGGTGTTTCTGTCGATACTCTGTGAAGTCTGTGATGAATTGGAACAGTAGACAATCTGTAGCATAGCATTTGTGGTATTTGTTTGCCTGTGGTGATTTAAAATAGATTGTACTGGTTAGTTATAATATATCTTGTTAATCATAAATACCACCATGCAGTTACGTTTGAACATATGCTGGTAGCAATGGCAGGCTGAGATGTGTGGTTACATTGTGATCTGGTCTTGTGATGAATATGCTCTGGTTATTGAGATACTGAAGTTGTTTGGAATGTGAAAGTGAATAAGATGGTTCTAGGAAGTTGGATTGAAATTGTGAAAGGTGATTTAGATTGTTTGGAATTGTAAAATCAGAACATATGCATTGTTTTGAGGCTTGGACATTTTGGAATAAAATGGAGTCTTGTGTTTTCTGCTATGTGATTGTGGTGTAGTAGAGAGTGCCATGTGTTTGGACCTGCAAATCTAAAATGGCTGCTGCCGGGTATTTTCCCCTCCCCCTTTCAGCCATGTGGTGTAGTCTTTGGAATCAAGTGGAGTTTTCCCAAAATGGAGTCTAGCTTCTGCCCCATGCGGCATTGTAGGGACAATTGTGTTGCTGGGTGTTGTGTATATAGGGACAGGCAGCATGGGTAAGCTCAAGTACTTTCTAAACAAAGATTCTCAGCATTGACTGACTGCGCAGCGATTGTTCCTCACATGTGTAAGCTTTCTCTGCAATCATATTTGTCTTCTTGTTATTGTGAGCCATTTCTTTCTCTCTCTCTCTTCTTCTCTTCCCCTCTTATTTTCCCTTAAACGTAATTGTATTGTATTTCCCGTGTAGTTATCTGGTTAGGTAGTCTATGTTATATTGTAGTGTATGACTTGTATTGTGTTAAATTCTTTTGCAAGTATATCATTCATAATATATATTTAGGCGTTGGACCCTGAGCACGGTATCTGTGTATTTCTTATAGTATTAAGTAATCTCAGAGCGTCAGTGACGCTCGAACAGCTTTAAAGGTAATAAGGTTATACTGTGTTGCATCTACACTCTCCCACTACACAGAGGTTTACAGTATAAGTACATTCCTTAAGGTATAGTTAAGGGAGTACCCTTGCGGTACTTTTTACGCCAATTGCGTACTGTGTTCTTTAACCTTTAACGTGTTTTTAATAGGACAAATATTATAGACATTGTCAATTGGGGGACTCGTCCTCCGGGATTCACATATCTGCACTAGGTAACTTCAGCAGACATTATCAGGTCAGCAAAGGGCGGAGAAGGTAGAAAGTAGCATCCCTCGTTAAACCGTTTGGAGGTCGGGGATACTGCAGTGCTGACCAGTTAAGCGTCTGTTTCGCTTAGTAAAGGGTGCTGAAGGAATCCGGGAACCGGAGGTAAGAACAACACACGCAGATTGGATGGTTTATCTGTTTAAGTAGGTTTAAAAGTACATTTAAAAGTTGCTGCATAGCCTTGATATAGTTAAAAAAAAAAAACAAAAAAAAAAAACTCAGGCCTAGAATAACTTTAGGAGTTTGAATGATGACTTTCTTTGTGACTAGAGGCCGCATGGTCTGTCCCCCATTTTGTGTGACCCTCATGGAGGTGGAAGGGGGAGGAGCAGCGGCCATTTTGGGAAGGTCAAATTTCCCCCCCCCTAAAATGGCTGATTTTCAAGAAATAATCAGCCATCCACTGTCAAAAAGAAATCATCATTTAATGAGTTTTTTTTCAATGCATTTGTTTAGTCCATATCATAGTCAATCATAAGTAGTTCAGATACAGTTTAATAACAGTTAATAATAAATTAAATATTTGATTTAAGAACGATACACAGATAAAACAAAGTTGTTGTTTTTTTTTTTTTTCTTTTGGTTTCCTTACCACCCTACTCTGCTTGGTGCAGGATGGCCATTGAAATGCAGATGAACCTGTGTGACTGGTTAGGTTCCCTAGCAGTGTTGAAATAAATCGCCTTTTACAGAGTTACTGTAGTTAAAAAGCAATTCATATGCAAATTAGAAGCACTGAATAAGGTCTAAATGTCTATATGTCTGTGCTTACATCAATGTATGTTATTAGATTAAATTTAGAATTGCATTTTCATCTGTGTACTTTCACATATCTCACCTTCCTGTTTGCCATTTGCATTGATAAACGTGCTAAAAGAGATTTGCCGCTATTTTATAGTTTAAGAGTAAAGGTAACATAGTTAAAGTATAGACAAACACACAGTTTTTGCCTGGGAGATAAGGCGAAGTCAGTGTGGTGTGCGGTAGATGATCAAGGATCATCTACATTGATAAACATATAAATTGTGTTACGGTGGATCTTTATTTTGCGTACACGTGTCTCTAACAAAAACTGAGATTTGTGCACGCAAACCAAAGGCCGAAGCACGCAGCGTATATCACGCAGCGGAGCGTCCGGGTACGCCCACGTAACTCAAAACACAAGTTTTTCTCCTCTCCTCTCAACGCGATAAGTAGCGCCACGCGGTAAATAACGCCAGGCGATAAATCGCACAAATCTAGTTTAACATTCCAAAATTAAATTAACAGATCCTTCTCCTAATTGGTAACACATCTGGTCTAAAGAAAAATTTCTGCGCAGAAATAGAAATAGAAACAAAAGTGTATATGCGGTGAGTGAGTGTTTGTTTTTACAATTTTTAAGGTTGAACCACAAGAAAAGTCGAGTACTCGTGAGGTACATGCGTGTAAGTGACGTACATGGTGGCTAGGGAGGCATCCCTGGTTAAATATACAATTTGAGTATTAGAGTGTAGCAGACCAGGAGGTCATACTGTAACAGACCAGGAGGTCATAACAGACCAGCAGGTTCAGGTACAGCAGACAAGGAAGTCCGCTATACAGTCCACAGGCACAACACCAAGAAAGGGTTGGTGCAACACCCATATAGGCCATATAAGCTCTGGCTGAAGGAATTCGCAGCCGAAATTTTCGATTCCGTTGGTCGCTCAGTACATAAGATTAGTTGCTTGTGCACTAAACGATTGTACCGCACGTAATTGTGTACATTAGTTAGTAATCTGACCTAGTACCATTAGAGTAAAGGGGTCACAAACGCTATTTGTACATTCTAACGTGATTTGTGTAATTTTTTTTTATTTTAAGGGAAATTCGCTGCTCACTCAGGAACTATCCAGCAACCAATAGTTACTGGAAAGAGTAAGTGTTCTTCGGATCACCCTCACAGGTTCCAGTAAATAGAGGTTCAGGTCGCAGGGGCCCTAGGTCGAGTACGCCAGCACCATATCGGTGTGATCAGGTCGTATTGGTCGGCGTGGGCGAGTGAGTGGGGTACTCGGTAAACCGCCACCGTCAGCCTATTTTGAACATTTTGGTTTGCGTAAGGGTTGGCTGAATAAAGCAACACTTTCGAACTATGGGGGCCACTTGTTCAGGTAGGGGGCGATCAACCTCGGTTCGGGTTGATTCAGTGAACCGACCAATTGGGTCGGCAAGGTATGTAATGTGTGAGAAATACGGAAGTCACACAGAAAGTTTATGTGATGAATGGGAGAGAATGACTAGACATGACGGGGAGAAATTCCCAAGAGTAGGTAGCTTCAGCCTAGAAGTGTTAACGAATTTAAGGAGAAGGATAGGTCTAATTAAATCAGCAAAGAGACGAATCAAGCATTATGATCATTTGCAGTTATGGCAACAGGAAGGTGAATTGCAAAGAGATTTAATTGACTTATCTGACTCTTATCTTGAGAGGAGAGACATGGCAATGGAGAGGATTATGGTTGCGGAGAAAAGCACAGGGGTGAATAAAAAAAAACGCTCTTAGCAACTGTAGTATAGATGATAAGAATAAGTGTAATAAATGTAACAATGATAATTGTAATACTGTTAAATGTACAACTATTAACCTATGCAAGTTGCACCCCATGTCAAACTTCCCTCAGGAATACAAACAAGAAAGTGAGCCCAGAACAATGTCGGCACCTCTTCCAGAAGCCATCCTACAAGACATCCAGGTGGACACGACCAAATCGGTAAAGGCAATAATCAAACCCCCTAACGGAGGGTCAGGTGAGGTCGTGTCCACAGGTACGTACAATGTTTTATATCACGCACAAACAAATGTACCCCATATTGTAAGACCAAAACAAGATGATGTAGTTGAGTTTGATCCGGTCAGGGTGATCACAGTCCCCAATGGGAAGACTGACGATCAGGGAATCATTCCCGTCAAGGACAGGGCAATGCGCTGTCTCTGGTCCCGGACAGAATTGAGATCAATCATGTCTGATTACCCAGATCCTAGGAAAGATCTAAGTGTATGATCAAAGATTCACAGAAGGTATATGAACCCCCTAGACAACGACATAATCATGGTATCCAAGGAATCAGGTAGGTACAGGGAAAGCGGTTAATGGCACTGAACATCCAAGCACTAGAGGAGGCATCAAGTCGACCGGAACCCCAGGCCCCTAGCACATGGAGAAAGCCAAGGATTTGTTATCATTGTAGAAGAGAAGGGCATTATGCCAGCAACTGTAATAACCCACATAAAGTCAGACCCCCTAGACCAAGAAATGAGCAAAATTATAATACACACAATTATAATCAGGGATCATATAGGAAGAATTTTGGGCCACACCCATGATATGTGGTCAGGAAAGGTGATCATTAGGACTGATGGTAAGCCTGAGGTAACGGTTAACAAATAGGGAGGTCATTCACTGAAGACACAGGAATGACCAGGTGAAACGTTGTAAATGTATTTGTGAAAATGCTTTTTTTTCTTTCTCTCTCTCTCTCCCCATCTCTGACGATTATTGGTAAGAACTCAAACATTGCATATCCGCTTGGTCTTTGCAGAAGTCTACCAAACCCCAGCATGACCTATCCGCATCAATGTATCCTGGCCAGATACAGAAAGTGGAGTATGGTGCTGGGGGGAGGGACGGCGCAAAGAAACCATTGGACATGTAGATATGACAGCCTGACGATCTGACAATGTTTTAAAAAAATGTTTGAAAAATGTTTGAAAAATGTTTTTTTTTCTCTTTTCCTATTGTATTGTTGGTTATTGGAGATTTATGTAATATATATATGCATATGAAGTGTTCTCTCTCTCTTTTTTTTTTTTTTCTCTCTTCTCACTCATGTTTTCATGTTTTAAAGATGGTATGTCACACATCAGTTAGACAAATGGTAATGCAAGATTTTTGCTCCTTACAGAGAGATCGCTGATTTGAAAGAATATTGCATCACCGGAATGTTCGTTTAGAAGACTGAGAGACAGCACCTTTTGAGATGACGACAGAACAAGAAGAACAACAAGACTAGAGAACTAATCATCGTAACAAGTTTCTCTCCCCCTCAAACTGATTTTCTGTACCCCATTACAAATTTCTTCTTTTCTCCTCCTGTAAGACGGACTTGCCCCAAGAGACTGTGATATGGATTTTCCTGTTGACCATGATGTTGACCAGAGCAGTCTGTTTCGGTGAGAGTATCAGTGAGGTCGTGAAAGGATCCAGAAAGGTCCTGATGATAAAGATGGAGGTGTAAATTTCCAATAGCAACCCAATCACCAAGCAAAGGCGAGTACCGGAAACGATCTAGCAGCCATGTTATTTGTAAACATTTTTCTTTTAAGGATTATTAGCTGAAGAAAACTGTATCTGTAGGCTCTGTAACAACGTAGTTGAGGATGGGTGCATTAAGAAATGCCAATCCAGTTTTAATATCCATACGGACCGGCATCCATGGAGTGACTATCACTCCTTAGTGGGTAATGTGTTAAATAAAACAGATTGTTGGGTATGCTCTCAAGCACCTCAAGGTCATAGCAAATCAGGGCTAGTACCATTTCCTTTAACGGTAGGGGAGGTACTTGAGCTAAAGGGTGGGAGGCCGGTGGACAGGAGGTTTAATATCTCCAGCCCTCCTAGTTTGAAGCTCCACCAATACCATGTGGATAGGTCCCTATTAGGTTTTAACATCTCCAATCCCCGAAAGCCGGGAAATTGGGAAGTGTCATGGAGTAACCAAACCATGACCTTTTCGCATAGAGCAGATAGAAAGCCTACAGATACAGAGCTTATACGCCACATAGCCAGTAGAGGAAAATCTTTCCGATATAGGTATACCTTAGGAAATAGGATTACGAGAGTTGGAGAGGTATCACTAGGATACTGTGCACATATCGTACAAACTGATACGTGTACTAAGCAGATGGGAGAATTAGGATTAGGAGATTTCACATGGAAGATGTGTAACATGGTTATGTCCTACTCCGTCCCATATGTTCTCCCCGATGATGCATATTTCATATGCGGGAGGAAGGCGTATAAGTGGCTTGCCCCAAACTCTGAAGGATTGTGTTATATTGGAAAAGTACTACCTGAGGTAATGAGTCTAAGGAGTGAGGAAACTGTAATCCCAATGGACTTGATTTATGACCCAACGGTAGAAACAATGATGTAATGAAAATGCGATTATACGGTCCGTTTCTTTCACCTGTTTTTCCGTTTTCCTCCAAGGTAAAAAGACCCACTTGGACGAGGAATTTGATGAGCCGATATACAGACAACAGATGGATTAAAGAAGAAGTTCTGACAACCTTATACACAGATTTTTGATGAACTATGCCATGGATCCCCAGTTTCCCTAGAAATTTTAAAATTACGCTAGCCCAACACTTTTGTAAATCTATGGACATTGACAGCTTTTGCTCGCACCTAATGGGCAAAAGCACAAAGAAGACTGCATTCAACAGACACCGAACAAGACCTCAATCGACAAATGTACATTAACCTGACATAGAATACCACTGCATTTACCATAAGTGTTCTTTATCTTCATTTCTACAACCCTCAGGTAATGACACACATAGTCGATAGGGAATACAGGCACAGATATCAGCAATCACATATCTCCCCCATTCATGTGTCATCAACTAAAATGTGCTCCCCCATTTTGTTGCAACCACAGCCGAAAAGAGCTCGGTAGAGTTTGACAGCCCATCCACAGACCCTTAATACGGGATAAGAAGGAATTCAAATGTATACTTCGCAATACCTCGAAGCTTGATTTAAAACACGTACGGCACGATGATACATGACCCCCCCAAACATGGATTCATACACACATGCTTTTGCTATCTCACTAGGTCATACCCTTTTCACACCTTCTCTTTCTCCTCCCCAACCCAACCATGGAAATGTATTTACACTTGACATATATTTTTCTCCTTTTGAAATGTTTTAGGAAGTGGCAGTTATTGTTGACTGCCAAAGAGTGGACTGTCAAAGTCAGAAAAATATCACTATGCACACTGCCATATTTGTACCTCATACATGTCCGCGCTGCGCATGCGGGGGCTCTCCCGTGCGTGCGCATACCCGCTGTTACGTGCACCCGCAGGCGCACTGTATGCGCATTTACGGTAGAGTTTCTGTGTGCCCAGCGTGCGACTCAATCGTTACATAATTCAACCATATAATGTATTTTATAAGTTAATATTCCCCTGAGTCCAACAGGTATCAGTGGGTCTCAAATGGCTCTTTGACCTTAGAGATCCCCCAAACAATAGTTTGCATGTTGTGAGGGCTTCACATCTTCATATGCATAGCTAAAGCACAGGAATAGTAATTGAAGATTAATTGTATTCCGAATCAGTATCTTTCCCGCAGACAGAGTACAATAGCCTTTAATTACACTGAGCTTTGAGACTCAATGAGGAGGGCCAACACCTGTGTTTACGAAATGGGGCTGGATTTGTATACAGAAGAATGATTGCTGAGATGTCATTGTCTCAACTGAGAGTGGACAGTGGGACAGTATTCGCCAAACAATAGCTTCCCACAAGACAGGAATGTGTCGGTCATCACCCATTGTTTTGCATAACCAAGGCCACTGATGCAGCTGGCTCACATGCTGTGAGGGACACACACACACATCTTGTTGTTGACACACCCCCACAGCTGGAATGAGGGTATGATATACCCACTGGAGATCACAGGGCTCACTCACTCACTCACTCACACAGCTACCTGACACACAGCAAGCATGGCTGGATCATCACCAGGCTCCTTACGAAAGGCTAAGTATCATAATTTCAATATCTCATGGCTGATTGGCATAGATTAGTTAGTTTGGAGATACAAATGGCTTAAGGTTAACGAGGTTTGGGCAGTTGTGTGATTGTTGGGTGTTTCTGTTGATACTCTGTGAAGTCTGTGATGAATTGGAACAGTAGACAATCTGTAGCATAGCATTTGTGGTATTTGTTTGCCTGTGGTGATTTAAAATAGATTGTACTGGTTAGTTATAATATATCTTGTTAATCATAAATACCACCATGCAGTTACGTTTGAACATGTGCTGGTAGCAATGGCAGGCTGAGATGTGTGGTTACATTGTGATCTGGTCTTGTGATGAATATGCTCTGGTTATTGAGATACTGAAGTTGTTTGGAATGTGAAAGTGAATAAGATGGTTCTAGGAAGTTGGATTGAAATTGTGAAAGGTGATTTAGATTGTTTGGAATTGTAAAATCAGAACATATGCATTGTTTTGAGGCTTGGACATTTTGGAATAAAATGGAGTCTTGTGTTTTCTGCTATGTGATTGTGGTGTAGTAGAGAGTGCCATGTGTTTGGACCTGCAAATCTAAAATGGCTGCTGCCGGGTATTTTCCCCTCCCCCTTTCAGCCATGTGGTTTGGTCTTTGGAATCAAGTGGAGTTTTCCCAAAATGGAGTCTAGCTTCTGCCCCATGCGGCATTGTAGGGACAATTGTGTTGCTGGGTGTTGTGTATATAGGGACAGGCAGCATGGGTAAGCTCAAGTACTTTCTAAACAAAGATTCTCAGCATTGACTGACTGCGCAGCGATTGTTCCTCACATGTGTAAGCTTTCTCTGCAATCATATTTGTCTTCTTGTTATTGTGAGCCATTTCTTTCTCTCTCTCTCTTCTTCTCTTCCCCTCTTATTTTCCCTTAAACGTAATTGTATTGTATTGTATTTCCCGTGTAGTTATCTGGTTAGGTAGTCTATGTTATATTGTAGTGTATGACTTGTATTGTGTTAAATTCTTTTGCAAGTATATCATTCATAATATATATTTAGGCGTTGGACCCTGAGCACGGTATCTGTGTATTTCTTATAGTATTAAGTAATCTCAGAGCGTCAGTGACGCTCGAACAGCTTTAAAGGTAATAAGGTTATACTGTGTTGCATCTACACTCTCCCACTACACAGAGGTTTACAGTATAAGTACATTCCTTAAGGTATAGTTAAGGGAGTACCCTTGCGGTACTTTTTACGCCAATTGCGTACTGTGTTCTTTAACCTTTAACGTGTTTTTAATAGGACAAATATTATAGACATTGTCAATATATATATATACAAGTTGTAGTATATGGGTGTTATATATGGGGATAACCAATGCTGTATGTGGTATATTGGGGTGACCGATGCTGTCTGTAGTATCAGGAAGCCACCGATGTTGTCGGTAGTATATGGGGGTCACTGATGCTGGGGGGAGCAGCACTGTCTATATCGCCTCCGGGCGCCTGGTATGAATTTACGCCCCTGCTGCTACCACTTTATTGGGTTGTGCTTTAACCTGCCTACCACATATCCCAAGTACTTTGTTTCTACCATTCCGATAGCGCACTTCTCCAGGTTAGCCATAAACCTGTGTGCCCGTAGAGACTTCTGCACTGCCTCTACCTTTGAAAGGTGTGTTTCCAGTGAGAGCTGAAGATGACAATGTCATCAAGGTAAGCTGTAGCATACGTGCGATGAAGCCGAAGCAACTTGCTCATAACTCTCTGAAAAGTTGCAGAGGCCCCATGCAAACCAAAGGTTAGCAATTTATACTGAAACAGCTCCTCTGGAGTAGAAGAAGCTGTTTTTGGCTTGGCAGCATCAGTTAAAGGTATCTGTCAATTAGAGATGAGCGGGTACGGTTCTCAGAGAACCAAAACCATCCGAACGTAGGGGATCTGGCTCAGATCCCCCTGCCTGCCCTGGATCCCCAAGTGAGCCAAAACCTTAGGATCCCACTGTCGGATCCTGAGGTTTTGGCTCGGATGCCAGACTCCTTAATAGGCCATGGAAGACCGCTGATTGGCTGAGAGAGACGTCTGTCACGGCTCTCAGCCAATTAGCGTGTCCCTATAGGCTACAATGGGGCAAAATAATGGATGCCCCCACTATGCTAATAGCGCCGATGCCCACACTGCCAACATTTCCACACTGCCGGCACCCCGCACTGCTCGCACTGCCGGCACCCCTGCTTTGAGGACACTGCCGGAACTCCTGCACCGAGGACACCTCAGGCACTCCTGCATTGCCGACACTGCCAACACCCCAGGAATGAGGACAGTGCCAGCACTCCTGCAAAGAGGACACCTCCGGCACTCCCACAATGCCGACACTGCTGGTACCCCTGCAATGAGGAAACTGCATGCATTCCTGCACTGCTGACACAGCCAGCACTCTCGCACTGCCGACTGCTCCACACCGAGGATGCAGGCCACACTACCGGCTCTCCCATACAGAGGACACTGCTGGCACCCCCGCACTGCCGAAACTGCTGGCACCCCCCACAGAGGACACCGCTGGCACCCCCGCACTGGCGACAAACCAGAACCCCTGCACATAGGACACGACCGGGACACCCACACTGCCGACATTACCGGCACCCCTGCAGTGAGGACATCGTCTGCACTCCTGCACTGAGGACACCACTGGGACACTCACACTGCTGACGCTGCTCGTACTCCTAAAGTGAGGACACCATCGGCACTCCTGCACTGAGGACTCAGCCGGCACCTTTGCATTGCTGACAATGCTTGAACCCCTCCCCACTGCCGACATACCCACATTGAGGACAGCCTGGGACCCTTACACTGCTGGCACCCCCACAATGAAGACACTGCCACACCCCTGCATTGCCAACACCACCAACATCCCCGCACTGAGGACCCCGACTTCACCCACCACTGGTGACACAGCTGACATACCCACATTGAGGACACCACCGGCACCCTCACACTGCCGACACTGCTGGCACCTCTACATTGAGGACATCCTCGCACTGTGCACAGCCCCACACTGAGGATAACGCCGACACTCCCAGCCACAGTAAGTGCACAATTGTTGTATCTGACCTGCACCTTGGGGGTAATTCCAAGTTGATCGCAGCAGGAAATTTTTTAGCAGTTGGGCAAAACCATGTGCACTGCAGGGGAGGCAGATATAGTACAGAGAGAGTTAGATTTGGGTGTGGTGAGTTCAATCTGCAATCTAAATTGCAGTGCAAAAATAAAGCAGCCAGTATTTACTCTGCACAGAAACAAAATAACCCACCCAAATCTAACTCTCTCTGCACATGTTATATCTGCTCCCCCTGCAGTGCACATGGTTTTGCCCAACTGCTAAAAAATTTCCTGCTGCGATCAACTTGGAATTACCCCCTATATCTCATACTGTATCCGACGCGCACTCTATCTGACCTTGCACTATAGCCAACCAACACTGTATGCTACCTGCACTGTATCCAACACACACTGTAAACTGCAATGTATCCAAACCACACTGTATTCCACACTGTGTCCGACGTGCACTGTATACAATCTGCACTGTAACTTACGCTGTATCCAACTCACATTCCGACCTGCACTGTATCCAACCTGAACTGTATTCTGCACTGTATCCATCTACACTGTATCTCGCACTGTATCTGACCTTGCACTGTAGCCAACGTGCACTGTAGCCAACGTCAGGGCCGTTTCTTGGGGCAGGTGAGCAGTGCAACCGCACTGTGCGCCCGCCTCGGCACTAACTGTGGCTCCCTGCTTCCCCCTCCTATTGCTCGGGGGGCGGAGTTTCACGGAATGACGCGGTTGCGTCGTTACGTCACGACGCAACCCCGTCACTCCGCAAAACTGCCCCCCCGCCCCCCGAGAGGCGTACAGAGGGGGATCCAAGTTAAGAAGAGGGAAAGGCCGGGCCAAGGAGTGACTGGTGAGGCGGGCCGAAGAGCGGTAATCGCCTCCGTAAGTATTCTCTCTCTCTCTCTCTCTCAATGTGTAAAATGGGGACACCTGCCATAATGTGTGAAATGGGGACTCTTGCCTGCCGTAGTGTGGGGATTTAATGTGTCAAGGGCATTGAGGTGTGTGGCATAATATGGTGCAGGGGGCATTACTGTGTGGGGCTAAATATGGTAGAATTTTTTTTCCTGTGGTGGTCGTGATCTGTTGGAGCAGGCTCAAAAACTGGATTGTGAGGTAGTCTTTTCAGACGAGGCCATGCCCATTTAAATGAGGCCACACCCATTTAAATGAGGCCACACACCCTTGCCGGGCGCGCGCGTAAGTTTTTTTTTCTTCATCTAGGTGTGTGTGTGTGTGTGGGGGGGCACATTTTTTATGTCATGGGGGGCGCATTTTTAATTCTCGCACTGGGAGCCAAATTGGCTAGAAACAGCCCTGGCCAACGTGCACTGTATCCAACCAGCACTGTAACCTACACTATATCCAACCCGCACTCTGACCTGCACTGTATCCAGGGGCGTCGGAATGGGGTGGGCAAGTGTGCAGCTCACTCCCCCCAAACATGAGATAGGCGCCTGCAGCCGCCGCCACTAGCAGCGCGCTACCCGCTGTGTAAAGTGATAGCAGCGGTCAGTGCCGGCGCATACAATAGCTACTATATAAGCACAACACGTTCCGGCCACACAGCGGGCGCCTCACTAAGCAATAACATGGCCACTGGTGTGTGGCACCGTTCACGGATCAGTAGCATGACAATGTGGCACACGGGCATCCAGGAGGTCGCACACCCGGTAACCTCCGTCCCCCCTCTGTATCTGCTGCTTACCACTACCGCGATCGGAGCGGGCAGCTCATACAGCAGGGACGATTTATACAGCAGTGGCAGCATTATTGCTTAGTGAGGTGCCCGCTGAGTGTCCGGGATGTGTTGTGCTTATACAGCAGCAGCTGGAGTGGGAAGCAGAGCAGTGAGGGCAGCTGGCAGCAATAAAAATGCCCACTGGAGGAGGGCTGCTGCGCTTGACCAGTTGCAGCAGCTCCTCCTCCTCCCAAAAACTGACTCCCAGTCCCTACACCACAGCCTGCTAACCAAGGAGCCGCTCTTACCCCCCCCCCCCCCTCATAGGCAAATGCAGGGGGGGGGGGGGGGTTCTGGTTGCCTGGAAACCCACCTCCTCTTGGCCAGTGACTCAGATTATGACAATAGCAATAGAATACAGTATAATATGATTACGAGAGCTGTCAACACAACCTGCAGTTTAAAGGACAGAGCTGCTGCACGTGCCCATTGGTAGCTGCTGCTTCTACCAATTTTCTGTGTGTGTGTGGATCTGACCCCTCAGTCACTGCAGTGGACCAGAGAGTAGCTACCAGGAAGAAGAGACAGGCACCTTATCATGAGGTGGAAGAATGTGTGCTTAGAAAGTACAGTTCTGTCTCCTACTGGTTCTCTAATGTTTGTGTATTTATTCATTATGGGATGTTTAACCTTTACCTGACTACTTATTTTATTTATCTTAGTTAAATATGTTTGATACAGCTTTTAAATTAGACCACCTATAGTGTTAAATATTAATATTGTATTCAACACGGTATCCAGTGTATAAAAAGACCATTGTGTACATTAATGTCCAGGGTTGGTTCTAGGTCCTTCTACCACTTGCCCAAACTCCCGCACTTGCTCCAATGTTCTGCAGAGCGGGAGATTGTGGATTGTATTTGGAGACCCCCCTCTAGAAATCCTGCGTTTGCCACTGCCCCTCCCCACAGGGAGCAGAGCCTGAGGAGCAAATGCACGGCTAGCCAGTAAGCTTTACTTTTGTAAAAAACATTCTGTTTAAAGTCAGCTCAGCTTGAAGTTAAAGGTACTGAGCTGCCTGCTGTGGTGGATATACGGTTGCTGTGTGCTGGACGGGTGAGAGCCAATTGGTGTGTGTGATTGTTCTTAGGTGTAACTGTGATCTATTCTGCTGGGTGAGGTGTGCTGTGGTAGGAGAGGACAGAGAGTTTATGTATGAGGGGTGGTGTAATGTGTATAAGGAGTGATACGGTGCAGTGTAATGTGTATAAGGAGTGATACGGTGCAGTGTAATGTGAATAACGGACACTACTGAATTGCGTAACGTGAACAGGGGCACTATCGTGTGATGTAATATGAATAAGGTTGCACTACTGTGTGACGTAATGTCAATTAGGGGTACTATTGTGTGACCACTCCCCTTCCCAGAAAGAACACACCTTTTTTAGGGACGCGCGCCTTCAGCGTGCACTGTCCCTATTTAGAATATGAAGGGTGGGGGTGCCAATGATTTTGTTGCCACAGGGCACCAAAATGAGGATTCCTATGGGAGAGGGGTGATGGGTGTTGCTGGCTACTGCTGTGATCTGCGCTGCTGGGTGATGGGTCCTATGCTGGGAGAGGGGTGCAGGGTCAGAGGCAGAACTTGAGGCAGGACTAGGGGGCACGAACCAAAATCTTGCCTAGGGCATTAAATTAGTTAGGGCCGGCGCCCTGTAGAGGTGCTCTCCCTGCGCTGCTACCTTGCCGCTGACGTGCGGTGCTGCAGTGCCGGCCGTCGCTGTTACACACTGGAAGTGGTGCCGGCAGTGTGAACCGTTCCAGGGCCGCCCGTAGCCGCACTGGGGAAGCAGGCAGGCAGATTAATGGATGGTCCCTGGAAGCCCTGTCAGAGCTGCCACTCAATTAGAAACTGGGCATACCGTAAGTATGCATACCTCTCTCGGGATGTACAGTATATGTGGTGCTGAGTAACAGCTGCTGCTGAGAGGAGTGTGATTGGCTGCCTTTCCTTGTGCTTTACCCTGTGTATATGTCCCTATGTCCCCCTGTGTATGTCCCTCTGCCCCCCTGTGTATGTCCCTCTGTCTCCCTGTATATACGTGCTGCCGTCACCCTGTGTATATGTCCCTCTGTCCCCCTGTGTATGTCCCTCTGTCTCCCTGTATATACGTGCTTCTGTCACCCTGTGTTTGTCACCCTGTGTATATGTCCCTCTGTCTCCCTGTATATATGTGCTTCTGTCACCCTCTGTGTATACGTGCCACTATTACCCTGTGTTTGTCACCCTGTGTATATGTCCGTCTGTCCCCCTGTGTATGTCCCTCTGTCTCCCTGTATATACATGCTGCCATCACCCTGTGTTTGTCACCCTGTGTATATGTCCCTCTGTTTCCTGTGTATGTCCCTCTGTCTCCCTATACGTGCTGCTGTCACCCTGTGTTTGTCACCCTGTGTATGTCCCCTCTGTCCCCCTGTGTATGTCCTTCTGTCCCTGTTTATACATGCTGCTGTCACCCTATGTATACTGTATGTCCCTCTGTAACCCTGTGTATGTTCCTCTGTCACCCTGTGTATATACTGACCGTGGGGTAGGAGTAGGGAAGTGTACACAGGGATGAGAAGGAGAGGAGAGATGAATGAGGAGGAGGAGGCGCTCTACAATGTATATAATGGACTCTGTCAGGCATATTGTGTGTAAGGGGGTTCTATCAGACATGTATATAAGGGGCCACTCACTCCCAGCTGCTCCGTAGAGTTCCGTACAGGTACAAGTGACCCGTCTAAGGTGGCCAGTAATTAGGGGCGCCAAACTGAGATTTTATCTTACCCCCCCCAACCGAAAAACGTTCTGATGTCCCTGACTGTATCCAACCTGCACTGTATCCAGCCCGCAC
Organism: Pseudophryne corroboree; assembly: GCF_028390025.1. NCBI lineage: Eukaryota > Metazoa > Chordata > Amphibia > Anura > Myobatrachidae > Pseudophryne > Pseudophryne corroboree. The sequence continues at coordinate 583,540,233 of NC_086447.1, forward strand.
TGTAACCTGCACTGTATCTGGCCCACACTGTATCCAACCCGCACTGTATGCGACCTGCACTATATACAACCTGCAATGAATTCCACCTACACTGTATCCGACCTGCCCTATATCCACCTGTACTGTATCTGACCCACACTGTAACCTGCATTGTATCTGACCCACTCTGTATCCAACCCAAACTGTGTCTGACCTGCACTGTGTCCGACCCGCGCTGTATCTGACCAACACTGTAACCTGGTCAATATTTAACTGTGTGTCCCAAGGTATTAAGCAGATACAGAATGCTGTTTTCTCTAACGTCCTAGTGGATGCTGGGAACTCCGAAAGGACTATGGGGATAGCGGGCTCCGAAGGAGGCTGGGCACTCTAGAAAGATTTAGGACTACCTGGTGTGCACTGGCTCCTCCCACTATGACCCTCCTCCAAGCCTCAGTTAGATTTTGTGCCCGGCCGAGGTTGGATGCACACTAGGGGCTCTCCTGAGCTCTTAGAAGAAAGATAGTCTTAGGTTTATTATTTTCAGTGAGACCGGCTGGCAACAGGCTCACTGCAGCGAGGGACTAAGGGGAGAAGAAGCGAACTCGCCTGCTTGCAGCCGGATTGGGCTTCTTAGGCTACTGGACACCATTAGCTCCAGAGGGATCGACCGCAGGCCCAGCCTTGATGTTCGGTCACGGAGCCGCGCCGCCGTCCCCCTTACAGAGCCAGAAGCAAGAAGATGGTCCGGAAAATCGGCGGCATGAAGACATCAGTCTTCACCAAGGTAGCGCACAGCACTGCAGCTGTGTGCCATTGCTCCTCTCACACTTCACACTCCGGTCACTGAGGGTGCAGGGCGCTGGGGGGGGGGCGCCCTGAGGCAGCAATAAAAACACCTTGGCTGGCAAAAATACCTCAATATATAGCCCCAGGGGCTATATATGAGGTAAATACCCCTGCCAGATTCCATAAAAAAGCGGGAGAATAGGCCGCGGAAAAGGGGCGGAGCTATCTCCCTCAGCACACTGGGCGCCATTTTCCCTCACAGTTCCGCTGGAAGGAAGCTCCCTGGTTCTCCCCTGCAGACTATTCTACAGAAAAGGGTAAAAAAGAGAGAGGGGGGGCATTTAATTTGGCGCAGTATATAGTTTATATTAAAAAGCAGCTATAAGGGACATAACTCAGTTAGTCCCTGCATTATATAGCGCTCTGGTGTGTGCTGGCATACTCTCACTCTGTCCCCCCAAAGGGCTTTTGTGGGTCCTGTCCTCTATATAGAGCATTCCCTGTGTGTGTGGAGTGTGTCGGTACGGCTGTGTCGACATGTTTGATGAGGATAATGAGGTGGAGGCGGAGCAGATGCCTTTAGAAGGGATGTCACCCCCTGGGGGGCAGACACCTGAGTGGATGTGCTTATGGAAAGAAATGAGTGCACGTATAGACTCATTACATAAGAAATTTGACGACATGCCGACTGCGGGACAGCCGAGTTCTCAGCTCGTGCCTGTCCAGGTGTCTCAAAAGTCATCAGGGGCTCTGAAACGCCCGCTATCTCAGATGGCACAAGTAGATGTCGACACGGATACTGACACCAGTGTCGACGACGATGAGTCAAATTTAATGCCCATTAAGGCCATTCACTGCATGATTGAGGCAATGAAAGAGGTGTTAAATATCTCTGATTTACATCCAGGTACCACAAAAAAGGGTATTATGTTTGGGGAGAAAAAACTACCTGTAGTTTTTCCCCCGTCAGATGAATTAAATGAAGTGTGTGAAGAAGCGTGGGCTTCCCCTGATAAGAAATTGGTAATTCCTAAGAAGGTACTAATGGCGTTCCCTTTCCCGCCAGAGGATAGGTTACGTTGGGAAACACCTCCTAGGGTGGATAAAGCGCTCACACATTTGTCTAAAAAGGTGGCACTACCGTCTCAGGATACGGCCGCCCTTAAGGAACCTGCTGATAGAAAGCAGGAGGCGATCCTGAAGTCTGTATATACACACTCAGGCATTATACTTAGACCAGCTATTGCGTCAGCATGGATGTGCAGTGCTGCCGCTGCGTGGTCGGATAAACTGTCAGAAAATATTGACACACTAGACAGAGACACGATTCTGCTAACAATTAACAAGTCCGCCGCATGACGGTGGGGCTCCACAGGCGGAGCCAGGTACGGTGGGGGCCCGCCTCATGAATTTCAGCTATCAGTGGGCTCGCTCACAGGTGGATCCCTGGATCCTTCAAATAGTATCTCAGGGGTACAAGCTGGAATTCGAGGCGGCTCCACCCCACCGGTTCCTAATATCTGCCTTGCCGATTGCTCCCTCAGACAGGGAGGCGGTGCTAGCAGCGATTCACAAGCTGTATTCCCAGCAGGTGATAATCAAGGTACCCCTACTTCAACAAGGCCGGGGTTACTATTCCACACTATTTGTGGTGCCGAAACCGGACGGTTCGGTGAGACCCATTTTAAATTTGAAATCCTTGAACACATACATAAAAAAATTCAAGTTCAAGATGGAATCGCTCAGGGCGGTTATTGCAAGCCTGGAGGAGGGGGATTACATGGTATCCCTGGACATCAAGGATGCTTACCTGCATGTCCCCATTTACCATCCTCACCAGGAGTACCTCAGATTTGTGGTACAGGATTGCCATTACCAATTCCAGACGCTGCCGTTTGGACTCTCCACGGCACCGAGGGTATTTACCAAGGTTATGGCGGAAATGATGATACTCCTTCGAAAAAAGGGAGTTTTAATTATCCCATACTTGGACGATCTCCTAATAAAGGCACGATCCAAGGAACAGTTGTTAGTGGGAGTAGCACTATCTCAGGAAGTGCTGCGCCAGCACGGCTGGATTCTGAATATCCCAAAGTCACAGCTGGTCCTGACGACACGTCTAATGTTCCTGGGTATGATTCTGGACACAGTCCAGAAAAAAGTGTTTCTCCCGGAGGAGAAAGCCAGGGAGTTGTCTTCTCTAGTCAGAGACCTCCTAAAACCAAAACAGGTATCGGTGCATCACTGCACGCGGGTCCTGGGAAAGATGGTAGCTTCTTACGAAGCAATTCCATTCGGCAGGTTCCATGCCAGGATTTTTCAGTGGGACCTGTTGGACAAGTGTGCCGGATCGCATCTTCAGATGCATCGCTTGATAACCCTGTCCCCAAGAACCAGGGTGTCTCTTCTGTGGTGGCTGCAGAGTGCTCATCTTTTGGAGGGCCGCAGATTCGGCATACAGGACTGGGTCCTGGTGACCACAGGATTTTTCAGTGGGACCTGTTGGACAAGTGGTCCGGATCGCATCTTCAGATGCATCGCTTGATAACCCTGTCCCCAAGAACCAGGGTGTCTCTTCTGTGGTGGCTGCAGAGTGCTCATCTTTTGGAGGGCCGCAGATTCGGCATACAGGACTGGGTCCTGGTGACCACGGATGCCAGCCTACGAGGCTGGGGGGCAGTCACACAGGGAAGAAACTTCCAAGGACTATGGTCAAGTCAGGAGACTTCCCTTCACATAAATATTCTGGAACTAAGGGCCATTTACAATGCCCTAAGTCAAGCAAAATCCCTGCTCCTACACCAGCCGGTGCTGATCCAGTCAGACAACATCACGGCAGTCGCACATGTGAATTGACAGGGCGGCACAAGAAGCAGGATGGCAATGGCAGAAGCCACAAGGATTCTCCGATGGGCGGAAAATCATATACTAGCACTGTCAGCAGTGTTCATCCCGGGAGTGGACAACTGGGAAGCAGACTTTCTCAGCAGGCACGACCTCCACCCGGGAGAGTGGGGACTTCATCCAGAAGTCTTCCAAATGATTGTAAATCAGTGGGGTCGTCCACAGGTGGACATGATGGCGTCCCGCCTAAACAAAAAACTAGAGAGGTATTGCGCCAGGTCAAGAGACCCTCAGGCGATAGCTGTGGATGCTCTAGTGACACCGTGGGTGTACCAGTCAGTTTATGTGTTCCCTCCTCTACCTCTCATACCAAAGGTATTGAGAATAATAAGAAAGCGAGGTGTAAACACAATTCTCGTGGTTCCGGATTGGCCAAGAAGAGCGTGGTACCCGGAACTTCAAGAGATGATCTCAGAGGACCCGTGGTCTCTGCCGCTCAGACAAGACCTGCTACAGCAGGGGCCCTGTCTGTTCCAAGACTTACCGCGGCTGCGTTTGACGGCATGGCGGTTGAACGCCGGATCCTGAAGGAAAAGGGCATTCCGGAGGAAGTCATTCCTACGCTTATTAAAGCTAGGAAAGAGGTTACAGCAAATCATTATCACCGCATATGGCGGAAGTATGTTGCATGGTGTGAGGCCGAAAAGGCCCCAACAGAGGAATTTCAACTAGGTCGATTTCTGCATTTCCTGCAAGCAGGAGTTAATATGGGCCTAAAACTAGGCTCCATTAAAGTACAGATCTCGGCTCTGTCGATTTTCTTTCAAAAAGAACTAGCTTCAGTACCTGAAGTTCAGACATTTGTGAAAGGAGTGCTGCATATTCAGCCCCCATTTGTGCCTCCTGTGGCACCTTGGGATCTCAACGTGATGTTGAGTTTCTTAAAATCACATTGGTTTGAGCCACTAAAAACCGTGGATCTGAAATATCTCACTTGGAAAGTGGCTTTATCATGTAAAAGCCCTTATCTGATTTTCCATATGGATAGGGCAGAATTGAGTACTCGTCCCCAATTTCTCCCAAAAGGTGGTGTCAGCGTTTCACCTGAACCAGCCTATTGTGGTGCCTGCGGCTACTAGGGACTTGGAGGACTCCAAGTTGCTAGACGTTGTCAGGGCCCTGAAAATATATGTTTCCAGGACGGCTGGAGTCAGAAAATCCGACTCGCTGTTTATCCTGTATGCACCCAACAAGCTGGGTGCTCCTGCTTCTAAGCAGACTATTGCTCGCTGGATTTGTAGTACAATTCAGCTTGCTCATTCTGTGGCAGGCCTGCCACAGCCAAAATCTGTAAATGCCCATTCCACTAGGAAGGTGGGCTCATCTTGGGCGGCTGCCCGAGGGGTCTCGGCTTTACAACTTTGCCGAGCAGCTACTTGGTCAGGGGCAAACACGTTTGCAAAATTCTACAAATTTGATACCCTGGCTGAGGAGGACCTGGAGTTCTCTCATTCGGTGCTGCAGAGTCATCCGCACTCTCCCGCCCGTTTGGGAGCTTTGGTATAATCCCCATGGTCCTTTCGGAGTTCCCAGCATCCACTAGGACGTTAGAGAAAATAAGAATTTACTCACCGGTAATTCTATTTCTCGTAGTCCGTAGTGGATGCTGGGCGCCCATCCCAAGTGCGGTTTATCTGCAATACTTGTACATAGTTATTGTTAACTAAATCGGGTTATTGTTGAGCCATCTGTTGAGAGGCTCAGTTGTTTCATACTGTTAACTGGGATTCATATCACGAGTTGTACGGTGTGATTGGTGTGGCTGGTATGAGTCTTACCCGGGATTCAAAATCCTTCCTTATTGTGTACGCTCGTCCGGGCACAGTGTCCTAACTGAGGCTTGGAGGAGGGTCATAGTGGGAGGAGCCAGTGCACACCAGGTAGTCCTAAATCTTTCTAGAGTGCCCAGCCTCCTTCGGAGCCCGCTATCCCCATGGTCCTTTCGGAGTTCCCAGCATCCACTACGGACTACGAGAAATAGAATTACCGGTGAGTAAATTCTTATTTTTTGTGATTAGGGAGATTTTGGGTGCTGCTCAACTAAAAGGCTGATTGATCGGGGCTTTACATGGACACAGGGTGCCAGTCAGCAGTGACCAAGGGCCCCAAGAAGGGAGGTACAGATTGGGCACTGAGAATAGGCATGTGCTGGGGGCATGTGCACTTGTGTAGGGGGCATCAATGTCTGCTGTTGCTATTTTACACATGGTTTCGGGTTTTTTTCTTTGCTGTTCGGTAACTACTTTAGAGCAATGATATTCTACACACGATTCTCAGGAAATTTCTGTGTTGGATTGTTTTCTATTGATAGTAATTGCGAGCTGGTTCGATTGGTTATTGCTAATTTGTAAAACTTTTTAAACAGAAATAACTGTCTTGTGTTTGTGCTGCTGCTCTGTTGCTTAGCCAGGCTTTGCCCTATGTTGGTGAGGTGGTCAAAATTTACTGGAAATGAGTGGAAATTAATGTTATTAAGGTTAATAATGCTGTAGGGAAAAAAAAAACATGCCACAATTCTGTAATTTTAGCTGTTTTCATGATTTTTCCCTAAAAAATACAGATCAAAAACCAAAACCCGCAAGGGCGGTTTTGGCATAACCAATCTAGAATCAAAACATGAAGGAGATCCAAAACCAAAACCCAAGATTTGGCCCGGCGTACACCCCTACTGTCAATACCCTTTTGTAAAATCATCAACCTGAAGCATAGGGTAAGCATCAAATTGTTAAACTTTATTTAATTGCAAAACTTCAGGGCTCACAAAGGCTTGGGTACCAACATAATGGAATTATTCCATTCTCTATGTGACTCCTCTATGATCCCTTCATGCAGCATCTCTTCTTCCTGTTTTTTTTTACCGCAGACCATTTAGCTTCAGGAATCCAATATGGCTTTTGCTTAATCACAACCCCTAGTGGAGAAACAATATTATGCTGTATTATTAGGGTTTTACCAGGGATGGCAGAAAAGATATCTTTGTTTTGTTACCAGTTTATAGCTTCCCTCTTTTGGTTGGGACTTAATGAGGCTATAATGGGCACCTGGCAGTCTGGCGTTTTAAGGGCAAGCATAGAAAGTTGACTAACACTTCCTTCCAAGGTTTTAATAAATTCATTTGGTAAATTTGTATCTCTTTCCCTCTATCTTCCTGGCATACTTTATAATTAATGAGTCACATAATCTCTATGACCTCATAAGGACCTTGCCAGTGGGCATACAGCTTACTTTCAGGGGTGGGAACTAAAACTAATACCTTATCTCTTGATTTAAATAAACAGTTAACTGCTGTGACATCATAATTATGTTTCTGACGTTGTTGGGCCTGGTTACTACTTGCTCAATTTGCCTTAGGCAACCATATAACTGAGACACAAACTGAACAAAATTAGGCTCTTGAGCCCTCCTTTAATAGATCCAAAATCCCTTTAGGCTGCATACCATAAAGGAGCTCAACAGGACTTAAAACTGTAGATGACTGAGGTGCCTCCCATACTGTAAACATTAGGTAGCGTAGGAGCAATCTCGCTTCTCTTGGAACACCGCCTGCTTTATCATCTGCTTCAGGGTTTGGTTAAATCATTCTACCAGTCCGTCTGTTTGTGGGTGATACACTGAGGTGGTAATTCTATCAACCCCCAACAGATGGCACAGATGCTTCATCAATTTAGACATAAAAGGAGTATCCTGGTCCATCATGAACTCTTTTGGATTCTCAAACATGTAAATAACATTGGCAGCTCCCAGACAATGGTGCTAGACTTAGCATCCCGCAGTGATATTGCCTCAGGTACCTGGTAGCGTAATTAACCACCACTAAGATATATTGATGCCCATGATCAGACTTTTTCACAAGACCTACTAGGTCCATACCAATTCCCTTAACCACTTGCCTGGGGCGACCATGCCTGCAAGTGCTTTATCTGACCTGGTCGCACAGGTTGCGACCAGTCAGATAAACTGTGTTAGCAGCGGCAGGGAAGGGAAACTTCCCTCCGCTGCTGCTGTCATCCCTCTACCTCCCTGCACTCTCGCCTACTGATTGCCGTGCTGCCGATCACTGCTGATCGGTCAGCACAGCCAGTGTTGGACTGTGGCATGAAGGGCCCACCGGGGAATGCACTTATAGGAGCCCATACTTAGGGGTGTGGCCAGCCACCAGAGGGGGTGTGGTCAGCCTCCACATAGGTTTGGCTAACTATTAGGTTTGGCTAACTATTAGAGTGAGCAAGCCCATCTAACGGGTGAAACGCGTCTTCCGTTCTTCCACCAACTGCCTTTCCAAAGTGCCGCACATCCATTGACACCTTCCACTGCCCTGCGCCCTTCCAGCCCTGCTGAATCATCCTGCATATCCACCGAGACTGTTTCTGACACTGGAGTGTCCATCTCTCCTCTGCCTGCAGCACCCGCTCTAACCCGATCCGTGCGGCTGCATGTACTTTACCGATCACCTGTGGCTGTCCACTCTCCACTCCAGAGACTGACTGCCGTACTAGGACACAGACTCCCGTCTGCGCCGCACATCCCTCCACCTGTCGTTCTTTATCAACAGGGATCCACTGCTGCAGGACTTCACCCCGCGATTGTCATTTACAGACACGGGACTTTGGCAGCTACCTGTATTTGGTGCTTTCCCCTACGGCCACCACGGGAATCCCCTTCAGTGACGGAGATTCCATACAACAGGATCGAGATTCTTCACTGCAGGTAATATCAGCGCATTGACCTACTCACCCCCAGCATTGCTATTTCTATCCCTCCTTGTGCGTTTTTTCTCCCCTGTGAAACCCCAACATAATTAATCCTTATTTTCCCAGAATAAGTTGTGGGTAGCATCAGCCTATACGTTTATTAAATTTTTCCATTGCATTGCTTATCCATAAATTGACTGTGTTCAAACTTGCATCATATTCTTGCATACTGTTTATATGTATTCACAGTCTGAGTATCAGTTACATTGTCATCTCCCCTTTTTTTTGGGCTCAATTACTGAGACTTGACTGTATCTGGTACTAGAAACATATTTGTTACATTACAGTCCTGATACTTTGTTATCTTTATCACTGTTGTGAAGAATCTGACCATAATCCATCTGATTTATCTACAGTCAGTATAGGTGCCTGTTAATCTCCATTATATACCATTAACTGGCAATAATTATTCAGAATAGTGAATTGATTTTCTAATTGTCAGTAAGGGCATCCTGTGGCGTGTTTATTTGCTCTCTATCTTTTTTTTTTTTTTTTTTTTTCTTATTCTCATCTATCTATTTTCGTGGACTCTCACCATTGATTCAGGGTTCACCCCTGTCTAACATTGGCAGCAGATCCATCTTTCTCCCTTATACTACTTATTTCGTGAACTCTCATCAGTGATTCCAGAGTTTCTGCTGTCGTTCGTATCTCTCTACTACCATACCACACTGGAAACGCCCAAAGCCGTCTGATCTTGGAAGCTAATCAGTGTTGGGCTTGGTCAGTACTCCAGTGGGCGACCCTTGAGGAAGTGTAGTAGAGCTCATATTGGTCCATCATGCTCAGAGTCTAACACTGACATCAGATTCACCTTGCTATTTTATCTCTCAATGTTTTTTCTCTTATCAAAATTGGCAAAATTGCAATCTTCAGTCTCCAACATCCCAGCCTTACAACTGTTTCATTTTGGATGAATACGGGGGCAATACATATTGGCAGCTTACGTGTCTTCAGAACAATTTATGTTAACTCTTTAAAGCACTCTTATTGCATTTTGGCAGTTGGTAACTTATTATGCTATTATCAGCATTTAATTGATATTAATTGAATTATTATCCAGTTAATTTTTCTTGTGTTATCAAGTATCAGCATTTATTTGCTAGTTACTTCCTTACATTATCTGATTGTTACCTTATTGACCACTGACTATTTTTATTCTATGATATTAATAAAAGTTATATTTTACATCTATATTGAGATTTATCTGTAATATTTCATATATTATATCATTTAAAAGTAAAGAGTGCGCCCACAAAAGAGTCTCTCTTTTTCTCCATACTGTTGTTACTATTAGAGTGTGCATGGCCTGGTCCCCTTTACAGATATACAGTATATATAATAAATACTGCTAGTGCATGCATGAAAATATAACAAATTAATAACAGGAATGCACTGTAGAAAATACAACAAATTGCTGTGCAGTCTATTTTATAATTCAAGTACATAGTCTAGATTAGGGGTGGGCAAAATACGGCCCGCGGGCCAGATGCGGCCCGCAAACCGATCCTGACCGGCCCACTGCTTCCCACCAGCATGCAATGACAAGCGGCCCGACTGACTGAGCTGCTTGTCATTGCTCTGCAGTACTCCAAGCTGCCGGCGCCTGTGTCTCCCCTGCTGCTGCTGCACGGCGCCTGTGTCTCCCCTGCTGCTGCTGCACGGCGCCTGACACACATCCTCCAGAGTCCCCATTGGCAAAGGCAGCGATCAGACAAAAAGGGGGAGGAGCTATGCGGAGATGAGGGGGCGGGGCTACGTGGGGCTTTAGGGGGCGGAGCTACAAAAGCCACTGCTAGAGATCCATCCTTCCTGCCACTGCCAGCCAGACACAGATCAGTAAGTTAATGGAAAAAGTGAGGGAAAGAAAGTGTATTTGTGTGTGTGTGTGTGTGTGTGTGTGTGTGTGTGTGTGTGTGTATATGAGAGAGTGTGTGTGTATATGAGAGCGTGTGTGTGTATATATATGAGAGAGTGTGTGTGTATATGAGAGAGTGTGTGTGTGTGTGTGTGTGTGTGTGTGTGTATATGTTTGTGTGTGCGGGCAGTGGCGTCAGACTGTTTTTAGGTTAGGGGGGAGATCTTTAATGCTTGCTGTACCACCCCCCAACCCCCTCCTCCCCTGGATTCTTTCACCGTGTCACACCCCATGTTCTGTCACTAAGTCACCCCCCCCGTGTTGTTACCGTGTCACCTCCCGTGTTCTGTCACCGTGTCCTGTCACCCCGTGTTCTGTCACCGTGACACCCCCCCACGTTCTGTTACTGTGTCACCCCCGTGTTCTGCCACTGAGTCAGCTCCCCCATGTTCTGTCACGGTGTCATCCCCCCCCCCCCCGTGTTCTGTCACTGTGTCACACCCCCCGTGTTCTGTCACTGTGTCACCCCCAGTGTTCTGTCACTGTGTCACCCCCCGTGTTCTGTCACTGTCACCCCCGTGTTCTGTCACTGTCACCCCCCCGTGTTCTGTCACTGTCACCACCCCCGTGTTCTGTCACCGTGTCACCCCCCTGTGTTCTGTCACTAAGTCACCCCGCCGTGTTGTTACCGTGTCACCTCCCGTGTTCTGTCACTGTGTCACCCCCCCCCGCGTTCTGTCACTGTGTCATACCCTGTGTTCCATCACCGTGTCCCACCCCCGTGTTCTGTCACTGTGTCACACCTTTCCCCAGGGGCCATAAGACACTGGATAATTTGCTTGCTGTGCAATGATTATCCCAAATAAAATGTTTATGTGTAAAAAGGGGACTCTACCTGCCGTAATGTGTAAAAGGGGGCTCTACCTTCCGTAATGTGTAAAAGGGGGCTCTACCTGCTGTAATGTGTAAAAGAGAGCTCTACCTGGCGTAATGTGTGACAGGGGCTCTACCTGCTGTAATGTGTGTAAGTGGCGCTACTGTGTGGCGTAATTTGAATAATGGAGACTATTGTGCAGCCTAAAATGAATCTGTATTATTTTTTGGCCACACCCCTTCCCCATGAAGCCACGTCCCTATATTCTTGGCACATAGGGGAGCTGATATCTTGTGTGCGGCCCTCGAAAACTGACAGGAAAGTGTCAAGTGGCCCCTCAGCTGAAATAATTGCCCACCCCTGGTCTAGATCCTGATCCCTAGAGGAGGGGGTCGGGGACGCAGGTAGTAGCGCCCACCAGGGAGTTCCCCTGTACCCCAGTGGGCCAGTCCGACCCTGGGTATATTTATATACATATAATTAGTCTAAATATGTTGTGTGGAAGCATCCCAACTCTTACTAAAGGTGATCATGCATGCAGAGAGTTTGCAGTACAATTACATCATAACTGGCCACACACTGCAGTGTATATGAGTCCAAAAAGATTGATATTTCCTGAAAAACATCTGGTTGGCTATGTTCACATGTCCTACAGGAAGGAGGACATGTACTTGGCAGCGAACTTTCAAGGATGTAATAGTCTGCGATTTGGAGGCTGAGATGACAGCTTGCGGTGAGTTATGAAGCAACACTTGCTAGTATTCCAGCGGTTTTGCATAAAATAATTTTACAGGAAAAAATGCATAGGGTCTCACCCAATGGTCGAAGTGTGTTGGTATGCAACGGTATGGCATACTGGCACTTCGCCACTGACCCTGATTTTTTTTTGATTTTTTTTTTAGAAAAGTTTTATTGGTCGATTTACAGTAATATACATAAACTATGTGTTTCATAGGCCTAGAAAAACATTATAGTACTAAAATGTACACAACAAAGAAATAACAATAATCAAGCGAGTAAATCCTTTTTTTTTAAGTGAGACGACAGAGATAGTGCAAGAAAAGAAAAGTCCTCTAGGTCTATGGTGTGGCCAACCAGCCCAGGGGAGTGAGAGAATGGGAAGAATAGAGAGAGGAAAAGGAAGAAACAAGATTGTGGGCAAAAGGGGAAGTAGGTAAAAGAGGGGGGGGGGGATCCGAGTGGCGGGATCCGGGCAGCCAACATAAAAATAAGGGTGCGTAGCTTAATTAGCTACCGAATAGGGAGGGGGCATTTTGAGAAGTAAGCCAGGGTGCCCAGATTTTATCGAACGCCCTGGCAGATTGTCTAATGACACTGGTTATATATTCCATCTTATAAATGTACCAAATATAAGTGACAATGGATTGTAGGGACGGTGGGGAGGGCAACCTCCAGGCCTTCGCAATTTGACATGTTGTGGCAGTAGCCACATGACGTAATAACTTGTTCTGATGCGTAGTTAAAGTCGGAAGATCTAGAGGCAGCAGAAAGTATTTAGGGTCCAGGGGGATTGGGGTGGAAAATAGGGATGAAAGAAGTTGGACAACTTCTTTCCATAAAGGTACTAACTTCGGGCAGGTCCACCAAATATGCATGTATGTCCCCTCAGAAGCACAACCCCTCCAACAGCCATCTGTAACATCAGGGAACATCGCCTTCAAACGAGAAGGTACATAATACCAATGATATACCAGTTTATACACATTTTCCTTTATCCTAACACAGATAGAGCTAGAGGACACATTGCTCCATATTTCACCCCATACCTCCTCATCCAAAGTGACACTCAAATCCCTCTCCCAGGCCAATTCTCTGTGATCTCTGGGAGTAGCAGAGCCCTGCAATAGCAAAGAATAGAAATCTGATATAAGACCTTTCGTAGAAGAGCGTCGCAAACATATACTTTCAAGAGTGGTGAGAGGCCTAGAAGAGAGAGTGGTATGAACCCTGGAGTGAAAGTGTCTAAGTTGGAGTTAGCGGAAAAATTCACTGTGAGGGAGAGAGTATTGTCTCTGAACCTGGGTAAACGAAGGAAAGGGTGTACTAGAGGTAATGTCATTAAGAAAGGCAATGTTTCCCTGTTTCCAAAGTGAGAAAGCAGATTTAACCATTCCCGGAGGGAAGGCAGGGTTGTGGAACAGAGTTATGAGGGGGGATGGGTTAGGGGCCAATTGATGTTTCCTCACAACAAGATCCCAAATGTATAAAGAACGGGCCACCACTGGGTGAGATGAGGTGGCACGAGGGCAGGCGGTTCTCGGAAGCCACAAGAGGGAAGAGAGTGTGGAGAGTCCCAGCTCACCAGCTTCGATAGCTATCCACACCTTGTCCGCCCCCGGGCCACACCACTGGACACAGGATGCCATCTGGGCTGCGTGGTAATAGTATTTAAAATTGGGTATGCCTAGACCTCCGCCTCATGAAGGCCGTTGTAGCAGCGAAAGTTTAATTCTAGGATGTTTATTGGCCCAAATAAAGCGGGAAGTTTGATGCTGCAAGAATTTAAAAACGTAGGGGGGAATATAGATCGGGAGCGTCTGGAAAAGATAAGTAAGTCTGGGAAGAACATTCATCTTTACAGAATTGGCACGTCCAATCCACGAAATGAAATAGGAGGACCAAGTTTGGAGATCAGAGCGAATTCGGCCCAAAAGACGTGGGAAATTCGCCTGAAAGAGTTGGTGGTGTCTGTGGGTTAGATAAATACCTAGGTATTTGATTTTTCGGTTATGCCAGGAAAATGGAAATATTGATTCAAGTTGCGACCTAGACGCAGGGGTAATGTAAAAATCGAGTACTTCTGTTTTAGTAGCGTTAATCTTATAACCCGAGTATTGCGAATAGAGGTCAATCTCAGAGAGGAGAGGAGAGAGTGACGATGTCGGGTTTGAAAGAGAAACCAGTACGTCGTCAGCATAAAGTGCAATTTTGTGTTCCATGCGGCCGATTCGAATCCCCGTAATATTCGGATTGAGACGAACCCTGGCCGCTAAAGGCTCCATGACAAGGGCAAAAATCAAGGGCGAGAGCGGGCATCCCTGTAGGGTACCATTAGATATCTCAAAGCATGAGGAAGTGACCCAATTGACAGAGACCCGCGCTGAGGAGTTGCAATACAGTGCTGAGACACCATCATAAAACTTACCAGAAAAGCCCATGCGTTGGAGGACCGAGAAGGCGAAAGGCCACGAAATGCGATCAAACGCCTTCTCCGCATCCAGGGCTAGCTACAGGGAAGAGGACTTCTGTTGGTGCATAGAATGGATAACATCAATGGCCCTTCTGGTGTTATCGGAGGCCTGTCGGCCTGGAATAAATCTAACCTGATCGGGATGTACCAGTGCAGAGAGAAGGGGGGCCAATCTCAAGGCTAGGATTTTTGCATAAGTTTTCAAATCAACATTTAGCAATGAGATGGGCCTATAGTTACCGCATTGAGTGGGGTCTCTGTCAGGCTTAGGGATCACAACAATATCAGCTTGAGTAGTTGCCAGAGCAAAGGATGCGCCCCCCAAGATCTGGTTAAAGAGGGCGGTAAGATGAGGGGCTAATATTTTAGCAAAGTGTTTATAGTAGTGTGCCGTGAAACCGTCAGGGCCAGGAGCGGCTGAGGACCGCATGGATTTCACTGCTGTTAACGTCTCCTCTACTGAGATATCCTGATTTAGTGTGCCTAATTGAGCTGCGGATATGCCCGGCAGAGGGGTTGAGGACAGGTAGGAACGTAACCTCTCCAGATCGAGGGAAGGGGAATGCATCGGGGTTGTCAAGTTATAAAGAGAGCTATAGTAGTCCTTAAACTCATCAACCATTTGTTTAGGGTCGTAAGTAGGCCTACCCAGAGTTCGGGAATACAATTTGTCAATTGCGCCAGTCGCCTGTTTACGTCGCAGTTTATTCGCCAGCAGGGAATCTAACTTGTCCGCCTTGTCATAGAATTTCTGATTTAATTTCCGCAGAATGAGAGCTGCACGTCGGGATAAAAGCGCGTTCAGTTGGCCTTGTAAGTTAGCGATTTTTGCAAGTAAGGCAGGGCAGAGAGTTAGTTTATGCTGGGTGGTTAGGGTAGCTATTTGAGATTCCAACAAGTGTATCTCCTGCATTGCTTTCTTGCGCAGCAAGGAGGTCCGTGCCATAAGCAGCCCTTTCAAGGTGGCCTTATGAGCCTCCCAAATTATACTAGAAGAGATATCAGGCGTTGTATTCTCAGTAAAATATTGTTCTATCGCCATTTGTATTTCTGCGGAGACTGACGAGTTAAGCAACAGGGATTCATCAAATCGCCATTTGCGAACAGAGTTTGCGGAATGATGCAGATCCATGAGAATGTAAACACCGGAATGGTCAGTCCAAGTGAAAGGGGTTATTCCCGCGTCAGTAATTCTAGAGGCAATGGAGGACGAGATATGTAACATATCAATCCGGGTGTAGTGTTGATGTGGGGCTGAATAGTGGGTATAGTCTCTGGCTACAGAATGGCAGAGACGCCACGAGTCCCGCAGATCGTGAAACTTAAGGGAGGCTGCAAGCGTGCGTGAAGCTCTAGAGGCAAGGGGGGGGACCAGTCCTATCTAAACTGGGGTCAAGAATGGTGTTAAAATCCCCACCCAACACAATGTGGCCCTGTGCAACCGTGCCAATGTGACGGAAAAGGGAATGGAAAAACTGAGGCTGATCCTGATTAGGAGCGTATATAGAGATAAGTGTCAGGACTTCAGAGCGGAGAGTACCAATAACCATCAAATACCGACCGTCTGGGTCCGCCATAGTTTTGCTATGTGTGAATTATGGAACGTGGTGATTAATTAAAATTGCAACCCCACGTTTCTTACAATCTGCTGAAGCAAAAAAAGTTTGTGTAAATTGCCTACCGCGGAGTTGTGTATGGGAGCCAGTAAGGTGGGTTTCCTGAAGAAAAACTACATCAGCTTTCTCACATCTACAGGCGCCCAAGAGCACTGTCCGTTTTTTGGGGGAGTTGAGGCCATTTACATTAACAGATAATATCTTTAGGGGCATGGTGGCCTAAGTAACAACATCTCATAGAGAGCCATAAAAATGGGGGCACAAAAACAAAGGCCTCCCGGGACCCAACTACCAATAAAGGAATAAGGGCAAGTAGAATGGATACCCAGAACCCACCACAAGGACGAGGAGAGAAAAGGGAAATGAGAGAAAAGAAGGCCACAGAAGGAGAGTAAAGAAGAGCAAGAAGAGAGGAAAAAAAACAAAACCATTAGGGCAAAAACCCTGTAGCAATGGGGCCCGTAATAGGACCGCCAAACTAAAGAAAAACATAGTCAATATAGTAATCAAAGCAGGGAGCATGGGGGTAGTGGCACGAACCACCATATCAGGCTCTGCGGCCTGACCGAGAATAAAATGGCCGAGGCCAAAAAAAGTATAACATACGAAGATAAAACCTGTGTCAAGAGGGGAAGGAAGGGGAAGGGAGGGAGGAGGGGAAGAAAGAAAAAAAGAGGGAGGGGGGGGGGAAACCGGGAAGGAAGGACAGGTAAGAGGGGCATCAAGGGGAGTAGTATAGCAATAACATGTGGTCTACATAATAGGATAGGCATCGTAGCACCAAACCGTAAAACGACCGGTTATCTTGGGGCCACGAACCTGAAAGCAAAATGTACAATAAAAAACATAACAAGTGGAACATTCAAAGAACCATCATAGATAGTGCCTGAGATAAACCAGGGGGACCAGGAAGCAGGGACCAGGTCAACCCGCTCCGTGGAAGGCCCCCATTACCAAAAAACAATCAAACAAACAACTATTTTGTCATTGGATATAGAACATTAAAGGCAAAATATCAATCAACATATAAAGAGAAACAAAGGAGGTCCAAGGAACCAGGGAGGTTAGTCCAGACCAGGGGGAACCTCCAGCAAACTGGTACAATAGCTTAGTGAAACCAATAGTAGAGAAGAGGGCAGGCAATCAGGGGGGAGCATAATCTTCACCCCTATGACGAGACACTCTTGTCCAGTCCGGCTGAGGCCGACGGGGTCATTGTGATTTTGGTGAGGCAGGTGGGTCGACAGAGGAGGACGACGAATCTGGAAGGAGATCAAGCTTGTGAAGCAGTTCCTGCCCTTGTGCCAGGGTCTTAAATGTATGGTTGACGCCATTAAAAGAAAGCTGCAACTGAAAGGGGAATCCCAGCGATAGCGAATTTGTTGTTGGCGTAGAAGCCTAGTAATCGGTTGGAGGTCCCATCGTTTCTGGATGGTCGAGGGCGCCAAGTCCTGGTAAATCTGCAATTGCATGCCCCGGAAGACTATATCAGAGGAATCCCGGACGGAAGCCATTATTTTTTCCTTCGCGCGGTAATAATGGAGACGGGCTATAATGTCCCGAGGGGGTTGTGACGTTGAAGGTTTGGCCCGCAGGGCCCTATGTACCCTATCAAAGAGGCAATCCTCATCAGATAAGTCCGGGATTAAATGCTGGAAAAGGTCTTTCAAGAAGGAGGGCAACGTAGAGCTCTGGACTGATTCCGCCACATTACGTATGCGCAAATTATTGCGACGGGATCGATTCTCTTGGTCCTCTTGGCGCTCCTTCAGGGTCTCAACCTCAGCATGGAGCCTCGAGAGTTCATGGTCTAGACGCTGTTGCGAGCGACATAAGTCGTCAGTCTTCGTCTCCAAGGCATCTGTACGATTTCCAAGCGAGGCAATCTCCGTTTTGAAATCCAAGACAGCTTTGGACAGTTCTTGCTTAAAGGCTGTTTGCACGCCTTCCAGGAGGCCGGATATCACTGCCTGAATCTGAGGGTCAATACCCAACTCCGAGGAGCGTGGTGACGAAGGGGACTCCGGGGAGTGTGTCATATTCTGGGGACCCTTAGCCTTGCTGCCAAAAAAGTTTGCGGAGGCCTGTGGAGCCTTCTTGTTCCTTTGTGACATAATGGATGCCAGCCGGGGAGAAAGCTATCTTCTTCAGTAAAGTTGCAATAGAGAGGGGGGAGGAGTGGTGGGGTAGAGAATAGAAATTGACACAGGTAGGTTATGAGGCGGTCAGGCCGACCATGGGGTGTTATTCATCCAGAGACCATCGCAGCCGCGAGAAACACCAGGGCCAGACTGTATAGGCAGGAAAGACAATATCGTAGCCATGGGTAACAGTGACCACTGGAGGGGGTCAGTGTATCAAAAATGGTTCAGCAGAATCCAAGCAGGGGCATTATATCAGAGTAAAGACAAGGATACAGCTGTCGTGCCCCTTAGTAGAGGGTAACGGCTATTCATGGACCCTCAGCAGTGGCTCTGGAAGTGGCCTGTCACCAGAGACCACGGTTTCACCGGCAAGGGTAGGCCCCGGTCCGCGGACTGGAACCAGCAGGTCCCACTGCTCCCCACACAGCAGACAGGTCAGCAGAAGGGGCTGTGGTGGCTGGGTGAGGGAACTGGGAGGTCAGATGTGCAGGGAAAGGTGAGGTCAGAGCCACCTTAGCTGGAACTCAATTAAGCATGTACCTCACGATTAGGCAGTCACGAGGCTGTGCTTTTCAGCTCACTTGAGGGGTGGCAGCAGGAAGGTAGGGGCAGTGGACTAGGCAGCAGAGGGCACAGCTTCAAATTCAGCAGATGCTGCAGCACTTCAGCGTCCTCACGGCTGCAGAGCAGGGCGAGTGTGGCACCAGTCGCAAGATGGCCGCCGCCCGCCAGCATCCAGCGCCTCTCCCGCGATTCCCCCAGCCCTCGGCCACCGGCAGACCAGGAGAGTCCGCAGGTCGAGGGTGCAGGAGATGGGGGCCAGGACCCGGGAGTGCAAAAGAGCTGCGGCGCGGGCGGAGCAGGCCTCAGAAACCGAGAGGCGCCAACCGCAAGATGGCCGCCGCCCGCCGGGGAGATGTACACCGACCTTGTCCACCCGCGAGTTCCCAAGCCTCTGGCCGTCTGCAGAGCAGTGGGGTCCGCTGGGCGAGGGGTGGAGAGTGGAGACCAGGAGGAAGGGGGGTCCACGATGCAGGCTGAGCTGAGCCCGGGAGGGAACTTCCACAGCGGTCTCCACCCGAAATCCAGGTCCTGACTTCTATGCTGTAGACCGCAATCCGCAGGGGGCAGAACCCCCCCCGGGCAGTTCTGGGAATACTTTTTTACTGCAGCATGAACTCCCAGCCAGAAGAACCTTAACTGAATACGTTGGAGCGTTTTCTCCTCTCCTAAATTGCCACCCCATAAACGTGTGTGAGCTGCCCTCAGTACCAACTGCTCATGATTTCTGGGGACCAGTTACTGGTCTATCATTTTACCTTGTAAATAAGTAACCCGGTATAGTAAATAATTCTTTTGCAACAAAACAGGGTGTGCCATCAGGTGGTTAATCAGTTTCTATTTTACCGTTTATCATAGCAACATTTTAAATACATGTACCAAATTCCCATCATTTTGCTGATCCCTTACAAAGTCCTGTAAATTATTATTACTAGTGATTTATATAGCGCACACATTCCGCAGCACTTTACAGAGAATATTTGGCCATTCACATCGGTCCCTGCCCCAGTGGAGCTTACAATATTCCCTACCACTGGGTTTATTTACTAATTTTCGTGTTTGAGTCGGGTTTTTTTTTATCGGGTGCATTTTCATGCAACTTTTTGAATCTATCTACGCTAATTTACGAAGCTGTCGAGTTATTGGTTTTCGTATTTTCCGATGTCGATGGCAGTCGTATTTTTTTGGAACATTTACGGCCGTCAATGACATTTGCGTTCGTGTTTTTGTTGTTTTTACTTGATTATTTTCAATGTTAAACGCGGCAGGTTTTTTTAACAACCACGGCCCCATTTTCACTTTTAGTTTCGATTTTCATTCACGTTCGTGATTGGTTGTGTTTCCGATGTAGGAGTGTCTGTGCGCAACCATATAAATACGCCCCAAACCGTCCGCACCTCGTGGGTTTAGTTAGTGGTGAGGAGGGAGGTTGTGCTGTGGAGGTTGGTGAGTAGTTGGTTTGGTGAGTTTTGTTAGCGATTTCTGAGTGTGGTATTGTGTTTGAAAGTAGTTTTGTCATTCTTGTAGTCTTGTATTTTTTGGGTTTGTCTCATTTTTTGTCCTAGTTTCTTTTATTTATAGTCCCTTGTCAGTGTTTGTTTGTGTGTGTGTGTGTGTGTGTGTGTGTGTGTGTGTGTTGTGCAGTGGTAGTGGAGGAGTGTGTTGTTTGTCTTATTATTTTTCTGTGTTAATTGTTTAACCACACAATTATTTCTGACTCAGAGGTGGGTGAGGTGGCTGAGGTGAGTGAGGTGGAGGGTGTGCGTGAGGGGGAGGAGGTTGGTCAGGTGGAGGAGGTGAGTGAGAGTGAGGTTAGTGAGGTGGAGGAGGTGGGTGAGGTTGCTGCAGCAGCCTCAAGTGACAGTGATAGTGACAGACTGCTCCGCAGCCACGCACCACTACTAAGACTGGGTGGAATGTAAAGTTTAGTTATGCTGAAAATGTGGCATTGGTGCGGGAGCTGATGAAGTATCAGCGGCAGCTATTTGGGCCTGAGTCCACCAAGGTGCCAACACGGAAGAAGACGGTGTTGTGGGCGAAAGTTGTTGCTGCTGTAAATAGTGAGGGGATGGTCAAGCGGACGGAGGACACGTGCCGCAAACGGTACTATGACATAAAGCGCCGTGTCAAGTCCAAAATGGCCAAGGAGGCGAAGTCGGCTCGCAAAACCGGTGGTGGACTGCCAGATATCTGGACTATGAGGAACCCATGCAGAGTTTAATACCTCCTGAAGTAGTGTCAGCAACCCATGTCCGGGTTTCCGATCGGCCCAGGAAGGATGGTGAGCATGTGTTTTATTCTTAACATTCTATTACATTCATTAGGTATTAATGTTTTTTGAAAATGTGTGTCATGTGATGTTGCACATTACTACCATCTTCACGTGCGCGTCAGAAAATACATAGTTTTGGATAATGTTTTCTACAAAAACCAGTGTAACATAGTACTTTATTGTATGTCATGTTGTATTTTCACATTACATTTTCCATGTGTATTTTTAAATTGGTGTGTCATTGAATTGTACAGCAGTAATTTTGTCCTTTACCACATTTTAGTGCTTTAAAGTTGTTGTTTTTTTTAAAGTTATCCATGTGCAATGTTCACAAAACAGTGGTTGACATGTTAGAGGCTGGAGTAGTTCAAAGTCACTTTGAAACCAGTTACATGTGTAATTTAATTAGTACAGACTGTATTCATGTTTAAGACAAACCCACTATTTGTTGGTTCAGTTTGAGGCTGTATTTGTACCCTGACACAACACTGCTGACTTAGTTACATTACTATTATGATGGTTATGATTTGTAAACAATGCTTTACTGATTTGTTTGCTGATATTTTGCCAGTGTGTGTTTGTAGTGACACATCACAGAGCATTTTCTATATTACATCTTTCATTAATTACATTAGATAAGAAAAGCAAGATGTGTGTGATTTGGCTTGTTAGTGTATGTATTTGTAATTGTGTCCTATGTCTGTGCCCTGTACATGGGGGGTAATTCCAAGTTGATCGCAGCAGGATTTTTGATAGCAATTGGGCAAAACCATGTGCACTGCAGGGGAGGCAGATATAACATGTGCAGAAAGAGTTAGATTTGGGTGGGTTATTTTATTTCTGTGCAGGGTAAATACTGGCTGCTTTCTTTTTACACTGCAAATTAGATTGCAGATTGAACACACCCCACCCAAATCTAACCCATGACATCTGATGATGATGATGATGACGCTGCGGAAGCAGGTAAAGTGTCCACTGTAGTACAGGTTATGTTTGTAAAGGTATGGCCATACCAATTTTTTCCTTTAAATAATAGGTCCCTCAATAGAAGTCTTGGGCAGCAGAAGGCGGCCTCCTGAACCACACAAACCAGTGCCAACAAAGAAAACCACGTCTTATGGCCACTCCCAAACACAGCAGGCTACCCCGCCACAAAGACTGTCTGCAGTTTCTTTGGGCCCACCACTCCAAATTTTGGACACACCTCCAAGACGCCAACCACACTCCCCTCATCTTGATTGTGAGTAAGAATCTGTAACAAAAAACTATAATAGTCATCTCATAATAATCCATTTAATTATACTCAAACTCGACAACCAGCAAAATCAGCCCTACTTACCGAAGTCACAAAAACATCAAATAGAACCCAAGCAAAATTGCCTTGTCTACATCCAGTAAAGATATGTATGTCCACTTCAGCCATACAGTAGAAGATTGTCTGTAAGATGCTGCAACATAAACACATGTGTAAGCTTCTCAAATAGTAATGTTGTAATCCTCAGTTTAACATGTGTGTTTTATCTAACATTGCCACCAACATGCAAAAACATTACTTTGTGTTTGGTTTAGACACTAAAAGGCAACACATTATGCTTTCAAATGTGTTTTTATGGTGAAGTATGTCTGATCTACCATACAACTCATGTGCTTGCTTTCACAATGAAGTAACCCGACACTTTTGCCACAAACAGACATATGTATGTATTTAAGTTATGAGTGATGATGTTGCTATGCAGGATATCTGAAATTACCATTCAAATACATGTGTTCCATGTTTATTGCTTTTGAGTAATTTTTTAACATATGGATAACTAATGTCAAAATTTTTATTTTTCCAGATTCTAGTACTGGTACCAGCATCCCTATGCAACACCAGCAACACAGTGACATGGATGAGACAATCATTTTACAAATGCAGCCAGTAATTGAAGGAAACAGCCCCCCAGCACCTGTGAGTATATCACCACAGCAAAACACACCACCACCAGCACAACACAGCCCAACAACACCAGCAGCACAAGGCCCTGATCAAGTGTTTTGGGATAGTTGGGCTACACAGCAGGCCACTAATCAGGATTGCCTGCGTAGGCAGACCCAAATTTTTTCGAGCCTACCACCTCACCTCAGAAGAATCAGCAGAAATATCAGCCGCCAAAATGAACCAACCACGAGAATTGCCAATACCATGGAAATCATGCGTGCAGACATGTCATGGGCAACTTACAATGCATAATGGAAGAACAGCACAGACAACAGCAAAACTACATCAACATTTTAGAAAACAATCAAATGATAAATGAATCTATCACCAGAATTTTAGAAAATCAAAATGCTGCAACACGTGAACTCAATGCCACCCTCACTAACCTCAATGAAACACTCAGATCCCAGCACCAACAGCAACCAAGCAGCAGTTCTGGTACGACTACTCCAATTATATCGCCTGTGTCATCACCACCAAGGCGCTCCACCAGAGCACGCCAACATGACAGTGGTAAAGGCAAAGGCCAGTCCAAGCAGCCACCCAAAAAAACATAACTCATATAGATACCGATTTCTGTTATGAGAAAAAAACAAACACAGTTAGTAAGTGTATGATTGTCTGAATATATATATACCACTTATCACCTTGTAAATTTATTCAACATCATTAATTATAACTGTTACAAACAACAAAAAGGACTTTTTTACTAACAATTATTATTGACCATCTTTGCATTTTTTTGGAGGAGGGAAATGTTCTTTGAGCTGCACATTGATCTTAGCATGCAGAAATAAGACCACTATATTTGATTATCTAATGAATAGTTCTTGATTCCAATCACTCTCATATCCTGCAGCCAGACTAATTGGCAGCCATGCAGATTAATCCATGACCAAAACAATTTACAATGTGAATTTTAACTCTTTTACATTTCTTCTATAGACAACATTACAGTAATAACACTATTGTGTTAGAAAAGAGTGTCCTAATATGTTTTAAACAAATTGAGATAATTTTTTTGCCAAATGATTGACATTATTGTTCTGCCATGTTTGTGTGTGGTAAAAAGGAGTAATCTGATTCTAAAACATGAGACATAACCAAAGAAATTGATTTTTTTTTTAAATAAACAATGTGTGTAATAATGGATATATGAGGAAAACTGTGTATTGACTTCCAAATCTGCAAGTTTACTCCAGCAAACATAACAAAATAAATTATTTTGGATGAGACTAAGTTTGTGTCCCTTAAATCCAATGGAACACCACACATAGGGACACATGTATTCCTCAAGGATAAGATATTAAATGTGGCGAAGTGTTACATTAGGATGTAACACACATTCATAAAGTAAATAACATAATCAATTCTTATCAGGATTATGTATGTTTTTTACAAATTAAAATTTTAATTTATTTAATACTTATCCCAACTTCATACATGTGACTCATAATCTGATGTTTTGACAATTTAAATAAACACAATACACATGCTGCATTTGTTTTGCATATAGCAAGGGCATGTTTGTATGTCTAAAGGAGACAGACACATTCTGAGTAATGTTTTTTAAAATATAAATTATCATAATATATTTAGGCTTACACAACAAATGAAAGAAGCAAAACATACTTACCTTAAAAATTTGTATTTATGAGGTCTTGCCTTACCTGCCTCCCTACATTTGTACTCCAAGTGTCGCCAGATGTCTCTTAATCCTCTGCTTGCTGACTGCTTTCTTCATCCTCCTCGTCCTCATCAACATGTGGCAGATTTTGTTGCAAACACATGTTATGAAGGAAGCGGCAGCAGAACACAATTTGAGTCACCTTCAAGGGACTATACAACAAAAGTCCACCAGACTTATCCAGACACGGAAACCTAGATTTCAGCACACCAAAACATCTTTCTATCACATTCCGCGTGGACTTATGTGCATTATTGTAATTGTGTTCAGCAGGGGAATCAGGTCAGGACAATGGAGTTAGAAGCCAAGTGAAACAGCCAAATCCGCCATCACCTGAAAGACAGATATAGTAACATGCTTCATGTTAAGATACAGCAACACATAAGTAACACAATGTATTTTTGCATAGTATACAAAGTCCTACACATATCAAATTACATACCCAGCAGCCATCCATCTGGCATTTGTCCGTCCTCAAACTTATCAAAGAGGGATGACTGAGGATGAAGGAGTCATGGCAGCCCCCAGGGTAACCAGCAACAACACTCATTATTTTTAGATTTGCACATTTGTGGAGTGGTCTAGATGTCGATTAGTATATATGTGCTGCCTGCCCCTAGGTGGTCTCAGCTGAATGTGTGTGCAATCTATGGCTCCCAGCACATTGGGCATGCTTGCAAGCTCATAGAAAGCTACCCTGACGGCATGCCACTGAGACTCCTGGGTAGGGAAGCAGATTGAGGCATCGATGTGGGGCTGCAAAACATCCAACACCTGTGTGTATATTTGTGAAAAAAATGTTAGTGATTTAATGACATAACATCATCACTGGCCACTGAGAGTAATTATAACAACAAAGAAACAGATGAGGTTGTTAGGTATATGTCACCTGTGTTAGTATTCTGGAAAAGGTGGGCTGTGAGATTCCAATGACATCCCCAGACACAGCCTGAAAGCTCCCAGTAGCCATAAAGTGCAATTACAGCCAGGAGTTTGTGCAGGCCTGAGACAGGGTGAGAGCGTGCTGTCTCAGGGTCTAGGCCCAGTTTGACAAGGTCATACAGACGGAAAATGTTGTTACGATTTAGACGGAACATCTGTATGACCCTGTCATCGGACAATGCGTTCAAGTTTAAACGCCCCCTAAAAAAACCAGGCCTGCGCAGCCTCCGCGGAACCTGTACAACCTGCTGACCATGTTCAGTTTCTTGGCCCTGGTTACTTACAGACTGATGTCTGAGTCTGAGGAATCCCACAGCACACAAAGTATCACTGCACCATACTCCAGCAGCCATTTTTGAGCGTAGGTAGTTTGAAATGGGCCTAAGATCCTTTTATAGGCATCCTAGTTCAGGTGTGAATGATTTTTAAGTTACAACACATGTAAATACGCCTGAAAAAAAGCAAGTTTATTTTTTTGCTGCTTTTTTTAACGAATTTCAAAGAAATATGACTGCAATTGAGCATTGAGAGTCAAACACCCAAATACAAATGAATAGTAAAATCCCGTGTTGTATGAACAAACAGCCGCGTTTGACCAATGGTCTATTCATTCGTATTTCTGAACTTTGCCGTGAAAACCATTATGAATAGCCCAAACACTGCCGAGATTTGTGCTTAATAAATTCCCGTGTTGCCACTTAGAAAAAAAACAAAAATCGGACAAACTCTGAACTTTAGTAAATAAACCCCCACAAGTACAATTCATACTAGGGTTAATGTTTTTATTTTATTTTTGGGGGGGGGATCCAATTGACCAACCAATATATTATTGGATTGTGGGAGAAAACCAGAGTACCTGGAGGAAATCGACGCAAGTACGGGGAGAATACACAAACTCCATACAGGTAGATCCATGGTGGGAATCAAACCCATTACCTCAGTGATGTGAAGCAGTAATGCTAACCATTACACCATCCGTAATAAACATTTCTTTCCAAGTGTGACTAATCAATCTCCAGATCACTTCCCTTTTGCTGTCACCAACAAGGGAAGGTTTTATGGTCACAGGACTTTGGAAGAGTACAGCACTTGTTTTTATGGGGACCTCGACTGATGGTTTCTTTCACTTTTATGCCAGTTAATTATCTCCTGTAACAGAGGAAAGTCACAGCCCAAAATCACTGGGTAGGGAGACCTTGGGGCCCCGGCAGCTATAATTTTTATCGGTCGCTCTTTTAGCACCACCAATAGTTGTACATGGGGGTACTCTTCCACATCCTCATGGATAAACAGTACTTTTGGAACCAGGCTAGCCGACACAAGGGGCAGTTCACTACCCATATCAATCAAGGCTCAGACCTCCCGGCCTTCAAATTTTATGGCCATCCGGAACAATGTGGTCTCTTCAGGAGATGCAATGCCCGCCAGCATGCTGATACAGGCCAGGCCGATTTATCCATTCTACAGTACATTGGCTCACCCCGATTTACCCATTCAACAGTCCCAGCATACATGACCGGGTACACTGCAGTCATACCACACAATTAAAAGTGGTTTGTCTGGTTTAACTGCTGGAACTTGGGTCCTTAGTCTAGGAATTGGCCAGAACCCTTGTGTGGGTTTATTCAGCTTCCCCAAGGTCACAAATCACTCTCGTATGATTGCCAACTCCTCAAATGTTTGGGAGTGAGCCTTGAGAGCCCCTTGTTGAACCTCAGGATCTGACACCCCTACAGCATGGCCTAATGCAACAACTTCCATGATATGCTGAGCTGTGTTCTCATCCAGCTATAACCATGCTTTACTTCGTTGTGCCAATTTGGCCAGTTAAACCCTTGGGGTCTCAGAGGAGCTCAGTCACCAGTTATGAAAACTTTGGGCTTTGCTAGGCCCCATCATCCCAAACCTGACGAGGATAGCGGCTTTAAGGTGTTTATAGGAATCAGCCTGATCAGCAGGTAGATCCACATAAGCCCTCTGGGTTTCTCCTGTAAGACAGTAAGCTAACCTTGCTCCCCACTGCTCCTCGAGCAGTGTAATCAGGGCAGCTGAGTGTTCAAAGGTACATAGGAACGCCTCAATATAATCTGTTGGTGTCAATTTATGCAACACCTTGTACTACTGTCCACCTTTCTTTATATTTTTGGTATGCAAGATTGTCAGCAAAATAAATCAGTTGGTTACCCTGTCACAGATACACACTGCACAATGTTCCCTGGACTTCCAAAGGCACAGATAACAAATGTTAACTCTGTGAACAACTGTAATTTTTTTCTTGCCACACTTACCTATCCAGCTGCTAGTAGTGCAACTCATACTCACCAAGCCGCTGGGCAGTGGGTAGCAGGGGTGGATTGGTCATAAGACTCACCAGGAAGAATCCTTGTAGGCCAACGTGTCTGTGGGGCCTGTATTGTGTGTTGTCATGTGGCCCACCTCCCACATTACAGGAAGCCCACCACACTCAGTACACTGCATTGTCCCCTTTCATTGTCATTCCATTTCTGCAGTACAGCACCTCTACCATCCGGTGATGCTGGCATGGCTACACAGTATGTTATTTCTCTTGTGCTTCTCATATCCGGCCACTTCTACAAAATTTTACAGGGCCACTTTCAGTTCCCAATCCGCCCCTGGTCTCAGACACAACTGCAGCAAAAGACACAAGGAAGGCTGCAATTGCATACAATTAGGGCCTCTGAAGAGGGATCCCACCCCCCTCACAGACCCCAACCTATCTTAACAGCACATCCCCATTAGGGCTGCTTCCATAAATTTCCCAGGCTGGTTTTGCATCCAAATCCAAAGTGGATTGAGAACCCGCCCTCTATATATATATATATCATACACAATCAGAGGGTGCTAAATTGAATAGGGTTAGGAAGCCTATCAAAGAAGCAATCCTCTACCAGAGTAATTATGAGTATTATTTTAAAATAATAAATGTTTTTAATTCACCATAAAATCAAATAAATAGCATAAAACTGTGTTTACATCAACATCATGCAGTACAAATAATAAAATACATTCACAATGTAATACTGATTCTGATGTATTGTTAGAGAAAAATAAATCCATTGAAAGATGATATTAATTTGTGATGTGGATGTTTCTATCCCTGTGCGTTTCGTCCCAGCGGACTTCATCAGGGGTTAAATCAGCAAGCAGGTGAATGTACACATACTGTACAAGCATTTGATACAAAGATCACAACATCATTTTGCATGATGATAGATATTCAATAAATTAAATAATCAGTATGGAGTAATCTCAAGGTGAGAATCAAGTAGAAAAAAGGCAAATAAAATACCACTAGCATATGCGGAGAATTAAAATGATTAAAATAGCAGAGCAATTAGTCACATGTGATCCCTCCACTAGCAGTGAGACTAGTGTATATATAATATACACTACTTACCAGCATGTCAAAACAACAGGAACAATATACAGATGGAGCCACGCTCATCTGAGGTGGCTCCATCACAAACGTGCACTCCCAGCATGACTAGGCGATCCATCTGCCTAGTCACGCTGTGAGTGCACAGAGACGCTCCCATTCTGAGTGTCTCTGTCTGGGCACGCGGACGAAGATGCTCTTCATTCAAGTGAATGGGGCGCGTCTCCGTCACGAGTGCGCATGCCCGGACATGGATGCTCTCTGTGATAGGTGCGCCCAGGCTGGCGCGCCTTGTCAGTGACGGCGACTGTGCACGCCCAAACAGAGCAAAACTTTAATTGCTTCTTCGGGCACAACTTAGTGGCCGCTGACATGCAAAACACTTGAATTCCTCCCATAGAGGTGAAGAGCAGTGTTGGTCTTTTATTATATAGGGTATAATATATTATATACTAGCTGTCCTACCCATTGTTTGCACAGGAGTTCCTGAATTTCACGGTTGTACATATAAATGTTAAAAATTTGGTAAATCTTTAGAGCTGTATATTTGAGACGTCTTAATGTGAGTAAATATTAAACCATGGTTCTTGGCGTTCCCCGAGGAGCACCTGTAGCAGGTACAGTAAAAAGTGACAGGACCATTTTTGTAGTTTATTAAAATCTACACACTGGAGGTGCAATCCAAATGTTGATCCGATTGGGGCATTATCGTTCCTGCAACGTAAGCCACGCATCGGTAATGACGTCATTATATCAACCCACTTTTCATCCCCTAAGGAGGGTTTTATTAAAATTCTAATTACATAGTTTTCCTATTTCCCACCTGCAAACTACCTGTGTTAAATTTCATCTTCCTAAAATATCGGGAAGTAAGAGAATTAGTGATCAGTCAGTTACTCAGTGAGTGAGGGCTTTTTGCATTTATATATAGAGATATGTGTATAGGGGGTCATTCCGACCCGTTCACATGCAGCGGTGCGAATGGGTCGGAACTGTGGCTGCGTGGCGCCCGCAATGCACATGCGCCTCATTGCCCGGCGATGGTGGTTGCCGGGCAGCGACGCTGCCAGCGCAGAAAGTGATTGCAGCGGGCGTCAACTGACCGTTTTCAAGGCGTGGTGAGGCGAACGCAGGCGGATCCAGGCGTTTGGAGGGCGGATGTCTGGCGTCAATCCCGGGACCTTTGTCACGGGATCCGTCGCACAGGGTAAGTAACTCTTACCCTGGTCTTGTTTTGCAAGAAACTTTTTTAGCATAGCAGGGCTGCATAAGCGAA
The DNA here is from genome assembly GCF_028390025.1 of Pseudophryne corroboree. Lineage (NCBI taxonomy): Eukaryota > Metazoa > Chordata > Amphibia > Anura > Myobatrachidae > Pseudophryne > Pseudophryne corroboree. The sequence continues at coordinate 583,570,475 of NC_086447.1, forward strand.
CGCAGCCCTGCTATGCTAAAATACACTCCCCCATAGGCAGTGTCAAGTTGATCGCATGAGCAGCAAAAAGTTGCTACGTGCGATCAACTCGGAATGAGGGCCATAATACAGTAATAATAACAACAGCAGCAGCAGCAGCGACAGCAGCAATATATTGATATGTTTACTATGGATAGGACTAATTGAAATAAAATATTCTATTTGAGTCACAAAATGTATAGCCATTTTCTTGAAATTGCCAGGAAAATTAAATAATTCTGTACTTTTCCTCCTATTAAAAAAAAGTGTTTAAAATGCTTATTATGAGTTAACAGCTGACGTTTGTAAAAAAAAAAATTACTGGATACTTTGTGATAGGTTCCAGATGTTCTAAAGGTCTCCTGTGAGATATAAGGTGGCAATGACGTCTGTAATACGTTGCTTGCATTGAAGCATTTTTTCACTATCTTGAGCAATCATACAGTTTCTGTCATGACTTATATTTATAGTGAAGGTGAGCTTTAACATAAGAGTTTAGAGGAAGATTTTTATGATATTTGTGGAGATTATTAAACTACTGTTACAAATATTGGTTTACCAATCTAATACTGCTTTTTATTAACAGATGTCTGAAATTATATGCCTTTGGTAGAACTTTTATATCCCTTTTTTAAACAATTTTTTTTTTTTACAGTTTTTCTACTCTTTTTAGTGGGAGAATAATGAAAATATCTTTGTTACTTAGTTGTTTTCATTAACAATAACTGAAACTGGAGATTACAGAGGTGCTGGGCCCTATTTATGGCCCTATAGGGGCTGAAAATTATTAAGGACCTACAGTGAGAAGACAAAGAGCTATGATCAGTGCTGTGTGGGTGTGGCCAGGGCCACATGAATGTGTATGTGTGGGCGTGGCCAGGACTGCATGAATGTGTACACCCTCGGCACGATCAGCTCTACTGTCTCCCTAAATATGTAAAAAGAAGAAGAGAAAAGAAGACTCTTTTGTGGGTGCACATGTGAGAAAGATATTGAGAAATAGAGATCAAATGAGGTATTAAAATTAATTTCATTTTATTAACTTCTTAATAACAATGAGTAGTTTGGTGTATTTATAACAATAACAATCATAAACATTAAATAACGGATATACACTGTCTGGGGTAGTCTAACAAAATGGTCTTCTTCCATTCAGTATTTGAGGAATGGTTCCATATTTAGAAGACCAGATGTCTGGATAATTATAATGGTAGCCCCCCTCAATAGGGAAATACAATAAATTCATGGGTTTATTTAATTATTTTAACCATAGGCCTATACATAACTGTACAGAATTGAATGTCATAAACTGCCTGTGTGCCAAAGCATCAATTATGAGCGTATGCTTGTTAGAACATAGTATCATTAACAGCCACAAATAGAGAGTAAAGAACAGAATGGAACCAGGTAGAAAAAGGTGAATCTGCTGTCAGTGTTAGGCACTGAGCATACTAATCATCTCTATACTCTACTATACTGAGTCTTCCTCAGGGGTCTCCCACCAAAGTACTGACTCAGCCCAACATGGATTAGCTTCCAAGATCACATGGATTAGCTTCCAAGATCGGATGAATTTGGGCGTTTTCAGTGTGGTATGGTAGTAGAATTTTGGTAAATGATCTCTGCTAATCTGGTATCACTGATGAGAGTTCACAAAATATCAGAAAGGGATATAAGTATATTGACAGAGAGAGTGATAATAAGTGGATCTGCTGCCAGTGTTAGACGGAGGCTAAATACCCCTGAATCACTGGTGAGAGTCCAGAAAGGATAGTAAGAAAATAGAATGCCTAGCTATAGGTATGTCTAGTGGAACAACAATCCCCAGCAAGCTGTACTGAGTCTGCTAATTATCATATAGGAATATCATGAATGCCTAGCTATAGGTATGTCTAGTGGAACAACAATCCCCAGCAAGCTGTACTGAGTCTGCTAATTATCATATAGGAATATCATGAATGCCTAGCTATAGGTATGTCTAGTGTATTAAATATTATTAGCAGATTTATTCAAGTTTTATTTGTAGTTATTTGGGGTATGTGTAATGGTTTCATCCCTACACACCATTTGTTTGTTTAAGTTTTATTGCTCCAAATGGGTGATGGGCTAGGGGAGGGTCCAATCAATCAATGTGCTTACATACACATGTTTGGGCTGTATATTAGTGTGTAGTTTAGCTGAATTAGCGTAGCTGAATCATTTTTGGGAGAAAATTTCTAAGGGTTTCGTCTGGGACTTATACTGGACTTTAACTGGACGGAAACTGCATGGAAACTCCAAACAAAAGCAAATAAATCATCACAATCCACCAATACTTGGACTGCAGCTACAAATGTTTGTACACACCTATTATTCTCCAAACCTCACTTACCCAGGAAACTATACATTCACTTTCTGCAAAAACACCTGCAATACAACTTTTACTCTGACCCTGCAAATACCTGGAAAACAAATGTTTTATTGAGAAGCATATTTGATGAAGTAACACTGACTTGTGGTTTGCCAACACTGCGTAATTTTCCATCTAACATCAACAAATATTTGATTTACTGGTAATTGTAGATATTAACATCATTTTAAATACTTGCAAATTGTATTTCTTTCTGCAAACTTCACTGCTCTCTCATACAGCCACCACTCCTCCTCCTATTCTCATTTTACTACCAGTTTTCACCCCATCCACACTATGGCCAGGCTGGCAACCCCCATTACTCATTGTCTTTCTAATCCTTTATTCTGTCCCCTGTTACCACCTGTATCCCTCTCTCCCAGTCTCCTACATCTCATCCTCTCTCCTCTCCTCTGTCTGCCTCCCTACCCCTCTTCTGTTTCCCCATTGCAATTCACTTCTGCCCCTTCACACCATTTATACCCCACCACTCAACCCTGCTCTCTCCCTCCTCTGCCTGTCTCCTCACCTCTCCTCCACCAGTATCAAACTGCACTCCCTCCCTGTCTCACTCATGCAGTCTCCCTTCCTAGCCAAGGCCCCAGCACCATCATCACACCCTCTTTATCCTTTCCTTCCAAATTACTCCTACCTCAACGCTACAGCAATCCTGATAATCTCATTCACATCTCTCCCACAAACTCATACCCCTATCCTGTGCACTCTGGAATGCCAGATCTATTTGCAACAAACTGGCCCCCACTCATGACCTTTTCATTTCCAACTCCCTGCACCTCCTGGCCATTACAGAAACCTGGATTACTCCTCATGACACCACTTCTCCTGCTGCTCTCTCTGCTGGGGGCCTCACATTCTCACCCCCCCCCCGACCCGGGGGTTGCCATGGGGGTGGTGTTGGGATCCTTTTACCCTCAAGCTACACATACCAACTTATACCTCCAGAACCTTCTCTTACATTCTCTACATTTGAGGTCCATGCAATACGCCTCTACCAACCTACGAATCTTCGAGTTGCTGTAATTTACCGTCCACCTGGCATTTCCTCCAAATTCCTTGACAACATTGCTTCCTGGCTACCTCACTTCCTCTCTTCTGACATTCCCTCCATTATTCTAGGTGATTTCAACATCCCTATCGATAACCCCACAAAATTACCAGCCTCTAAACTCCTTAACCCCACCTCTTCACTTGGTCTCTCCCAGTGGACCACCTCACCCTCCCATGTGAACGGGAGCTCACTGGATCTGGTTTTCACTCACCGCTGTGATATTTCTGATTTCTCCAATTCCCCTTTTCCCCTCTCTGACCACCACTTACTCTCTTTCAACTTATCTATCTCTGCTTCCCCATCTCTCCCTCCTAAGGCTACCATCACGAAGCGTAACATTGAGGCTATTGACACCTCATCCCTATCCTCCCTGTTTGACTCCCTTCTCTCTCCTCTTCTCTCTCTCACATGCCCTGAACAAGCCACATCCCTATACAATGCATCTCTTACTTCTGCCCTTGACTCTGTTGCTCCGCCAACCACTATTCACCCTCGCAGATCAACACCTCAACCCTGGCACACCAAATGCACCAGATATCTACAAAAATGCTCACGTACTGCCGAGCGACAGTGGAGGAAATCACGCTCTAAAGCAGACTTCCTCCATTTCAAATTCATGCTCTCATCCTTCAGTACTGCCCTTTCCCTTGCTAAACAATCATACTTCAAAATCCTCATTTCTACCCAGTCTTCCAACCCCCGGCGCCTCTTTGCCACTGTTAACTCCCTCCTCTGCCCACCACCACCTCCTCTCCCTTCCTCATTGTCTGCTCTTGACCTTGCCACTTATTTCACATCCAAGATTGACTCCATACGTCAGGATATCACATCCCACCAGACCAGCAACCAGCCACCACCCATCCCTTGCCACCCCTCCCCTTCCCTCTTACCAACTCTGACATCTTTCTCCCATGTATCTGGCGAGGAAGTCATGGCCCTCATCCGTTCCCCCCCCCCCACAACCTCCCTGCTCGACCCTATCCCCTCCCACCTCCTCCGCTACCTCTCTCCTTCTGCCTGTTCCCATCTTGCCCACCTTCTCAATCTCTCCCTTTCATCAGGCACTGTCCCCTCTGCCTTCAAGCATGCTCTTGTCTCCCCTATTCTTAAAAAAACCTACCCTTGATCCTAACACTCTCTCCAACTATCGACCCATCTCTCTCCTCCCCTTTGCCTCCAAACTTCTTGAGCGTATTGTCTATAATCACCTCACTGCCTTTCTTTCCTCTCACTCACTGCTTGACCCATTCCAGTCTGGTTTCCGTTCTCTCCACTCCACTGAAACTGCCCTCACAAAAGTCTGCAATGACCTCCATGCAGCCAAATCTATGGGCCACTACTCTCTGCTTATTCTTCTTGACCTCTCTGCTGCTTTTGACACTGTGGACCACCCTCTCCTTCTGCAAATCCTTCACTCTCTTGGTCTGCGTGATACTGCCCTCTCCTGGCTGTCCTCCTACCTCTCTGATCGTTCCTTCTCTGTCTCCTCTCATGATGCTACCCCCCCCCCCCCACTTCCACTAACTGTTGGTGTCCCCCAAGGCTCTGTTCTTGGTCCTCTCCTTTTCTCTCTCTATACGACCTCTTTAGGTGAACTCATTAGTTCTTTTAACTTCCAATACCACCTCTATGCTGATGACACTCAAATCTACCTCTCCTCCCCTGATCTCTCCACGGCTCTCCTCACTCGTACCTCAAACTGTCTTTCTGCTATCTCTTCCTGGATGTCTCAGCGCTTTCTTAAACTCAACATGTCTAAGACTGAGCTGATCATCTTCCCACACTCCCGCACAGCCTCACCTCCCACAATCTCATTATCCATTGATGGCACGACTATCTCCCCTAGCCCCCAAGTACGCTGTCTTGGCGTAATCCTTGACTCCTCCCTCTCCTTTAAACCACACATTCAGCACCTCTCACAAACCTGTCATTTTCATCTCAAAAACATTTCCAGAATCAGACCTTTTCTCACCCAGGATGCCACTAAGATCATTATTCACTCACTGATTATTTCCAGACTGGACTACTGTAATCTCCTCCTAACTGGCCTCCCTGACAATTACCTCTCTCCACTCCAATCTATCCTCAATGCTGCTGCCCGGCTCATCTTCCTCACCAAATGCACTATGTCTACCTCCCCTCTCCTACAGGCCCTCCACTGGCTTCCCTTCACTTTCAGAATCCAATTCAAACTTCTCACACTCACTTACAAAGCACTCACCTACTCCTCTCCCATCTACATCTCTGACCTTATCTACCTTTACTCTCCCACCCGTCCTCTTCGCTCTGCTAATGCACGCCGACTCTCCTGTCTTCTGATTACTTCCTCCCACTCCTATCTCCAAGATTTTTCACGTGCTGCTCCCTTTCTCTGGAATTCTTTACCTCTCCCCCTCAGACTCTCCACCTCTCTACAAAACTTCAAACGGGCTCTTAAGACCCATTTCTTTACCAAACCTAGCCAAATCTCAACCTAACCCTCTGTTCCACGCTCTCTATGTACCCCATCTGTGTCACCCCTGTCTGTCTACCCCTCCCCTTAGAATATAAGCTCTCACGAGTAGGGCCCTCTTCCCTCATGTGCTTATACGTTTCTTACTTTAATAATCCTCAACTGCCCAGATCCCGCAGTTTTTTGGCCACCTGGAACTTATCTCTATGTTTACTGGTGTAGTTATGCTTAGTTGCCCTGTACTTGTCCTATATTGTCTTCAACTGTAAGTCACTGTTTTCCTGTTTTGATTATGTGCATATGTACTCTGTAATTGGGCGCTGCGGAACCCTTGTGGCGCCATATAAATAAAGGATAATAATAATAATAATAATAATAATAGAAAATTGGATGAAAAAGTAGGCGGATCCTAACAACTGAATAGGTGCATATAATTAATTATATCTTAACTATGTAAAGATTAATAGTTTCACTAGAGGCAGTGTAAAAATGCCACAAAAGAGGAAGATATGAAGGAAACAGTACATTTAGCCCAAGTTCTAATTCTCTGCTATGCGCAGCTATTACACAGAATGACATAATGTATCATATACATGTAACAGTGTAATAAAAATAGAAGAAAGAGCAACAGTGATGCTAGTGACTACAGTATCACATTAAGCTGCACATGATAAAGAAATAATATTTGGTAATGCAGTTTGTATATCAATATCCACAATGTATCGCACTCAACTGATAATTAGCAGCTGGCTAATGCTGCACTATAAATGGGAATATAGCATACTACAAATGAGCATTATTTTAGTCAATCCCAAATTGCTGACTAATTGAGTAGCACTGATATTTCCCACGATCGTAATAAGTCACAGAAGGGCCAGTGATAATCATCCAGTTGTACCGTGCTAAGGGGTCTATTCATGAAGCAGTGAAAAGAGTGGAGAAACAGACCAGTGGAGACGTTGTCCATGGCAACCAATCAGCATCTCTCTTACAGTTTATAGAATGTACTTGATAAAGGTTTCCTTCAAAGCTGATTGGTTGCCAAACTGGACTGCCACACATCCTCCCCCTAAGCTTCGAGCCTACAGGTGAAGCTGAGTTCTTCTTTGGCGCACATACCTGCTTGACAATCTCAGCAGGCGTACCCCTTTTCGGGTTGCCCCTCTCCGAGTCTTCCTCCCCCTCTCTAGCTTTACCCCACAGGGCTCTGCAACTTCTAAGGGGAGGAACTTTCTCGAAAGGGCATCCGCATTGCCCTGTAATCCTCCTGGTCTGTGCTGGTCCTTGAAGCGGTATGGCTGGAGGGCAAGTAAGCACCGTATTACCCGGGCATTTTATCTCCTTATTTAGGCACATCCATTGCAGCTGAGAGTGATCTGTGAATAAGTAAATTCCCGTCCCAGGAGATAGTACTTGAGAGTCTCTACTGCCCACTTGATAGCCAGGAATTCCTGCTCTACCGTGGCATATCACTGTTCTCTAGGCAGTAGTTTCCTGCTGAGGTAGAGGACTGGTCTCTCCTCCTCCCCTACCTCCTGAGACAACACTGCTCCAGGGCCTGTTCCCGAAGCATCCGTCTGCAAGATTAAACTTTTTCTGAAGTCCGGGTCTATCAACACTGGTGCTTTACACAGGGCACTTTTTAAGTCCTTCCAGGACTCGTGTACCTGGAACGTGGCCCCTTGAAGACCAAATGGCAAGACTCGATACTGAAACAGGCCATCTGGGGTGGAAAAGGTCGTTTTCACCTTGGCAGCCTCGGTGAGGGGAATCTGCCAATAGCCTTTGGTAAGGGCAAGAGTGGTCAAGTATTGGCTTTGGGCCAGTTGCTCAATCATCACATAGCGCTGCAGCGTAGGGGGGCTGTTGGCGGCACTTGTCAATTATCTGTTTTAATTACTTTCACTTGCAGCTTCCCCCCTTTATGAAGCCCAGCATCTCCTGACAATCTATTCATTGCACTATTTGCACTTGCATAGAAAGGTAGATAATTCTAAGGTAGAGAATTATAACTATTTGAAGCTTACCTTGTACTTTGTGCACAAATGATCAGCATTGCAGCTGAGCAGATCTATGTAGTGTGTGGCTGGAAGAGATTGTATGTATGGCTGCACACTACATAGATCTGCTCAATGCTGATTATTTTACAAAGTACCAGTATCTTCATATAGTGTTCATTATTTTTATGCAGGACCAAATAGCTCAATGACTAGGGTGTTTGATTAGAATTCAACATGTTATAGGTTTGAATCCTGGGTATTGCAGTATATTGAAATGTGTTATTTAATAAAGGGTATTGTAACTGAATAACACCGAGCTCTCAAGTTAAGTGCATGACTGTGGTATAAAAAGGATTTGTGTCCAAATCCATTATCTTGCACTGCAGAGTCGGAACTACCATTGGTACAGCAAGTGCATTGCACTGGGGCCCATGAGGACTAAGGGGCCCACTGCTGCCAAGACCAGCAATGAGATATCCTCTGTGCCTCCCCCAAAGGCCCCAACAGACCATATGAGCAATGTCAGATGAATGGCCCAGTGCAGAGAGCGAGATGGGTACCACTGCCTGAGGGACCTGCCTCTTACCTTAGGGAGGCATTTTGCTTGTACCCCTGTTATCCAATGACTCCCCATCACCCTCTGCATCCCCCTGCCTTATGCTGTCACCCTCTGCCTCACCCTGTCACCCACTGCCGTGTGGCATATTCTGAACTTAGGTTGGGAAGGATGAGGGGGGCCCAAATTATATTTTTGCACCTGGGCCCACCACTCACAAGTTCCCCCTCTGTTGCAGTGGTCTATAATGTGTGTGTGATTTTATATATATATATATATATATATATATAGTGGGAAGGGGCATCATATCATAGCATGGGCTTTTTCTGGGATCAATCTTGTCATGTCCCTTCCCCACGAGGCATGCGTCTTATGTCCCTATTGAAAAAATGGGGGGATGGGGGCGCCAATTCTCTCTCTGGCACAGAGCACCAAAAAGTCTAGTTACGGCTCTGTTTAAAAAATGCACCACCAAGCCATCGGTCTGTGGATGATACACTGAGGTGCGAATCTTTTTAAACACCAGCACCCGATATAAGTCGCTCATCAGCCGGGACATAAAGGGGGTCCCCTGGTCAGTGAGGACCTCCTTGGGTATGCCCAGGTGGGAGAAGGTAAGCATTAGTTCTTTGGCAATGGTTGCTGTCTTCATATTTCATAGAGGGATGGCTTCAGGGTATCGTGTGGCATAATCAAGGAGGACTAAGATATACTGATGTCCCCTTGCTGATTTTTCCACCGACCCCACAGTATCCATCCCAATCCTTTCAAACGGAACGGAGATTACTGGAAGAGGAATGAGGGGAGCTCTGTACTGGGGCTTTGGTGTGGTACGCTGGCAGATGGTACACTCCTGACAACACTTTGCTACCAACACCCGGCCAGAAAAAACGCTGCTGTACCCTCTGCAGAGTTTTCTCCTCCCCCAAATGCCCTCCCACAATTGTGAATGGGCAGCTTCCAGGACCAGAGGATAATGGACCAGTGGCACTATAAACTGCTCAACTTTCTTGCCCTGTTCCTTGACAACCCTATATAGTAACTCCTTCTCTACTATGAAATAAGGGCTGCCCAACCCTGGGTGAATACATTTTCCCATTATAAATACAAATGTTCTGGAAAGCATTCGTGAGGTTCGGGTCTTCCTGCTAGTCTTGTCTGAAATCCTGAAGTGACATGACTATTCTTAATGCCCTTTTGTCACTCGCCTCCTCTGGGTTGGTCGGCTCTTCTGGTGTAGACATACCGACTCCACACAGACAGTCAGCTCCTGAAGAATTACTCAACCTTCGAATCACGGAGCTGGGAGAGGAAGGCAGCTCCTCGAGTTGAAACGCCAGGCCAGGGAAATTCCGCCCCAGGATCAAAGGGTAGGGCGAGAGCAGGGTGACGGCTGCAACCAGCTGGATTGTCCGCCCTCCGATGTTTCACTGGAAACCGCACTCTGGGGTACTTGCGAGTGGCACCATGGACACAGAGCACCTCAACTGCAAGTAAGACCTAGTCAACGCCTTCAGGGACTGACCCCACGGAGATAATTGACAACTCACTCCCGGTATCGACAAGCGCCTGGATTGGCCGTGCTGCGATCTGGAGGGTCACCTGGAACTGGGAGGGCACAGATGAATGCTTGCTTCCAACACAACTGTAGGCTGGTTGCCCCGATTTCCCTGCTCTGCACTCCATAGGCTCAGGCTGTTTGGTACAGTCCTTTCGGATGTGAACCTGTTCACCACACTAAAAGCAGATGACCGGATTGGTCCGGGGCCCCGTTTCCAGAGATAGACAGGTCCGGGGTCTTGGAACTAGTCGAGTCTCTCGGTCTAAGGGCTTAGCCATTTTCCCCAGTGCAGCATATCTCTCCATTGCGGTGGCTAGGTTCTCCATATTTTGGGGGTAAGCCTTGAGAACCCACCTCTGCATGCCTCTGTCTAAGAACCGCACACAGTGGTATATGGCTACGGTCTCCACCACTAGGGCACCCGTATTCCTCTCCGGCTGATGCCCAGACCTTGCATTTTTAGAAGTTCATCCAGCTGGATTCGAGAATTCTCTGTCGTGGTCCAACACCAGTCCTGGAACCGCTGGGCTTTGCAGGCATTGGTTACGCCGATGCGACCCAGTATGGCAGATTTAAGCTGTGAATAGGTGGATGCCTGGTCTGCTGAGAGGTCGTGGTACATTTTCTGGGAATCACCCATCAAATATGGGGCCAGCTTATTCGCCCAGCTATCCTTTGGCTATCTCAGGCGTGCGGCTGCACATTCAAAGGTCCCCAGGTAGGCTTCTACATCATCTGAGGGACACATCTATTGCCACGTCCTAGGCTCCTGGTGATGCTGTCGCAGGAGACCCACTTCATCACGAATCAGGCGCAAGGTTTCCTGCTGAGCCTGTACTTGTGTTTGGAGAAGTTGCATCTGGTAATTTTTGCCCAGCAGCCACATTTGTTAGGGCCCTTAACAACTCCTCCATGGTAGATGGGACGGATGCATGATATATGAACCTCACGTCCCTTAACATACACCACCATACCACAATTCAACAAACAATAACAAAAAACACTTAAAAAACTATTGACACACACACCCTGGCTGGTTACTAACCTGACGAGAGGAAGTTTGCAGAGCCTGTGGAGACTGTCACAGCTCCAGTGGCTCCTGCAGCCGCTGGGTTCCCACTGCGCTTGGTGCATCCCGCAGAGGGTCTCCGTTCAGGTGCCAATTTGTAACAAGTGACCTTCCACCAGACAAGACGCTGACACAGTTGTAGGGAAAAGCAGTCTGTTTACTTCCACAGCACAGTAAACAGGTCTTTGTCACAGCAATTTTACCGGCTACCTTACCAGGCATCGGTCCACAAACAGCATATACACAAATCTCAGGCTCCCTATCTCTAACCCAATGTCCCATCCTCTATCACCTGGCCACTTGTTGGCATCAGGAGCCCTTGCCCTAATGAGCTTTATAAAAGTATGGCACAGGTGTGCCTGATTGCTGGGAGCGCTTGCTCCAAAACCTGGACCGGATCTGCAACTCTCTCTCTCCCATCCAGACCCCAGGGACTCAAAACCGGCCGTGCTAAGGCCGGATGACATCCTGCTGTGTCCTAACACCTGGGGCTTCCTCCTGGTCCAGTCCTAAACCCAGGTCGCTTTAGCCCGGGGCACCCAAACTGTTGTGCCTGTCCTGCAAACACCCAGGGTGGCATCTGGACTGGACTATATATATATATATATATATATATATATATATATATTAGAGATGAGCGGGTTCGGTTCCTCGGGATCCAAACCCCCCGAACTTCACCCATTTTACACGGTTCCGAGGCAGCCTCGGATCTTCCTGCCTTGCTCGGTTAACCGAACATCATCATCCCGCTGTCGGATTCTCGCGAGATTCGTATTCTATATAAGGAGCCGCGCATCGCCGCCATTTTCACTCGTGCATTGGAGATTGAACGGAGAGGACGTGGCAGCGTTCTCTCCCTGAAAAGCTCCGTAATCTGTGCTCAGTGTGCTGCAAATATCGGTGCTCAGTGTGCTGCAAATAATCTGTGCTCAGTGTGCTGAAAATATCTACGTTCTCTGCCTGAAAACGCTCCATATGTGTGCTCGGTGTGCTGCAAATATCTGATCAGTGTGCTGCATTGTGGGGACTGGGGACCACCAGTATAAGTATATACATGATGTGGCCATTCACTGGTACCTGGTGACAGAACGTATACTGGATTCCCCCACAATGTAACTTTATATCTGTCACCTATATACATGATGTGGTCATTCACTGGTACCTGGTGACAGAACGTATACTGGATTCCCCCACAATGTAACTTTATATCTGTCACCTATATACATGATGTGGTCATTCACTGGTACCTGGTGACAGAACGTATACTGGATTCCCCCACAATGTAACTTTATATCTGTCACCTATATACATGATGTGGTCATTCACTGGTACCTGGTGACAGAACATATACTGGATTCCCCCACAATGTAACTTTATATCTGTCACCTATATACATGATGTGGTCATTCACTGGTACCTGGTGACAGAACGTATACTGGATTCCCTCACAATGTAAATTTATATCTGTCACCTATATACATGATGTGGTCATTCACTGGTACCTGGTGACAGAACGTATACTGGATTCCCTCACAATGTAAATTTATATCTGTCACCTATATACATGATGTGGTCATTCACTGGTACCTGGTGACAGAACGTATACTGGATTCCCTCACAATGTAAATTTATATCTGTCACCTATATACATGATGTGGTCATTCACTGGTACCTGGTGACAGAATGTATAGTGGATTCCCTCACAATGTAAATTTATATCTGTCACCTATATACATGATGTGGTCATTCACTGGTACCTGGTGACAGAACGTATACTGGATTCCCCCACAATGTAACGTTATATCTGTCACCTATATACATGATGTGGTCATTTACTGGTACCTGGTGACAGAACGTTTACTGGATTCCCCCACAATGTAACTTTATATCTGTCACCTATATACATGATGTGGTCATTCACTGGTACCTGGTGACAGAACGTATACTGGATTCCCCCACAATCTAACTTTATATCTGTCACCTATATACATGATGTGGTCATTCACTGGTACCTGGTGACAGAACGTATACTGGATTCCCCCACAATGTAACTTTATATCTGTCACCTATATACATGATGTGGTCATTCACTGGTACCTGGTGACAGAACGTATACTGGATTCCCCCACAATGTAACTTTATATCTGTCACCTATATACATGATGTGGTCATTCACTGGTACCTGGTGACAGAACGTATACTGGATTCCCTCACAATGTAAATTTATATCTGTCACCTATATACATGATGTGGTCATTCACTGGTACCTGGTGACAGAACGTATACTGGATTCCCCCACAATGTAACATTATATCTGTCACCTATATACATGATGTGGTCATTCACTGGTACCTGGTGACAGAACGTATGCTGGATTCCCCCACAATGTAACTTTATATCTGTCACTTATATACATGATGTGGTCATTTACTGGTACCTGGTGACAGAACGTTTACTGGATTCCCCCACAATGTAACTTTATATCTGTCACCTATATACATGATGTAGTCATTCACTGGTACCTGGTGACAGAACGTATACTGGATTCCCCCACAATGTAACTTTATATCTGTCATCTATATAATAATTATAGTAGTACAGTACAGTAGGCCATTGCTGTATCTTGCAGCTCTGTGTCACTGCAAGTATCCATTCCATATCTGTGCGGCATTTTTGTGAGCAGTATATATAGTATTACAGTGCAGCATTTTGGTGACTAACAGTATATAGTTGTACAGTAGGCCATTGCTGTATCTTGCAGCTCTGTGTCACTGCAAGTATCCATTCCATATCTGTGCGGCATTTTTGTGAGCAGTATATATAGTATTACAGTGCAGCATTTTGGTGACCCAACAGTATATAGTTGTGTACAGTAGGCCATTGCTGTATCTTGCAGCTCTGTGTCACTGCAAGTATCCATCCATTCCATTTTCTTCCAGTGATTTGGACCAATAATACCATTGATTAGAACAAATAATTCCAGTGATTTTGTCATTTTCTTCCAGGGATTTGGACCAATAATACCAATGATTAGAACGAATAATTCCAGTGATTTTGTCATTTTCTTCCAGTGATTTGGACCAATAATACCATTGATTAGAACGAATAATTCCAGTGATTTTGTCATTTTCTTCCAGTGATTTGGACCAATAACACCATTGATTAGAACGAATAATTCCACTGATTTTGTCATTTTCTTCCAGTGATTTGGACCAATAATACCACTGATTAGAACGAATAATTCCAGTGATTTGGACCAATAATACCATTGATTAGAACGAATAATTCCAGTGATTTTGTCATTTTCTTCCAGTGATTTGGATCAATAATACCATTGATTCAAATGAATAATTCCAGTGATTTTGTCATTTTCTTCCAGTGATTTGGACCAATAATACCATTGATTAGAATGAATTATTCCAGTGATTTTGTCATTTTCTTCCAGTGATTTGGACCAATAATACCATTGATTAGAACGAATAATTCCAGTGGTTTTGTCATTTTCTTCCAGTGATTTGGACCAATAACACCATTGATTAGAACGAATAATTCCAGTGATTTTGTCATTTTCTTCCAGTGATTTGGACCAATAATACCATTGATTAGAATGAATAATTCCAGTGATTTGGACCAATAATACCATTGATTAGAACGAATAATTCCAGTGATTTTGTCATTTTCTTCCAGTGATTTGGACCAATAATACCATTGATTAGAACAAATAATTCCAGTGATTTTGGCATTTTCTTCCAGTGATTTGGACCAATAATACCATTGATTAGAACGAATAATTCCAGTGATTTTGTCATTTTCTTCCAGTGATTTGGACCAATAATACCATTGATTAGAACGAATAATTCCTGTGATATTGAGGTGTTTGTGTCTCTTAGCTTAGTCGTCCAGCGACCACAGTGCACCTCTTTTTCTCTTTTCTTTGCATCATGTGCTGTTTGGGGCCAATTTTTTGAAGTGCCATCCTGTCTGACACTGCAGTGTCACTCCTAGATGGGCCAGGTGTTTGTGCCGCCCTCTTGGGTCGCTTTGCTTAGTCATCCAGCGACCTCAGTGCAAATTTTAGGACTAAAAATAGTATTGTGAGGTATGAGGTGTTCAGAATAGACTGGAAATGAGTGGAAATTGTGGTTATTGAGGTTAATAATACTATAGGATCAAAATGACCCCCAAATTCTTTGATTTAAGCTGTTTTTGAGGGGTTTTTGAAAAAAAACACCCGAATCCGACAAAAAAATTTCAGGGAGGTTTTGCCAAAACGCGTCCGAATCCAAAACACGGCCGCGGAACCGAATCCAAAACCAAAACACAAAACCTGAAAAATGTCCGGTGCACATCTCTTATATATATATATATATATATATATACAGTACATTCAAATGGGATCTTCAGTTCCTTTTCCCTACATGGGTTATAGGGCACATAAATCCCTATGGCTAACACATGATACACCAACAAGCCCTGAAAAGTTTTTGGGGCATATTTATCACAATCTGCATCTCGGATGCGGATGGTATATAATAAAGTCACCTAAATATGCAATGCGATAATTGAATACATCGAAGGAATATATCAATTATCGCATGCGGGGACAGAGCTTGTGAAAAAGCTCTGTCCCTGCAAATCCTATTGCTAAACTGCTTAGGTTATGTGTCATGAAATATAACCTGAGAGTATAACTGTGCATGTGCCATCTGCTATCTCAAGATAGCATTATTATCACAGAGCTCCCCCAGTCATTTTTTTACATATATTTTTAGTAAATTCGGTCAGATCGCATTTTCCATTACAAAGAGCCACTTAAAGCTGCCCATGGAAGAACCTGCTGGTCTTAAGATCTACGCCTGTAGCCCTGACCATTTTTTGGCGTGTGCAATATGTAGATATAGATAGATAGATAGATAGATAGATAGATAGATAGATAGATAGATAGATAGATAGATATACACACACATGCAGTGCCTCGCTAAAATATTCACCCCCCTTGGCTTTTCACCTATGTTGTTTTTTTAATCTGAATTTTATGTGATGGCTATGCACAAAATAATTGGTGAAGTGAAATGAGGAAAATTTATTTAAAAATAATTTATATAAAAAAAACTTTTAGAATTGGCATGTACATATGTATTCACCCCCTTTGCTGAAGCCCCTCAAAAGTTCTGGTACAACCAATTACCTTAAGAAGTCACATAATTAGTGAAATGAAGTCCACCTGTGTCAAATGATCTGTCAGTATAAACACACCTTTTCTGAAAGGCCCCAGAGATTGCAACACCACTAAGCAAGAGGCATCACACCATGAAGACTAAGGAGCTCTCCAAACAAGTCAGGGACAAAGTTTTTGAGAAGAACAAGTCAGGGTTGGGTTATAAAAACATATCCAAATCTTTGATGATCCCCCAGAGCACCATCAAATCCATCATCTTCAAATGGAAAGAACATGGTACCACAACAAACCTGCCAATAGAGGGCCGGCCACCAAAACTCACAGACCGGGCAAGGAGGCCATTAATCAGAGAGGCAGCACAGAGACCAAAGGTAACCCTGAAGGAGCTGCAGAGTTACACAGTAGACACTGTTGTATCTGCGCATGTGACCACAATAAACCATACTTTCCATAGAGCTGGGCTTTATGGAAGAGTGGCCAGAAAAAAATCATTACTTAGTGTTAAAAATAAGAAGGCACGTTTTGAGTTTGCCAAAAGGCATGTGGACAACTCCCCAAATGTGTGGAGGAAGATGCTCTGGTCAGATGAGACTAAAATTTAACTTGTCAGCCACCAAGGAAAACGCTATGTCTGGCGCAAACCCAACACATCCCATCACCCCAAGAACACCATCCCCACAGTAAAACATGGTGGTGGCAGCATCATGCTGTGGGGATGTTTTTCAGCAGCAGAGACTGGGAAACTCTTTTGAGTCGAGGGAAAGATGGATGGTGCTAAATACAGGGATATTCTTGAGCAAAACCTGTTTCAGTCTGCCTGTGATTTGAGACTGGGATGGAGGTTCACCTTCCAGCAGGACAATGACCCAAAGCATACTGCTAAAGCAACACTCGAGTGGTTTAAGGGGAAACATTTAAATGTGTTGGAATGGCTTAGTCAAAGCACAGATCTCAATCCAATTGAGAATCTGTGGTCAGACTTGAAGATTGCTGTTCACAAGCGGAAACCATCCAACATGAAGTAGCTGGAGAAGTTTTGCCTTGAGGAATGGGCAAAAATCCCCATGGCAAGATGTGGCAAGCTCATAGAGACTTATCCAAAGTGACTTGCAGCTGTAATTGCCGCAAAAGGAGGCTCTACAAAGTACTGACTTCAGGGGGGTGAATAGTTATGCACGCTGAAGTTTTCTGTTATTTTGTCCTATTTGTTGTTTGCTTCACGATAAAAAAAACCAACATCTTCAAAGTTGTAGGCATGTTCTGTAAATGAAATGTAAATGAAACAATGCAAACCTTCAAACAATCCATTTTAATTCCAGGTTGTGAGGCAGCAAAACATGAAAAATGCAAAGGGGGGTGAATACTTTATCAAAGTATATAGTGCCAGGTTTTAATTCTTAAGGCTTTGTGATAGTGTAGGACCTGCATGTAGGTGGGGTACCGTGGAGCGGTATGCAGGCTTCTGTGCATTGGCCAATTCACTAACTAAACCCCCATCATTTATTTATTGATGTTGTGAGGACAAGTGAGCTTGCTTGGGTGAGTGCTGAATTCTCTATTTGTATGTATTTGGGTAGGTGGCCATGGGCTGCATGCACCCCACCCTATGAGTGGTGAGTGCAGACACTGCACCCCGCTTCTGGGGTGGCGAGTGCTGTGGTTTTCTATATTTGTTTGTATATTATGGGGTTAATCTTTGGTTAACTCTTATTAACCATGGTCACAGGCCTTTTCATGCACCCCTGTGTAATCTCAATTGTTCTAAACCTGCGTCAGCTGCTCCTTAGTAATTTACCGGCTGTGTCAGGTGACTAGTATGCCTTTAAAAGACACTAGATATGTGGCAGGCATACATTAAACTTAGTGGGCATATTTGCAGTTATATTATGTGATACAGTTGCCAGGTTTTAATTCTTAAGGCTTTGTGATAGTGTAGGACCTGCATGTAGGTGGGGTACCGTGGAGCGGTATGCCGGCTTCTGTGCATTGGCCAATTCACTAACTAAACCCCCATCATTTATTTATTGATGTTGTGAGGACAAGTGAGCTTGCTATGGTGAGTGCTGAATTCTCTATTTGTGTATATATATATATATATATGTGTGTGGACAAAGAATGAGGTGGTAAAGGCGACCACTGGTGTAAAACAATTGCAAAGCTAGGCAGTTATATAAAAAGTATGGAATTTATTAAACTGTGAAGCACTAAAACAAACCCAAGTATTAAAAGTGGAGGTTGATATAGTTAAAATAACAGGCACAAGGGGGTGGATAAAACGCATAAAAAACTACAAAAAACATAAAAACGGTACATAGGACATAAAATATGCAGGAGTAAAACAGTCAAAAATTCAAAAGAGAGAGGAGTAAAATATCTTAACTTAGTATTTGAGGTTAGATCAAGGTAGCACCCAACGCGTTTCGTCCTGTGTGGACTTCATCAAGGGGTGGTTTGAGACTAGAGACAGATCATCTATATATACTCATCCTGTGAAGGAAGTGGTGCTTACATCACTTCCTGTGTATTTGTATTTTTATCTATATTCAAGCTGCGCTAATATAATTCCTGACCCCATTTTTCTATTATTATCTCTTACATATCTATAACTGGCTATGGAGCTGTATAAAGTTTTGGACAAAGGATCAAATCCAAAAGAAAAACTGAACTCGGGGAACCTCCCCAGGTGATCTATTTTGACTCCAAAAACATGGCCGCCGCAAATACAGAGCACTAACTGCCTTAACAGGAAATGGCCGCCGGAGGACTCGGTTTTCCTTCACACACACAGGAACTGGTCCGCCGCACAAAAGATCCCCACTAACAGCGCGGACGCGTCCCGGTACAAGGAGCCGGCGCATGCGCACTTTGTGGAAAAGGACGCCGGATGTGGGGCGGATATGAGGTCACATAATGCCCGGACAGGAAGTCCACGGCTTTGTGCTATTTTTATGTTTTATACATGCTGTATTGCACTTTTCAGACTACATTCTTAATGTTTGATGCTTTGACTTATATAAGTGTATTTACTTGTGATATATTTGGCTTTTTGGTCGCTTTTGATTCTCTTAATTAATTAATCACAGGAAGTGATGTAAGCACCACTTCCTTCACAGGATGAGTATATATAGATGATCTGTCTCTAGTCTCAAACCACCCCTTGATGAAGTCCACACAGGACGAAACGCGTTGGGTGCTACCTTGATCTAACCTCAAATACTAAGTTAAGATATTTTACTCCTCTCTCTTTTGAATTTTTGACTGTTTTACTCCTGCATATTTTATGTCCTATGTACCGTTTTTATGTTTTTTGTAGTTTTTTATGCGTTTTATCCACCCCCTTGTGCCTGTTATTTTAACTATATCAACTTCCACTTTTAATACTTGGGTTTGTTTTAGTGCTTCACAGTTTAATAAATTCCATACTTTTTATATAACTGCCTAGCTTTGCAATTGTTTGACACCAGTGGTCGCCTTTACCACCTCATTCTTTGTCCACACACTTTTATTTTAGGCACTTATACCAGTGCCTAACCTTACCTGAGGTAACAGGCTGACGCCCTAATAAATTTTAGGGAGTGTCCACTAGGCAGATCTTTTTAGTTATCCTACTGTTTGTTTCCAGTACTAGTGTTGATATTTGGGATACTGCATCTGTGGCGCTGATAGCTTCCCTGGTACACATATATATATATATATATATGTGTGTGTATATATATATATATATTAGAGATGAGCGCCTGAAATTTTTCGGGTTTTGTGTTTTGGTTTTGGGTTCGGTTCCGCGGCCGTGTTTTGGGTTCGACCGCGTTTTGGCAAAACCTCACCGAATTTTTTTTGTCGGATTCGGGTGTGTTTTGGATTCGGGTGTTTTTTTCAAAAAACACTAAAAAACAGCTTAAATCATAGAATTTGGGGGTCATTTTGATCCCAAAGTATTATTAACCTCAAAAACCATAATTTACACTCATTTTCAGTCTATTCTGAATACCTCACACCTCACAATATTATTTTTAGTCCTAAAATTTGCACCGAGGTCGCTGTGTGAGTAAGATAAGCGACCCTAGTGGCCGACACAAACACCGGGCCCATCTAGGAGTGGCACTGCAGTGTCACGCAGGATGTCCCTTCCAAAAAACCCTCCCCAAACAGCACATGACGCAAAGAAAAAAAGAGGCGCAATGAGGTAGCTGTGTGAGTAAGATTAGCGACCCTAGTGGCCGACACAAACACCGGGCCCATCTAGGAGTGGCACTGCAGTGTCACGCAGGATGGCCCTTCCAAAAAACCCTCCCCAAACAGCACATGACGCAAAGAAAAAAAGAGGCGCAATGAGGTAGCTGTGTGAGTAAGATTAGCGACCCTAGTGGCCGACACAAACACCGGGCCCATCTAGGAGTGGCACTGCAGTGTCACGCAGGATGGCCCTTCCAAAAAACCCTCCCCAAACAGCACATGACGCAAAGAAAAAAAGAGGCGCAATGAGGTAGCTGACTGTGTGAGTAAGATTAGCGACCCTAGTGGCCGACACAAACACCGGGCCCATCTAGGAGTGGCACTGCAGTGTCACGCAGGATGTCCCTTCCAAAAAAACCCTCCCCAATCAGCACATGATGCAAAGAAAAAGAAAAGAAAAAAGAGGTGCAAGATGGAATTGTCCTTGGGCCCTCCCACCCACCCTTATGTTGTATAAACAAAACAGGACATGCACACTTTAACCAACCCATCATTTCAGTGACAGGGTCTGCCACACGACTGTGACTGATATGACGGGTTGGTTTGGGCCCCCCCCAAAAAAGAAGCAATTAATCTCTCCTTGCACAAACTGGCTCTACAGAGGCAAGATGTCCACCTCATCTTCACCCTCCGATATATCACCGTGTACATCCCCCTCCTCACAGATTATCAATTCGTCCCCACTGGAATCCACCATCTCAGCTCCCTGTGTACTTTGTGGAGGCAATTGCTGCTGGTCAATGTCTCCGCGGAGGAATTGATTATAATTCATTTTAATGAACATCATCTTCTCCACATTTTCTGGATGTAACCTCGTACGCCGATTGCTGACAAGGTGAGCGGCGGCACTAAACACTCTTTCGGAGTACACACTTGTGGGAGGGCAACTTAGGTAGAATAAAGCCAGTTTGTGCAAGGGCCTCCAAATTGCCTCTTTTTCCTGCCAGTATAAGTACGGACTGTGTGACGTGCCTACTTGGATGCGGTCACTCATATAATCCTCCACCATTCTATCAATGTTGAGAGAATCATATGCAGTGACAGTAGACGACATGTCCGTAATCGTTGTCAGGTCCTTCAGTCCGGACCAGATGTCAGCATCAGCAGTCGCTCCAGACTGCCCTGCATCACCGCCAGCGGGTGGGCTCGGAATTCTGAGCCTTTTCCTCGCACCCCCAGTTGCGGGAGAATGTGAAGGAGGAGATGTTGACAGGTCGCGTTCCGCTTGACTTGACAATTTTGTCACCAGCAGGTCTTTCAACCCCAGCAGACCTGTGTCTGCCGGAAAGAGAGATCCAAGGTAGGCTTTAAATCTAGGATCGAGCACGGTGGCCAAAATGTAGTGCTCTGATTTCAACAGATTGACCACCCGTGAATCCTTGTTAAGCGAATTAAGGGCTGCATCCACAAGTCCCACATGCCTAGCGGAATCGCTCCCTTTTAGCTCCTTCTTCAATGCCTCCAGCTTCTTCTGCAAAAGCCTGATGAGGGGAATGACCTGACTCAGGCTGGCAGTGTCTGAACTGACTTCACGTGTGGCAAGTTCAAAGGGCATCAGAACCTTGCACAACGTTGAAATCATTCTCCACTGCACTTGAGACAGGTGCATTCCATCTCCTATATCGTGCTCAATTGTATAGGCTTGAATGGCCTTTTGCTGCTCCTCCAACCTCTGAAGCATATAGAGGGTTGAATTCCACCTCGTTACCACTTCTTGCTTCAGATGATGGCAGGGCAGGTTCAGTAGTTTTTGGTGGTGCTCCAGTCTTCTGTACGTGGTGCCTGTACGCCGAAAGTGTCCCGCAATTTTTCTGGCCACCGACAGCATCTCTTGCACGCCCCTGTCGTTTTTTAAAAAATTCTGCACCACCAAATTCAAGGTATGTGCAAAACATGGGACGTGCTGGAATTTGCCCATATTTAATGCACACACAATATTGCTGGCGTTGTCCGATGCCACAAATCCACAGGAGAGTCCAATTGGGGTAAGCCATTCCGCGATGATCTTCCTCAGTTGCCGTAAGATGTTTTCAGCTGTGTGCGTATTCTGGAAAGCGGTGATACAAAGCGTAGCCTGCCTAGGAAAGAGTTGGCGTTTGCGAGATGCTGCTACTGGTGCCGCCGCTGCTGTTCTTGCGGCGGGAGTCCATACATCTACCCAGTGGGCTGTCACAGTCATATAGTCCTGACCCTGCCCTGCTCCACTTGTCCACATGTCCGTGGTTAAGTGGACATTGGGTACAACTGCATTTTTTAGGAGACTGGTGAGTCTTTTTCTGACGTCCGTGTACATTCTCGGTATCGCCTGCCTAGAGAAGTGGAACCTAGATGGTATTTGGTAACGGGGGCACACTGCCTCAATAAATTGTCTAGTTCCCTGTGAACTAATGTCGGATACCGGACGCACGTCTAACACCAACATAGTTGTCAAGGACTCAGTTATCCGCTTTGCAGTAGGATGACTGCTGTGATATTTCATCTTCCTCGCAAAGGACTGTTGAACAGTCAATTGCTTACTGGAAGTAGTACAAGTGGGCTTACGACTTCCCCTCTGGGATGACCATCGACTCCCAGCGGCAACAACAGCAGCGCCAGCAGCAGTAGGCGTTACACGCAAGGATGCATCGGAGGAATCCCAGGCAGGAGAGGACTCGTCAGACTTGCCAGTGACATGGCCTGCAGGACTATTGGCATTCCTGGGGAAGGAGGAAATTGACACTGAGGGAGTTGGTGGGGTGGTTTGCGTGAGCTTGGTTACAAGAGGAAGGGATTTACTGGTCAGTGGACTGCTTCCGCTGTCACCCAAAGTTTTTGAACTTGTCACTGACTTATTATGAATGCGCTGCAGGTGACGTATAAGGGAGGATGTTCCGAGGTGGTTAACGTCCTTACCCCTACTTATTACAGCTTGACAAAGGGAACACATGGCTTGACACCTGTTGTCCGCATTTCTGGTGAAATACCTCCACACCGAAGAGCTGATTTTTTTGGTATTTTCACCTGGCATGTCAACGGCCATATTCCTCCCACGGACAACAGGTGTCTCCCCGGGTGCCTGACTTAAACAAACCACCTCACCATCAGAATCCTCCTGGTCAATTTCCTCCCCAGCGCCAGCAACACCCATATCCTCCTCATCCTGGTGTACTTCAACACTGACATCTTCAATCTGACTATCAGGAACTGGACTGCGGGTGCTCCTTCCAGCACTTGCAGGGGGCGTGCAAATGGTGGAAGGCGCATGCTCTTCACGTCCAGTGTTGGGAAGGTCAGGCATCGCAACCGACACAATTGGACTCTCCTTGTGGATTTGGGATTTCAAAGAACGCACAGTTCTTTGCGGTGCTTTTGCCAGCTTGAGTCTTTTCAGTTTTCTAGCGAGAGGCTGAGTGCTTCCATCCTCATGTGAAGCTGAACCACTAGCCATGAACATAGGCCAGGGCCTCAGCCGTTCCTTGCCACTCCGTGTGGTAAATGGCATATTGGCAAGTTTACGCTTCTCCTCCGACAATTTTATTTTAGGTTTTGGAGTCCTTTTTTTACTGATATTTGGTGTTTTGGTTTTGACATGCTCTGTACTATGCCATTGGGCATCGGCCTTGGCAGACGACGTTGCTGGCATTTCATCGTCTCGGCCATGACTAGTGGCAGCAGCTTCAGCACGAGGTGGAAGTGGATCTTGATCTTTCCCTAATTTTGGAACCTCAACATTTTTGTTCTCCATATTTTAATAGGCACAACTAAAAGGCACCTCAGGTAAACAATGGAGATGGATGGATTGGATACTAGTATACAATTATGGACGGGCTGCCGAGTGCCGACACAGAGGTAGCCACAGCCGTGAACTACCGCACTGTACTGTGTCTGCTGCTAATATATAGACTGGTTGATAAAGAGATAGTATACTCGTAACTAGTATGTATGTATAAAGAAAGAAAAAAAAACCACGGTTAGGTGGTATATACAATTATGGACGGGCTGCCGAGTGCCGACACAGAGGTAGCCACAGCCATGAACTACCGCACTGTACTGTGTCTGCTGCTAATATATAGACTGGTTGATAAAGAGATAGTATACTCGTAACTAGTATGTATGTATAAAGAAAGAAAAAAAAACCACGGTTAGGTGGTATATACAATTATGGACGGGCTGCCGAGTGCCGACACAGAGGTAGCCACAGCCGTGAACTACCGCACTGTACTGTGTCTGCTGCTAATATATAGACTGGTTGATAAAGAGATAGTATACTCGTAACTAGTATGTATGTATAAAGAAAGAAAAAAAAACCACGGTTAGGTGGTATATACAATTATGGACGGGCTGCCGAGTGCCGACACAGAGGTAGCCACAGCCATGAACTACCGCACTGTACTGTGTCTGCTGCTAATATATAGACTGGTTGATAAAGAGATAGTATACTCGTAACTAGTATGTATGTATAAAGAAAGAAAAAAAAACCACGGTTAGGTGGTATATACAATTATGGACGGGCTGCCGAGTGCCGACACAGAGGTAGCCACAGCCGTGAACTACCGCACTGTACTGTGTCTGCTGCTAATATATAGACTGGTTGATAAAGAGATAGTATACTCGTAACTAGTATGTATGTATAAAGAAAGAAAAAAAAACCACGGTTAGGTGGTATATACAATTATGGACGGGCTGCCGAGTGCCGACACAGAGGTAGCCACAGCCGTGAACTACCGCACTGTACTGTGTCTGCTGCTAATATATAGACTGGTTGATAAAGAGATAGTATACTCGTAACTAGTATGTATGTATAAAGAAAGAAAAAAAAACCACGGTTAGGTGGTATATACAATTATGGACGGGCTGCCGAGTGCCGACACAGAGGTAGCCACAGCCGTGAACTACCGCACTGTACTGTGTCTGCTGCTAATATATAGACTGGTTGATAAAGAGATAGTATACTCGTAACTAGTATGTATGTATAAAGAAAGAAAAAAAAACCACGGTTAGGTGGTATATACAATTATGGACGGGCTGCCGAGTGCCGACACAGAGGTAGCCACAGCCGTGAACTACCGCACTGTACTGTGTCTGCTGCTAATATATAGACTGGTTGATAAAGAGATAGTATACTCGTAACTAGTATGTATGTATAAAGAAAGAAAAAAAAACCACGGTTAGGTGGTATATACAATTATGGACGGGCTGCCGAGTGCCGACACAGAGGTAGCCACAGCCGTGAACTACCGCACTGTACTGTGTCTGCTGCTAATATAGACTGGTTGATAAAGAGATAGTATACTACTAATATTATATACTGGTGGTCAGGTCACTGGTCACTAGTCACACTGGCAGTGGCACTCCTGCAGCAAAAGTGTGCACTGTTTAATTTTAATTTAATATTATGTACTTCTGGCTCCTGCTATAACCTATAACTGGCACTGCAGTAGTGCTCCCCAGTCTCCCCCACAATTATAAGCTGTGTGAGCTGAGCAGTCAGACAGATATATAATATATATATAGATGATGCAGCACACTGGCCTGAGCCTGAGCAGTGCACACAGATATGGTATGTGACTGACTGAGTCACTGTGTGTATCGCTTTTTTCAGGCAGAGAACGGATATATTAAATAAACTGCACTGTGTGTCTGGTGGTCACTCACTATATAATATATTATGTACTCCTGGCTCCTGCTATAACCTATAACTGGCACTGCAGTAGTGCTCCCCAGTCTCCCCCACAATTATAAGCTGTGTGAGCTGAGCAGTCAGACAGATATATATAATATTATATATAGATAATAGATGATGCAGCACACTGGCCTGAGCCTGAGCAGTGCACACAGATATGGTATGTGACTGAGTCACTGTGTGCTGTGTATCGCTTTTTTCAGGCAGAGAACGGATTATAAATAAAACTGGTGGTCACTGGTCACTATCAGCAAAACTCTGCACTGTACACTACCGAGTACTCCTAATGCTCCCCAAAATTAGTAAATCAAGTGTCTCTCTAATCTATTCTAATTCTAAACGGAGAGGACGCCAGCCACGTCCTCTCCCTATCAATCTCAATGCACGTGTGAAAATGGCGGCGACGCGGGCTCCTTATATAGAATCCGAGTCTCGCGATAGAATCCGAGCCTCGCGAGAATCCGACAGCGTCATGATGACGTTCGGGCGCGCTCGGGTTAACCGAGCAAGGCGGGAAGATCCGAGTCGCTCGGACCCGTGAAAAAAAACATGAAGTTCTGGCGGGTTCGGATTCAGAGAAACCGAACCCGCTCATCTCTAATATATATATATATATAATATAGTAATTTTGGACTTGAGGTGCCTGAACACTGCACACACTGAGTGTCAAGCCTCTGATTTTTAGTTTATATTGCTCCTTTTTCCTGATATCACATCAAGCTCATACATACCTCAGTTTCTTTCTAGGTAACTAAGCTAAACAATAGTGAAAATGCAATCCAAATTCATTCAATAGTATTTGCGTGATGCAAGAATGAACAGGTAGACAAATAAAACAGTCAACAATCCCTAGAGCTTAAAGAGACACCTATTCTGCTCGGTTTATTGTTCTTTAACTGCTATGCTGCTCCCCATAAGCACCACTGTAGTGCCAAGTACCAAAAAGAAAAATGTTTTTAAAGATATTTAAAATATCTAGGGAGCGCTTCTGCAGTTTATACAAATTGTATTTTATTCATTAAAACAAAAATATAAAAAATATATACCACAATTAAAATTACCCACACAGTGCGTATATCAATATATCTAAATTTCTAAACTAAATAAAATTAGATTAAATTATGACACAACTGTCTCTGGACATGCCAGGGCAAGGATGTGTGGTCTAATTAAAATGGGCGTGGTCTCAGTAAAATGGGCGTGGCCTCATCTGATCTCATCATCACGGCCACCATAGGAAAAAAAAAGTCCCCATTTTACACAGTACGGCAGGCACGTGTCCGCATTTTACACATTACGCAGGCAAGAGTCCCCATTTTACACATTACAGCAGGCAAGAGTCCCCATTTTACACATTACGGCAGGCAAGAGTCCCCATTTTACACATTACGGCAGGCAAGAGTCCCCATTTTACACATTACGGCAGGCAAGAGTCCCCATTTTACACATTACTGCAGGCAAGAGTCCCCATTTTACATATTACGGCAGGCAAGAGTCCCCATTTTACACAGTACGGCAGGCAAGAGTCCCCATTTTACACATTACAGCAGGCACATGTCCCCATTTTACACATTGCGGCAGGCACGTGTCCCCATTTTACACATTGCGGCAGGCACGTGTCCCCATTTTACACATTATGCAGGCAAAAGTCCCCATTTTACACAGTACGGCAGGCAAGAATTCCCATTTTACACAGTACGGCAGGCAAAAGAGTCCCCATTTTACACATTACGGCAGGCACGTGTCCCCATTTTACACATTACGGCAGGTAAGTGTCCCCATTTTACACAGTCCGGCAGGCAAGTGTCCCCATTTTACACAGTACTGCAGGCAAGTGTCCCCATTTTACACAGTACTGCAGGCAAGTGTCCCCATATTACACAGTACTGCAGGCAAGTGTCCCCATTTTACACAGTACGGCAGGCAAGTGTCCCCATTTTACACAGTATGGCAGGCAAGTGTCCCCATTTTACACAGTACGGCAGGCAATTGTCCCCATTTTACACATTACGCAGGCAAGTGTCCCCATTTTACACAGTATGGCAGGCAAGTGTCCCCATTTTACACAGTACAGCAGGCAAGTGTCCCCGTTTTACACATTACGCAGGCAAGTGTCCCCGTTTTACACATTACGGCAGGCAAGAGTCCCCATTTTACACAGTACTGCAGGCAAGTGTCCCCATTTTACACAGTACTGCAGCCAAGTGTCCCCATTTTACACAGTACTGCAGGCAAGTGTCCCCATTTTACACATTACGCAGGCAAGTGTCCCCATTTTACACAGTACGGCAGGCAAGTGTCCCCATTTTACACAGTACTGCAGGCAAGTGTCCCCATTTTACACAGTACTGCAGGCAAGAGTCATGTGGGGGGGGAGAGGAAGGGAGAGGGGGGGGGGAGAGAGAGAGACTACTTACATATGAAGAGGATGTTCCCGCTCTTATGCCTGCCTCTTCTTCCTCGCGCCGGCCGCCTCCTCCTTCAAGCTTGGCTCCCCCTCCTCTTGTCATCTGTACTCCTGTTTGGGGGGCGGAGTTTTGCGGAATGACGCGATTGCGTTGTGACGTCACTACGCAACCGCATCATTCTGTGAAACTCCGCCCCTCAAACAGGAGTACAG
This sequence comes from Pseudophryne corroboree, assembly GCF_028390025.1. Classification (NCBI taxonomy): domain Eukaryota; kingdom Metazoa; phylum Chordata; class Amphibia; order Anura; family Myobatrachidae; genus Pseudophryne; species Pseudophryne corroboree. The sequence continues at coordinate 583,599,283 of NC_086447.1, forward strand.
ATGACAAGAGGAGGGGGAGTTTTGCGGAATGACGCGATTGCGTTGTGACGTCACGATGCAACCGCGTCATTCTGTGAAACTCTGCCCCCTGAACAGGAGTACTCGGGAAGAGGGAGGAGGGGGAAACAAGGACCTGCAAAGTGCCGCGGCGGGTGCCCCGTGCAGTTGCACGGCTCGTCCGCCGCAAGAAACAGCACTGGGACACACCATAGTTTGTATGGCATCTCAATTACACATAAATTATGGACCAGACACTTTTCTTTCTGATGTCGAACAATATTGTCGTATGCAGTATAAATCAGATGAAGAATATCCAAAAAAACAATCACAGATCCAATATAGTGCTCACCTCCTGAGAGTTCCTCTTAAATAGTGTAGCTAATGCAGCAGAGGGAGAGTGCAGATTACCTTTGTATGTAGATAGAAGCGCTCCGCTCACCTCCTGGATTAATCCATTTAGCTAACACTGCATATGATGGGATAAAGGGAGGGTGCTGCAAACCTTATGCAGTCAATACAGCACTATGCTCCACCTGTGTGCCCGTAGCTGTATAGGTTTTTTTTTTACCAAATAGACAGACAAAAAGTTAAATAACAGTCCCTAGATGTATATTTCTAAAAAAAAATGTGATATGTTCAGACACAACCCTTCCTTTTTTATTATATGTATAGATAAGAGTGATACATTTTTTTTTATAAATGCTAAAATCTGCTTAAATCATGTAATTTGGGCCTGATTTTGGTCCTTCAGTATTATTAACTAATACTGGAGACACCCGGTGTGGTGTATTTAATCTCTGAGCAAAATACACATTCTAGTAAAAATGGTGCTTGGCTTTATGGGTAAGGGACATGGCCTCACGTGTAGGGGGCATGGCCTCATAGCCCGAACCCCTTTATCATCACTCCGGGGGTCCTACATATGTGGGCTGCCCCAGAGACCAATGTAAGTGCAGTGTCGATTCCTACACAGTGACAGGAGCAGTGGTGCAAGTAGAAATGTTTTCTTAGTGGTACTGATATTAAAATGGGCGTGGCCATGTGTCATGAGGGGGCGTGGTCACACAAAACTATGAGAGTGGCTACATGACAGTAGGATCATGGCCATATTATGCCACACACCACAATGCTTATTACACATTATGCCACACACCGTAATGTCCATTACACATTATGCCACACACCGTAACACCCATTACACATTATGCCACCCACCGTAATGCCTTACATATTGTACCACATACAGTTATGCCACTGACACCATTTTATGTCCCACACACAAAAATGCCCCTTATAAATTATGCCCCAGCGGTGGGCTGGTGGTACCCATATTTCTTAATGGTACTCCGTACCACCTCATACCACCCTACTTTCAGCAGTGGACAGGAGTAGGGTGCTGCATGTAATGTCACAGTGCAGCACCCAGCTCCTGTCACTGAAGAGGAGTCAGCACTTTGGTGTCACCCCTTTAATGCGGGCCGCACCCCCCCCCCCCTTTGCAATGTCACTGATTTCTAGTCAATTTTGACCACCTCCCAGCTCGTAATATTGTTTTCACTAATATTGGCCAAAGGTTGCAGCAACCTGGCTTGTTACTATGTGACAAAGCAGCGGCACAAACACATGAACATTTATAGCACATATATGAAACATTGCCACACAGCAGTGGCAGAAAAGAAGAGTGGTGCAAGATGGAATTATCATTGGATACCTCCTACCGACCCTTGTGTTGGATATTAAACAAACCAAGAACTTTAGTAATAGGGACTGCTAATATTGTGGCTGAAGTACTTGGTTTGTTTGGGCCTCCACAAAATAAACTACCAATGGGCTTAAGGCAGCTAACATTGTTGTTTTGTTAATTATCTCATCTCTACAGTGGGAAGATGTTGTAACTATCATCTTCATCCTTGCCCTCACCAGTGTTAACATCATCATTACACAATATTAACTTGTGCCCACTAGAATCCATAATTACAGAAGTCTGTCTGGCGGGAAAGGTCTTCCTCATGGAATTTGTAGTTAATTTTTATGAACATAATCTTTTCCACGTTTTGCAGATAGCTCACAAGTTTCCCAGCTCTGCTGAAAACTCTTTACGAGTACACACTGCAGGATGGGCAGCTTAAGTAAAGCAGAGCAAGTTTGTAGAAGGGGCTCCAAATTTCCCTTTTTGCTCTCAGCAGTCAAAGGAACTGTTTTTTTTTTTTTTTTTAATGTTTTTCAGCAGTAAGCTTTCCTTGTATTAAAGGGGATGTTGTTTTCTTTAACATTGTGAAATATTGTTGTGGTTTCAGGTGCCCTTTCTTAAATCTTCTCTGACCATGTGCACCAGCTTTAGTAGATGTTGAATTACAAGTATCATCATCATGGCAGCAGCCACAGCACTAGAACTTGGTTGCAGTTCCTGCTCTTCTATCGACTGATCATGAGCATTATCAACTTACAGCATTTATATTATTAATGTGGTGGCACAGCATCTACTAAGCATTATTGTAACACAATGCCACTGCCTGGCTCTGAACACACAAGTTTTTATTTATATATATATATATATATATATATCTATCACAGAGATATATATATATATATATATATATATACACACACACAGATAGATATATATATATATATATATATATATATATATACATGGCATGAAAATGAGCTGGCACTCACAGAGACTTATTTTTAAACATGCAAACAACACAGTTTGATGTGTTGTTTGCATGTTTAAAAATAAGTCTCTGTGAGTGCCAGCTCATTTTCATGCCATATACTGATTCCAGAGCAGGGCACCGGAGCAGATTGACGTTTATCACAAGCTTAGAGTGCCGGACTTCTCTTCATTATATATATATATATATATATATATATATATATATATACAGATATGGATATATGTATGTAGAAATTGCTGCACTTGAGTGCCGCTATTTGTGCACATAAGCTTGTTATTGGAGTTGTACTGTACACCGCGGCTGCCGAGTGCAGTGTTGGGAGTGCCGGTCATCATGGATATCTCTATCTCTATCTATCTATCTATCTATCTATCTATCTATCTATCTATCTATCTATCTATCTATCTATCTATCTATCTATAATATATATATATATATATGTAACAACAGAAGGTGCGGCACTCAGGGCAGTTATTGAAGTAATGTACACTTGGCTTAGTGTCAACGTTTCAATCTTATTGATTTTGTCCTGACAAAAATCAATTGGATTGAAACGTTGACACTAGGGGGGTAATTCTGAGTTGATCGCAGCAGCAAGTTTGTTAGCAATTGGGCAAAACCATGTGCACTGCAGGGAGGGCAGATATAACATTTGCAGAAAGAGTTAGATTTGGGTGGGTTATTTTGTTTCTGTGCAGGATAAATACTGGCTGTTTTATTTTCTCTGACGTCCTAAGTGGATGCTGGGGACTCCGTCAGGACCATGGGGATTAGCGGCTCCGCAGGAGACAGGGCACAAAAGTAAAAGCTTTAGGATCAGGTGGTGTGCACTGGCTCCTCCCCCTATGACCCTCCTCCAAGCCTCAGTTAGATTTTTGTGCCCGGCCGAGAAGGGTGCAATCTAGGTGGCTCTCCTAAAGAGCTGCTTAGAGTAAAAGTTTGTTAGGTTTTTTTTATTTTCAGTGAGTCCTGCTGGCAACAGGCTCACTGCTACGAGGGACTTAGGGGAGAGAAGTGAACTCACCTGCGTGCAGGATGGATTGGCTTCTTAGGCTACTGGACACCATTAGCTCCAGAGGGAGTCGGAACACAGGTCTCACCCTGGGGTTCGTCCCGGAGCCGCGCCGCCGACCCCCCTTGCAGATGCCGAAAAGTGAAGGTCCAGAAACGGCGGCAGAAGACTCTTCAGTCTTCATAAGGTAGCGCACAGCACTGCAGCTGTGCGCCATTGTTGTCAGCACACTTCATAGCAGCGGTCACTGAGGGTGCAGGGCCCTGGGGGGGGGGCGCCCTGGGCAGCAATGATAGTACCTTATTCTGGCTAAAAATACATCACATATAGCCCCTGGGGGCTATATGGATGTATTTAACCCCTGCCAGGTCTCAGAAAAACGGGAGAAAAAGGGGCCTATTCTCCTCAGCACACAGCGCCATTTTCCCTCACAGAAATGCTGGTGGGAAGGCTCCCAGGCTCTCCCCTGCACTGCACTACAGAAACAGGGTTAAAACAGAGAGGGGGGGCACTTATTTGGCGATATGTATATATATATTAAAATGCTATAAGGGTAAAACACTTATATAAAGGTTGTCCCTGTATAATTATAGCGTTTTTGGTGTGTGCTGGCAAACTCTCCCTCTGTCTCCCCAAAGGGCTAGTGGGGTCCTGTCCTCTATCAGAGCATTCCCTGTGTGCGTGCTGTGTGTCGGTACGTGTGTGTCGACATGTATGAGGACGATGTTGGTGAGGAGGCGGAGCAATTGCCTGAAATGGTGATGTCACTCTCTAGGGAGTCGACACCGGAATGGATGGCTTATTTAAGGAATTACGTGATAATGTCAACACGCTGCAAGGTCGGTTGACGACATGAGACGGCCGGCAAACAAATTAGTACCTGTCCAGGCGTCTCAAACACCGTCAGGGGCTGTAAAACGCTCATTTACCTCAGTCGGTCGACACAGACACGGACACTGACTCCAGTGTCGACGGTGAAGAAACAAACGTATTTTCCTTTAGGGCCACACGTTATATGTTAAGGGCAATGAAGGAGGTGTTACATATTTCTGATACTACAAGTACCACAAGAAGGGTATTATGTGGGGTGTGAAAAAACTATCTGTAGTTTTTCCTGAATCAGATAAATTAAATGAAGTGTGTGATGATGCGTGGGTTTCCCCCGATAGAAAATTATTGGCGGTATACCCTTTCCCGCCAGAAGTTAGGGCGCGTTGGGAAACACCCTTTAGGGTGGATAAGGCGCTCACACGCTTATCAAAACAAGTGGCGGTACCGTCTCCAGATAGGGCCGCCCTCAAGGAGCCAGCTGAGAGGCTGGAAAATATCCTAAAAAGGTATATACACACATACTGGTGTTATACTGCGACCAGCGATCGCCTCAGCCTGGATGTGCAGCGCTGGGGTGGCTTGGTCGGATTCCCTGACTGAAAATATTGATACCCTTGACAGGGACAGTATTTTATTGACTATAGAGCATTTAAAGGATGCATTTCTATATATGCGAGATGCACAGAGGGATATTTGCACTCTGGCATCAAGAGTAATTGCGATGTCCATATCTGCCAGAAGATGTTTATGGACACGACAGTGGTCAGGTGATGCAGATTCCAAACGGCACATGGAAATATTGCCGTATAAAGGGGAGGAGTTATTTGGGGTCGGTCCATCGGACCTGGTGGCCTCGGCAACAGCTGGAAAATCCACCTTTTTTACCCCAAATCACATCTCAGCAGAAAAAGACACCGTCTTTTCAGCCTCAGTCCTTTCGTCCCCATAAGGGCAAGCGGGCAAAAGGCCAGTCATATCTGCCCAGGGATAGAGGAAAGGGAAGAAGACTGCAGCAGGCAGCCCATTCCCAGGAACAGAAGCCCTCCACAGCTTCTGCCAAGTCCTCAGCATGACGCTGGGGCCGTACAAGCGGACTCAAGTGCGGTGGGGGGTCGTCTCAAGAGTTTCAGCGCGTAGTGGGCTCACTCGCAAGTGGACCCCTGGATCCTACAAGTAGTATCCCAGGGGTACAGACTGGAGATTCGAGACGTCTCCCCCTCGCAGGCTCCTGATGTCTGCTTTACCAACGTCTTCCTCCGACAGGGAGGCAGTATTGGAAACAATTCACAAGCTGTATTCCCAGCAGGTGATAATCAAAGTACCCCTCCTACAACAAGGAAAGGGGTATTATTCCACACTATATTGTGGTACTGAAGCCAGACGGTTTGGTGAGACCTATTCTAAATGGGAAATCTTTGAACACTTACATACAAAGGTTCAAATCAAGATGGAGTCACTCAGAGCAGTGATAGCGAACCAGGAAGAAGGGGACTATATGGTGTCCCTGGACATCAAGGATGCTTACCTCCATGTCCCAAATTGCCCTTCTCACCAAGGGTACCTCAGGTTCGTGGTACGGAACTGTCACTATCAGTTTCAGACGCTGCCGTTTGGATTGTCCACGGCACCCCGGGTCTTTACCAAAGTAATGGCCGAAATGATGATTCATCTTCAAAGAAAAGGCGTCTTAATTATCCCTTACTTGGACGATCTCCTGATAAGGGCAAGGTCCAGAGAATAGTTGGAAGTCGGAGTAGCACTATCTCAAGTAGTTCTACGACAGCACGGGTGGATTCTAAATATCCAAAATCGCAGCCGTTTCCGACGACACGTCTGCTGTTCCTAGGGATGGTTCTGGACACAGTCCAGAAAAAGGTGTTTCTCCCGGAGGAGAAAGCCAGGGAGTTATCCGAGCTAGTCAGGAACCTCCTAAAACCAGGAAAAGTGTCAGTGCATCATTGCACAAGAGTCCTGGGAAAAATGGTATTACGAAGCGATTCCATTCGGCAGATTCCACGCAAGAACTTTTCAGTGGGATCTGCTGGACAAATGGTCCGGATCGCATTTTCAGATGCATCAGCGGATAACCCTATCTCCAAGGACAAGGGTGTCTCTCCTGTGGTGGTTACAGAGTGCTCATCTTCTAGAGGGCCGCAGATTCGCCATTCAGGATTGGATGCTGGTGACCACGGAGGCCAGCCTGAGAGGCTGGGGAGCAGTCACACAGGGAAAAAATTTCCAGGGAGTGTGATCAAGTCTGGAGATTTTTCTCCACATAAATATACTGGAGCTAAGGGCAATTTACAATGCTATAAGCTTAACAAGACCTCTGCTTCAAGGTCAGCCGGTATTGATCCAGTGGGACAACATCACGGCAGTCGCCCACGTAAACAGACAGGGCGGCACAAGAAGCAGGAGGGCAATGGCAGAAACTGCAAGGATTTTTCGCTTGGCGGAAAATCATGTGATAGCACTGTCAGCAGTGTTCATTCCGGGAGTGGACAACTGGGAAGCAGACTTCCTCAGCAGGCACAACCTCCACCCGGGAGAGTGGGGACTTCATCGGGAAGTCTTCCACATGATTGTGAACCGTTGGAAAAGACCAAAGGTGGACATGATGGCGTCCCGCCTGAACAAAAAACTGGACAAGTATTGCGCCAGGTCAAAAGACCCTCAGGCAATAGCTGTGGACGTTCTGGTAACACCGTGGGTGTACCAGTCGGTGTATGTCTTCCCTCCTCTGCTTCTCATACCCAAGGTATTGAGAATTATAAGACGTAGATGAGTAAGAACTATACTCGTGGCTCCGGATTGGCCAAGAAGGACTTGGTACCCGGAACTTCAAGAGATGCTCACAGAGGACTCATGGCCTCTGCCGCTAAGAAGGGACTTGCTTCAGCAAGTACCATGTCTGTTCCAAGACTTACCGCAGCTGCGTTTGACGGCATGGCGGTTGAACGCCGGATCCTAAGGGAAAAAGGCATTCCGGAAGAGGTCATTCCTACCCTGGTCAAAGCCAGGAAGGAGGTGACCGCACAACATTATCACCACATGTGGCGAAAATATGTTGCGTGGTGTGAGGCCAGGAAGGCCCCATGAAGAAATTTCAACTCGGTCGTTTCCTGCATTTCCTGCAAACAGGAGTGTCTATGGGCCTCAAATTGGGGTCCATTAAGGTTCAAATTTCGGCCCTGTCGATTTTCTTCCAGAAAGAATTGGCTTCAGTTCCTGAAGTCCAGAAGTTTGTCAAGGGAGTACTGCATATACAACCCCCTTTTGTGCCTCCAGTGGCACTGTGGGATCTCAACGTAGTTCTGGGATTCCTAAAATCACATTGGTTTAAACCGCTCAAATCTGTGGATTTGAAATATCTCACAGGGAAAGTGACCATGCTGTTGGCCCTGGCCTCGGCCATGCGAGTGTCAGAATTAGCGGCGTTTGTCTCAAAAAAGCCCATATCTGATTGTCCATTCGGACAGGGCAGAGCTGCGGACTCATCCCCAGTTTCTCCCTAAGGTGGTGTCAGTGTTTCACCCGAACCAGCTTATTGTGGTACCTGCGGCTACTAGGGACTTGGAGGACTCCAAGTTGCTAGATGTTGTCAGGGCCCTGAAAATATAGTTTCCAGGACGGCTGCAGTCAGGAAAACTGACTTGCTGTTATCCTGTATGCACCCAATAAACTGGGTGCTCTTGCTTCTAAGCAGACGATTGCTAGTTGGATGTGTAGTACAATTCAGCTTGCACATTCTGTGGCAGGCCTGCCACAGCCAAAATATGTAAATGCCCATTCCACAAGGAAGGTGGGCTCATCTTGGGCGGCTGCCCGAGGGGTCTCGGCTTTACAACTTTGCCGAGCTGATACTTGGTCAGGGGCACACCCTGACTGAGGAGGACCTGGAGTTCTCTCATTCGGTGCTGCAGAGTCATCCGCACTCTCCCGCCCGTTTGGGAGCTTTGGTATAATCCCCATGGTCCTGACGGAGTCCCCAGCATCCACTTAGGACGTCAGAGAAAATAAGAATTTACTTACTGATAATTCTATTTCTCGTAGTCCGTAGTGGATGCTGGGCGCCCATCCCAAGTGCGGATTGTCTACAATACTTGTACATAGTTATTGTTACAAAAATCGGGTTATTATTGTTGTGAGCCATCTTTTCAGATGCTCCGCTGTTATCATGCTGTTAACTGGGTTCAGATCACAGGTTGTACAGTGTGATTGGTGTGGCTGGTATGAGTCTTACCCGGGATTCAAAATCCTTCCTTATTGTGTACGCTCGTCCGGGCACAGTATCCTAACTGAGGCTTGGAGGAGGGTCATAGGGGGAGGAGCCAGTGCACACCACCTGATCCTAAAGCTTTTACTTTTGTGCCCTGTCTCCTGCGGAGCCGCTAATCCCCATGGTCCTGACGGAGTCCCCAGCATCCACTACGGACTACGAGAAATAGAATTATCGGTAAGTAAATTCTTATTTTTACACTGCAATTTAGATTTCAGTTTAAACACACCACACCCAAATCTAACTCTCTCTGCACATGTTATTTCTGCCCCTCCTGCAGTGCACATGGCTTTGCCCAACTGCTAACAAATTTGCTGCTGCGATCAACTCAGAATTAGGTCCTAAGCCAAGTGTACGTCACTACAATAATTGCCCTGAGTGACGCACCTTCTGCTGCTACATTCATTACATTTGTGGAGGTACCGTGATAACGTACTTTTCATTATATATATATATATATATATATATACTGCTGAGAATTACTGTGCTTATATTAAAGTAATTGTGGCATACTTTTTTCAGCAAAGGGTTAATGCTGCCCTGTATTAGTATTAGGAGCTTTGGCCTGCATTGTGGGAGCTCTGGGCTGCACTGTAGGCAGTGACAAAAGACAACACCAGTGTTCATCAAGAGTTAATGCTGCCCCTAAATTAGAGCTCTGGGCTGCACTGCAGGCAAATACAGCACCAGTGTGACTGCACCAATAAAGGGTTAATGTAATGGCTAATGACAGTAAAAATAAATCATGCTGACCTTTATTATTTAGGAGAAGCTCTGGGCTGTGTGAAATGTACCCGTTAAAGATTAAAATTTATATATAATGCATACCCTCCAACATTTTACACATAAAAATCGGTACAAATCTGAAAAATAGGATTTTAATACCTACTGGTAAATCCTTTTCTCCTAGTACGTAGAGGATGCTGGGGTCCAGACGGTTCCGCAGGAGCCATGGGCACGCCAAGACTTTTTCAGAGTGTGAACTGGCTCCTCCCTCTATGCCCCTCCTCCAGACCTCAGTATAGGAACTGTGCCCAGGGAGACGGACATTTCGATCAAAGGATTTACTTTAGAGTTAATGGTGAGATTCATACCAGCTCACACCTCAACCATGCCGCACAACATGGCATTCAACAAACCACATGCCAACAGGCATGAAACATAACAGCAAACGTGCTGAAAAAATTTACAACAAAATAACAACTGCAGGTAAAGTACGCACTGGGCTGGGTGCCCAGCATCCTCTACGGACTAGGAGAAAAGGATTTACCGGTAGGTATTAAAATCCTATTTTCTCATACGTCCTAGAGGATGCTGGGGTCCACTTCAGTACCATGGGGTTATACCAAAGCTCCAGTACGGGCGGGAGAGTGTGGATGACCCTGCAGCACCGATTGACCAAACTGTAGGTCCTCATCGGCCAAGGTGTCAAACTTGTAAAACTTAGCAAACGTGTTTTCCCCTGACCAAGTAGCTGCTCGGCAAAGTTGTAATGCCGAGACTCCCCAGGCAGCCGCCCAGGATGAGCTCCCCTTTCTAGTAGAATGGGCAGTCACCGAATTCGGTATCGGCAAACCTGCCGTAGAATGAGCGTGCTGAATCGTACCTCTGATCCAGCGCACAATAGTCTGCTTACAAGCAGGACACCCAATCTTGTTGGGAGCATACAGGACAAACAGCTCCTCTGTTTTCCTTATCCGAGTCCTTCTTGCGACATAGATTCTCAACGCCCTGACCACATCGAGAGACTTTGAAGCAGCGAAAGTGTCAGTAGCCACTGGCACCCCAATAGGTTGGTTTATATGGAAAGAAGAAACCACCTTTGGAAGAAATTGTTGACGAGTTCGTAACTCAGCCCTATCTTCATGGAAAACCAAGTAAGGGCTCTTGTGAGACAAGGCCCCTAACTCAGACACCCTTCTTGCAGATGCTCAGGCCAACAGCATGACCACTTTCCAAGTGAGAAATTTCAACTCTATCTCCTGGAGAGGTTCAAACCAATCCGATTGAAGGAATCGCAACACCACGTTAAGATCCCATGGTGCCACAGGAGGCACAAACGGAGGTTGGATGTGTAGCACCCCTTTCATGAATGTCTGAACTTCTGGAAGGGAGGCCAATTGTTTCTGAAAGAAAATGGACAAAGCCGAAATCTGGACCTTGATTGAACCCAACCGTAGGCCCGCATCCACACCCGCCTGGAGAAAATGGAGAAAACGTCCTAACTGAAATTCTTCCGTTGGAGCCTTCTTGGTTTCACACCAAGACACATATTTTCTCCAAATACGGTGGTAATGTTTAGACGTTACTCCTTTCCTGGCCTGAATAAGAGTGGGAATGACTTCTTTGGGAATACCCTTTCGGGCTAGGATCCGGCGCTCAACAGCCATGCCGTCAAACGTAGCCGTGGTAAGCCTTGATACATGCACGGCCCCTGCTGTAGCAGGTCCTCGCGAAGAGGAAGAGGCCGAGGATCTTCTATTATCAACTCTTGAAGATCTAGATACCAAGACCTCCTTGGCCAGTCTGGAGCAATGAGAATCGCTCGAACTCCTGTTCTCCTTATGATTTTGAAAACTTTTGGTAACAGTGGAAGTGGAGGGAAGACATATACCGACCGGAACACCCACTGGGTCACTAGTGCATCCACTGCTATTGCTTGAGGGTCTCTCGACCTGGAACAATATCTCTGAAGCTTCTTGTTGAGACAAGATGCCATCATGTCTTCTTGAGGAACTCCCCAAAGACCTGTCACCTCTACGAAGACTTCTTGGTGGAGGCCCCATTCTCCTGGATGGAGATCATGTCTACTGAGGAAGTCTGCTTCCCAGTTGTCCACTCCCGGAATGAAAATTGCCGACAGAGCTCTTGCATGTCTTTCTGCCCAGCGGAGGATCTTTGTCACCTCTGCCATTGCTGCTCTGCTTTTCGGTCCGCCCTGACAGTTTATGTACGCGACTGCTGTTACATTGTCTGACTGGATCTGTACGGCTTGATCTTGAAGAAGATTTACCGCTTGTAGAAGGCCTTCGTAAATGGCTCTCAACTCCAGAACGTTTATATGAAGACAAGTTTCTTGACTTGACCATCTTCCTTGGAAGCTCTCCCCCTGTGTGACTGCTCCCCAGCCTCGGAGACTTGCATCCGTGGTCACCAGGATCCAGTCTTGAATCCCGAACCTGCGTCCCTCTAGGAGGTGAGAACTGTGTAGCCACCACAGGAGCGAAATTCTGGCTTTGGATAACAGGATTATCCTCTGATGCATGTGTAGATGGGATCCGGACCACTTGTCCAATAGGTCCCACTGGAATACTCTTGCATGGAATCGGCCAAACTGTATGGTCTTGTAGGCCGCTACCATCTTTCCCAACAACCGAATACATTGATGAATCGACTCTCTTGTTGGTTTCAGAATTTGTTTGACCATTCTCTGGATTTCCAGAGCCTTCTCTACTGGAAGAAATACCCTCTGTAGTTATGTGTCCAGTATCATCCCGAGGAAGGGCAATCTCGTCGTCTGTTCCAATTGTGAATTTGGAAAATTTATGATCCAACCGTGATGTTGGAGTATTGTCAGGGAAAGTGCAACGTTATGCACCAACTTTTCCCTGGACCGCGCTTTAATCAGGAGATCGTCCAGGTAAGGAATTATATTGACTCCTTGCTGTCGAAGGAGGACCATCATCTCCGCCATCACCTTGGTGAATACCCTCGGTGCCGTGGAGAGTCCGAACGGTAAAGTCTGAAACTGGTAATGGCAATCCTGTACTGCGAATCTCAGATAAGATTGATGTGGAGGATAAATGGGAACATGGAAGTATGCATCTTTTATGTCTACTGACACCATGAATTCCCCTTCCTCCAGACTGGAAATCACTGCCCTCAGAGATTCCATCTTGAACTTGAACCTTTGTAGGTAGAGATTCAGATTTTTCAGGTTTAGGATTGGTCTTACCGAGCTGTCCGGCTTCGGAACTACAAATAGGCTTGAATAAAACCCTTCTCCTTGTTGTAACAAGGGAACCAGGACAATGACTTGATCCTGACACAATTTTTGTATTGCTGCTACTACTACTTCCCTGTCCAGGACAGAAGCTGGTAAGGCCGATTTGAAAAAGCGGCATGGGGGAATGTCTTGAAACTCCAGTTTGTACCCTTGGGACACTAATTGTAAGACCCACGGGTCCAGGCCAGATTGAACCCAGAAGTGACTGAAAAGTTTCAGACGTGCCCCCACCTGAGCGGACTCCCGCAAGGGAGCCCCAGCGTCATGCTGCAGGTTTGGCAGAAGCAGAGGTTGATTTCTGCTCCTGTGATCCTGGAGACACTGTGGGCTTTTTTCCTTTTCCCCTTCCTCTACCCGCAAAGAAAGGGGAACCTTTACCCTTTTTGTATATATTGGGCCGAAAGGACTGCATCTGAGAGTGATGTGTTTTTTTCACTGGTGCAGGAGCATAAGGCAAGAATGTCGACTTACCTGCGGTAGCTGCAGAAACGAAAGCATCCAGCCCATCTCCAAACAAGGCCTCACCTTTGTACGGGAAAGCCTCCATATTCCTTTTGGAATCTGTGTCAGCATTCAATTGGTGAATCCACAACGCCCTCCGTGCTGAGATTGCCATTGTAGCGGCTTTTGATCCCAAAAGACCAATATCCTTCATGGCTTCTAGCATATACACAGCAGCGTCTTTGATATGACCTAACGTTAGGAGTATCTCGTCTCTACCTAATGTGTCAATTTCCGATGACAAGTTTTCTGACCACTTTTCAATAGCATTACTTACCCACGCACAGGCAATGGTAGGTCTGAGTAATGTCCCATTGGCCACATAAATAGATTTCAACGTAGTCTCTAACTTGCGGTCTGCCGGCTCCTTAGTGAAGCTATCCCAGGCGCAGGGAGAATCACCTTTTTTGTTAACCGTGACAGGGCACTGTCTAAAACAGGGGGTGACTCCCACCTTTTCCTGTCCTCTGTAGGGAAAGGGTATGCTACCTGAATTGTTTTAGGAATCTGAAATTTCTTTTCATGGTTTGCCCAGATTCCCTCAAATAAACTGTTCAGTTCATGAGACGGAGGAAAAGTTACCTTAAGTTTCTTTTCTTTACAAAAGTAAGCCTTCTCCTGAGGTAAAGGAGGGGTCTCCGTAACTTCTAACACCTCCTTTATAGCCACAATCATGTATTGAATGTTTTTTGCCAATTTTGGATCTATTTCACTGTAATCACTAGTGTCGACGTAGAAATCAGAGTCCGTGTCGGTATCAGTATGTACTATTTGTGCAAATGACCTTTTATGTGACTCAGAGGGATCCCCTGTGGATGAAAAAACAGAACCACTAAAAATCACATCTTCCACGGATTTTCTCCAAGTTTCTGCATGAGACTCAGACTTATCCAATCTCTTACTGATATGATTCACACTATCACGTAATTCTTTCACCCATTCAGGCTCATGGTGTGCCGGCAGCGCCACCACATTACAACTCTGTGTCCCTAAAATGGCTCCCTCAGGGGTAGAGCTTCCTGCCTCAGACATGCCACACACTTGCACAAACACACCACAGACACTCCGGGGCTTATAGGTGACAGACCCACAGTAAAATCTGTTAGAAGGACACAGCAGGACTTGCCAGTTCACAACCCAGCGCCAGTGACTAAAATCCCTGTGCATGTAAAATGTCTACAGAGAATTTTAGCGCTTATTACACTGCCAAATTGTTATTAATTGAGCACCAATACACTCTGCCCCTCCCCTTTTTGTCACCCTGATACTTGTTTCAGAAGTGGAGGAGGACCAGCGTGTCTTCCCCTGCAGCCTGCCTTAGAGAAAATGGCACTGAGCAGTGTGCTGGCTGACTGAGGAGGAAGCCCCGCCCCCGTAATGGCGCGTTTCTCCTCAGAATTTTCCACACTATTTTTTATACTGGCGGGGGCTAGGACTGTGCCTCACTCAGCATCTTATGTACCCTTATAGCCAGTTTTGAGTAGGTTTCATGCTGCCCAGGGTGCCCCCCCCCCCGCGCCCTGCACCCTGCTGTGCCTATGTAATGGGTAGCATGATCGCGCAGCTGCACGGTACCTTTTAGCCATCACGATGACTGAAGATCCTCTCTTCTGTACACTCACCTGTCTTCTGACTTCTGGCTCTGTAAGGGGGGTGACGGCGTGCTGTGGGAGTGAGCGCATAGCCGCAGCTAGTGTTCAGTACCCTTCAGGAGCTAATGGTGTCCTGTCAGCAAGAAGCAGAGCCATGAAACTATTCAGGAAGTTGGTTCCTCAATCAGGCAGAGGCGTTTCCCCCTAAGTCCCACGAAGCAGGAAGACTGTTGCCAGCAGCCTCCCTGAAAATAAAAAACCTAACATAAAGTCTTTTTTAGTGAAAATCAGTAGAGCTCCACTAGAGTGTGACCAGTCTGCCTGGGCACAGTTTCTAAACTGAGGTCTGGAGGAGGGGCATAGATGGAGTAGCCAGTTCACACTCTGAAAAAGTCTTGGAGTGCCCATGGCTCCTGCGGAACCGTCTATACCCCATGGTACTGAAGTGGACCCCAGCATCCTCTAAGACGTATGAGAAAGGGGGCATGGTCACAGGTAAAGGGGCGTGGTGATGCCCCTCTTCCTATACTTTCAATGGGAGTTTGGAGAGCCAAAAATCGGTACAGACCATAAAAAAAGGTACTGTACCTGACAAAAAGGTACAGTTGGAGGGTATGTATACTGCCCTGGTAGTCAAGTGTCTGTGCTCTTTTTCTGGAGTTTCTGTTGGAAATGGCACCTAAATCACCATGGGAGGGACTTATATTGGTCCAAAACACGTGAGATCTGACTCTGGGAAGATGACGTTTTGCCTCATTATGGAATCTGAGCATGGCGGGTAAAACCCAAGCCAGGGTTCGGATTTCCTCAGAAACCTGAAGTTCCACTGGGCTCGTTTTCTAGGATACCGATCCCACACATCCCTACCAAAAATAGGCTCATTCTCATTATGGCAAGATGATGACCAGCATCCCACATGGTCAGCCATAAACTGTAATATTAAACCTGTATTTTGATTTTTCTAACAAAATTATGTAATTTTTCAGCTTTTATATTTTTAAAAGACACTGGTACTGATAGAGTAGGGGGGGTGTACACACCCACAAGACTCTGACCACACACACATTTAGATTAAAAGAAGTTTATACTACATGGTCAATAGACATATTAACAGAGACAATTGATAACTGACAGTTATATAGCAAATCATATGATCAGCCTATTAAGGCGATAAAGTACATCCTACCTACATTTCCCCATCTGCTATATATCTATCTATCTACCAAAGCTGAGTGACATCACAGAGGCTGTTTTTGATGTAAGTAAGTCACACGTTCAGCACACTGAGGTGATACATATCACATCCCATATGTATTTAGCCATTGCTATCTATTTATCTATCTATCTATCTATCTATCTATCTATCTATCTATCTATCTATCTATCTATCTATCTATCTATCTATCTATCTATCATTTAAAGTAGCCTTACATTACATGGTCAGTAGACATATTAACAGATACCATTGATAATTGTATAAATCCACTGATTGCACACCCTGCCAGTGGCAATCTACGCAGTGCACCCGAAATGCTTGCCTCGGAAGGTTTCTCCGTGTGCAGGATGTACTTCACATGAATCTTTCCATACAGGGTATATCATACTACTAAACAAGTGTCAGCCATGCCGCCCCAACAATGCCGCATCGCCACCCCGCGAACACCTCTGCATGTCAATCAGGCAGAGGCGTTTGCATCAATGTGATGCAATCGCATTGGCTGACCCGCACAAGCGCAGATTGGGACCTGTGAGGGCGCACTGGGCAAAACACCGGCACAATGCGACGGAAGCGATCATTGTTGAATAAGGACCTTAGTACAATTTGTATCAGTAATGTTTCTTTAGAATGAAGATTACTATACCCAAGCCTTTCCCTTTCTAATCCTGCCAGTTGTGGATAATTACAACCCCTATACCCCAGTTCTCTTCAGCCATATTCCCCTTGTGTCTCTAAAGCCTCCCTGTGTCTCAAAAACCTCATTCCCCATGTCTTTCCAGCTCTAGCCCTTTTCTAAGATCTCTAGAGCCACTGTGAGGGTCTTCTGCCTACAAAAGCCACCTGTTGTTCCCTGACTGTATGACACATACACCGGTACTTAGGTTGCCGCCAGTCTTAAACCTCCGGTAGTAGAGGCTTGCACAGTTCTCTGGAGACCACAGGACAGGAGGCCGAGGTAATAAGTAAAGTTTGGACAAACTGATACACAAAGGGATAGGGCAGGTCAGGGCCAGGACTTCAGCAGATGCAGATGAAACACACTGAGTTGGTATGAAGCACTATGCAGTTGAAATTCACTTGCTGGCTGGGCACAGGGTAAATACATTGAGGGAGAACACAAGGAGTTGATAAGACAGGAACAAGGCAGGGGTACAGACAAGGCAAAAAGATTTGGGCAAAATGGGCAGAGTATCCACAGGACAGACACTAGGTACTGGAACCGGGGACATGGACCAACAGCTTACAACTTAGCATAAACTATAACTGGCACAGGTCAGAAAGACTGGTTGCCTTACAAGAAAGCGAGCAATGAAGGAGGAATGCAGATACAGCCAGCCCACAATAATGAGAGAATACAGTGCATTTGGATTGCCATACATAGTCTATCTTCCAGACTCGCTAGGCTATCAGGGATACAGTAGCTGTCCAGTGTCGCAGTTGCCCAGCAACCAGCAGAGACCACCGACCATTATGGCTGGAAGATGCAATGTCTCTTGCATGGCAACTTGTAACACCTTCTGTCTCTTCAACCCCAGAACTCTTGTTCCTCTCCAGCCCGCAGTGTCTCTCCAGCCTCCACAGTGTCTCTCCAGCCCTACAGTGTTTTTCCATCCCAGCTCCCAGTATCTTTACAGCCCCCTGTTTCCCTACATGCCCCATAGTGTCTCTCTAGCCACAACCCCCAGTATCTTCATAACCCCCAGTGTCCCACCAGCCACCATAGTGTCTCTCCAGCCCCCACATTTCCTCTCCAGAAACAGCCCTCAATATTTCTCCGGCCCCCACAGTATCTGATGATATATCAATATCATATAATACTGTATTTTAAGTACTACTGCATATAGGAGATGTATGCTACAATCAGTGGGGCACTGATATATAATCAATACAGTCACACTGGTTGTAATAATGAATATTATAAGGTATGGGTGCCTGGCGTGCAATATATATCAGTGCTCCCCCTCACTGATTGTAGCACTTTCCCCATCCCCTATTAGTAGTTCCCCCATCCCTTATAATATCCTTTATTGCACCCCTCAGTCATTGACCGTATTGACTATACATCAGTGCCTTTAGTGTGACTCCATTATACGAGACCTGACAAGTTAGAAAAATCTCGCTACCGTGTAGTAGTGGATTCACCACTATGCAACCAAAGCAGCTGCAAGGGCCCGGTGGGTCCCAGGGGGCTCGCCAACAGATCATGCAATTGGGTGAGCAATTCTGATTTCCACCGACAATGTCCGAGTGCTGGGCTGGCTGAATACTCCCGGCAGGCTGTCAGTGACTAGATAGCTGCCAGGTGCCAGTTGCCTGCACCTGCCTGTGCGCAGTGCCTACAGTGTGATTTTAAGGGCAACGTGAATGCTGTAATGGTTAGCATTACTGCCTCGCATCACTCATGTCATGGGTTTAATTCCCACCATAGCCCTAACTGTGTGGAGTTTGTAAATTCTCCCCATAATTGCATGGGTTTTCTCCGGGTACTCTGGTTTCTTCCCACAATACAAAAATATACTGATAGTTTAATTGGCTCCCAACAAAATTAACCCTTGCGAGAATGTGTACATGTGGTAGGGAATAAAGATTGTAAGCTCCACTGGGAAAGGGACTGATGTGAATGGCCCAATGTTCTCTGTAAAGTGCTGTAGAATATGTGTGTGCTATTTAAATAACTGGTACAGGTTGAGTATCCCATATCCAAATATTCCGAAATACGGAATATTCCGAAATACGGACTTTTATGAGTGAGACTGAGATACTGAAACCTTTGTTTTCTGATGGCTCATTGTACACAAACTTTGTTTAATACACAAAGTTATTAAAAATATTGTATTACCGTAAATGACCTTCAGGCTGTGTGCATAAGGTGTATATGAAACATAAATGAATTGTGTGAATGTACACACACTTTGTTTAATGCACAAAGTTATAAAAAATATTGGCTAAAATGACCTTCAGGCTGTGTGTATAAGGTGTATATGAAAGATAAATGTATTCTGTGCTTAGACTTAGGTCCCATCACAATGATATCTCATTATGGTATGCAATTATTCCAAAATACGGAAAAATCCGATATCCAAAATACCTCTGGTCCCAAGCATTTTGGATAAGGGATACTCAACCCGTAATAATAATAATAATAATAATAATAATACCAATAATAATAATAATAATAATAATAATAAATACACTAATACAACTACCATCTGCCTGCTATAATTGGCTGGGGGAAGATTGGGGAGCACACAATGACTGGGAGGTGGCATACTGAGCAGGGAACTATCTACTACAATTGGTGGGGGTGGGGCACACTAAGGATTGTTTGAGGAAGGGGGCCCCAAATTGGTGTCTTGCTTAAGGTCCCATGAGGTCTAAATCCACCTCTGGTAGGAGGTTAGTTGCCCAGTTTATATTAACATAGAATTTTGGTACAGGTATTATGATTGACACTGTCTACTGTATACTACAAAACTAATATTGAGCATTTCTGATGTTGGCTCCGCTTTTTTATTTTTTATTTTTAGGCACTTTTTTTGCCTCAGTTTCTATTTTTCTTTTTCACATCATTTGGATATTTTATGCTTTTCTTCACATGGTTCTTTTCTGTATACTCCATTGCTCCATAACAGGTATCTATCAAAAGAGCCGTTGTATTTGAGTTATGATGTACTTCTGGGTCAAATGTCTGCACCCTACATAGTTTCAAAATTCTAAATGCTAAATATTAAAATATGTTCCTGAAATCTCCAGGGAACTACTGTAATTCTCTAAACGTCGTAAGATTATTGCAGATTTGAATCTAGCATTGTGATATACACTGCTCAAATAAATAAAGGGAACACTCAAACAACACATCCTAGATCTGAATGAATGAAATATTCTTATTAAATACTTTGTTCTTTACATAGTTGAATGTGCTGACAACAAAATCACACAAAAATTATCAATGGAAATCAAATTTATTAACTCATGGAGGTCTGGATTTGGAGTCACACTCAAAATTAAAGTGGAAAAACACACTACAGGCTCATCCAACTTTGATGTAATGTCCTTAAAACAAGTCAAAATGAGGCTCAGTAGTGTGTGTGTCCTCCACGTGCCTGTATGTCCTCCCTACAACGCCTGGGCATGCTCCTGATGAGGTGGCGGATGGTCTCTCGAGGGATCTCCTCCCAGACCTGGACTAAAGCATCTGCCAACTCCTGGACAGTCTGTGATGCAACGTGGCGTTGGTGGATGGAGCGAGACATGATGTCCCAGATGTGCTCAATTGGATTCAGGTCTGGGGAACGGGAGGGCCAGTCCATAGCATCAATGCCTTCATCTTGCAGGAACTGCTGACACACTCCAGCCACATGAGGTCTAGCATTGTCTTGCATTAGGAGGAACCCAGGGCCAACCGCACCAGCATATGGTATCACAAGGGGTCTGAGGATCTCATCTCGGTACCTAATGGCAGTCAGGCTACCTCTGGCGAGCACATGGAGGGCTGTGCGGCCCCCCAAAGAAATGCCACCCCACACCATTACTGACCCACTGCCAAACCGGTCATGCTGGAGGATGTTGCAGGCGGCAGAATGTTCTCCTTGGCGTCTCCAGACTCTGTCACGCCTGTCACATGCGCTCAGTGAGAACCTGCTTACATCTGTGAAGAGCACAGGGTGCCAGTGGCGAATTTGCCAATCTTGGTGTTCTCTGGCAAATGCCAAACGTCATGCACGGTGTTGGGCTGTAAGCACAACCCCCACCTGTGGACGTCGGGCCCTCATACCACCCTCATGGAGTCTGTTTCTGATCGTTTGAGTAGACACATGCACATTTGTGGCTTGCTGGAGGTCATTTTGCAGGGCTCTGGCAGTGCTCCTCCTGTTCCTCCTTGCACAAAGGCGGAGGTAGCGGCCCTGCTGCTGGGTTGTTGCCCTCCTACGGCCTCCTCCACGTCTCCTGATGTACTGGCCTGTCTCCTGGTAGCGCCTCCATGCTCTGGACACTACGCTGACAGACACAGCAAACCTTCTTGCCACAGCTCGCATTGATGTGCCATCCTGGATGAGCTGCACTTCCTGATCCACTTGTGTGGGTTGTAGATTCCGTCTCATGCTACCACTAGAGTGAAAGCACCGCCAGCTTTCAAAAGTGACCAAAACATCAGTCAGAAAGCACAGGAGCTGAGAAGTGGTCTGTGGTCACCACCTGCAGAACAACTCCTTTAATGGGGGTGTCTTGCTAATTGCCTATAATTTCCACCTATTGTCTATTCGATTTGCACAACAGCATGTGAAATTGATTGTCAATCAGCGTTGCTTCCTAAGTGGACAGTTTGATTTCACAGAAGTGTGATAGACTTGGAGTTACATTGTGTTGTTTGAGTGTTCCCTTTATTTTTTTGAGCAGTGTATATCTTTTCTTCAGGGAACACATCTTAATGACTTTGAGTGTATTACGTTATGTATGTTACAACAAGTAGTGGCATATTTGTCTTAGTATTTAAAGTAACTTGGAGTTGCAGTTTTAATTTGGAAGGGGGTTCCTTATACTATCTTGTATCAGGTAACTGATATAGAAATTCCTACACTATATGTAATGTATATGCTCTTCAGGTTATGATTTTCTTTTCTATATATCCTTTCCTGCTGTGCTCTACCCTTATATGGACAATTCATTCATCCTAGGGGGAGATTTTAATGTCAATGCTTCCCAGTCTTTAGATCATCATCCTACCTCACATATTCTACATACCTGACATAAAATGCTAGGAAATATTTGATAGATCACTTACAGACTTCATCACTGTTAGGTGCCGCGGTCCACGGCGCCACTCGGTCTGTTTCCGAGCGACGCTCACGGCCGCCGCACCTCCTTCCCTGCCCGCCCGGCGCCTAGCAACGCTGGGACGCCGTGCGCGCTGAGCCGCCGGGTCCCTAGCAACGCTAGGACGCCATGCGCGCTGAGCCGCCAGGTCCCTAGCAACGCTAGGACGCCGTGCGCGCTTAGCCGCCGGACCCTTAGCAACGGGGACGTCACTGACTACCGCGTTCCCCGTTGCTTCCTGCCAATCATTACACCTGTTAGCTCTGGTCGTGCAGCAGGGCAGCTGCACGACATTACTAATCAGGCTTCGCTGCAGCTATTCGAGGGTTCCCTGTTAAATTCTCCCTCACTACCTGGCACAGAGGCCGGTGATAGCTTCCTGTATGCTGTTCCTGCCTGGTAACGTCTGTTCCTGGTTTAGCTGTATCTGGTCGATCCTGCTCCCTGTGCTCCCGTGTCCTGGAGTTCTGAAGCCGGTCCTGGGAATCCTTCCTGTCCAAAACGAACCTGTTGCAGTCATCCGTGGGTTCTCGTTACTTGGGGTTCTCTCCCGGTTTGAGAGTAGCGGCTTCTGCCGCGAGTTGCGGCCTAGGCCGCTTAATCCTTGTATTACCTTTGTGTTGGTGGTTTTTGCGGAGGTTTCCGCTTTTCACTGTCCTCCCCACAACTCGGCGGTGCCGTGTGGGGGAACGGACAGTGGTATCTTTTGTTGCCGCACATATATTTAGTTTCAGGGTAGTTAGTAGCCCCTAGCTTTTGTTTGTTTTAGTTAGAGGTCCCCTTGTGATTATCCTGTCTCGATTCACGCTTTGTCTCACGCTAAGACCTGGGGGCATGGGAGTTGGGCAGACCTAATCCGCCCTTCAAACGCGGCTGCCGTGGGCCCAAGAAACCATAGTCACTCAGGCGTGAATTGACCACACGGGTAAGACAACGGAGGTAGGGTGCTAGGGGCTATTCTCGTACCACTCCTTAGTTCAGCGTCGCGTCCTGGTGCTCTGAACTCACCTCGCAACATCTCTCCAGTTCTGAGCATCAGGAACGTAACAATCACCATATACATAAAGAATTTATACATTATTTATTCAGCATCTCACAAAGCTTTTTGAGAACATATTATATTTTAATTTCTAACACACTGACAAGGAGGGCAGCAATTTCCACTGTTGAAACGCTCAGTTTGACAGATCACACATTAATATCGATAGTACTTACAGCATCAATGGCAGTCAGAGTTTTTTGCTCATTGCATTTTCCACTACGATTACCTTTGGTTTTAAAAAGATGCTGAAGGCTTCTTGGAACTTTTTTGCACTTTCTAATGCACAACATTAACAACTCAGCACTGTATTGGGAGGCAGCCGAATCGGTGTTATGGGGCAATAGTATTTCTTATACGGCACATTCTAGTGAATAACACTTAGGAAAACTTCACTTAGCACAATCGGAGCTTACGTCTGCTTATCAAAGATTTTGTTGTTCTCCTTTGACGACTGCGAGAGCAAAGTAAGAAAATTGCAAGTTTAAATTTGATGCATTGGGTCGGAGACCTTGGGTGTTGGTATATTTTTCATATGCATGATGGTGACAAACCTGGTAAACTTCTTTCCTATTTAGTAAGGGGTAATCTACTATGGTGATACCTGTGATGGTGGATGAAGAAGGGGTCTCCAGGTACCCGGGTACAGTGATTTTGAATATAAATGTTCTAAAATAAAAATAAAGTGGGGTAAGATTAATAATTTACGGTAGAAAACGTCAACAGATGAAAGGGCTACAATTCTTAAGGTCGACAGGTAGAAAAGGTTGACAGAAAATGGTCAGCACATTTTGTTGGTTATTTTGACCCAAATCTAACCTTAGCTCTGACCCTACCCTTAGTGCCTAACCCAAACTGTCCCCCAGGTGCCTAACCCTACTTGTCATGCCATAACCCACCTGTCCCCTCCTATAGCCTAACCCTAACATGAAAACACGGGACAACCATTTTTTTCCAATTTTCATGTAGACCATTTGAACCTGTTGACCTAATGCATCTCGACCATATGGGGACATTTGTAATAGGGTCCAAATTTTCTGGAGGTGCAGGTTAGTTTTGCCTTTGTAAATGATTGCTGCTTTACAAAAATGTCTGAGATCATCCGGCATCCGACAAACACGGACCCTTTTACCTATGCCCCATTTTGTCGACCTATACATTGTCAATCACACGGATACCAAGTGGTTATCTTCAAATCCTCCTTTGAAAGATGTAAAACTTTAAAAGACGTAGCACACTATTAGATATAGAAAGAGGAATGAGTACTACCCCTTTTACACCGCTGCAATGACCCAGGTTGCGGCTTGGTGTAAAATGGTTAACTCGGGTCTACTGCTGCATTTCCAGTGCTTCTAGATGCAAACCAGTGACTTGCAGTGAGGTGAGGCAGGTGAGGCAGAGTCTTTCCTGTCATACTAATGTTTGTGTCAGAGATTTGACTGTATAAAATACGTGAAAAATACAAATAATTCGTTTGAAATATCTTCTTTGCATCATTTTAATCATTTTTATAGCCAAAACTCTGGAGTAAAAAGTCTATGGCAGGTGAGGCAGGGGCCACCCTGCCTATCTTTTCTGTACATCTCTGATCAAAACTCATCAAATTTCTAGGAGTTTATACTGCTGCACCTGGGTATAATGCCCACACAGGGCCGTTTCTAGACAATTTGGCTCCCAGTGCGAGATATAAAAATGCGCCCCCCCCCCCCATTGCTCTAAAAAAATTAAAAAAAGTGTGCCCCCCCCCCCCCATATAGCCATAAAAAGAAAAAGCACGCTCCCGACAAGGGTGTGTGGCCTGATTAAAATGGGCGTGGTCTCATTAAAGTCGGCATGGCCTCATCTGATATCATCACACCCACCACAGTGGGGAAAAAATAAAAATAAAAAAGTCCCCTTTTTACACATTACAGCAGGCAAGTGTCCCCATATTACACAGCGCGGCAGGCAGGTGTCCCCATTTTACACAGCGCGGCAGGCAGGTGTCCCCATTTTACACAGCGCGGAAGGCTGGTATCCCCATTTTACACAGTACGCAGGCAGGTATCCCCATTTTACACAGTACGCAGGCAGGTGCCCCCATTTTACACAGTACGCAGGCAGGTGCCCCCATATTACACAGTACGCAGGCAGGTGCCCCCATATTACACAGTACGCAGGCAGGTGCCCCCATATTACACAGTACGCAGGCAGGTGCCCCCATATTACACAGTGTGGCAGGCAGGTGTCCCCATAGGCAGGTGCCCCCATATTACACAGTGTGGCAGGCAGGTATCCCCATAGGCAGGTGCCCCCATATTACACAGTGTGGCAGGCAGGTATCCCCATAGGCAGGTGCCCCCATATTACACAGTGTGGCAGGCAGGTATCCCCATAGGCAGGTGCCCCCATTTTACACAGTGCGGCAGCGGCAGGCAGGTTTCAAGCTGAGGAGAAGGAAGGGGGAGAGGGGGGGGGGAGAGAGAGAATACTTACGTCTTCCCGCTCTTCGGTCCCGCCGGCCGCCTCCTCCTTCTTGCTTCTCGTTCTCCTTCTCGCCTCTCCCGAGCGCTCCTGCTCGGGGGGGCGGGGCTTTGCGGAATGACGCGTTTGCGTCGTGACGTCACGACGCAACGCGTCATTTTGCGAAACTCCGCCCCCGAGCAGGAGCGCTCGGGAGAGGCGACAAGGATTAACAAAGTGCCGCGGCGGGCGCCCCGTGCGGTTGCACGGCTCGCCCGCCCATAGAAACGGCACTGTGCCCACATGTACCCTTGGGTTCATATTGTGTGCAAATCTGGCTCTGGTGCTAGCCAGTGCTTCCTGAGCCATTTAGCTCACTACACATCCCTAATGCAAGGTTGTAAACTATATATATTATGGGGTTTTTTTTGCTTATAGTTCTCCTATTTTAGACATGCACCATAGTTTCTTATTTTATGAGATTCATTGTTTAATTTGAATATATGTCAGCAGTATAAGAACACTCAATAGTCAAAACAGCCAAACAGCCCCTTTCGGCTTCCCAGGTCCCACTCAAAATGTGTACAAATAAAGCAAGTAGAAGCAACAAACCAATCAAGTAATCAATTTGATATGCAACATTTGTATATCTATGTGTGGAGGAGTCTGAATCTGTATGAGATGTGCTAATATGCAGGAGCCACAACTTTGTCTCACACCAAGTTCCATTGTGCTTCATCTGCGACTTGTTCGTGTTTAAAACTAATTCCCGTGTGATTAAAGTCACAGCCCAGCTTCTCTTGTACACTTTGTACTATGGCCCTCATTCCGAGCTGATCGCACGTAGCAACTTTTTGCTGCTCATGCGATCAACTTGACACCGCCTATGGGGGAGTGTATTTTAGCATAGCAAGGCTGCAATCGCTTGTACAGCCCTGCTATGCTAAAAAAGTTTCCTGCAAAAGAAGACCAGGGTCAGACTTACTTACCCTGTGCGACGGATTCAGCGACGAAGGTCCCGGGATTGACGTCAGACATCCGCCCTCCAAACGCCTGGACACGCCTGCTTTCTGATCTCCACTCCCCGCTGTCAATCTTCTTGCGATAACTTTCTTCTCTCTTGTGGTCGTTGCACTGCGACGGCTGTCACTGGGCAATGATGCGTGAGTGCATTGCGGGTGCCGCACATGCGCAAGTACCGACGCGTTCGCACCGCAGCGAAGAACCGTTGCGTGCGAACGGGTCGGAATGACCCCAAGTGTCTGCAATGCTAATAACATTTAAAGAAAAAGACAATAAGCTACATTTCTTGAAACGCCTCAGTCACACCAGATATCTCATGTTGTAAGGCATATTGAGGCTAGGTGTATGAGGACATATCTGCAGGGCCCGTGATAGGTTCACCCGGTCCAGGTACTGTAAGGGGTGTGTGGCATAATCGGTGTGATCGGTACCTTACCTGGCCCCAGAATTGCGGTACCCACCTCCTTGCGGCACCACATTCCCACTGATATTTGGAAAGATAGTGCATGTGCATTAGAGAGCAAAGTCTTGGTACAGTGCCGGAGTCTTTGTTGCACTGTACGGTGCCATTTTCAGGAAGGTGTTGCTGGGAAGATGGCACCTTGGAGAAGAAACATGCCTGCCAGAGCAAGGTAAGTATACTCAGGTTGGTGGGGGGGAAGGGGGGCAGACAAAGGCCCATCCAACAAGCCCAGGACTGAGTAATTAGTATACACACACCCCTCTTCCCCATCCTCTTGGTGGCACTGTACATCTGTACTACTTCCAGGGATACATTTTTTATTCTTTTTATCTTTATACAATTGACTGTGGATGTATTATCAGTTTTATAACTGGGAAATGTTTCATAATCCTTTCTATTGTGCACCCTGAAGGGAAAAGTGTTTCCATGTCTCCAGTTATAAAGCAAAGTTTCCCATTAAGACACTTAAGATTTAGATTTGGAGCGGTTCCAAGCTCTGCTTGTATCATAGCAAAACAGGTTATTCTTAACTTGCAAAGAAGGAAGCTAATATTAGCTCAAGATAAATAGCCAAAGGAACAAATGTAAACTAAGACATACTCTAACCCAAACGGAGAATCTTAATTAGATAAATGAACAAAGCTTTTTTCACAGTCACTTACTATGGAAACAGACTCAATACACAATTTGTGTATGTTTTTTCCATTCCAAATAAAGTTATTTTTCTAACGAGAAATTACTTGACCTGAGGCAGTTTATTTTAATTAAATGTCTTTCCTAACTCAATATGAGAACAGTATGACTAGACATTTTGGCAACTATATAAAATGACAACGGTGCACCTATCATTGTTACAGCTACAGATTTCAGCTGAAATACATTACATAAAGAAGTACCTAAGGATAAAGGTGTCCAAACCATCTCAATATGCCATTCATCATATACAGTGAGAGTGTAAAAATATATTTATGCTGTTGGGAGATGGCCACTGCAGGTAACAGGTCAGGCTGTATGCGCATAGTGTAGCAATGGTTGGTGGTTTCTCATCCAGGGTTGGAAAAAGAGTTTTAAAAAAAAAAGCTTTTTTTTTGGTTTAAATTTTTTTTGGTTTAAACCAATTTTTTTTGCATTAACGTTTTAATGAAAAAAAAATGTAATCCTGTATGTTGTAATGTAATACTGTGAAACCTTGCTATGTATTAGAAACCTTGATCAATCATGTTTTAATGCTAACATTAACAATCCAAAGTTATTAGTCTTTGATATGATTTATTTGAAATCTTTCAATAAAACCAATTTTAGACTAAATATAATTAAAACATGCAAAAGTACTTTTCAGAGAAACGCACAAACACAAAAAGAGAAGGAGTTAAGCATTAGCACTGGATATGTCACCGGCATTAAACATTTTGAATAAAAACACTAGTTTAGATTAGTGATGTGCACCGGAAATTTTTCGGGTTTTGTGTTTTGGTTGTGGATTCGGTTCCGCGGCCGTGTTTTGGATTCGGACGCGTTTTGGCAAAACCTCCCTGAAAATTTTTTGTCGGATTCGGGTGTGTTTTGGAGATTCGGGTGTTTTTTTTACAAAAACCCCTCAAAAACAGCTTAAATCATAGAATTTGGGGGTCATTTTGATCCCATAGTATTATTAACCTCAATAACCACAATTTACACTCATTTTCAGTCTATTCTGAACACCTCACACCTCACAATATTATTTTTAGTACTAAAATTTGCACCGAGGTCGCTGGATGGCTAAGCTAAGCGACCCAAGTGGCCGACACAAACACCTGGCCCATCTAGGAGTGGCACTGCAGTGTCAGACAGGATGGCACTTCAAAAAAATAGTCCCCAAACAGCACATGATGCAAAGAAAAAAAGAGGCGCACCAAGGTCGCTGTGTGACTAAGCTACGCGACACAAGTGGCCGACACAAACACCTGGCCCATCTAGGAGTGGCACAGCAGTGTCAGGCCGGATGGCACTTCAAAAAAATTGTCCTCAAACAGCACATGATGCAAAGAAAAATTAAAGAAAAAAGAGGTGCAAGATGGAATTGTCCTTGGGCCCTCCCACCCACCCTTATGTTGTATAAACAGGACATGCACACTTTAACGAACCCATCATTTCAGCGACAGGGTCTGCCACACGACTGTGACTGAAATGACTGGTTGGTTTGGGCCCCCACCAAAAAAGAAGCAATCAATCTCTCCTTGCACAAACTGGCTCTACAGAGGCAAGATGTCCACCTCATCATCATCCTCCGATTCCTCACCCCTTTCACTGTGTACATCCCCCTCCTCACAGATTATTAATTCGTCCCCACTGGAATCCACCATCTCAGATCCCTGTGTACTTTCTGGAGGCAATTGCTGCTGGTGAATGTCTCCACGGAGGAATTGATTATAATTCATTTTGATGAACATCATCTTCTCCACATTTTCTGGAAGTAACCTCATACGCCGATTGCTGACAAGGTGAGCGGCTGCACTAAACACTCTTTCGAAGTACACACTGGAGGGAGGGCAACTTAGGTAGAATAAAGCCAGTTTGTGCAAGGGCCTCCAAATTGCCTCTTTTTCCTGCCAGTATACGTACGGACTGTCTGACGTGCCTACTTGGATGCGGTCACTCATATAATCCTCCACCATTCTTTCAATGGTGAGAGAATCATATGCAGTGACAGTAGACGACATGTCAGTAATCGTTGGCAGGTCCTTCAGTCCGGACCAGATGTCAGCACTCGCTCCAGACTGCCCTGCATCACCACCAGCAGGTGGGCTCGGAATTCTTAGCCTTTTCCTCGCACCCCCAGTTGCGGGAGAATGTGAAGGAGGAGATGTTGACGGGTCACGTTCCGCTTGACTTGACAATTTTCTCACCAGCAGGTCTTTGAACCTCTGCAGACTTGTGTCTGCCGGAAAGAAAGATACAACGTAGGTTTTAAATCTAGGATCGAGCACGGTGGCCAAAATATAGTGCTCTGATTTCAACAGATTGACCACCCGTGAATCCTGGTTAAGCGAATTAAGGGCTCCATCCACAAGTCCCACATGCCTAGCGGAATCGCTCTGTTTTAGCTCCTCCTTCAATGTCTCCAGCTTCTTCTGCAAAAGCCTGATGAGGGGAATGACCTGACTCAGGCTGGCAGTGTCTGAACTGACTTCACGCAAGTTCAAAGGGTTGCAGAACCTTGCACAACGTTGAAATCATTCTCCACTGCACTTGAGTCAGGTGCATTCCCCCTCCTTTGCCTATATCGTGGGCAGATGTATAGGCTTGAATGGCCTTTTGCTGCTCCTCCATCCTCTGAAGCATATAGAGGGTTGAATTCCACCTCGTTACCACCTCTTGCTTCAGATGATGGCAGGGCAAGTTCAGGAATGTTTGGTGGTGCTCCAGTCTTCGGCACGCGGTGGCTGAATGCCGAAAGTGGCCCGCAATTCTTCGGGCCACCGACAGCATCTCTTGCACGCCCCTGTCGTTTTTTAAATAATTCTGCACCACCAAATTCAATGTATGTGCAAAACATGGGACGTGCTGGAATTTGCCCAGATGTAATGCACGCACAATATTGGTGGCGTTGTCCGATGTCACAAATCCCCAGGAGAGTCCAATTGGGGTAAGCCATTCTGCGATGATGTTCCTCAGTTTCCGGAAGAGGTTGTCAGCTGTGTGCCTCTTATGAAAAGCGGTGATACAAATCGTAGCCTGCCTAGGAATGAGTTGGCGTTTGCGAGTTGCTGCTACTGGTGCCGCCGCTGCTGTTCTTGCTGCGGGAGGCAATACATCTACCCAGTGGGCTGTCACAGTCATATAGTCCTGAGTCTGCCCTGCTCCACTTGTCCACATGTCCGTCGTTAAGTGGACATTGGGTACAACTGCATTTTTTAGGACACTGGTGACTCTTTTTCTGACGTCTGTGTACATTTTCGGTATCGCCTGCCTAGAGAAATGGAACCTAGATGGTATTTGGTACCGGGGACACAGTACCTCAATCAAGTCTCTAGTTGCCTCTGAATTAACGGTGGATACCGGAACCACGTTTCTCACCACCCAGGCTGCCAAGGCCTGAGTTATCCGCTTTGCAGCAGGATGACTGCTGTGATATTTCATCTTCCTTGCAAAGGACTGTTGGACAGTCAATTGCTTACTGGAAGTAGTACAAGTGGTCTTCCGACTTCCCCTCTGGGATGACGATCGACTCCCAGCAGCAACAACAGCAGCGCCAGCAGCAGTAGGCGTTACACTCAAGGATGCATCGGAGGAATCCCAGGCAGGAGAGGACTCGTCAGACTTGCCAGTGACATGGCCTGCAGGACTATTGGCTTTCCTGTGTAAGGTGGAAATTGACACTGAGGGAGTTGGTGGTGTGGTTTGCAGGAGCTTGGTTACAAGAGGAAGGTATTTAGTGGTCAGTGGACTGCTTCCACTGTCATACAAAGTTTTTGAACTTGTCACTGGCTTTTGATGAATGCGCTGCAGGTGACGTATAAGGGAGGATGTTCCGAGGTGGTTAACGTCCTTACCCCTACTTATTACAGCTTGACAAAGGCAACACACGGCTTGACACCTGTTGTCCGCATTTGTGTTGAAATAATTCCACACCGAAGAGGTGATTTTTTTGTATTTTGACCAGGCATGTCAATGGCCAT
Source organism: Pseudophryne corroboree (assembly GCF_028390025.1). Lineage (NCBI taxonomy): Eukaryota > Metazoa > Chordata > Amphibia > Anura > Myobatrachidae > Pseudophryne > Pseudophryne corroboree. The sequence goes on from NC_086447.1 coordinate 583,630,843, forward strand.
ATTCGTCCCACGGACAACAGGTGTCTCCCCGGGTGCCTGACTTAAACAAACCACCTCACCATCAGAATCCTCCTTGTCAATTTCCTCCCCAGCGCCAGCAACACCCATATACTCATCCTGGTGTACTTCAACAGAGACATCTTCAATTTGACTATTAGGAACTGGACTGCGGGTGTTCCTTCCAGCACTTGCAGGGGGCGTGCAAATGGTGGAAGGCGCAAGCTCTTCCCGTCTAGTGTTGGGAAGGTCAGGCATCGCAACCGACACAATTGGACTCTCCTTGGGGATTTGTGATTTAGAAGAACGCACAGTTCTTTGTTGTGCTTTTGCCAGCTTAAGTCTTTTCATTTTTCTAGCGAGAGGATGAGTGCTTCCATCCTCATGTGAATCTGAACCACTAGCCATGAACATAGGCCAGGGCCTCAGCCGTTCCTTGCCACTCCGTGTCGTAAATGGCATATTGGCAAGTTTACGCTTCTCATCAGATGCTTTCAATTTTGATTTTTGGGTAATTTTACTGAACTTTTGTTTTTTGGATTTTACATGCTCTCTACTATGACATTGGGCATCCGCCTTGGCAGACGACGTTGATGCCATTTCATCGTCTCGGCCATGACTAGTGGCAGCAGCTTCAGCACGAGGTGGAAGTGGATCTTGATCTTTCCCTATTTTAACCTCCACATTTTTGTTCTCCATTTTTTAATGTGTGGAATTATATGCCAGTATCAATAGCAATGGCCTACTACTATATATACTGCGCACAACTGAAATGCACCACAGGTATGGATGGATAGTATACTTGACGACACAGAGGTAGGTACAGCAGTGGCCTACTGTACCGTAATCCTATATATTATATACTGGTGGTCAGCAAACTGTGCAAAACTGAAATGCACCACAGGTATGGATGGATAGTATACTTGACGACACAGAGGTAGGTACAGCAGTGGCCTTCTGTACCGTACTCCTATATATTATATACTGGTGGTCAGCAAAATTATGCACTGTACTCCTACTATATACTACAATGCAGCACAGATATGGAGTGTTTTTCAGGCAGACAACGTATACTGGTGGTCACTGGTCAGCAAAACTCTGCACTGTACTCCTCCTATATAATACTGCTGGTCCCCAGTCCCCACAATAAAGCAGTGTGAGCACAGATATATGCAGCACACTGAGCACAGATATGGAGTGTTTTTCAGGCAGACAACGTATACTGGTGGTCACTGTCAGCAAAACTCTGCACTGTACTCCTCCTATATAATATACTGGTGGTCCCCAGTCCCCACAATAAAGCAGTGTGAGCACAGATATATGCAGCACACTGAGCACAAATATGGAGTGTTTTTCAGGCAGACAACGTATACTGGTGGTCACTGTCAGCAAAACTCTGCACTGTACTCCTCCTATATAATACAGCTGCTCCCCATTCCCCACAATTAAGCAGTGTGAGCACAGATATATGCAGCACACTGAGCACAGATAAGGAGCGTTTTTTTCAGGCAGAGAACGGATAAAACTGGTGGTCACTAATCAGCAAAACTCTGCACTGTACTCCTCCTATATTAATAATACAGCTGCTCCCCAGTCCCCACAATTAAGATATAAGCAAGCACAAATATTTGCATCAACAATGAATAAACGGAGAGGACGCCAGCCACGTCCTCTCCCTAACATTTCCAATGCACGAGTGAAAATGGCGGCGACGCGCAGCTGCTTATATAGAATCCGAATCTCGCGAGAATCCGACAGCGGGATGATGACGTTCGGGCGCGCTCGGGTTAACCGAGCCATACGGGAGAATCCGAGTATGCCTCGGACCCGTGTAAAATGGGTGAAGTTCGGGGGGGTTCGGTTTCCGAGGAACCGAACCCGCTCATCACTAGTTTAGATGGCCTTTCAGTTCCCAGTCTGTTTCGAAGCTTCTAATGAACTAAACTAAGAGAAGAAAAAATACTTTCTACACTAGCTGAAGATGATTGAGCAGTCAGAAGTTGTTCAATAATGGGAATTACATTAGGTTTTGAATTGAAATAAACATAAAGATTAAACCATGACGTCTTTTTCTGTGTATTGCCTGTTTAATGTGTTGGTGTTGTTTACTCTTTAAGACTGTGAGTGTTAACTGTGTTTTTTTCCTGTCCTATGGGAATGTAGGGGGAGAAGCTTGATGCTAGTCAGATTTAGCACCTCTCTTATCTGAATCACCTTCCTACTGTATATCTTTATTGTGTGTATGATTTACTGCATTGGTTCAGCTTACTTAGATGAAGACCATGGAATAATACCAGGGATTCCCTTACAATAGGCTTTTTTTAAGAAGTCACGGTGCTGTGCCTGTAGTCACAGCATATTAAATAAAACCAGAGTGGTTTTAAAAAACAAACAAGGTGGTTTAAACTAGAGATGTGCACTTGAAATTTTTCGGGTTTTGTGTTTTGGTTTTGGGTTCGGTTCCGCGGCCGTGTTTTGGGTTCGACCGCGTTTTGGCAAAACCTCACCGAATTTTTTTTGTCGGATTCGGGTGTGTTTTGGATTCAGGTGTTTTTTTCAAAAAACACTAAAAAACAGCTTAAATCATAGAATTTGGGGGTAATTTTGATCCCAAAGTTTTATTAACCTCAAAAACCATAATTTCCACTCATTTTTAGTCTATTCTGAATACCTCACACCTCACAATATTATTTTTAGTCCTAAAATTTGCACCGAGGTCGCTGAATGACTAAGCTAAGCGACCCTAGTGGCCGACACAAACACCTGGCCCATCTAGGAGTGGCACTGCAGTGTCACGCAGGATGGCCCTTCCAAAAAACACTCCCCAAACAGCACATGACGCAAAGAAAAAAAGAGGCGCAATGAGGTAGCTGTGTGAGTAAGATAAGCGACCCTAGTGGCCAACACAAACACCTGGCCCATCTAGGAGTGGCACTGCAGTGTCACGCAGGATGGCCCTTCCAAAAAACACTCCCCAAACAGCACATGACGCAAAGAAAAAAAGAGGCGCAATGAGGTAGCTGTGTGAGTAAGATAAGCGACCCTAGTGGCCGACACAAACACCTGGCCCATCTAGGAGTGGCACTGCAGTGTCACGCAGGATGGCCCTTCCAAAAAAACACTCCCCAAACAGCACATGACGCAAAGAAAAAAAGAGGCGCAATGAGGTAGCTGTGTGAGTAAGATAAGCGACCCTAGTGGCCGACACAAACACCTGGCCCATCTAGGAGTGGCACTGCAGTGTCACGCAGGATGGCCCTTCCAAAAAACACTCCCCAAACAGCACATGACGCAAAGAAGAAAATAAGATGCGCAATGAGGTAGCTGTGTGAGTAAGCTAAGCGACCCTAGTGGCCGACACAAACACCTGGCCCATCTAGGAGTGGCACTGCAGTGTCACGCAGGATGGCCCTTCCAAAAAACACTCCCCAAACAGCACATGACGCAAAGAAAAAAAGAGGCGCAATGAGGTAGCTGTGTGAGTAAGATAAGCGACCCTAGTGGCCGACACAAACACTTGGCCCATCTAGGAGTGGCACTGCAGTGTCACGCAGGATGGCCCTTCCAAAAAACACTCCCCAAACAGCACATGACGCAAATAAAAATGAAAGAAAAAAGAGGTGCAAGATGGAATTGTCCTTGGGCCCTCCCACCCACCCTTATGTTGTATAAACAGGACATGCACACTTTAACCAACCCATCATTTCAGTGACAGGGTCTGCCACATGACTGTGACTGAAATGACGGGTTGGTTTGGACCCCCACCGAAAAAGAAGCAATTAATCTCTCCTTGCACAAACTGGCTCTACAGAGGCAAGATGTCCACCTCATCATCATCCTCCGATATATCACCGTGTACATCCCGCTCCTCACAGATTATCAATTCGTCCCCACTGGAATCCACCATCTCAGCTCCCTGTGTACTTTGTGGAGGCAATTGCTGCTGGTCAATGTCTCCACGGAGGAATTGATTATAATTCATTTTAATGAACATCATCTTCTCCACATTTTCTGGAAGTAACCTCGTACGCCGATTGCTGACAAGGTGAGCGGCGGCACTAAACACTCTTTCGGAGTACACACTTGTGGGAGGGCAACTAAGGTAGAATAAAGCCAGTTTGTGCAAGGGCCTCCAAATTGCCTCTTTTTCCTGCCAGTATAAGTACGGACTGTCTGACGTGCCTACTTGGATGCGGTCACTCATATAATCCTCCACCATTCTTTCAATGGGGAGAGAATCATATGCAGTGACAGTAGACGACATGTCCGTAATCGTTGTCAGGTCCTTCAGTCCGGACCAGATGTCAGCATCAGCAGTCGCTCCAGACTGCCCTGGATCACCGCCAGCGGGTGGGCTCGGAATTCTGAGCCTTTTCCTCGCACCCCCAGTTGCGGGAGAATGTGAAGGAGGAGATGTTGACAGGTCGCGTTCCGCTTGACTTGACAATTTTGTCACCAGCAGGTCTTTGAACCCCAGCAGACTTGTGTCTGCCGGAAAGAGAGATCCAAGGTAGGTTTTAAATCTAGGATCGAGCACGGTGGCCAAAATGTAGTGCTCTGATTTCAACAGATTGACCACCCGTGAATCCTGGTTAAGCGAATTAAGGGCTCCATCCACAAGTCCCACATGCCTAGCGGAATCGCTCCCTTTTAGCTCCTCCTTCAATGCCTCCAGCTTCTTCTGCAAAAGCCTGATAAGGGGAATGACCTGACTCAGGCTGGCAGTGTCTGAACTGACTTCACGTGTGGCAAGTTCAAAAGGTTGCAGAACCTTGCACAACGTTGAAATCATTCTCCACTGCGCTTGAGACAGGTACATTCCACCTCCTATATCGTGCTCAATTGTATAGGCTTGAATGGCCTTTTGCTGCTCCTCCAACCTCTGAAGCATATATAGGGTTGAATTCCACCTCGTTACCACTTCTTGCTTCAGATGATGGCAGGGCAGGTTCAGGCGTTTTTGGTGGTGCTCCAGTCTTCTGTACGTGGTGCCTGTACGCCGAAAGTGTCCCGCAATTCTTCTGGCCACCGACAGCATCTCTTGCACGCCCCTGTCGTTTTTTAAAAAATTCTGCACCACCAAATTCAAGGTATGTGCAAAACATGGGACGTGCTGGAATTTGCCCATATTTAATGCACACACAATATTGCTGGCGTTGTCCGATGCCACAAATCCACAGGAGAGTCCAATTGGGGTAAGCCATTCCGCGATGATCTTCCTCAGTTGCCGTAAGAGGTTTTCAGCTGTGTGCGTATTCTGGAAACCGGTGATACAAAGCGTAGCCTGCCTAGGAAAGAGTTGGCGTTTGCGAGATGCTGCTACTGGTGCCGCCGCTGCTGTTCTTGCGGCGGGAGTCCATACATCTACCCAGTGGGCTGTCACAGTCATATAGTCCTGACCCTGCCCTGCTCCACTTGTCCACATGTCCGTGGTTAAGTGGACATTGGGTACAACTGCATTTTTTAGGACACTGGTGAGTCTTTTTCTGACGTCCGTGTACATTCTCGGTATCGCCTGCCTAGAGAAGTGGAACCTAGATGGTATTTGGTAACGGGGGCACACTACCTCAAGAAATTGTCTAGTTCCCTGTGAACTAACGGCGGATACCGGACGCACGTCTAACACCAACATAGTTGTCAAGGCCTCAGTTATCCGCTTTGCAACAGGATGACTGCTGTGATATTTCATCTTCCTCGCAAAGGACTGTTGGACAGTCAATTGCTTGGTGGAAGTAGTAAAAGTGGGCTTACGACTTCCCCTCTGGGATGACCATCGACTCCCAGCAGCAACAACAGCAGCGCCAGCAGCAGTAGGCGTTACACGCAAGGATGCATCAGAGGAATCCCAGGCAGGAGAGGACTCGTCAGAATTGCCAGTGACATGGCCTGCAGGACTATTGGCATTCCTGGGGAAGGAGGAAATTGACACTGAGGGAGTTGGTGGGGTGGTTTGCGTGAGCTTGGTTACAAGAGGAAGGGATTTACTGGTCAGTGGACTGCTTCCGCTGTCACCCAAAGTTTTTGAACTTGTCACTGACTTATTATGAATGCGCTGCAGGTGACGTATAAGGGAGGATGTTCCGAGGTGGTTAACGTCCTTACCCCTACTTATTACAGCTTGACAAAGGCAACACACGGCTTGACAAATGTTGTCCGCATTTCTGGTGAAATACTTCCACACCGAAGAGCTGATTTTTTTTGGTATTTTCACCAGGCATGTCAATGGCCCTATTCCTCCCACGGACAACAGGTGTCTCCCCGGGTGCCTGACTTAAACAAACCACCTCACCATCAGAATCCTCCTTGTCAATTTCCTCCCCAGCGCCAGCAACACCCATATCCTCCTCATCCTGGTGTACTTCAACACTGACATCTTCAATCTGACTATCAGGAACTGGACTGCGGGTGCTCCTTCCTGCACTTGCAGGGGGCGTGCAAATGGTGGAAGGCGCATGCTCTTCACGTCCAGTGTTGGGAAGGTCAGGCATCGCAACCGACACAATTGGACTCTCCTTGTGGATTTGGGATTTCGAAGAACGCACAGTTCTTTGCGGTGCTTTTGCCAGCTTGAGTCTTTTCATTTTTCTAGCGAGAGGCTGAGTGCTTCCATCCTCATGTGAAGCTGAACCACTAGCCATGAACATAGGCCAGGGCCTCAGCCGTTCCTTGCCACTCCGTGTGGTAAATGGCATATTGGCAAGTTTACGCTTCTCCTCCGACAATTTTATTTTAGATTTTGGAGTCCTTTTTTTACTGATATTTGGTGTTTTGGATTTTACATGCTCTGTACTATGACATTGGGCATCGGCCTTGGCAGACGACGTTGCTGGCATTTCATCGTCTCGGCCATGACTAGTGGCAGCAGCTTCAGCACGAGGTGGAAGTGGATCTTGATCTTTCCCTAATTTTGGAACCTCAACATTTTTGTTCTCCATATTTTAATAGGCACAACTAAAAGGCACCTCAGGTAAACAAACAATGGAGATGGATGGATACTAGTATACTTATGGATGGACCAGCGACTGCCGACACAGAGGTAGCTACAGCCGTGGACTACCGTACTGTGTCTGCTGCTAATATAGACTGGATGATAATGAGATGAAATTAATATATATATATATATATATAATATCACTAGTACTGCAGCCGGACAGGTATATATATTTATTATGTAATGACTGATGACGGACCTGCTGGACACTGTCAGCTCAGCAGCACCGCAGACTGCTACAGTAAGCTACTATAGTAGTATGTATCAAGAAGAAAAAAAAAAAAAAAAAAACACGGGTAGGTGGTATACAATTATGGATGGACCAGCGACTGCCGACACAGAGGTAGCTACAGCCGTGGACTACCGTACTGTGTCTGCTGCTAATATAGACTGGATGATAATGAGACGAAATTAATATATATATATATAATATCACTAGTACTGCAGCCGGACAGGTATATATATTTATTATGTAATGACTGATGACGGACCTGCTGGACACTGTCAGCTCAGCAGCACCGCAGACTGCTATAGTAAGCTACTATAGTAGTATGTATCAAGAAGAAAGGAAAAAAAAAAACCACGGGTAGGTGGTATACAATTATGGATGGACCAGCGACTGCCGACACAGAGGTAGCTACAGCCGTGGACTACCGTACTGTGTCTGCTGCTAATATAGACTGGATGATAATGAGATGAAATTAATATATATATATATAATATCACTAGTACTGCAGCCGGACAGGTATATATATTTATTATGTAATGACTGATGACGGACCTGCTGGACACTGTCAGCTCAGCAGCACCGCAGACTGCTACAGTAAGCTACTATAGTAGTATGTATCAAGAAGAAAGAAAAGAAAAAAAACACGGGTAGGTGGTATACAATTATGGATGGACCAGCGACTGCCGACACAGAGGTAGCTACAGCCGTGGACTACCGTACTGTGTCTGCTGCTAATATAGACTGGATGATAATGAGATGAAATTAATATATATATATATATATAATATCACTAATACTGCAGCCGGACAGGTATATATATTTATTATGTAATGACTGATGACGGACCTGCTGGACACTGTCAGCTCAGCAGCACCGCAGACTGCTACAGTAAGCTACTATAGTAGTATGTATCAAGAAGAAAGAAAGAAAAAAAAACCACGGGTAGGTGGTATACAATTATGGATGGACCAGCGACTGCCGACACAGAGGTAGCTACAGCCGTGGACTACCGTACTGTGTCTGCTGCTAATATAGACTGGATGAAATTAATATATATATATATATAATATCACTAGTACTGCAGCCGGACAGGTATATATATTTATTATGTAATGACTGATGACGGACCTGCTGGACACTGTCAGCTCAGCAGCACCGCAGACTGCTACAGTAAGCTACTATAGTAGTATGTATCAAGAAGAAAGAAAAAAAAAAAACACGGGTAGGTGGTATACAATTATGGATGGACCAGCGACTGCCGACACAGAGGTAGCTACAGCCATGGACTACCGTACTGTGTCTGCTGCTAATATAGACTGGATGATAATGAGATGAAATTAATATATATATATATATATATAATATCACTAGTACTGCAGCCGGACAGGTATATATATTTATTATGTAATGACTGATGACGGACCTGCTGGACACTGTCAGCTCAGCAGCACCGCAGACTGCTACAGTAAGCTACTATAGTAGTATGTATCAAGAAGAAAAAAAAAAAAAAACACGGGTAGGTGGTATACAATTATGGATGGACCAGCGACTGCCGACACAGAGGTAGCTACAGCCGTGGACTACCGTACTGTGTCTGCTGCTAATATAGACTGGATGATAATGAGATGAAATTAATATATATATATATAATATCACTAGTACTGCAGCCGGACAGGTATATATATTTATTATGTAATGACTGATGACGGACCTGCTGGACACTGTCAGCTCAGCAGCACCGCAGACTGCTACAGTAAGCTACTATAGTAGTATGTATCAAGAAGAAAGAAAAGAAAAAAAACACGGGTAGGTGGTATACAATTATGGATGGACCAGCGACTGCCGACACAGAGGTAGCTACAGCCGTGGACTACCGTACTGTGTCTGCTGCTAATATAGACTGGATGATAATGAGATGAAATTAATATATATATATATATATAATATCACTAATACTGCAGCCGGACAGGTATATATATTTATTATGTAATGACTGATGACGGACCTGCTGGACACTGTCAGCTCAGCAGCACCGCAGACTGCTACAGTAAGCTACTATAGTAGTATGTATCAAGAAGAAAGAAAGAAAAAAAAACCACGGGTAGGTGGTATACAATTATGGATGGACCAGCGACTGCCGACACAGAGGTAGCTACAGCCGTGGACTACCGTACTGTGTCTGCTGCTAATATAGACTGGATAAAATTAATATATATATATATATAATATCACTAGTACTGCAGCCGGACAGGTATATATATTTATTATGTAATGACTGATGACGGACCTGCTGGACACTGTCAGCTCAGCAGCACCGCAGACTGCTACAGTAAGCTACTATAGTAGTATGTATCAAGAAGAAAGAAAAAAAAAAAACACGGGTAGGTGGTATACAATTATGGATGGACCAGCGACTGCCGACACAGAGGTAGCTACAGCCATGGACTACCGTACTGTGTCTGCTGCTAATATAGACTGGATGATAATGAGATGAAATTAATATATATATATATATATAATATCACTAGTACTGCAGCCGGACAGGTATATATATTTATTATGTAATGACTGATGACGGACCTGCTGGACACTGTCAGCTCAGCAGCACCGCAGACTGCTACAGTAAGCTACTATAGTAGTATGTATCAAGAAGAAAAAAAAAAAAAACCACGGGTAGGTGGTATACAATTATGGATGGACCAGCGACTGCCGACACAGAGGTAGCTACAGCCGTGGACTACCGTACTGTGTCTGCTGCTAATATAGACTGGATGATAATGAGATGAAATTAATATATATATATATAATATCACTAGTACTGCAGCTGGACAGGTATATATATTTATTATGTAATGACTGATGACGGACCTGCTGGACACTGTCAGCTCAGCAGCACCGCAGACTGCTACAGTAAGCTACTATAGTAGTATGCATCAAGAAGAAAGAAAAAAAAAAAAACACGGGTAGGTGGTATACAATTATGGATGGACCAGCGACTGCCGACACAGAGGTAGCTACAGCCGTGGACTACCGTACTGTGTCTGCTGCTAATATAGACTGGATGATAATGAGATGAAATTAATATATATATATATAATATCACTAGTACTGCAGCCGGACAGGTATATATATTTATTATGTAATGACTGATGACGGACCTGCTGGACACTGTCAGCTCAGCAGCACCGCAGACTGCTACAGTAAGCTACTATAGTAGTATGTATCAAGAAGAAAGAAAAAAAAAACACGGGTAGGTGGTATACAATTATATATATATTATATACAATTATATATATATATATATATATATATATATATATTTAACTGGTGGTGATTAATTAAACTGGTGGTCAGGTCACTGGTCACACTATCAGCAACTTGCAAGTAGTACTCCTAAGCAGACAATCACAATATATATACTGGTGGTCAGTGTGGTCACAATGGCAGTGTGGCACTCTGGCAGCAAAAGTGTGCACTGTACGTTAAAATATGTACTCCTGCTCTCAGACTCTAACTGCTCCCCACTGTCTCCCCCACAAGTCAGATATACAGTCACACTATCACTTCAGCAAGTAGTAGTACTCCTCCTAATGCTCCCCAAAATTACTAAAGTAAATACTGTGTCTCTCTCTACTCTAGTCTCACTCTCTTCTCTATAAACGGAGAGGACGCCAGCCACGTCCTCTCCCTATCAATCTCAATGCACGTGTGAAAATGGCGGCGACGCGCGGCTCCTTATATAGAATCCGAGTCTCGCGATAGAATCCGAGCCTCGCGAGAATCCGACAGCGGGATGATGACGTTCGGGCGCGCTCGGGTTAACCGAGCAAGGCGGGAAGATCCGAGTCGCTCGGACCCGTGTAAAAAAACATGAAGTTCGGGCGGGTTCGGATTCCGAGGAACCGAACCCGCTCATCTCTAGTTTAAACCAGCCAACCCTGCGGCATGGACATATCTTATAACCATTTCATCTTGGATGTCATCTCACCACCACAAACTTAATATTTCCAAAGCAGAGTTAATTATATTTCCACTGGCCAATAGTAGTTACCAACCTGATATCTCCATCACTGCTGAAAACTCGACAATCAATCCTACCCCAAAATCACGCTGCCTAGGTGTCATCCTTGACTCTGACCTATCCTCTGTTCCCCAAATTCAATCTGTCTCAAAATCATGTTACATGCATCTAAGAAACATATCCAAAATACGACCATACCTTACAGAAGACACTTCAAAATTTCTAATCCATGCACTGAGGGAGAGGGAGAACACTAAACTGTAGAAGGGGGCATTGGGCTGAATGAAGGGGCCCCGGTACATGACTTCTAGGATGGTAGGGGTTGATTAATATGCATGGGAGGGGCAGATAGCGGAGTGGGATTAATATTCATCATTTTCCGGTGGGATAAAAAACTAGAGAGTCCCATCTTTCAGGAGGTGCTGGGGACTTGGGGATCATAGTTCAGGAGCCAGAGCAACCCACCAACAAAAGTATAAAACTGTATACCAGGCGTGTGGAGCTGGAGCAGGGACCAGATGCTGGAAGGCTGGTATCTCTGGTACTGGGCACAGTACAGACACACTGCAAGTGTCCACCAAAAGAGGTGAGCTTTTGGAGTATACCCTCAGAAAAACTCTAAGTCAGACAGAACCTGAGATATCTGGCTGGGAAGAGCAATTAACAGGCTTGGATTGAGACCACTGTTTTGAAATCAGATATCTCTGGTTCCCCAGGGCAGATTTTCAAAAAGCGGGTAACCCTGAAAAAAGGGGACCCCCCTGCTATCAGCCTAGGGCCCTCATACTCCTGGGGCCCTTGGGCAACTGCCTATTGAGCCCATAGGAAAAGACAGCCCTGCTCACCACTACAATACATTCTAAATGCAGCTGCAATGCTAATCTTCCTCGCTAGACGTTCATCCTCTGTTGATCCACTCTGTCAGTCCCTCCATTGGTTACCTGTATACTCCCGTATTCAATATAAAATACTTTTACTCACACACAAGGCCATTAACCAAACTACATCTATGTACATCTCTTTGTATCTCAATATATATCCTGACCGGACCTCAGGGCCATTTTAAGCCAATTTGGCTCCCAGTGCGAGATTTAAAAATGCGCCCCCCCCCCCATTGCTATAAAAAAAATGCCCCCCCATAGCTATAAAAAGAAAAAGCATGCGCGCGCTCTCCTGACAAGGGGGGCATGGCCTGATTAAAATGGGTGTGGTCTCATTAAAGTGGGCGTGGCCTCATCGGATATCATCATGGCCACCACAGGGAAAAAATAAATAAATAAAAAAGTCCCCATTTTACACATTACAGCAGGCAAGTGTCCCCATTTTACACAGTATGGCAGGCAGGTGTTCCCATTTTACACAGCGCGGCAGGCAGGTGTCCCCCTTTTACACAGCGCGGCAGGCAGGTGCCCCCATTTTACACAGTGCAGCAGGCAGGTGTCCCCATTTTACACAGCGCGGCAGGCAGGTGTCCCCATTTTACACAGTGCGGCAGGCAGGTGTCCCCATTTTACACAGTACGGCAGGCAGGTGTCCCCATTTTACACAGTATGGCAGGCAGGTGTCCCCATTTTACACAGTGCGGCAGGCAAGAGTCCCCATTTTACACAGTATGGCAGGCAGGTGTCCCCATTTTACACAGCGCAGCAGGCAGGTGTCCCCATTTTACACAGCTCGGCAGGCAGGTGTCCCCATTTTACACAGTACGGCAGGCAGGTGTCCCCATTTTACACAGCGCGGCAGGCAGGTGTCCCCATTTTACACAGCGCGGCAGGCAGGTGTCCCCATTTTACACAGCGCGGCAGGCAGGTGTCCCCATTTTACACAGCGCGGCAGGCAGGTGTCCCCATTTTACACAGCGCGGCAGGCAGGTGTCCCCATTTTACACAGCACGGCAGGCAGGTGTCCCAATTTTACACAGTATGGCAGGCAGGTGTCCGCATTTTACATAGTATGGCAGGCAGGTGTCCCCATTTTACACAGTGAGGCAGGCAAGAGTCCCCATTTTACACAGTATGGCAGGCAGGTGTCCCCATTTTACACATTACGGCAGGCAGGTGTCCCCATTTTACACATTACGGCCGGCAGGTGTCCCCATTTTACACAGCATGGCAGGCAGGTGTCCCCATTTTACACAGTACGGCAGGCAGGTGTCCCCATTTTACACAGTATGGCAGGCAGGTGTCCCCATTTTACACAGTGCGGCAGGCAGGTGTCCCCATTTTACACAGTGCGGCAGGCAGGTGTCCCCATTTTACACAGTGTGGCAGGCAGGTGTCCCCATTTTACACAGTGAGGCAGGCAGGTGTCCCCATTTTACACAGTGCGGCAGGCAGGTGCCAAGTGGGGGGGAATGAAGGGAGAGAGAGAGAGAGAGAGAGAGAGAGAGATACTACTTACATAGAGGATCTTCCCGCTCTTCGGGTCCGGCCGCCTCACGTCCCTCGCGCCGGCCGCCTCCTCCTTCCAGGCTTATCTCCTCTCCTCCCTCTTCCTGAGCACTCCTGCTCGGGGGCAGGGTTTCACGGAATGACGCGATTGCGTCGCGACGCCACGACACAAACGCATCATTCCGCAAAACTCTGCCCCCCGAGCAGGAGTGCTCGGGAAGAGGGAGGAGAGGAGATAAGGACACACAAAGTGCTGCGGCGGGCGCCCCGTGCGGTTGCACGGCGCGCCCGCCACTAGAAACGGCACTGCCTGACATCTTCGCTCTTCATAAGATCTTCGTCTCTCAACCACGCTCATTATTTGCTCCCATTCATGATTGCAGGACTTTCTACGGGCTGCACCCACTCAGTGGAATTCCCTACCACGCACAATCGGACTCTCTCCTAGTCTCCAAACCTTCAAACGTTCCCTGAAAACTCACCTCTTTGGGGCTAGCTTATCACATTCCAGAACCACTTTTCTCTTTATTCACTCTTACAATCCTCCTGACCCCAGGCCAACATCACTCTGTGACCTTATCACACAGCCCACCGAGAACCTTTGAAATCTGGTGAACAATTATGCAATGGATAGCACCTATCCATGTGTATCAATACCTTTTTCTCTTACGTCCTAGAGGATGCTGGGGTCCACATTAGTACCATGTGGTATAGACGGGTCCACCAGGATCCATTGGCACTTTAAGAGTTTGAGAGTGTTGGCTGGCTCCTCTCTCTATGCCCCTCCTACCAGACTCAGTTTAGGAGGCTGCTGGCAACAGCCTCCCTGCAGCGAGGAACTAAGGGAAGGAGCAGTGTCCGCCCTGCGGGGTCTGAGTCACTGTCTCCGCTGACTGGACACTGAGCACCAGAGGGGTCGGATCGCTCCCTGCCACAGGGGATCGCTCACCCCAGCAGCATGCCGCCACCCCCTTACAGAGCTGAAGAAGTGGCGAGTGAGACACTGACCCCCCTAGCAAGCAGGGGGCCGGTGTGAAGTTGGCGGCAGCGGGGAGGGAGCGTAGTATTAACTGCACTCCTGGGAAGGCTCAGCGGTACATGGTGCGGTGCTGTGAGGGGCGCTCTGGGCCAGCGCTTACCCCCTACACTGGTCCAGAAGCCTGTCGGGGTCCTCGGATCTCAGCCAGCACTAATTCCTCAGGCCAGTATAATCTTTGAAGAGCGGGAAGACAGCGCCATTAAGGGGACGGAGCTTTTCCTCAGAGTGGACCCAGCAGCGTTTCAGCACCATTTTCCTGCCTGCATAGCGCTGAGAAGGAGAATCAGGTCCCTCCACAGCAACTCCAGCTATCTGTAAACGGTACCAGGGGGTTGTAGAAGGGGGGGAGGCTGTAATAAGACTGTGTGTCCTATTAAGGTGCACAATCAGCGCTGATAAGGGGTCTCCCTTTGGTAAAAGCGCTGTGTGTGGGTTGACTCCAATCTCTGTGTCTCTCTTGCCATTCTTGGGGATAACACTCTGTCTGCCCTCACCTGTGTGAGTGTAGAGTGTTTGGTGGTCTCCTTTAGCTATGTCCAGGAACACTGTGTCATATGCTGCAGAGGATTTGTCCTCCCAGTATGATCCCATTCCATGTAATCAGGATAGCACTGGTTTAGCACAGATACCAGCAAGGGAGCCTGAGTGGATTTCCTCTATCAAATCGTGGATTTTTCAGATTTCTGACAAGGTTGCAAGTAATGAATCTGCAACCCAGGTATTACAGAGCTCTATGGCAGTATGGACGGTTTCTGGTACCTCAGGACGCTCCGCTTTATACCCCCATAAGCGTGCGCTTGTGCATGTCACACAAGATGACACAGATACTGATACTGAAACCACAGACGGTAATGGGGATGTGTCGTGGGGGTCCGCATCTCTTGCAAAAGGGGTGTAATTGATGATAGAGGCTATCAAGGATGTGTTGAATATTAATGATACCACACCTGACAAGGTTGAGGAGGCCTTTTTCACTGAAAATAAAAAAGCCTCGCTAACCTTCTCTGCGTCAAAGGAATTGGATGCTATATTTGAGAAAGCATGGGAAAACCCTGAGAAAAAATTCCAGATCCCTAAACGGGTACAGGTGGCGTTTCCTTTCCCTGAGGAGGATAGAAAAAAATGGGAAAACCCGACGATTGTTGACGCATCTGTGTCCAGACTCTCAAAGAAGGTGGTTTTACCTGTTCCAGGATCTAACGCCTTATAGGAGCCGGCTGATCGGAAAATTGATAACACACTTAAATCAACGTACATTACTTCAGGGGCCATATTACGTCTCACTATTGCTAGTGCATAGATTGCAAAGGCTATAGTAAAGTGGTCGGCTACCTTACTTGAGGATTTGGATACGATGGATATGGATGATGTTGCATTATTTTTACCCAACATACATGATTCAGCAGGTTTTATGGTAGAATCCATGAAAGACCTGGGTTCCATGGCTGCGGGAATATCTTCCATGTCTGTTTCAGCTCGTCGGGGACTGTGGCTGCACCAGTGGTCGGCCGACGCGGAATCCAGAAATGTGTGGAGTCCCTACCCTATACAGGTCAGGCTCTCTTTGGGGAATCTCTGGACACGTGGATATCCACGGCTACTGCGGGTAAGTCTCCGTTTCCCTCAGCAGCACCTGCTCCGAAGAAATCCTTCTCTTCATCTGCAACACAGTCCTTTTGGCCTAACAAGCCTAGAAAGGCCAGGCCGTCCAATACCTTCTTTAGGGGAGGTCGAGTTAAGTCCAAGAAACCTGCCGCTGCAGGTTCCCAGGAACAAAAGCCTGCTTCAGGTACACCAAAGTCCTCCGCATGACGGTGGACCGCACGGCCTGGAGGTGGAGCCAGTGGGAGCCAGACTCAGACAATTCAGTCACGTCTGGGTATCGTCCGGCCTGGATCCCTGGGTGATAGATATTATATCCCAGGAATACAGGCTGCAATTTCAAAGTCTCCCTCCTCATCGTTTTTTCAAATCAGGCTTGCCAGCTCTGTTGGCAGACAGCACTGTATTACAAGAAGCTGTCCAAAAGCTGGTGGAGGCACAGGTCATTGTGTCAGTTCCTCCTCCTGCGCAGGCCACAGGTTACTATTCAAACCTTTTCGTGGTACCGAAACCGGATGGTTCGGTCAGGCCCATTCTGAACCTAAAATCATTGAACCCCTTTCTAAAGGAGTTCAAGTTCAAGATGGAGTCTCTCAGGGTGGTGATATCAGGTCTGGAAGAAGGGGAATTCCTGGTATCCCTGGATATCAAGGAGGCGTACCTCCACATTCCGATATGGCTGCCGCATCAGGCTTATCTCCGGTTCGCATTGCTGGACTGTCATTTCCAGTTCCAGGCCCTGCCATTCGGCCTCTCCACAGCACCGAGGGTGTTTACCAAGGTGATTGCAGAAATGATGGTTCTCCTCCACAAACAAGGGGTGAACATCATTCCATATCTGGACGATCTGCTGATAAAGGTATCGTCCAAGGAGAAGCTGCTGCATTCCATTGTTCTCACAACACGCCTCCTCAAGAGTCATGGTTGGATTCTGAACCTTCCAAAGTCACATTTGGAACCAACCCAGAGGTTGTCCTTTCTGGGAATGATCCTGGACACGGAAGTGCAGAAGGTGTTTCTTCCGCATGAAAAGGCGTTGGTAATACAGACTATGGTCCGGGATGTCCTGAAGCCAGCTCGGTTGTCGGTTCATCAATGCCTTCGCCTGTTGGGAAAGATGGTGGCCTCTTACGAGGCACTCCAGTATGGGAGGTTCCACACTCGGACCTTCCAACTAGATCTTCTGGACAAGTGGTCAGGATCTCATCTCCACATGCACCAGAGAATTTGTCTGTTTCCGAAGGCCAGGATTTCGCTCCTCTGGTGGTTTCAATTACCTCACCTTCTGGAGGGCCGCAGGTTTGGGATTCAGGATTGGGTCCTTCTAACCACGGATGCGAGCCTTCGGGGCTGGGGAGCAGTCACTCAAGGAGTAACTTTCCAAGGACGGTGGTCAAGCCTGGAAGCCGGCCTGCCCATCAACATCCTGGAACTAAGAGCCGTCTACAACAGTATTCTTCAGGTGGCCCCTCTTCTAAGAAATCGGGCCATTCAAGTGCAGTCGGACAACGTAACAACAGTGGCTTACATAAACCGACGGGGCGGAATGAAGAGCAGAGCGGCAATGTCAGAGGTGACAAGAATACTCCTCTCAACAGAAGAACACGCATTGGCACTGTCAACCATCTTCATTCCGTGAGTAGACAACTGAGAAGCAGACTTCCTCAGCAGACACGATCTGCATCCAGGGGAGGTATTCAAGGAAATAACAGACCTTTGGGGATTACCACAAATAGACATGATGGCCTCTCGTCTCAACAAGAAGCTTCGGCGTTATTGTTCCAGGTCGAGGGACCCACAAGCAATTGGCAGTGGACGCCCTGGGGTCTCCGTTGGTGTTCCAGTCAGTGTACGTGTTTCCACCACTCCCACTCATCCCAAGAATCCTAAAGCTCATAAGGAGAACAAGGGTTCGAGCGATCCTCATTGCTCCAGACTGGCCAAGAAGGTCTTGGTACACGGACCTTCTGAATCTACTGCAAGAAGAACCGAGGCCTCTTCCTCTTCGGGAGGATCTGCTGCAGCAGGGGCCGTTTGCCTATCAAGACTTACTGCGGCTACGTTTGATGGCATGGAAGTTGAGCGCCTGATTCTTGCTCGGAAGGGCATTCTGAAGGAGGTTATTCCTACCCTGATACAGGCAAAGGGGTAACGTCTAAACATTACCATCGTATTTGGAACAACTCGGATGTTTTCTCCTCTTCCTGCAGGCAGGTGTGGATATGGGCCTGAAGTTGGGATCTGTGAAGGTCCAGATTTTGGCCCTCTCATCTTCTTCCAGAAACAATTGGCTGCCCTCCCTGAGGTTCAGACTTTTTTGAAGGGAGTTCTGCACATGCAACCTCCCTTTGTACAGCCTACAGCACCTTGGGACCTTAACGTGGTGCTGCAGTTCCTCCACTCGGATTGGTTTGAGCCTCTACAGGAGGTTGAGGTCAAATTTCTTACATGGAAGGCGGTAACGTTGTTGGCCTTAGCTTCTGCTAGACGCGTGTCCGAATTGGGGTCTTTATCCTGTAAAAGCCCTTACTTGATCTTCCATGAAGATAGAGCTGTGCTCCGGACACGTCAACAGTTTCTTCCGAAGGTTGTGTCGGCATTTCATATCAACCAACCTATTGTAGTGCCAGAAAGTCGGACTCTCTGTTTGTCCTATATGATCCCAAGAAAATTGGGTGTCCTGCTTCTATTATTTCTTGCTGGATTCGGTTCACTATCCAGCATGCTTATTCTATGGCAGGACTGCCGTGTCCAAGATCTGTTAAGGCCCACTCTACTCGTAAGGTGAGGTCTTCCTGGGCGGCTGCCCGGGGTGTCTCGGCAGTGCAACTTTGCCGAGCTGCAACTTGGTCTGGGTCGAACACGTTTGCAAAGTTTTACGAGTTCTATACTTTGGCATCTGATGATCTGAAATTCAGTCAATCAGTTCTGCAGGAGCCTCCGCACTCTCCCTCCCGTTCTGGGAGCTTTGGTACATCCCCATGGCACTAATGTGGACCCCAGCATCCTGTAGGACGTAAGAGAAAATAGGATTTTGGTTACCTACCGTAAATCCTTTTCTCGTAGTCTGTAGAGGATGCTGGGCGCCCGCCCAGCGCTTCATTTTCCTGCAACCATTATCTGGTTCAGTATAACTTTGTTTAGTTGTGTACTGCATTGTTACTTGGTAAGTAATGTTTCAGCTGTTGCTGAGTTTTTCAAGCTGGTTAGCTTGACGTGCCTTGTATGTGTGAGCTGGCATGAATCTCGCCACTATCTGTGTTAAATCCTTCTCTCGAAGATGTCCGTTTCCTCGGGCACAGTTTCTAGACTGAGTCTGGTAGGAGGGGCATAGAGGGAGATGCCAGCCCACACTCTTAAACTCTTAAAGTGCCAATGGCTCCTGGTGGACCCGTCTATACTCCATGGTACTAATGTGGACCCCAGCATCCTATACAGACTACGAGAAAAGGATTTACCGGTAGATAACCAAAATTCTATTTTCCCCTTAGATTGTAAGCTTGCGAGCAGAGCCTTCCTACCTTTATGACTGTTTATTATTACAGTTTTGTTATTACCCAGTTTTGTTTTATTATTGTTGTTTCCAACTGTAAAGCGCGATGGAATATGCTGCACTATATAAGAAACCGTTAATAAATAAATAAATAAATAAATAAATAAATAAATAACAGGTGCTGGGTATACGTTGCATACAGGCCCCTGGCTCCACTCAGAGAATGCACACCATCCACCTTCTCTCCTAAAGTGCTCCGCCTAAAACACAATAATATTGAAAGTGTATTGAGAGAGTTTGTACAATCATGTTACTTTGAACCAATTACAAACAATAATTTTCTGAGGACACAGTTACACATTCAGAAATCAACCAAAGATCTGCTGACTTGCACTGTTCAGTCCCTACCTTACTGTTTTACGTGGCATGGTCTGCGTGCTGTATATTGCCTTACAGTTTGATATATACTCTCTGGGGTATATCTACTAAATATACCAGTGGAGTGCAGTGAGGTCAGAGGCTGGTGAGGCACTGCAGCTATAATGTCCACCAAATCCCGCCGATGACCCCTACCGGCGCTGAGCCAATGCCCGCTACTGCACCCGAGCTGATGCCCGCTTCCCCCGCCACCGCCAATGGCTTACAAACTCACCCACCATCAACTCCCATGGCACCCTGCCACTAATTTGCATCTCAGTCTGACGCTGCCACTGCTGCCAATGCCCGCAGCCTGCCTGTTCATCAAACTTGTGATGAGCATTCGGCTAATATATTGTACATTTTAATAAAATAAAATATAAAAATTAGTGTTTGGGACAGGGGAGGCACATGAATGCAATTTTGGTGTCCAGGGCTTCTATTAACTTAATAGCACCGTGGGTGTGGCACTATTAAGTTAATGGAAGTCCTAGACAACAAAATAGCCAGCAATAGGTGACAGGCAGAGGGTGACGCCAGCGGGAGGGTGACAGCAGTGGGTGACAGGGAGAGGGTGACTCCAGGGAGAGGGTGACAGGAAAAGTGTGACGCCAGGGAGAGGGTGACAGGAAGAGCGTGACTTCAGGGTGACAGAGAGTGATGACAGGAACAGGGTGACAGTAGTGGGTAACAGGGAGAGGGTGACGCTAGGGAGAGGGTGACAGCAGTGGGTGATGCCAGGGAAAGGGTAACAGCAGCAGCAGTAGCAGTGGGTGAGAGTGTGATGGTAGAAGAAAAAGGTGATGGGAACAGGCAGTGACTGACAATTATATTGCTATTTACTTACTTGGACCTGGGCCTAGAAGTGCAGCGTGACTCCTCCTTTGGTGTTAGCTCCGGGGATCGCCAGTGACAAAAGCAGCCTAAACAGGAACCCGGGGTCAGAGAAGTAGTGAGAGAAGAGGGGAGGAGCGGTGGATCGTGTTCCTTCCACCCCACCTATGGCCAGACTGCACTCACTGATAGCAGCAGCTCATGATTGTAGTTACCGGTGATGGAATCTTCCGGAGTAGATCAGAGACAGGCAGTGGGGGAGTGAGGTAGAGGCGGGAGCAAGGTGTGGGACTGGGGTTCTCTGGCTGCGCGACACACAGGGGACTTTCTCTGCATACATTTCCCTGGCCGACGCCACTTCCCTCTACCGGGTCTGCCACAGTGCAGGGGGACGAACTACGGGATGGACTGGGGGATGGGTGGGCGGCTATGGCCGCATATAGTTTAATGTTACTATGACAAAAAATTTCCTAGAAAGACGCCCCCGAATCCACCACTGACCAATCACTTCTTCCTCAGTGAGAGGGGTGTGAGGCAGGCAACACCTAAAGGTCCTGGATGCTACCACCTGTCACTATATTCTCAATAAACTCGCTCCTCCTACACGTTTCAGATTGCTATGTCTTGAAGCGCATTAAAAAAAAAGATGCACAGATCTTTGTATATAAATATTTTTTTCTTTATGGGGAATAAAAAAAAAGGAAAGCTATACACATATACAGACTAGGAGAAAAAAGTTAACAAATGTGATTGCTTTTTTACGGACATCCATTATGAGCAATTCAATTTCTCTGCTCAGACACCCAAGAGCCACGGCAGAAGCATTTTCTCTTGCCGCTTTGGGAGAAGCGACGGAAAAAAAGTGAAAAGTCCATAGTATGGACGTCCAAACAAGAACTTTATATTGGTTTAGCTGGTTTGCGTGGCTATACCCAGTGCTTTCAGGTACGTTAAATACTAATGGGAGCCCAAACAGAGAAACAACTGAATTGCTCCGTCAGGCGTCCGACGGCCAACAGGAGGTGCCAAGCACAATAGAATCGTACTACCAGGGATATACTTACTAATGTTTGATATTGCAACCACAAAGAGTGAATACCGCATGTTCGCAAAGAGGGTGCTAATTGTCACAGTGGAATGAGTGTCACCCAGATTCAAGAAACTGGGTTTTTTAAAAGAGAGATCCACCCCACAAAAAGCGCACACAAATGCTTAGAATACAGATTCCTTTAAATATCACAGAATATTCCTCATTGGAGTTCACTCTGTATGAGTTGTTGTTCAGTACCTCAGAGGAAACAAAATAAATACACAAACATAGGGACTGATTCAGGTTGGATCGCAGAACGCAATCCAACCACAAAAATTACAAAAAAGATGAGGGGTAAATGTGCAGCGCCCGTCCTGCGCATGTGCCCGCATTTTCGGAAAGGGGCCGCAGAAAATGTGATCGCCTCTGCCTGTCAACGCATCGTTTCCTAGGCGGAGACGGAGAGTTGCGGGGATGGAGGCGACGTCATGGAAACAGGGGGCATGGTGTGGGTGTGATCGCGGTGGCTGCATGTGATGTCATCAGAAAAACGGCAGCGGGCCACCTGCCGGCGCAGCTTAATCTCTGCTATCAAGCAGAAAATGTGATGCAATAGCAATTTGTGCTTGATCGAGGGGGAGGCGGCGATCAGCACGCTGGGCGGCCATGCCCTGCAATGGGCGGCCCCCAGTATGTGTTCACAAGGATTGCAAATTCTGATAATTAGCAGAATTTATAATCCTTACTGAATCGGGCCCATAGTGTAATACTGATAACCGAATTCACAAACAGAAACATGTAGTGTTTCCCACTACATGTGGTTCCCAAATCATTTTGAGTCACTGCGTCATAGAGTATCAAAATTTTCTTCACGGCACCTCTACATCAAAATTTTCTTAACGTGAAATTCAGAAAAACATTAATTTCATTAAATTGTGATTAAAGATCATCCTTAGGGTCAGTTATGTGGTGAGGGACAGAATTTGCTTGTTTGTCCACATATGTTATGATGGGAATCCACCAGCACTGGTTTTACCTGTTACATTGGCCATAAATAATTTGAATACGTCCTGTGCAACCAACCCGGGGCACCCCTGCAACCCAGTTTGGGAATCGCTAACTTAGGGAATAGATGTTTTTATGAAGCTCATTTTGCAATAAGCCTTCTGCTGTTCCAGGACTTTAGCGCCATCTTCTTTCTTGGTCCAGTCATGTGCCGCTGCTCTCAGGACTCTGCTGCAGGTCAGACGTTGGTCCAACCCTATGAAGCAGGTCAGAGGTTCTGTACTGCAGATCACATCCAGCACTCGTTCAGCATTTTATTTTTACTGATTGGTTTTTAAATGAAAATTCGATTAAACCTGTATGACATTATCTCCACTCTAGTTATTTAGAATTTTAGTACTGTGTTTAGGTGGTCTCACAGCACTTGCATTTGTCTATTTTGCACTGAAACAAAGTCTGTATGATTGGAACCCTTACCACAGCCCAAAGTTATCACATCACTCCTGAGGTGTCAGTAATCCATGAAGCATACTTGCCTACTTTTGAAATCTAATTTCAGGGAGATTGTGTTAGCTGAATACACTGTGTGCGCGCAGTTGGGGGGGGGGGGGGGGGTGTCATGTCCAACCCCCAAAGGGTGTGTCTCCACCAATGGGCATATCTATTGCTACTCATTTTAGTGAATGGCAGATAATACGGAGAGCATTTTAGTGATCACCAGACAATAAGGAGAGCATTTTAATGACTACCAGACAATACTGAGAGCATTTTAATGACTGCCAGACAATACAGAGAGCATTGTAGTGACAACCAGACAATACAGAGAGCATTTTAGTGACCAGACAATATAGAGAGCATTTTAGGGATTGCTATACAATACCTAGAGCATTTTAGTGACTACCATACAATACTGGGAGCATTTTAATGACCACCATACAATACCTGGAGCATTTTAATGACTACCATACAATACTGAGAGCACTTTTTTTTACCACCAGGCAATATGGAAAGCATTTTAGTGACTACCATACAATACTGAGAGCATTTTAATGACCACCATACAATACCTAGAGCATTTTAGTCACTACCATACAACACTTTTGTGACCACTAGGCAATATGGAAAGCATTTTAGTGACTGCCAAACAACACTGAGAGCATTTTTATTAATAAAAATATACACAATGTGGCACCCCACTTCTGTAATTGAGACCATTAATACCCCCCCAATATGGACCCCATGCTGGATGCAGTGTGGATAAGCGAGGGAGCAATTTCTGGTGTATATAAATATATGCTGCCCCTTATGCTGTGCCAGAGACTCATTGGTGCTAGTGGACACTGAGGGATAGAGTATGACACGATGATATGGGAAGGGGGGGGGGGGGGGTGCGTAGTATCAGTGCACATGTATTACAGTGTCCATATGTGCATATGTGTCTTTATCAGCACTTCTGATATGCAGGACAATGTGGCACTGACCATTCTGACAACTGCAGCTATCGATTTCAACAGCTATAGCTGTTGTTGCTCCTCCACAGCACTGTCTCTGGCTATTGGCTCCGACAGAGATTGTGCTTAATCAAAACAATAAAAATACTTTTATTTTTAATAACCTGGGTGCCGCTGGTGGATTTCTGACCGGCATATGTGCACAATCCATGTACGCGCTGGCCAGAGCAGCCGAAGAGGGAGAGTGCACTTCGGAACACAGGTACCTTAACACTCTCCCTCTTCGGCAGACATTCTGGGACTTGCTTCGCTGCACTAAATGGATGGAGTAGGTCCTGCCAAATAATGTCAGAATGGCTCAATGATGATACATCTACCCATCAGTGCAGCTCCAGCAGCCAGCATGCTGGTAATGGAACGGCACCCCGTGCGTCAGCTACACAGGGTCTTGCGGCCACAGCAGGAAACATCCAGAACTTCTGAGGAGAGGAGATAAATAGGGGGACCCACGGCTTGTTACGGAGTGATGAGGCAGCTTTCTGATGGGACTGAGCTGCACACTGTGCACCTGTGACACAGTGGCCCCCAAATCTTGTGAGGTAGAGCCGCTGAGGAGGCTGCTAAGTTGAGTGGAGCTGTGCTGTAACCATGTTTGTGAAGCTGCCTGCATCTAAGGAACAGCAGCCAGGTGCAGGGTAACTGGAGGCGGACCCGGGAGGGACTGTATACTAAGTGCCTGCCTTCCCTCTGTGCCTCTCTGGGAAGGAGGCAGGAATTGGAGGCATAGTTTTCCAAGTAGGGTAGAGCCGGAGGCAGGCCCAGCATATCTGGACTTACACAGTCCAGATTTTTTGTGGGGGGACCCACAAAAGCCAGGAAGAAGAGCAGGGGCGTAGCTAGAACTTTGAGGGCCCCATAGCAACATTTTAAAGGGGCCCGTCCCAATTCTTCTAGAGAGACACCTCTCTGCAGCAGTAGTTGGTAATTTTATGCCCTGTAATAGTGCCCTAGTTAATTTTCTGAATCGTAGTAATGCTTAAGTTCACCCTATGTCCCATTTCAGAGCTGCCAGTACACATTATGCTGCACCGTATCCCCAATTCACATTATGATATATAGTGCTCCCCGTTCATATTGTGCCACATTACAGTGCCCCGGTTGATATTATATAACATTAAAATGCCCTCCAGTTAATTTTATATCACACTACAATGAGCAGGTCCAGGGACATACCTAGATATATAGCAGGCCCCAAGGAAATAGTTTGAAAGGACCCCTACGTACCACCCAATGGCGAAAAATATATATAACACATGTAACTTTGACAGGGAAGGTGGGCCCCTCTCAGCTTTAGGCTCCATAGCAGCTGCACTGCCTGCACCTATGGTAGCTACACCCTTGAGAAAGAGCAAGGTTGCACCTATGGTAGCTACACCCTTGAGGAAGAGCAAGATTTGTGGGGCAGTGGGAGGCTCAGGTAAAAAAACGGGAGACCCCCGCTGAATGGGGGAGAGTAGGCAGCTCTGCATTCAGGAAAAAATATCTGTGGCTATTTCCCTGAAAACACCCCTTTTTTAGGGGGGGGGGGGGTAGCTACAAATATTAAGTATTCCTGGAATATATGTAAGAGTGATCGCAGCAGATATCTCCAATACCTGCTGCGATCCTTCCATTCCCGCAGCAGCCACATCTCCCATAGCTATCTAGGGGCGATGCAATGCTGACAGATTATCAATATCCAGAATATGAAGCATTCCCAATATTGACCCATGCAAGCAGAGAGTTTCCCCGGAAGTGGCCTCTATGCATGTATTGTCAGCGTGACCGTGCACGAGCAGCAGCCCCTGTTCCTGCGGGTTCCAGACGATGCATCCAGCCAATATGATTGCATATTGCAATGCGATCTTGGGTGCTAACATCATGCCAAGATCGCATCGAATACCCAATCAATGATAAATGGGCCCTTTAGTGTTTTTAAAGTCAGGAACAATCATCACAGTGTCGCAGAATTGCCCATAATGCAAGTACAATGCAAATCTGAATTCTGTGTAAGGATGGGATGCACTTAAAAGGTGGAACACATTCCGCCACACATATCATCGCAATGGCACTAATCACATATGCACTAACATATGCGATTAGTACTGCAGAGGACAGCTCTTCCGATAAGAGCTGCCCTCTGCGATGTGCTCCCGTCACTGGACTTCCAGGTATCTGCCCTCGTGAGTCTGTCTGCGCACGTCAGCGGGGCATGCTGAAAGGGATCCGATCAGATCCCACTCACAGCACAGTGTGGAAAGAAGCCCATAGGTTTCTATAGGAAGCCCGTGCAGAGGGCTTAGTGCATATAGAAATGTGGTAAAAACCCAGAAAACTGGATTTTTACTGCATTTTTCCTTTACTACAGCCCGCACTGTGGGGCCCATTTATCAAAGTATATTTGCGGCTATATCCCCGAAAACACCTGTTTTCAGTGGTTAGCTGCAAATTTAAGGCATCTCCTGAATTAAGTAGGAGGGACCGCAGCAGGTATCTCTAATATCTGCTTCAATCCCTCCATTGCCGCATCCCCCTTAGGGGATGCAATGCTGCCAAATTTATCAATATCCACAATGCAAAGCATTCCCGATATTGGTCTCCTGAAGATGGCGGAAGCTCACTGTAACGTATGGCCTACTCACTGCACTTGTGGCCGGGCAGAGGTGTCCCTTGGAACCCTCCCCGGAAGTGGCCTCTATAGAGCATGGTCACATGTGACTGCAGACCCCACAGCAGCCATCTGAGCACATCTCAGAATCCAAGTGACTTTCTCACATATAAGACTACCTACCACTCCTATCGTCAGGCCCTGGACACTGCCAAACAAACATATTTCCAATCTCTCATCTCTTATCATGCCACCAACCCAAAACGACTTTTTAATACATTTAAATCACTTCTTTACCCTCCCTCACCTCCCCCACTAGCTACTGTCAGTGCACAAGAACTTGCTTCCTACTTCAAGGATAAGATTGGTAAAATCCGAGATTAAATGGTATGCTCTAACTCAGCCAGTGACCTGCTCAAATCCCTATCTGAACCCTCTGGCACTTTCTCTTCATTTGATCCCACAAGTGAAGATGAAGTATCAACACTCTTTTCATCCTTCTACTCCACTACCTCTCCTCTTGATCCTATACCCTCACAGGTTAGCAAAAGTTTGTCTTCTGTGCTTATCCCAACCTTAACTAAAATCTGTAATCTCTCTCTCTCTACTGGCATCTTTCCATCTCTGTTTAAACATGCAGTGATTACTCCCATTCTGAAAAAACACAACTCTGACCCAAACACACTCTCTAACTACCGTCCCATTTCTCAGCTACCCAGTCCCTCCAAGCTACTTGAGAGACTTGCCTACACTCGCCTTACACACTTTCTTAACTCCCACAACTTACTGGACCCACTTCAGTCAGGCTTTCGTGCCCAATACTCCACGGAGACGGCACTTACCAAAGTAGTGAATGATCTGGTCACTGCTAGATCAAAAGGCCATTACACACTACTTATTCTTCTAGATCTCTCTGCTGCTTTTGACACTGTTGACCACTCTCTTCTCATACAAACACTAGAGTCCCTAGGTCTTCAGGATACAGCCCTTACTTGGTTCTCATCCTACCTATCTAATCGCTCCTTCAGTGTTCGCTTCTCTGATTCTACCTCCTCTTCTCTACCTCTATCAGTTGGAGTACCGCAAGGCTCAGTCTTAGGTCCTCTGCTTTTCTCAATCTATACCTCCTCTCTTGGTAAACTAATCAGCTCCTTCGGATTTCAGTATCATTTGTACGCTGATGATACTCAAATCTACCTATCCTCCCCAGATTTATCACCATCTGTATTGGCTCGTGTCACTGGATGCCTGTCTGCCATTTCATCTTGGATGTCATCTCGCCATCTCAAACTCAACATTTCCAAAACAGAATTAATTATTTTCCCACCAGCTAAGAGTAGTTACCAACCTGATATTGCCATAACTGTTGACAATGCAACTATCCACCCTACCCCACAAGCTCGCTGCCTAGGTGTCATCCTTGACTCTGAACTGTCGTTTGTTCCACACATTCAATCTGTCTCTAAATCATGTTACATGCACCTTAAAAACATATCCATATTGGTTACCGGTATTCTACCGTGTCAAATATAAAATACTTTTACTTACATACAAGGCTATTACCCAAACTGCACCATCATACATCTCCTCACTCATCTCAAAATATCTCCCTACCAGACCCCTCCGCTCTGCACAAGATCTGCATCTCTCATCCAGATGTATTACCTGTTCCCACTCAAAATTACAGGACTTTACCCGGGCTTCACCCACTCTGTGGAATGCCCTCCACACACAATAAGACTCTCCACTAGTCTCCAAACCTTTAAACGTTCCCTGAAAACTCATCTCTTCAGACAAGCCTACCAAATTCCTGACCCACACACATAACCTTCAATGCTTCACTATCCAGTTACATTCCCTCTGCACAGTCCCCATAACCTCACATTTTGTCTTCCAACATTGCTGGGTGATCATATCATACAACCCACTAAGAACCTAGCAATCTGGGGAAACATTATGTAACAGGTTGCATCTATCCTTGTGTATCAATACCTATTTCCCTATAGATTGTAAGCTTGCGAGCAGGGCCTTCCTACCGCTATGTCTGTCTTTGCCCTGTTTTGTTCTATAACTGTTGTTCTAATTGTAAAGCGCAACGGAATATGCTGCGCTATATAAGAAACTGCTAATAAATAAATAATAATAATCGCAGGGACAGGCTCGTTTCGGAGCCCCTGTCCCTGCGGGTGCTGAATGTTATATTCAGATGAAGAGATCGCATATTGTAATGCGATTCTGGGCTGTAAGATGCTGCTCAGATCACATTCAATATGCGTTCAATGATCAATGGGACGCTATGAGAGTTGAGGTACAAAAAAAAAAGCCTGTTGCCCCAGTTTGCCCACCCAGTTTGGGCTGCCTTATCCAGTCCAGCCCAGCCACCATGCAGCATCAGCCCCATTACACTGTTTAATATCCGTACATTTTGGAGGGGGGAAGAAAGAGACCAACCTCTGCTGCCGCACGCTGCTGCTCAGTAATTATTCTCTCCTCTTCTATGTGGCCAGCCGGCCACCGCTACCAACAAGCCTGCAGTGGCCTGTATTTAAATAACATAACATCCACATCATGAAGTGACTCGTGCAGGCCGTGCCCCCCGGCATTCTGTACTCACCGATGTTGCAGACTGTGCCTGCATGAGTCCGAAATGCCGGAGACTGCACGGGCGATGTCGTAATGTGGACGGCTTGTTATTTAAATGTAGACCACCGCGGGGATGCAGGTACTGGGTAGCAGCGCCGGCTGGCATTTAAATAGTATGACGTCCCATGCAGGCCCCACCCCCTGGCTTTCCGGACTCGCACATGCACAGTTTTCATTCTCGATGTTGAGCACAGAAAAACCGGGAGGACCAAGAGGATTTCCGGGGCAGCGGGAGGCTCATGTAAAAAACGTGAGCCTCCCGCTGAATGCGGGAGGGTAGGCAACCCTGCCATGTAGGCTTCATATAAATATTTTATGCAACTTACAATATGAGTTTACCATCTTCTGAGTGTCAGACAATTAGTATAACTTTATTTATTTATTTCTTTGGTCAGATAATATTTTATAAATTATTTCAAACTGTAACACGACCCTCTTTTGTTTTCTCCTCAGCTCACTATTAAATTGTTATAAAGGAAAAAAGTGGAAAAAAGCAAATTACAGAGTAAAACCATATCCCTTACTGTGTAAGCTGGGGAACTGGGGCTCCTCTTAGTTGCTTTTGATTTTACCCTTGTATGCTTTACTGCAATGTTTTGCTAATTGCACAGTGTACATTATATAGTGTGCCTCGACTGGTACTCTCTTGCAGAATAAACAATGCATGGTTCTAAACTCTCCTAATATTCTTGTCTCCCCAAATATGTTTCATCTCTTCACCTTTTGAGAGGATTTATTGATAAACATAAAGACAACTTCAAGCAAAATATATTTAAAAAATGTCCATTTTTATTTCAAGTTAAATGTAGCCTGTTTTCTTCTTCTTCTTCTTCTTCTTCTTCTTCTTCTTCTTCTTCTTCTTCTTCTTCTTCTTCTTCTTCTTCTTCTAATTTTTCTTTGTGTTCTTATTTTTATTATTATTATTATTATTATTATTATTATTATTATTAGTAGTAGTATTATTATTAACTCTACATTAAAAAAATAATAGGGAATTCCGGACCAAAATTGGTCCAGAAATCTTACAAACTTGTCCTATAAGAGAAACAAGATGGTGGTAGACTCATGAAGAGTCATCGTTCAGCACTAAGGAGAGGAAAAAAACCCTTGTGGAGGAAACCTATGGTGACCCATGGCTGAAGGATTACCCGTCCCTCTAGGCATTAAGAGACTCTGCAGAGTTTTTCCAGACCACCCACCCACTAACTTTGCATAACCCAGTCATCCCTTCTGTCTTCTTTTTTTTTTTATTATTATTTACTCTGCATTAAAAAATACGGAATTCTGGAACAAGATTGGTTCATTGTTCTTAAAAACTTGTCCTATAAGAGGAACAAGATGGTGGAAGCCTCATGACTCATTAAGAGTTAGTCATCATTTAGCACTGAGAAAAGGAAACACCCCCTCAGGGAGGAAACCTCTGGGGACCCATGGCTGAAGGATTACCCATCCCTCTAGGCATTAAGAGACTCTGCAGGGTTTTCCCAGACCACCCACCCACTAACTTTGCATAACCTAGTCATCCCTTCTGTCTTCTTTTTTGTCTTCTTTTTTTAATTATTATTATTTACTCTGCATTGAAAAATAGGGAATTCCGGACCAAGATTGGTCCAGAATTCTTAAAAACTTGTCCTATAAGAGGAACAAGATGGTGCAAGCCTCATGACTCATTAAGAGTTAGTCATCATTCAGCACTGAGGAGAGGAAACACCCCCTCGGGGAGGAAACCTCTGGGGACCCATGGTTGAAGGATTGACCGTCCCTCTAGGCATTAATAGACTCTGTAGAGTTTCCCCAGACCACTTACTCACTAACTTTGCATAACCCAGTCATCCCTTTTATCTTCTATTTTGTCTTATTTTAAAAAATTATTATTATTTACTCTGCATTAAAAAACAGGGAATTCCGGACCAAGATTGGTCCAGAATTCTTAAAAACTTGTCCTATAAGAGGAACAAGATGGTGGAAGCCTCATGACTCATTAAGAGTTAGTCATCATTCAGCACTGAGGAGGAAACACCCCTTCAGGGAGGAAACCTCTGGGGACCCATGGCTGAAGGATTACCCATCCCTCTAGGCATTAAGAGACTCTACAGAGTTTTCCCAGACCACCCACTCACTAACTTTGCATAACCCAGTCATCCCTTCTGTCTTCTTTTTTGTCTTCCTTTTAAAAATTATTATTTACTCTGCATTGAAAAATAGGGAATTCTGGACCAAGATTGGGCTAGAATTCTTAAAAACTTGTCCTATAAGTGGAACAAGATGGTGGAAGCCTCATTACTCATTAAGAGTTAGTCATCATTCAGCACTGAGGAGAGAATGCACCTGTAAAAGTAAAATTACTTTCTAACAAATATTTAAAATCCCAGCGCTAATATATACTGTGGACGCCTGCGCATCTTATTACCATGTGCTATGAATGTGCGCTATACATCGCAAAAAACACTACATCCCATAAGAGAAAACACTACAGCCACACATTATCTGAGTTCCAAAGCTCATTGATGTATATATTTGTTATTAAAAGGATATGTATTCAATATATCACAATGTACAGTATATAATGAGATTTATGGTAAGAACTTACCTTTGTTAAATCTCTTTCTGCGAGGTACACTGGGCTCCACAAGGATAGACATTGGGCTGTAGAGTAGGATCTTGATCCGAGGCACCAACAGGCTCAAAGCTTTGACTGTTCCCAGAATGCACAGCGCCGCCTCCTCTATAACCCCGCCTCCCTGCACAGGAGCTCAGTTTTTAGTTAACCAGCCCAATGCAGTAGCAGGAAAAGAGACGACAATGGTTAGTAGCCACATACACTACACTCTCACGACAGGAGAAGTGTCAGCAGCTAATGCCATACCAACCCAAAGAAGCTAAGTGCGTTAGGGTGGGAGCCTTGTGGAGCCCAGGGTACCTCGCAGAAAGAGATTTAACAAAAGTAAGTTCTTACCATAAATCTCGTTTTCTGCTGCGGGGTACACTGGGCTCCACAGGGATAGACATTGGGGATGTCCTAAAGCAGTTCCTTATGGGAGGGGATGCACTGTAGCGGGTACAAGAACCCGGCTTCCAAAGGAAGCATCCTGGGAAGCGGCAATATCGAAGGCATATAACCTTATGAACGTGTTCACTGAAGACCACAATTGTTCAAGGGTAGCACCATGGCGGGCCGCCCAAGAAGTTCCAACAGACCGAGTAGAATGGGCCATAATGTGAGCAGGAGCCGACAGACCAGCCCTCACATAAGCATGTGCAATCACCATTCTAATCCATCTGGCCAAAGTCTGCTTGTGAGCAGGCCAGCCCCGTTTGTGAAATCCAAACAGTACAAAGAGAAAATCAGATTTCCTAATGGATGCAGTACTCTTCACATAGATATGGAGAGCCCGTACCACATCTAAAGACTTCTCTTTGGGAGACAGATCAGGAGAAACAAGTGCCGGAACCACAATCTCCTGGTTAAGGTGGAACGAGAAAACCACCTTAGGTAAATATCCGGGACGAGTCCTAAGAACCGCCCGGTCACGGTGCAATATCAGATATGGGGAACTACAGGACAAGGCATCCAAATCCGACACTCTTCTAGCCAGCAGAAACACCACCTTAAGGGAAAGCCACTTAAGATCAGCTGAACCAAGAGGTTCAAACGGAGACTCTTGTAACGCCTCCAAAACCACTGACAAGTCCCAAGGAGCCACAGGCGGGACATAGGGAGGTTGGATATGCAACACACCCTGAGTAAAGGTATGCACATCAGGTAAGGTCGCAATTTTTCTCTGAAACCACACCGACAAGGCATAAATATGAACCTTGAGGGAGGCCAGACGTAGGCCTAAGTCCAGGCGCTGCTGAAGAAAAGCCAACAACTTGGCTATACTAAACTTGGAAGCGTCATAATCGTTAGATGCGCACCAAACAAAGTAAGAATGCCAGACCCTATAGTAAATCCGAGCCGAATCTGGTTTCCGGGCCCGCAACATAGTTTAAATGACCGCCTCAGAAAACCCTTTAGCCCTTAAGACGGAAGCTTCAAGAGCCACTCCGTCAAAGACAGCCGGGCTAGGTCCTGGTAGACACAGGGGCCCTGAACGAGGAGGTCTGAGCAATGTGGAAGTAGAATTGGACGCTCTGACGATAGGCCTTGCAGGTCTGAGAACCAGTGCCGTCTGGGCCACGCTGGAGCTATGAGAAGCAGAATTCCTTTTTCTTGCTTGAACTTCCGAATTACCCTGGGCAGGAGTGACACCGGAGGGAACACGTACGGCAGCCGAAACCTCCACGGCACCGCCAGCGCATCCACGAATGCTGCTTGAGGATCCCTTGTCCTTGCTCCGAAGACTGGAACCTTGTGATTGTGTCGAGACGCCATCAGATCTACGTCTGGAAGACCCCACTTTTCCACTAGGAGTTGAAACACTTCTGGATGGAGGCCCCACTCGCCGGCATGTACATCCTGACGACTGAGAAAGTCCGCTTCCCAATTCAGGACTCCCAGAATGAAGATTGCCGTTATGGCCGGTAGATGGCGTTCCGCCCAATGTAGAATCTGTGAGACTTCCTTCATTGCCAGACGGCTTTGAGTGCCGCCTTGATGATTTATGTAAGCCACTGTGGTGGCGTTGTCCGACTGCACTTGAACAGGACGGTTCTGAATTAAATGCTGGGCTAGGTTCAATGCATTGAAGACCGCCCGCAATTCCAGAATGTTGATTGAGAGGAGGGACTCCTCCTTGGTCCATCGACCCTGAAGGGAGTGTTGCTCCAGCACCGCGCCAAAACCTCTTAGACTGGCATCTGTAGTCAACAGGACCCAGTTGGATATGCAGAAGGGATGGCCCTTGCTCAATTGTTGGTCCTGGAGCCACCAGAGCAGCGACAGACGGACCTCCGGAGTCAATGAGATAATTTGAGACCTGATCCGGTGAGGCAGGCCAGCCCACTTGGCTAGAATTAGCCTCTGGAGGGGGCGAGAATGGAATTGAGCATACTTCACCATGTCGAATGCTGATACCATGAGGCCCAGAACCTGAATCGCCGAATGTATCGACACTTGCGGACGAGAAAGGAAGCAACGAATCCTGTCCTGAAGCTTCAGGACTTTCTCCTGACACAAGAACAACCTCTGGTTGTGAGTGTCCAATAGCGCTCCCAGATGCACCATGCTCTGAGCAGGGATCAGGGAGGATTTCTTCCAGTTGATGAGCCACCCGTGGGCTTGTAGAAACCGGACAGTCATATCTAGATGACGTAGGAGAAGTTCTGGGGAATTTGCCAGGATTAACAAGTCGTCCAGATACGGCAGTTTCCTGACCCCTTGACGGCGGAGTACCACCGTCATCACCACCATAACTTTGGTGAAGACTCGCGGAGCCGTTGTTAAACCAAAAGATAACGCCCGAAACTGGCAATGGAGGTTGCCAATAGAAAACCTCAGGTATTGCTGATGTGACACTGCTATAGGAATATGCAGGTAAGCATCCTGTATGTCCAGGGACACCATGCAGTGCCCAGGTTCCAAAGCCAGAACTATAGAGCGAAGGGTTTCCATACGGAACTTGGAAACCTTCACAAACCTGTTCAATGCCTTGAGGTTGAGAATGGGCCAGGAGGACCCATTCGGTTTCGGGACTAGAAACAGCAGAGAATAGTACCCCTGGCCCCTCTGCGCAAGAGGCACCTGTACTACGACTCCTGTATCCAGGAGGGTCTATACCACCGAATACAGAGTGTTTGCCTTTGTCTGGTCCAACGGGATGTCCGTCTGGCAAAATCGATGAGGGGGTCGGTTTTTGAAGGCTATGGCGTAACCTCGAGTGACAACTTCCCGTACCCAGGCATCTGAAGTGGTCTTCAACCATTCCTGGGTATACCCTAGAAGCCGGCCCCCACCCTGGGATCCCCCAGGGGGAGGCCCACCCCGTCATGCGGCAGGCTTATCAGCCTTGGAAGCCCAGGCTCTTTTTGGCTTTGGCTTACCAGGTTTGGAAGTGCGGGCCTGCTTGTTGTACGCCTGACCTTTTGCTTTACCTGAAGGACGAAAGGGGCGAAAAGAAGTACCTTTAGCCTTCGACACAGAAGGAGCGGTACTTGGCAGACAGGCAGTTTTGGCAGTAGCCAAGTCAACCACTATCTTATTTAAGTCCTCCCCAAACAGAATATCTCCCTTGAAAGGGAGTACCTCCAAGGTTTTTCTAGAGTCCAGATCCACAGACCAGGATCTCAGCCACAATATCCGGCGAGCCAGGATTGATGTAGTAGAGGCCTTGGCTGCTAGGATACCAGCATCAGAAGCCGCCTCTTTAATATAGCGAGAAGCTGTGACAGTATATGACAAGCATTGTCTAGCATGGTCAGAAGAGATTTCAGCTTCTAACTCCAAGGCCCATGCTTCAATAGCCTTTGCAGCCCATGTTGCTGCAATAGTGGGCCTATGTGCAGCACCCGTGAGGGTGTAAATCGCTTTAAGACAACCCTCCACATGTTTATCCGTAGGATCTTTTAGAGATGTGACGGTAGTGACAGGTAGAGCCGAGGAAACCACCATCCTAGCCACATGTGAGTCTACTGGATGAGGCATTTCCCAATTCTTAGACAGCTCTGGTGCGAGGGGATAGCGAGCCAGCATCTTCTTTTGAGGCACAAACTTCGTACCCGGGTTTTCCCAGGGTTCCTGACGTATATCCACTAGGTGATCAGAGTGAGGTAAAACTTGTTTAACCACCTTCTGACACTTGAACCTATCTGGTTTCTTAGGAGGGACGGATGGCTCGGGATCATCCGTAATCTGTAGAATTAACTTAATAGCCTCCAAAAGATCAGGAACATCCACATGTGAACTACCCTCCCCATCAGCAGTATTTGAGTCAGAACCTGTCGGGTCAGTGTAAGAGCCGTCTTCATCAGACGAGGTGTTAGTGACAGCAGTGGATTGTGAGGAGACAAGCGCTCGCTTAGAGGACCCCTTGGACTTAGGCGAGCGATGGTCAGACTTTTTAGTAGTCAAGGACTGGTTCAACTTCAATTGAACAGATAAATCATCCGCCCATGGCGGGTTAGCTGCAGGGACCACATACGGTTGTACCGGCATTGGGGGTCCCATAGGGGGTGTTAGTTTATTAACTAGCGTATGTAGAAGCGTGGAAAAAGCAGCACACGGTGGGTCATTATGTACCTCCGTTGCCACAGTCCCACTGGGGGGCAAGGAGCCCCCAGAACCAGAGCCCACAGCTGCTATATTCTCCTCATAGGGATCTGTGGCTTCAGCAACACCAGCAGTGTGTTCAGCCCCAGAACCGTTATCGTCAGAAGCAGACATGATATAACT
This sequence comes from Pseudophryne corroboree, assembly GCF_028390025.1. Lineage (NCBI taxonomy): Eukaryota > Metazoa > Chordata > Amphibia > Anura > Myobatrachidae > Pseudophryne > Pseudophryne corroboree. The sequence goes on from NC_086447.1 coordinate 583,667,962, forward strand.
TGCAGTATCAGGTAACACAGTACAATTGGCAGCAGCACAATACCTCTTACCCAAACCCCTGCGCAGTGTAGTCAGATATGGTGACTAAATCATAGAGAAAAATACGTATTAAAGTATATCTTTATGAAAATCCTATCTCAATATAAAACCTGACGCACCAAGCCCCCTCAGGTTATAGAATATAGGGATAGCAAGTTGAGTGAAAGACACGAAATGGACACCACTCAGCTATCTAATGCACACACAGATAGTCACAGTTTGTACAATGCAGAGGTTATTACTAACAATAATACTGCACTGGACTAGCTTATATATATAGCTATATAGTCAATATATAGAACTGGATGTATATCACAGGGTAATTGTACTAGAAAACCCTGACTAAATGCACTCTTTCTTAACTAGCACTGTCTAAAAAGGCAGGTAGAATACTTAAGTGTCATGTAAAGTCACAGCACTGACAACCAGGCGGCTTTGCACAGGAGGATTTGCCCAAGCAGTCCAAGGAACAGTGAAGCTGAGAGATAATGGCGCCCAGACACTGACAGGGAGTGAGGGAGAGACAGATATGCAGCTCTAGGGCAGGAACATTTGCGGGAAATGGCACCCTGGGGCTGGGGGAGGGGTTTCAGGTCTAAGCCTTATCCCCCTGCTGGCAAAACCACCGGGTACTGTGGGCTACTGAAAATGGTTTAAAGAGAAAACCTGACCTGCACCCATGCCCTGGTGATCTAGTGGGATCACCTGTACTTCCACAGTGTCCACCGCCAGCGCGCACGGCCCGCCTCCCACTGACAGCGCCGGATCGCAATAAAGACCGGGTCCCGCAAGCGGGACCAACTTATCACCTCCCGAAGCATGGCCACGCGATCCCAGAGAGCCCCCGTTGTGTGTGCCTGACGTGAAGAAAACCGGAGCCTCTTGCTGTAGTTACCCGGCAACCAGGGCTCGGGAGTGTACAGTGCCGCTGGGGAGAGCTGGAGCTGCAGCAGTGAATGTCTTCTGACATTTACCACCACTGCTGCCCTTAAAGTCTTCACTTTTTTCTTCAAAAAAAGCTCTTCTTAGGGCTGCCTGGAGCAGCCCCTCTGTTATGTGCCTGCTTACTGCAGCACCAACTACAAAACTGAGCTCCTGTGCAGGGAGGCGGGGTTATAGAGGAGGCAGCGCTGTGCATTCTGGGAACAGTCAAAGCTTTGAGCCTGTTGGTGCCTCGGATCAAGATCCTACTCTACACCCCAATGTCTATCCTTGTGGAGCCCAGTGTACCCCGCAGCAGAAATATAGTTACATGATTACAATTTATACAGTAAGCAGTTATTACAAACTAATTTAAATACAGACACGGCCAGCAATACAATTACCATATTTTGGTCAAATAAAGTCTCCACTTCATATCACTCTCTCTCTCAGTAAAATGATGCAGCCACTGGACAGACATCATCTCCATCATCATCTGGGACAAGAAGGGCTCTCTGAGTGAGTGTGTGTGTGTGTGTGTGTGTGTGTGTGTGTGTGTGTGTGTGTGTGTTCAGCAATACACTGAGAGTTGGGGGCATGCACAGGTCTCTTGTTATAAGTCTAGTGGAGGGAACTTTCTCATTCATAATGAGTCATTGGTCAGTTCATATGCAAGCCTTGAAGACATCAAAAGGGCTGGCCTGAGTTTCCTGTCTATCACATGCTTTGAATGGAATGTCTATTGTTCTCATCAGAATTGTGGCTTTATATTCCTACATTCAATCATAACTACTCATGGCAATGTGATACAACTTAATAACAGGCATCAAATGAATCTACATATTAATCTGGTTACTTTGACACCAAGCACGACATGTCCATCTTGCTCCGCTCCAATAATACACATACATGACGTTACTCCTTTATATAATTTAAAACCTTGTGATGTCTGGTGCTTGGTATGTATAAATTTATGTGCTATATGAAATGTGTTGAATCTATCTTTGTGACATGTCTGTGTAAATGCGTATGTTACCATATATTGCTGTGCTCGCTGCGCGTATTTGAAAGCATAGCGACTCATAATGTGTGGAGTCTGGATGTTCTCTCTATGTAATATTTTTGACTTCGACAGTCCACCCTTTGGCAGTAAACAATAACTGCCATAAATTATTAACATAAGAAAAATATTTCAGACAATAATCGGTGACCTAGACACACATATGTATTCATTTCACAAATCAGACATTTGACTATATTTGGGGAATACGGGGAGGAGGACGAGACATCCTCTATATGCACTCGGCGGTCACGGGACCACTGGTTGGGTGTGGGACAACATTCAACCTATAGAGTATGCTGGTACAGTGTTATGGCCTATAATGTCTGATTTGAACGAACATTACACACATACATGTACTTACGTCTTCGTACACTGATGTTCGGATTCGATTGAGGTTCTGCTGGGTAGATGGAGAAAACACAAACAAATCGTTATAAGTAGTGTCCTTCCTAGATAACATAAACCTTTGGAGTTCAGGGAGAGACACTCATAAACCTTTCTTCCACATATATTAATGAGCTCTTTATCTGCTATGTTTGAATAGCCATTGTCTGATTGTTCCTGATTACCTCCCAATTTCCTGAAATTGGTGAGATTTAAACATACCAAGGATTTATCTATGGTACTGGTGGATCTTAAGACTAGGGGGTCTAGTTATATTATATTCCTTGTCCACCGGTCCCCTCCCCCTTCCGTGTAATTCAAGTACCTCAGCTAACTCAAAAAAAAAATATGGCACTAATCCTGCATCATTTCGTCTTAGCGTTACCTGTGAGCACATCCAACATTCCGCTTGGTTTAAGACCTTACCCACTAGTGAGTGGTAATCACTCAATGGATGTCTGTCAAATGCTGCTTTATTGCTAGACTGACATCTCTGGATGCACTCATCTTCAAATATGGTGTCACAGTAACTACAAAATACAATATTCCTCAGATAATAGCCTATCACGTTACCTCCAAACTCCGTAACTACTAGACCTTTGATTTTCTCTGGCTTTAACAAACTGATAGGCTAATCCTGGGATCCTATAACTAAATCACTCCTTTCTCCAGAACCAGTTCCAGTCCCACACTCGACTCCCCATGAAAAACCTCGCAAAAATAGAATGTCCTGAAAAAAATGTTTGTCAGCGGGAAAGAGGAAAGAAAAAAAATAGAACAAAACAAATCTTGTCCATAGCAAATCAATTACAATGACTGGTCTTTCTGTAATCCTTTAGTGGTGTAATCTCAGGTGGTGTTCAACAGTGCCGCCTCTCAGTCTTCACGGAACAGACTCTCTGGTGATACTTTTGCGATCTCACTCCATTTACGAGTTCCTTATGGACTACCGACTTTCCTGCAATGGGAATCGTTGACCCAAGTCTCTCTCTCGGCTACTTTCACTGGGATAGTGCTGTCAACAAAACTTTGTATGGTCCTTCCCACCTGTCTATTAGGCAACCTGAGCGTAAAAACAATCACACAGTCTCTTGGTTCACAATCAAGACAGTTAGTATTTGGCATACCAGGAATCAACAGTTTCAAGTTGTTGTTTTTTTTGTCAAGTTCTCAAATGCTGGCTCATCTCGATAAGGTACTGTACTGTCACCTCATTGGTGTATTTCTGATCATTGTGCGGATCGATCATGACATGAGGTTGTCTTCCAAAACAAAACACAAAAACAAAAATTTCGAAGAGGGTGATTCGTTAAGTGAAGATCTGGGAGTGGTTCCAAATCTACATAATACTAGTGGCAGTGTCTATGACCACAATAGTCCAATTTCAAGCTTTGCTCCTACTCCTAGGTGTACCATATCTACACACAAATTTGTGCACAATTTTTCTTTGCGGTAAACACAGCAGCATCCGTGGTGGCAGGAAATGCCTCTACCCAGTTTGAGAAAACATCAGTGCACACCAATACATAACAATAATTCCTAAAGGGTGTTAACTGTACGAAGTAATTTTGTATTACCTGAAAAGGTCCGTCTGCAGGAGGGATATGGGATGGCTCTGTTAGTACTACCTTACCAAATGTTCTTCCTCATGCAAGTAAGATAGGTTATTGCTTTCCTGCTTGCCTGAGAAGAGAACCCTGGTACACGCCAGTCAGCTCTTACCAATTTGCACATACCTTCCTTACCCTAGGTGAGTCAGACCATATGCCGCCTCAGCTAGGCTTGGGAGATACGTCCTGGGGGCCACTGGCTTACCTTGTCCATCTCTCCAGAGTCCTGGGGACTCCTAACCATACCCCTTTGACTTCCAGACCTCCTTTTCCTGTAGGGAACACAAATTTGTATCTTAATTTAACTGTTGTGTGTTTGCAATGTAGAGTACGATGAGCATAACTAAAAAAAAAAGAAAAAAAACATCTCTAGTGGAGAGAAAGAAGAAGAAAATATGAGGTCTGCGTTCACCAACGGGCATATCAGTGTCTATACAAAATTTTCCTTCACCAGTATTCTCATCCTTCCTCCACCCTTTGTGCATGACAAGGCACACTGCAGTAATACTGGTGTTATCGTGCTGGTGAGATATTTTGGGTTCGGGCAGAAATCTGAAGGACCAATTAGGCATGTAGTGTTTGAACTGTAATCTGGTCCATGTATTGTACCACCCTGTGTGAACGTAAAAGATGAAGAGGAAACTGTGGAGAAACAGAATAGAGATTGGTGACAGATAAGTTTGTAGAGGTGGAGAGGATTTTATTAAAATGACAACTGGATTGGGCACTACAGGGAATTGATTACCTACTTTTTCTACCCCCCTTTAGATCCTGCACTAGTCTGTAACCCCTCCCCCCACTCTTTCCACAGGGTAGATGGGACTATTGGCGGTGCTGGATGTCCTGACTAGGATGCCCTGCTGTAGCAGCCGCTCTATGACGGGTACACTCCTAATTCTACCTCTGGCTTCAGAGGATACTGGGGAATTTTTGGAGCCATCCTATCATCTTTTACTTGTACCGCTACTGGGGCTACATTCGCCATCAATCCAGTGTCCTGTCCATCTTTGGTCCAAAGGGAACCTGGTATTTGTGAGATAATTTCCTCTACCTGTGATGGACATGAATCTAGAACAGTTTAATGAGCCTTTGAGGGTATCTAACATACCTTGTACTTCCTGAGTGGGAGTACAATATATGTATTTCATATTTAACAAAGTTTCTGTTACGTTAGTCAGGGGCCATTTCTGTTAGGAAAAGGAAGGAAAGGAAAGTGTTTAGCATTGTAGGGGCCCAATCGTAACTTCAGCAGATTTTTGTCAAAGGGTAATGTTGCACTTCTTTCGTTCCTCCCATTTGCCGAATTAGTGTTTACCAGTGATCTTATCCAGATGGAGATTTTTCTACTACTGCAAAAGACAACATTTTTTTTAACAAGCTTCTAGGTCATGCGAGGTATTCATTCAATCCTTCTCATCCCGTATTAAGGGTATGTACATGGTCCAACAAACATTTCCGAGGTCATCTTGACTAGGGGCATTACTAGGAATGAATACTTCTTATATGGTAACTAAAAGAAATACCAGGGGGTTACCCTATCTCTGTCCGCTTTCCTACTGGCAAATACTAATGTGCGGACAGGTTTTTTCTCCATTTCTGACGTTACTTTCTTGATTTTTATTTTATTTTTGGGTTTTACTATATATATATATATATATATATATACTCGAATGACACCATACTTACCAGTTCCACTGGTCTCAGCCACTTCCCCCGCAGGCTACTGCTCTTCTTTTACTGGTTGGGTACTCCTCTGAGTGCATGAGAAATGGCTGAAACCAGTCAGGTCACCTTCTCCTCCTAAATAAAACTTCGACATTCATTAGTACATATAAAGGTTACATTCATATTTTTCATATTTTTATTATATTCTATATTTTGTATGCTGGCCGTAACTGCCTCCACATCTATATATGGTGGTGTACTTGCTTTCTCTTTTTCTTCCACTTGTTAATTGTTGCTACAAGTTCAAACAGTTCTTATATTTCCGTTCTTGTCTTATATGACTTTGGTTAGACAGACCACCTGCAATACCTCAGGATCAAACTCACCAACCCCAGGGAATGATGCCCTATCTTCAGCAGTCATACGCACCCATTCATTGCAAAAAGCCTCCGTGTGTGGACCATATTTCTCACACATAATAAACCTCGCTGACCCCCTGGGTCACGGCTCTCCAGCCTGAACCCTGGCTATCAAACGTCCACAGCTTGTGCAATTGGATCCCATCGCGGACTTTTTGCTTGCTAACGCAATCCCCAATGCACAACACGAATAGACGGTGAAAGACACCTAGCACTTTCACTCGCTCCTTCTCCGCTGACGTACCACGACTCACTCCAATAGTGACCACCGCGTACCCAGTGAGGACCCTACCTGGCTTCTATTCACTGGAAGTTTTAGGAATAACTTACCTTTTCCATTGAATATCTACCGTTGAAGATTTTCCTGAGACCAGCGAAAACTTCCCTTTTTGCTATACACAAATCACGCTTGCGTATGCTCTACATGGCGCTAATGATACCATGGTTTGCGCAAAAGCTTGCAAAAATAGTATCACGTTGCGACATGTATCGCACGTACAAACGCGCAGTCCAATCGCACAGCGTATAGGTACTTGTTACCTATCCACCCTACGACCACTGGAGTCGAATACACAAGCTACGCTCCTCAGCCGGAGCGTAACACAAAACCTTTGCTTCAATTCACAATTCTATACTTCTCAATGCACAATTCTATATCACGCTCCTCTGCAAATCTCCTCACGATTTGCGTATTTCTCTATGTATTAACGTAAGTCAGCCGCCTCACGCCACCAAGCCTCCGCTTACTTAGTGTCACCTACGGGATCCCAAATTCCGGGGTTCGACAACCGTTCACTCCTACTTTCACTCACTCAAATACACAATTATTTTTCTTTTCTGTACAGAAAATATCACTCCCTTCGATTGTTGGTTTTAACCCAGAGGCAATACCGTTTAAACAAAGTCTTACACTAATCTGCTTTTGAAATCGGATAGTTATGTGCTATAGTATTAAATGTATACTATCCCGCCTTTAATTGAACAACTATCGTGTGATTTGTACCATGCGCCCGCAATCCTACACAACCTTGCGTAACCACACGACTGTGAGCGCCTTTACGTCACGTGTGCGACCCTGCGCCACGTGCAAGCTCCTGTACTTTGTCCGTACCACGTGTACAAACGTGCGTCCTCAACTCAATAAACCACAAAATCTCTATAAATGTGAGCAATAAAACTACTATCGCTCACAAACACAACACACAGTTGTTTTCGTATAAACCTAAGCGACTAGGCCAGAACTGCGTTTCATGTTTTTATAATTACTCCCTTAACACACTAATTCAAACATATATATATATATATAAAACCAACAATCTTGCTCCGGCACTCGGCACGAACCCCTGCTAAGGGGCTGGCTTGCTCAGGTGCCCTCCGTCAGGGACACTGCCCTATGTAGTATATTACTTGGAAATGAAGAGGTGGCACTCAGAGTCTTGCAAAATAACAACACGCTGTATTGGTGCAGTGATCAACGTTTCGGGGTTTCCCCCTTCGTCAGGATAAATGCATAACACACAACAGTGACTTTAAATACCACTTACCCCCTCCTCCAGTGCATCCCTCTCTGTCCGGTGTCGCTGGCCGCGCCGTCCCGGGCCTTCGAGTGACGTCAGCGGCGTCCCGCCGGAAGTGACACGTCGGCGCCGGGAGGCGCGTCCATAGCAACCCAGCTAACAATCTGCAAAAACACCATGGTAACCAATATGTACATCTCGCCGTGAATACTCAATCTTATGACACGGCTTACAAACCTCAATATTAGTTATAGTGATATATCTCTTGGCAATCCCCGATAATCAAGAGAGTTAAAGTGCATAATGCCGTGATAAAAAAGTTATTTTCAGTGTACCACACCAGTCTATCCAATGGTGAAAAAACAGAAAGCTAAAACAACATCAACATACAGTAAACATTAAAAACACAAGGAAACTAGGTTTCTAGCCATTTCTCGGATGTCTAAATCATGTCTATAGGTGGAAATTTTCATTTCTAATCCACGTACACTATCTGTCCCTGTATCGGCTCATGGATCCCTTCATTCCATATAGTAATCCCACTCTCCCTGCACTCACGTTGTGAAACTGGATGTCAGTGATAGCTAGTGCTGAGGATGTTCTTAATTACATTTTGTTTTAATTAATAAATTCAATTTTTCTGTTCATATGGACCAGATCTAGATGAAGTTAATGAGGCCTAGACTATCGTTGAGTCCTGCTGGTTTAAGGGTGTTTAGTTTATGGAAAAGCCACGGACCGCAATACCATATTGAGATATGACAGCTGTCATCCTAGGTCCACAGTGAGAGGTGTGCCCTACTCGCAGTTTTTGAGAGTATGTAGAAGTAATAGCAATGTGCAACAGAGAGATATACAATTAGATGAGATGGAACAGAGATTGAGGACCAGAGGCTACCCACGGTGGCTATTGGCTCAGGCAAGAAAAAAAGCAGAAAGCATGAACAGAGATGAAAGCCTCAAACCCAAAGAAGGGAAAGCATTGGGTGAAGTAATCCCTTGGGTCAGCGAATTTGATGTCCATAGCACTCAAACAAGTAAGGAAGCCAGACGACTGTGGCCCTTGGTGGCCACGGATCCAGATTTACCAATGTTCCGACACCTACGGATCATGCCCAGCTACAAAAGAGGGCGGAGCATTAAAGACATGGTGGTTAAAACCGACATGTCTAAACTGAAAATCAACCCGGAACACTTCCTTAAGCGAAAAAATGGGTGCTTCAAGTGCACAGGATGCACCACGTGCTCACACATGTCAGTAGGTGATCACATAGTGCATCCGTGCTCGGGAAAAAAGTTTCCCATAAAATGGCCACTTACCTGCACCTCAAAGTTTGTGGTTTATGCGATTATATGCCCATGTGGTAGGTACTATATCGGCACAACCGAGTGTGCTTTCAAAATTAGAATGGCACAACATAGGTTGGCAATAAGAAATGCCCTGGCCTCAGGCAAAGGGGACCAACCGGTGGCTAAACATTTTGTTGAGCACAGACACACAATGGCCACCTTTAAGCACAGGATTATAGATCATGTACCAGATTCCACGCGTGGAGGAAATAGAGGCAAAAAACTTTTGCAGCTAGAGTCCAGGTGGATCCATAAACTAAACACCCTTAAACCAGCAGGACTCAACGATAGTCTAGGCCTCATTAACTTCATCTAGATCTGGTCCATATGAACAGAAAAATTGAATTTATTAATTAAAACATAAAATGTAATTAAGAACATCCTCAGCACTAGCTATCACTGACATCCAGTTTCACTACGTGAGTGCAGGGAGAGTGGGATTACTATATGGAATGAAGGGATCCATGAGCCGATACAGGGACAGATAGTGTACGTGGATTAGAAATGAAAATTTCCACCTATAGACATGATTTAGACATCCGAGAAATGGCTAGAAACCTAGTTTCCTTGTGTTTTTAAGGTTTACTGTATGTTGATGTTGTTTTAGCTTTCTGTTTTTTCACCATTGGATAGACTGGTGTGGTACACTGAAAATAACTTTTTTATCACGGCATTATGCACTTTAACTCTCTTGATTATCGGGGATTGCCAAGAGATATATCACTATAACTAATATTGAGGTTTGTAAGCCGTGTCATAAGATTGAGTATTCACGGCGAGATGTACATATTGGTTACCATGGTGTTTTTGCAGATTGTTAGCTGGGTTGCTATGGACGTGCCTCCCGGCGCCGACGTGTCACTTCCGGCGGGACGCCGCTGACGTCACTCGAAGGCCCAGGACGGCGCGGCCAGCGACACCGGACAGAGAGGGATGCACTGGAGGAGGGGGTAAGTGGTATTTAAAGTCACTGTTGTGTGTTATGCATTTATCCTGACGAAGGGGGAAACCCCGAAACGTTGATCACTGCACCAATACAGCGTGTGGTTATTTTGCAAGACTCTGAGTGCCGCCTCTTCATTTCCAAGTTATATATATATATATATATATATATATATATACATAGCAAAAGATACGAGACGGCACTCAGAGACTTTAAATTCAGAGATATATTTGTGCAAAACGTGCAAAAGGTAACATCAACGTTTCGGGACCTAGTCCCCTTCTTCAGGATAACAACAGTGAAAACAAGAGTGTTTAAATAAGGTTAGAAACACTTACCCCCTGACCCCATACAGTCACGCGCTTCAGCGTCTCCCTCTGCCCGCCCGATCTGGACTTCCGCACGGCTCCCCAGGCGCCTCAGCGGGACCGGAAGTGACGTCGCGGGAGCGAGCTGCGTCACCATAGTAACCGCTCGGGGCAACCTTCTGCCCAAGCGTCTCCTCTTAGCCGCGGCTCCCTCACTTCCACCCGGCTTCCCCTGCGTCCCGCGAGACCAGAGGCAACGTCACGGAGGCCAGCTGCGTCACCATGGCAGTGCTGTTGCTGTGGATAAACACAATAACAAACATTTAATTGTGTGGCATGATAAGATGACCTTAAAGGTCAATAATACAGTGAAGCATCATCATAAAGTGCTAGTGCAAAATACAACTCATTGAAAAACATCAAATGGGTGCAAGAGAAATCTGCATTGTGATAGATATAATATCATGATCATATTAAAAGCACAATGTTGTATTACAAACATAATCACCACGAAATAACTCAAGTATTCTTTGGTCACCTGTGACCTATTCAAGAATAATAAAAAAGAATAATAAAAAAAGGATATATAGCACCAAGACTTAATAACCTAATCTTCCTAATATCAGGCACATCCTCATCGCCCCACACCAGGTATGATTGATAAGCCCTGCCTCGACATGGTGTCATTTACCTATCGGTCAGGGAATTTTTTGGGACAATTTAGTCAGTTGCTAATGGGGAATTAATGGCATCTACAGAAAGTTAAGAATTCTTAAACACTTGTCCTGTTAGAGGAACAAGATGGTGGAAGACTCATGACTCATTAAGAGTTAGTCATCATTCAGCACTGAGGAGCGGAAACACCCCTTCAGGGAGGAAACCTCTGGGGACCCATGGCTGAAGGACTGCCTGTCCCTCTAGGCATTAAGAGACTATGTAGATTTTGTTCAGACAATCCAACCACCCACATAACCAGTCATTCCTTCTGTCTTCTTCATGTTCTTTTTCTTATATTTTAAGTAATTCTTCTTCTTCTTTGTCACGATCCTGACTGTAGTTCTCGTATTTGGTGACTTACCCCTGCCATCTGTCCTGGATCCTGTGACTTTTTGCTCACTGAGATAAACAGCTTGTCAGCACCATGAGTTTCCTGAGTTCTCTGCCTGGAAGGTAATAGTTAACGAGCTCCACCTGTGGTGATCTCCTGTGTGAGTCTGAATTCAGCAATCTGAAGTTTAGGCCTAAAAGCCAGCATCCTCTGTTTGCAGAAGTTCAGGCTTCAGTGTTCTCTCGGCCTGCTAGGCCTCACTCCACATCACAGCCTAGTCTAGAGTACTCACATGACAGTGACTGTTCACCTGACCCTGAGCTGTCCAATCCTCTGCCAGCCTGAGACTCTCTGAATCACCTGACACTGCTCACCAATCACCAAGGACCAGGAAGTATAAGTCGGGAGACTGAGTTGGAAACTGGGCCAGTTCCTCGTGTCACACACAGCTCTGTGTGAGCTTTGAAGCTGAGCTCCCTAAAGGTAACCCTTGTACTTCAGTTCCTGTAAAAACTCTGTTCCTTTGTTACCCAGTTTGGATTACATTTGTGTTGCCATTGATATCCAGTATTTCCACGAGTTTCATCTTAAAGGCACAGTACGGTATTCCACAGTCTCAACTTAAAGACACAGCTGCAGTGTTTCATCTTAAAGGCACAGTACAGTATTCCACAGTCTCAACTTAAAGACACAGCTGCAGTGTTTCATCTTAAAGGTACAGTACCGTATTCCACAGTCTCAACTTAAAGACACAGCTGCAGTGTTTCATCTTAAAGGCACAGTACAGTATTCCACAGTCTCAACGTAAAGACACAGCTGCAGTGTTTCATCTTAAAGGTACAGTCGCAGTATTTCACAGTCTCAACTGAAAACCACAGCTGCAGTATTCTACCGTCATAGCCGCAGGGTTCTTCAGCCTCGTACTAGAGTTATAGCCACAGTCATCGTTCTACTTTCAGTTGCGTTTCCAGTTATATCCGGTACCAGCCCGCATTACAGTTGCATCCCAGTCTCAACAGTAACCAGTCCGTCTTACTATCTTGCCAGTAACCTTGAGTACATAAGCACCTACTCCTGTGACGCTATACCCAGTACAGTCTCACCTATATATTCATCATCCTGCTATCAAAGTCCCTGGTGATCCAGTGGTCAGGATACGGCTTCCTCTGCCGAGGCCCGGGTTCGATCCCCGGTCAGGGATTGCTCCTTCTTCTCACTGATTCCTACAGACCAGCCTAATATTCACATAGTCCTCCAGTTGCCCACACAGACTTCACTAACACCGGGTTCACAAAACCACAGTCATGACAGTAGGAACTGGCCACATGGACCCGGCCGAAAGTGTTTGTCTGATGCAGGACCCCCTAAACAATATTGCAGGACGCTTGGAGGGTTTGGAGTCGACTCAGCATCAATTGGCACAGTGTCTGCAGCGGAATTTGTTCTCCAGAGATTCTCTGACCTTCTGCACTAAGACTCCTGACCAACTGCAGATTTTCTACCAGATGTTATTACAGTTACAAGAACTTTTGTCTAGTATTCTTTCTGTGATGCCTGATCTCTTCAGGAATACTACCAACGTTGTTGATTCTGTTTTGTCCCATCCAGTTAAGAGTCTCTTCCTCTGTGCAAGGAAAAGTTTTTCATCAGAGCTTTCCACGGCCCAAGCTCTCTGAAGCTGAACGTCAGCGGCGTAGGGAGCTACACCTCTGTCTTTACTGTGGAAATTCCGGTCATTTTGTTAAAGATTGCATTCTTCGCAAGCCAGGAAATGGTGACAAATCTCAGTATCATAGCGCTCATGTCTACAAGTCATCCACAGTAGCCGATCCTGCTACTGCTGACGGGGGTATCAAGAAGGCTACTCTGAAAGAGACTCAAATTTATGACTGGGGTCCAGTGATTAAAAGACCTTATTCCAAGTTGGGTATCCAGAGAAGAATGTTCAAGCCATTTAGAGTCACAGAGGAGTCCATGTCTACAGCCCAAGGAGGGGCGTCCATGTCTACAGCCCAAGGAGGGGCGTCCGTGTCTACAGCCCAAGGAGGGGCGTCCGTGTCTACAGCCCAAGGAGGGGCGTCCGTGTCTACAGCCCAAGGAGGGGCGTCCATGTCTACAGCCCAAGGAGGGGCGTCCGTGTCTACAGCCCAAGGAGGGGCGTCCGTGTCTACAGCCCAAGGAGGGGCGTCCATGTCTTCAGCCCAAGGAGGGGCGTCCATGTCTTCAGCCCAAGGAGGGGGTTCAGAGCATGCAGCCCCAGGAGGGGGTTCAGATCGTGCAGCCCCAGGAGGGGGTTCAGAGCGTGCAGCCCCAGGAGGGGGTTCCGAGTGTGCAGCCCAAGGAGGGTTTTCCAGTGTTCAGGCTCTAGTAGGGGCATATGAGTCTTCTACTCAGGAATGAGTGTCTGATCTGTCAACCCCAGTAGGGGTGCTGGAGATAGCAACCCTGAGAGAGGTGTCTGATTCGTCAACCCCAGGAGGGGTCATCACAGTTTCAGCCCCAAGGGAAGTATCCAGAGTCAAGTTTCCAGATGGGAATCTTTGTGCTACAGATGCAGTTATGAACTCCTGTTTGCCGTCTTTTGAAAGCATCACCATGTTGGCATCCAGCATGGTTCAGGTCCAGGATGGACCATCTGAACACTTGGATTTTACTCACTCCGGTTCCAGACGGAATCCATCTCCCCTAGTTCCAGCCAGTCCAGCAATACTCCAGGCCCTGCCAGGTCAGTCCGTCCCGGTTCCAGCCGGTCCAGCAATACCCCAGGCCCAGCCTGGTCAGTCCGTCCCGGTTCCAGCCGGTTCAGCAATACTCCAGGCCCAGCCTGGTCAGTCCGTCCCGGTTCCAGCCGGTCCAGCAATACTCAAGGCTCCACCTGGTCAGCCCGTCCCGACTCCTGCCAGTCCAGCAATACACCAGGCTCCACCTGGTCAGTTCGTCCCGGTTCCAGCCGGTCCAGCAATACTCCAGGCCCAGCACAGTCAGTCTGTCCCGGTTCCAGCCGGTCCAGCAATACTCCAGGCTCCACCTGGTCAGCCCGTCCCGGCTCCTGCCGGTCCAGCAATACTCCAGGACCAGCCTGGTCAGTCTCCTTTGGTTCCAGCCAATTCAAGTATCCTCGGATCCAATCCGGTCCTACTTGTCCAGCCCAAGATTTCTCCAGTTTCAGTCAGTTCAAGCTCATCTGGACTCAAACCAATTCCAAGCATTGGTCCGAGTAAAGGACTTTTGTCAGTTAGTCCCAGTAAAGGACTTCCACCATCTAGTTCTAAAATTAGACTTCAGTCTGTCTCTGATTCTGTTTCCTCGTCTTCCAGCATTGAGTCCACAGCTTCTGCAGGGAAATCTAATACCTCTTCTCATCAATGTCAGAATAATTCTGCTGTAGCCGCCAAAGTCAAGAGAAATCCCAAGGCTACTCACTTAAAGTCTGAACGTGCTACAGAGCTGGATACCGATCTGAGTACAGTTTTCTCAGCTATGTCCCTAAGCTTGTCTGAGCAACCTAATGTTCCATCTGCTGATTTGGATAAAGGACTTCAGACTAATATTGCTGAGAAGGATCCTGATGTTGCTTCCTCAATCCAGTCATCAGAGTCATTTGCCTCAGTCGCAGACGCGAGTGTCGCAGCTTCAGGGAAAATTACTAGCATCTCCATCCAGAATGAGATTTCAAGTGACTTTTCAGTCTCATTTGAGGATTCCAGCGAGGCAACTTCAGAAAGGATATTTTCTCATCGATGTCGGGATAATTCTGCTGTAGCATCTAAAGTCAAGAAAAATACCAAGGCTATTGACCTAATGTCTGAATGTGTACTTCAGTCTAATGTTTCAGTGGCATCTGTTTCCTTGAGTCCAATTTCATCCTCCACTCAGTCTTCAGAACATTCAGCCAATGCTCCGTTTTCTGACCCATCGCTTTCTGAGCAAGATAATGTCTTGATGAACCAATACATTAGGAATTTCAGGGATGCCAAGAGTTGGAAAACAGTACAAAGACAACAGCCTGTTGATTTAAGAGTTGGTTATTTTTCCATTGATTCCACTCCAAGTTCCTTGTGTTGTTCTAAACTTGTTAATACAGCTTACAAAACGGATGTAGTTACTCCCAAAGAAGACTGGTATCTTCCAATAGACTTGGACTCAGACTCTGAATTTGATCCAGTTTATGATGCTACTCCTTTCCTGGGAGGTCCCGTTCTTTCCTGTTATTCTTTAACGCATGAAGAGGTTCCAGAATTACCAAAAAACTCTACAGGTCTCTGTATGAAAAGTCCTCGTTATAGAACAAGAGTTAATTTAAGCCTCAGTGGAGTGCTAGCTTCAAAAGCACAATCTTCTCGTACTACTAATCTAGGAAAGGAACCTTCTACAGTTTATTCCTCAGTCCTTTCAGATGAAGGAAATTCCAGTTTTGTCAATGATGGATGTTCTACCTGTTCAGAAGATGAAGATCAGGAAGACTTCTGAAGAATTCAGCTTAAGTCTTGTTTCTGGACCCTCTGGTTTCCACTTTTCAGAATCTTTATGTACAAGTTATTCATCAAGTTCCTCTAAGACCAAAGATGGTTGTACGGAGTCCACCCTTGAAGAGGGGGTACTGTCACGATCCTGACTGTAGTTCTCGTATTTGGTGACTTACCCCTGCCATCTGTCCTGGATCCTGTGCCTTTTTGCTCACTGAGATAAACAGCTTGTCAGCACCATGAGTTTCCTGAATTCTCTGCCTGGAAGGTAATAGTTAACGAGCTCCACCTGTGGTGATCTCCTGTGTGAGTCTGAATTCAGCAATCTGAAGTTTAGGCCTAAAAGCCAGCATCCTCTGTTTGCAGAAGTTCAGGCTTTAGTGTTCTCTCGGCCTGCTAGGCCTCACTCCACATCACAGCCTAGTCTATAGTACTCACATGACAGTGACTGTTCACCTGACCCAGAGCTGTCCAATCCTCTGCCAGCCTGAGCCTCTCTGAATCACCTGACACTGCTCACCAATCACCAAGGACCAGGAAGTATAAGTCGGGAGACTGAGTTGGAAACTGGGCCAGTTCCTCGTGTCACACACAGCTCTGTGTGAGCTTTGAAGCTGAGCTCCCTAAAGGTAACCCTTGTACTTCAGTTCCTGTAAAAACTCTGTTCCTTTGTTACTCAGTTTGGATTACATTTGTGTTGCCATTGATATCCAGTATTTCCACGTGTTTCATCTTAAAGGCACAGTACGGTATTCCACAGTCTCAACTTAAAGACACAGCTGCAGTGTTTCATCTTAAAGGCACAGTACAGTATTCCACAGTCTCAACTTAAAGGCACAGTTGCAGTGTTTCATCTTAAAGGCACAGTACAGTATTCCACAGTCTCAACTTAAAGACACAGTTGCAGTGTTTCATCTTAAAGGCACAGTACAGTATTCCACAGTCTCAACGTAAAGACACAGTTGCAGTGTTTCATCTTAAAGGTACAGTCGCAGTATTTCACAGTCTCAACTGAAAACCACAGCTGCAGTATTCTACCGTCACAGCCGCAGGGTTCTTCAGCCTCATACTAGAGTTATAGCCACAGTCATCGTTCTACTTTCAGTTGCGTTTCCAGGTATATCCGGTACCAGCCCGCATTACAGTTGCATCCCAGTCTCACCAGTAACCAGTCCATCTTACTATCTTGCCAGTAACCTTGAGTACATAAGCACCTACTCCTGTGACGCTGTACCCAGTACAGTCTCACCTATACATTCATCATCCTGCTATCAAAGTCCCTGATGATCCAGTGGTCAGGATATGGCTTCCTCTGCCGAGGCCCGGGTTCGATCCCCGGTCAGGGATTGCTCCTTCTTCTCACTGATTCCTACAGACCAGCCTAATATTCACATAGTCCTCCAGTTGCCCACACAGACTTCACTAACACAGGGTTCACAAAACCACAGTCATGACATTCTTCTTCTTCTTCTTCTACTTATTATTATTATTATTATTATTAGTATTATACATCTCTGCATTAAAAAAAATAGGGAATTCCGGACCAAGATTGGTCCAGTATTCTTAAAAACTTGTCCTATAAGTGGAACAAGATGGTTTCAGAAGAGTCATAATTCAGCACTGAGGAGAGAAAAACGCCCCTTGTGGAGGAAACCTCTGGGGAACCATGGCTGAAGGATTGCCCATCCCTCTAGACGTTAAGAGACTCTGCAGAGTTTTCCCAGATCACCCACCCACTAACTTTGCATAACCCAGTCATCCGTTCTGTCTTCTTTTTTTGTCTTTTTTTTTTAAATTATTATTTTCTCTGCATTGAAAAATAGGGAGTTCCAGACCAAGATTGGGCCAGAATTCTTAAAAACTTATCCTATAAGAGGAACAGGATGGTGGAAGCCTCATGACTCATTAAGAGTTAGTCATCATTCAGCACTGAGGAGAGGAAACACCCCCTCAGGGAGCAAACCTCTGGGCACCCATGGCTGAAGGATTACCCGTCCCTCTAGGCATTAAGAGACTCTGCAGAGTTTTCTCAGACCACCCACCCACTAACTTTGCATAACCCTGTGATGCCTTCTGTCTTTTTTTAAAAAAATTGTCTTTTTTTTAAATTATTATTTACTCTTTATTGAAAAATAGGGAATTCCGGACCAAAATTGGTCCAGAATTCTTAAGAAACTTGTCCTATAAGAAAAACAAGATGGCGGAAGCCTCATGACTCATTAAGAGTTAGTCATCATTCACCACTGAGGAGAGAAAACCTATGGGGATCCATGGCTGAAGGATTGCCGTACCTCTAGGCATTAAGAGACTCTGCAAAGTTTCCTTAGACCACCCACTCACTAACTTTGCATAACCCAGTCATCCCTTCTGTCTTCTATTTTGTTTTATTTTTAAAAAATTATCATTAGTATTATTTACTCTGCATTAAAAAATAGAGAACGCCGGATCAATATTGGTCCACATTTCTTAAAACTTGTCCTATAAGAAGATGGCGGAAGCCTCATGACTCACAAAGAGTCATCCTTCAACACTAAGGAGAGGAAAAAAACCCTTGTGGAGGAAACCTCTGGGGACCCATGGCTGAAGGACTGCCTGTCCCTCTAGGCATTAAGAGACTATGCAGATTTTGCCCAGACAATCCACCCACCCACATAACCAGTCATCCCTTCTGTCTTCTTCTTCATGTTCTTTTTCTTATATTTTAAATAATTATTATTAATATTATTAGTATTATACATCTCTGCATTAAAAAAATAGGGAATTCCAGACCAATATTGGTCCAGATTTCTTAAAAACTTGTCCTATAAGAGAAACAAGATGGTTTAAGCCTCATGACTCACGAAGAGTCATCCTTCAACACTAAGGAGAGGAAAAAACCCCTTGTGGTTCTTAAAAACTTGTCCTATAAGAGAAACAAGATGGTTTAAGCCTCATGACTCACGAAGAGTCATCCTTCAACACTAAGGAGAGGAAAAAACCCCTTGTGGAGGAAACCTCTGGGGACCCATGGCTGAAGGACTGCCTGTCCCTCTAGGCATTAAGAGACTATGTAGATTTTGCCCAGACAATCAAACCACCCACATAACCAGTCATTCCTTCTGTCTTCTTCTTCTTCATGTTATGTTTCTAATATTTAAGTAATTAATTCTTCTTCTTCTTCTTCTTCTTCTTCTTCTTCTTATTGTTATTATTATTATTATTATTAGTACTATACATCTCTGCATTAAAAAATAGGGAATTCCAGACCAAGATTAGTCCAGAATTCTTAAAAACTTGTCCTATAAGTGGAACAAGATGGTTTAAGCCTCATGAGTCATGAAGAGTCATCATTCAGCACTAAGGAGATGAAACCCCCCCTTGTGGAGAAAACCTTTGGGGAACCATGGCTAAAGGATTGCCCATCCCTCTAGACATTAAGAGACTCTGCAGAGTTTTCCAAGACTACCCACCCACTAACTTTACATAACCCAGTCATCCCTTCTGGCTTCTTTTTTGTGTTATTTTCTTAACTTATTATTTACTCTGCATTGAAAAATAGGGATTTCCGGACCAAGATTGGTCCAGAATTCTTAAAAACTTGTCCTGTTAGAGGAACAAGATGGTGGAAGACTCATGACTCACAAAGAGTTAGTCATCATTCAGCACTGAGGAGAGGAATCAACCCTTAAGGGAGGAAACCTCTGGGGACCCATGGCTGAAGGACTGCTTGTCCCTCTAGGCATTAAGAGACTATGTAGATTTTGCCCAGACAATCCAACCACCCACATAACCAGTCATTCCTTCTGTCTTCTTCTTCATGTTCTTTTTCTTATATTTTAAGTAATTAATTCTTCTTCTTCTTCTTCTACTTGTTATTATTATTATTATTATTATTAGTATTATACATCTCTGCATTAAAAAAATAGGGAATTCCGGACCAAGATTCGTCCAGAATTCTTAAAAACTTGTCCTGTTAGAGGAACAAGATGGTGGAAGACTTACGACTCATTAAGAGTTAGTCATCATTCAGCACTGATGAGAGGAAACAACCCTTAAGAGAGGAAACCTCTGGGGACCCATGGCTGAAGGACTGCTTGTCCCTCTAGGCATTAAGAGACTATGTAGATTTTGCCCAGACAATCCATCCATTCACATAACCAGTCATTCCTTCTGTCTTCTTCTTCATGTTCTTTTTCTTATATTTTAAGTAATTAATTCTTCTTCTTCTTCTTCTTCTTCTTCTTCTTCTTATTATTATTATTATTATTATTATTATTATTATTATTATAATAAGTATTATACATCTCTGCATTAAAAAAATAGGGAATTCCGGACCAATATTGGTCCAGAATTCTTAAAAACTTGTCCTGTTAGAGGAACAAGATGGTGGAAGACTCATGACTCATTAAGAGTTAGTCATCATTCAGCACTGAGGAGAGGAAACACCCCTTAAGGGAGGAAACCTCTGGGGACCCATGGCTGAAGGACTGCTTGTCCCTCTAGGCATTAAGAGACTATGTAGATTTTGCCCAGACAATCCAACCACCGACATAACCAGTCATTCCTTCTGTCTTCTTCTTCATGTTCTTTTTCTTATATTTTAAGTAATTAATTCTTCTTCTTCTTCTTCTTCTTCTTCTTATTATTATTATTATTATTATTATTATTATTATTATTATACATCCCTGCATTAAAAAATAGGGAGTTCTGGACCAAGATTGGTCCAGAATTCTTAAAAACTTGTCCTATAAGTGGAACAACATGGTTTAAGCCTCATGAGTCAAAAGAGTCATAATTCAGCACTGAGGAGAGGGAAACGCCCCTTGTGGTTGAAACCTCTGGGGAACCATGGCTGAAGGATTGCCCATCCCTCTAGCCATTAAGAGACTCTGCAGAGTTTTCCAGATCACCCACCCACTAACTTTGCATAACCCAGTCATCCGTTCTGTCTTCTTTTTTGTCTTCTTTTTAAAAATTATTATTTTCTCTGCATTGAAAAATAGGGAATTCCGGACCAAGATTGGGTCAGAATTCTTAAAAACTTATCCTATAAGAGGAACAAGATGGTGGAAGCCTCATGACTCATTAAGAGTTAGTCATCATTCAGCACTGAGGAGAGGAAACACACCCTCAGGGAGCAAACCTCTGGGCACCCATGGCTGAAGGATTACCCGTCCCTCTAGGCATTAAGAGACTCTGCAGAGTTTTCTCAGACCACCCACCCACTAACTTTGTATAACCCTGTCATCCCTTCTGGGGTTTTTTTGTCTTTTTTTTTTTAATTATTATTTACTCTTCATTGAAAAATAGGGGATTCCGGACCAAGATTGGTCTAGAATTCTTAAAAAACTTGTCCTATAAGAAAAACAAGATGTCGGAAGCCTCATGACTCATTAAGAGTTAGTCATCATTCACCACTGAGGAGAGATAACCTATGGGGATCCATGGCTGAAGGACTGCCCGTACCTCTAGGCATTAAGAGACTCTGCAAAGTTTCCTTAGACCACCCACTCACTAACTTTGCATAACCCAGTCATCCCTTCTGTCTTCTATTGTTTTTATTTTTAAAAATTATCATTAGTATTATTTACTCTGCATTAAAAAATAGAGAACTCCGGATCAATATTGGTCCACATTTCTTAAAACTTGTCCTATAAGAGGAACAAGATGGCGGAAGCCTCATGACTCACAAAGAGTCATCCTTCAACACTAAGGAGAGGAAAAAAACCCTTGTGGAGGAAACCTCTGGGGACCCATGGCTGAAGGACTGCCTGTCCCTCTAGGCTTTAAGAGACTATGCAGATTTTGCCCAGACAATCCACCCACCCACATAACCAGTCATCCCTTCTGTCTTCTTCTTCATGTTCTTTTTCTTATATTTTAAATAATTCATTATTATTATTATTATTATTATTATTAATATTATTAGTATTATACAGCTCTGCATTAAAAAAATAGGGAATTCCGGACCAATATTGGTCCAGATTTCTTAAAAACTTGTCCTATAAGAGGAACAAGATGGTTTAAGCCTCATGACTCACGAAGAGTCATCCTTCAACACTAAGGAGAGGAAAAACCCCCTTGTGGAGGAAACCTCTGGGGACCCATGGCTGAAGGACTGCCTGTCCCTCTAGGCCAGTGGTTCTCAAACTCAGTCCGCAGGACCCCACACAGTGCATGTTTTGCAGGTAACCCAGCAAGTGCACAGGTGTATTAATTACTCACTGACACATTTGAAAAGGTCCACAGGTGGAGCTAATTATTTCACTTGCGTTTCTGTGAGGAGACCTGCAAAACATGCACTGTGTGGGGTCCTGAGGACCGATTTTGAGAACCTGTGCTCTAGGCATTAAGAGACTATGCAGAGTTTGCCCAGAAAATCAACCCACCCACTAACTTTGCTTACCCAGTCATCCCTTCTGTCTGTTTCTTCTTCTTATATTTTAAATTATTATTAGTAGAATTCTTACAAACTTGTCCTAAAAGAGAAATAAGATGGTGGAAGCCTTGGCTGGTGAAAACTACACCTACATGTCGATGCTGAGAGAGAGAGAAAACAAAAGTGAGAGATGAGGTGAGGTCGGGTGGGGAAGGGGCAGAGAGAGAGAGAGAGAGAGAGAGAGAGAGAGAAAATAGGGAAAGAGGGGAAGAGGGAGGAAAAGAGGCAAAGCCCTAGCATTCTGTCAGTATTTAGGGCTCTATTTAAGAACCAGTCAAAACCACTTTAGCACTTATTTCCAATGCGTATAGGGGTTACAACTGCAAACTATATATAGTATTGGATAAAAACAAACATAATGACTAAAGCACAATATAATTCTCTTACACCTTTGCACATTAGGTAAAATGTAACAGCCTGCAATACTGGCACACTGGGATTTAGGCAGAGAGAGCATACAGGATTTAATTTGCAACATTACAGGCTCACCAAACAACTCCAAGGAGATGTCATAGGTGCAGATGCACAAAAAGGATTAATTTGGTACATTATAGGCCCATTTAGACAGCGCTCTTCAAATATCTCCAACGACCCAGTTGCAGCCGCTTGTGGTTGTTAAGTAATGGCACTGTCCCAGCAGGTGTGAGATTTAGTTTTTATCCAATACTATGCTGTCCCCGAGGTCATAAGTCATATATTAGTAGTCATGCTAAAATTTTGCCGAAGCTTTGAGCTAAGCTGCCTTTAACTTTGTCCAGTCACTTACCTTATGCAAGTATCTCTTCTGTCGGTTAGCTGTCCTGTGCCAGGCCTCTGGAGGTAATGGCAAGAGACAGCAATAGCACAGCTTTGATATAGACAGTTGCCATTATGACATCACAGCATGACCTCACACACCCCACCAGACTGGCCAAGACTGGTTATTTCTGGTTTGAGGCCACTGTTTTCTTTTGTATGACTGACCTTAGGGAAGTGTGATTTCACTTATTGTTTAAAACTATTACACTCACATCAGAATATAATTACCAGCATTTGCCAGCGACTTCGGACGCGTGAATGTCTGTTATTGCTTAGCGGAAATAATTTTACAAAGACAGTAGTGCAATTTAATATTGTGGTGAATATTTTACATTGTACACATTGATCACAAAATTTCATTGTAAACAATGTCTGCAGTTTTCCTTCAGGGACTAACACAAAAAGATTCTTGGGGCTACTAACACATGAGCAAGCCAATGTAAAGCTGCCCATTGGGGTAGCAGCTGATCCAAAGATCTACGCCTGCAGGCCTGAGTGTTTGCCCCTGCGACTTGTTGATCATCATAGCGAATCAAATGCTTACAGGAAACTGTAGGCTTGGATCGAAAATAAAAAAGTTGCTGGGGATAAGGGGTATATGTGGTATAAACACAGTCTTGTCTGCACCACATCCCGTTAGAATCTGTGACTCAATTAGGTTCCTCTGCAGAGCAGTCACTTTACGTTGGGTTCTGTTGCATAACTTGGGCAGAGTCAAGTTTCGCAGAAGTATGAACGGAACATCATCTTTCAGTGCAGTGCTGTATGCTGAAAGTCCAGCTGCACTAAGGGGGTCATTCGGACCTGATCGCATGCTGCAGTTGTTCGCAGCGCAGCAATTGGGTCGGAACTGCGCATGTGCCAGCGCCGCAGTGTGCTGGTGCATGCCAGAAGGCCGAAGGATGCGACCAGTCAATTAAACAACATCAGCTGCTGCTGTAAGCTCCCACGGACAGCGTCCTCTTCATCCTGTGTCCCATGCTTGTGACCCTCACATAACCTGTGGTCAGGCTGACTGCTCTGCTATCTGCTCACTCACATGAGTGGATCCATACTGTAATTAATAACCTGCGCCTATCCCTGAAGGTGCTATTATGCTTTATTTGTATGCCTATGTCAGTTATCTATACAGGTTACTATATAAATAGTATTCCTGTATATCTATCTGTAAGAGGATTGGTTGTTGAGAATACAGGATATACGCGCACATGGATTTATACCCTTTGTCTTCATTCATCATTTATCCACCAGCTGCTGGCTGTGTCCTAGTGGCAGGAGTAGGTTTATCATTATTAGGTGTGAGGAGCTGCTAATAATATTACACCCACTCCTCTCACTAGGACACAGTAGCCATTGTATAATGAGGAGACAATCACATGGACCAAGACTGAGAGGGTTTGGGAGAAGGTGAAGAAATATGGGACAAACACAAAAAATGGACATTCTATATATTGGGGTATATTCAATTGAAGTTGGATCCATTCCGACATTAATTTGTCGGAATGGATCCCACAAGGGATATTCAATGCAATCTCAATTCAACTTTAAAAAAAGTCGAATTGAGATGGGGGAGAGCCGCGTGCAGACAGGGGAGAGCAGCACTACAGCAGCGGCTATAGCAGCATAGCCGGAGGATGTGTCACAGCAACCGCTCACAGCAGCATCCACCCGGCTCCAGCAAGCGAGACCTGCTGGAGCCAGGTGGACGCTGCCGTGAGCGGCGGCTGTGACACATCATCTGGCTACGCTGCTATAGCCGCTGCTGTAGCGCTGCTCTCCTCCGTCTGCCCGCGGCTCCCCCCCGTCTCAGCTATTCCACCGATCCACGTGCTTTTTGACTAGTCGAATATTTTGGGGGACATATTGAATAGGTCGGAACCCCTTCCGACCTAAAAAAGTAGAAAACTGCCGTCTTTTCGACAGACGGCAGCTTTCGACTTCAATTGAATATACCCCATAGCATTTTCCTTACACCCATAATTATTATTATATAAATGACACAACTAGAAAAAAAGAATGTGCAATATTAATTTGCAATATTTCCACTGTCGGGGATGAACTATATTTCCTATGATATCAACGGCTGAAATGCTGTGACTAGGACTAGAACATGCATCCTGGAGTATTTTACTTGCCATCCCTACTAATGAGCAGCGCTTGGCTGTTAGACTGTGCGCATCTGGATAAAGATCAGTTTATATTCTAGAGGTATTACAACTGGTATTACAACTGAGCCTTCACCTTCTGTCAGTCAGCGTGGCCCCCTATGCAGTAACCGTTCTCGGGGAATACACAAGACAGATCCGAAGAACAGAATGAAGCAATTTCAAGATGTTTACGTGACTAAACAGATTAATTTTTTCACCATAATCAGACACAGGCAGGCAGGGCTGCCAAGAGAAATCCTGGGCCCCGGTACAGTAACCTCTCGGGGGGCCCCCTGCCGGGGGGTGTGGCCACACCGTGTTAGTTGCATGGCTGCACCACTATAGGGGCATGTCTAGCACGCGAGATGTCCCCACTCACATACCTCCCAACATGACCCTCTCCAGGAGGGACAAAATGCTCTGCTCTGGATTTTTCTCTTAATTGATGATTGCCGGCACCTGTGTTGAACAGGTAATGGATAAGAGAGGTTTGTCACTACAGGTGATGGCAATCATACAGTAAGAAGGAAGTACAGAAGCAGAATGTTCTGTCCCTCCTGGAGAGGGTCATGTTGGGAGGTATGCACTCACAGGAGCAGGACATACCTCCCAGCAGTTGGGACAACAATGTTCACTATTAGGATGGTGGGACAGTCACATAAAAGCTGCATTGGTTGCAGAGCACATTTCCTAGAACACTGTCAGTTTGTGAAAATGGATCCTCCATTGTAATTTTGGGATAAAAGATGCCCTATAGCGTGTAAGTGCAATCACTGTATACACACACACACACACACACACACACACACACACACACTATACGCATAAATGCCACACAACTTTCAGGATTTACTATGATTAAAGTTGAATAAACTGAAATGTTGACTTGCACATTAGTGAACATCACCAGAATATATTGTTACATTATTAAGTTCCGAGAGTGCCACAGTATTTCTGCTTATACTATCTGTCACCCCACTAAGGGCACCCAGGAAATTGCGCAGTACAGTATTTTGGACAGAGAGCCAGCCATGATATATACAGTATAGATATAGATAGATAGGTAGATAGATATATAGATAGATAGATAGATAGATAGATAGGTAGATCGATAGATAGATAGATAGATAGATACTGTACACACACACACACGTATATACTGTATATAGATCAGGGCCGGACTGGCCATAAGATTTACAGGGGAGATTCCTGGGAGGTCGACACTACTGCGGGGTCGGCCTCTGGCTGAGTGACTTTTTGTGTGTGTGTGTGTGTTTTTTTTTTTGCTCCCTATAACTGACATAGCCACCTAGTGGCCGCCTGTAGCACTGACAGCACAACCTCTGCTCAGCCTCAGGCTACACAGGAAGTGTTGTGTCTTTACTTCAACTTCCTGCCTGAGGCTGAGTGATTGCTGCTGGACACAGGCGCAGAGCTGCCAAAGAGCATACATAAATATGGGATATAGCTGGATTAGGGGTACACAGTCCAGTGTAACAAACACTTCTCCCCTAACCAGGGGTGGGTGTGTGGGTGGGTCAGACAGACCCTGCTCCTGCACCCAGCTCCTGTACCCAGCCCCTGCCCTTGTACCCAGCCCCCTTTCCTGTATCTGTGATGTTAGTGTATTAGAATGCTTAATATTTGTAGATACTCCCTTACTAATCTGTGTAAGCCCGAATCTTCAGTGATGGTCCCTGGGACCAGGGGGATGCTGGGAAGTGGGTGGTCCAGTGTGCAGTGTGCCTGGAGTTGGTGATGGAATAAAACAGCACAGCAGTGAACTCACATGTCTCTCTGTCCTTATGACTGGATTTACAAACATATGAACAAAAAATGGTGTCAGAAGAAGTTTAACTTGGACTGCTAGTGCTCTCAGAGTGTGAAAGAATCTTGCAGCAGTCTGTAAGGCTGTGATACTCAGTGTCTGCAAACCCTGCCGTGTGCTCCTCTCTTCAAACAGTGAGTAACCATGGATAAACTAGCTCCTCCAACCGGCATGCTGATGTCTGGTAACTTGTCTGAAAACTGGAAAAGATTTAAGCAAAGGTTTAATATATATCTTGCTGCATGTGGAGCTGATACAGAGGCTGACAAAACTAAGGCATCCATTTTCCTCCATTTGATAGGAGAGGATGTGCTGGACATTTATAATAGTTTTCAGTTTGATGAGGGGCAGAATATGGTGCTATCTTCTATAATGCAAAAGTTTGAAGATTACTTTGTGCCAAGGAAAAATGTGACATATGAAAGATATAATTTTTTCACATGTGATCAGAAGTCTGTAGATGGATTTGATCAGTATGTTACAGAGCTGCAATCACTCAGTAAAACCTGTGAGTTTGGTGATTTAAATGATTCACTGATTAGAGATCGTATTGTCTGTGGAATACCTGATAATGGACTCAGAGAGAGACTGCTGAGAGAGCAAAACCTAACACTAGACAAGGCAGTGACTATGTGTAGATCTGTAGAAATAACTAGATTTCAAGCCAAAAAGTTACACAAGGACGCTGATGGTGCTGTCCATGTAGTGGAGAAAACAGAGCCAAGCAAACCTCCATTCTCAAGAATGAAGCAGTCTAAGCCACAGTCTAATAAGGAAATGTGTAGTAGATGTGGAAATGCTCACAATCCTAAAATGTGCCCGGCTTATGGTAAAACCTGCATGAAATGTGGTAGACTTAATAACTTTGCCAAATGCTGTAAAATGAAAAGTGAAACAACCAATGTGCATGCTGTTAAAGAAACAGAGGAATTCTTTGTGGATTGCATTGAACTTTGCAGTGCAGATAAGAAAGAATGGATTCTCCCTTTAACTGTGAACGAGATTGTCATTCCCTTTAAGCTTGATACTGGCGCGCAGGTGAATTTAATATAATTTCAAGACTATAAGACTTTTAGAGTAAAACCTAAAATTCATCCACCCAAAGTGAAAGTTACAGGGTACACTGGGGAGGAAATTCCTGTGAAAGGTACATGCTTAGTGACACTGAAATATAAGGGACAACAGTTTGAAACATCTCTACTGATTGTGGATAAAAATGTGCAACCGAATCTAGGATTAAGTTCCTGTGAGAAACTAAGCTTGCTAAAGAAAGTTTTTATGGTGACATCACAAGTAGAAGATGACTGCAAATCGATGTTTACAGAATACAGAGACTTGTTTGAAGGTCTAGGTTGTTTGCCTGGAGAGCATAAAATAAATATAAACACGCAAGTTTCTTCAGTGATACACCCCTGTAGAAAAGTGCCATTTGCGCTGAGAGAAAAACTGAAACAAGAGTTAAATCGCATGGAAGCCTTGGGTGTGATACAGAAAGTTGATGAGCCTACTGAATGGGTAAGCTCCTTAGTAATTGTTGAAAAGAAAAATGGACAACTCAGAATATGTCTAGACCCCAGAGATTTAAACAAAGCTATTAAACGAGAACATTTCAAACTACCAACCAGAGATGAAATAATGTCGCAATTTTCGGGAGCAAAATGGTTCAGTAATTTGGACGCATCTTCAGGATTCTGGCAAATGAAGCTAGATGAGGCCAGCTCAAAGCTTTGTACGTTTAATACACCAGAAGGTCGATACAGATTTCTTCGACTACCATATGGAATATTGTCTGCTCCAGAAGTATATCACAAAAAGATACACATGATTTTTGAACATATTCCAGGTGTTGAAACAATGATGGATGACATTATTGTCTGGGGATCTACAAAGGAAGAACATGATTATAGATTAAGACAAGTAATAGAACTTGTCAGGAAAGTGAATCTAAAGCTAAACAAGGACAAATGTGAATTTGGCGTGAATACACTTACCTTTATGGGCGGCGTGGTCTCGGATGAAGGTGTAAAACCAGACCCAAGGAAAATATCAGCAATAGTGAACATGGAACATCCTAACAACAAAGACAACGTCAGAAGATTCCTAGGAATGATTACTTATGTAGGAAAGTTTATTTCTCAACTCTCTGAACGAACAGCCTCTCTTAGATGGTTGTTGGACAAAGATAATGAGTGGATGTGGTCACATGAACAAGAAGAAAGTTGGCAAAACTTGAAACAGATCATTCCAGAGCAACCAGTGCTAAAATTATTTGATCCTGCGAAAAGAATAAGAATTTCAGCAGATGCTTCGCAATTTGGCCCTGGCTCAGTGCTGTTACAAGAACATGAGGATACATGTCAACCAGTAATCTATGCATCAAGAGCACTGACAAGTGCTGAAACAAGGTATGCTCAGATAGAAAAATAACTTCTAGCGATCACATATGCATGTGAGCGATTTCATCAGTTTATGTATGGTCAAACATTTACAGTGGAAACTGACCACAAGCCATTGGTAGCTATCATGACTAAATCATTACATGACTGTCCCATGAGAATTCAACGAATGCTTATCAGACTACAGAAATATGATGTACACTTGCTGTACTGTCCCGGCAAATAAATGTACATTGCTAATATACTTTCTCGTGCTGTGGACAAAAGTGAAGGTTCCAAAAGTCTGATGGATGAAGAGATAGAAACCTATGTTAATTTGATCATAGCTTCTCTACCAGTGTCTCTTGCAAGACAAGAACAGATTAGAAAAGAAACTGAGACAGATGACACAATGAAAGTGTTGAAAGATATCATTCTGAAAGGTTGGCCAGCAGAAAAACATGCGTGCCCACTGTCTATCCATGATTATTGGATGTACCGCAGTGACCTTACAGTTGTCGATGGTATTATTTACAAAGGCAATAGGTTTGTAATACCTGCACGACTAAGAAAAACTATGCTGTGCAAGATACATGAAGGCCACTTAGGAGAAGAAAAATGTAAGCGGAGAGCGCATGAAGTTATGTATTGGCCAAGAATGAACCAAGACATAGCACAGACTACAGCTACATGTGAATTACATATAGACCGAAACAACAAGTCGAGCCACTGAGTCCTCACGCAGTGCCAGAGAGACCGTACCAGAAAGTTGGCGCAGATTTGTTTGATTGTAATGGGAAAACGTACATTGTCGTGACTGATTATTACTCTAACTACCCTGAGGTGAAGACACTACATACAACTACTAGTAAAGCCATAATCAATTGCACGAAGTCAATCTTTGCAAGGCATGGTGTTCCTAAGGAAGTGTCCACTGACAATGGTCCTCAGTTTTCCAGTGCTGAATTTAGACAAGTTGCCGATGAGTGGGAATTTGTCCAAACTACATCAAGTCCCCACTATCCATGCTCAAATGGGTTGGAAAGTTCAGTAAAAACTGTAAAGAGTCTCATGAAAAAAGCTCAAGAAGGTAAAGAAGATTTCTACAAAAGTCTTTTAATCTACCACAGTACACCTTTACAGAATGGACTTTCTCCTGCACAAATGCTGATGGGAAGGAGGATTAGAGCAAATCTCCCGATACATGATGAACTGCTTAATACACATAACTCAGCGTTGGTCAGACTGAGTAAGGAACGTCAACAGGCGAAACAGAAACTGTTCCATGACAGGCGAGCAAAAAGCTTATCTGATCTAAAATCGGGTGACCAAGTCCGTCTCAGAGATCACGAGAAAGGTATTTGGGTGCAGAAAGGTATTGTGCAAGCACAAGTAGCACCAAGATCTTATACTATACGTACAGAGCGTGGAACGGAAGTAAGAAGAAATCGGGTGGATTTAAGATCTCAACCTAACCATAATGAAGAAAACATGACTGAAGAATACCCTTCATCTGACATGTATGATGATCCTCATAATGGTGAACAAACCACGATTCTAGAAAGGTCCAACATGGTTGATGAAACACAGACTGTGTATGAAAGACCCAAAAGGGAAATACGCAGACCTGAGAGACTCATTGAAACGTGTTAGATGATGTTCTTAATATGACGTTGTTAATTGTTGCATGGAAGCGTACAGTGAAAAATTATAAACACATACAGCTAGAGATAGATCTCAAACTGTATATATATCTGGTGCTGAAATACAATACATGGTGATAATTTACCAGATGGTAATCAATAAAAATCGTGACCTAATGGGCTGCTGAGCAAAACAGCTGGTTAGGCTGAACAACTAATTGAAGCACAAGAAAAGGGAAAAAATGCTCTGCGCACCAAAAATCACTTAGAATTAATTAATTGATTAATTAAGTGCAGTCTAGCAAGTAGAATGATTGACTCAATGATGCTTGACCTTTTTTAAATAAAAAATATTTTATCAAACAATAAATGACACAAAACAAAATATATAGAACAAACAATACACATATATATATATATATATATATATGGCAGTTTAAAAACCAGAGGTTTTCACCTCTTGTATATATAAACAGAAACACTGTATTATGCTTTATAAACGTGCTGTTTAAACAGCATACAATGTATCTAAAATGCAGATCAGATATCTTAAGTAAAAGAAGCTCTCTACAGAGAACAACAATTGATTCTGACACTGGCGTCCCAGTGTGGAATCATATATAATGTCCACAGATGGCTCCACAATATGAAATTATTAAAAGCAAAGCAAACGGTAATAATTACCCCCGTGCTGATACCTGAGATGTAATGCAGAGTCCTGTATGCATTTGCACGAGGAAGATGTAAAGATTTGTGATTGCTGCCACAATATTAATTAAAGGACAGACTTGCTGGAATACTAATTCTCCGTTGTGAAAAGCCGTCAGTTGACCATCAGATGATGAGATATAGGGAGTTTCCCAGCGAGGGACGTGATCCGTATAGCTAGCAGTAACAGCATGAAACGGCAGCTGATGGCTGGCGCCGCAATGGTCTCACAGCGGAGATCCGTCTGTGTCCAGCTGATCGTTGCAGGACTCTGATGCAGGAACGCCGTTAGCAACTGAACTCCCTTTAACCTCACTGCGGAGGTAGGATCTTGTAGGTCACTTGGCTTAGATGTAAACAAAACCGGAGTATCGGAGCCGAGATAATGGGAGCCCGTCTGTGGAGTAACAGATATCCACTGCACTGAACTTGTAAAAAGGGGCGTCAACGCGTTTCGTCTCCTAGCAACGGAGACTTCCTCAAGACTTGCTAGACTGCACTTAATTAATCATGGAAGCGTACAGGGCTTATCTTTAAAGAAAAGAGGATGTGATGTTAGTGTATTAGAATGCTTAATATTTGTAGACACTCCCTTACTAATATGTGTAAGCCTGAATCTTCAGTGATGGTCCCTGGGACCAGGGGGATGCTGGGAAGTGGGTGGTCCAGTGTGCAGTGTGTCTGGAGTTGGTGATGGAATAAAACAGCACAGCAGTGAACTCACATGTCTCTCTGTCCTTATGACTGGATTTACAAACATATGAACAAAACAGTATCCAGCAATGTGTGTCAGCCCCTGCAGCCAGCCCTGTGTGTCTGCCAGTCCCCTCCCTTATAGGCCCTACACACTGGGCGATATAACTGAAAGATATGAACGTTCTCGTTCATTAATAAACGAGAACTCATTCATATCGTGCAGTGTGTAGGCACCAACAATGTACAATGCACGGCCCCGCGCTCGTTCATCGTTGGTGGCCTGTCGCTTATGCATGCAGGCGAATATGGACAATCTCGTCCATATTAGCATGCACTGCTATGGAGCCGGGTGACGGGGGGGAGTGAAGAAACTTCACTCCTCCCCCGCCGCCGGATCGCCCGTCGGCCGTATCCACCGTCAAGTAGCTTGAATTGGCATTGTCGAAAACGGGCCAAAAACCTGTTGAAAATGCACTTTTCACCAGGGTCAGATTTTCCGACTCGTCAAATTTATTGAATAGGGCAGGGACGAATTCGCCTGGAAAATGGGCGAAAATGCCTGTTTTTTTTTCCGAAAAATAGAAGTGGAGATGTTTCCATAGCAACCAGTCAGAGTTTACTTATTTATCTAGAACAGTGATTCTCAAACTTGGTCCTCAGGACCTCACACAGTTCATGTTTTACATGTCACCCAGCAGCTGCACTGTCTATCACCAACTATCACATTTTAAAAATCTACAGGTGACCTGTAAAACATGAACTGTGTGGAGTCCTGAGGACTGAGTTTGAGAACCTGTGATCTAGAACATTCTAGAAGATAACAGCTACAATCTGATTGGTGGTTATGAATATCTCCACTTCTACGAATACGTATTAGTAAATATGCCCTAATATTTTCATTTTATGCCACTGGCAGAACAGGATAAGATATTTGACTACACTTGCTTCACAAATTGTCACTCTGACTTGGGGGGTGATTCAGACCTGATCATAGATGTGCGAAAAAATGCACATCTAAGATCAAAATCTTAGGCATGCAGGGGGACGCCCAGCACAGGGCTAGTCCGCTCCGTATGCCAGGCCCTACCCCCCACTCCCGCGTATATATGCAAAAGCATCACACAGCGGCCATGCTTTCGCACCTGCCGAGTAGCTCCATGACTACGCAGCCTAGTTGGTGAAGGCAGTCGGCTACCCACCATGTTTTTGACCGCAGTGGCTGCATGTGATCTCATGCAGCCGCTGCAGCCCGCTCTGCAAACGGTCCGGACACGCCTGCTGCCCAGGCAACAGTTAAGCATGTTGGGTGGTCTAAAGCAGTGGCAACGCCCCCCTCCCTACAGCCATCCCCTCCTTCCCTATACAGCCAACATGGCCAGTGTAAGACACTGACTCTGAGGCCCAAATGTATTAAGCTTTAAAAAATTATATACTGTACTGGAGATGGATAAAGAGTGATAAATGACTAGCCAATCAGCTTCCTATATGCCAAGTAACAGGCTGTGTTTGAAAAATGAGCTGGTCGGTTGGTCATTTATCACTCTTTATCCGTCTCCACTTTATCACTTTTTAAGGCTTAATACATTTGGAGCAGGGCCTGTTCGGTGCATGTCTTAGCCCTCCAACATGTCCCTTGTTCCCGGCGGTGTTACTGTGTGTGCCCGCAGCACTGCTCTATCCTGACCCCCAGCCCGCACCTGGCACTGCCACAGTGGCGCACTCTCACCTTTTGGTATCGGTGCAGATATCAACCTCCACAGCATCCATTCCATTCCTCATCTCGGGGGGCTTCTGGCAGCCCAGGTACTGTGTGACGTTCCTTCCCACCAGCAGCAGCAGTAATCAGACGCAGAACTCTGGGAGGCAATGGAGTCATCTGCCGCCGGGCTCCTGCTCTGAAAGGGGGCACCTCTCCTCCCATTCTGTGACATCATTGAATTAAGTTAATTGATAGCTGCCGCTGTCTTTTCAGTGGCCGACTTCCTCACTGGTCCCTGCACCTTACAAATCACACCCTCTTTATTATACACATTTTACAAGTGTCACACCCAGGATTAGAAACCACAACCTATTACACTGGAAGCAGACACCTTACTGATGAAGCTGTTTGCTCCTGTATAGGAAATAATGAGAATTTTAACTATATGAAGATACTTCTCTGACAATTAAACGTAACTTCATATAGTTAGAATTCTCATGCTTCCCGTACAGGAGCAAATAACTCTATCAGTAAAGTGTCTGCTGTTAGTGTAACAGGTCATAGGTTCTAATCCTGGGTATGATTGCTAAGAAATGTGTGATTTAAAATAAAAGACAATTAAATGTATAAATACAATATATACATTTTTTTCAGAACACTACACACACACACACACACACACACACACACACACACACACACACACACACACACACATATTTCTTGATATAGGAAATAGGGGGGCACCAATATTTATCTTGCCTCCGGGCAACTGGGACGAACTTACGCCATAGGCAGTAATGATGACAATGTTAGGGGAGGGATCCGTGATGGTGAAGTGCTGCATTAGGGTGGAAGCAGAGCTGAGTGAAAGACTGCATTATGATTAAAATCATGGCTGGAGACACACAACTCCCATGCTCATCTAAATCTTCCCGTTCTGCAGCTGCCATGGTGCGCTAATCACAGAGTCTGACAGGGTGGGCCCCAGTGGCGGATTTAGCAGGGGGCGATTCGGGCGAACGCCTCCCCTACACATACCGGCACCGGGATGGATGGCCGGGTCCCACCACGGTGCCGTACTGGAGAGCGGTGCAGCGCGGCAGGGGAAGGAGAAAGAGAGCGGAAGAGTGACAGTGTAGGCGTGCGCACGGGGGGTGCCTGGTGCGCACAGGCATCCCCCCCCATACATGCCTGCTGCTGCCGCCAATTCCTGTCTCTTCTGGATGCTGAAGGGAGGAGAGCGCTGCGCGCGCCTCTCCTGCCCACTGTGTCCCCGTCTCTGGCAGTAATTTAAATGTCTGTGGCTGTCAGCCAATCAGAGCTCACGGACCGGCTCTTGATTGGCTGCCGGCCCATAAGCTTTGATTGCCTCACAAACCGGCGCTATATTTCAAATGGCCGCCGGAGACATGTACTCAGTGAAGGGAGGCACAGAAGAGACACGCGGTGCGCTCGCTCCCCCTCAGCATCAGAGATGGGAATCGGCGGCAGTGGCACTGGCAGCAGGAGGGTAAGCACCACTGGGGGAATATGTATCTGACACCACTGGGGGCATTTGTATCTGGCACCACTGGGGGCATTTGTATCTGGCACCACTGGGTGCATTTGTGTATCTGGCACCACGGGTGGCATTTGAGTATCTGGCACCGCTGGGGTCATTTGTGGATCTGATGTGAATTTCGGCTCATTCAGTGTGCTATGGGAATTTTGGCTCATTCTATGTGCTATAATGTAAATTTCGGCTCATTTTGTGTGCTATAATGTGAATTTCGGCTCTTTCTATGTGCTATAATGTGAATTTTGGCTCATTTTGTGTGCTATAATGTGAATTTCGTCTCATTCTATGTGCTATAATGTGAATTTCGGCTCATTTTGTGTGCTGTAATGTGAATTTCGGCTCATTTTGTGTGCTATAATGTGAATTTTAGCTCATACTGTATGCTATAATGTGAATTTCGGCTCATACTGTGTGGTGTAATGTGAATTTTAGCTCATACCGTGTGGTATAATGTGATTTTCGGCTCATACTGTGTTCTATAATGTGAATTTCGGCTCATACCGTGTGGTATAATGTGAATTTCGGCTCATTCTGTATGCTATAATGTGACTTTCGGCTCATTTTGGGGGTGATTCTGAGTTGTTTGCTCACTAGCTGCTTTTAGCAGCATTGCACACGCTAAGCCGCCGCCTACTGGGAGTGTATATTAGCATAGCAGAATTGCGAACGAAAGCTTCGCTAATTTTCTAGTAATGATTACCCCGCAGTTTCTGAGTAGCTCCAGACTTACTCAGCCATTGCGACCAGCTCAGTCCTTTTCGTTCCTGGTTTGACGTCACAAACACACCCAGCGTTTGCCCAGCCACTCCCCCATTTCTCCAGCCACTCCTGCGTTTTGCAACTCGAACGCCTGCGTTTTTCCGCACACTCCCATAAAACGGCCAGTTTCCGCCCAGAAACACCCACTTCCTGTCAATCACACTACGATCAGCACAGCGATAAAAAAAGCTTTTTTATGCCGAGAGTAAAATACCTACTTTTGTGTAACATAACTAAGTGCATGCGCTCTGCAAACCTTGCGCATGCGCAGTAAGCGACTAATCGCAGTATAGCGAAAATTGGCAACGAACGAACAACTCGGAATGAGGGCCCTTGTGTGCTATAATGTGAATTTCGGCTCATTCTATGTGCTATAATGTAAATTTCAGCTCATTTTGTGTGCTATAATGTGAATTTTGGCTCATTTTGTGTGCTATAATGTGAATTTCGGCTCATTCTATGTGCTATAATGTAAATTTCAGCTCATTTTGTGTGCTATAATGTGAATTTCGGCTCATTTTGTGTGCTATAATGTGAATTTCGGCTCATTTTGTGTGCTATAATGTGAATTTCAGCTCATTTTGTGTGCTATAATGTGAATTTTAGCTCATACTGTGTGCTATAATGTGAATTTTAGCTCATACCGTGTGGTATAATGTGCATTTCGGCTCATACCGTGTGGTATAATGTGAATTTCGGCTCATTCCGTGCAGGAATGGTGATTCGCCAGTCTGTATCACCAGTACGCAGGGTTCTCTCCACTAACTGCCAACATTTTATTGGTAATGGCAACAATAGGAAATTTTAGAAGCAAACGGGAAGGGCATCTCTAAGTGGGAGGAGCTATGATTAGGGGGAGGGGTCATAATTCTTAAACCGCCCCCCCTAAAAGTTAAGTCTAGATCCGCCACTGGTGGGCCCACACCGAGTCAAAAATGGACATTTAATGCGACATTTAAGATTTGCACCTCACTTGTCAACTAGGTAAACTTCTAACTTGCAAAGGGGTCACACCTCCCACCCCCTCAAAAAAAAAGCACCTTGATATGTGTTAGGTCAGAGCCGGCCTTAGGCATAGGCAAACTAGGCAAATGCCTAGGGCATTTGGTATGCTTAGGGGCACCAGCAGCTTCTGCTGATTAAAATGATATGCGGCATGCCTATATTGTGTGTGTGACTGCGGCTGTATCTGCATACGAAATGCTATATTGCAGTGTATTCCTGGAAATCACTGTATTGTAGCATTTCGTATCCAGATACAGCCGCAGTCGCACACAGAATATAGGCATGCCGCATATCATTTTAATCAGCAAAAGCTGCTGGTGCATCCTAGCCACATAGTAATGAAAATGATAAGATGCATTTTCATAAACAAAAGGTGCCCGACGTTAGCAGAGCTACCAGCTGACTCATGCCAGGCATCTCCTGCCAGAACTAGCGGCGGTGCTAGGGGGCACCAGACAAAATCTTGCCTAGCGCATCATATTGGTTAGGGCCGGCCCTGTGTTAGGTGGACATGAGTGGAAAACCAAAGCATTTTATACTATGCAGCTACTTACTTTAGAATTGTGATACATTAAAAAAGGTTATGAATGAGAAATAATGTGCAGAAATGTTCTGTATTGCATTATTACCAGTTGCATTCCACAGTTTAGGTATTACAGCAAGAATGTAGAGAGTATATACTGTGTTAGAACCTTCACACTATAAAAACATGTTAAATCTATCAGCCTATATTCCATCAAACTGTAAACATAGTAACTCGGTGTAGTTATGCCCCATTGCTCTTCAGGGAATTCATACCTCTTCTAATGAAAGAATTTCAGTGAAAGATGGGATTTTCAAGCTGTATGGAATTCTCATATGATTGATAACATAACCTGCACAACATAAAAACTGTATGCAATAGAGGAGTGATTTTCCACTCCAATCCTTGAAAAAGTATCCTCAATAGGTAATACTTTCTGGATTGCTTTAATAATGTACAGTTATGATATAATGAGTTTATCTATTTTAGGTAATTATACAAGGCCAGCCTGACCATTATGCAGAGTACACAGATGGGTAGATTGCCACACTATAGAGGGCGCGGCAGCTGCATTCTCCGTACACCCCCTGCTTCCTGGCAACTCCGCTCCCATAACACCACCGGTAACCCCTGCTCCAACGACGCCGCAGGCAACTCCACTCCCAGGACACCACTGGCAGAGTGGACATTGGGTAGTCAGTCTCTGAATCCAGGGCTGAAAAGCGCTGTAGGAAGACCCACCACAGCGCAGTATCCATTAGGTGGGAGGGATTCATTGAGGTGAGGACTTCATAAAATTATTGGACTGGACACCTGCATCTGAAGAGTATGGGGTTAATGCTGCTAAGTGGCACTGGGTCAACCACCATCTCCCTGCCACCCCTGCCTCAGTCACCACTATCTACCTGTCTCCCCTGCCTCAGTCACCCACTATCTCCCTGCCACCCCTGCCTCAGTCACCCACTATCTACCTGTCTCCCCTGCCTCAGTCACCCACTATGTACCTGTCTCCCCTGCCTCCCCAGTTACCTACTATCTACCTGTCACCCCTGCCTTCCCAGTTTCCTACTATCTACCTGTCACCCCTGCCTTCCCAGTTTCCTACTATCTACCTGTCACCCCTGCCTCACCAGTTATCTACTAGCTACCTGTTACCCCTGCCTCACCAGTTACCTACTATCTGTCACCCCTGTCTCACCAGTTACATACTATCTACCTGTCACCCCTGCCTCACCAGTTACATACTATCTGTCACCCCTGTCTCACCAGTTACCCACTATCTACCTGTCACCCCTGCCTATCGAGTCACTCACTCACGTGCTGTCCCTTTAAAAAAATGCATCCCATCAAGGGGCACCAAAATGTATATTTGCTTACCAAAGCAATAGGCTCGGGCCGGCACTGTAATTATCCCACCTGTTTCCATAGTCTGAAATCCTGAAAACATTACCTGTTTGCAGGGTCAGACTGGCCCACAGGGCTACAGGGGAAGTTCCCACCAGGCCCCACTGACTTAGGGCCCACTCCTTCCTCCTTCCTCTAGGGATCAGGATACAGACTGTGCACCACAAAAGAGGTGGGTCCTCTGGGAAAGGGGGCATGGCTTTGCGAGGATGCCAAGATCGCAAGCCATGCCTCTCGATTTTGGGGTATATTCAATTGAGGTGGGATCCACTCCAATGTGCACTTGTCGGAATGGATCCGACAAGGGCTATTCAATGCCCATCTCAATTCGACTTTAAAAGAGTCAAACTGAGATGAGGGACCGGAGAGGGGGGAGACCAGCGGAGAGACAGGGGACAGCCGCGGGCAGACGGAGGGACAGCAGCGCTACAGGAGGATGTGTCACGGCCGCCAGACCTCACGGCAGCGCAGTGCCGTGACTAGACATTTTGGTGCTGTGTGCAAGAAATAGCATCGGCGTCCCCCTCCCCCCATCACCATAGTTAAAATAGGGACAGTGCGCACCTTAGGCGCGTGTAAAAATTAGGGGCGTGGCTTCATAGGGAAGGGGAGTGGTCACATAATAGTACCAATTCACAGTACACTACACAATAGTGCCACTAAACATATTGCACCAGGTAGAGCCCCTCACACATGTCACGCCAGGTAGAGCACCCTACACATATTATGTTAGGTAGGGCACAATATGCACATTATGCCAGGTAGAGCCCATTATACACATTATGGCAGGTAGATCCCTTATACAGACACATACACACATATATTATATAATATATATATATATATATACACACACACACACACACACACACACACACACACACACACTGTATACATAATGCAACATATCCCCGGCACTCCTTTTCCTTCCAGCGAGACTTGCTCTGGGGCACTCCTGGGGGGTAGTCGCCCCCACAATATACCAGAACAAACTGCAGGTGGCACTCGGAGACTGTGTCAGGCGCGCAATGAACCCCAACATGGTGTTCTTATTGTACACATCAACGCTTTGGGGAACAAGTTCTCTTCCTCAGGACAGTGTAAAAGCAATGTGTCATAAAAAAAAAAAAAACATTCATGTCACTTACCCCAACAATGACTCCCCCTCCCCCCCCCCAGCACGCTTCCAGGCCGTTTAAGACCACAGATTGAATTTAGAAGGATAAACAGACCAAAAGATATTGAAAATCAGTCAAATAAAAAGATATAAGAATTAAAAATATTAAAAAAAAAAAGAAGAATCATATATATAGATAGAAGCTATGTTATTGCTGGAATGTGACCCCAGAGCAGGCTGTACTCCCCAATCGCAGTCACCGCCTTAACCCCCCTGTAATAAAGGAGTCATTTACAAAGAGACCTCTGATCACTGGACAGCCCATTACTTCTACTCACCGTCCTCCAGTGCTGCAGTGTCGCGGCCCACAGACAGTCTCACTCTGGCTGGCAGCGGCTCACTCACTGTACAAGCGCACTTATACTCCAGTTTAACCTGATTGGTGGATAGCACCAGCCATCCACTAATCAGCGTTTAGATACTCCCGCGAACTGTGATTGGTGGATGGCCAGCGCCGTCCACCAATCGACACTTGTATCACCCAGCAGTGGAGCCGACGCGTGACCACGGATACTGACAGCTCATGGGCTGGCAGTTAAATTGTGTACATCACGGGGATAGCTAGCGGCCGGGAGGCGGCAAGAGAAAGCTGGCCGCTCCAGCTGTGGCAGGTAAGGATACTTTTACTGCCACTGGGCTGCAGCAATTGGATGCAGAGCACACAGGAGTGCGGGAGCCGGAGGAGCAACCGGAGCGGCAATTAGTGGCACATACGGGGGCAAGAGGCGGCCGATCAGGATGTATGTGGAAAGTGCGCCCACAGGGCAAATGCGCTGTGGGCAATGCACCTTCTGCACACACCTAGTTACAGCCCTGCGGCAGCGTCCACCCGATTCCAGCAAACGGGACCTCACTTGCTAGGAGCCTAGGTAGAAGCTGCTGTGAGTGGCGGCTGTGCCACAATCTCCTGCAGCGCTGTGCTGTAGCGCTGCTGTCCCCCGTCTGCCTGCGGCTCTCCCCTCTCTCCTCCTCTCAGGTCCCTCATCTCAGTCCGACTTTTTTTTAAATTGGACTGAGAGGGACGGAAATGGGGCCAAAACCTGTCGGATTTGGCCCCGTTTCCCTCAGAAGCACGTGAATCGGCAGCTATACTGCCGATTCACGTACTATTCGACAAGTCAAATTCCCCGACTTGTCGAATAAAAAAGCTGGGGACTGAATAGGTCGGAACCCCTTCCGACCTGAAAAAGTCGAAAACTGCCATCTTTTCGACAAGACGGCAGTTTCGACCTTAATTGAATATACCCCTTTATCTCTGAGGGGGCATTCCCCCAGTCCCTCTGTATCCCGTGAATAGATTCTGTATGCATGCGAGGGACAGTTGGGAGGTATAGCCTCTGCCACTGCCTGTTGGTGGTACTTGAGAAATGAGTTCAAATCTACTTCAAAAGAGTTTTTCTGTAAACACTAAATGAGATTAATATAAGTACCCAGAAAGTTTGGGCAAAGTACCAATTTATGGTCTGTGCTACTTTCAGAGCAAACAAAACAAAAGCTCTTCAGTGCTTTAAGCATGGTGTGAAGTCTAGAGGGAGCTATGAGGGGAGTGCCCACCCTCTCTCCTGCCTGGCACGCAGCTGCCACTAGTCTGTGCTGTCCTCCCTCTCATCTTGCACTCTCAGCTGCGCTGTATTACAGACCAGACAGACTGCGATTTGTCGCTGGACCACTGCAGTTCTACTTCATAAAAAAACTTTGCTCCATGCCAGATCTGCTGCAAGTAACAACTGCTATAGTGTGGAAGGGAGATAGGAAGGACAGCGGGAGAAGCTGATTGTAGCCAGCATCGCAGTTATCTCCTCAGCACAAAGTTTGGAACCGGCTCTGAATGCTGGTGCCCTGCTGCCAGTGTGTCAGCTGTACCTGGAGCAATGTTATAGCAGAGGACACCACTTCCACAGCACTTCTATCAGTCAGCTCATGCCCAACATCCGAGCGCATCTCTGAGTGGGCCCCTTGTAACTGCTGCATTGGCTTGCTGGGGCCATCTGCCAGGGTGCAGCATCAGATCACGCTCTGAGCATAGCAATCATGCCTACCTTTGATGAAGTACTGCAGGAGGCTGGTGAGTTTGGGCGCTATCAGAAGAGGGTCTTTTCCCTGCTGTGCATGACGGGGATCACCTTTGCCTTCTCCTTTGTGGCAATAGTCTTTCTGGGACAGATACCGGAGAGTTACTGGTGCAGGAGCACAGAGCTGGCAGAGCTCAGCAAGGTCTGCGGCTGGAGTCCCCAGGAGGAAAGGAACTTAACAGTACCCAGGGTACATGCTGAGCAGCCTGAGCAGGGCCTGTGTGACACATATGACATCACTTGGAATGCTAGCAGCATCTCCCCTCTAAGCTGTGCCAGTCCTATGGATGCTTTCACCAACCAGAGCCTGGACCAGCTGCCGATCAAATCCTGCCAGGACGGGTGGGTCTATGAAGAGTATCGCACAACCATTATAAGTCAGGTACTGCAATCCTACTAACCACTTACAGTTAGGTTACTATCTACAGACCCAGATGTAACTTTTGCCACCAGTGTGCTACCCCCTCCATCACCACACAATGCTTCATTCATTGCTCCATCCACTGTCTTCTGCTGTCTGTTACAGTAAATGTTACTTCAGCCAATGAATTACCTGATCATTGCTTGGTCTGTGGTACACTGGTGAAATGGGGGGCAGTGTATTTAATATGTGGCCCTTCAATAGGGATAGATTTAAAGACAGCATTTTTCAGATTGAGTCAGTGTTTGCTGCTATGCAATCAGTGTGAAGATAAAGCGATTCTCATTAAGATGATAGCACACCTGCAAGGCACCTACAGCGGCCTGCTCCAATACATCCTCTCAGTACAATTACACCACTCACTCCATTCATGCTTCTTTGTCCCTGGCATGGGGAGCTTGCAGCTGGTGAATGGGGGTGGGTGGAGGTGGCATGGGGATGCAAGACTAAGGAAACATCCTGTTTTACTAGACTGGAGCTGGGTCTGTGTTTTAAATGTGATGTGAGGAGCAGCAGCATCATGGACTAGAGCAGGTTTTCACAAACTCTGTGATTATAGTCCAGGGGTTGGATGTAATGAAGTCCGAGTTGGCAAAACCATGCCTTGTAAATGATTGTCGCTTTAAAAAAACATCCAAGTTCAACCGGCAATCCGCACCTCCGGCCAACTTGGATGGCATTATATCTGGCCCCAGGTTTTAAGAATATCAATGCTTGAGTTCAGATGGTTAAATCAGATTGACTTAAGTCAATTGTGCTTAATCATTATTTATTACCTGTTATTTATATAGCGCACACATATTCCGCAACGCTTTATAGAGAATATTTGGCCATTCACATCAGTCCCTGCCAGGGCCGAAACTAGGGTTTCTGTCACCCGGGGCAAGGCAGTCATTTGGCGCGCCCCCCCGCCCCCCCAATATACAGAAATACATCCTTCCGTACATCAATACACAGTACGGTACATATATACACAGCCCCTGAATATACACATAACACCCAAATAAACATATATATACATGCACCTGTATATACACTTACCCCAATACACTGTGATTAAATACATCCCTCCTATACTGTATATACAAATTAAGTACCCACCCTGGGTACTCCAGCATACACACACACACAACACACACAACACCGGGTTACGCTGCACTGCTTCAGTACACACAC
Organism: Pseudophryne corroboree; assembly: GCF_028390025.1. Lineage (NCBI taxonomy): Eukaryota > Metazoa > Chordata > Amphibia > Anura > Myobatrachidae > Pseudophryne > Pseudophryne corroboree. Next base: position 583,712,105 of record NC_086447.1, read on the forward strand.
ACACTGGGTTGCACTGCACTTCTCCAGCACACACACTGGGTTACACTGAACTGCTCCAACACACATACACACAGGGTTACACTGCACTGCTCTAACACACACAAACAGGGTTACACTGAACTGCTGCAACACACATACACACAGGGTTACACTGCACTGCTCTAACACACACAAACAGGGTTACACTGTACTGCTGCAACACATACACACAGGGTTACACTGAACTGCTCCAACACACATACACACAGGGTTACACTGCACTGCTCCAGCACACATACACACAGGGTTACACTGCACTGCTCTAACACACACAAACAGGGTTACACTGAACTGCTGCAACACATGCACACAGGGTTACACTGAACTGCTCCAACACACATATACACAGGGTTACACTGCACTGCTCTAACACACACAAACAGGGTTACACTGAACTGCTGCAACACACATACACACAGGGTTACACTGCACTGCTCTAACACACACAAACAGGGTTACACTGAACTGCTCCAACACACATACACACAGGGTTACACTGCACTGCTCCAGCACACATACACACAGGGTTACACTGCACCGCTCCAACACACATACACACAGGGTTGCACTGCACTGCTCCAACATACACACACAGGGTTACACTGCACTGCTCCAGTTAACTTACAGGGTTACACTGCACTGCTCCATCAGACACACACTGGGTAACACTGAACTGCGCCAGCACATGCATGCACACACACACACACAGGGTTACACTGCACTGCTCCAACACTCATACACACAGGGTGACACTGCACTGCTCCAACACACATACACAAAGGGTTACACTGCACTGCTTCAACACACACACACGCACACAGGGTTACACTGCACTGCTCCAACACACACACACACACACACACACACACACACACACACACACACACACACACACACACACTCACTCACTCAGGGTTACACTGCCCTGCTCACACACACTAGGTTAAAGTACAACACTGCACACACACATATTATACATATATAGCTGTCCGCCTCTCCCTACCTTTACACACATCTAGTGATGATCAGTCAGGGCCCCCGTCCTCTCCGTTTCTGAAGATGGCCGTCACACACACACACTGCTGGCAGATGATTATGTGAGTGTGAAGTGGCGCCTCTGTGTTTCCGGAAGCAGACTCTAACGGAGCATCCTGGCGCAGCGGAACGGGGAGGCGCGACTTCAGCCCTGCGCCGTCCTACACTGCATGTTTCCGCTTACCGCCGGCGCCGGCGCCCTCTCTCATTCCGCGCCCAGGTCGCGTGCCCCCCTAGCCTCCCCCTAGTTTCGGCCCTGGTCCCTGCCCCAGTGGATCTTACAGTCTATGGGGCACATTTACTAAGCAGTGATTAGAGTGGAGAAGTGATCCAATGGAGAAGTTGCCCATGGTAACCAATCAGCACTGAATCTATAATTTGCATACTATAAAATTATACAAGGCTACTGATTGGTTGATGGGGCAACTTGTCCACTTCTCCGCTCTTATCACTGCTTAGTAAATGTCCCCCTATATTCCCTATCACATGTACATGCACACACATTCAGGCTAAGGTTAATATCATTGGGAACCAATTAACCTACCAGTATGTTTTTGGATTGTGGAAAGAAACCGTAGTACCCGGAGGAAACCCACACAATTACGGGGGGAATATACAAACTTCACACAGTTAGAGCCATAGTGGTGATTGAACCCATGACCTCAGTGCTGTGAGGCCGTAATGCTAACCATTACACAGTCCGTGCTGCCCCATAGCCTTAAAACCTGGACTGTAATGACGGAGTTTGGTAAACTCTGGACTAGTGCTTCTCAAATAGGGTTCAGGACACTCCTTGTTGCAGCACTGAGGTATTGAATGCTGACTGACACATCTTAAAAGTTCCTTCGGTGGTTGTAATTATTTTACATGTGGTTCTGTGAGGAGAACTGGAAAACGTTTAGTTAGTAGGGGCATACTAACACCCGTTGGGGCCCATATTAGAGATGAGCGGGTTCGGTTTCTCTGAATCCGAACCCGCCAGAACTTCATGTTTTTTTTCACGGGTCCAAGCGACTCGGATCTTCCCGCCTTGCTCGGTTAACCCGAGCGCGCCCGAACGTCATCATGACGCTGTCGGATTCTCGCGAGGCTCGGATTCTATCGCGAGACTCGGATTCTATATAAGGAGCCGCGCGTCGCCGCCATTTTCACACGTGCATTGAGATTGATAGGGAGAGGACGTGGCTGGCGTCCTCTCCATTTAGATTATAAGAGACTGAGAGAGATTTACTGGAGCTGACTAGGAGGAGTACTGTTACTGTAGAAGTGTAGAGACTGAGTGGAGAGAGATTACTAGTGAGGACAGTGCAGTTTACTTTATAATCCGTTCTCTGCCTGAAAAAAGCGATACACAGCACACAGTGACTCAGTCACATACCATATCTGTGTGCACTGCTCAGGCTCAGGCCAGTGTGCTGCATCATCTATTATCTATATATAATATTATATATATCTGTCTGACTGCTCAGCTCACACAGCTTATAATTGTGGGGGAGACTGGGGAGCACTACTGCAGTGCCAGTTATAGGTTATAGCAGGAGCCAGGAGTACATAATATATTATATAGTGAGTGACCACCAGACACACAGTGCAGTTTATTTAATATATCCGTTCTCTGCCTGAAAAAAGCGATACACACAGTGACTCAGTCAGTCACATACCATATCTGTGTGCACTGCTCAGGCTCAGGCCAGTGTGCTGCATCATCTATTATCTATATATAATATTATATATATCTGTCTGACTGCTCAGCTCACACAGCTTATAATTGTGGGGGAGACTGGGGAGCACTACTGCAGTGCCAGTTATAGGTTATAGCAGGAGCCAGGAGTACATAATATATTATATAGTGAGTGACCACCAGACACACAGTGCAGTTTATTTAATATATCCGTTCTCTGCCTGAAAAAAGCGATACACACAGTGACTCAGTCAGTCACATACCATATCTGTGTGCACTGCTCAGGCTCAGGCCAGTGTGCTGCATCATCTATTATCTATATATAATATTATATATATCTGTCTGACTGCTCAGCTCACACAGCTTATAATTGTGGGGGAGACTGGGGAGCACTACTGCAGTGCCAGTTATAGGTTATAGCAGGAGCCAGGAGTACATAATATATTATATAGTGAGTGACCACCAGACACACAGTGCAGTTTATTTAATATATCCGTTCTCTGCCTGAAAAAAGCGATACACACAGTGACTCAGTCAGTCACATACCATATCTGTGTGCACTGCTCAGGCTCAGGCCAGTGTGCTGCATCATCTATTATCTATATATAATATTATATATATCTGTCTGACTGCTCAGCTCACACAGCTTATAATTGTGGGGGAGACTGGGGAGCACTACTGCAGTGCCAGTTATAGGTTATAGCAGGAGCCAGGAGTACATAATATATTATATAGTGAGTGACCACCAGACACACAGTGCAGTTTATTTAATATATCCGTTCTCTGCCTGAAAAAAGCGATACACACAGTGACTCAGTCAGTCACATACCATATCTGTGTGCACTGCTCAGGCTCAGGCCAGTGTGCTGCATCATCTATTATCTATATATAATATTATATATATCTGTCTGACTGCTCAGCTCACACAGCTTATAATTGTGGGGGAGACTGGGGAGCACTACTGCAGTGCCAGTTATAGGTTATAGCAGGAGCCAGGAGTACATATTATATTAAAATTAAACAGTGCACACTTTTGCTGCAGGAGTGCCACTGCCAGTGTGACTGACCAGTGACCTGACCACACTGACCACCAGTATAGTTAGTAGTATACTTATATTGTGATTGCCTGAAAAAGTTAAACACTCGTCGTGTGACTTCACTTGTGTGTTTTTTTTTTTTTTTATTCTATAAAAATAAAACTCATTCTGCTGACAGACAGTGTCCAGCAGGTCCGTCATTATATAATATATAATATATACCTGTCCGGCTGCAGTAGTGATATATATATATTTTTTATATCATTTATCATCCAGTCGCAGCAGACACAGTACGGTAGTTCACGGCTGTGGCTACCTCTGTGTCTCTGCACTCGGCAGGCAGTCCGTCCATAATTGTAATACCACCTAACCGTGGATTTTTTTCATTCTTCTTTATACATACATAGTTACATAGACATCTTCTCTTTATCAACCAGTCTATATTAGCTGCAGACACAGTACAGTACGGTAGTTCACGGCTGTGGCTACCTCTGTGTCTGCACTCGGCAGGCAGTCCGTCCATAATTGTATACCACCTAACCGTGGTTTTTTTTCATTCTTCTTTATACATACATAGTTACATAGACATCTTCTCTTTATCAACCAGTCTATATTAGCTGCAGACACAGTACAGTACGGTAGTTCACGGCTGTGGCTACCTCTGTGTCTGCACTCGGCAGGCAGTCCGTCCATAATTGTATACCACCTAACCGTGGATTTTTTTCAGTCTTCTTTATACATACATAGTTACATAGACATCTTCTCTTTATCAACCAGTCTATATTAGCTGCAGACACAGTACAGTACGGTAGTTCACGGCTGTGGCTACCTCTGTGTCTGCAGTCGGCAGGCAGTCCATAATTGTATACTAGTATCCATCTCCATTGTTTACCTGAGGTGCCTTTTAGTTGTGCCTATTAAAATATGGAGAACAAAAATGTTGAGGTTCCAAAATTAGGGAAAGATCAAGATCCACTTCCACCTCGTGCTGAAGCTGCTGCCACTAGTCATGGCCGAGACGATGAAATGCCAGCAACGTCGTCTGCCAAGGCCGATGCCCAATGTCATAGTACAGAGCATGTCAAATCCAAAACACCAAATATCAGAAAAAAAAGTACTCCAAAACCTAAAATAAAATTGTCGTCGGAGAAGCGTAAACTTGCCAATATGCCATTTACCACACGGAGTGGCAAGGAACGGCTGAGGCCCTGGCCTATGTTCATGGCTAGTGGTTCAGCTTCACATGAGGATGGAAGCACTCAGCCTCTCGCTAGAAAAATGAAAAGACTCAAGCTGGCAAAAGCAGCACAGCAAAGAACTGTGCATTCTTCGAAATCCCAAATCCACAAGGAGAGTCCAATTGTGTCGGTTGCGATGCCTGACCTTCCCAACACTGGACGTGAAGAGCATGCGCCTTCCACCATTTGCACGCCCCCTGCAAGTGCTGGAAGGAGCACCCGCAGTCCAGTTCCTGATAGTCAGATTGAAGATGTCAGTGTTGAAGTACACCAGGATGAGGAGGATATGGGTGTTGCTGGCGCTGGGGAGGAAATTGACCAGGAGGATTCTGATGGTGAGGTGGTTTGTTTAAGTCAGGCACCCGGGGAGACACCTGTTGTCCGTGGGAGGAATATGGCCGTTGACATGCCAGGTGAAAATACCAAAAAAATCAGCTCTTCGGTGTGGAGGTATTTCACCAGAAATGCGGACAACAGGTGTCAAGCCGTGTGTTCCCTTTGTCAAGCTGTAATAAGTAGGGGTAAGGACGTTAACCACCTCGGAACATCCTCCCTTATACGTCACCTGCAGCGCATTCATAATAAGTCAGTGACAAGTTCAAAAACTTTGGGTGACAGCGGAAGCAGTCCACTGACCAGTAAATCCCTTCCTCTTGTAACCAAGCTCACGCAAACCACCCCACCAACTCCCTCAGTGTCAATTTCCTCCTTCCCCAGGAATGCCAATAGTCCTGCAGGCCATGTCACTGGCAATTCTGACGAGTCCTCTCCTGCCTGGGATTCCTCCGATGCATCCTTGCGTGTAACGCCTACTGCTGCTGGCGCTGCTGTTGTTGCCGCTGGGAGTCGATGGTCATCCCAGAGGGGAAGTCGTAAGCCCACTTGTACTACTTCCAGTAAGCAATTGACTGTTCAACAGTCCTTTGCGAGGAAGATGAAATATCACAGCAGTCATCCTACTGCAAAGCGGATAACTGAGGCCTTGACAACTATGTTGGTGTTAGACGTGCGTCCGGTATCCGCCGTTAGTTCACAGGGAACTAGACAATTTATTGAGGCAGTGTACCCCCGTTACCAAATACCATCTAGGTTCCACTTCTCTAGGCAGGCGATACCGAGAATGTACACGGACGTCAGAAAAAGACTCACCAGTGTCCTAAAAAATGCAGTTGTACCCAATGTCCACTTAACCACGGACATGTGGACAAGTGGAGCAGGGCAGGGTCAGGACTATATGACTGTGACAGCCCACTGGGTAGATGTATGGACTCCCGCCGCAAGAACAGCAGCGGCGGCACCAGTAGCAGCATCTCGCAAACGCCAACTCTTTCCTAGGCAGGCTACGCTTTGTATCACCGCTTTCCAGAATATGCACACAGCTGAAAACCTCTTACGGCAACTGAGGAAGATCATCGCGGAATGGCTTACCCCAATTGGACTCTCCTGTGGATTTGTGGCATCGGACAACGCCAGCAATATTGTGTGTGCATTAAATATGGGCAAATTCCAGCACGTCCCATGTTTTGCACATACCTTGAATTTGGTGGTGCAGAATTTTTTAAAAAACGACAGGGGCGTGCAAGAGATGCTGTCGGTGGCCAGAAAAATTGCGGGACACTTTCGGCGTACAGGCACCACGTACAGAAGACTGGAGCACCACCAAAAACTACTGAACCTGCCCTGCCATCATCTGAAGCAAGAAGTGGTAACGAGGTGGAATTCAACCCTCTATATGCTTCAGAGGTTGGAGGAGCAGCAAAAGGCCATTCAAGCCTATACAATTGAGCACGATATAGGAGGTGGAATGCACCTGTCTCAAGTGCAGTGGAGAATGATTTCAACGTTGTGCAAGGTTCTGATGCCCTTTGAACTTGCCACACGTGAAGTCAGTTCAGACACTGCCAGCCTGAGTCAGGTCATTCCCCTCATCAGGCTTTTGCAGAAGAAGCTGGAGGCATTGAAGAAGGAGCTAAAAGGGAGCGATTCCGCTAGGCATGTGGGACTTGTGGATGCAGCCCTTAATTCGCTTAACAAGGATTCACGGGTGGTCAATCTGTTGAAATCAGAGCACTACATTTTGGCCACCGTGCTCGATCCTAGATTTAAAGCCTACCTTGGATCTCTCTTTCCGGCAGACACAAGTCTGCTGGGGTGCAAAGACCTGCTGGTGACAAAATTGTCAAGTCAAGCGGAACGCGACCTGTCAACATCTCCTCCTTCACATTCTCCCGCAACTGGGGGTGCGAGGAAAAGGCTCAGAATTCCGAGCCCACCCGCTGGCGGTGATGCAGGGCAGTCTGGAGCGACTGCTGATGCTGACATCTGGTCCGGACTGAAGGACCTGACAACGATTACGGACATGTCGTCTACTGTCACTGCATATGATTCTCTCAACATTGATAGAATGGTGGAGGATTATATGAGTGACCGCATCCAAGTAGGCACGTCACACAGTCCGTACTTATACTGGCAGGAAAAAGAGGCAATTTGGAGGCCCTTGCACAAACTGGCTTTATTCTACCTAAGTTGCCCTCCCACAAGTGTGTACTCCGAAAGAGTGTTTAGTGCCGCCGCTCACCTTGTCAGCAATCGGCGTACGAGGTTACATCCAGAAAATGTGGAGAAGATGATGTTCATTAAAATGAATTATAATCAATTCCTCCGCGGAGACATTGACCAGCAGCAATTGCCTCCACAAAGTACACAGGGAGCTGAGATGGTGGATTCCAGTGGGGACGAATTGATAATCTGTGAGGAGGGGGATGTACACGGTGATATATCGGAGGGTGAAGATGAGGTGGACATCTTGCCTCTGTAGAGCCAGTTTGTGCAAGGAGAGATTAATTGCTTCTTTTTTTGGGGGGGTCCAAACCAACCCGTCATATCAGTCACAGTCGTGTGGCAGACCCTGTCACTGAAATGATGGGTTGGTTAAAGTGTGCATGTCCTGTTTTGTTTATACAACATAAGGGTGGGTGGGAGGGCCCAAGGACAATTCCATCTTGCACCTCTTTTTTCTTTTCTTTTTCTTTGCATCATGTGCTGATTGGGGAGGGTTTTTTGGAAGGGACATCCTGCGTGACACTGCAGTGCCACTCCTAGATGGGCCCGGTGTTTGTGTCGGCCACTAGGGTCGCTAATCTTACTCACACAGTCAGCTACCTCATTGCGCCTCTTTTTTTCTTTGCGTCATGTGCTGTTTGGGGAGGGTTTTTTGGAAGGGACATCCTGCGTGACACTGCAGTGCCACTCCTAGATGGGCCCGGTGTTTGTGTCGGCCACTAGGGTCGCTAATCTTACTCACACAGCTACCTCATTGCGCCTCTTTTTTTCTTTGCGTCATGTGCTGTTTGGGGAGGGTTTTTTGGAAGGGACATCCTGCGTGACACTGCAGTGCCACTCCTAGATGGGCCCGGTGTTTGTGTCGGCCACTAGGGTCGCTAATCTTACTCACACAGCTACCTCATTGCGCCTCTTTTTTTCTTTGCGTCATGTGCTGTTTGGGGAGGGTTTTTTGGAAGGGACATCCTGCGTGACACTGCAGTGCCACTCCTAGATGGGCCCGGTGTTTGTGTCGGCCACTAGGGTCGCTTATCTTACTCACACAGCGACCTCGGTGCAAATTTTAGGACTAAAAATAATATTGTGAGGTGTGAGGTATTCAGAATAGACTGAAAATGAGTGTAAATTATGGTTTTTGAGGTTAATAATACTTTGGGATCAAAATGACCCCCAAATTCTATGATTTAAGCTGTTTTTTAGTGTTTTTTGAAAAAAACACCCGAATCCAAAACACACCCGAATCCGACAAAAAAAATTCGGTGAGGTTTTGCCAAAACGCGTTCGAACCCAAAACACGGCCGCGGTACCGAACCCAAAACCAAAACACAAAACCCGAAAAATTTCAGGCGCTCATCTCTAGCCCATATGCAGCAGGACCTCTCCTCTAGGCAGTGCCTCCCTCCTTTTCTGCAGCACCATCTTCCCAGGGATATTCGGAAAGATGGCGCATGCGCACAAGAGAGCAGAGTCTCTGGCACAGTAATACCCCTTTCACACACAGAAGTAACCTTGTTTTGACCCGGTATATTGCCAGGTTGACACGAGTCGCAGTTCTTTCTGAAAGGGGCCATGGATGGATTCCCTGGTCGCCTGACGCGGTAATTCAACGGGTTATAAGAAGGGTTATTCCCGGATAATTACCAGGTCAGGCGCAGTGTGAATGGGTTACGGGACCCATTCACTGCATAGGGAGAGGCGGCGCGGAGCTGATCCCATCTCTGTATATGGGTGGTCTTCTGTTTGCCGGCGGTCGGGCTCCCGGCGCTCAGTATACCGGCGCCGGGAGCCCGACAGCCGGCATACCGACAATTATTTTCCCTCGTGGGGGTCCACGACCCCCATAGAGGGAGAATAAAATAGTGTGGCGCGCGTAGCGCGCCACCGTGCCCGTAGCGTGGCGAGCGCAGCGAGCCCGCAAGGGGCTCATTTGCGCTCGCCAAGCTGTCGGTAAGCCGGCGGTCGGGCTCCCGGCGCCGGGATGCTGGTCGCCGGGAGCCCGACCGCCGGCCACCCGTAGTGAACCCCTGTATATTGCCGGGTCGGGATTGCGGTGTGTAGGGTCCAATGCTGGATCCCACCTGGAATGGACCCGTTTCCAATTCCAGAGTGGGACCCGGCATTACGATCTGAAAGCGGCATTATAGAGTCTATGCTTTCACTTCATAGTTCCATCTTTCTAAAGATGGCACTGGAAAGATGTCCCTGCACAGAAGGAGAGACCAGCATGCTGGCATAAGGTAAGTATCATCTGTGCACATGGGCCCCTGGATCCGGGGGGCCCTGCACTGCACACCCTGCGCCCAATATAAATACACCTATGACTGTGTTGAAAGCAGTGCACTACTGACCTCTGATTATGATCTAAGGCCACTGTACTGGTTGTTGCACAGATTTCATGAGTATGACTTTGTCAAGTTCAATGATGGTTATAAATGTTTATAAACCGTGTACCTGTTCTGCATTGTCTTGTACTGGAAGTCATTGTTTTATTGTTCTGCTTATTTGATTATGTACTTTGCAAAGGTGCTGTGGAACCCTTGTGGCGCCATATAAATAAAGGATAATAATAATAATTAGATTTCAAAAGTCATGATGAAATGCCCCATTGTATGCTACATTCCAAGTGACATCCAGGTATCACCAACAATGCATATTGAAATTAATTTATTACATTAATTGCTCTGCTAATCTCTTTTGTCTTATTGTGTATGTTTTTCTGTATTGCGATATATAGCAATTACATAATTTAACTCCTTTTATTATTATTATATTTTTTTTTCCCGTCCAGCTGTTTTAAAGTCCTTTAATAAATGAACTACATTATATATATGAAAATGAAGGACTGGACATACAAATAACACTACGATGTTAATGAACGATGGAAACTGACATATACAAATGCAATGTTTCTGGGCTTTCTTGCAGTGTTAATTTTACTTAAGTTGTACTTTCTTAGGGGGTAATTCTGAGTTGATCGCAGCAGGAACTTTGTTAGCAGATGGGCAAAACCATGTGCACTGCAGGGGAGGCAGATATAACATGTGCAGAGAGAGTTAGATTTGGGTGGGTTATTTTGTTTCTGTGCAGGGTAAATACTGGCTGCTTTATTTTTACACTGCAATTTAGAGTGCAGATTGAACAAACCCCACCCAAATTTAACTCTCTCTGCACATGTTATATCTGCCTCCCCTGCAGTGCAGCATGGTTTTGCCCAATTGCTAACAAAGTTCCTGCTGCGATCAACTCAGAATTACCCTCTTAGTCTGTAAAGTGGCGATGAGTATTTTTCCTCCATCATACATTCCTCCATCATGTATGCTCTTCCTAGAATATTCATATATAATTGCAGTAATACAATGTTTACACAATCCCACAGCAGATATATTAAAAATAGGCCAATTATTCCTTCACTTACCGGTACATAATCCTTAGATCTGTGTTTCTGTTTTGAGTATGTAAACATGCTGTATACTGTAGGTAGACCCTATATCATACCTCCCAACATGACCCTCTCCAGGAGGGACAGAATGCTCTGCTTCTGGACTTCCCTTTTAATTTATGATTGCCCTCACCTGTGCTAAAACACCTTTCTTATCCATTAACCTGTCCAAAACAGGTGTCGCCAATCATAAATTAAGAGAAAAGTCCAGAAGCAGAGGGTCATCTAGGGAGGTTTGTCCTGGAGAGGGTCATGTTGGGAGGTATGTCATTGTGAATGATAAAACTCATTGCATACGATAAACGGTGTACCAGCCAATCAGCTCCTAACTGTCATGTGTTTGAAGGAGAGAGAAAATGACAGTTTGAAGCTGATTGGCTGGAGCACTGTTTATCATATGCAATATGAGTTTTATCATTCACAGCATGTTTTATCAATTGTTGATAAATGGGCCCCATAGTTACTAGAACACTCACTAGTGCTAACGGAGTAGATACAGTGACTTGGGATGTCACATTATAATAGTCACAGTATGACAGTTCTCTGAGCAACTCCTGAATGATTTTTACTTGATTAAACAGTGATACTGAGAATCAAGGACAAGCAATATGGTAAAATTAACTATCCTCTGCAAAAGTGGATATATATTATTTTTAATTTTAAATCATAATATTATGAAATATAAAAGTAGGTTAACAGTAATCATCTGTTTATAACGCAATGTAATAATCTGAAATTATATACACTATGTGATGTTTATACATTACAATTGTACTTTGGCATAGTATTCTATAGTAAGAGCAAGTACACAAACTAATAAAAGATAAATACTTACATTGGCTGGAAGCCAGTTCTTTGTAAATCTCCATTCCTAAAGAGTAAATGGAACATTATTATGTGTTGCAACACAGAAGCAGTCATGCTTTAGTTACCAGATGTGCCTTTGTGTGTTATGAATTACTGTAAGACTGATAAAGTAACTTAACACTCATTGAGTAGAATCGCTGTAGTTTTACACTGGATGAAATGCACATATTGTGCCACCATAGTTGTGATATTTTCAAATTGTTTCCACATACATAGTTGCTGACCCAGTACAGCACACATGCAATGGTGTATTGGTGGATTTTGGAGCACCACAACCCCAGCCATGATAATTTACTGAATTTAACTTATTGAAACCCATAATACGGAAATTTATATTTTCAAACTAGTTTATGGTAAACTTACTCAGACATTCTAAACATAAATATGCCAATAATTTTACAAATCAAGCCCCAAATTACAAAATGATTAAGTGGCTTATGTATGGGACATTGGGTTTATATGCATACAGATATGTAGGAATAGTATTTTGTTGTGCACAAATGTATGTCATTAATAGGACAATGGGTCTAAACAGGTTAATTATACTATATTTTTTGCATTTTAAATAATGCTTTGAACTTGTAATCTTGAATAAATGATGAGAATGTAATCAGACATGCAGAAAAAGAGGAACCGTATACTTTAATTGGCCAATGTCAATAGGGTCAGTTCTAGAGCCATGCGCTTCCAGTGACAAATCTTTGCCAGATTTTGACTATGCAATTTCCCTTGAACTCCCCCAGAGCTCAGATAGTGCAAATTTTGACTATCTGTACTTTCGATTTTGTCTATGTACGATTTTGACTTTGCGGGAGTGCGCATCGGGATTGAATCGGTATCGCAAGCTGCCTAACACCTTGAGATATGCACTAACTTTCCTTAAGATTTTGACTATATAGTCAAAATCTTACAGATTTATCTCACTCTATAGAAATGAAAGACAGTTGGAACTGGTATTTATACATGCTTTACAGATTAATGTACATGGTATTTATGGTTGCTATAATCAAACTGGGGTTATTTAAAACATGCTGAGAATACTATACAATGTATGACTATCAGGAGTATAACTAGGTGTGTGCGGAGTGTCCCACTGCACATAGCGCTGCAGGATAGGGGGCGCTGTTGTCAGCACTTGTCAATTATCTGTTTTAATTACTTTCACTTGTAGATTACCCTCTTTTTGAAGCCCTGCATCTCCTTATCGCCCCTGTCTCCTTCTTCCACCCCTTCTGTCCCTAATACTGTACCTATACGACATTCATGAACTTAACTTGACAGCTCTTTGTTATTCAGTCACACTGTCCATTATTACATTTCAAGATGCTGACATACCCAGGATTCATACCCACTGCATGTGGCATTGTCAGACACTCTTTTAATTAACACTGCTAATTGAGCTATCTGCCCTTACATAGAAAGCTAGAGAATTCTAACTATTGAAATTTTCAAGTACTTATGTTATCAATGAGTTGGATGTAACTGTCAACATTTTCAAAAGTAATTAGCAGCTTAGCAGCTCTTCCAACACACCCATTAGGTGGCTGTCTGTCTGATGGAATGTTTTTTTTGTTTTTTTTTTGGTCCCCGGTTTTCCTTTCTGTTTAGTTATATTGGGTTATATTTTTTTGTGCAGGGTAAATAATAGTTGCTTTTGCATGTAACCTACAATGCATTAGCAAATTTTTTAAATTTGGACCTCTTCGATAGGTGCACAAAGGTGGAGTCTACTAAGAGCCAGGTCACTGGACACTATAGGCCAGTGCTGTGTAATAACCTTTTTGGCTTGTTGCGCCACACAGTCATAAGTACTTGTAAAAATGGTACAGCTGGTATCAAATTGTTTAGTGTGAGTACTGCCAATGGTTGAGAATTTTTTTACAAGTTTAGAAATTAAAAAATTTGCTAATGCGTCCCGTACTACAGCCACGGAAGAACCAGGGAACTTGGTTACCAAGTAGGAGGACGGGTTGTTTTAAATGTGCTGATTGCACAACCTGTCGTTTGATGCTCACAGGGTCATTCTTTACGCATCCGCATAGCGGTAGAAAAATACGTATTAGTCACCGCCTGCATTGCCAGATGAGCTTTGTAATTTATTTGCTGATTTGCCCCTGCGGACTTACATACGTTGGCATAACCCCTATAAAGTTTTGCTATAACAACGATAAATACAGGATAAGAGACTTTATTTTTATTTTCATATTTTTTATTTTTTATTTTTACCTTTTTCTGTATTTCCCCCTTTTTTTTGTTAGCAGAGGTGACCATTAGTAGTTATGGAGGAGTATTTTTATACTTCCATGTCTAAATTTTGTTATGTATTTTGTTTATTTGTTTGTTGTTTTGCAATTAAGACTTGATGTACACCTGGATTGTTACTATAACCACTCTAATGCATAATATGTTTTGGCTACACTATAAGTTTTCTAGTTATGACGCTATCTATTATTTATAGTATTTGCCTAGATCGAATCAATATTACTGAGGCTTGTTTGACTTGTGCCCTAGCGTTTAACTGTAAGCTGGTATTTACTATAGATTAAGTGCGATGGATGCCTAACGTTGTCCCCGCTTCTAATAGCGCTATGTTTACTTCCGGCATTTGCGTTCCACGTCTCGTGGAACGCACGATACTTCCGGTTAATGTCATTTCCGCTTTTACCAATGCTGTTCTATCCTTGTGGTCATGCGTTCCACGCTCTGTGGAACGCATGACATTTCCTGTTTGAGCACGATTGTGTGCCTCAATTAAAGCACTTATCTATTGTTGATTCTCCTGTGAGCTGCCTATTTCGTTTTATTAATCATTATTAATAGCTCTGTATAGTTTATTTCTGCTGCATATTAAAGCTATCACTAACTTTAGTGGTTAATTGTATGTGATATCCCCAGGTTGCATCAGTGTTGCACAGAGTGGTTATGGGTAATTTTCCAGGGTTTAAAAGCTCCTATGTTATGGATAACAGCTCATTCTGCTTTTGGCTGAGCTGCTACAAGGATGCACAGTTGCCTGTCCTGATGATGGTCCTTTGTGGACTGAAACGTCAACACTGCACATATGCACTTTTCGCTATGTAGATTTTTGTGAGTATTTTGCCTAAAACAAATAAAGAAGCATTTATTTCTCAAATGCTGAGTGCGCAAATAATTTTTTTTTATATTTTGGATCATATTTATGGTATCTATTGGAGCACCCCGCTGTTGTATATTGAGGTTGTATGGAGTGCGGACACTATCTACTATATATATATATATATATATATATATTTCTCATACGTCCTAGAGGATGCTGGGGTCACATTAGAACCATGGGGTATAGACGGGATCCGCAGGAGACATGGGCACTTTAAGACTTTGAAAGGGTGTGAACTGGCTCCTCCCTCTTTGCCCTCCTCCAGACTCCAGTTTTAGAATTGTGCCCAGGCAGACTGGATGCACTCTAGGGGAGCTCTACTGAGTTTCTCTAACAAGACTTATGTTAGATTTTTTATTTTCAGGGAGGACTGCTGGCAACAGTCTCCCTGCTTCGTGGGACTTAGGGGAGAGACGTATGACCAAATTCTGGTGAGTTCAATGGCTCTGCTTCTGGCTGACAGGACATTAGCTCCTGAGGGTGATGATCGCTGGGCGCTCCCGGATGCTCACTCCCGCAGCCTGCCGTCACCCCCTTACAGAGCCAAAAGTCAGAAGACAGGTGAGTAGCAGAAGATCAGAAGACTTCTCCAGTGACGGCATTCTGAGGTACCGCGCAGCGAGCGGAACGCTGCACGCCATTCTCCCACACAGGCACTGCAGGGTGCAGGGTGCGGGGGGGGGAGGGGGCACCCTGGGCAGCATAAATCCTCATTAAAAGTTAACTTGCAAGAGGGGACATTAGTGCCTGGGCACTGTCCTAACCCCCGCCAGTATAATTATTTGTTTAATTTGAGTGGGACAGAAGCGCGCTATTACGGGGGCGGAGCTTCTTCTTCACTCTCACAGCTCACTGCTCGGCGCCATTTCCTCTCCACAAGGCTGCAGAGACGCTGGTCCTTCCTTACACTGCTGACAAGTATCAGGGTGCAAAACGGGGGGGCGCTGTACATATTGGTGCAGTATATTGGCATTTAAAAGCGCTACAGGTCTGAGGCATTTTATAGTGTTTTCAGAGTTGTTAGTTTGGCGCTGGGTTGCGAGGTGGCAAATCCTCTCTGTGTCCCTCTGTGGGTCTGTCCCCTATAAGCCCGGTGTGTCTGTGGGTGTTTGGTACACGTGTGTCGACATGTCTGAGGCTGAGTGCTCTTCCCAGGAGCAGGCTGTATTAGGGACAAGGACGACTGTGAGGGTGCCCCTATCGGCACCGCCGACTCCTGACTGGGTGAATGTCTTGAATGCGAATATGGCTCTTATCAGTAAGAGATTAGATAAGTCTGAGTCTCAGACCCAGGCGTGGAAAAAATCTGTGGAGGATATGTTATTGCAAGTCCAGGACCCCTCGGGTCGCAAAAACGTTCTTTTGCCCAGTTGATGCACACTGATACCGACACGGACACTGATTCCAGTGTCGACTATAGTGATTCCAGATTAGAACCAAAATTGGCAAAGAGCATTCAGTACATGATTGTGGCTATTAAAGATGTATTACATATCACTGAGGACCCTGCTGTTCCTGATAAACGGGTCTGTATGTATAAAGAAAAGAAACCGGAGGTGACGTTTCCTCCCTCTCATGAACTGAATGCTCTATTTGAAAAAGTCTGGGAAAACCCTGACACAAAGTTTCAAATCACCAAAAGGATTCCGGTTGCTTACAGGAAAAAGTGGGAGTCACTCCCCATTTTGGACAAGGCCCTGTCATGTTTGTCTAAAAAGGTGGCTCTCCCAGCACCGGGCACGGCGGCCCTTAAGGACCCAGCAGATCGTAAGCAAGAAACTACGTTAAAATCCATTTATGCGACCACGGGTACGCTGGTCAGACCTGCCACTGCATCTGCGTGGGTGAGTAGTGCTATTGAAAAGTGGGCAGATAACTTGTCATCTGATATAGATACACTGGATAGGGATAGCATCCACTTGACGCTGGGTTATATCAAGGACGCTGCAGCATACCTAAAGGAAACTGCGAGAGATATTGGCCTTTTGGGATCAAAAACCAATGCCATGGCGGTCTCGGCTAGGCGAGCATTGTGGATTCACCAATGGAATGCTGATGCAGACTCCAAGAAAAATATGGAGTCTCTCCTATATAAAGGTGGTGTCTTGTTTGGGGATGGCCTCGATGATTTGGTATCTACGGCTACCGCGGGAAAGTCATCTTTTTTGCCTTATATTCCTCAGCAGCAAAAGAAAACGCACCACTATCAAATGCAGTCCTTTCGGCCCAATAAATACAGAAGAGGGCGAGGCTCTTCCTTCCTTGCTAGTAGATGGAGGGGAAGAGGTAAAGGATCAACAACCTTGTCGAGTTCGCAGGAGCAGAAGTCTTCCCCTGCTTCTGCCAAATCCACCGCATGACACTGGGGCTCTCTTGCGGGAGTCCGCACCGGTGGGGGCACGTCTAAAACTCTTCAGTCAGGTCTGGATCCGTTCGAGCCTAGACCCATGGGTTTTAAAAATAGTGTCCCAAGGGTACAAACTGGAGTTTCAAGATGTTCCCCCTCGCCGATTTTTCAAATCGGCCTTACCAGTTTCTCCTCTGGACAGGGAGGTAGTAAGCGAAGCTATACAAAAGTTGTGTCAGAATCAAGTCATTATCCTGGTTCCCTCATCACAACAGGGAGAAGGCTTTTATTCAAGCCTTTTTATGGTCCCGAAGCCGGACGGCTCGGTCAGGCCAATCCTAAACCTGAAATCCCTAAATTTCTACCTGAAGAAGTTCAAATTCAAAATGGAATCTCTCAGGGCAGTGATCTCCAGTCTGGAGGAAGGAGATTTCATGGTTTCGGTGGACATAAAGGATGCCTACTTACATGTTCCCATTTATCCTCCGCATCAGGCTTACCTGAGATTTGCGATTCAGGATTGTCATTACCAATTTCAGACGTCACCGTTTGGTCTATCCACGGCTCAGAGGATTTTCACCAAGGTGATAGCGGAAATGATGGTTCTCCTTCGCAAACAAGGAGTCACTATTATCCCGTTCTTGGACAATCTACTGATAAAGGCGAGATCCAAGGACCAGTTGGTGCGAAACATTGCACTCTCCCTGACAGTTCTTCAACAACATGGTTGGCTCCTAACCTTGCCAAAGTCGCAGGTGCTTCCAACAACGCGATTGTCATTTTTGGGAATGATACTGGACACAGAACTTCAGAGAGTTTTTCTTCCAGTGGAAAAGGCTCTGGAGATCCAGAGTCTGGTCAAACAAGTTCTGAAACCAGCAAGAGTGTCAATCCATCAATGCATTCGGTTGCTGGGGAAGATGGTTGCGGCCTACGAGGCCATTCAGTTTGGCAGGTTCCATGCCAGAGTGTTCCAGTGTGACATGTTGGACAAGTGGTCCGGGTCCCACTTACACATGCACCGGAGGATAATCCTATCTTCCAAGACCAGGGTCTCACTCCTGTGGTGGCTGCACAGCTCTCACCTCCTAGAGGGGCGCAGGTTCGGCATCCAGGACTGGATCCTAGTAACCATGGATGCAAGCCTCCGAGGCTGGGGGACAGTCACGCTGGGAGAAAACTTCCAAGGAAGATGGTCAAGTCAGGAAACTTGTCTCCACATAAACGTTCTGAGTTAAGGGCCATTTACAAGCTCTTCGCAGAGGTGACAAGTTGTTGGAGAGTTCCTCAAGTAGACATGATAGCATCTCATCTTAACAAGAAGCTTCAGAGATATTGTTCCAGATCAAGGGACCCTCAAGCAATAGCAGTGGATGCACTGGTGACACCGTGGGTGTTTCAGTCGGTGTATGTATTCCCTCCACTTCCTCTCATTCCAAAAGTTCTAAAGATCATATGAAGAACAAACATTCGGGCGATCCTCATTGTCCCAGACTGGCCAAGGAGGGCTTGGTATCCAGATCTTCAGGAATTACTCATAGTAGATCCCTGGCCTCTTCCTCTGTGCAAGGCCAACAGTGGCCGTGCGTGTATCAGGACTTACCATGGCTAAGTTTGATGGCATGGCGGTTGAGCGCACAATCCTAGCCCGTAAGGGTATTCCCAGTGAAGTCATTCCCACACTTATTCAAGGTCTGGATGCGGGCCTAAAATTGGGCTCAATTAAGGTACAGATTTCAGCCTTATCGGTTTTCTTTCAGAAACAAATTGCCTCCCTTCCAGAAGTTCAGACTTTCGTGAAAGGCGTGTTGCACATCTAACCTCCATTTGTGCCTCCAGTGGCACCATGGGATCTTAATGTGGTGTTGCAGTTCCTTCAATCACATTGGTTTGAACCTTTACAGAAGGTGGAGTTGAAGTTCCTCACTTGGAAAGTGGTCATCCTGTTGGCCTTGGCATCTGCAAGGTTGGTGTCTGAGTTAGTGGCCTTGTCTCACAAGAGCCCTTATTTGATCTTCTATGAAGATAGAGCTGAATTGAGGACACGTCAGCAGTTTCTACCAAAGGTGGTTTCCTCTTTCCACATGAACCAACCTATTATGGTGCCTGTGGCTACTGACGCTTTCGCTGAGTCAAAGTCTCTGGATGTGGTCAGAGCTTTGAAGATTTATGTCGCCAGAACGGCTCAGATTAAGAAAACAGAGGCTCTGTTTGTCCTGTATGCTCCCAACAATATTTGGTGTCCTGCTTCCAAGCAGACCATTGCGCGCTGGATCTGTGGTACGATTCAACGTGCTCATTCCACAGGATTGCCGTTACTGAAATCGGTGAAGACCCATTCTACTAGAAAGGTGGGCACATCCTGGGCGGCTGCCCGGGGGGTCTCGGCGTTACAGCTTTGCCGAGCAGCTACTTGGTCGGGATTAAACACTTTTGTTAAGTTTTACAAGTTTGATACCTTGGCTGGTGATGACCTCAAGTTTGGTCAATCGGTGCTGCAGAGTCATCCGCACTCTCCCGCCCGTTATAGAGCTTTGGTATAACCCTATGGTTCTAATGTGACCCCAGCATCCTCTAGGATGTATGAGAAAATAGGATTTTAATACCTACCGGTAAATCCTTTTCTCTTAGTCCGTAGAGATGCTGGGCGCCCGTCCCAGTGCGTACTGTATCTGCAGTTATTAGTTGTGGTTACAAACGGGTTGTGTTACGTTAATTGTCAGCATGTTGCTGCAATTGTTCATGCCGTTGGCTTGTGTTCTGTTGAATGCCACGTTGTGCGGCATGCTTGAGGTGTAAGCTGGTATGGATCTCACCTTAGTTTAACAATAAATCCTTTCCTCGAAATGTCCGTCTCCCTGGGCACAGTTCCTATAACCTCCAGTCTGGAGGAGGGGCATAGAAGGAGGAGCCAGTTCACACCCTTTCAAGGTCTTAAAGTGCTCATGTCTCCTGCGGATCCTGTCTATACCCCATGGTTCTAATGTGACCCCAGCATCCTGTACGGACTAAGAGAAAAGCATTTACCGATAGGTATTAAAATCCTATTATATATATATATATATATATATATATATATATATATATAAAACATATGCACTATTACAAGTTTTAGTTGTTTCAAGACTCTGAGTGCCGCCTCATCTCTCCATGTTGTTATCCATATGGTTCTTGTACCTGGAGGAGGGCACCTGAGCAAGCCAGCCCCATTGCCAGGGCAGTGCCCAGTGCCGGAGCATAAAATTGGTTATATATATATATTATATATATATATATATATATATATATATATATAATATAATATAATATAAGAAAAAAATATTGATCGTAAAACAAAGAAAAAAAAAAGGAACAAGCTCACCGCTATATACTTGTGATGTTTAGACTGTGGTCCTCTGCTTCTGCTTTTGTTTGGTGTCCTTCAGATAAAATGGGAAAAATGTCCAGGTTGTAACACCTTGTGCGGCACACAGGTCAAACGATGTTCATCTGTAGCCATTGTGTCTGGCAAGGGACATGGAAGGTATGGTGGCAGGATGGCAACTGGTACAGTACTCTACGTCCTCTCCTTCTGCAACAGTGCATCTGCTGTAGGTGCGTATACTAGGCAGAATGGGCATCAGGATATCCTCCAGCCTCAGTAGTGCTGCCCTCAGTGCAGCTGCCCGATTTTCACTGGCACTGGGCTAATTTTTTCCTCTTTCTGATGATGGTTCAGCTCTTTCTCTTCCTGATGAAGGGCCAGCTCTTCCTCTTCCAGATGATGGTCCACCTTTGGATGGTCTGCGGCGTCCTATCCACAGCTATGTCTCAATGATGTTATGGTTTGTTCTAGAGATGAGCGCCTGAAATTTTTCGGGTTTTGTGTTTTGGTTTTGGGTTCGGTTCCGCGGCCGTGTTTTGGGTTCGAACGCGTTTTGGCAAAACCTCACCGAATTTTTTTTGTCGGATTCGGGTGTGTTTTGGATTCGGGTGTTTTTTTCAAAAAACACTAAAAAACAGCTTAAATCATAGAATTTGGGGGTCATTTTGATCCCAAAGTATTATTAACCTCAAAAACCATAATTTACACTCATTTTCAGTCTATTCTGAATACCTCACACCTCACAATATTATTTTTAGTCCTAAAATTTGCACCGAGGTCGCTGTGTGAGTAAGATAAGCGACCCTAGTGGCCGACACAAACACCGGGCCCATCTAGGAGTGGCACTGCAGTGTCACGCAGGATGTCCCTTCCAAAAAACCCTCCCCAAACAGCACATGACGCAAAGAAAAAAAGAGGCGCAATGAGGTAGCTGTGTGAGTAAGATTAGCGACCCTAGTGGCCGACACAAACACCGGGCCCATCTAGGAGTGGCACTGCAGTGTCACGCAGGATGGCCCTTCCAAAAAACCCTCCCCAAACAGCACATGACGCAAAGAAAAAAAGAGGCGCAATGAGGTAGCTGTGTGAGTAAGATTAGCGACCCTAGTGGCCGACACAAACACCGGGCCCATCTAGGAGTGGCACTGCAGTGTCACGCAGGATGTCCCTTCCAAAAAACCCTCCCCAAACAGCACATGACGCAAAGAAAAAAAGAGGCGCAATGAGGTAGCTGACTGTGTGAGTAAGATTAGCGACCCTAGTGGCCGACACAAACACCGGGCCCATCTAGGAGTGGCACTGCAGTGTCACGCAGGATGTCCCTTCCAAAAAACCCTCCCCAATCAGCACATGATGCAAAGAAAAAGAAAAGAAAAAAGAGGTGCAAGATGGAATTGTCCTTGGGCCCTCCCACCCACCCTTATGTTGTATAAACAAAACAGGACATGCACACTTTAACCAACCCATCATTTCAGTGACAGGGTCTGCCACACGACTGTGACTGATATGACGGGTTGGTTTGGACCCCCCCAAAAAAAGAAGCAATTAATCTCTCCTTGCACAAACTGGCTCTACAGAGGCAAGATGTCCACCTCATCTTCACCCTCCGATATATCACCGTGTACATCCCCCTCCTCACAGATTATCAATTCGTCCCCACTGGAATCCACCATCTCAGCTCCCTGTGTACTTTGTGGAGGCAATTGCTGCTGGTCAATGTCTCCGCGGAGGAATTGATTATAATTCATTTTAATGAACATCATCTTCTCCACATTTTCTGGATGTAACCTCGTACGCCGATTGCTGACAAGGTGAGCGGCGGCACTAAACACTCTTTCGGAGTACACACTTGTGGGAGGGCAACTTAGGTAGAATAAAGCCAGTTTGTGCAAGGGCCTCCAAATTGCCTCTTTTTCCTGCCAGTATAAGTACGGACTGTGTGACGTGCCTACTTGGATGCGGTCACTCATATAATCCTCCACCATTCTATCAATGTTGAGAGAATCATATGCAGTGACAGTAGACGACATGTCCGTAATCGTTGTCAGGTCCTTCAGTCCGGACCAGATGTCAGCATCAGCAGTCGCTCCAGACTGCCCTGCATCACCGCCAGCGGGTGGGCTCGGAATTCTGAGCCTTTTCCTCGCACCCCCAGTTGCGGGAGAATGTGAAGGAGGAGATGTTGACAGGTCGCGTTCCGCTTGACTCAGGCTGGCAGTGTCTGAACTGACTTCACGTGTGGCAAGTTCAAAGGGCATCAGAACCTTGCACAACGTTGAAATCATTCTCCACTGCACTTGAGACAGGTGCATTCCACCTCCTATATCGTGCTCAATTGTATAGGCTTGAATGGCCTTTTGCTGCTCCTCCAACCTCTGAAGCATATAGAGGGTTGAATTCCACCTCGTTACCACTTCTTGCTTCAGATGATGGCAGGGCAGGTTCAGTAGTTTTTGGTGGTGCTCCAGTCTTCTGTACGTGGTGCCTGTACGCCGAAAGTGTCCCGCAATTTTTCTGGCCACCGACAGCATCTCTTGCACGCCCCTGTCGTTTTTTAAAAAATTCTGCACCACCAAATTCAAGGTATGTGCAAAACATGGGACGTGCTGGAATTTGCCCATATTTAATGCACACACAATATTGCTGGCGTTGTCCGATGCCACAAATCCACAGGAGAGTCCAATTGGGGTAAGCCATTCCGCGATGATCTTCCTCAGTTGCCGTAAGAGGTTTTCAGCTGTGTGCGTATTCTGGAAACCGGTGATACAAAGCGTAGCCTGCCTAGGAAAGAGTTGGCGTTTGCGAGATGCTGCTACTGGTGCCGCCGCTGCTGTTCTTGCGGCGGGAGTCCATACATCTACCCAGTGGGCTGTCACAGTCATATAGTCCTGACCCTGCCCTGCTCCACTTGTCCACATGTCCGTGGTTAAGTGGACATTGGGTACAGCTGCATTTTTTAGGACACTGGTGACTCTTTTTCTGAGGTCTGTGTACATTTTCGGTATCGCCTGCCTAGAGAAATGGAACCTAGATGGTATTTGGTACCGGGGACACAGTACCTCCAACAAGTCTCTAGTTGGCTCTGCAGTAATGATGGATACCGGAACCACGTTTCTCACCACCCAGGATGCCAAAGCCTCAGTTATCCGCTTTGCAGTAGGATGACTGCTGTGATATTTCATCTTCCTCGCAAAGGACTGTTGAACAGTCAATTGCTTACTGGAAGTAGTACAAGTGGGCTTACGACTTCCCCTCTGGGATGACCATCGACTCCCAGCGGCAACAACAGCAGCGCCAGCAGCAGTAGGCGTTACACGCAAGGATGCATCGGAGGAATCCCAGGCTGGAGAGGACTCGTCAGAATTGCCAGTGACATGGCCTGCAGGACTATTGGCATTCCTGGGGAAGGAGGAAATTGACACTGAGGGAGTTGGTGGGGTGGTTTGCGTGAGCTTGGTTACAAGAGGAAGGGATTTACTGGTCAGTGGACTGCTTCCGCTGTCACCCAAAGTTTTTGAACTTGTCACTGACTTATTATGAATGCGCTGCAGGTGACGTATAAGGGAGGATGTTCCGAGGTGGTTAACGTCCTTACCCCTACTTATTACAGCTTGACAAAGGGAACACACGGCTTGACACCTGTTGTCCGCATTTCTGGTGAAATACCTCCACACCGAAGAGCTGATTTTTTTGGTATTTTCACCTGGCATGTCAACGGCCATATTCCTCCCACGGACAACAGGTGTCTCCCCGGGTGCCTGACTTAAACAAACCACCTCACCATCAGAATCCTCCTGGTCAATTTCCTCCCCAGCGCCAGCAACACCCATATCCTCCTCATCCTGGTGTACTTCAACACTGACATCTTCAATCTGACTATCAGGAACTGGACTGCGGGTGCTCCTTCCAGCACTTGCAGGGGGCGTGCAAATGGTGGAAGGCGCATGCTCTTCACGTCCAGTGTTGGGAAGGTCAGGCATCGCAACCGACACAATTGGACTCTCCTTGTGGATTTGGGATTTCGAAGAATGCACAGTTCTTTGCTGTGCTGCTTTTGCCAGCTTGAGTCTTTTCATTTTTCTAGCGAGAGGCTGAGTGCTTCCATCCTCATGTGAAGCTGAACCACTAGCCATGAACATAGGCCAGGGCCTCAGCCGTTCCTTGCCACTCCGTGTGGTAAATGGCATATTGGCAAGTTTACGCTTCTCCTCCGACAATTTTATTTTAGGTTTTGGAGTCCTTTTTTTTCTGATATTTGGTGTTTTGGATTTGACATGCTCTGTACTATGACATTGGGCATCGGCCTTGGCAGACGACGTTGCTGGCATTTCATCGTCTCGGCCATGACTAGTGGCAGCAGCTTCAGCACGAGGTGGAAGTGGATCTTGATCTTTCCCTAATTTTGGAACCTCAACATTTTTGTTCTCCATATTTTAATAGGCACAACTAAAAGGCACCTCAGGTAAACAATGGAGATGGATACTAGTATACAATTATGGACTGCCTGCCGACTGCAGACACAGAGGTAGCCACAGCCGTGAACTACCGTACTGTACTGTGTCTGCAGCTAATATAGACTGGTTGATAAAGAGAAGATGTCTATGTAACTATGTATGTATAAAGAAGACTGAAAAAAATCCACGGTTAGGTGGTATACAATTATGGACGGACTGCCTGCCGAGTGCAGACACAGAGGTAGCCACAGCCGTGAACTACCGTACTGTACTGTGTCTGCAGCTAATATAGACTGGTTGATAAAGAGAAGATGTCTATGTAACTATGTATGTATAAAGAAGAATGAAAAAAAACCACGGTTAGGTGGTATACAATTATGGACGGACTGCCTGCCGAGTGCAGACACAGTACGGTAGCCACAGCCGTGAACTACCGTACTGTACTGTGTCTGCAGCTAATATAGACTGGTTGATAAAGAGAAGATGTCTATGTAACTATGTATGTATAAAGAAGAATGAAAAAAATCCACGGTTAGGTGGTATTACAATTATGGACGGACTGCCTGCCGAGTGCAGAGACACAGAGGTAGCCACAGCCGTGAACTACCGTACTGTGTCTGCTGCGACTGGATGATAAATGATATAAAAAATATATATATATCACTACTGCAGCCGGACAGGTATATATTATATATTATATAATGACGGACCTGCTGGACACTGTCTGTCAGCAGAATGAGTTTTATTTTTATAGAATAAAAAAAAAAAAAACACACAAGTGAAGTCACACGACGAGTGTTTAACTTTTTCAGGCAATCACAATATAAGTATACTACTAACTATACTGGTGGTCAGTGTGGTCAGGTCACTGGTCAGTCACACTGGCAGTGGCACTCCTGCAGCAAAAGTGTGCACTGTTTAATTTTAATATAATATGTACTCCTGGCTCCTGCTATAACCTATAACTGGCACTGCAGTAGTGCTCCCCAGTCTCCCCCACAATTATAAGCTGTGTGAGCTGAGCAGTCAGACAGATATATATAATATTATATATAGATAATAGATGATGCAGCACACTGGCCTGAGCCTGAGCAGTGCACACAGATATGGTATGTGACTGACTGAGTCACTGTGTGTATCGCTTTTTTCAGGCAGAGAACGGATATATTAAATAAACTGCACTGTGTGTCTGGTGGTCACTCACTATATAATATATTATGTACTCCTGGCTCCTGCTATAACCTATAACTGGCACTGCAGTAGTGCTCCCCAGTCTCCCCCACAATTATAAGCTGTGTGAGCTGAGCAGTCAGACAGATATATATAATATTATATATAGATAATAGATGATGCAGCACACTGGCCTGAGCCTGAGCAGTGCACACAGATATGGTATGTGACTGACTGAGTCACTGTGTGTATCGCTTTTTTCAGGCAGAGAACGGATATATTAAATAAACTGCACTGTGTGTCTGGTGGTCACTCACTATATAATATATTATGTACTCCTGGCTCCTGCTATAACCTATAACTGGCACTGCAGTAGTGCTCCCCAGTCTCCCCCACAATTATAAGCTGTGTGAGCTGAGCAGTCAGACAGATATATATAATATTATATATAGATAATAGATGATGCAGCACACTGGCCTGAGCCTGAGCAGTGCACACAGATATGGTATGTGACTGACTGAGTCACTGTGTGTATCGCTTTTTTCAGGCAGAGAACGGATATATTAAATAAACTGCACTGTGTGTCTGGTGGTCACTCACTATATAATATATTATGTACTCCTGGCTCCTGCTATAACCTATAACTGGCACTGCAGTAGTGCTCCCCAGTCTCCCCCACAATTATAAGCTGTGTGAGCTGAGCAGTCAGACAGATATATATAATATTATATATAGATAATAGATGATGCAGCACACTGGCCTGAGCCTGAGCAGTGCACACAGATATGGTATGTGACTGAGTCACTGTGTGCTGTGTATCGCTTTTTTCAGGCAGAGAACGGATTATAAAGTAAACTGCACTGTCCTCACTAGTAAACTCTCTCCACTCAGTCTCTACACTTCTACAGTAACAGTACTCCTCCTAGTCAGCTCCAGTAAATCTCTCTCAGTCTCTTATAATCTAAATGGAGAGGACGCCAGCCACGTCCTCTCCCTATCAATCTCAATGCACGTGTGAAAATGGCGGCGACGCGCGGCTCCTTATATAGAATCCGAGTCTCGCGATAGAATCCGAGCCTCGCGAGAATCCGACAGCGTCATGATGACGTTCGGGCGCGCTCGGGTTAACCGAGCAAGGCGGGAAGATCCGAGTCGCTCGGACCCGTGAAAAAAAACATGAAGTTCTGGCGGGTTCGGATTCAGAGAAACCGAACCCGCTCATCTCTAGTTTGTTCCTCCATGTCCAAGCAGCTGGGCTAACTCCCTTCGGCTCATTGTAGCTGGTGACTAGCTGTAAAAAAAAGAGAAAGTAAAAAAAACAACACAGATGTGATTGTGCGCTGAGATCCGGTCACTAGTGATTCGCTGGCAGCAAATACTGGTGAGCAAACGTGATCTCTCTTGGGAGGCTCCTTCTCCTGCTTCATATCCAGAAATGCCAGTGATATTGCTGTGCACTGGGGTTTTATGCCATGGAGGATTCAAATGTGGCATGCGGGAGGCAGTTGGTGATGGCAGTTGCTGATGGCCGTGCTTCACATCAGCATCATCTTCCCACTGATATTTCACAGGGATACATGTGGGAAATTAGTGGAAAATGACATGTTAGTGCTGAGGAGTCATTACACCAAAAACGGGGGGATTTAGGGCATCTACTGAAATCACCTCAGTTCTGCTGCTGGACCCAGTGAGTCCAACTGTCATTACTGCAGCCAACCCTACTCCTCCATTGGCTATCTCTGCGGCCTCTGTCATGGCAGCTGCCAAATTTATATGGGATATATGTGTGTGTGTGTGTGTGTGTGTGTGTGTGTGTGTGTGTGTGTGTGTGTGTGTGTGTGTATGGTCCCCATGTTATGTATTGGCATGAAAAAGTTATATTACCATGTGCAGAGTTAATCCAATATGCATGCTAGTACAATAATCTGTTACGCAGCACCCCTCCATTCTCCATTCCTCAATGTAACAACAGTATCTGCATAAGAATATAAAAAAAGAGGACGCACGGTAGTGAAGTACGATTACATTGAATTTAATGAACAACAGAAATTAACAGACTTTGAATTAACAACAACTCGCATATCATAGATTGCCTGGCTGGAATCCTCTGCATTTTGGGTACCCCACTCACTGCTTATAACCTGTATTCACCTGGTCATCTGTCCGATAACTGCACCACTCAGGGCAGATAGTTCCATGCCTTCAGACCTCGTAACATCAGCCCTTATGGCGTAGTTAATTACCCTTTCTTCAGGATCACATATTGCAGGTAAACATTGTTATTTGTAATATATGGTCCTGGGGAAAGAACAGTTAAGTCTCCTGTAAATTGACCTTAAACTTGAATTAGAATTGTATTCAAAGATATGTCCCAACGATGAAACGCTTTAGTCCGTGTCGCATGTGTTGTGCTGATCCCGGCATCTCCAGGCCACCGCTGCCTCTGGTCATCCGTAGTGCAGTGTGAGTATTGGTGACAACTGCAGAGACTGTTCTTCCGCTTCTCCACACCTCAACGAAGGTTCACGTTAGTCGCGATCCGTGAGGGGTCAAGTCAGCGGGAGATAATTGCCGTGGATATTGTGTTATAGAACCCTGTAGTAGCCAGCCCACAGATTTATTTCACTGGGTACGAGTCACTACAACTGGGAAACGTGTTTTTAAAGCTCTTGCTGCAATTAAACTTTTATGTACTATGGAGCGCCTGCTGTTCTTTTGTTTCTAACAGATTTTATATATATATATATATATATATATATATATATTCATCATATGGGGTCTGATGGGGATATCTAAGTGTATGCATATTTGGTACATATATATATACACAAATGCATCTCCTATATATTAGCCCAGATCTGTGACTCTGTGACTGTGTATAACGCTGGGCAGAGTCACAGTCATAGAGTCACAGATCTGGCCAAATACCCCTCCGCCATCTTCCTGGCTGGACACGTCGTCCTCCCCGCGGTTCCTGGCACCAGTGCTGGGGTTAGGAGGGTGGCTGATCCCGGCCATTGGATACCATGAGGCGGAGGATGAGGCCACCGTTGCTGCTGCTGTGGGCACCGAGGATCCCCAGATCCCCTCTTCTGAGTCTCTGTCAGCCGCCGGGGGCGTGCCCTGCATGTGTCACTGCTCCCGCATGTCACCTGCTGCTGCTGCAGCCCAGGAACGACCCCGACCGTTACCCGGACAGCAGGAGCAGCGCCAGCAGCAAGTGTGAGGGAGCGCACTCGGTTCACTACAGCGCTGCTGCTGCTCCAGCAGATTGTGTGTGTGGTGTATTGTGTATAGTGTGTGCATGGGGTATGTGTACAGTGTATCATGTGTGCATAGTATGATGTATATACAGTGCCCCTCCACCACCCAAGGCGCCACCGCACCTGCCCCTCCACCACCCGCGGCACCCCCCATCTGCCCCTCCACCACCCGCAGTGCCCCCGGACCCCCTGCCCCATCCGCGGCAACCCAGCACCTGCCCTGCCCCCAACCGCGACGCCTCCGGATCCCCTACCCCACCCATGGCACCCTTGCACCCGCCCCTCCACCACCCACAGCATCTCTGGACCTCCTCCCCCATCCGTGGCACCCCCTACCTGCCCCTCCCCCACCTGCGGCACCTCCGCCCCTCCCCCTCCCGTGGCCCCTCCAGACCCCCTACATCCACCCACGGTGCACTCGTCCCTTCCCCACCTGCAGCATCTCCGGAACCCCTCCCCTATACGCCACAGCCTCGCACCGGCCCCTCCCCCACCCATGTCACGCCCGACCCTCCCCCACCTGCAGCCCCTCTGGACCCCCTCCCCCATTTGCGGCCCCCACTTCCCTGACCCTATCCCACCCGCAACACCTCCCGACCCCCCCCATCTGCGCACACCCCCCCTTCCGCCCCTCCCCCAACCATAGCACCTCCGCACCTGGCCCTCCCCTACCCACAGCACCTACTAGGTGATTAATCGTGTTCTGTGTGCTCTATTCACGCCTTCGCAAGGGGCTATGGCCCCTTAACCATCGCACGCCCTTTGTCCATGCAGTATTTCACCACTCACAAAATTATGACTGGCGGCAATACTCCACATAATAAAAATGTTGCACGCCCCAACGATATGAAAAGAGCCCGTAGGGGGCGATGAGTCACCAAGTACTGTATATTTATATGCTACTTATTGTGTTTCATCTCACCATATGTAAGTTCATTACTGACCCTCCCCTTCTTATGTAAATTTTTCTCAACAGTGTTTACTAGAGAGTACCAGATGTAGTATCAGTGAATAACAATAACAATAGTATTGATACAGGCCCATTGCTTAGTACTTATCTGTCTGAGGAAGTTATCCATGAACGATTAAAAAAAATTAAGACTAATAAATCTCCTGGTCCAGATGGCCTACATCCTAGGGTTCTGATAAAGCTAAATGCTGAAATAGCAAGGCTACTGTATCTGATTTTCACTGAGTCACTTAGATCAGGCATGGTACCAATGTACTGGTGTATAGCGGATGTAGTCCCAATATTTAAAAAGGGTATTAAACTTCATCCTGGTAACTATAGACCAGTTAGTCTGACATCAATAGTGGGGAAACTACAGTATTGGAAAGTATACTAAGGGACAGCATACAGGATTACTTGGAGAACTCCCATGCTATTAATAAGAACCAGCATGGTTTTGTGAGGAATAGGTAATGGCAAAATAATTTGATTAGCTTCTATGAGATAGTAAGCGACAATCTCGACCAGGGTAATGCAGTTGACGTGGTCTATCTAGATTTTGCAAATGCTTTCAACTCAGTACCTCACAGGAGGCTGACTTTCAAATTAAGGGAGCTCGGTATAGGAGACACTATTTGTACATGGGTGAGTAATTGGCTTGATAACAGGGAACAGCGAGTGTTGATTAGTGAAATACTGCAGGGTTCTGTGCTGGTGCCGATATTGTTTAATATATTTGTTAATGATTTAGGAGAAGGACTAGAAAGCACAGTGTCAATTTTTGCAGACAATACTAAAATATGTAATGTAATCAAGTCAGATGTGGATGTGGAGTCTCTTCAGAGCGATTTATTTAAACTGGAAGTTTGGGCAATGAAATGGTGTATGAGGTTTAATGTAGAAAAATTTAAAGTTATGCACTTTGGGATTAAGAATAAACATGGAACCTACCAATTAAATGGGGAAAATGTAGCCGAACCTGTATTAGAAAACGATTTGGGGGTGTTCATTTATAGTAGATTTAGCAGGAACACACAATGTCAAAGTGCAGCAACAAAGGCAAATAAGGTGTTAGCAGGCATTAAAAGGGGAATTGAGACAAGGGATGAGAGTGTAATCCTGCCACTGTACAAATCATTGGTACGGCCGCATCTTGAGTATTGTGTACAGTTCTGGGCACCACACTATAAAAGAGACATACCTGTATTAGAACTTGAAAAGGTTCAGAGTCAAGCTACCAAACTGATTAAGTGGAGTCACTGGACTATGAGGAGAGGCTTTCTAGGTTAGATATGTGTAATATTTACAAATATATAAAGGGGCAATATGCGGAGCTATCATGTGAGTCCTCTAGTTCTCACCACTGCAACCACATTGAGATCCTACCTTTTGTCAGTAAGATCACAATTATCTACTCTGTGTTTCACTGCCAAACTGTCACACAGTACAGAGCAGGTGGGTAATGTGCAGGGTGTATGTTCTACAGGTAGGGGATAATGTGGGGATCAAATGGTACAGTGATAGGACTAAAATTAAGAAGTGTGTTATAGAAGTGGCATGGGAAGGTCTTTAATTGTCGTGCCCTTTCTTTCTTTCTTTCTTTCTTTCTTTCTTTCTTTCTTTCTTTCTTTCTTTCTTTCTTTCTTTCTTTCTTTCTTTCTTTCTTTCTTTCTTTCTTTCTTTTTCCACAACACCCTATGGAGACTTTTTATCAGTGTTGATTTGTATGGCATAGCTGCAAAGAGGTTCCTTTTTCGGTAGTAAATTTTATATATTTACAATTTTTAAGCAATATATTTTTATTGATCTCTCTTATATTGGACCAAAAAAAATTACATTCTTCCAGGGCCATCAAGACATACTGTTGGCCAAGGTGCTAGATGAGAGGCATGGTCAACATAAGGGCATGGTCACACCTAGTCACCTACTCATTGAAACATGTAGTTAAAAAACACTAAGGGGGACATAATTGGACCTATATGGATGTACAGACATTCCCGGGAAGAGTCATCAGCACCCCCCTCCTTGGTGCCCCTGTGCACTTCATCAACCCAATCCATTTCCATTTCAACTGAGATCACTGGAAAGGTATGTTACAGTATCGCTTTGTAACCAGTTTAACGTGTCAAGCCAATGAGACTGTGTGACTATTGTAGAATTGTGTGCAAGTCTATATTGTGGATAGATCTTGCAAATTGTTTTTTTTTTAACAAGTTAAGCATGCAACGTGGTTGAGGTTTTCCTCAGTCACTAAGAATTATTCAGGTTGTCTTCAAGAAAGCTCAGTTTATTAGTATTTCTCAAAAAATAAATAAATAAATACAATTACATCAACAACTTTTCAAGTATTAGGAATTAGTACAATCACTAACAATTTCAATCAATTGGCATACACATAAGGTTTATACATTTATTTATCAGGAAATCTGCAAGGTCTGTATTCTATAGTGCTACCAACCAGAGAATTACCTAAATCTTGAAATACTAAACTGTATACTCCAGTGCTTTCAACCAGAGAATTACCCTTATCTGGAAATACTAAACTGTATACTCCAGTGCTTTCAACCAGAGAATTACCCTTATCTGGAAATACTAAACTGTATACTCCAGTGCTTTCAACCAGAAAATGACCTAAATCTGGAACTACTAAGCTGTATACTCCAGTGCTTTCAACCAGAAAAATACCTAAATCTGGAAATACTAAACTGTATACTCCAGTGCTTCCAACCAGAGAATTACCAAAATCTGTTAATACTAAGTGGGTTAGGTAATGCAAAGTTCAACTTCTCTACTTATTACAATTACATACAAATCAGTAATAATAGGTTAAAAATGCACTACATAATCATATGTATTAATTGGAACAATCTGAAGCAACTAAATGTAACAACTGTTATGGATAAAGAACATAAGCTAGTACCAGTGGTGCAAGTAGAAAAAATATCTTAGTGGTACTGTGTGCGTGCGCCTAAAAATAGGTGTGGCCGCATGCCACATGGGGCGTGGCCAATGACAATGGGGGCGTGATACACATATGGGGGGCCAGATACACATATGACCCCAGTAGTGCCAGATACACATTTGCCCCCACAGTGCCAGATACGCCCCCACTGTACCAATTACACATATGCCCCCACAGTGCCAGATATGCTCCTACAGTGCCAGATATGCCCCACAGTGCCAGATATGCTCCTACAGGGCCAGATATGCCCCACAGTGCCAGATATGCTCCTACAGTGCCAGATATGCTCTCACAGTGCCAGATACACATATGCCACACAGGGCCAGATACACATATGCGCCACAGTGCCAGATACACATATGCCCCCAGTGCCATATATACAGTACATACAGATGAGCCTCCCTTATCTTTGCCTGCCTGATCGCAGGCGTGCACTCCCAAGGTGACTAGGCGATCCGTCCGCCTAGTCACGCAGGGAGTACACAGAGCCGCTTCCCATTGTAAGCGTCTCTGTCTGGGCGCACGCACCTGCCCGGATGGAGACGTTCTCCATTCAAGTAAATGGGGCGCGTCTCTGTCCGGGCATGCGCACCCATCCAGACGGAGATGCTCACAGAGTCACAGATGGAGCCACGACTAGCTTGGGTCCATCTGTATGCCCCACAGTTCCAGATATACATATGCCCACAGTGCCAAATACACATATGCTCCACAGTGCCAGCTATACATTTACCCCACAGTGCCAGATACACATATGCCCCACAGTGCCAGATACACATATGCTGCCAGTCCCAGATGCACATATGCCCCTAGAGCCAGATATACAGTACATATGCCCCCAGTGCCAGATATGCCCCACAGTGCCAGTTACACATATGTCCCACAGTGCCAGATATGCTCCACAGTGCCAGTTATACATATCCCCCACAGTGCCAGATATGCTCTACAGTGCCAGTTATACATATGTCCCACAGTGGCAGTTATACATATGCTGCCAGTGCCAGATACACATATGCCCCACAATGCCAGACATACATATGTTCCACTGTGCCAGTTATAAATATGTCCCACATTGCCAGATATGCCCCACAGTGCCAGATATACATATGTTGTACAGTGCCAGATATGCCCCACAGTGCCAGATATGCACCACAGTGCCAGATATACATATGCCCCACAGTGCTAGATATGCCCCACAGTGCCAGATACACATATGCCCCACAGTGCCAGATATGGCCCAAAGTGCCAGAAATCACAGTCACTATACCGAACACCCCTCCACCCCCCTTCCCTCGTTGCTCACCCGCTGCTGCTGTGTCAGCTAAGGAGAGGAGAGCGCAGCAAGGTCCCTCAGTGCGGCTCAGTCAGACTGTGGTCTCCGGCGGTGGCGTATATCTTCTCATTGAGGCGCCGGTTGGTTAGCCAATCAGAGCTCGCGGACCGGCAGCCAATCAGGAGCCGCGGCTGCCGGTCCGCGAGCTCTGATTGGAGGAGCCGCGGCTGCCGGTCCGCGAGCTCTGATTGGCTAATGAACCGGTGCCTCAATGAGAAGATACACGCCGCCATCGGAGACCACAGTCTGACTGAGCACTGAGGGACCGCGCTCACGCTGCGTTCTCCTCTCCTTTCCTGACACAGCAGCGGGCTGCAAGCATGGCGGTCAGCCCGGTGGTACTGCGTACCGGCTGGAAATTTCTTACCGATATGCAATACCGCCCTGTACCGCCATACTTGCAGCACAGGCTAGTACATTAATAAAAACGTTGCCAGCTTCATCTGTAGAGGTGGTGCACTTATGATCCAAATATGACTATCCTGGGATTGTTAACTGTTTAGTTAAATGCAATTTGAATCCATCAGTATCCCAGAAACCGTTTAAGGTTCACATTAATAACAAAGTTTGTTAGGCAGCTGGTACTCTGTATCTCATCCTGTAGCTGTTAGGTGTATTGCAAAACTCTTTCACAGTTCAGGGTCCTTATAACTAAGGGGGTCATTCCGACCTGATCGCACGCTAGCTATTTTTTGCAGAGCTGCAATCAGGTCAAAACTCGGCAAAACTGTGCATGCGTATGCACCGCAATGCGCAGGCGCATCGTACGGGTACAAAGCGGATTGGTGCTGGGCGATGGATTTAACGAAGAATCCATTCGCACAGCCGATCACAAGAAGATTGACTGGAAGAAGGCGTTTCTGGGTGTCAACTGACCATTTTCAGGGAGTGGTTGGAAAAACGCAGGCGTGTCCAAGCGTTTGCAGGGCGGGTGTCTGACATAAATTCCGGGACCGGACAGACTGAAGTGTCGCAGCGACTGAATAAGTTCAGACCTACTCAGAAACTGCACAAAACTTTTTTTGTACCGCTCGGCTGCACAAGCTTTCACATACTTGCAAAGCGAAAATACACTCCCCCATAGGCGGCGACTTTCTGATCGCAGCGCTGCAAAAAATAGCTAGCGAGCGATCAACTCGGAATGACCCCCACAGTTGTAGGGCCTAATTCAGACCTGATCGCTAGGCTGCATTTTTGTACAGCGGGCGATCAGGTCTAAACTGCGCATACGTATGAACCGCAATGCGCAGGCGCATCGCACGGGCACAAGCGGATCACCGCTCAGCAATGGGTTTGTGCGAAGAATCCATTCGCACGGTCGTTCGCAAGGAGATTGACAGGAAGAAGGAGTTTGTGGGTGTCAACTGACTGTTTTCTGGTAGTGTTTGAAAAAACGTAGGCGTCTCCAACGTTTACAGGGCGGGTGTCTGACGTCAATTCCGGTCCTGGACAGGCTGAAGTGATTGCAGTGGCTGAGTAAGTCCTGGGTTTCTCAGAGACTGCACATGGGTGGTCATTCCGAGTTGTTCGCTCGCAAGCTGCTTTTAGCAGCTTTGCACACGCTAAGCCGCCGCCTACTGGGAGTGAATCTTAGCATAGTAAAATTGCAAACGAAAGATTAGCAGAATTGCGAATAGAAACTTCTTAGCAGTTTCTGAGTAGCTCCACACTTACTCGGCAACTGCGATCAGTTCAGTCAGTTTCGTTCCTGGTTTGACGTCACAAACACACCCAGCGTTCGCCCAGACACTCCCCCGTTTCTCCAGCCACTCCCGCGTTTTTCCCAGAAACGGCAGCGTTTTTTCACACACACCCATAAAACGGCCTGTTTCCGCCCAGAAACACCCACTTCCTGTCAATCACATTACGATCACCAGAACGAAGAAAAAACCTCGTAATGCCGTGAGTAAAATACCTAACTGCATAGCAAATTTACTTGGCGCAGTCGCACTGCGGACATTGCGCATTAGCGACTAATCGCTCCGTTGCGAAATAAAAATAACGAGCGATCAACTCGGAATGACCACCAAAATCTGTTCGTACAGCTCTGCTACACATGCGCTCGCACACTTGCACAGCTAAAATACACTTTCTTGTGGGCGGCGGCTATGCGAACGCAGGACTGCAAAAAAAAACTAGCGAGCGATCAGGTCTGAATTAGCCCCATAGTTAGATAGATATAGGATTTATGCTGACAAGTCTTGGCTGCAGGACTAGGGAAGATAATAAGTTAACGCCACACAGTTATTCTTAGCTTTGTTTAGGCTGATGATCTTGACTAAAATAAAGTGGAGTGTGGTTGAGAGTGAGCTTTGTGAACAAATTTTAGGAAGCTTTATCAGTGTTTATATAGGGGGTCATTCCGAGTTGTTCGCTCGTTGCCGATTTTCGCAACGGAGCAATTAAGGCTAAAATGCGCATGCGCATGGTACGCAGTGCGCATGCGCTAAGTATTTTAGCTCAAAACTTAGTAGATTTACTCACATCCGAACGAAGAATATCCATTGTTGAAGTGATCGGAGTGTGATTGACAGGAAGTGGGTGTTTCTGGATGGAAACTGGACGTTTTCTGGGAGTGTGCGGAAAAACACAGGCGTGCCAGGATAAAACGCAGGAGTGTCTGGAGAAACGGGGGAGTGGCTGGCCGAACGCAGGGCGTGTTTGTGACGTCAAACCAGGAACGAAACGGGCTGAGCTGATTGCAGTGTAGGAGTAAGTCTCGAGCTACTCAGAAGCTGCTAAGAAATTTCTGGCCCTCATTCCGAGTTGTTCGCTCGCAAGCTGCTTTTAGCAGCTTTACACACGCTAAGCCGCCGCCTACTGGGAGTGAATCTTAGCTTCTTAAAATTGCGAACGAAAGATTCTCAAAATTGCGATTACACACCTCTTAGCAGTTTCTGAGTAGCTTCAAACTTACTCGGCATCTGCGATCAGTTCAGTGCTTGTCGTTCCTGGTTTGACGTCACAAACACACCCAGCGTTCGCCCAGACACTCCTCCGTTTCTCCAGCCACTCCCGCGTTTTTCCCAGAAACGGTAGCGTTTTTTCACACACTCCCATAAAACGGCCAGTTTCCGCCCAGAAACACCCACTTCCTGTCAATCACATTACGATCACCAGAACGAAGAAAAAACCTCGTAATGCCGTGAGTAAAATACCTAACTGCAAAGCAAATTTACTTGGCGCAGTCGCACTGCGGACATTGCGCATGCGCATTCGCGACTAATCGCTCCGTTGCGGAAAAAAAATAACGAGCGAACAACTCGGAATGACCCCCTCTATTCGCAATTCTGCTAATCTTTCGTTCGCAATTCTGTTATGCTAAGATACACTCCCAGAGGGCGGCGGCCTAGCGTGTGCAATGCTGCTAAAATCTGCTAGCGAGCGAACAACTCGGAATGACCCCCATAGTCTCTTAAGGAAGCATTGAAGTAGCTACTAGGCCTTGTTGAATGTCCTGGGCTAAGCAGTCATCCACTGTTACCTGAGAGAAAGTGCAGCACTAATACTGCTTTTAGATTGCAAACACAAGGGGTCATTCTGAGTTGATCGCTCGGTAGCAACTTTTTGCTGTGCTGTGATCAGATAGTCGCCGCCTATGGGGGAGTGTATTTTCGCTTTGCAAGTGTGCGAACGCTTTTGCAGCCGATGGCACAAAAAAGTTTTATGCAGTTTCTGAGTAGCTCTGGATTACTCAGCCGCTGCTATCACTTCAGCCTGTCCGGTCCCGGAATTGACTTCAGACACTCGCCCTGCAAATGCTTGGACACGCCTGCATTTTTCCAAACACTCCCAGAAAACGGTCAGTTGACACCCATTAACGCCCTCTTTCTGTCAATCACCTTGCGATCGGCTGTGCGAATGGATTCTTCATTAAATCCATCAGCCAGCACCGATCCTCTTTGTACCCGTACGACGCGCCTGCGCATTGTGGTGCATGCGCAGTTTTGCCGAGTTTTAACCTGATCGCAGAGCTGCAAAAAGTTGCTAGCGAGTGATCAACTCAGAATGTCCCCCACAGTTCGGACCCTTTCACATTGCAGTTAAGACCTGGGTTATTCCCGGGTTGGTGCCTTTCTCATACCCCTTTCACACAGCCCAAAATTTCTGTCCCTGCATTTCAACCCTGCAATCGACCAGGATTGGTCCCGGGTTCTTCCCTGGAACCTGGACAGTGTGAATGGTGCAGGAACATGTCCCACCTTCCCGGGTTGCCTCTGCTGATGCTGATTGGCAATTCAGAGCACTTCCTGGTCTTGTGTTTTTTCTGAAATGCCCATTTTCAGAAAATGCAGGGCCATCCCGGGTTCAGTATGAAAGGTGCAGACCCGGGATGTCTCGGCTCCAAATGCTGGTATAAACGGGCCCGACCCGGGAATGTCCCTGCATGAGCCCGTGGCAGATTTCCCGGGTTTAGGCCCTGCATTTCTGGTGTGAAAGGGGTAATACTGAACTTGGGTCACCCATGTTATACACTGTGATGTGATTTAAAATGGACTTTTCTGGCTCACATTGATGAGGTTTCAAAGGAAATAAAAGGAGGGGCTATGGACTGCTCTGAGCAGACACATAAACAGCCAATCAGCACCTTTTTCTGAGTCCCAGGTTGAATATCCCGGGTCAGAGGCTTTCACACTGCACAACGACCCGGGTCCGACCCGTGTTTAACCCTTCTTTTAACCCAGGTTGAAGTGCTGGGATGCTCAACCTAGGTTATTCACTTTGACGCTTTCACACTGCACCTCAACCCAGGTCATAGCTGTAACAACCCGGGTTATTTACTTTGGCGCTTTCACACTGCACCTCGACCCAGCAACAAAAAGGTAATAACCCAGGTTATTTTGGCAATGTGAAAGGGGTATAGTACCCCTTTCACATCGACAGGTTGAATACCGGGTCAGTGGCAGCGTAAACGGGCTCCCGAGTCGATGCGACCCTGGGACCCGTTCACTACAACAGGGAGAGGCGGCGCGGAGATGATCTCATCTCCCAGCGCCATCTCCGCCCCCGCGCCCGGCATATTGGCGGGTCGGGGAAGCCAGCAGCAGCGTCCAATGCCGGATCCCACCCGGGAAAGAGCTGTTTCCAATTCTCGGGTGGGATCCGGCATTGGCGGTGTGAAAGGGGTATAAATCCCTTTTTCACAGGGGGGGTTTCACTACCAGCTGATTCCCGCTCTTTATGGTTTAACAGTTCTGTGGTTGGGAGAGCACATAATAACCTAGTGTAAATAACTGCTATTAGAAAGGCTGTAGGCCTAAATACTGGAGCCTTTTTAGCAGAAGGTTTTCAGACTCTTCTCACATAAGACATACCTGCTAACATTGGGAGAAGTGCAATAGGGATGTTCTGGCGTGGCGTAGCTGCAGCCGCCCGAAAAGGGGGCGTGGCATATTGAAATGGGGGGTGGCTTTGTGGAAGTGCCGCAATCGTGAGACACGCCCCTGTTTTTCATCATTATGGGGGCATGGCCAGCACTCTGTGAGCTGCTTTCATGTCATCTGTCCCTCCATCTCTAGTGAATAGACGCTGTGTGCATGCACACATCATCTATTCCCCGCTGTTCTGCTAGGCAGAGCAGTGAGTGCAGGAGCCTCCCAATTGCCCCCCCACTGCTGGACATTGTGGCCTGCGGTTGGGACAGTGGGACAGTCCTAAAAAAAGCAACTATCCCACGAAAATCTGAACAGTTGGGAGGTATGTATAAGATGCGGGAACAGAATTAAAACTGAATTGGAACTATTGTCTATTTAACTGTAAGCAGACCCCATACACTAGAACGATAATGCCCGATTTCCTCCAATTTCGACCTTTAGGGTCGATAAATCGGATAGAAAGTGGTAAATCGGATGTGTTTTACATTCGATCCGATGCCCTGTCCCGTGAGCATTGGATCGGAGCCCCTAGGTCGTAAAGTCCTGCACTCGTGATATGTCGGTTACCGCAGGCATGGCTGGGATCGCATAAGATACATTGTATCGAAAGGACCACATACAGATGTAGCCACCTTTGTCTTGACCGATTCTCCGCCTAGACGTCCGTTTAGTCACGCTAAGGCGATAGCTGAGTTTAATCACAGGCAGGCGCCTTGAGGCGATCTAGATACTCAGCATGCATTACACATCTCCACCACTGGGTGGCTTTTGCTCCACTAATCCAGTACTTTCGATCGTACAGTATAGCGGCGGATTGATCTACCTGTACCTGTACATCTCTGGCAATTGGTCAGTGACGACTGTAATGTTAATACTGTAGGCGTAACGGGAGGCGGTGGAAAAAGATGGTGACCTACTGTAGAGTACTATATGTGTATGGAGATGCAACTAATTGTGTAAAAGGAAGAATGTACAGTACAATGTATAAACACCGTGCTTTTAAAATACATGAGCGTCTGAGTTCCCTAAGGCATAATGGGAATGGAGGGCTAGCAGGAGGCGGTGGAAAATACCGTGCTTTACAAATGCGAGTGTCCGAGTCCTCTAAGGCATAAACCAACACCAATGGGGTGGGGGCCAGGCGCTGTTTGCAGTACTTTTACACATGAAATTGGGAATCTCTCATGAGGCATCGTGGGCTAGGGGTGAAGGCTCCCACCTCCCACGCTGAGGGTCCAGGGTTCGAGACCTGATGTGCCTTCTTTTTTTTTTAATTGTAATAATACACTGTATTATTTTATTTTCATTGTAAGACAGTCAATGGAAAGGTGCACACAAGTTACATATAAATCAGAGTACATCTGCAGGAGCGATTCTTTACGCTAAATGCAACTACACAGCGGCAATGAGTAGAAATGAGTGTATTCTGACGCAACAAATTGAGCAAAACAGTACAGTAGATCTTCGGCGTTTGTGTATTGCACAGGACCTGAATTCCCTCCCTGTCTACTGCATGATCTGTGCAAGCTCCCAGGGAGGAAGGGCGATGGAGGTAGGGGGAGACGATGGAAAATACCGTGCCTTTGAAATGCAATTATATGAGCGTCCGAGTCCCCTACGGCATAAACCAACACCAATGGGAAGGAAGTGCCAACCTTTTTTTTTTTAATGTGTTCCCGTGACATTCACTTTAATATTTTTTTTTCTCTCTAATACATCCAATGGAAGGATGCACACAAGTTTCATATAAATCAGAGTAGATCTGCAGGAGCGATTCTTTACGCTAAATGCATCTACACAGCGGTAATGAGTAGAAATGAGTGTATTCTGAGTGAGCAAAACAGTACAGTAGATCTTCGGCGTTTGTGTATTGCACAGGACCTGAATTCCCTCCCTGTCCACTGCATGATCTGTGCAGGCTCCCAGGGGGGAAGGGCGATGGGCTAGCAGGAGGCTACTGGGGACTCAGACTCATACAGTACTTGCATTTCAAAAGCACAGTATTTTCCACCGCCTCCCGCTTGCCCATCGCCCTTCCCCCCTGGGATCCTGCACAGATCATGCAGTAGACAGGGAGGGAGTTATTCACATAAACTA
Organism: Pseudophryne corroboree; assembly: GCF_028390025.1. Classification (NCBI taxonomy): domain Eukaryota; kingdom Metazoa; phylum Chordata; class Amphibia; order Anura; family Myobatrachidae; genus Pseudophryne; species Pseudophryne corroboree. The sequence continues at coordinate 583,754,453 of NC_086447.1, forward strand.
GGGCAAAGCTGCAGGAGCAGTTGTACTGTTTAGGGTCTATGCACCATATGGTATACATACAATTCTGTAGCAGGGCAGACTCAATTGAAATGGCTACCGCCTGTGACATCTCACCCAATGGAGGCCCTCGGCTATGGAGCAAGTAACAGCACAGATTTGGTAGGTCACGGGGCAATGCTGAAGGAGCGTCAGAATCCCCTAGCTAAAATACACAGGGGTGATAGGGATAAGTGAGGTCTTTGCGCATAATGATACACCGCAAAGTTCCCCATGGTTTTGATTATGCCTTTTCTTTGAACACGGTATTTTCCACTGCCTCACCCTACCCCCATCCCACTTTCCCCTTCCCCCCCTGGGAGCCTGCAAAGTACATGCAGTAGACAGGGAGGGAGTTCCGATCAGGTTACAAGACATGTGCAACAGTATACTACTGTATGTAGGAAAATCCACCGCCCACTCTGATTTATGTGAAACCTGTGTGCACCCGTCCATTGAATGTATAACAAAGAAAAATAATAATAATAAAGTGAATGTTACAGGAACACATTAAAAAAAGGTTGGCACTTCCTTCCCATTGGTGTTGGTTTATGCCTTAGGGGACTCGGACGTTAATACTTGTATTTCAAAAGCACAGTGTTTTCCACCGCCTCTCCCTACCCCCATCGCCCTTCCCCCCTGGGAGCCTGCACAGGTCATGCAGTGGACAGGGAGGTCAGGTACAATACACAAATGCTGACGATCTACAGTACTGTGTTGCTCAGTTAGTTGCGTCGGAATACACTAATTTATACTCATTACCGCTGTGTATTTGTATATAGCGGAATGAATCGCTGCTGCAGATTTACTTTGATTTATGTGAAACCTGTGTGCACCCTTTCATTGAATGTACAACAAAGAAAAAAAATAATAAAGTGAATGTCACGGGAACATAGAAAAAAAAAGGTTGGCACTTTGTGACTCTCAGCATGGGAGGTGGGAGCCTTCATCACTAGGTTGGTATGGAAGGGGAGACAATTAGCTACCGGAGGGTACCAACCCCAAGTTTCTGTGACCCCCACAAGGCTCATGGCAAGCGTCGGAACCTATGGTGGGTCTGAATTAACGGTCCCATTATAGTCTATGGGAAAATGGGTCCACTTTGCGTACTGATATCTCTAGTTCTGGGTGTACCAGAGACTCAGGACTTGTACCATACAAAAGAGGAGACTCTTGGCTTTCGGGGCAGACCAACCACTAGTTTATGTGACACTGGGAAGGGAAATGGGAAGCAACCGTGTTTCGGGTCCCCTCCAGTTGTCCGCCTAGCTTGCACAGGATACAGGGTTTCTGGCTAGATAGGAAATACTGTACAGAAATGCTAAGCATGGTAATTTGACATCCAGGAACATAGGGAGGAGTTTTTATCTCACTCCATTATACTTAGAAAAATTACACTTGCCACTGTTCGTTACAAGCTGTTTGTGCTAATTAGTACACTAGTAGAACATACTGTACAGAGATACTAAGGACAGTGATTTGGCACCCACGAACTTAGGGAGGAGCTTTTATCTCTGTCCATTGTAATCTTTCTAAGTATAATGGAGAGAGATAAAAGCTCCTCCCTAAATTCCTGGGTGCCAAATTACCGTCTTTAGTATCTCTGTATATTATTTTCTATTAGGGTACTAATTAGCACGGACAGCTTGTAAAGTACAGCGGCAAGTTTAATCTTTCTATGTAAAATGGAGAGAGATAAAAGCTCCTCTGGAAGTTCCCAGATGCCAAATCACCATTCTTAGTATCTCTGTACAGTATGTTCTACTAGTATACTAATTAGCACGAACAGCTTTTAACTGGATGCCAAATCACCATACTTCGTATCTCTGTACAGTATGTTCTATTAGGGTACTAATTAGCACGAACAGCTTGTAACGTACAGCGGCAAGTTTAATCTTTCTATGTATAATGGAGAGAGATAAAAGCTCCTCAATAAGTTCCTGGATACAAAATCACCATACTTAGTATCTCTGTACAGTATGTTCTATTAGGGTACCAATTAGCTGTTTGTGCTAATTAGTACCCTAATAGAAAATACTATGCAGAGATACTAAGGATGGTGATTTGCCAACCAGGAACTTAGGGAGGAGCTTTTATCTCTCTATATTATACATAGTAAGATTAAAATTGCCACTGTACGTTACAAGCTGTTCGTGCTAATTAGTACACTAGTAGAACATACTGTACAGAGATACTAAGAACAGTGATTTGGCATCCACGAACTTAGGGAGGAGCTTTAATCTCTCCATTGTAATCTATCTTAGTATAATGGAGAGAGATAAAAGCTCCTCCCTAAATTCCTGGATGCCAAATTACTGTCCTTAGAATCTCTGTACTCTATGTTCTACTAGTGTACTAATTAGCACGAACAGCTTGTAACGTAGAGTGGCAAGTTTAATCTTTCTATGTATAATGGAGAGACATAAAAGCTCCTCAATAAGTTCCTGGATACAAAATCACCATACTTACTATCTCTGTACAGTATGTTCTATTAGGGTACCAATTAGCTGTTTGTGCTAATTAGTACCCTAATAGAAAATACTATGCAGAGATACTAAGGATGGTGATTTGGCAACCAGGAACTTAGGGAGTAGCTTTTATCTCTCTATATTATACATAGTAAGATTAAAATTGCCACTGTACGTTACAAGCTGTTTGTGCTAATTAGTACCCTAATAGAAAATACTATGCAAAGATACTAAGGATGGTAATTTGGCAACCAGGAACTTAGGGAGGAGCTTTTATCTCTCTATATTATACATAGTAAGATTAAAATTGCCACTGTACGTTACAAGCTGTTCGTGCTAATTAGTACACTAGTAGAATATACTGTATAGAGATACTAAGTACAGTGATTTGGCATCCACGAATTTAGGGAGGAGCTTTAATCTCTCCATTGTAATCTATCTAAGTATAATGGAGAGAGATAAAAGCTCCTCCCTAAATTCCTGGATGCCAAATTACTGTCCTTAGTATCTCTGTACTCTATGTTCTACCAGTGTACTAATTAGCACGAACAGCTTGTAACGTAGAGTGGCAAGTTTAATCTTTCTATGTATAATGGAGAGAGATAAAAGCTCCTCAATAAGTTCCTGGATACAAAATCACCATACTTAGTATCTCTGTACAGTATGTTCTATTAGGGTACCAATTAGCTGTTTGTGCTAATTAGTACCCTAATAGAAAATACTATGCAGAGATACTAAGGATGGTGATTTGGCAACCAGGAACTTAGGGAGTAGCTTTTATCTCTCTATATTATACATAGTAAGATTAAAATTGCCACTGTACGTTACAAGCTGTTTGTGCTAATTAGTACCCTAATAGAAAATACTATGCAAAGATACTAAGGAGGGTGATTTGGCAACCAGGAACTTAGGGAGGAGCTTTTATCTCTCTATATTATACATAGAAAGATTAAAATTGCCACTGTACGTTACAAGCTGTTCGTGCTAATTAGTACACTAGTACAACATACTGTACAGAGATACTAAGTACAGTGATTTGGCATCCACGAATTTAGGGAGGAGCTTTAATCTCTCCATTGTAATCTATCTAAGTATAATGGAGAGAGATAAAAGCTCCTCCCTAAATTCCTGGATGCCAAATTACTGTCCTTAGTATCTCTGTACTCTATGTTCTACTAGTGTACTAATTAGCACGAACAGCTTGTAACGTAGAGTGGCAAGTTTAATCTTTCTATGTATAATGGAGAGAGATAAAAGCTCCTCAATAAGTTCCTGAATACAAAATCACCATACTTAGTATCTCTGTACAGTATGTTCTATTAGGGTACCAATTAGCTGTTTGTGCTAATTAGTACCCTAATAGAAAATACTATGCAGAGATACTAAGGATGGTGATTTGGCAACCAGGAACTTAGGGAGCTTTTATCTCTCTATATTATACATAGTAAGATTAAAATTGCCACTGTACGTTACAAGCTATTTGTGCTAATTAGTACCCTGATAGAAAATACTATGCAAAGATACTAAGGATGGTGATTTGGCAACCAGGAATTTAGGGAGGAGCTTTTATCTCTCTATATTATACATAGAAAGATTAAAATTGCCACTGTACGTTACAAGCTGTTCGTGCTAATTAGTACACTAGTAGAACATACTGTAAAGAGATACTAAGTACAGTGATTTGGCATCCACGAACTTAGGGAGGAGCTTTAATATCTCCATTGTAATCTATCTAAGTATAATGGAGAGAGATAAAAGCTCCTCCCTAAATTCCTGGATGCCAAATTACTGTCCTTAGTATCTCTGTACTCTGTGTTCTAATAGTGTACTAATTAGCTGTTTGTGCTAATTAGTACCCTAATAGAAAATACTATGCAGAGATACTAAGGATGGTGATTTGGCAACCAGGAACTTAGGGAGCTTTTATCTCTCTATATTATACATAGTAAGATTAAAATTGCCACTGTACGTTACAAGCTGTTCGTGCTAATTAGTACACTAGTAGAACATACTGTATAGAGATACTAAGTACAGTGATTTGGCATCTACGAATTTAGGGAGGAGCTTTAATCTCTCCATTGTAATCTATCTAAGTATAATGGAGAGAGATAAAAGCTCCTCCCTAAATTCCTGGATGCCAAATTACTGTCCTTAGTATCTCTGTACTCTATGTTCTACCAGTGTACTAATTAGCACGAACAGCTTGTAACGTAGAGTGGCAAGTTTAATCTTTCTATGTATAATGGAGAGAGATAAAAGCTCCTCAATAAGTTCCTGGATACAAAATCACCATACTTAGTATCTCTGTACAGTATGTTCTATTAGGGTACCAATTAGCTGTTTGTGCTAATTAGTACCCTAATAGAAAATACTATGCAGAGATACTAAGGATGGTGATTTGGCAACCAGGAACTTAGGGAGGAGCTTTTATCTCTCTATATTATACATAGTAAGATTAAAATTGCCACTGTACGTTACAAGCTGTTTGTGCTAATTAGTACCCTAATAGAAAATACTATGCAAAGATACTAAGGATGGTGATTTGGCAACCAGGAACTTAGGGAGGAGCTTTTATCTCTCTATATTATACATAGAAAGATTAAAATTGCCACTGTACGTTACAAGCTGTTCGTGCTAATTAGTACACTAGTACAACATACTGTACAGAGATACTAAGTACAGTGATTTGGCATCCACGAATTTAGGGAGGAGCTTTAATCTCTCCATTGTAATCTAAGTATAATGGAGAGAGATAAAAGCTCCTCCCTAAATTCCTGGATGCCAAATTACTGTCCTTAGTATCTCTGTACTCTATGTTCTACTAGTGTACTAATTAGCACGAACAGCTTGTAACGTAGAGTGGCAAGTTTAATCTTTCTATGTATAATGGAGAGAGATAAAAGCTCCTCAATAAGTTCCTGAATACAAAATCACCATACTTAGTATCTCTGTACAGTATGTTCTATTAGGGTACCAATTAGCTGTTTGTGCTAATTAGTACCCTAATAGAAAATACTATGCAGAGATACTAAGGATGGTGATTTGGCAACCAGGAACTTAGGGAGCTTTTATCTCTCTATATTATACATAGTAAGATTAAAATTGCCACTGTACGTTATAAGCTGTTTGTGCTAATTAGTACCCTGATAGAAAATACTATGCAAAGATACTAAGGATGGTGATTTGGCAACCAGGAATTTAGGGAGGAGCTTTTATCTCTCTATATTATACATAGAAAGATTAAAATTGCCACTGTACGTTACAAGCTGTTCGTGCTAATTAGTACACTAGTAGAACATACTGTAAAGAGATACTAAGTACAGTGATTTGGCATCCACGAACTTAGGGAGGAGCTTTAATATCTCCATTGTAATCTATCTAAGTATAATGGAGAGAGATAAAAGCTCCTCCCTAAATTCCTGGATGCCAAATTACTGTCCTTAGTATCTCTGTACTCTGTGTTCTAATAGTGTACTAATTAGCTGTTTGTGCTAATTAGTACCCTAATAGAAAATACTATGCAAAGATACTAAGGATGGTGATTTGGCAACCAGGAACTTAGGGAAAAGCTTTTATCTCTCAATATTATACATAGAAAGATTAAAATTGCCACTGTGTGTTACATGCTGTTCGTGCTAATTAGTACACTAATAGAACATACTGTACATAGATACTAAGTACAGTGATTTGGCATCCAGGAACTTAGGGAGGAGCTTTTATCTCTCTCCATTGTAATCTTTCTAAGTATAATGGAGAGAGATAAAAGCTCCTCCCTAAGTTCGTGGATGCCAAATCACTGTCCGTAGTATCTCTGTACAGCATGTTCTTCTAGTGTACTAATTAGCACGAGCAGCTTGTAACATACAGTGGCAGGTTTGATCTTTCTCCTCCGTAAATTCCTGGTTGCCAAATCACCGTCTTTAGTATCTCTGTATAGTATTTTCTATTAGGGTACTAGTTAGCACGAACAGCTAATTAGTACCCTAATAGAACATACTGTACAGAGATACTAAGTACGGTGATTTGGCATCCAGGAACTTACTGAGGAGCGTTTATCTCTCTCCATTATACATAGAAAGATTAAACCTGCCATGTACGTTACAAGCTGTTCATGCTAATTAGTACACTAGTAGAACATACTGTACAGAGATACTAAGGACGGTGATTTGGCATCTAGGAACTTTCAGAGGAGCTTTTATCTCTCTCCATTATACATAAAAATATTAAACTTGCCACTGTACGTTACAAGCTGTTCATGCTAATTAGTACACTAGTAGAACATAGAATACAGAGATACTAAAGACTGTAATTTGGCACCCAGGAGCTTAAGGAGGAGCTATTATCTCTCTCCATTATACTTAGAAAGATTACAGTGGAGAGAGATTAAAGCTCCTTCCTAAGTTCGTGGATGCCAAATCACTGTCCTTAGTATCTCTGTACAGTATGTTCTACTAGTGTACTAATTAGCACGAACAGCTTGTAACGTACAGTGGCAAGTGTAATTTTTCTAAGTATAATGGAGAGAGATAAAAACTCCTCCCTATGTTCCTGGATGTCAAATTACCATGCTTAGCATTTCTGTACAGTATTTCCTATCTAGCCAGAAACCCTGTATCCTGTGCAAGCTAGGCGGACAACTGGAGGGGACCCGAAACACGGTTGCTTCCCGTTTCCTTTTCCAGTGTCACATAAACTAGTGGTTGGTCTGCCCCGAAAGCCAAGAGTCTCCTCTTTTGTATGGTACCAGTCCTGAGTCTCTGGGACACCCAGAACCAGAGATATCAGTATGCAAAGTGGACCCATTTTCCCATAGACTATAATGGGCCCGTTAATTCAGACCCACCATGGGTTCCGACGCTTGCCATGAGCCTTGTGGGGGTCACAGAAACTTGGGGTTGGTACCCTCCGGTAGCTAATTGTCTCCCCTTCCATACCAACCTAGTGATGTAGGCTCCCACGCTGAGAGTCCCAAAGTGCCAACCTTTTTTTTCTATGTTCCCGTGACATTCACTTTATTTTATTTTTTTCTTTGTTATACATTCAATGAAAGGGTGCACACAGGTTTCACATAAATCAGAGTAGGTGGAGGATCTTCCTACATACAGTAGTATACTGTTGCACATGTCTTGTAACCTGATCGGAACTCCCTCCCTGTCTACTGCATGTACTTTGCAGGCTCCCAGGGGGGAAGGGGAAAGTGAGATGGGGGTAGGGCGAGGCAGTGGAAAATACCGTGTTCAAAGAAAAGGCATAATCAAAACCATGGGGTACTTTGCGGTGTATCGTTATGTGCATTGACCTCGCTTATCCCTATCACCCCTGTGTATTTTAACTAGGGGATTCTGACGCTCCTTCAGCATTGCTTCAAATCTGTGCTGTTACTTGCTCCATAGCCGAGTGCCTCCATGGAGCTAGGAGTCACAGGCGGTAGCCATTTCAATTGAGTTTGCCCTGCTATAGAATTGTATGTGTACCGTAAAGTGCATAGAACCTTGACAGTAGAAACTCTCCTGCAGCTTTGCCCTGCTTTATGTAAAACTTGTGTTTTGTCAGTTTGCCATGCGATCGAGCCCGGTGTAACGTAATGTGCATAGACCTCACTTATCTCTATCGCCCCTGTGTATTTTGGCTAGGGGATTGTGACGCTCCTTCAGCATTGCCCCGTAGCCTGCAAAATCTGTGTTGTTATTTGCTCCATAGCTGAGTGCCTCCTAGGAGCTAGGATTCACAGGCGGTAGCCATTTCAATTGAGTCTGCCCTGCTATAGAATTGTATGTGTACCGTACGGTGCATAGAACCTTTACAGTAGAAACTCTCCTGCAGCTTTGCCCTGCTTTATGTAAAACTTGTGTTTTGTCAGTTTGCTATGCGATCGAGCCCGGTGCAACGTAATGTGCATAGACCTCGCTTATTTCTATCGCCCCTGTGTATTTTGGCTAGGGGATTGTGACGCTCCTTCAGCATTGCCCCGTAGCCTGCAAAATCTGTGTTGTTATTTGCTCCATAGCTGAGTGCCTCCTAGGAGCTAGGAGTCACAGGCAGTAGCCATTTCAATTGAGTCTGCCCTGCTATAGAATTGTATGTGTACCGTACGGTGCATAGAACCTTTACAGTAGAAACTCTCCTGCAGCTTTGCCCTGCTTTATGTAAAACTTGTGTTTTGTCAGTTTGCTATGCGATCGAGCCCGGTGCAACGTAATGTGCATAGACCTCGCTTATTTCTAACGCCCCTGTGTATTTTGGCTAGGGGATTGTGACGCTCCTTCAGCATTGCCCCGTAGCCATCGCTGCCTGCCACGAGGTGGGGGTTCAGGGGTAATGGTCATTTTGCCAGTGTGCTATGCGATTGAGTCCGGTGTACCGTAATGTGCAGACCTAGCTTATCCCTATCGCCCCTGTGTATTTTAGCTAGGGGATTGTGACGCTCCTTCAGCATTGCCCCATGCACAAGGGTTCAGGGGCGGCGGCCATTTTGCCAGTGTGCTATGCAATCGAGTCCGGTGTACCATAATGTGCATAGACCTCGCTTATTCCTATCGCCCCTGTGTATTTTAGCTAGGAGATTGTGACGCTCCTTCAGCATTGCCCCATAGCCTGTAAAATCTGGACTGTTACTTGCTCCATAGCCTAGGGCCTCTGTGGGGCAAGGAGTCATAGGTGGTAGCCATTTCTATTGAGTCTGCCCAGCTACAGAATTGTATGTGTACTGTATGGTGCATAGAACCTTAACAGTAGAACCGCTCATGCAGCTTTGCCCTGGTTTATGTGAATAAAAAAAATAATAAAGTGTCTGGAAAAAACAAACATGCATTTGTACTTTAGGAATCGAACTCAGGACTCTGAGTATAGGAAGCGGAACACTTCACCACTTCGCCACAGACAGATGAATAAATCCATTGGTTTTGATTATGCTGTAATGGCTATGGGATTAGGACGCTAACATACTGTACAAAATTCCTAATCTCAAGAGGCAATAGTGAACTTCTAACACGTCCATTTGCGACAGTGTACACTACTGGTTTTCTGTTGTTTTGTCTGCGGGACTTGGACACTCACATATTCATAAAGTACTGTAGATGGATCATATACTGTATGCTGTACTATCTGTGTCTGTATCGTATATACTGTATTAAATAATGCAGCGTAATGAGTATTTACTGTATGCAGCGTAATGAGACGCCTTAGTAAAGTAGTCCTTATTATATATTTCAGTATTGTATTTTACGGGAGACCACACGCATGCTCAGTGGTGATTGCAAAAAGCGACATCTGGTGGTTGATCGCAGGTATTACACGTAAAGGTAACGCCAAACGCTCTGTCTGCCTCCGTGCGATTAGGTACGCCTCTCTGTGACTAGGCGCGCCTCCCTACGCTGCGTATGCTCGATCGGGACAAACGCCTCAGCCAGTCAAGATAAAGGTGGCTACATCTGTACGATGTATCCTATGCGATCCTACCGCCCGGGAGGCTGCCTAGTGGTTCAAGGGAAATCGTATGCGACATGAGGGTCCGACATGTCGCTGTAGTGTATGGGGCCCTAAACTCTGATGATACAAATACACACACCTGGGCGCTGGTCAGACTTGATGGCAACTATTAGTTGGACTGCAGCTTCCTAATAAGAGGAATTACTTAACCTCAAAGTGTAGACAACAAAAAGAAATGGAGAACTTAGTCCTCCATAAGAAAGTGCTTTTCAACTAATTAGGTGATAATAAATATATTCATCAATATAAGAGACTAGCTGGAGTACCCGGCGTTGCCCAGGATTTTAAGAATGTCTGTTTACAAAAATAAATGTAAAAATTAAACACACAGTATAAATAACATTGTAGATAGCTAAATACCCGAGCTTCGCTATGGGATGAGGATGGTAAATTAGAATGATAGTTGTTTGTTAATTTACGTTGGTTGGAGATCTAGTATATAGGCATATCTTGCTTCCCTGACGCACTTTGTGTAGTGGTTGGACCAGAGCCGGCCATAGGCATAGGCAAACTAGGCAATTGCCTAGGGCATTTGATATGCCTAGGGGCATCATCAGCTTCTGCTGATTAAAATGATATGCGGCATGCCTATATTCTGTATGTAGCATTTCATATGCAGATACAGCCACAGTCTCACACAGTATATAGGCATGCTGCATATCAGTTTAATCAGCTGCTTGTGCATCCTAGCCACATAGCAATGCAAATAAGATGCATTTTCATTAAAAAAAGGTGCCCGACGTTAGCATTGATGCAAGATTTGTGAGGACACATCTGTATCCAACTAGAGGCAGAGGCCACAGTGTTAGTGGAAGTGTGAGTGCTGTGTGCACGTGAGTGGGTTGGTTGTGCAGTAGTGTTCAGTATATGTGTAAGGAGCATTATGTGTGTCATGTAAAAATGCATTAATAATGTGCAACATATGTGTAAAGGGCCACTATGTGTGTCATTATGTGTATAAGGGCATTAATAATGTGCAGCATATGTGTAACAGGGTACTACTGTATGTGTGTCATTATGTGTATAGGGGCACTAATAATGTGCAGCAAATGTGTAGGGGGCACTATGTGTGTCATTATGTGTATAAGGGCATTAATAATGTGCGGCATATGTGTAAGGGACATTATGTGTAAAAGGGCATTAATAAAGGTTGTCATAATGTGTAAGGCGCATTATGTTTATAAGGACATTAATGTGTCTCATATGTGTAAGGGGCATTACTGTGTGGAATTGTGTATAAATGCATTACTAATATGTGGTATTATGTATATAAGGTGCTCTACTATGTGGCGTTACATATAGAAAGGGCACTACTGTGTTGTCTAATGTGAATAAAAAGCAATAAGGTGTGGTGTAATGTGAATAAGGAGCAATTCAGTGTGATGTAATGTGAATAAGGGGCTCTACTGTGAGGAGTAACGTTTATATGGTAAAGTGATACTACTGTGGGATGTAATATGAATTATGGACACTATCGCAAGATAAAATGTAAAGAAAGTTGCAGTACTGTGTGGCGTAATTGGAATTAGGGTTACTATTGTGTGGCCATGCCCCTTCTCAGCAAGAAGATGCCCCTTTTTGGGCTGTGCGTCAAATGTGCGAACTTTTCCTATTTAAAATATAGGGGGTACAAGGACTGATATGGGTGAGGGGTGATGGTGCTGGGAAAGAGGTGCAAGGTCAGAGGCAGAACCAGCGGTGGTGCTAGGGGGCACCAGCCAAAATCTTGCCTAGGGCATCATATTGGTTAGGGCCGTCTCTGGGTTGGACCCATTTTTAGTCCCCCAAGGGACCCTGCTCTTTCCACTATACAACTCTCAGTCTGTGGCTTCCTGCTGCCTCCATTCCCCTCCTCACATCATGTCAGTGCCCCTGTGAAATTATCGATTTTTTTACAGTTTGTTATATAGCGCAGCACATTATGTATCTCCTGATATACTCTGTGCTGCTGGGGGACCGTGCTACTTCCACTATATAACTCTTAGTGTGTGGGCTTGTGCTACCTGCATTCCCCTCCTCACATCATGTCACTGGCCCTGTCACATACAGACCTGTCATCACTGACATATCATGCATGTCCTGATATAGTGTGTGCTGCAGGCCCACCCCTAAGTGTGCTAGTGGTGTGTTACGCCCACAGTGTTTGTTCCCACAGTGTAAGTCATATGTGTAGCAAGTTTATTGTAAATTGGGCCAGGCATTCGGGAGTTATGCTGTCTCCTGAAATACTCTGTGCTGCTGACCCATCCCTAGGGGTGCTAGGGGTGTCTGACCCACACAGTGTTTGTTTCCAGAGTGTAAGTCAGATGTGTACCAAGTTTGGTGTAAATTGCTCCAGGCCTTCCACAGTTTTGCTGTCTGCTGAAATACTCAGTGCTGCTGCTTCACCCCTAGGGGTGCTAGGGGTGTCTTCCTCCTACAGTGTTTGTTCCCAGAGTGTAAGGCATATGTGTACCAATTTCTGAGTACATTGTTCCAGCAATTCCGGCGTTATGCTGTCTCCTGATATACTCTGTGCTGCTGTCTCCCCCGCCAGGGGTGCAATTGATAATGGGGTATGGGTCTTTAGGTCGACCACACTTATGTTGACAGTCATTAGGTTGACCACTATTGGTCGACAGGGACTAGGTCAACATCTGAAATAGGACGACACAGTCATTAGGTTGACATGAACAAGGTCGACATGGAAAAAAGGTCGACATGAGTTTTTTATACTTTTTTTGGTGTCATTTTCTTCGCAAAGTGACGGGGAACCCCAATCAGTGCACGTGTCCCCTCGCATGGCGAGCAAAGCACCGTGTCCGTGCACCGTGTCCCCTCGTACCGCTACCGCTGCGCTCGGCACAGGTGACCGTTCCCAATTGTAGTCCACGTGGATCGTAAAATATGAAAAAGGTAAAAAAGTGAAAAACTAAATTGAAAAATGCATGTCGACCTTTTTCCATGTCGACCTAGTGACCATGTCAACCTAATGCATGTCAACCAATAGTGGTTGACCTACTGACTGTCGGCCTAAGTGTTGTCGACCTAATGACTGTATCCCTGATAATGTGTCTATCGTCCTCAATACAGCTTTCACCGGCTTCAGAATTGGTACACATCAGGAGATTCTTGTGTTCCTGGGAGCGACACTAGCGGGTCAGTGGTTGAGGCTGAATGCAGTAATCTAGATGGTTTAATGTTCTTTCGCATGAGGAAATGCCGGAGAATGTGAACAGTGAATGTACTTAGCAGGAGAGTGAACAAAGTACAGGATGAGACTAGTAGAGCAACTTTAGATAGACTGGAACAGGTTAATGCTTCTGGTCTGGACTGGAACTCCTGGAAGGAGTGATGTCTGGTTGTGACTGACTAGTGCTTCCTAGGCTGGACTGGAACTAACTGGAATGGAGTTGGGTCAGGCTTTGATTGATTAGTGCTTCTTGGGCTGTACTGGAACCAGATGTAATGGAGTTGAGTCTACCTGGAACTGACTAGTGCTTCTTAGACGGGACTGTAACCAGCTGGAATGGAGTTGTGTCTGACTGGAGTGGACTATTGGGTACCAGCTGCTGCACTGAATGCTGAGGTGAATTGTTAAACTGCAAGCAGGAGCACTGAGACACGGATGCAGCTGTTGAAAGCAACGTTGTTCTGGGCTCCTTGTCCGGACTGGCCTTTTATCCCCGTTGACCAGTGGTGATTGGAAGTCTGAATCAGCTGACTGCTGCAAGACTTGTGGTTGGAGGATTGAGAGTCAGCTGGCCGCAAGTGTCAAGGCGGCGCCCAGCTCCGGTTATGGCGGTAAGACCGCGGGATACTCGCAAGGGAAAACGGGGTACAGTGAGGACAGCAATGGGCTCCATGAAACTGACAGCAGGTGCGACCACAAAATCTTCGCAGGCAAGTCTCCCGATAAGTGCCAATGTGCTATAGACCAGAACCTGACATATACAAAGTATGGGTTATTTTGATTGCATCTATATTTACAACAGAAGAGACGAAATGGGGCATTGTTTTTGAAAGTGGAGTGAACTATTGCGTAGAGATGAGCGCCTGAAATTTTTCGGGTTTTGTGTTTTGGTTTTGGGTTCGGTTCCGCGGCCGTGTTTTGGGTTCGAACGCGTTTTGGCAAAACCTCACCGAATTATTTTTGTCGGATTCGGGTGTGTTTTGGATTCAGGTGTTTTTTTCCAAAAACACTAAAAAACAGCTTAAATCATAGAATTTGGGGGTCATTTTGATCCCAAAGTATTATTAACCTCAAAAACCATAATTTACACTCATTTTCAGTCTATTCTGAATACCTCACACCTCACAATATTATTTTTAGTCCTAAAATTTGCACCGAGGTCGCTGTGTGAGTAAGATAAGCGACCCTAGTGGCCGACACAAACACCGGGCCCATCTAGGAGTGGCACTGCAGTGTCACGCAGGATGTCCCTTCCAAAAAACCCTCCCCAAACAGCACATGACGCAAAGAAAAAAAGAGGCGCAATGAGGTAGCTGTGTGAGTAAGATTAGCGACCCTAGTGGCCGACACAAACACCGGGCCCATCTAGGAGTGGCACTGCAGTGTCACGCAGGATGTCCCTTCCAAAAAACCCTCCCCAAACAGCACATGACGCAAAGAAAAAAAGAGGCGCAATGAGGTAGCTGACTGTGTGAGTAAGATTAGCGACCCTAGTGGCCGACACAAACACCGGGCCCATTTAGGAGTGGCACTGCAGTGTCACGCAGGATGTCCCTTCCAAAAAACCCTCCCCAATCAGCACATGATGCAAAGAAAAAGAAAAGAAAAAAGAGGTGCAAGATGGAATTATCCTTGGGCCCTCCCACCCACCCTTATGTTGTATAAACAAAACAGGACATGCACACTTTAACCAACCCATCATTTCAGTGACAGGGTCTGCCACACGACTGTGACTGATATGACGGGTTGGTTTGGACCCCCCCCAAAAAAGAAGCAATTAATCTCTCCTTGCACAAACTGGCTCTACAGAGGCAAGATGTCCACCTCATCTTCACCCTCCGATATATCACCGTGTACATCCCCCTCCTCACAGATTATCAATTCGTCCCCACTGGAATCCACCATCTCAGCTCCCTGTGTACTTTGTGGAGGCAATTGCTGCTGGTCAATGTCTCCGCGGAGGAATTGATTATAATTCATTTTAATGAACATCATCTTCTCCACATTTTCTGGATGTAACCTCGTACGCCGATTGCTGACAAGGTGAGCGGCGGCACTAAACACTCTTTCGGAGTACACACTTGTGGGAGGGCAACTTAGGTAGAATAAAGCCAGTTTGTGCAAGGGCCTCCAAATTGCCTCTTTTTCCTGCCAGTATAAGTACGGACTGTGTGACGTGCCTACTTGGATGCGGTCACTCATATAATCCTCCACCATTCTATCAATGTTGAGAGAATCATATGCAGTGACAGTAGACGACATGTCCGTAATCGTTGTCAGGTCCTTCAGTCCGGACCAGATGTCAGCATCAGCAGTCGCTCCAGACTGCCCTGCATCACCGCCAGCGGGTGGGCTCGGAATTCTGAGCCTTTTCCTCGCACCCCCAGTTGCGGGAGAATGTGAAGGAGGAGATGTTGACAGGTCGCGTTCCGCTTGACTTGACAATTTTGTCACCAGCAGGTCTTTCAACCCCAGCAGACCTGTGTCTGCCGGAAAGAGAGATCCAAGGTAGGCTTTAAATCTAGGATCGAGCACGGTGGCCAAAATGTAGTGCTCTGATTTCAACAGATTGACCACCCGTGAATCCTTGTTAAGCGAATTAAGGGCTGCATCCACAAGTCCCACATGCCTAGCGGAATCGCTCCCTTTTAGCTCCTTCTTCAATGCCTCCAGCTTCTTCTGCAAAAGCCTGATGAGGGGAATGACCTGACTCAGGCTGGCAGTGTCTGAACTGACTTCACGTGTGGCAAGTTCAAAGGGCATCAGAACCTTGCACAACGTTGAAATCATTCTCCACTGCACTTGAGACAGGTGCATTCCATCTCCTATATCGTGCTCAATTGTATAGGCTTGAATGGCCTTTTGCTGCTCCTCCAACCTCTGAAGCATATAGAGGGTTGAATTCCACCTCGTTACCACTTCTTGCTTCAGATGATGGCAGGGCAGGTTCAGTAGTTTTTGGTGGTGCTCCAGTCTTCTGTACGTGGTGCCTGTACGCCGAAAGTGTCCCGCAATTTTTCTGGCCACCGACAGCATCTCTTGCACGCCCCTGTCGTTTTTTTAAAAATTCTGCACCACCAAATTCAAGGTATGTGCAAAACATGGGACGTGCTGGAATTTGCCCATATTTAATGCACACACAATATTGCTGGCGTTGTCCGATGCCACAAATCCACAGGAGAGTCCAATTGGGGTAAGCCATTCCGCGATGATCTTCCTCAGTTGCCGTAAGAGGTTTTCAGCTGTGTGCGTATTCTGGAAAGCGGTGATACAAAGCGTAGCCTGCCTAGGAAAGAGTTGGCGTTTGCGAGATGCTGCTACTGGTGCCGCCGCTGCTGTTCTTGCGGCGGGAGTCCATACATCTACCCAGTGGGCTGTCACAGTCATATAGTCCTGACCCTGCCCTGCTCCACTTGTCCACATGTCCGTGGTTAAGTGGACATTGGGTACAACTGCATTTTTTAGGAGACTGGTGAGTCTTTTTCTGACTTCCGTGTACATTCTCGGTATCGCCTGCCTAGAGAAGTGGAACCTAGATGGTATTTGGTAACGGGGGCACACTGCCTCAATAAATTGTCTAGTTCCCTGTGAACTAACGGCGGATACCGGACGCACGTCTAACACCAACATAGTTGTCAAGGACTCAGTTATCCGCTTTGCAGTAGGATGACTGCTGTGATATTTCATCTTCCTCGCAAAGGACTGTTGAACAGTCAATTGCTTACTGGAAGTAGTACAAGTGGGCTTACGACTTCCCCTCTGGGATGACCATCGACTCCCAGCGGCAACAACAGCAGCGCCAGCAGCAGTAGGCGTTACACGCAAGGATGCATCGGAGGAATCCCAGGCAGGAGAGGACTCGTCAGACTTGCCAGTGACATGGCCTGCAGGACTATTGGCATTCCTGGGGAAGGAGGAAATTGACACTGAGGGAGTTGGTGGGGTGGTTTGCGTGAGCTTGGTTACAAGAGGAAGGGATTTACTGGTCAGTGGACTGCTTCCGCTGTCACCCAAAGTTTTTGAACTTGTCACTGACTTATTATGAATGCGCTGCAGGTGACGTATAAGGGAGGATGTTCCGAGGTGGTTAACGTCCTTACCCCTACTTATTACAGCTTGACAAAGGGAACACACGGCTTGACACCTGTTGTCCGCATTTCTGGTGAAATACCTCCACACCGAAGAGCTGATTTTTTTGGTATTTTCACCTGGCATGTCAACGGCCATATTCCTCCCACGGACAACAGGTGTCTCCCCGGGTGCCTGACTTAAACAAACCACCTCACCATCAGAATCCTCCTGGTCAATTTCCTCCCCAGCGCCAGCAACACCCATATCCTCCTCATCCTGGTGTACTTCAACACTGACATCTTCAATCTGACTATCAGGAACTGGACTGCGGGTGCTCCTTCCAGCACTTGCAGGGGGCGTGCAAATGGTGGAAGGCGCATGCTCTTCACGTCCAGTGTTGGGAAGGTCAGGCATCGCAACCGACACAATTGGACTCTCCTTGTGGATTTGGGATTTCAAAGAACGCACAGTTCTTTGCGGTGCTTTTGCCAGCTTGAGTCTTTTCAGTTTTCTAGCGAGAGGCTGAGTGCTTCCATCCTCATGTGAAGCTGAACCACTAGCCATGAACATAGGCCAGGGCCTCAGCCGTTCCTTGCCACTCCGTGTGGTAAATGGCATATTGGCAAGTTTACGCTTCTCCTCCGACAATTTTATTTTAGGTTTTGGAGTCCTTTTTTTACTGATATTTGGTGTTTTGGTTTTGACATGCTCTGTACTATGCCATTGGGCATCGGCCTTGGCAGACGACGTTGCTGGCATTTCATCGTCTCGGCCATGACTAGTGGCAGCAGCTTCAGCACGAGGTGGAAGTGGATCTTGATCTTTCCCTAATTTTGGAACCTCAACATTTTTGTTCTCCATATTTTAATAGGCACAACTAAAAGGCACCTCAGGTAAACAATGCAGATGGATGGATTGGATACTAGTATACAATTATGGACGGGCTGCCGAGTGCCGACACAGAGGTAGCCACAGCCGTGAACTACCGCACTGTACTGTGTCTGCTGCTAATATATAGACTGGTTGATAAAGAGATAGTATACTCGTAACTAGTATGTATGTATAAAGAAAGAAAAAAAAACCACGGTTAGGTCACTGGTATATACAATTATGGACGGGCTGCCGAGTGCCGACACAGAGGTAGCCACAGCCGTGAACTACCGCACTGTACTGTGTCTGCTGCTAATATATAGACTGGTTGATAAAGAGATAGTATACTCGTAACTAGTATGTATGTATAAAGAAAGAAAAAAAAACCACGGTTAGGTCACTGGTATATACAATTATGGACGGGCTGCCGAGTGCCGACACAGAGGTAGCCACAGCCGTGAACTACCGCACTGTACTGTGTCTGCTGCTAATATATAGACTGGTTGATAAAGAGATAGTATACTCGTAACTAGTATGTATGTATAAAGAAAGAAAAAAAAACCACGGTTAGGTCACTGGTATATACAATTATGGACGGGCTGCGGAGTGCCGACACAGAGGTAGCCACAGCCGTGAACTACCGCACTGTACTGTGTCTGCTGCTAATATATAGACTGGTTGATAAAGAGATAGTATACTCGTAACTAGTATGTATGTATAAAGAAAGAAAAAAAAACCACGGTTAGGTGGTATATACAATTATGGACGGGCTGCCGAGTGCCGACACAGAGGTAGCCACAGCCGTGAACTACCGCACTGTACTGTGTCTGCTGCTAATATATAGACTGGTTGATAAAGAGATAGTATACTCGTAACTAGTATGTATGTATAAAGAAAGAAAAAAAAACCACGGTTAGGTCACTGGTATATACAATTATGGACGGGCTGCCGAGTGCCGACACAGAGGTAGCCACAGCCGTGAACTACCGCACTGTACACTGGTTGATAAAGAGATAGTAGTATACTCGTAACAACTAGTATGACGACGGTATAAAGAATGAAAAAAAAACCACGGTTAGGTGGTATATAATACAATTATGGTTGGACGGACTGCCTGCCGAGTGCCGACACAGAGGTAGCCACAGCCGTGAACTACCGCACTGTACACTGGTTGATAAAGAGATAGTAGTATACTCGTAACAACTAGTATGACGACGGTATAAAGAATGAAAAAAAAACCACGGTTAGGTGGTATATAATACAATTATGGTTGGACGGACTGCCTGCCGAGTGCCGACACAGAGGTAGCCACAGCCGTGAACTACCGCACTGTACACTGGTTGATAAAGAGATAGTAGTATACTCGTAACAACTAGTATGACGACGGTATAAAGAACGAAAAAAAAACCACGGTTAGGTGGTATATATTATAATACAATTATGGATGGACGGACTGCCTGCCGAGTTCCGACACAGAGGTAGCCACAGCCGTGAACTACCGCACTGTACACTGGTTGATAAAGAGATAGTAGTATACTCGTAACAACTAGTATGACGACGGTATAAAGAACGAAAAAAAAACCACGGTTAGGTGGTATATATTATAATACAATTATGGATGGACGGACTGCCTGCCGAGTTCCGACACAGAGGTAGCCACAGCCGTGAACTACCGCACTGTACACTGGTTGATAAAGAGATAGTAGTATACTCGTAACAACTAGTATGACTATGACGACGGTATAAAGAAAGAAAAAAAAAACCACGGTTAGGTGGTATATAATACAATTATGGATGGACGGACTGCCTGCCGAGTGCCGACACAGAGGTAGCCACAGCCGTGAACTACCGCACTGTACTGTGTCTGCTGCTAATATAGACTGGTTGATAAAGAGATAGTATACAATACTACTAATATACTGGTGGTCAGGCACTGGTCACCACTAGTCACACTGGCAGTGGCACTCCTGCAGCAAAAGTGTGCACTGTTTAATTTTAATATAATATTATTTATCATGTACTCCTGGCTCCTGCTATAACAACCTGCAGTGCTCCCCAGTCTCCCCCACAATTATAAGCTTTATATACAATACATTGATGTGCAGCACACTGGGCTGAGCAGTGCACACAGACTGAGTCACTGTGTGACTGTGTATCGTTTTTTTCAGGCAGAGAACGGATATATTAAATAAAACAAACAACTGCACTGTCTCTGGTGGTCACTGGTCACTGTGGTCGTCAGTCACTAAACTCTGTCTGCACTCTGCACTCTCTTCTAATCTACAGTATCACAGCAATCTCTCTCTCTCTCTCTCTCTTCTAAATCTAATCTAAATGGAGAGGACGCCAGCCACGTCCTCTCCCTATCAATCTCAATGCACGTGTGAAAATGGCGGCGACGCGCGGCTCCTTATATAGAATCCGAGTCTCGCGAGAATCCGACAGCGTCATGATGACGTTCGGGCGCGCTCGGGTTAACCGAGCAAGGCGGGAAGATCCGAGTCGCTCGGACCCGTGAAAAAAAAAGTGAAGTTCGTGCGGGTTCGGATTCAAAGAAACCGAACCCGCTCATCTCTACTATTGCGCAGACTCAATGTTGCTGCTCCTCCAGGGAAGCTTCATTCCCTGTACCAAGATGATTACTGAGGCTACTACTGAGCATGTTTAGCACCATGGCCCTCATTCCGAGTTGATCGGTCGCAAGGCGAATTTAGCAGAGTTACACACGCTAAGCCGCCGCCTACTGGGAGTGAATCTTAGCTTCTTAAAATTGCGACCGATGTATTCGCAATATTGCGATTACTAACTACTTAGCAGTTTCAGAGTAGCTCCAGACTTACTCTGCCTGTGCGATCAGTTCAGTGCTTGTCGTTCCTGGTTGACGTCACAAACACACCCAGCGTTCGCCCAGGCACTCCCACCGTTTCTCCGGCCACTCCTGCGTTTTTTCCGGAAACGGTAGCGTTTTCAGCCACACGCCCCTGAAACGCCGTGTTTCCGCCCAGTAACACCCATTTCCTGTCAATCACATTACGATCGCCGGAGCGAAGAAAAAGCCGTGAGTACAAATACTTTCTTCATAGTAAAGTTACTTGGCGCAGTCGCAGTGCGAACTTTGCGCATGCGTACTAAGCGGATTTTCACTGCGATGCGATGAAAAAGAACGAGCGAACAACTCGGAATGAGGGCCCATGTTTGGACTGTGAGCGTTAAACTCGTGTTTATCTGCGATATAACTGCTGTTCCAGCATCCTGCTCCGCTACCTGGTACCTACATAAACTCACCGGCTCATGAGCTGTATGACACCCCACTGAGCTCAAGCTCCAGTGAGTAGGCTGTATCTGCTTTTTCTCTAACGTCCTAGTGGATGCTGGGGACTCCGTAAGGACCATGGGGAATAGCGGCTCCGCAGGAGACTGGGCACAGCTAAGAAAGAATTAGGACTACCTGGTGTGCACTGGCTCCTCCCACTATGACCCTCCTCCAGACTTCAGTTAGAATCCTGTGCCCGGCCGAGCTGGATGCACACTAGGGGCTCTCCTGAGCTCCTAGAAAGAAAGTATATGTTAGGTTTTTTATTTTACAGTGAGATCTGCTGGCAACAGACTCACTGCAGCGAGGGACTAAGGGGAGAAGAAGCGAACCTACCTAACTGGTGGTAGCTTGGGCTTCTTAGGCTACTGGACACCATTAGCTCCAGAGGGATCGACCGCATGGAACCGGCCATTGGTGTTCGGTCTCGGAGCCGCGCCGCCGGCCCCCTTACAGAACCAGAAGCAAGAAGAATCCGGAAAATCGGCGGCAGAAGACATCAGTCTTCACCAAGGTAGCGCACAGCACTGCAGCTGTGCGCCATTGCTCCTCATACACACTTCACACTCCGGTCACTGAGGGTGCAGGGCGCTGGGGGGGGGGGGCGCCCTGAGAAGCAATAAATACACCTTGGCTGGCAAATATATCACAATATATAGCCCCAGAGGCTATATATGTGATAAATACCCCTGCCAGAATCCATAAAAAAGTGGGAGAAAAGTCCGCAAAAAAGGGGCGGAGCTATCTCCCTCTGCACACTGGCGCCATTTTTCCCTCACAGTTCCGCTGGAAGGAAGCTCCCTGACTCTCCCCTGCAGTCTACACTACAGAAAAGGGTAAAAAGGAGAGGGGGGGGGGGCACTAAATTTAGGCGCAAAATACATATATAGCAGCTATAGGGGATATAATTTAGTTAATCCCTGTATTATATAGCGCTCTGGTGTGTGCTGGCATACTCTCTCTCTGTCTCCCCAAAGGGCTTTGTGGGGTCCTGTCTTCTGTCAGAGCATTCCCTGTGTGTGTGCGGTGTGTCGGTACGGCTGTGTCGACATGTTTGATGAGGAGACTTATGTGGAGGAGGAGCAGGTGCCTATAAATGTGTTGTCACCCCCTGCGGGGCAGACACCGGAGTGGATGGACTTGTGGAAGGAATTACGCGAAAGTGTCGACTCCTTACATAAAAAATTTGACGACATGCCAAATGTGGGGCAGCCGGCTTCTCAGTCCGTGCCTGCCCAGACGTCTCAAAAGTCATCAGGGGCTCTAAAACGCCCGCTACCTCAGGTGACAGACACAGATGTCGACACGGATACTGATACCAGTGTCGACGACGAAGAGACTAATGTAATGTCCAATAGGGCCACTCGTTATATGATTGAGGCAATGAAAAATGTTTTACACATTTCTGAGGTGACCCCAGGTACCACAAAAAAGGGTATTATGTTTGGGGAGAAAAAACTACCAGTAGTTTTTCCCCCTTCTGAAGAATTAAATGACGTGTGTGAACTAGCGTGGGCTTCCCATGATAAAAAATTTGTAACTTCAAAAAAATTACTAATGGCGTACCCTTTCCCGCCAGAGGATAGGTCACGTTGGGAAACACCCCCTAAGGTGGATAAAGCACTTACGCGCTTATCAAAAAAGGTGGCACTGCCGTCCCAAGATACGGCCGCCCTAACGGAACCTGCTGACAGAAAGCAGGAGGCTCTCAAAAAAGCTATATATACACACACTGGTATTATACTGAGACCAGCTATTGCCTCAGCATGGATGTGCAGTGCGGCAGCTGCATGGTCAGACTCCCTGTCAGAGAACATTGACACCCTAGACAGGGACACTATATTGCTAAACGTAGAGCATATTAAAGACGCTGTCTTTAACATAAGAGATGCACAGAGGGATATTTGCCGGCTGGCATCAAAAATAAGTGCACTGTCCATTTGTGCCAGGAGAGGGTTATGGACCCGGCAGTGGACAGGGGATGCAGATTCCAAAAGGCACATGGAAGTTTTGCCTTATAAGGGGGAGGAGTTGTTCGGGGATGGTCTTTCAGACTTAGTTTCCACAGCAACAGCTGGGAAGTCGGCATTTTTGCCACATGTCCCCTCACAACCAAAGAGAGCACCGTATTATCAGGTGCAGTCTTTTCGCCCCCAAAAGAGCAGACGGGGTAGAGGCGCGTCCTTTCTGCCCAGAGGCAGAGGTAGGGGAAAAAAGCTGCAGCATACAGCCACTTCCCAGGAACAAAAGTCCTCCCCCGCTTCTTCTGCTAAGTCCGCCGCATGACGCTAGGGCTCAGCAGGCGGAGCCAGGTACGGTGGGGGGCCGTCTCAAAAACCTCAGCAATCAGTGGGCTCACTCACAGGTAGATCCCTGGATCCTTCAAGTGGTATCTCAGGGGTACAGGCTGGAATTCGAGACATCCCCCCCCCCGCCGTTTCCTCAAATCTGCCTTACCAACGACTCCTTCAGAAAGGGAGGCTGTGTTAGAGGCAATTCACAAGCTGTATTCCCAGCAGGTGATAGTCAAGGTGCCCCTACTTCAACAAGGACGGGGTTACTATTCCACAATGTTTGTGGTACCGAAACCGGACGGTTCGGTGAGACCCATTTTAAATTTGAAATCCTTGAACACATATTTTAAAAAAAATTCAAGTTCAAGATGGAATCGCTCAGGGCGGTTATTGCAAGCCTGGAAGAGGGAGATTACATGGTATCTCTGGACATCAAGGATGCTTACCTGCATGTCCCCATTTACCATCCTCACCAGGAGTACCTCAGATTTGTGGTACAGGATTGTCATTACCAATTCCAGACGTTGCCGTTCGGCCTGTCCACGGCACCGAGGGTATTTACCAAGGTAATGGCCGAAATGATGATTCTGGACACGGTCCAGAAAAAAGTGTTTCTCCCAGAGGAGAAAGCCGAGGAGCTGTCGTCTCTAGTGAGAGGCCTCCTGAAACCAAAACAGGTGTCGGTGCATCATTGCACGCGAGTCCTGGGAAAGATGGTAGCTTCCTACGAAGCGATTCCATTCGGCAGGTTCCATGCCAGAACTTTTCAGTGGGACCTGTTGGACCAATGGTCCGGATCGCATCTTCAAATGCATCGGTTGATAACCCTGTCTCCAAGGACCAGGGTGTCTCTGCTGTGGTGGCTGCAGAGTGCTCATCTCAGAGAGGGCCGCAGATTCGGCATACAGGACTGGGTCCTGGTGACCACGGATGCCAGCCTTCGGGGCTGGGGGGCAGTCACTCAGGGAAGAAACTTCCAAGGATTTTGGTCGAGTCAGGAGACTTCCCTACACATAAATGTTCTGTAACTGAGGGCCATTTACAATGCCCTAAGTCAAGCAAAGCCCCTGCTTCAAAACCGGCCGGTTCTGATCCAGTCAGACAACATCACGGCGGTCGCCCATGTAAATCGACAGGGCGGCACAAGAAGCAGGGCGGCGATGGCAGAAGCCACAAGGATTCTCCGTTGGGCGGAAAATCACGTGTTAGCACTGTCAGCAGTGTTCATTCCGGGAGTAGACAACTGGGAAGCAGACTTCCTCAGCAGGCACGACCTCCACCCGGGAGAGTGGGGACTTCATCCAGAAGTCTTCCAACTGATTGTAAACCGTTGGGAAAGGCCACAGGTGGACATGATGGCGTCCCGCTTAAACAAAAAGCTGGAAAAATATTGCGCCAGGTCAAGAGACCCTCAGGCGATAGCTGTGGACGCTCTAGTGACACCGTGGGTGTACCGGTCGGTTTATGTGTTCCCTCCTCTTCCTCTCATACCCAAGGTACTGAGGATAATAAGGAGAAGAGGCGTAAGAACTATACTCATTGTTCCGGATTGGCCAAAAGAGCTTGGTACCCGGAACTTCAAGAAATGATCTCAGAGGACCCATGGCCTCTGCCGCTCAGACAGGACCTGCTGCTGCAGGGGCCCTGTCTGTTCCAAGACTTACCGCGGCTGCGTTTGACGGCATGGCGGTTGAACGCCGGATCCTAAAAGAAAAGGGTATTCCGGAGGAAGTCATTCCTACGCTTATTAAAGCTAGGAAAGATGTAACCGTACAACATTATCACCGCATATGGCGAAAATATGTTGCGTGGTGTAAGGCCAGGAAGGCCCCAACGGAGGAATTCCAGTTAGGTCGATTTCTGCACTTCCTACAGTCAGGGGTGACTATGGGCCTAAAATTGGGTTCCCTTAAGGTCCAGATTTCGGCTCTGTCGATTTTCTTCCAAAAAGAACTGGCTTCACTGCCTGAAGTTCAGACATTTGTCAAGGGAGTGCTGCATATTCAGCCTCCTTTTGTGCCCCCAGTGGCACCGTGGGACCTCAACGTGGTGTTGGGTTTCCTAAAGTCACATTGGTTTGAGCCACTCAAAACCGTGGATTTAAAATATCTCACGTGGAAAGTGGTCATGCTTTTGGCCTTGGCTTCGGCAAGGCGGGTGTCAGAATTGGCGGCTTTGTCATGTAAAAGCCCCTATTTGATTTTCCATATGAATAGGGCAGAATTGAGGACTCGTCCCCAATTTCTTCCTAAGGTGGTATCAGCTTTTCACTTGAACCAACCTATCGTGGTGCCTGCGGCTACTAGGGACTTGGAGGACTCCAAGTTACTGGACGTAGTCAGGGCCTTGAAAATTTATGTTTCCAGGACGGCTGGAGTCAGGAAGACTGACTCGCTATTTATCCTGTATGCACCAAACAAGATGGGTGCTCCTGCTTCAAAGCAGACTATTGCTCGCTGGATTTGTAGCACAATTCAGCTTGCGCATTCTGTGGCTGGCCTGCCACAGCCTAAATCTGTAAAAGCCCATTCCACGAGGAAAGTGGGCTCTTCTTGGGCGGCTGCCCGAGGGGTCTCGGCTTTACAACTTTGCCGAGCTGCTACTTGGTCAGGGGCAAACACGTTTGCAAAATTCTACAAATTTGATACCCTGGCTGAGGAGGACCTTGAGTTCTTTCATTCGGTGCTGCAGAGTCATCCGCACTCTCCCGCCCGTTTGGGAGCTTTGGTATAATCCCCATGGTCCTTACGGAGTCCCCAGCATCCACTAGGACGTTAGAGAAAATAAGATTTTACTCACCGGTAAATCTATTTCTCGTAGTCCGTAGTGGATGCTGGGCGCCTGTCCCAAGTGCGGACTGTCTGCAATACTTGTATATAGTTATTGTTAACTAAAAGGGTTATTGTTGAGCCATCTGTTGAGAGGCTCTGTTATGTTCATACAGTTAACTGGGTATAATATCACGAGTTATACGGTGTGATTGGTGTGGCTGGTATGAGACTATGAGTCTTACCCGGGATTCAAAATCCTTTCCTTATTGTGTCAGCTCTTCCGGGCACAGTATCCTTACTGAAGTCTGGAAGAGGGTCATAGTGGGAGGAGCCAGTGCACACCAGGTAGTCCTAATTCTTTCTTAGCTGTGCCCAGTCTCCTGCGGAGCCGCTATTCCCCATGGTCCTTACGGAGTCCCCAGCATCCACTACGGACTACGAGAAATAGATTTACCGGTGAGTAAAATCTTATTATCTTCAATAAACCACTGCACTGGTTAAGTAACTGGGCTGTTAGTTGTCAGGCATCTGCATGTGTACAGAAAGTCTGCCACATCCTCAAGTCAGTGCACATATATTTCCAATAGTTCTTACATAGGCAAAGTTAAATGAAGGCATGTTCATGTAAATGTGGGTTTTACAAAGCTGGACATAAGAGAACACGCACCTATTTGGGGGCATATTTTTTTAAGCTAGTACTTTAGGTGTAAAGGTGTGTACACACGGTAAGATTTTTTTCTTCCGATTTTGACTATGTAGTCAAAATCGCAAGAAAAGTTAGTGCAGATCGCAAGGTAAGAAGCCACCTTGCGATCCCGATGCGCGGTCCCGTGGGGTTGGTATCGCAAGCCTAGATAGACTGTGCAGGCAAGTCAATTTTGACTATCTAGTATAAAAGTATAGTCAAAATTGACACTTAGCCAAAATCGTGCATAGTTAGTATCGCAAGCACAGTCATCTAGGCTTGCGATACCGACCTAGTCCCTATTGCATAGTGAGAATCGGGGTTTAGCCCGAATCTCACCGTGTGTACACACCTTTAGTGCAGACTGATGATTAGTAGCAAACCATGCACACGCGTACAGTCAGTCATGTGGCAAGATGGTTGAATTTGCATATTTTTTCAATGCATGCTACTTTGGAGGAAATACAGCTGATTTAGAAGCACAGAATTTGATGGCAGATAAGAACCACTTGGCCCATCTAGTATGCCCCTTTTTTAACCATATTGTTACCTCAAATCCTATTTGATCCTTATTTCTTTGTGCGGTTAACCTTATATCTATCCCGTGCATGTTTAAATTGCTCTACTGTCTTAGCCTCTACCACCTCTGCTGGGAGGGGTGTGGTATAAGTCGACAGTAACTAGGTCGACAATGTCTAGGTCGACCACTATTGGTCGACAGTAACTAGGTCGACAGGGTGTCTAGGTCGACAGGGTCTTTAGGTCGACATGTTCTAGGTCGACAGGTCAAAAGGTCGACATGAGTTTTTAATGTTATTTTGGTGTCGTTTTCTTCGTAGAGTGACCGGGAACCCCAATTAGTGCACCGCGTCCCCTCGCATGGCTCGCTTCGCTCGCCATGCTTCGGGCATGGTGCCTTTGCTCCGCTACCGCTTCGCTCGGCACAGATTACCGTTCCAATCGTAGTCCACGTGGATCGTTAAGTATGAAAAGGTTCAAAAAAAGAAAAAAATTGTGAAAAACGCATGTCGACCTTTTGACCTGTCGACCTAGAACATGTCGACCTAAAGACCCTGTCGACCTAGACACCCTGTCGACCTAGTTACTGTCGACCAATAGTGGTCGACCTAGACATTGTCAACCTAGTTACTGTCGACTTTCAGTCCGGATCCCGCTGGGAGACTGTTCCACATGTACACTACGCTTTCTGTTAAGTAATTTTTCCTCATATTTCCCCTGAATCTACCACTCTCCAGTTTCAGTGCATGTCCTCTTGTTTTAATACCTCTCTTCCTTTGAAAAAATTCTCCCTCCTGTACCTTGTTAAAACCCTTGATGTATTTGAAAGTTTCAATCATATCCCATCTTTCCCTTCTCTGCTCCAAACTATACATGTTAAGCTCTTTTAGTCCTTCCATGTACGTTTTGTGATGTAGACCATGCACCATTTTAATTAACCTTCTTTGTACAGTCTCTAAAGCAGAGGTTCTCAAACTTGGTCCTCGGGGGCACACACAGTGCATGTTTTGCAGGTCTCCTCACAGAATCACAAGTGAAATAATTAGCTCCACCTGTGGACCTTTTAAAATGTGTCAGTGAGTAATTAATACACCTGTGCACCTGCTGGGTTACTTGCAAAACATGCACTGTGTTGGCCCACGAGGACCAAGTTTGAGAACCTCTGCTCTAAAGTATTAATATCCTTTTGAAGATATGGCCTCTAGAATTGAACGCAGTGTTTTAGATGAGGTCGACCAATTACTTTTTCTGCGGCATTGGGGGTCATTCCGACCCGATAGCTCGCTTCAGTTGTTCGCCGCACAGCGAACGGGTCCGAACTGCGCATGCGCCGGTGCCGCAGTGCGCCGGTGCATGCCGGACTGCCGAAGGCCATCGTTGCCTAGCGATTCCCTCTGCCTAATTGACAGGCATAGGCGGTCGCTGGATGGGAGGGGGCGGCATGGCTGCGTTTGGCCACCGTTTTGGGGTGTGGTCTAGCCAATGCAGGCGTGGCCGGACCGTGCGGGGGGCGGGCCGCAGTGGCTGCGTGACGTCACACGCATCCGCTGCGACCAGGGTCAGCAACGAGCAACTCCCGGTTAGCCGCAGGAGCTGCGCTGGCCGGGAGTTACTCAACAAGTACAAAAGCATCGCCGCTGTGCGATGCTTTTGTACTTGTGCGGGGGGGGGGGGGGGCGGACAGACATGCGGGGTGGGCTAGCCCTGTGCTGGGCGTCCCCCCGCATGTCTGGGAACATGACCGTAGCTGTGCTAAGTTTAGCACAGCTACGATCAACTCGGAATGACCCCCATTATTACTACTTTCTTTCTGCTGCTGATTCCTCTCCCTATTCAACTAAGCATCTGACTAGCCTTCCTCATTGCTTAGTTATTTCTTTTTCATCCACTAGGGATCACTGGAGTATTCTTGGGATATGGATTGGGCATTAGCAGGGATAGGCACATTTAAATATTTAAATTAATAACCCTCCACACCCTCCATACTCCCAAGATGCCTCAGTGTTTTTTTGTACCTCCAGACTTTACTTTTATTTTTAAAGATTTTTTTTCACTTTTACATACCCAATCCCTTCCCAGCTTACTAGGAAGTGTGGGTCCAGGATTGTGGGTGCTGCTGAGCGCAGCAACAGCTTGTTGGCGCTCAGGAGAGGAGCCCCGCCATAGACCCAAATCAGCGTTTGCTGATTTAGCCTAAGACTGCAGGAACAAGACGACGCTTGCACAAAAAAGGTAAGGAGCGGTTAGGCAGCTCACACTGCCGCTACTCCGTTGTACCATTGTGTTAACACTGTGAGAATGGGGCGGTCAGCTCATGCTGCCGCCCCGCTGTGTGTGGGTACTTAATCTTTCAGCTGTTTCTATGCATAAGTTCCTGATTGCCACTGCGTCGCCTCCCAGCCCAGCTTTGGTCGGCCACGCTGCTGCCGCTGCCATCAGCTCCCGGTGCTGCGGGCCGCCCGTCACTTCTCACTAGCCAAGGACAGCTTCCACTGCTGCCGTGGCCCGCACATGCTTGCCTGATTCTCCCGTGGACTGCTCTAGCTAGCTGCTGCGGGCCGCCGGCCCCGCTCACCTCATCGGAGGCTCATATCTTGTAGGGGGAGAAAGTGACACTGCTGCGCTGTCTGCCGCCCGGCTTACAGCCGCAGTCAGTTTGCAGTACAGTGGTGGGGAACAGTATAAGGTCAGTAGTTCCATACAGCAGCGGTTCTCTGCAATAAGGGTTCATACAGGCTATTAAGCCTAGATACAATGTTTTATGTGTTTACTAGAGATGAGCGGGTTCGGTTTCTCTGAATCCGAACCCGCACGAACTTCATGTTTTTTTCACGGGTCCGAGCAGACTCGGATCCTCCCGCCTTGCTCGGTTAACCCGAGCGCGCCCGAACGTCATCATGACGCTGTCGGATTCTCGCGAGACTCGGATTCTATATAAGGAGCCGCGCGTCGCCGCCATTTTCACACGTGCATTGAGATTGATAGGGAGAGGACGTGGCTGGCGTCCTCTCCATTTAGATTAGGGTTGAGAGAGAGAGAGAGAGATTGACCTGAGGCTGTGATACTGTAGAAGAGAGTGCAGAGTTTAGTGACTGACGACCACAGTGACCACCAGACAGTGCAGTTGTTTGTTTTATTTAATATATCCGTTCTCTGCCTGAAAAAAACGATACACACAGTGACTCAGTCACATACCATATCTGTGTGCACTGCTCAGCCCAGTGTGCTGCATCAATGTATATATATATCTGACTGTGCTCAGCTCACACAGCTTATAATTGTGGGGGAGACTGGGGAGCACTGCAGTGCCAGTTATAGGTTATAGCAGGAGCCAGGAGTACATAATATTATATTAATTAAACAGTGCACACTTTTGCTGCAGGAGTGCCACTGCCAGTGTGACTAGTGACCAGTGACCTGACCACCAGTATATATAATATTAGTAGCATACTATCTCTTTATCAACCAGTCTATATTAGCAGCAGACACAGTACAGTGCGGTAGTTCACGGCTGTGGCTACCTCTGTGTCAGCACTCGGCAGCCCGTCCATAATTGTATATACCACCTAACCGTGGTTTTTTTTTCTTTCTTTATAGTCATACTAGTTACGAGTATACTATCTCTTTATCAACCAGTCTATATTAGCAGCAGACACAGTACAGTGCGGTAGTTCACGGCTGTGGCTACCTCTGTGTCGGCACTCGGCAGCCCGTCCATAATTGTATATACCACCTAACCGTGGTTTTTTTTTCTTTCTTTATACATACATACTAGTTACGAGTATACTATCTCTTTATCAACCAGTCTATATTAGCAGCAGACACAGTACAGTGCGGTAGTTCACGGCTGTGGCTACCTCTGTGTCGGCACTCGGCAGCCCGTCCATAATTGTATATACCACCTAACCGTGGTTTTTTTTTCTTTCTTTATACATACATACTAGTTACGAGTATACTATCTCTTTATCAACCAGTCTATATTAGCAGCAGACACAGTACAGTGCGGTAGTTCACGGCTGTGGCTACCTCTGTGTCGGCACTCGGCAGCCCGTCCATAATTGTATATACCACCTAACCGTGGTTTTTTTTTCTTTCTTTATACATACATACTAGTTACGAGTATACTATCTCTTTATCAACCAGTCTATATATTAGCAGCAGACACAGTACAGTGCGGTAGTTCACGGCTGTGGCTACCTCTGTGTCGGCACTCGGCAGCCCGTCCATAATTGTATATACCACCTAACCGTGGTTTTTTTTTCTTTCTTTATACATACATACTAGTTACGAGTATACTATCTCTTTATCAACCAGTCTATATATTAGCAGCAGACACAGTACAGTGCGGTAGTTCACGGCTGTGGCTACCTCTGTGTCGGCACTCGGCAGCCCGTCCATAATTGTATATACCACCTAACCGTGGTTTTTTTTTCTTTCTTTATACATACATACTAGTTACGAGTATACTATCTCTTTATCAACCAGTCTATATTAGCAGCAGACACAGTACAGTGCGGTAGTTCACGGCTGTGGCTACCTCTGTGTCGGCACTCGGCAGCCCGTCCATAATTGTATATACCACCTAACCGTGGTTTTTTTTTCTTTCTTTATACATACATACTAGTTACGAGTATACTATCTCTTTATCAACCAGTCTATATTAGCAGCAGACACAGTACAGTGCGGTAGTTCACCGCTGTGGCTACCTCTGTGTCGGCACTCGGCAGCCCGTCCATAATTGTATATACCACCTAACCGTGGTTTTTTTTTCTTTCTTTATACATACATACTAGTTACGAGTATACTATCTCTTTATCAACCAGTCTATATTAGCAGCAGACACAGTACAGTGCGGTAGTTCACGGCTGTGGCTACCTCTGTGTCGGCACTCGGCAGCCCGTCCATAATTGTATATACCACCTAACCGTGGTTTTTTTTTCTTTCTTTATACATACATACTAGTTACGAGTATACTATCTCTTTATCAACCAGTCTATATTAGCAGCAGACACAGTACAGTGCGGTAGTTCACGGCTGTGGCTACCTCTGTGTCGGCACTCGGCAGCCCGTCCATAATTGTATATACCACCTAACCGTGGTTTTTTTTTCTTTCTTTATACATACATACTAGTTACGAGTATACTATCTCTTTATCAACCAGTCTATATTAGCAGCAGACACAGTACAGTGCGGTAGTTCACGGCTGTGGCTACCTCTGTGTCGGCACTCGGCAGCCCGTCCATAATTGTATATACCACCTAACCGTGGTTTTTTTTTCTTTCTTTATACATACATACTAGTTACGAGTATACTATCTCTTTATCAACCAGTCTATATTAGCAGCAGACACAGTACAGTGCGGTAGTTCACGGCTGTGGCTACCTCTGTGTCGGCACTCGGCAGCCCGTCCATAATTGTATATACCACCTAACCGTGGTTTTTTTTTCTTTCTTTATACATACATACTAGTTACGAGTATACTATCTCTTTATCAACCAGTCTATATATTAGCAGCAGACACAGTACAGTGCGGTAGTTCACGGCTGTGGCTACCTCTGTGTCGGCACTCGGCAGCCCGTCCATAATTGTATATACCACCTAACCGTGGTTTTTTTTTCTTTCTTTATACATACATACTAGTTACGAGTATACTATCTCTTTATCAACCAGTCTATATATTAGCAGCAGACACAGTACAGTGCGGTAGTTCACGGCTGTGGCTACCTCTGTGTCGGCACTCGGCAGCCCGTCCATAATTGTATATACCACCTAACCGTGGTTTTTTTTTCTTTCTTTATACATACATACTAGTTACGAGTATACTATCTCTTTATCAACCAGTCTATATTAGCAGCAGACACAGTACAGTGCGGTAGTTCACGGCTGTGGCTACCTCTGTGTCGGCACTCGGCAGCCCGTCCATAATTGTATATACCACCTAACCGTGGTTTTTTTTTCTTTCTTTATACATACATACTAGTTACGAGTATACTATCTCTTTATCAACCAGTCTATATTAGCAGCAGACACAGTACAGTGCGGTAGTTCACCGCTGTGGCTACCTCTGTGTCGGCACTCGGCAGCCCGTCCATAATTGTATATACCACCTAACCGTGGTTTTTTTTTCTTTCTTTATACATACATACTAGTTACGAGTATACTATCTCTTTATCAACCAGTCTATATTAGCAGCAGACACAGTACAGTGCGGTAGTTCACGGCTGTGGCTACCTCTGTGTCGGCACTCGGCAGCCCGTCCATAATTGTATATACCACCTAACCGTGGTTTTTTTTTCTTTCTTTATACATACATACTAGTTACGAGTATACTATCTCTTTATCAACCAGTCTATATTAGCAGCAGACACAGTACAGTGCGGTAGTTCACGGCTGTGGCTACCTCTGTGTCGGCACTCGGCAGCCCGTCCATAATTGTATATACCACCTAACCGTGGTTTTTTTTTCTTTCTTTATACATACATACTAGTTACGAGTATACTATCTCTTTATCAACCAGTCTATATATTAGCAGCAGACACAGTACAGTGCGGTAGTTCACGGCTGTGGCTACCTCTGTGTCGGCACTCGGCAGCCCGTCCATAATTGTATATACCACCTAACCGTGGTTTTTTTTTCTTTCTTTATACATACATACTAGTTACGAGTATACTATCTCTTTATCAACCAGTCTATATATTAGCAGCAGACACAGTACAGTGCGGTAGTTCACGGCTGTGGCTACCTCTGTGTCGGCACTCGGCAGCCCGTCCATAATTGTATATACCACCTAACCGTGGTTTTTTTTTCTTTCTTTATACATACATACTAGTTACGAGTATACTATCTCTTTATCAACCAGTCTATATTAGCTGCAGACACAGTACAGTGCGGTAGTTCACGGCTGTGGCTACCTCTGTGTCGGCACTCGGCAGTCCGTCCATAATTGTATACTAGTATCCAATCCATCCATCTCCATTGTTTACCTGAGGTGCCTTTTAGTTGTGCCTATTAAAATATGGAGAACAAAAATGTTGAGGTTCCAAAATTAGGGAAAGATCAAGATCCACTTCCACCTCGTGCTGAAGCTGCTGCCACTAGTCATGGCCGAGACGATGAAATGCCAGCAACGTCGTCTGCCAAGGCCGATGCCCAATGTCATAGTACAGAGCATGTCAAATCCAAAACACCAAATATCAGTAAAAAAAGGACTCCAAAACCTAAAATAAAATTGTCGGAGGAGAAGCGTAAACTTGCCAATATGCCATTTACCACACGGAGTGGCAAGGAACGGCTGAGGCCCTGGCCTATGTTCATGGCTAGTGGTTCAGCTTCACATGAGGATGGAAGCACTCAGCCTCTCGCTAGAAAAATGAAAAGACTAAAGCTGGCAAAAGCAGTAGCACCGCAAAGAACTGTGCGTTCTTCGAAATCCCAAATCCACAAGGAGAGTCCGACTCCAATTGTGTCGGTTGCGATGCCTGACCTTCCCAACACTGGACGTGAAGAGCATGCGCCTTCCACCATTTGCACGCCCCCTGCAAGTGATGGAAGGAGCACCCGCAGTCCAGTTCCTGATAGTCAGATTGAAGATGTCAGTGTTGAAGTACACCAGGATGAGGAGGATATGGGTGTTGCTGGCGCTGGGGAGGAAATTGACCAGGAGGATTCTGATGGTGAGGTGGTTTGTTTAAGTCAGGCACCCGGGGAGACACCTGTTGTCCGTGGTAGGAATATGGCCGTTGACATGCCTGGTGAAAATACCAAAAAAATCAGCTCTTCGGTGTGGAAGTATTTCACCAGAAATGCGGACAACAGGTGTCAAGCCGTGTGTTCCCTTTGTCAAGCTGTAATAAGTAGGGGTAAGGACGTTAACCACCTCGGAACATCCTCCCTTATACGTCACCTGCAGCGCATTCATAATAAGTCAGTGACAAGTTCAAAAACTTTGGGCGACAGCGGAAGCAGTCCACTGACCAGTAAATCCCTTCCTCTTGTAACCAAGCTCACGCAAACCACCCCACCAACTCCCTCAGTGTCAATTTCCTCCTTCCCCAGGAATGCCAATAGTCCTGCAGGCCATGTCACTGGCAATTCTGACGAGTCCTCTCCTGCCTGGGATTCCTCCGATGCATCCTTGCGTGTAACGCCTACTGCTGCTGGCGCTGCTGTTGTTGCTGCTGGGAGTCGATGGTCATCCCAGAGGGGAAGTCGTAAGACCACTTTTACTACTTCCACCAAGCAATTGACTGTCCAACAGTCCTTTGCGAGGAAGATGAAATATCACAGCAGTCATCCTACTGCAAAGCGGATAACTGAGGCCTTGACATCCTGGGTGGTGAGAAACGTGGTTCCGGTATCCATCATTACTGCAGAGCCAACTAGAGACTTGTTGGAGGTACTGTGTCCCCGGTACCAAATACCATCTAGGTTCCATTTCTCTAGGCAGGCGATACCGAAAATGTACACAGACCTCAGAAAAAGAGTCACCAGTGTCCTAAAAAATGCAGCTGTACCCAATGTCCACTTAACCACGGACATGTGGACAAGTGGAGCAGGGCAGGGTCAGGACTATATGACTGTGACAGCCCACTGGGTAGATGTATGGACTCCCGCCGCAAGAACAGCAGCGGCGGCACCAGTAGCAGCATCTCGCAAACGCCAACTCTTTCCTAGGCAGGCTACGCTTTGTATCACCGCTTTCCAGAATACGCACACAGCTGAAAACCTCTTACGGCAACTGAGGAAGATCATCGCGGAATGGCTTACCCCAATTGGACTCTCCTGTGGATTTGTGGCATCGGACAACGCCAGCAATATTGTGTGTGCATTAAATCTGGGCCAATTCCAGCACGTCCCATGTTTTGCACATACCTTGAATTTGGTGGTGCAGAATTTTTAAAAAAACGACAGGGGCGTGCAAGAGATGCTGTCGGTGGCCAGAAGAATTGCGGGACACTTTCGGCGTACAGGCACCACGTACAGAAAACTGGAGCACCACCAAAAACTACTGAACCTGCCCTGCCATCATCTGAAGCAAGAAGTGGTAACGAGGTGGAATTCAACCCTGTATATGCTTCAGAGGTTGGAGGAGCAGCAAAAGGCCATTCAAGCCTATACAATTGAGCACGATATAGGAGGTGGGATGCACCTGTCTCAAGCGCAGTGGAGAATGATTTCAACGTTGTGCAAGGTTCTGATGCCCTTTGAACTTGCCACACGTGAAGTCAGTTCAGACACTGCCAGCCTGAGTCAGGTCATTCCCCTCATCAGGCTTTTGCAGAAGAAGCTGGAGACATTGAAGGAGGAGCTAACACGGAGCGATTCCGCTAGGCATGTGGGACTTGTGGATGGAGCCCTTAATTCGCTTAACAAGGATTCACGGGTGGTCAATCTGTTGAAATCAGAGCACTACATTTTGGCCACCGTGCTCGATCCTAGATTTAAAGCCTACCTTGGATCTCTCTTTCCGGCAGACACAAGTCTGCTGGGGTTCAAACACCTGCTGGTGAGTAAATTGTCAAGTCAAGCGGAACGCGACCTGTCAACAACATCTCCTCCTTCACATTCTCCCGCAACTGGGGGTGCGAGGAAAAGGCTCAGAATTCCGAGCCCACCCGCTGGCGGTGATGCAGGGCAGTCTGGAGCGACTGCTGATGCTGACATCTGGTCCGGACTGAAGGACCTGACAACGATTACGGACATGTCGTCTACTGTCACTGCATATGATTCTCTCACCATTGAAAGAATGGTGGAGGATTATATGAGTGACCGCATCCAAGTAGGCACGTCACACAGTCCGTACTTATACTGGCAGGAAAAAGAGGCAATTTGGAGGCCCTTGCACAAACTGGCTTTATTCTACCTAAGTTGCCCTCCCACAAGTGTGTACTCCGAAAGAGTGTTTAGTGCCGCCGCTCACCTTGTCAGCAATCGGCGTACGAGGTTACATCCAGAAAATGTGGAGAAGATGATGTTCATTAAAATGAATTATAATCAATTCCTCCGTGGAGACATTGACCAGCAGCAATTGCCTCCACAAAGTACACAGGGAGCTGAGATGGTGGATTCCAGTGGGGACGAATTGATAATCTGTGAGGAGGGGGATGTACACGGTGATATATCGGAGGATGATGATGAGGTGGACATCTTGCCTCTGTAGAGCCAGTTTGTGCAAGGAGAGATTAATTGCTTCTTTTTTGGTGGGGGTCCAAACCAACCCGTCATATCAGTCACAGTCGTGTGGCAGACCCTGTCACTGAAATGATGGGTTGGTTAAAGTGTGCATGTCCTGTTTATACAACATAAGGGTGGGTGGGAGGGCCCAAGGACAATTCCATCTTGCACCTCTTTTTTCTTTTCTTTTTCTTTGCGTCATGTGCTGTTTGGGGAGGGTTTTTTGGAAGGGACATCCTGCGTGACACTGCAGTGCCACTCCTAGATGGGCCCGGTGTTTGTGTCGGCCACTAGGGTCGCTTATCTTACTCACACAGTCAGCTACCTCATTGCGCCTCTTTTTTTCTTTGCGTCATGTGCTGTTTGGGGAGGGTTTTTTGGAAGGGACATCCTGCGTGACACTGCAGTGCCACTCCTAGATGGGCCCGGTGTTTGTGTCGGCCACTAGGGTCGCTTATCTTACTCACACAGTCAGCTACCTCATTGCGCCTCTTTTTTTCTTTGCGTCATGTTCTGTTTGGGGAGGGTTTTTTGGAAGGGACATCCTGCGTGACACTGCAGTGCCACTCCTAGATGGGCCCGGTGTTTGTGTCGGCCACTAGGGTCGCTTATCTTACTCACACAGCTACCTCATTGCGCCTCTTTTTTTCTTTGCGTCATGTGCTGTTTGGGGAGGGTTTTTTGGAAGGGCCATCCTGCGTGACACTGCAGTGCCACTCCTAGATGGGCCCGGTGTTTGTGTCGGCCACTAGGGTCGCTTATCTTACTCACACAGCGACCTCGGTGCAAATTTTAGGACTAAAAATAATATTGTGAGGTGTGAGGTATTCAGAATAGACTGAAAATGAGTGGAAATTATGGTTTTTGAGGTTAATAATACTTTGGGATCAAAATGACCGCCAAATTCTATGATTTAAGCTGTTTTTTAGGTTTTTTGGAAAAAAACACCCGAATCCAAAACACACCCGAATCCGACAAAAAAAATTCGGTGAGGTTTTGCCAAAACGCGGTCGAACCCAAAACACGGCCGCGGAACCGAACCCAAAACCAAAACACAAAACCCGAAAAATTTCCGGCGCTCATCTCTAGTGTTTACATATATATAGTAAGGTGTATATGTTTGAAAAAAAAAATTCACAGCACATGGTGTGGATGCCATTTTTTAATCACTTCCTGCTTATTCTGCAGGAATTTGGTGTCGATCCTACAACACATGGCCACTAGTGGGGGCAGGGGTGTTAGTAGGACATTTAGTAAAGCACAAGTTTAATAACTTAGTGTGTACCAAGTGCAGTGCATTCGGTTTTATACACACTTCTGTTAAATTTTTTACTGAGTCGTGCGGACTTGTGTTTCACTGCTATACTGTCTTTGTGCATGATGAGTAAAGCTAATGCAAAATAAAAAAACAGATTGTCTGTGATATCTGTGAAAATGTGTTGCATGATGGAACCTCCACTTGCACAGTGTGTCTTGCAAATACGGGTCCAAATATGAATGTCTTCCCTGATCCTCCTTGGGCGATGATGGCAGGTGTGATAGGTGATTTGAAGTCAGAGTTGGCCGCTGCACGAAAAGACCGTGAGGCTGCTAAATCTGATTCTGGGTTAATACCATCTGAGCAGTCAGAGTGGGCTCAAGATATTTCTAGAACTTTGCAGAGTTTACAAAAGACCATGTATAGTTCAGTTCCTAAAAGTAGCCATCATTTGTCTCAGGCTTTACCGGTTTCTTCGGTGTTGCATTCTGACGATTTCATGCCAGACCTGATATCTCAGGAGGAAGAAGAAGAAGGTGAATTGGGCCAAGAGTCAGATAGTGAGGTCACTGATAGCCCAGGCATTGATAATCTCATCAGGGCAGTACACAAGGTACTACATGTCACTGAAACAGAGGAGGCTCTGTCGAATGATGAAGTTTTATTTGCTAAAAAACAAAGGGCAACTGTGTGTTTTCCTTATTCAGATTCTCTTAATAAGCAGTTAGAGGAAGTATGGAAAAATCCAGATAAATGGTTTTCTATGCATCGGCGGTTTCTGTCTAAGAGTCTATGACTACTAAATGGGAAAATCCACCACCAGTGGATTCCTCGGTTTCAAAACTTTCAAAAAAGTTAACCATTCCAGTCCCAGCTGCAACCACACTTAAAGACCCATCAGAGCATAAGCTAGATATGCTAAAGTCCATGTATACAGCAGTAGGAGTGTTACTTAGACCTGCTTTAGTTGGAGTTTGGGTTAACAAGGCTGTAGTTGCATGGGCAAAACAGCTCAAGTTAGGCCTACAGCAGGATTTTCCCAAAGGCCAGCTTATATTTCTTGCTGATCACATTTGTGAATCGCCTGAGCATTTGGCTACGGCTTCTGTGGACGTCAGCCAGGTTAGTTATCGGCTTTCAGCTTCACTAATTGCGGCCCGACGGGCGCTTTGGCTGCATTCTTGGCAGGCCGAGGCTGAGTCAAAACGAGTAATAGAAGCATTGCCTTATACTGGAGATATGTTATTTGGTCCTGAATTGGACAAATGGATTTCTCAGGCTACTGGGGAAAAGTCTGTTTTCCTACCATTGCCCGCACCAGTTCCTAAAATTAAATACGCTGGACCAGCGTTCAAATCTTTTAGACCTCAGTCCTTTCGAGGCCGTGCTCGAGGAACAACCGTACAAAGTAGCCGTCGTTGAGGACGTGGTTTTCAGCAAACCACGACCCGGTTTCAAGACACAAAGTCAGCTGACAAACAAGTGGCTTGACGGGCTTCCAGCCCATCTCAGATCTGCAGTCGCTGGAGCACGCCTTCAAACATTTCACTTGGTGTGGTTTTAGACGTCCACAGATGGGTGAATCCGCAATTTAGTGTTCAAGGGTTACAAAATAGAGTTTATTGTCTACCACTAATGCAGTTTTTCAAGACAGGCCTGCCTGTGTGAGGAGACAAAAAAAGCGGCTTTGCAGACCGCGATTCAGTCTCTCGTAGATTCAGCAGTTTTGATTCAGGTTCCAGTTCACCAACAGGGTCAAGGTTATTATTCCAATCTTTTTGTAGTACCAAAGCCGGACGGCTCGGTCAGACCGATAATGAACCTGAAGGGACTGAATCAGTACGTCACTTACTACAGATTCAAGATGGAATCCCTGCGGTCAGTGATTGCAGGTTTAGAACCACAGGAATTCATGATTTCGCTGGATCTCAAGGATGCGTACTTACATATTCCAATTTGGCCACCGCATCAAGCGTACTTAAGGTTTGCAGTACAACAAAACCATCAATTTCAGGCACTACTGTTTGGCCTCTCATCAGCGCCTCAGGTATTCACAAAGGTGATGTCTGTGATGATAGCTCATCTCAGATCCATGGGAGTGATAATAGTTCCATACTTAGACGACCTTCTCATCAAGGCTTCGTCTCAACAAATACTCCTTCAGAATGCCTTACTGATGAACAATGTACTAGCACGGTTGGATTGTCAACTTCAAAAAATCAAGCCTGGTTCCGTCTCAAAGAATTCAATTTCTTGGAATGATTCTGGATACGGTGGATCAACTAATTTACCTGCCAGAACAGAAAGCACAAGTATTCGTCATCTGGTACAGTCAGTGCTCAAACCACGGACAGTCTCAGTGCACTTGTGCATTCGACTGTTAGGGAATATGGTGGCGTCTTTCGAAGCACTCCAGTTTGGAAGATTTCATTCAGGTCCTTTCCAGCTCGATCTTCTAGCAGAGTGGTCAGGCTCTCATCTACAAATTCATCAGATGGTGTGGTTGTCTCCATGGGTCAGAGTACCACTACTTTGGTGGCTCCACGTACAACATCTCACCATGGGAAAATGGTTCGGAGTCTGGAATTGGATAATTCTAACAACGGACGCAAGTCTCAGAGGTTGAGGAGCAGTGGTCCTACATCGTCAATTTCAGGGTCTCTGGTCAGACCGAGAAAGACTACTGTCAATAAAAATTTCCTGAAACTCAGGGCAATCTACAATGCTCTGCATCAAGCAGTTCAAATACTACAGTCTCAGGCTGTTTAGGTTCAACAAACAAAGTAGCAGCGCTATGAGGTGTAAATATAAACATAAATTCAAATCATTCAAAAATAATGGTAGAGATAAACACACGTGGAGCTGTATGAACTGAAGGTGAAAAAGTTGGGTTAATTTATTAAAATATCTCATACAATATGTCAATAAAATTGGTATAGGATTGTAAATAAAAAAGTAAAATACAATGAGCAGGGTCACTTTAACCTTGGTTAAAAAAACTTTCAGGCTGTTTAGGTTCAGTCAGGCAACGTGACGGCAGTCGCATACATCAACAAACAAGGAGGGACTCAAAGTCGCATGGCCATGCGAGAAGTTGCTCGAATCCTGAATTGGGCCGAGCGTCACCAAGTGATATTGGGGGTAATTCAGAGTAAATCGCAGCAGCACATTTGTTAGCTAATGGGCAAAACCATGCACACTGCCCGTGTTGCAGATATAACATTTGCAGAGAGAGTTAGATTTGGGTGGGTTATTTTGTTTCTGTGCAGGGTAAATACTGGCTGCTTTATTCTTACACTGCAATTTAGATTTCAGTTTGAACACACCCCACCCAAATCAACTCTCTCTGCACATGTTATATCTGCCCCCACTGCAGTGCACATGGTTTTGCCCATCTGCTAACAAATTTGCTGCTGCGATCAACTCTGAATTAGGCCCATTGTCGGCAGTGTTCATTCCAGGAGTGGACAACTGGGAAGCAGATTATCTCAGCCGTCAGGATTTTTATCCAGGAGAATGGGCTTTAAATCCAGAAGTGTTCCAGATGTTGGTCCAGCGGTGTGGTTACCCACAGGTGGATCTAATGGCATCTCGCCAAAATCATTAGACACCCCAGTATGTGTCCAGAACAAGAGATCCAAAGGCAGTGGCAGTGGATGCTCTCACAATAGCATGGCCGTACAGCCTTGTGTATCTATTTCCACCATTTCCGCTGCTTCCTCGGTTGCTAAAGCGGATCAAAAGAGAATCCACAACCGTCATACTAGTGGCGCCTCATTGGCCTCGGAGAGCGTGGTTCTTGGATCTCCGCGGTCTACTCGCAGACGATCCGTGGCCGCTTCCACTACGTCCAGACCTAGTACAACAGGGTCTGTTCCTTTACCCCGATTTAGCGTGGCTGCGTTTGACGGGATGGCTGTTGAAACCGCTCTCTTAAGGCGAGAGGGCATTCCAGAGTCGGTTATACCAACCATGTTACGTGCTAGGAAGCCAGTTACAGCAGCTCATTATCACAGGATTTGGCAAGCTTATACTGGTTGGTGTGGAGCTCGGACGTTTCTGACATTTTCTTTCAAGTTATCTCATCTTTTACTATTTTTACAAACGGGGTTAGATGGAGGACTACGTTTAGCGAACTAAAGGTCCATGTCTCTGCCTTGTCGATTTTCTTTCAAAGACGTTTGCCTCTTTTGCCAACAGTTAACACTTTCCTGCAAGGTGTCCTTAGAGTTCAACCTCCGTTTATACTTCCTACAGCTCCATGGGACTTGAATCTAGTTTTAGACTTTTTGCAGTCTTCAATTTTTGAACCTATACAACAAGGGCATGTTAAGTTTCTAACTTGGAAAACAGTTTTTCTCCTAGCCTTAGCTTCGGCAAGGCGTGTTTCAGAATTAGGTGCATTGTCCTGCAAACTACCATATCTGGTGTTTCATGATGACAGAGCGAAACTTCGGCGAATCCCGCTTTTATACCAAAGGTAGTTTCTTCTTTTCACATCAATCAACCAATCAATCAATCGTAGTTCCTGTTTTTTCAGAAGGTTCAGGAATTCCAGCTACTTTGGATGTGGTACGCGCGCTTCGCATTTATGTAGCCCGAACATCAACAGTACATAAAACAGATACATTGTTTGTTCTCTATGATGCAGTCAAGATAGGTTGGCCAGCTTTCAAGCAGACCTTGGCTAGATGGATTAAGCTGACCATTCGCCAAGCTTTCATGCTAGTCTACAACCTCCTGCATCTGTTTCAGCACATTCCACGCGTTCTGTGGGAACGTTATGGGCAGCAGGTCATGGGGCTTCCACAACGCAAACTACATGGTTGTCGGTGCACGCGTTTGTGCACTTTTACAAGTTTGATACGTTTGCGGCATCAGCATCTAGCTTTGACAGTCTAGTGTTACAGGTGCCAACCAGCTCTCCCACCGAAGGGGGAAACTTTGGTATGTCCCAAGAGTACTCCAGTGACCATTAGTGGATGAAAAAGAAAAGAGGATTTTGGTACTTACCAGATGAATCCTTTTCTTTGAATCTACAGGGGGCACTGGACGCCCACCCAGAGCATTTTCACCTGTCTTGTGGTAAGTTCAGTAAATCTTATG
The DNA here is from genome assembly GCF_028390025.1 of Pseudophryne corroboree. Taxonomy (NCBI): domain Eukaryota; kingdom Metazoa; phylum Chordata; class Amphibia; order Anura; family Myobatrachidae; genus Pseudophryne; species Pseudophryne corroboree. Next base: position 583,798,677 of record NC_086447.1, read on the forward strand.
GTAACACATTATCACCGACTTGTTTAAATGTTAAGGTGATTGTTATCTATTGTCATGTCAACTATCTAGTTGTTCGTTATCTTTTACATTTTATATGTAATTTTCCAGTGTTCATCTCTCTTTCGCTCCTGTTCGGCTCAGTAAAAAACACTGAGGCATCTTGGGAGTATGGAGGCGTTGGAGGGTTACTAATTTAAATATTTAAATGTGCCTATACCTGCTAACGCCCAATCCATATTCCAAGAGTACTCCAGTGCCCCCTGTGGATTCAAAGAAAAGGATTTATCTGGTAAGTACCAAAATCCTCTTATTGCTTACCTGCCTTTAAGCCACCTGAAATAGTGATTCCTAGATCCCTTTCCTCCTCAGTAGTTTCCAGTATAGTGCTATTAATACTAAATGTAGCCTTTGGATTTTGAGACCCAAGTGCATGATTTAGCATTGTTTGGCATTAATGTGTAATTGTTATGCTCTTGGCCTTTCCTCTAGTCTACTTAGATCGTCAGTCATTTGTTTTCCCCTTCTGGTGTATCTACCCTGTTGCATACCTTGGTGTCATCTGCAAAAAGGCATACTTTCCCTTCAATACAATTTGCAATGTCACCAATAAAGATATTAAAAAGCACTGGTCCAAGTACAGATCCCTGGGGTACTCCATCGGTAACATTTCCTCCTGGGAATGCACTCCATTTACTACAACACTCTGTTTTCTATCTTACATCCAAGATTTTAGCCATTCAACCATCTTAGTATCAAATCTCAAGCTAATGAGTTTATTTAGCAGTCTGTGATGTGAGACAGTGTCAAAAGCTTTACTAAAGTCTAGATGAGCTATATCTAGGCCCCCCTCCCCCGCTATCTATTATGTACCTAAAAAAATGTTTGCTCCCTTTAACCACTGACTGTGCCATTTTCTCCTCAGCCAGTGCCTTTGCACATCTGATTACCTTCTTAAGGTACACACGGAGAGATGCATGAGATGCATCACTAGATTGCTTAGAAATTAAGCATAGATCTCTCCATATGTATACCCTATAGCGATAGCGATGCGCGGCTCCGCATGTAGCTATCGCCGGTTCTAGATTGTTCCGCATGCAGGCACAATCTAGTTACATTGCTCACTTCACCACTGGGTGAAGTGCGTGTCGTCCCCCCCCCCCCCCCCCCCCGTCTCCCTCCCCTTCGCTCAGCACACATCGCACTGTGCTGAGCGGGGAGAGAGATGTGTGCTGACTGCTGAGTGGTCTGTGCTAGATCGCTCAGCACACATCTCCCTGTGTGTACCCCCTTGTCGTCTCCTTCTGTCTAATAAGATAAACCTCTATGTCTTCATTATTTTGTGTCTGCTTTTTTCCCTAAAGGCCATCATTTTTTTATTTCACAATATTTGCTACTTTGTTTGCAAACCACACTGGCATCCTTTTCTTTGTGTTTTTACTAACCCTTTTGATACAAAGGTCTGTTGCCTTTAAGGGGGGTATACACGGTGAGATATTTTTGCTTAATTTCTAAGCAATCTGAATAGATTGCTTAGAAATTAAGCACGGATCACTCCTTGTGTATGCCCCAGCATGCAGTCAAGATCTGGTTAGATTGCAAGGCTCTCATTGAGCCTAGTTAGGGCTAGCACACATCTCAGTGTGTGTACAGACACCCGCTGCGATGTGTGCTAAGCCCACATTGGGCTCAGCAGCCCAAATCGGGCCGTGTGTACCCCTCGTTTAGTGTTGCCTTTACTGACAACTCTGCATCTGGGCCAAAGTGTGCAGCAGTTTATTAAAAAAATTAGAAGTATCTTTGGTCCTGCACTTTATTAATTTGGAGATCAAAAGATGTCATATATGGGTGTGAAGTTTTCTCATTTGTCAAACCATGGATGAAGGATATTGCTCCATTTGATTATAATTATTATTTAAAAAAAAAAATCTGCGCGTGTGTGTAATTGTACATTATGATGATCTATAAAATATCCGTTTTACAGGTTAGAGAACTCAATTAAGTAGGCACCTTACTTTTACATGCATAGATATTCATGTTCTAAATGGCAGATCCACTGTAAACAAAATCAAGGTCATATCCCGTAACGTTTATGTTTTAAATGACCCAGCTGTCTCATTTAGTTAACTGAACCACTCCTGCCAAGAACAACATTCCACAGAAATTCACAGAAAATTCTGCAACCGTTGATGTTCCCAGCCAAAACTCGCACCCAGATAGATACAAGTGAGACAGGTGTTATGCATATAAAATAAATCAATTAAATTCACATTCCAGTGCAGCTGATCTAGTAGCTGTAGTTTTGTTCAATAATTACTTTTTATAGTTACATAAAGTTGTGTTTTATTTGTTAATTGTACAGCAGCTGCCTGCAGGAACTCAGAACTCAGGTGCCTAAGCTAGTAAAGATAGGGTTTCTCAGAGCTGCTTGGGAAATAAAACTAGTATTCTTCAGTTTATTTTTAAGAAATATTTTAATTATGGCATTAAGTGGTACATAGGTAAAACAAATTGTGGATTACAAACAGGCCTTGCTCCTATGCAGAGGATAATAAGCAGAGAAAAGTTATCTTGTTGGGCCAAGAAATAAGAACACACTGGATACCTTCCATACTGTACAACACATTGTAGTGATGAAACAGATGTTTAGATTTTATGTCAAGCAAGAGCACGAGCGTCTTAGCAGAGGAAGAGGCCCGTGTCTAACCTCTTCCGTCGGGTCCCCTCCTCTGCAGCCGGCACCCATCAGCGTAATAGAGTCTGAGCACTAGAGGGTGCACAGACTCTATTGCGCATGTGCAAATCTCCAGGGAAATGGCGCAGTGGCCATTTTCCTAGAGATTTTCTTCCAGTGCATGCGCAAATCTCCAGAAAACTGGCCGCAGCGCCATTTACCGGAGATTTGAGGAGAGATGCTACCACCGGCAGCGGACTCCGGAGAGGTGAATATTTAAAAATCGGTGCAGGGTGTGCGGTGTGGGCCCCCCTGAACCCCGGGGGCCCATGTGCACCGCACCCATTATAGATATGCACTGAGTAAGAGAAAGGAAGAAGGAACAAATTAGCCAATGGTGGTGGCTTGGGAGAGAGCAAAGTTATGGGTATAATGAACTGAGATAACAAAGCGGAGGAGTTCATTGAAGCATGAAATCTGGAGATTATGTATTTACTGTAGTGGAGAAGAAATGTTCTGATGTCAGTCCAAGGATTCCAAGTTTTATGGAGTGAGATTAGAAATCTCTAGAATGCTCGTTATCAGTTAAATTTCATAATATTTTTCCTGAGAGCATCTATAGTGGAAGGAGTCTGAACTTCCAAGCTCCGGCAAGGAGAAGTGTAGCAACACTGGCAATATGGGGTCTCATACCACTTTTACACCAAAAAACCAGATTCCACAGATTTACACTTCACATTAGACATGGGTTATTCCCGGGTCAGCCCCATTTACACTGAACTCAGGTCTACCCTGCATGCCACTCACAGACCTTCCCTTGATCGGACCTCTGCATACACGGCAAATCAGCAGCTTTTAAGCATAACCTGGGTCCAGGGATGTGCAGTGAGCTAAATGGTTTAGGAGGCACTGGCTAGCACCAGAGCCAGATTTACACACAATATAAGAGCCAGAGGGTACATCTGGGCATTATACAAGGGTGCGGCAGTATAAACACCTGAAAATGTGGTGCGTTTTGATCAGGTATGTGTGGAAAAGATAGGAAGTGCCATAGACTTTTTACTACAGAGATTTGGCTATAAAAATTATTACAATAATGCAAAGGAGATATTTCAAAACATTCTTTGTATTTTTTATATACTTTATACAGTCAAAACTCTGGCACAAACGTTAGTATGACAGGAAAGGCTCTGCCTCACCCTACCGCACATCACTGCCTGCTTCAAGAAAACCTGTGTCGAGCTGGTTACACTGCACCGTTACCTGGGTCCAACCCTGGTAGCTACCAGGGTCAGACTCCCTGATCACTCGATCTGGGTTATTTTTCAAGGACCCTTTTACACCAAGCTGTGACCTGGGTAAACCCAGCAATAACCCGGGTCAAAAGCTTGGTGTAAAAGGGGTATAAGCTTGAGTATCTGGAAGCGGTATGAGAAAGTATTTGAAGTGAAATCGGATATTAATATCTGTCAAAAACACAATAAAGGTGTTGACCTCTGGACAGAATCGCTGCAGATCCGACAGCTGCACCAAATATGGAAAACTGTACCCAACTATTTAGGACTTTTTAGAAACTTTCCAACAAAGAAGGCAAAAATTGGGATAGACCTTGTGCAATGTGAGTAGGACTATGTACCAGGGATAGAGAAATATCTCCATTTTTGTTCATGAGTAGACTCATGTGGATGAGGTTTTTTGATTACCAAGTAATGAATAGAAGAGATGAGGCCTCTGATTGTTATGGTAATTTTTGTTTTTCAGTTTATTCTAACAAAGTTTTCACACATTTCAGCTTGCTACCTCAAGAGACTGTAGGGAGAAATGTGTCCCTCGTGACCAGGGACGGATCTAGACTTTTCTTTAGGGGGGGCGGTTTACGGTTTAATCTTGACTCCTCCCATCTGCAATCCTAACTCCTCCTCTCTCAATTCTGACTGAACTTTTTGAGTGAGACTGAGATAGAGCTTTATGATTGTTCTATGTACATGTGACTGTGCTATGGGGTAATTGTATTTATTAGCCCTAGTACCCACACACCAGCAAGTGAGGGGCAAATGCTCTGTAACCCTTGCTCTCCTGGCTCCTCTGAGCTGCTGTGGTATACGCTGCAGCACATCGTTCTGCCTCAGGCTCTCCCAGGAGAGCTCTCTTCTGCTCAAAAGTGGGCGTGGCTATGACTGTGTTAGGGGGGGCGGTCGCCCCCTTCGCCCCCCCTAGATCCGGCCCTGCTCGTGACACTCACGCCCGAATAGAGCTATAATTGAATCGCTCTGTTGGACTTCCACTAGAGGCAGCTGCAGGGAGAAAGCAATTGAATTCCCCACTAAATTTGTCTTTAAAACTCTTCACCAAAATCGTGGCTGTGACTGGAATTAATAATGTAAATCATCACAGATTTTGTAAATAATTCTTGTTACAACACCATATTGAATAGTAAAAAACAAAGTTTACTTTCCGACAGTGCAGCATTAACGTTTATTTCTCTAACGTCCTAGTGGATGCTGGGGACTCCGTAAGGACCATGGGGAATAGACGGGCTCCGCAGGAGACAGGGCACTTTAAGAAAGAATTAGGACTACTGGTGTGCACTGGCTCCTCCCTCTATGCCCCTCCTCCAGACCTCAGTTAGAATCTGTGCCCGGCCGAGCTGGGTGCACTTTAGTGAGCTCTCCTGAGCTTGCTAATAAGAAAGTATTTTGTTAGGATTTTTTATTTTCAGAGAGATCTGCTGGCAACAGGCTCTCTGCTACGTGGGACTGAGGGGAGAGAAGCAGACCTACTAACTGCGGATAGGTCATGCTTCTCAGGCTACTGGACACCATTAGCTCCAGAGGGATCGAACACAGGAACGCACCCTTGGTCGTCCGATCCCTGAGCTGCGCCGCCGTCCCCCTCGCAGAGCCAGAAGCCAGAAGCCGGCGTGTGAAGCAAGAAGACGTCAAATGCGGCGGCAGAAGACTCCAGTCTTCATATAAGGTAGCGCACAGCACTGCAGCTGTGCGCCATTGCTCCCACATCAAACCCACACACTCCAGTCACTGTAGGGTGCAGGGCGCAGGGGGGGTCGCCCTGGGCAGCAATTAAGTACCTCTTGGCATAAAAGGGCATATATACAGTTGGGCACTGTATATATGCATGAGCCCCCGCCATTATTTTACACAAAATCGCGGGACAGAAGCCCGCCGCTGAGGGGGCGGGGCTTCTTCCTCAGCACTCACCAGCGCTATTTTCTCTCCACAGCTCCGCTGAGAGGAAGCTCCCCAGGCTCTCCCCTGCAGATTCACGGTAGAAAGAGGGTAAAAAGAGAGGGGGGGGGGGGACACACATAAATTTAGCGCAATATCAGTATATACAGCAGCTACTGGGTAAACACTAAGTTACTGTGTAATTCCTGGGTCATATAGCGCTGGGGTGTGTGCTGGCATACTCTCTCTCTGTCTCTCCAAAAGGCCTTGTGGGGGTTCTGTCCTCAAATAGAGCATCCCCTGTGTGTGTGGTGTGTCGGTACGCTTGTGTCGACATGTTTGACGAGGAAGGCTATGTGGAAGCAGAGCAGGTGCAGATGAATGTGGTGTCTCCGCCGACGGCGCCGACACCTGATTGGATGGATATGTGGAAGATGTTAAATGATAATGTAAACTCCTTGCATAAAAGGTTGGATAAAGCTGATGCCTTGGGACAGTCAGGGTCCCAACCCATGCCTGATCCTACAGCGCAGAGGCCGTCAGGGTCTCAGAAGCGCCCACTATCCCAAATTGTTGACACGGATATCGACACGGATTCTGACTCCAGTGTCGATGCCGATGATGCAAAGTTGCAGCCTAAAATGGCTAAAGCCATCCGCTACATGATTATAGCAATGAAGGATGTATTGCACATCTCAGAGGAAAACCCTGTCCCTGCCAAGAGGGTTTATATGTTTGGGGAGAAAAGGCAAGAAGTGACTTTTCCCCCTTCACATGAGTTTATATGAGTTATGTGAAAAAGCTTGGGATTCTCCTGATAGGAAAATGCAGATTTCCAAACGGTTACTTATGGCGTATCCTTTCCAGCCAACGGACAGGTTACGCTGGGAATCCTCCCCTAGGGTAGACAAAGCTTTGACACGCTTATCTAAGAAGGTAGCCCTGCCGTCACAGGATACGGCCGCCCTAAAAGATCCTGCGGATAGAAAGCAGGAAGGTATCCTGAAGTCCGTTTATACACATTCAGGTACCCTACTAAGGCTGGCAATTGCGTCGGCCTGGATGTGTAGTGCTGTAGCAGCATGGACAGATACTCTGTCTGAGGAGCTTGATACCTTGGACAAGGATACTATATTGCTGACCCTGGGGCATATAAAAGACGCTGTCCTATACATGAGGGATGCCCAGAGAGACATTTGCCTACTGGGCTCTAGAATAAATGCAATGTCAATTTCTGCCAGAAGGGTCCTGTGGACTCGGCAATGGACAGGTGATGCCGACTCAAAAAAGCACATGGAGGTTTTACCTTATAAGGGTGAGGAATTGTTTGGGGACGGTCTCTCGGACCTAGTTTCCACAGCTACGGCTGGGAAGTCAAATTTTTTGCCATATATTCCCTCACAACCTAAGAAAGCACCGTATTACCAAATGCAGTCCTTTCGATAACAAAGAGGCAAGAAAGTCAGAGGTGCGTCCTTTCTTGCCAGAGGCAGGGGTAGAGGAAAGAAGCTGCACAATACAGCTAGTTCCCAGGAACAGAAGTCCTCCCCGGCTTCCACTAAATCCACCGCATGACGCTGGGGCTCCACAGGTGGAGCCAGGAGCGGTGGGGGAGCGTCTCCGAAATTTCAGCCACCAGTGGGTTTGCTCACGGGTGGATCCCTGGGCTACACAAATTGTGTCTCAGGGATACAAGCTGGAATTCGAAGTGATGCCCCCTCACCGTTTCCTCAAATCGGCCCTGCCAGCTTCCCCCATAGAAAGGGAAGTAGTGTTAGCGGCAATTCACAAATTATATCTCCAGCAGGTGGTGGTAAAGGTTCCCCTCCCTCAACAGGGAAGGGGTTACTATTCCACAATGTTTGTGGTTCCGAAACCGGACGGTTCGGTCAGACCCATATTGCATTTGAAATCCCTGAACATTTACCTGAAAAGGTTCAAGTTCAAGATGGAATCGCTCAGGGCGGTCATTGCAAGCCTGGAAGAGGGGAATTTTATGGTGTCTCTGGACATAAAGGATGCTTACCTGCATGTCCCCATTTATCCACCTCATCAGGAGTACCTCAGATTTGTGGTACAGGACTGTCATTACCAATTCCAGACGTTGCCGTTTGGTCTGTCCACGGCACCGAGAATATTTACCAAGGTAATGGCAGAAATGATGGTGCTTCTGCGAAAGCAAGGAGTTACAATTATCCCATACTTGGACGACCTCCTCATAAAGGCGAGGTCCAGAGAGCAGTTGCTGATCAGCGTAGCACACTCTCGGGAGGTGTTACAACAGCACGACTGGATTCTGAATATTCCAAAGTCGCAGCTGATGCCTACGACGAGTCTGCCCTTCCTGGGCATGATTCTGGGCACAGACCAGAAGAAGGTGTTTCTCCCGGAGGAGAAGGCCCAGGAGCTCGTGACTCTGGTCAGAGACCTCTTAAAACCAAAACAGGTGTCGGTGCATCTATGCACGCGAGTCCTGGGAAAGATGGTGGCATCATACGAAGCCATTCCCTTCGGCAGGTTCCATGCGAGGACCTTTCAGTGGGATCTGTTGGACAAGTGGTCTGGATCGCATCTTCAGATGCATCGGCTGATCACCCTATCCCCCAGGGCCAGGGTGTCTCTTCTGTGGTGGCTGCAGAGTGCTCACCTTCTCGAGGGCCGCAGGTTCGGCATACAGGACTGGGTCCTGGTGACCACGGATGCCTCCGAGGGTGGGGGGCAGTCAGTCAGGGAAGAAACTTCCTGGGGCTGGGGTCAAGTCAAGAGACTTGTCTGCACATCAATATCCTGGAACTAAGGGCCATATACAACGCCCTGAGTCAAGCGGAGCCTCTGCTTCGCAACCAACCGGTGCTGATTCAGTCAAACAACATCACCGCAGTGGCTCATGTAAACCGCCAGGGCGGCACAAGAAGCAGGGTGGCAATGGCAGAAGCCACCAGAATTCTTCGCTGGGCGGAGAATCACGTGCAAGCACTGTCAGCAGTGTTCATTCCGGGAGTGGACAACTGGGAAGCAGACTTCCTCAGCAGGCACGACCTCCACCCGGGAGAGTGGGGACTTCATCAAGAAGTCTTCACACAGATTACAAATCGATGGGAACTGCCACAGGTGGATATGATGGCATCCCGCCTCAACAAAAAGCTACAAAGGTATTGCGCCAGGTCAAGAGACCCTCAGGCGATAGCTGTGGACGCACTAGTGACACCGTGGGTGTTCCAGTCGGTTTATGTGTTTCCTCCTCTTCCTCTCATACACAAGGTGCTGAGAATCGTAAGAAAAAGAGGAGTGAGAACAATACTCATTGTTCCGGATTGGCCAAGAAGGACTTGATATCCGGAACTGCTAGAAATGCTCACAGAGGACCCATGGCCTCTGCCTCTCAGAAAGGATCTGTTGCAACAGGGTCCCTGTCTGTTCCAAAACTTACCGCGGCTGCGTTTGACGGCATGGCGGTTGAACGCCGGATCCTAGCGGAAAAAGGCATTCCGGATGAGGTTATTCCTACGCTGATAAAGGCTAGGAAGGACGTGACAGCAAAACATTATCACCGTATATGGCGAAAATATGTTGCTTGGTGTGAGGCCAGGAAGGCCCCTACAGAGGAATTCCAACTGGGCCGTTTCCTTCACTTCCTACTGGCGGGAGTGACTATGGGCTTAAAATTAGGGTCCATTAAGGTCCAGATTTCGGCCCTATCCATTTTCTTTCAAAAGGAACTGGATTCTCTTCCTGAAGTTCAGACGTTTGTAAAGGGAGTGCTGCATATTCAGCCCCCTTTTGTGCCACCAGTGGCACCTTGGGATCTTAACGTGGTGTTGAGTTTCCTGAAATCTCACTGGTTTGAGCCACTTAAGACCGTGGAGTTAAAATATCTCACGTGGAAAGTGGTCATGCTATTGGCCTTAGCTTCGGCTAGGCGTGTGTCTGAATTGGCGGCTTTGTCATGTAAAAGCCCCTATCTGGTTTTCCATATGGACAGGGCAGAGTTACGGACTCGTCCGCAATTTCTGCCGAAGGTGGTGTCATCCTTTCATTTGAACCAACCTATTGTGGTGCCGGCGGCTACTCGTGACTTGGAGGATTCCAAGTTACTAGATGTAGTCAGGGCTTTGAAGATTTATGTAGCCAGAACGGCTGGAGTCAGGAAAACTGAGTCGCTGTTTATCCTGTATGCATCCAACAAGCTGGGTGCTCCTGCTTCAAAGCAAACTATTGCTCGCTGGATCTGTAACACGATTCAGCAGGCTCATTCTGCGGCTGGATTGCCGCATCCAAAATCAGTAAAAGCCCATTCCACAAGGAAGGTGGGCTCTTCTTGGGCGGCTGCCCGAGGGGTCTCGGCATTACAGCTTTGCCGAGTAGCTACTTGGTCGGGTTCAAACACCTTTGCAAAGTTCTACAAGTTTGATACCCTGGCTGAGGAGGACCTTGAGTTTGCTCATTCGGTGCTGCAGAGTCATCCACACTCACCCGCCCGTTTGGGTGCTTTGGTATAATCCCCATGGTCCTTACGGAGTCCCCAGCATCCACTAGGACGTTAGAGAAAATAAGATTTTACTTACCGGTAAATCTATTTCTCGTAGTCTGTAGTGGATGCTGGGCGCCCGTCCCAAGTGCGGACTTCTTCTGCAATACTTGTATATAGTTATTGCTTAAATAAAGGGTATGTTATGGTTGCATCAGGTTTGTCTGATGCTCTGTTGTTGTTCATACTGTTAACTGGGTAAGTTTATCACGAGTTATACGGTGTGATTGGTGTGGCTGGTATGAGTCTTACCCTGGATTCCAAAATCCTTTCCTTGTACTGTCAGCTCTTCCGGGCACAGTTTCCTTAACTGAGGTCTGGAGGAGGGGCATAGAGGGAGGAGCCAGTGCACACCAGTAGTCCTAATTCTTTCTTAAAGTGCCCTGTCTCCTGCGGAGCCCGTCTATTCCCCATGGTCCTTACGGAGTCCCCAGCATCCACTACGGACTACGAGAAATAGATTTACCAGTAAGTAAAATCTTATTTTTTAGTGATAACCAAATTGAGGCATATTGGTTGCATGATAATCTGCTTTCCTGACACAAATTTTGTGCAGTTAATTTCAGGTAATGTAAATGTAAAATGCTTTCAGCAGCCCACATCTTTCATAGACATTCAATAATATTTCTGGGAGCTGGTCTTGTGCTACAGATGAATGAAAACCATCCATACTGACTTTTTCATTTGAATTCTTCATTGTATTTTAGTTTTTCTTATTTTTTATGTGCTTCTTCCAGTTCTGCATGATTCCTTGTCTACACTTAATCTCTTTCACTGTCATGATACGGTAAAATGAAAAGTGGTACAAAAACAGGAATTGTACCTTTAAATCAAGTTTTAAGGGGACAACTCAGTTGTTTGAACAGCAGCAATATTTAATTGGTGTCAGACAGAGCAATTCAGTTGTTCTGGGCGTTAATAATTTTGCCTGTTTAGATTGGCTTTAGCGTATTGCGGCTAAACCCAGCTAAACTGTTGGTTAGGGTGCCCAAACCACAAAGTTTTCACACATTTCAGCTCGCCACCTCAGGAGACTGTAGGCAGAAATTCCCCCCCACCCCTGAATAGAGGGCCTAATTCAGACCTGTTCACTTGCAAGTGTGCGAACGCATGTGCATCAGAGCTGTACAAACAGATTTTGTGCAGTCTCTGCGTAGCCCAGGAATTCTGGGTCCGGAAGCTGATGTCAGGAACACTCCCTGCAAACACATGGACACGCTTGCGTTTTTTCCAACCACTTCCGGAAAACGGTCAGTTGACACCCACAAACGGCTTATTCCTATCAATCTCCTTGAGAACGCCCATGCGAGTAGATTCTTCACACAAACCCATCGCTGAGCGGTGATCCACTTTGTACCCGTGCAACGCGCCGGCACATTATGGTGCATACGCATGCGCAGTTTAGACCTGATCTTCCGCTTTACGAAAACGCAGCCTAGTGATCAAGTCTGAATTAGCCTCCATGTGAACTGCTGGGGGGGGGGGGGGGGGGGTTCGGCAGATATAACATGTGCAGAGAGTGGGTGTAGTGTGTTCAAACTGAAATCTAAATTGCAGTGTCATAATAAAGCAACCAGTATTTACACTGCACAGAAACAATATAACCCACCAAAATCTAACGCTCTCTGCACATGTTATATCTGCCCCCACTGCAGTGCACATGTGTGGTCATTCCGAGTTGTTCGCTCGTTGCCGATTTTCGCTATGCTGCGATTTGTTGCTACATGCGCATGCGCATGGTACGCAGAGCGCATGCGCTAAGTTATTTAACACAAAACTTAGTAGATTTGCTGGTGTTCGTGCGACACTTTTCAGTCGCACTGCTGATCGGTGAGTGATTGACAGGAAAGGGGCGTTTCTGGGTGGTAACTGAGCGTTTTCCGGGAGTGTGCTAAAAAACGCAGGTGTGTCAGGGAAAAACGCGGGAGTGTCTGGAGAAACGGGGGAGTGGCTGACCGAACGCAGGGCGTGTTTGTGACGTCAAACCAGCAACTAAACGGACTGAGCTGATCGCAATCTAGGAGTAGGTCTGGAGCTACTCAGAAACTGCAAATAATTATTTAGTAGCAGTTCTGCTAACCTTTCGTTCACTATTCTGCTATACTAAGATACACTCCCAGAGGGCGGTGGCCTAGCGTTTGCAATGCTGCTAAAAGCAGCTAGTGAGCGAACAACTCGGAATGAGGGCCATGGTTTTGCCCATTTGCTAACAAATGTGCTGCTGCGATCAGATCTGAATTAGGCACAGAGCTAGAAATGAATCACTCCGTTGGAAGCCCATTAGTGGCAGCCACAGGGGGAAAGCAATTGAATTCCCCACTAAATATGTCTTTAAACTCTTCACCAAAATTCTGGTAAATTTTTTCACATTAACTTCTAATATCTGTAATGGTGGGGGTTTTTTAAAAGGAAATAAAATCTGATGGCTATATCATTGTAAGTAGTATTATTTCATTACGTGAACCCATTAAGTGCAGTTTATGGAATTACAAAACCTCCACCAGCTGCATTACCGATGATGTTTGTGTACCAGATGAAAAAAAAAATTACAAAGATTTTGTGCTTAAAACATTTTTTTGTGTGTGTGGTGTTTTGAGGAGTGGAAAACACCTCCTATTGTACCGGCAGGGCCGGTGCAAGGTTTCTCTGCACCCTAGGCAAAACTTAAACCTACCTCCCCCCTCCTTATTCATGTTACATTACAGTAGTGCCTCTTATTGATGTTACGTCACACAGTAGTGCCCCTTATTCACGTTACACCACAGTAGAGCCCATTTACGTTAAACCACACAGTAGAGTCCATTCACGTCCTGCCACACAGTAGTACTCCTTATACACATTATGCCACACAGTAATAGTGCCCCTTATAAAACAATATGCCATAAAGTAATGCCCCCTATACATTATGCCACACAGTAATGCCCCTTATACATTTTGCCACACAGTAATGCCACTTACACATTATGACACACAGTAATGCCCCTTATAACATTATCCCACACAATAGCAATGCCCCTTACACATTATAGCACATTATGATTGGCTGCCGGTCTATGAGCTCCGATTGGCTGGCAGATGGCTCCCGATTCAAAATGATGGTGTCGTCTCTCACATGGTTGTGTGCACTGGCCAGTGCACCACCTATAAACAGTTGTTGCATAAAACAAGCATGTGTGCATGTGTACTGGAGCAAAAACGCAAATATGTATGTATGTATGTATGTATGTATATATATATATATCTATCGAAGGATTAGCCCGGCACTCCTCCTAATGGATACCTGCCCCGATGCCCTCAGAGAAAATGGATATGTTGCAAAAGCGGCTGCGGCACTCAGGGTCTTGTGAAGTGGTCAAGTTGTATTTACATCACAAAATAAAACACCAACGTTTCGGGGTATCTAGCCCCGTTGTCAAGATGTGAGAGTGTGGGTGTAAGGAAAGAAACTTACCCATATAGAGACAGAGCCCGCCAAACCAGGAGAAGAGAGCCGCCTACGGTCCCGGCGTGCGCACTATGCGTCGCTGATTGATGACGTATGCATGCGTCAGAGAGAGGTCTGTAGCGGCCCGTTGCTAAGCAACGGTCGGGGCACGGGGACCGGGAGCTGCGCGGCTGGGTGAACAAAGAAAGAGAAGAGAAGTAAACACCACTGCGTGAACTAGCATACTAAAGAACCATAGAGCTACTGGACAGACTGCTCTGCTGCTAAATGTAATAAATATGTTGTAAATAGAGTGAGAATATTCCATGCATAAAACTACATACACTGGATATTGTATCATTGTGCAGGCTGCAAATCAAGCATGCATAGTGCTGTAGATGTAGGCAGATGTAAAGGATCTGAAGGAGGAAGCCCAAGTTGTATATGCATGCTAGACCACATAAAGGCAACAGGATTGAAAAAGAGTGAGAAAAAGACAGTGTACATATATCTAATAAAAGATAAGGATACCGGTATTGATGTTTCTAAATTAATGTGTGAAAACAGAAAACACTTCATATATATGTTGCACATATTATGCCAACACCGGAGCATACACTCCGACTGCCACATATGGTCCACTGTGACAATAAAAGGATTCTCAGTCCTGTATCTGGAACGTCACTGTTTGGCAGTCAATGTTGTGAGGACAAGTGAGCTTGCTATGGTGAGTGCTGAATTCTCTATTTTGTATGTATTTGGGTAGGTGGCCATGGGCTGCATGCACCCCACCCTATGAGTGGTGAGTGCAGACACTGCACCCCGCTTCTGGGGTGGCGAGTGCTGTGGTTTTCTATATTTGTTTGTACATATATATATATATATATATATATATATATATGCCCAAGTTCAGAATCTGGGCCCTCATTCCGAGTTGTTCGCTCAGTATTTTTCATCGCATCGCAGTGAAAATCCGCTTAGTACGCATGCGCAATGTTCGCACTGCGACTGCGCCAAGTAACTTTACTATGAAGAAAGTATTTTTACTCACGGCTTTTTCTTCGCTCCGGCGATCGTAATGTGATTGACAGGAAATGGATGTTACTGGGCGGAAACACGGCGTTTCAGGGGCGTGTGGCTGAAAACGCAACCGTTTCCGGAAAAAACGCAGGAGTGGCCGGAGAAACGGTGGGAGTGCCTGGGCGAACGCTGGGTGTGTTTGTGACGTCAACCAGGAACGACAAGCACTGAACTGATCGCACAGGCAGAGTAAGTCTGGAGCTACTCTGAAACTGCTAAGTAGTTAGTAATCGCAATATTGCGAATACATCGGTCGCAATTTTAAGAAGCTAAGATTCACTCCCAGTAGGCGGCGGCTTAGCGTGTGTAACTCTGCTAAATTCGCCTTGCGACCGATCAACTCGGAATGAGGGCCCTGGTATTCCCATTACAGTGACGTAACTAGAAATTTTTGTTCCCCAAGCCAAAAATTTCCTGTGGCGCCCCCCCCCCCCCTTCCCCCCACATACTTGGCACTAGTGAAGAGATGAATTTGCAAAAAAGAGGTGTGACCTTGCTGAAATGGGCATAGCTTTGCATAAAGGGTCGTGGCATTGCAGGAAAAGACTACCTTATACCCCAGTTTTCCAACCTGCATGCCCAGACATTGGCCACCACAGGAAAAAAAATAATCCTGATTCATGCCCCATACATTATTTGTCATTTTTCCTCCTAGTGCCACACACCGCAATGCCCGTTATACGTTATGCCACACACTACAATGCCCCTGAGAAATTATACCACATACCACAATGCCCGTGATATAGTATACCACACACCGTCATGCCTGTGACACATTATGACACACACCGCAATGTCCGTGATACATTATGCCACACACTGCAATGACCCTGAGACATTATACCACAATGCCCGTGATATAGTATACCACACACCGTAATGCCTGTGACACATTATGACACACTGCAATGTCCGTGATACATTGTGCCACACACCGCAATGCCCATTACACATTAAGTCCTACAGTAAGGCTTCTAATTACTTTTAAATTACCTGCTCGTTGCCAGGGGTTTCATGCTCATTGTGTCATGCTCATTGCCAGGGGTTTCATGCGGTAGGTGTTATGCTTGTTGCCAGAGTTATCATGTGCTGGGTTTCAAGCTTGTTGCCAGGGGGTAATATTCGTTGCCAGGGGTTTCATGCACTGGGTGTCATGCTCGTTGCTAGGGGGTAATGCTTGTTGCCAGGGATTTCATGAGCTGGGTGTTGTGCATGTAACCAGGGGGTAATGCTTGTTGCTAGGCCTGTGCTCCCAGTGCCACATATGCCCCTAGTGCCAGATATTCCCCCACAGTGCCAGATACACATATGCCCCCAGTGCCCCATATGCCCCCCCCCCCAGTGCCAGCTACACATATAACCCCAGTGCCAAATATGCCCCCCCAGTGCCTGGTACACATGTATCCCTAGTGCCAAATATGCCCCCCACAGTGCCAGGTACACATATACCCCCAGTGCCAAATATGCCCCCGCCCCCCAGTGCCAGGTACACATATAGCCCCAGTGCCAAACATGCCCCCCCCAGTGCCAGGTACAGGTATACTCCCCAGTGCCAAACATGCCCCCCAGTGCCAGGTACAAACCCCCAGTGCCAAACATGCCCCCCCAGTGCCAGATACAAACGCCCAGTGCCAAACATGCGCCCAAAATATATATGAGCCCAAAATATATATATATATATATATATATATATATATATATAATTTTAATTTATAGTATAACTTTGTTGACCCCCTCATATATTCTCTGCCATACACAATTTCACATACCTTTTTTTTGCTGACTGGCTGGGACTGTATGTCATATATGTGCGGATCCATAGCAGCACTCCTCTCTGTAGACTGAGCAGCAGATGGAACCGGCCGGGGACAGTAAAATGCAAGTGAGCCAGGAGCAGACAGGCGGCCAGCAGCTGGGGGCAAACGGTGACGTCTGTGGGAGCATGGAAGGCTAAGGGCAGCAATCGGACCCCCCTGCCTACGGCTGCTGGAGGAGGAGGGAGAGGACGATGTTGCTGCTGCCTGCGCGGACTGTAGGACACAGCAGCATCGCACTGCTGTTCCTGCTTGTTGCTGGGGTCCGTCAGCAGCGCGGCAGACGCAGCTCACCTTGGGGGTGGCGGGCGGACTAGTCGGTAGACCCGCACTGCGGCCGTTGCTAACCAGCCCAGCGCAACACGAGTTTAGGAGGTAAAACTTATTCAGGAGGAGCACGCCGCCCTCCGAGTGACCGGCGCTCATAGGCAGCTGCCTAAAGCTGCCTAGTGGTAGCGCCGGCCCTCTGTACCTGGCAGATAGGAGTGTTCCTTGCTGAACAGTGGCTAGGTGTATAAATATAAAAATAAAGATTGCAAAATCTCAGTGTCTCATTACTGCCCTATAGTTAATAAACGTGCTACCTTGCACCTGTCACAGTAACACTAAAAATATACACATCTGTTTAACGGAACAACATAACAGTAATGTCAGCGTCGGCGTTGCACAAAACACTTGAATTCCCCCCATAGAGGTGAGGAGCAGCATTAGCCTGTTATTATATAGGATATAAACCAAATTTTTTGTGTCATCAATAGAATACTGTGATTTTAGGAAAACATTGTCTCTCTTTTTGTTGTAACCAATTGTAAGTGTAATATCACAGACCAGAATCTCCTGCAATAATATAGAACAGTTAAGGGCCCTACACACTGGCAGATAACACAGAACGATATGAACGTTCTTGTTCATTAATGAACGAGAACTCGTTCATATTGTTCAGTGTGTAGGCACCAACGATGAACGATCCGCGGCCCCGCGCTCGTTCATCGTTGGTCCCCAGTCGCTTATGCATGCAGGCCAATATGGACAATCTCGTCCATATTAGCATGCAGTGCTATGGAGCCGGGTGACGGGGGGAGTGAAGAACATTTGGCCCTAGATGTTTATCTATTGACGTTTTGTAAATTGCCTTTACTACACTTCATATTTTTCAGTAGCCTCACAAGTGAGTGTTATGCTGGGTACACACTGGCCGATATATTTGCCATCTTATTGAACGGCCGATATAACGCTGGTCCGTTGGCCAGTGTGTACCAACGATATGTATGTGAACGCTGTCGTTCGCAGACATATCGCGTCGGCCCTGCTGCACACTAGATGACTAATATATCTACAGATATATTGGCGCATCGTTGTGTGCTGCATGCTGCAGCAGCCATTGGTGATTGATGGCTGAACTGGGCGGGCGCATGTAAATGCCTAGTTCATGACATCAGTCACAACGGATCGGGCAGTGTGTATGCACTGTGTGTATCCACTGATCTGCAGATATATCTACAAGTGTGTACCCACCATTAGTTACACTAGAGGTCTGCATACTGCTAATCGCATGGGATCAGAACCGTACCAGGTTCACTCAGCCGGTTATGGGGCAATGGATCGACAGTCAAAAGGTCGACAATGTCTACGTCCTCACCAAATGGTCGTCATGATCGGAAGGTCGAACGGGTGGAATGGTTGACATGGAAATTGTCAACACATGAAAAGGTCATCATGACTTTTTTTTTTTAGTTTTAGAATGTTTCTTTCAGCATGTAGACCACCAATTAGTGTACCATCGCATGGCTTGCTTTACTTGCCATGCTTCGAGCAAGGTTACCATTCTCAGTTGTACTCCACGTGGATGGTAAAGTATAAAAAGTCCTGAAAATGGAAAAAAAAAATATATATAAAAAAGCTCACGTTGACCCTCTCATGTGTCGACCACTGTTACATCGACTTATTGACCATGTCGGATATTTGGTATCGACGTATTGTTGACCTTTTCACTGTTAACCTGTCATCCGGATACCCACTCTGCCAATATAGGAAGTTATTTTATGGCTGCCATGGTGAGCTATGAATACAATGGGGCTGATGGAAAGGGGGTAGTACACCAATTTGGGTAGGGTGTCTTCTGCAAATTAACACTGTACATGATACGATAGTTAATGTGCGCATATAACGCCACACAGATCTGCATGCATTTTACATGTATCAAACCGTGGGAAATGAGAGGCTGGTCGGGAGTGAAGTTTTAATTGTGTATTAAAATCATTTTACTTTTTAATTTATTTGTGAACTATCTGTCCCTTTTTGCTATATAGCGCCGGTCTTCTTTTATATACAGAACTTCAGAAAGGATCTGTTCGCGCAAATGCTGTCCAGCATGTAGAAGCGGGATGTAGTTATGTGACCAGCGCTCAGGAGACCGCTGGTCACAAGACTGGCACCTACATCCCGGACCCTCACTAACCCAACGGTCCGCATGCCGACCAACACAGACTATTCCCACTCAAGGGTGTCCAAGACACTCATAGAGTGAGAATAGAACACAGAGACCACAGCATGGTGAGCGCAGCGAGCCCCCAAGTAGCTTCATTGCACTCTTCCCCCTGCCGGCCTTCTAGATGCCGGAATCCCGCCGTCGGTATTATGACCGCCGGTCACACAAACCCAACCCGTAGAAGCATATATGCCTGTTATGAAGGGTATATTTTGCAGCTCCCACAATACACACTGATAATATGACTTGTAGTAAATTAGGTGCATACACTATATAGAGATGTAGGCTCCTCAAGATGTATATAGCTCTGTATACTGTATATGGCAAAATTCTTTTTTGCTTGTTCACTTTACTTTTGAGTAATTTATGACTATATTGCTGCCAACTATGTATCAGCTCCAGTGCAGTCCATTGCTGTTGCATTGAAAACACTAGAAAAGTGGAAAATAACTCTTGTGATAAGAGTTATCTATCTATCCACACATTTTACATTTGTTCCATTTAAAGCGAGACATGGTTTTGTCAATGTGTGAAACTGCTCTTTTTGGCTGGATTTACTGTAAACTCTAAATTAGGTCCTTTATGAGACTTCACTTTCCTGAGCTGGAACAAGACATGCCCCCAGACTTTTGGAACATCTTAAAGTGCTTGATTGCCCAACTGGAAAAATGCATAGACTAATGCCCGTAGCATGTTCAGATTATATAAGAAGTTTATCCTTAGCAGAATAAGTAACATTAGTGAATACTAAGATACTTGTTCATGTTGAAGAAAAAAAATGGGTGCAGGGTGTGCAGTGTGGGCCCCCCTGGACCCTGGGGGCCCGTGTGAATTGCACACACTGCACCCATTATAAATTCGGCAGTGAATTTAAAGTTTTAAAGGTGAATGTAATGGAGTGCCTATTGTTTTGAACTTAGGGGTTAATTCTGAGTTGATCGGCAATGTGCCAAATTTAGCACATCTTTGATCAGTTACTCTGACATGCAGGGAGACACCCAGCACAGGGCTAGTCCACCCCGCATGTCAGGTCCTACCCCCCCTTTCCCGCACAGGTACAAAAGCATCGCACGGTGGTGATGCTTTTGTACCTGGCGAGTAGCTCCCTACCTGCGCAGCTCCCGCGCTCTGGCAGGGAGCTACCCGCTGCGTTCCGGGTCACAGCGTCTGCATGTGACATCATGCAGCAGCCACCGCGGCCCCCCAGCAGTCCGGACATGCCTCTGTTGTACGGGCAGCGCCCCCGCCAACATCGTTCTAACTCCGTTGTCATGCCCCCTCCCGCCCCTCGACCGCCCCTGCCTGTCAATCAGGCAGAGGCAGAGTACTCCACAAAGTAATTCAGACTGCGATCGCTGCAGCGATGCAGTCTGAATCACCCCCTTAATACTTTCATTTTTGTTGTTGCAGATTCTTTCCATTTCACTTTACATGGTAAATGCTACTTTATTAGTAATTAATAACACTGTTCAGCTATGTACTAAATTATGTAACCATGTGCTATAAAGTTAGCTTTTACTATTGCCACTGTGAGGCCATACCTCTTTGCGTAAACCAAACACATACAGTCAGTGTTGGACTGGGGCATGTAGGGCCCACCAGGGGATGCAGTGGTAGGAAACTATGTTAGGGGTGTGGCCAGTCTGCAGAGGGGGTGTGGCCTGCCACCTCATTGGTTTGACTAATTATTAGAGAGTGTAACATCTGGGCCCCTTCATAATATATACAATAAATTCAGCTGCTGCATGCATGATAATGTACCAGATTAATAACAGCAATGCACTGTAGAAAATACACCATAGTCCAGTATAAGGTAACATATGTATAATTAAAGTGCACAGTCTGGAACCTGATCCATAGAGTAGGAGGTGGGGCCCCAGGCAGTGGGGCCCACCGGTGGTTTCCCCTGTACCCCTGTGGGCCAGTCCAAACCTGCATACAGTATACTACTGTTCACTTCAGGCATATGCTATCCTTGCCATGCTGCATCTTGCACATTCAGCCAGCGCTCCATGATTAGCCAAATGCATTTTTGTTTCAGGACACTTTTGATTTAAATGCATTTACTGTCTGCATTTATTTACGAGCAAGCAATGTAGCTGCATCTACGGTTGACTTGTGGGTAACTGAGTAAGCCCCTAAATATTCATAGAAGCACCAAAAATTGCATATAGATTTGTTTGTTTTGTTTCCCCAAAGCATAATGTCATGGTATACAGTAGGGTTGATACAGCCCGAATAATGTTTTGTATCCTATTTTTATTTGCTTGTAATATTGTACAGGTATCACACAAACATACCAGAATTACCTGGAATGAGTATTTAATTACCTTTTACACTTTAATTAAGATATACGCACATATTTACATGTAGGAACATTAAAATAGCGTATTGTAAAAATGATGTTTCGTTGGTAAACTGTAAGGGGATGTAGTTATATGACCGGCGGTCCTGGATGTAAGAATGTTGTAGTAACGGTAAAACTATCCATGATGATTCAGACCTACGTCAAAGTTTGTAAGGTTCTTCAATGTTTTCAACCTTTTTACTGAACTTCAAGAAAATCATGTTTTGTAATTAATCAGTCACACAGGACAAAAGATTTTAATTAGGAGCTGGTTACAATTACTGTTATCTTCAGTATGCTTCAATAGGACCTCTAGTCATTTTGTCCTCTTCTTGTCTTGTACCCATGGAAACCCAAAGCAATGTAGAATTTCTTCTAGAACTTCTTTCACGTTTAATCCGCTGGCACAGACTCCAGAGAACATTTTCCCATTGTTTGTGGATGAAGTTTTGTTGCAGCTGCAGAGATAAGTATTTATGTATGACAGTTACAACAAAGTAGTCACCATTTAACATTAGCTATTTGTGTTAAAATAGAAACATTGGACTTGCTGTGTGGTATGTAAATGTCAGTATGCTCACCTAAGATATAGGAAAATTCAGACTACAAATACACAATTTCTTTTAGACAAAACCATCAGTCTAAATTGCAGAACGTTACATTGTATCTGTGATGACAGATATGCAATAGATATGCATCAAATGCTTTCAGTATTTAGTAGATTATAAATGGACAGAGTAAAATTTTACGGAGCGTAATAGTTTTTTCCCACTTCTGACAGATTTGAATGCATCTTGAGTTACTACTGTGTGTCATATGCTGGGTAAGGAAACATTATTACTAGTGTAAGTTCCTGACCTGTAAAACAAGTACAGTTTCTAAGCCTGTTTATTACAGAGTTCACTACCCTTAACGAGCTGTGGTTCATCTGTTACCTATGTAAAATGGATGCTCAATAGACATGGGGGGTAAATTTACTATAGGTCAGTTGGATTGAATCCGACAGGTATCGATGTCGGATTGCAGTCTAAAAATAAGATTTTACTTACCGGTAAATCTATTTCTCGTAGTCCGTATTGGATGCTGGGGACTCCGTAAGGACCATGGGGAATAGACGGGCTCCGCAGGAGACATGGGCACTTTAAGAAAGAATTTAGATTCTGGTGTGCTCTGGCTCCTCCCTCTATGTCCCTCCTCCAGACCTCAGTTAGAGAAACTGTGCCCGGAAGAGCTGACAGTACAAGGAAAGGATTTTGGGAATCCAGGGTAAGACTCATACCAGCCACACCAATCACACCGTATAACTTGTGATAACTTTTCCCAGTTAACAGTATGAACAATAACAGAGCATCAGATAAACCCTGATGCAACTATAACATAACCCTTATTTCAGCAATAACTATATACAAGCATTGCAGAAGAAGTCCGCACTTGGGACGGGCGCCCAGCATCCACTACGGACTACGAGAAATAGATTAACCGGTAAGTAAAATCTTATTTTCTCTAACGTCCTAGTGGATGCTGGGGACTCCGTAAGGACCATGGGGATTATACCAAAGCTCCCAAACGGGCGGGAGAGTGCGGATAACTCTACAGCACCGATTGAGCAAACACAAGGTCCACCTCAGCCACGGTATCAAACTTGTAGAACTTTGCAAAAGTGTTTGAACCCGACCAAGTAGCCGCTTGGCAAAGCTGTAATGCCGAGACCCCTCGGGCAGCCGCCCAAGAAGAGCCCACCCTCCTAGTGGAATGGGCCTTAACTGATTTTGGCAGCGGCAATCCAGCCGCAGAATGAGCCTGCTGAATCGTGTTACAGATCCAGCGCACAATAGTTTGCTTTGAAGCAGGCGCCTCAAGCTTGTTGGAAGCATACAGGATAAACAAAGATTCTGTTTTCCTGACCTTAGCCGTTCTGGCTACATAAACCTTCAAAGCCCTGACCACATCCAATGACTCGGAATCCTCCAAGTCAGTAGTAGCCACAGGCACCACAATAGGTTGGTTTATATGAAAGGATGAAACCACTTTTGGCAGAAATTGTGGGCGGGTCCGCAATTCTGCTCTATCCGCATGGAAAACCAGATAAGGGCTTTTATGTGACAAAGCCGCCAATTCTGACACACGCCTAGCCGAAGCCAAGGCTAATAGCATGACCACCTTCCACGTGAGATATTTCAATTCCACCATTTTGAGTGGTTCAAACCAGTGTGATTTCAGGAAACTCAACACCACGTTAAGATCCCAAGGTGCCACTGGAGGCACAAAAGGGGGCTGAATATGCAGCACTCCCTTTACAAACGTCTGAACTTCAGGCAGAGAAGCCAGTTCTTTTTGAAAGAAAATGGATAAGGCCGAAATCTGAACCTTAATGGAACCTAATTTAAGGCCCAAAGTCACTCCCGACTGTAGGAAGTGAAGGAAACGGCCCAGCTGGAATTCCTCCGTAGGGGCATTCCTGGCCTCACACCAAGCCACATATTTTCGCCATATACGGTGATAATGTTGAGCCGTCACATCCTTCCTAGCCTTTATCAGCGTAGCAATAACTTCATCCGGAATGCCTTTTTCTGCTAGGATCCGGCGTTCAACCGCCATGCCGTCAAACGTAAGTCTTGGAACAGACAGGGCCCCTGTTGCAACAAGTCCTGTCTTAGAGGCAGAGGCCACGGGTCCTCTGTGAGCATTTCTTGCAGATCTGGATACCAAGTCCTTCTTGGCCAATTCGGAACAATGAGTATTGTTCTCACTCCTCTTTTTCTTATGATTCGCAGCACCTTGGGTATGAGAGGAAGAGGAGGAAATACATAGACCGACTGGAACACCCACGGTGTCACCAGTGCATCCACAGCTATCGCTTGAAGGTCTCTTGACCTGGCGCAATATCTCTGTAGCTTTTTGTTGAGGCGGGATGCCATCATGTCCACCTGTGGCAGTTCCCACCGACTTGCAATCTGCGTGAAGACTTCTTGATGAAGTCCCCACTCTCCCGGGTGGAGGTCGTGCCTGCTGAGGAAGTCTGCTTCACAGTTGTCCACTCCCGGAATGAACACTGCTGACAGTGCGCTTACGTGATTCTCCGCCCAGCGAAGAATTCTGGTGGCTTCTACCATCGCCACCCTGCTCCTCGTGCCGCCATGGCGGTTTACATGAGCCACTGCGGTGATGTTGTCTGACTGAATCAGAACCGGTTGGTCGTGAGCACTCTGCAGCCACCACAGGAGAGACACCCTGGCCCTGGGGGATAGGGTGATTAACCGATGCATCTGAAGATGTGATCCGGACCACTTGTCCAACAGATCCCATTGAAAGGTCCTCGCATGGAACCTGCCGAAGGGAATGGCCTCGTATGATGCCACCATCTTTCCCAGGACTCGCGTGCAGTGATGCACCAACACGTGTTTTGGTTTTAATAGGTCTCTGATCAGTGTCATGAGCTCCTGAGCCTTCTCCATCGGGAGATAAACCCTCTTCTGGTCTGTGCCCAGAATCATGCCCAGGAAAGGCAGACGAGTCGTAGGAATCAACTGCGACTTTGGAATATTTAGAATCCAGCCGTGTTGTTGTAAAACTTCCAGAGAGCGTGCTACGCTGATCAGCAACTGCTCCCTTGACCTCGCTTTTATGAGGAGATCGTCCAAGTATGGGATAATTGTGACCCCTTGCTTCCGCAGGAGTACCATCATTTCCGCCATTACCTTGGTAAATATTCTCGGTGCCGTGGAGAGACCAAACGGCAACGTCTGGAATTGGTAATGACAATCCTGTACCACAAATCTGAGGTACGCCTGATGAGGTGGATAAATGGGGACATGAAGATATGCATCCTTTATGTCCAGAGACACCATAAAATCCCCCCCTTCCAGGCTTGCGATGACCGCTCTGAGCGATTCCATCTTGAACTTGAACCTTTTCAGGTATATGTTCAGGGATTTTAAATTTAATATGGGTCTGACCGAACCGTCCGGTTTCGGTACCACAAACATGGTCGAATAATAACCCTTCCCTTGTTGAAGGAGGGGAACCTTGACCACCACCTGTTGAAGATACAATTTGTGAATTGCAGCTAACACTATTTCCCTCTCTAAAGGGGAAGCTGGCAGTGCCGATTTGAGGTAACGGTGAGGGGGCATCTCTTTGAATTCCAGCTTGTATCCCTGAGACACAATCTCTATTGCCCAGGGATCCAACTGGGAGTGCACCCACTTGTGGCTGAAATTTCGGAGACGCGCCCCCACCGGGCCTAGCTCCGCCTGTGGAGTCCCAGCGTCATGCGGTGGATTTAGTGGAATCCGGGGAGGACTTCTGTTCCTGGGAACTAGCTGCGTTGTGCAGCTTCCTTCCTCTGCCCCTGCCTCTGGCAAGAAAGGATGCACCTCGGACTTTCTTGCCTTTTTGTGATCGAAAGGACTGCATTTGGTAATACGGTGCTTTCTTAGGTTGTGAGGAAACATATGGCAAAAAATTTGACTTTCCAGCAGTAGCTGTGGAGACCAGGTCCGAGAGACCCTCCCCAAACAATTCCTCACCCTTGTAAGGTAAAACCTCCATGTACCTTTTTGAGTCGGCATCACCTGTCCATTGCCGAGTCCACAGGACCCTTCTGGCAGAAATGGACGTAGCATTTATCCTAGAGCCCAGTAGACTAATGTCTCTTTGAGCATCTTTCATATATAGGACAGCGTCTTTTATATGCCCCAGGGTCATTAATATAATATCCTTGTCTAAGGTATCAAGTTCCTCAGATAAGGTATCCGTCCATGCAGCTACAGCACTACACACCCAGGCCTACGCAATTGCTGGCCTTAGTAAGGTACCTGAATGTGTATAAATGGACTTCAGGGTACCCTCTTGCTTTCTATCCGCAGCATCTTTTAGGGTGGCCGTATCCTGTGACGGCAGGCTTTGATAAGCGTGTTAAAGCTTTGTCCACCCTAGGGGAGGATTCCCAGCGTAACCTGTCCGTTGGCGGGAAAGGATACGCCATAAGCATCCGTTTAGAAATCTGCAGTTTTTTATCTGGAGATTCCCAAGCCTTTTCACATAACTCATTTAGCTCGTGTGAAGGGGGAAAGGTCACCACCTGCCTTTTTTCCCCATACATATGAACCCTCTTGTCAAGGACTGGGGTTTCCTCAGTAATGTGCAACACATCCTTAATTGCTATAATCATATAACGGATGGATTTAGCCAATTTAGGCTGTAACTTTGCATCATCGTAATCGACACTGGAGTTAGAATCCATGTCGGTATCAGTGTCAACAATTTGGGATAGTGGGCGCTTCTGAGACCCTGATGGCCTCTGCGACATAGGATCAGGCACGGGTTGAGACCCTGACTGTCCTAAGGCTTCAGCTTTATCTAACCTTTTATGCAAGGAATTAACATTATCATTTAAAACCTTCCACATATCCATCTAATCAGGTGTCGGCGCCGTCGGCGGAGACACCACATTCATTTGCTCCCGCACTGTTTTCACATAGCCTTCCTCGTCAAACATGTGGACACAAGCGTACCGACACACCACACGCACAGGGGATGTTCTTTTTGAAGACAGTTCCCCCACAAGGCCCTTTGGAGAGACAGAGAGAGAGTATGCCAGCACACCCCCCAGCGCTATATAACCCAGTAATCACTTAGTAACTTAGTGTTAACCCAGTAGCCGCTGTAATAAAGATTTTTGCACCTAATTATGTGCCCCCCCTTTCTTTTTTACCCTCTTCTATCGTGTATCTGCAGGGGAGAGCCCGGAGAGCTTCCTCTCAGCGGAGCTGTGGAGAAAAAATGGCGCTG
This sequence comes from Pseudophryne corroboree, assembly GCF_028390025.1. Lineage (NCBI taxonomy): Eukaryota > Metazoa > Chordata > Amphibia > Anura > Myobatrachidae > Pseudophryne > Pseudophryne corroboree. The sequence continues at coordinate 583,826,007 of NC_086447.1, forward strand.
GTGAGTGCTGAGGAAGAAGCCCCGCCCCCTCAGCGGCGGGCTTCTGTCCCGCGTTTATGTACAATATTATGGTGGGGGCTCGTACATATATACAGTGCCCAACTGTATATATGTCAAACTTTTGCCAAGAGGTCCTAATTGCTGCTGCCCAGGGCGCCCCCCCCCCCCCCCCTGCGCCCTGCACCCTTACAGTGACCGGAGTATGTGGGTGTAGTGTGGGAGCAATGGCTGCAGTGCTGTGCGCTACCTCAGTGAAGACTGGAGTCTTCTGCCGCCGATTTCGAAGTCTTCTTGCTTCTTTTACCCGGCTTCTGTCTTCCGGCTCTGCGAGGGGGACGGCGGCGTGGCTCCGGGATCGGACGACGAGGGTGAGATCCTGTGTACGATCCCTCTCTAGCTAATGGTGTCCAGTAGCCTAAGAAGCAGGACCTATCTGCAGAGAGTAGGGCTGCTTCTCTCCCCTCTGTCCCACGATGCAGGGAGTCTGTTGCCAGCAGAGCTCCCTGAAAATAAAAAAACCTAACAAAATACTTTCTTACAGCAAGCTCAGGAGAGGTCACTGAACAGCACCCAGCTCGTCCGGGCACAGATTCAAACTGAGGTCTGGAGGAGGGACATAGAGGGAGGAGCCAGAGCACACCAGAATCTAAATTCTTTCTTAAAGTGCCCATGTCTCCTGCGGAGCCCGTCTCTTCCCCATGGTCCTTACGGAGTCCCCAGCATCCACTAGGACGTTAGAGAAAAATCATTATTTACTAAGTATCAGTTTTGACTGTCATTTAAAATCCAGCGTCAGTACCCGATGGTCCCTCCCCCGCCCCACACTTATTTTATAGAAGATCCCGCCGTAAATCTGCTGCGGAGTGGAAGCCCCATCACTCGCAAATTAGAGTTCATTTGGGCACACTCCAAATTGGTCAGGGCAATCAACGAGTCACTATTCATTCCTATGGAGGGTGTCCCCGAGAGACCTAATTCTCTACAGGAGCCATAACACCCACTTTTTAGTTTTGCCAAGAGTCTGGATGTTACATGTACCAAAGAGAACATGACTCCTTTGTATTGTAAGTAATAATTTGGTGAACGAGTGAGGTGTGAGGTTTTTTCATTTATTAATATAATACATTCTGTGTCCATGTCCTGTCATTTGTTTAATATTTATTTTCTTCAGGCGTGCTGGCACTTGTGGTTTGACTAGTGGCATCATGCTGGGGCAGGCTTGCTGGGACCTGTAGGCCACCTGTAAACTCTTTCATATAACTATTACCTACTGGTGGAACTCTCCATTATAAATGAATCCTATAACTTAATCACCTCACAACACCTTTACACTTGCAAAGGAATTCTACTTAATTTCTCTACTATGCACCTGGGGGGTCATTCCGAGTTGTTCGCTCGCAAGCTGCTTTTAGCAGCTTTGCACACGCTAAGCCGCCGCCTACTGGGAGTGAATCTTAGCTTGTCAAAATTGCGAACGAAAGATTAGCAAAATTGCGAATAGACACTTCTTAGCAGTTTCTGAGTAGCTCCACACTTACTCGGCAACTGCGATCAGTTCAGTCAGTTTCGTTCCTGGTTTGACGTCACAAACACACCCAGCGTTCGCCCAGACACTCCTCCGTTTCTCCAGCCACTCCCGTATTTTTCCCAGAAACGGTAGCGTTTTTTCACACACTCCCATAAAACGTCCAGTTTCCGCCCAGAAACACCCACTTCCTGTCAATCACATTACGATCACCAGAACAAAGAAAAAACCTCGTAATGCCGTGAGTAAAATACCTAACTGCATAGCAAATTTACTTGGCGCAGTCGCACTGCGGACATTGCGCATGCGCATTAGCGACTAATCGCTCCGTTGTGAGAAAAAAATAACGAGCGAACAACTCGGAATGAGGGCCATGATCTCTTAGCCCCTGATGACTCTTTGCCACCATCAACTGTTCTGTTCACTTGTGCCTTTCCTTCCTCACACCTTATGAGTTTTTCACCTACTGACAAAATCAACAGCCACTTCATGGATATTTCCTCTTGCCAGATCAAATACACTGTACATAGGGGGTAATTCCAAGTTGATCGCAGCAGGAAATATTTTAGCAGTTGGGCAAAACCATGTGCACTGCAGGGAGGCAGATATAACATGTGCAGAGAGAGTTAGATTTGGGTGTGGTGAGTTCAATCTGCAATCGAAATTGCAGTGTAAAAATAAAGCAGCCAGTATTTACCCTGCACAGAAACAAAATAACCCACCCAATTTTAACTCTCTCTACACATGTTATATCAGCCCCCCCTGCAGTGCACATGGTTTTGCACAACTGCTAAAAAATTTCCTGCTGCGATCAACTTGGAATTACCCCCACAGTTTCCACACTAACCAATGTACCCACTTTTCCTTCTCTCCAATAAGTGAGGCCAAAGTCTCTGCACTCATCTCATATTGTATATAGCATGCTCTCTTGAGCCTATTCTCTGCAATGTCACCACTTCCACTACCCAATGCATGCCTGCATCTAATTCGATGTTCACTGATACAATCTCCTTCTTTAAACAAGTACTTACCTAACCAATACTAAAAAACCTTTTTCAACACAGCTTCAGTGTGCTGCTACTACTACTGGAATTGGACTTCCTCCCCAACATTCCACTTATACTACCATTACAAAAGTGCTGAGTGTTCTACTTGCAACTACAGTAATGGTCAATTCTCCATACTAATTCTGTTGGACATTTCTGGTGCTTGCGCAAATGTTGATTACCTGTGTAGCTATGAAAAAGGGGGCACCCAATTGCACTAGGATAAAGTTACAGCTGCACCTCTAGATGACTCTCCCATTAGAAACTCGATTCACTGGACTCTGTGAGGGACACTTCTATCCTATTGTGTGTCATCTCCGCTACACTTTTTTGAAGGCCATATATTGCCTGCTAAAAGTTCAGTGTTGCACATTGTTCTTATCCCATTGGTCCAACTTATATTGTTGGCCTCTTTTAACCTCTTAAGGATGTTTTACCCATTGGAGAAATTATATCTGTGACTACTCTACTAACTATATATGCTAAATTCAATCTGATTAACCCAAGCTGGCACAACCAGTGGTGTATTCATTTTATCAAGTTACATTTACCAAGCTTGCTTTGGGCACTCGATCTAACACCCCTGAGGAAGTCCTCCAGGACGAAACACGTTGGGTTTATGTTATTTTCAACATTTGTACCGCATTTTGAACAAACATCTACAAAGAAATATGTTGTATGGAACACAAACTGAACAAATGCAAAGTTGTTTATTTCTGTTAAATTTTGCAGATATTACAGATATACCATTGTGTATTTAACAATGTTAATGTGAATACATTTTATTGAAAGTAAAGTATTTTGACCATTGTATCCACTGTGAAAGTAATTGATTCTAATTGTATCTATTGTATCTATTGTGAAGGTGGTTGATTCTAATTTGGGACATCAGACTTATGTAGCTGTACCTGATTCACACCATGGGTATATGTGATGCAGTTCTTTCTAGGTTTACTTAACACCTAACCAATTATTCCTTTAGCATCCCACCATATGCTTCCTACTTTTTTCACTGAACTCTTTTCCTCTTGGTGAACTAATGCTTTTATAACTCCAATAACACCTCTATTCCTATCACACCGAAATGTAACTATCCGCCCCTGACCTCTTCATTTCTTATCTAACTTGTGTTTCTCCGCTATCACAACATGGATGTCCCAACACTACCTAAAAATCATCATGTCCAAAAGAGAACCTATAATTTTCTTTCTTGATACTCCAAAGCTTCAACACACCAGTAGCTCTTGTGTTAATTAAGCAAATAACATTGCATTATGGTCAGAGAATAAACATTTGGCCCACCTTTTGACCCACCTTAGTTGCCTAAAATTGTACCTAGAATGGCTGAAAGAGGAGACCTCAGTGATTGCTGGAGCACGTTTGGTGAGATCTTCACTGACCAAGACCATGAGCAACAGCAGTCAGAATGGAAGTCAGAAACAAAACAATTGACAGCAGATTTAATCCAAGATATTTTTTCTTGGGTTACAGTTAATGAAGTGCTTATCATATCTGGCAATTGATGTTTGTGAGTTCTGTGGAGCAAAGAGCACAGACAGTGTACTAATGAGCTGCGGAAGAAGGTAATAGGTTTAAATAATCATTCACAATGTTCTTCACAAATGAACAAGTAAATGTGTCATGCCGACCTATTAGAAAGCCATTGAAAGCCATAGTTCTGGCTGCTTGTTTCCAACTGTGAAAGGTTTTGAAGATATTAGAGTGTAGCACGTTTGATTTAGGTGTAGTCTATTCCCTTATAAACCATTGCCAATACTAATCACTAATTAGGGGTTCTGTGTGATCCATTTGACTCCTTGTTTTAGCATTTCTATTCTGGATGTATGTCTTCCATGGTGACAGTCTCAGAATATGTGTGGTTAACTAATGGCTCATAAGCATGATACGGATTTTGTCCTTATGTTATGGCCTTCACAATCGCCAGATCAGAAACCAAGCATGCATTTATGAGAGATCCTGAAATGATGCCTAAAGTTGTGTACACACTATACAGTGTATCAAACAATGCAATGTTCATTACAATTTCAATAAATCCTAGAACACAATATATGGGGCTATTCAGAGATGCTCGCGTTGTTCCAAAAATCGCAAACAGGCGATTTTCGGAACACTGTGCATGCACTGCGGCCGCAATGCACAGGCACGGATTTTCACTATGTGATCACTACCCGGAAGGATGCGATCACATGGTAATTGTCAAGCAACGGGCGTCCCATGGCGGCAACGCAGCGTTGGAGGAGAGTGGACCAGGAAACGCATGCGTGTCATGGTAGTTTTCGGGGGCCAGCTAATGACATCACCTGCATTTCCTGGGATCAGAAACATAGCGGCGGTGCGCGTGCCTAAGCAGCCATGCTACATAGGCAGAGGTCAACCTCTATTTGAAGTTTTTGCTAAAATAGCAAAATCTGCTACTAATTCTGAATAATCCCCATAGAGAGCATACACCATGCAATCTTCTGAACGACGGCACAATATATCATGTCGGAGGATCGTATCCAATTAATCTTTGCTCCTGTAAACTATGTGTGCCTGTGCGTACACTCTGCACAATGGGGGTAATTCCAAGTTGATCGCAGCAGGATTTTTTTTTAGCAGTTGGGCAAAACCATGTGCACTGCAGGGGAGGCAGAGAGAGTTAGATTTGGGTGGGTTATTTTGTTTCTGTGCAGGGTAAATACTGGCTGCTTTATTTTTACACTGCAATTTAGATTGCAGATTGAACTCACCACACCCAAATCTAACTCTCTCTGCAAATGTTATATCTGCCTCCCTGCAGTGCACATGGTTTTGCCCAACTGCTAAAAAAATTCCTGCTGAGATCAACTTGGAATTACCCCCAATGTGCACCACATTGTACATCTCATCATTCCATCTTACATGTAGCACATCAGATGTGAAACTGCAAAGAGTGGCAGGTAAAAACAACAGATTGGGTGTACACACTATAAGATTATCGTTCCGATCTGCCTCGGGACAATATATTGGATGATACACCTAATATAGTGTGTACCCAGCTTTAGCCAACATTAGTGACTTTATTAATAGAGAATGGTGCTATATTCTTCTTGCACTATTGTAGACATATACAGACTCAATGCTATGACACATACTGGCTACTGTATGTGTGGTGGTCTAATGCATTATTAAGTCACTTTATATTAATCTTTCCTTTGTTTTATCCTCTGCCTGTTTATATAAAGCTAAACCTTAATAAAATAGCAAACTTGTATTCATACCAAATTATACCTGTAAAATACCATATAGGAATATATTCTAAAACCATTATTGCAGTGTGTTTGCCAAACAGAATTTTGGATCCATTCAATTAATGTAAATATGGCGTTACCTTTTATAAGATTGTTCTTTCATAGAATTGTTGTTACTTTTATTATCTCAAGCTGTGACCACAGTATAAATCCTTAGTTTGTTTAATAATGCATAAACATATCATAAACAAGCATCCAGCATTGACTCACAGCTCTCCTCTGTTTACTCCAGCAAACAGTTTCTGATCCTTGTAACTGCAAATAACCCCTCTCAAGGGCATACCTACACAAGCCATACTCATGCTATCTACCATTAAATCACTATTACAAGTGTGATCTTTTATTGTTGGGATGCAAACTAGGTCACCTGTTTATGGAGGAAATCCCTGGCAACGTCACGGGGTTTCCATAGCAACCCTAATTTGGAAATTACACTTCCACATAGAGAACACAGTTCTTACATTGTTACTGATTAGATTCTCAGGAGTCAAATTAATATGCTAATGGGAACATTATTGTAGCCTTCTTGGGAACATAATCCTGTGCTCTGTTATCTAAGGCACAGAACAACACAATATAAGTCCAACATGGTTCACTGGAGATAAGTCACAAGAACAGTATGGAAGTTGCATGGAAAATAGAAACTGGATAGAGTAGTCCATATAATGTCAGATCAGATACTAAAACAGAAAGGGGTCTAAACAAGTGGATTATAAAACATGACACTTGACCAAAGCAGAAGCCACAGCCAAGAGCAGGATAACAGGTAGAGTAAGCCCAAAGCACACAAAGATCTGGGCAGTTAAGTATAGCCCACATCTTATGATAGGGATTTACCACAGTGAATCAGCAAGTTCCTAGAGAAAGTTTAGAGTGTGGAATTCTATCATCACTTCATTATATGGGTTTTACTTCTTGTTGACTTTTAAGTTGGGTATGCTGAAACTGAGCCAGCAGCCACAGCCAGAATGCCAACATCATAGTGAGAGCACCTTCTAGTATTTTTTTACACTACTAATTTTGTGGATAACTACATTTATACTTTGCTCTACTAATGAAACACTGCATTATTAAATCACTTGTGTTTCTTTTTTCTTTACTCTCAATATTATGTGTTAAACACAATGGAGTGTGATGCTCAAAAATAGGATTTTAAATACTTACCGGTAAATCCTTTTCTCATACTCCATAAGGGATATTGGGGACAGATTAGTACGATGGGGTATAGATGGGTCCAAAGGAGCCAGTGCACTTTAAATTTCTTCAACTGGTTCCTCCCCTCTATGCCTCCTCCTAAAGCTCAGTTATAGGTAAACAGTGCCCGAAGGAGAATGACATACTTGAGAGAAGGAACATAACAACAAAAAGTGTGGTGAGAATTTCACACCAGCACACCAATATATAACTTAGCCAGCAACATCAGGCAACATTAACAGCAACAGCTGAACAGTAACACATATAGAGAACCTGTAGAAAGTCACCGCACAGAGGCGGGTGCCCAATATCCCTTATGGACTACGAGAAAAGGATTTACCGGTAGGTATTTAAAGTCCTATTTTATCTAGCATCCATAAGGGATATTAGGGACAGATTAGTACGATGGGGATGTCCCAAAGCTTCCAGAACGGGCGGGAACGTGCGGAGACATCTGCAGCACCGCCTGCCCAAACTGGGTATCCTCATTGGTCAGGAAATCAAACTTGTAGAACTTCACAAAGGTGTTCTTCACCGACCAGGTAGCAGCTCAGCATAGTTGCAGGGCTGAGACTTCACGTGCAGCCGCCCAGGAAGAGCCCACCGATCTTGTAGAGTGGGCCTTCAGAGACTGTGGAGCCGGTAAGGCTGCCGACACATAGGCCTGTTGGATAGTAAGCCTAATCCAACGAGCAATAGACTGCTTAGAAGCTGGGCATCCCTTTTTCTGCACATCACAGAGCATGAACAAGGAATCCGTCTTTCTGATCCGAGCCGTCCTTTTGATATAAATTTTCAAGGTTCGCACAGCAGCCAATGTCTCCGGAGGAACAGAAGTGTTAGAACTGGACGGAATCACGATAGGTTGATTCAAGTGAAACGCGGAGACCACCTTCGGCAGGAACTTCTGTCTAGTCCTGAGCTCCGTTCTGTTCTCGTAAAAGACCAAGTACGGACTTTTGCACGACAAGGCCTCCAATTTTGAGACACGCCTAGCAGAAGCCAGGGCCAGTAACATCACCGTATTCCTTGTGAGGTACTTATCTTCTACTGTTGTCAGAGGTTCAAACCAGGAGGACTGAAGAAAATGTAACACTACATCCAGATCTCAAGGTGCCGTAGGCGGCATGAATGGAGGTTGTATGTGAAGCACCCCTTGCAAGAAGGTCTGAACTTCTGACAAGAGAGCCAACTTCTTCTGAACCTTAATGGATCCCAGATGCAAGCATTTATCCACTCCAGCCTGCAGGAATCGTAGGAACTTTCCCAAGTTGAATTCTGCAGAGGGATATGTGCGTTTCTCGCACCAAGAGACATATCTCCGCCAGATATAATGATAGTGTTTTGACGTCACAGGTTTTGTGGCTTGTACCATAGTGGCAATAACCTTTTTGGAAAACCCTTTGTAAGCTAGGATGTTCCGCTCAACATCCATGCCGTCAAACGAAGTCGCCGTAAGTCCGGGTAGACGAACGGTCCTTGTTGAAGAAGATTTCTTCTTAGCTGTAGAGGCCAAGGGTCCTCTACGGACATGTCCAGAAGAGCCATGTACCATGTTCTTCGGGGCCAACCCGGGGCAATCAAGATTGTTTCCACTCTTTGATGTCTGATCCGCTTGAGCTCCCTTGCATTCAGCGGAATCGGGGGAAACAGGTAGACCAGCGAAGCTTCTTGTTGAGACAAGAGGCCATCAAGTCAATCTTTGGGCATCCCCGCCTGTCGATGATTTGTTGAAACACCTGAGGGTATAGTTCCCACTCTCCCGGATGGAGGTTGTAGCGACTTAGGAAGTCCGCTTCCCAGTTGTCCACCCCCGGAATGAAGAGCGCAGACTGTGCTCTTGCATTTCTTTATGTCCAGAGGAGTATTCTTGACACTTCTCGCATGCAGGCCCTGCTTTTTGTCCCTCCATGTCGATTGTTGTACGCCACCGCCGTGGCATTGTCCGACTGTACCTGGATCGCCTGATCCCAGAGTAGGGGGGATTCCTGAATCAGAGCATTGTAGATAGCCCAAAGTTCCAGAATGTTGATTGGAAGTAGGGCCTCTTGGGCAGACCACCTTCCCTGGAACTGCGCCCCCTGGGTGACAGCTCCCCATCCTCTCAGACTCGCCTCCGTCGTGAGGAGGATCCAGTCCTGAATCCCAAAGCGTCGACCTTCCAGCAGGTTGGAAGACTGTAGCCACCACAGGAGAGAGATCCTGTCCTGGGGTGACAGCCGAATCATCCGGTGCATCTGAAGATGGGAACCGGACCACTTGTTCAGGATGTCCAATTGGAACGGTCTGGTATGAAACCTTCTGAATTGAAGTGCCTCGTACGAGGTCACCATCTTTCCCAACAATTTTATGCAAAGATGAATGGAGACTTGAGCAGGTCGGAGCACCATGCGAACCATTTCTTGAAGTGTTCTTACTTTTTCCTCTGGGAGGAACACTTTCTGAGCTACAGTATCCAGTAGCATCCCCAGAAACAGGAGCCGTTAAGACGGTTCCAGGTGGGACTTCTGCAGATTGAGGACCCCCCCGTGGTGTGACAGAAGTTGGATAGTGCGATCTATATGGAGCAATAGAAGCTCCCTGGAGCTCGCTTTTATCAGGAGATCGTCCAGGTATTGAATTATATTAACCCCTGTACCCTGAGTGGAAACATCTTTTCCGCCATCACCTTCGTGAACACCCTCGAAGCTGTAGACAGGCCGAAGGGCAATGCCTGATACTGGTAGTGATCGTTCAGCAGGGCAAACCTCAGATAGGCCTAATGAGGAGGCCAGATTGGGATATGTAGGTAAGCATCCTTGATATCCAGGGACACTAGGAATTCCTGTTGTTCCAGGCCTGCGATCACCGCTCTCAAAGATTCCACGTTGAATTTGAAAACCTTCAGGTAAGGATTCAAGGACTTCAGATTTAGAATGGGTCTCACAGACCCGTCTGGTTTTGGTACTACAAACAGACTGGAGTAGTAACCTTGTCCTTGTTGTAGAAGGGGTACTGGAACAATAACCTGGGACTGGACCAACTTGTTTATGGCCAGCAGTAGCTTACCACGCATATTTTCTAAAGCTGGTAAGCTGGAATTGAAAAATCGATGGGGAGGAGTACCATCGACCTCCAGCTTGTAACCCTGAGAGATAAGGTCCCTTACCCAAGCATGTTGGCAGGATCCATCCCAGATGTGGCTGTAGTGATGTAACCGAGCTCCCACCACGAGATCCCCTCAGGGTGGGTGGGCACCGTCATGCTGAAGTCTTTGCGGAAGCAGAACTGGTGTTCTGGTCCTGAAATCCGGCAACGGCTGGCTTCTTAGGTTTACCTCTGGAGCCTCTAGCTGAGTTGGAGGCCCCTCTGGACCTAGATCGAAATCTGGAGGGCCGAAATGACTAAGTAGACGGTCCCGGGTAGGTACGTCTAGCTATTAGGCGGAGCCCCCGAAGGGAGAAACGTGGATTTTCCGGCAGTACCTTTGGAAATCCATGTGTCCAATTCACCTCCAAAGAGCCATTCACCTGTGAAGGGAAGAGATTCTACATTACGTTTGGAGTTAGCATCAGCAATCCACTGACGCAACTATATGGCTCTGCGCGCAGACACAGCCATAGCCGTGGTTCTAGCATTAATATTGCAAATCTCGTGAGTCACAGAGGACTCTTGCCGTGTCCTCAATGTGATTCAGGAAAGTAACAGTATTAATTAAGGTCATATCACCTGAAAGACCTTCCTTAATTTGATTAGCCCAGGAATGAATTGCATGTGTCATCCAGCAACCTGCAATGACCGGCCTTTGAGCAACACCTGCAGCAATGTAAATAGACTTCAGAGTGGTCTCAATTTTCCTATCTGCCGGGTCCTTTACCGTAAAGGAGCCCGAAGCAGGGAGAACCGCCTTTTTAGAAAGGCGAGAGACTGAGACGTCGACTGCTGGAGACTCTTACCAGCATTTCCTGCCTTCAGGGGCAAAGGGGAATGTATGCAAAAACCGTTTTGACACCTGATATTTCTTATCTGGATTTTTCCAGGATATTTTAAATAAGTCATCTAATTCCTTGGAATCAGGAAATGTGACTGTCAGTTTGTCTTGTGGGAGGAAAAATGACTGCTGAGTAGTAGTATCCGCCAGGGCGTGCTTTAACACAACCCTAATAGCCAATATGAGGGATTCAATACCCTGGGTAGGGGTGGAGTCCCCACTTATGGGGTCCACATCATCCCCATCATCCTGTATATCATTATCAGTATCTGATAGGAGTGCAGGTAGAGCACGTTTTTGTGCCCCTGTAGCAGATCGGGGATAATGTTGAGCAGTTAGACTTGCCACTGCTTGTTAAAGTTCCTGAGTCTTATTTGCATTTGCAGTGAGCTGAGATGACATATCAGACATCATACTTTTGATAGCCCCCAACCAAGAAGGCTCTGGACTCTCCCCCACATTGTTATCAGCATTCTGAGATGGCTGACTACACTGCTCACATGATATGGAGCTAGATGAACTAGGAGAGAATCTAGCATTATACACACTGCATAACTTCTGTTTTACCATATTGAAGCAGAAAACAGTAAGAATACACACAAAAAAACTTTTTATATACAGTATATACAAGCCTGCCCTATTGCATATGTGATGTCAAAGTCAGAAAAATATCTCTATGCACACTGCCATATTTGCACCTCACACAGGTCCGTGCTGCGCATGCGTACGCTCTCCCGTACGTGCGCATACTCACAGTCGCGGGCACCCGCAGGCACATGGTATGCGTATTTACGGTAGAGTTTATGCGATCGTAGCGTGCGACTCAATCATTACATATTTTCACTAATAATGTATTTTGTAGATCATGGTCCCTTTGATAGATTCTGAAAGTTTGGTTAATATAGAATGTTCATGAACAGAGAAATCCCTCTTTGTTTGATACGAAGGGTCAGACAGGAGTAATACAGTGGTGTTTAGTATCCATCGGAAGAATATTTAATTAGAAATATTCCGGTGTTGGTTTGAAGCAGATCAATCGCTCGTGCGAATAGTTATGGACATAAGAAGTTTATGAACATTTACTTTATTTGCACTTTATTACCCATGCGGCGGGAAACCCAGTTTCCCTCCCACCTGAGCAGTTGGAAATAGTCACAGCCCACCTGTATGAATCAACCTATGACCTTTTGTTATAATGCGAAGCCGAATTCCTATGTCCAATGAACAATGAGATTGTAGGGACCATTGAATTGTATTGTGTGTGGGGCATAAATAGGCAGGCCGACCGTATCCAGTTCACTCTCTTCAACGGTTCTCATTGCTGATAATCGGGAGCTGGATATCGAGGCGCATGCGATCGTTTCCCCTTGTGCGTAAGTTTTCTCCGTAATCATATTGTCTTACTGTGAGCCATCTCTCTCTCTCTCTACTCTTTCTCTCGTATTTTCCCTTTGTTGTATTGTATTGTATTTCCTGTGTAGTTATCTGGTTAGTTGGTTTATGTTATATTGTAGTGTATCATTTGTACTGTGATTCCTTTTGCAAGTATAATAGTTATAATACATATAATAGGTTTTGGACCCTAAGCCCAGGTATCTGTGCATTCTTTATAGGGTTAAGTATTCTCTGAGCGTCGGTGACGCTCAAGCAGCTTTGTAGTTAATCAGGTTACACCAGGTTGCACTTACACTCTGTCTCTACACTAAGGTATACTGTGTATCTCATTGTTAAAGGTATAGATATAAAGGTTTTAACGTTGTAAGCGTCTGCACCGCTGGTGATCTCCTCGTGGTCCCGAGCGTACGCTACGCTATAGCGAATCATTACGTTAGTCGGCAGCCAATAGCGTGCCTGCCTGTGATCACTGGGCCGTAAGCGAACGTGACGCTTGAGCGTCTCGACTACGGTTGAGCGATCGCTACACAACTTGCGTACCCTTACGGTACTTCTTACGTAGATAGCGTACAGTGTTCTTAGACCTCTTAAGGTGTTTTATATACGATAAATATTTAGCTTTATCAATTGGCGGCTCGCCCGTCCTTCACATATCTGCACTAGGTAGATCAGCAGACATTATCCCTCAGCAAAGGGCGGGAGGTTGTATCCCTCGTAGTGCTGACAGGATAAGCGTCTGCTTCGCTTAGGTAAAGAGTGCTGAAGGAATCCGGGAACCGGAGGTAAGAACAAAACGCTAGTGTCTTTTAAAACTGTTTATTTTTCTGTCTTGCGTACACACGCACGCACACATATATATATCTGCATTTCTTTTTCTTTTTCATTTTCGTATATCACTCTCCTGTCTGCCAGTTTTATAGTCGATAGAAGTGCTAAAAGAGATTTGCCGTTATTTCATAGTTTAAGAGTAAAGGTAATATAGTTAAAAGATAGACAAAACACACAGTTTTGCCTGGGAGATAAGGCGAAGTCAGTGTGTTGTGTGGTAGATGATCAAGGATCATCTACATTGATAAAAGTATAAATTGTGTTACGGTGGATCTTTGCTTTGCGTATACGTGTCTCTAACAAAGACTTGCGTACGCAATCCAAAGGCCGACGCACGCAGCGTACGTTACGCAACGGAGCGTCCGGTTACGCCCACGTAGCTCAAGTCACGATAAGTTGATTTTTAACGCAAAGCGATAAATAACGCAAAGCGATAAATAACGCGAGGCGAGAAATAACGCAAGTCTATTTTTGGGTGTCCGAAATTTAATTAACAGATCCTGCTCCTAATTGGTAACACACCTGATCTAAAGAAAAATTTCTGCTCAGAAATAGAAATAGAAACAAAAGTGTACATGTGATGAGTGAGTGTTTTTACAATTTTTAAAGGTTGAACCACAAGAAAAGTCGAGTACTCGTGAGGTACATGCGTGTAAGTGACGTGCACGGTGGCTAGGGAGGCATCTCTGGTTAAATATACAATTTTGAGCATTAGAGTATAGCAGACCAGGAGGTCATACTGTAACAAGACCAGGAGGTCATAACAGACCAGGAGGTCCAGGTACAGCCGACAAGGAAGTCCGCTATACAGTTCACAGGCACAACACCGAAAAGGGTTGGTGCAACACCCATATAGGCCATATAAGCTCTGGCTGAAGGAATTCGCAGTCGTAAGTTTCGATTCCATTGGTCTTTCCGTACATAAGCTTAGTTGTTTGTGTACTGAACGACTGGACCGCACGTAATTGTGTACATTAGTTAGTAATCTGACCTAATACCATTAGAGTAAAGGGGTCACAAACGCTATTTGTACACTCTAACGTGATTTGTGTAATTTTTTTATTTTAAGGGAAGTTTGCTGCTCACTCAGGAACTATCCAGCAACCAATAGTTACTGGAAAGAGTAAGTGTTCTTCGGATAACCCTCGCAGGTTCCAGTAAATAGAGGTTCAGGTCGCAGGGGCCCTAGGTCGAGTACGCCAGCACCATATCGGTGTGATCAGGTCGTATTGGTCGGCGTGGGCGAGTGAGTGGGGTACTCGGTAAACCGCCACCGTCAGCCTATTGTGGACATTTGGTTTTGCGTAAGGGTTGGCTAAATAAAGCAACACTTTCGAACTATGGGGGCCACTTGTTCAGGTAGGGGGCGATCAACCTCGGTTCGGGTTGATTCAGTGGTCCGACCAATTGGGTCGGCCAGGTATATAATGTGTGAGAAATATGGAAGTCACACAGAAACTTTATGTGATGAATGGGAGAGAATGACTGTACATGACGGGGAGAAATTCCCAAGAGTAGGTAGCTTCAGCTCAGAAGTGTTACAAAATTTAAGGAGGAGGATATGTCTCATAAAATCAACAAAGAGACGAATCCAGCATTATGATTATTTACAGTTGTGGCAACAGGAAGGTGAGATACAGAGAGGTTTGGCTCAGGCGGCGGGATCTGGCTCTAACAGAAAACTGATTGCCACGGCCCCACCGCCACCATATATATCAGGAGAGAAGTTGATTGCGGAGAAAGACGCACTAAGGTGTAACACAAAATCACTTAGTAACTGTGTAAATGTTAATGATAATGTTAACCCATTAACCCATGCAAGTATTAACCCGTGCAAGTTGTACCCTGTTTTGAACTTTCCTCAGGAGTGTGATCAAGAGGACGAATCGGCAACGATTTCAGCGCTCTCTCTAGCAGCCACCATAGCAGAGACCACAGTAGGCACAGCTCCACCCACGAGATTAGTAAAGGCCCCTAGCGGAGGGATAGGTGAGGTCGTATCAACTGGTAAGTACGGCACCATGCATTATGCTGAGACTATTTCACCACAGCCTGTAGAATCTACACAGAATGAGGTTGTTAGAATTACACCTGTTAGAGTAATAGCAGTGCCAAATGGGAAAACAGACACATCAGGAGCCACTCCCATTAGGAACATTGCCATGTACACTCCATTTTCCCGAATGGAATTAAGGACCATAGTGTCTGAATTTCCTGACCCTAGAAAAGACTTAGTTGCCAGTCAAAAATACATCAGAGACTTAGGTAACACTGCAGAGCCCAACAATAAAGACTGGCAGATATTGCTGAGAGCATGTTTACCCTCAAATGTCGACGCAACTCAATTTTTAGCTGATTGCGGACTAGATCATGATGTACCTCTTACAGATGTGTACAACCAAGATAATGTGAAAAGAATAAACTTGCAGCTAAAAGAGTATTTCCCAGCAGTAGCTAAATGGAATAAGATATTCTCCATTAAACAGAAGGAGTCAGAGACAGCTGCAGAGTATTTTCACAGAGCATTATTAGAAATGGCAAAATACACAGGCATAGAGGACATTAAAACAGACACAAACCATCGGGAAGTAGCAGTATCGGTACTGATGGATGGTTTAAAAGAGTCATTGAAGACTAGGGTACAGACCACACAACCATGTTGGCGAGGTCTGTCTGTGGCTACTTTGAGAGAGGCTGCTATTGATCACGATAGAAACATCACCAGACACAGGGAACAACAAGGTGATAAATTAATGTCAGTAAGTATACAGGCTCTGACCACAAGGCAGCCTTTGTTTGTATCACCAAATCCTGTGGGTAAGTCAAGTATGGTTACTTGTTATTCTTGTCACAAACAGGGACACATGGCACGAGATTGTAGAGTAAAGAATCCACGAAACTCATACCAACCCCCTAGACAACGACACGACACACGACATTGGGATCGGGGTCCACAGAAACGGAGTTATGAGCCACATACAGGGGAAACAAAAAGATATCCCCCGAACAGAGACTGGCATGCCTCTGGTAGTTCCCAGCTAACTCCCTCACAAGTAGTTGCTGCCAGCGGGATTCAGGAAGGTCACCATACCCAATAGGGGTGTGGCCATACCTGTAATCTGCAGCCAGTAAAATTAATTGCCAACCTTGGAAGTGAACCCGAGATCGCAATTAATGTAGCTGGTAAAACTTTAAACTTTCTTGTAGACACAGGGGCGGCCAAGTCAGTGATAAATTCGACAGTGGGCATGAGAACCACTGGTAGGACAATTCCAGCCATGGGAGTAACAGGAGTAGTCCAGCACTACCCTGTTAGCAAACCAGCCGAGATTACAATAGGGCCTTTGCATACCAAGCATTCCTTTTTGCTGGCTGCATCGGCACCAACTAATCTCCTGGGAAGAGACTTACTGTGTAAAATGGGGTGCGTCATTTATTGTACTCCTGAAGGTGTATTCTTGGACATACCTGAGAAACACGCTCAGGAAGTGCGAGACATGTTAGACTCCCCATCAAAATTAATGTCACATACCATTATGACAAATAGGAATCCATCCCAAATAGAAGAGATGACATCTCAGATACCAGAGTCACTTTGGACAAAAGACGGACAAGACACTGGATTAATGGCAAACGTAGCTCCAGTAGTTGTACAAGTAAAAGATGGTAGGATAGCTCCAAAAATTCCACAGTACCCTCTGAAGCCAGAGGTGGAGTTAGGAGTTTACCCAGTAATAGAGCGCTTGCTACAACAGGGCATTCTGGTAAGAACGTCCAGCACTGCCAATAGTCCCATCTTCCCTGTTAAAAAGAGTGGGGGGAGGGGTTACAGACTAGTGCAGGATCTAAGGGGGATTAACAAAATAGTTGAGAGTCAGTTCCCCGTAGTGCCAAATCCAGCTGTCATCCTAATGCAAATCCCTCCCACTGCCAAATTTTTCACTGTTATTGACCTCTGCTCCGCTTTCTTTTCGGTACCTCTGCACCCTGACAGCCAATATTTGTTTGCATTTACATACAGAGGAGTCCAATACACGTGGACTCGATTACCCCAAGGTTTCATAGATAGTCCAAGTATATTTTCTCAGGCTTTGCATGATTGTTTACAGTCTTTCCAACCAGACAGTGGATCAGTATTGATACAGTATGTGGACGATTTACTACTGTTTTCAGATTCACTGGAAGCATCTCTGAAGGATACGAAACAGCTCCTGTTTCATCTTTCAGACACAGGACACAAGGTGTCCAAAGACAAGTTACAATTATGCCAAACTAAGGTAAAATATTTGGGACACTGTCTAACACAAGGACTGAGACACCTGACCGCTGATAGAATCCAAGCAATTAGAGACATGACTCTGCCACAAACCCAGCAACAGATCAGAACGTTTTTAGGAATGTGTGGGTATTGCCGTAATTGGATCCCAGGGTTTTCCATTTTGGCGTTACCTTTGCAGGAAATGGTCTCCTCAAACAAACCTGATAGGATTTCGCATACAGACGAGTCCGAAACAGCATTTGAGAGACTCAAACAGTGCCTAACGCAGGCACCAGCACTAGGTATGCCAGACTATGGGAAACCCTTTGAACTATACGGAACAGAAAGTGCTGGTTGCGCGGCAGGTGTACTAACCCAAAAACACGGTGATGCCAGCAGGCCAGTTGCATACTACAGCGCTCAACTAGACACGGTAGCGCGATCCCTCCCCACATGCTTGCGAAGCGTTGCTGCGATAGCATTGCTAGTGACAAAAAGCGAAGACGTCGTGCTAGGCCACAACCTCACAATCCATACGCCACATGCAGTATCAGCCTTATTGAATTCTGCCCAAACCAGACACGTCTCATCAGCGAGGTTTACAAGATGGGAATTGGCACTAATGGCCCCCGTAAACATCACCATAAGGAGATGCAGTGCATTAAATCCTGCAACGTATCTCCCAGGTGTGCCTGGTCAGGCACAAAGGGTGGAAGGTGAGAGTGATGGGGAAGGAGGATTTAATACAAAGGAAGATACACATGATTGTATGGAATATTTGACCCAAAATTTTACCGCAAGGCCTGACATCAGTGACAACCCACTGGAAGATGCAGAACTCACGTTCTACACGGACGGTAGTTGTCATAGACAGTCAGACTCGGGAGACTTGTGTACTGGATACGCAGTCGTAGATGACCAAGACACCATAGAAGCGGAACCGCTAGGCCCACCTCACTCAGCCCAGGTTGCTGAACTGGTCGCCCTAACCAGAGCATGTGAATTGGCTAAGGGTAAGTCAGCCAATATCTACACCGATTCTAGATACGCATTCGGGGTAGTCCATGATTTCGGAGCCCTATGGCGTCTCAGAAATTTCATGACGGCCGCTGGTACACCGGTAGCGCATGCAGCTCACATAAAAAGGCTTCTAACAGCGATACAGGAACCCGACAGAGTGGCTGTTATCAAATGTAAAGCACACACATATAGCCAAGACCCGGTATCACTTGGTAACAGCCGAGCAGACGAAGCTGCTAAGTTAGCAGCTGCTACCCCCATACAGACAGACACCACACAATTGATGGTATTTAATACCATTAACACACAGAAGTTGTGTGAAATGCAAAATTTGTGTTCCACACAGGAAAAGGCAGTCTGGAAGGCAAAGGGATGTGGCCAGGAGTCCTCAGGACTCTGGACGGATGGACATGGTAAACCAGTGGCCCCCAGAGCATATCTTCCATGTCTGGCTGAAGCAGCTCACGGGCTGACTCAGCTAGGCAAGGAAGGGATGTGCAAATTGGTGAGAGCATATTGGTGCGCCCCAGGATTCTCCTCTCATGCGAGTAAAAGAGCAATGTCATGCCTTACCTGTTTGAGAAAGAATATTGGAAAGGCAATACCTACAGAACCATCCCATATCCCACCTGCCGGCGGCCCTTTCCAGGTAATACAAATTGACTTTATACAATTACCCCCTTGTCGGAATTTGAAATATGTACTTGTTTGTATAGATGTTTTCTCAAATTGGGTCGAAGCATTTCCTGCGGCTACAAATACCGCTATGTTTACTGCTAAGAAAATTGTGCAGGAATTTGTATGTAGATATGGTATCCCTAGAATAATCGAAAGTGATAGGGGTACCCATTTTACAGGTGATGTCTTTCAAGGAATGTGTAAGTTGATGGGAATTGATAGCAAGCTGCATACTCCGTACCGTCCACAGGCGAGTGCGAAGGTCGAAAGAGTGAACAGCACTATTAAAAATAAATTGAGTAAAGTGATGGCAGAGACAGGATTGACATGGCCAGAAGCTTTACCCATTGTACTGTACAGCATCAGAACCACTCCCAGGTCCCCTCTTAATCTGTCCCCTTTTGAAATCTTGTTTGGTCGACAACCGCATGTCATGATTAACCCTCAGGATGATTTGAAATGTAACAATGAAGTGACTGTAAAGTACTTGATTAACATGAGTAAACAGTTAAGGAATCAAAATGATAATCTGAAGTTGGTGATTCCTGATCTACCTGATAGTAATTGTCATGACATTGAACCTGGGGATTATGTAATGATACGGAATTTTCTACGCTCAGGTTGCCTTATTGACAGATGGGAAGGACCATACCAGGTCTTATTGACTAGCACTACAGCATTAAAGGTTGCTGAGAGAGAGACTTGGGTCCATTCATCCCACTGCAAGAAGGTTGCTGATCCAGAGAAGTCCCGTGATAAGGAACAGACGGTAGAGGTTGTATCACTGGAGTGTCTGTTCCAGGAGGACTGAGGCGGCACCTGAGCCTTGAAGACCGAGAGCTGTTGTCGACTCCCCACTCCCTTTTATTGTTTTTCTCCACTTCCCATCCCCTCTCCCTCAAATTTCTTTTTCCTCCTTCTCATTCTTCTCCGTTTCCTCCTATAAGATGGACTTGCCCCAAGAGACTGTGATCCGGATTTTCCTGTTGACCATGATGTTGACCAGAGCAGTCTGTTCCGGTGAGAGTACCATGGAGGTCGATAGAGGTTCTGGAATGGGTTCTGATGATAAAGATGGAGGCGTAGTTTTCCAAGATCAACCTAACCAACAAGCAAAGGCGAGTATCAGAAAACGATCCGATAGCATTGACCATAGAAGGAATTGTGACGGATTGTTAGCTGAGGAAAACTGTATCTGTAGGCTCTGTAACAATGTCATTGAAGATGGGTGCATTAAGAAATGCCAATCCAGTTTTAATATCCATATGGACCGACATCCATTGAGTGACTATCACTCCTTAGTGGGTAATGTGTTAAACAAAACAGATTGTTGGGTATGCTCTCAAGTACCTCAAGGTCATAGCAAATCAGGGCTAGTACCATTTCCTTTAACGATAGGGGAGGTACTTGAGTTAAATGGTGGGAGACCGGTGGACAGGAGGTTTAATATCTCCAGCCCTCCTAGTTTGAAGCTCCACCAATACCATGTGGATAGGTCCCTATTATGTTTCAACATCTCCAATCCCAGAAAGCCGGGAAATTGGGAAGTGTCATGGAGTAACCACACCATGACCTTTTCGCATAGAGCAGATAGAATGCCCACAGATACAGAGCTTGTACGCCACATAGCCAGTAGAGGAAAATCTTTCCGGTATAGGTACACCTTAGGAAATAGGATTACGAGAGTTGGAGAAGTATCACCAGGATACTGTGCACATATCGTACAACCTGATACGTGTATTAAGCAGATGGAAGAATTAGGGTTAGGAGATTTCACCTGGAAGGTGTGTAATATGGTTATGTCCTTCTCCGTCCCATATGTTCTCCCCGATGATGCATATTTCATATGCGGGAGAAAGGCGTACAAGTGGCTTGCCCCAAACTCTGAAGGATTGTGTTATATTGGAAAAGTATTGCCTGAAGTGATGACTGTAACACATGACAAAATGAAGGACATACATCGTGGTGCCCAAGCTCCTTATACTCACACCCACTACGAGCACGTTGTTAAAAGACACCTGATAGAGAAGACAGAGCATCCGGCCTCTGATCTGATAAGTGAATCCACCGGGATTCAATTCTTAATCGCGTTAGATTTCACCCGCACCGCTAGAGGAGTGCTAAATTATAAATACATATCGGCGCTCGCAAATTTGTTAGATGATATCACTGAAATGTATGATGACACGTTTAGATATACTGGAAGGGAACTTCAAGCTTATAAAACAGAACTGGTGCAGCATAGAATGGTTCTTAATTACCTCACAGCAGTGACAGGCGGATATTGTGTTACATTGGCAACACAGTACGGCGTGAAATGTTGCACGTATATCACGAATAGCACCGAGGATCCGGTCGAGGTCATAGACCAAAAGATGGACGATATTCTTCAATTGAAGTGGGAATTTCGCCGAAAACACAATCTCACTCTTGCTGCTGTAGGTAATGAGCTGACTGGTTGGGTGTCATGGTTGAACCCGCGAAATTGGTTCTCCGGTTTGGGAGACTGGGCTCAAGGAGTCATAATGGATGTTGGAAAGTTTCTCCTATGTATCTTAGGTGTTGTCATATCAATTGGCTTGATATTTAGATGCAGTCAGGCTTTAATGAAGTGCAAACATCGTACCAGGGTAATGAGTTTGAGGAGTGAGGAAACTGTAATTAACCTGGATTTGATTTATGACCCAATGATAGAAACAATGATGTAATGAAAATGCGATTATACGGTCCGTTTCTTTCACCTGTTTTTCTGGTTTTTCTCCAAGATAAAAAGACCCACTTGGACGAGGAAGTTGACGAGACGCTATACAGACAACGGATAGACCAAAGAAGAAGTTTTGACCACTTGAGATATGGACATTTGATGAACTTTGCCATGGATCCCCAGTTTCCCTAGAATTCTTAAACTTACGCTAGCCCAACATTTTTTTGTAAATCTAATGGCATTGACAAAGCTTTTTGCTCACACCTAATGGGCAACACAGCGCAAAGAAGACGACTTTCAACTGATACCGAACAAAACTTCAACCGACAGATGTACATTAACCTGACATAGAATACCACTGCATTTTCCATAAGTGTTCTTTATCTTCATTTCTACAACCCTCAGGTAATGACACACATAGTATAGGGAATACAGGCACAGATATCAGCAATCACATATTCCCCCATTCATGTATCATCAACTAAAATGTGCTCCCCATTTTGTTCAAATCCGAAAAGAGCTCGGTAAAGTTTGACAGCCCATCCACAGACCCGTACCACGGGATAAGAAGGAATTCAAATGTATACTTCGCAATACCTCGAAGCTTGATTTACAACACGTACGGCACGATGATACATGACCCCCCAAACATGGACTCATACACACATGCTTCTGCTATCTCACTAGGTCATACCCTCTTCCCACCTACTCCTCTCTCCTCCCTTACCCAACCATGGAAATGAATTAACCCCTGACATATATTTTTCTCCTTTTGAAATGTTTTAGAAGGTGGCAGTTATTATTGACTGCCAAAGGGTGGACTGTCAAAGTCAGAAAAATATCTCTATGCACACTACCATATTTGCACCTCACACAGGTCCGTGCTGCGCATGCGTACGCTCTCCCGTACGTGCGCATACTCACAGTCGCGGGCACCCGCAGGCACATGGTATGCGTATTTACGGTAGAGTTTATGCGATCGTAGCGTGCGACTCAATCATTACATATTTTCACTAATAATGTATTTTGTAGATCATGGTCCCTTTGATAGATTCTGAAAGTTTGGTTAATATAGAATGTTCATGAACAGAGAAATCCCTCTTTGTTTGATACGAAGGGTCAGACAGGAGTAATACAGTGGTGTTTAGTATCCATCGGAAGAATATTTAATTAGAAATATTCCGGTGTTGGTTTGAAGCAGATCAATCGCTCGTGCGAATAGTTATGGACATAAGAAGTTTATGAACATTTACTTTATTTGCACTTTATTACCCATGCGGCGGGAAACCCAGTTTCCCTCCCACCTGAGCAGTTGGAAATAGTCACAGCCCACCTGTATGAATCAACCTATGACCTTTTGTTATAATGCGAAGCCGAATTCCTATGTCCAATGAACAATGAGATTGTAGGGACCATTGAATTGTATTGTGTGTGGGGCATAAATAGGCAGGCCGACCGTATCCAGTTCACTCTCTTCAACGGTTCTCATTGCTGATAATCGGGAGCTGGATATCGAGGCGCATGCGATCGTTTCCCCTTGTGCGTAAGTTTTCTCCGTAATCATATTGTCTTACTGTGAGCCATCTCTCTCTCTCTCTACTCTTTCTCTCGTATTTTCCCTTTGTTGTATTGTATTGTATTTCCTGTGTAGTTATCTGGTTAGTTGGTTTATGTTATATTGTAGTGTATCATTTGTACTGTGATTCCTTTTGCAAGTATAATAGTTATAATACATATAATAGGTTTTGGACCCTAAGCCCAGGTATCTGTGCATTCTTTATAGGGTTAAGTATTCTCTGAGCGTCGGTGACGCTCAAGCAGCTTTGTAGTTAATCAGGTTACACCAGGTTGCACTTACACTCTGTCTCTACACTAAGGTATACTGTGTATCTCATTGTTAAAGGTATAGATATAAAGGTTTTAACGTTGTAAGCGTCTGCACCGCTGGTGATCTCCTCGTGGTCCCGAGCGTACGCTACGCTATAGCGAATCATTACGTTAGTCGGCAGCCAATAGCGTGCCTGCCTGTGATCACTGGGCCGTAAGCGAACGTGACGCTTGAGCGTCTCGACTACGGTTGAGCGATCGCTACACAACTTGCGTACCCTTACGGTACTTCTTACGTAGATAGCGTACAGTGTTCTTAGACCTCTTAAGGTGTTTTATATACGATAAATATTTAGCTTTATCAGTGAGGAGACACAGGAGAGAGGACCCGAGCACACCCAGTGCTGTGCAGCCCCAGTGAGGCTGTCAGTGTTTTTTGTGTAAACAACAGTGAGACTGTAATATGAGAAATCGCTCAGAGGGATGTTACTTGTGCACAGATATAGCGGCTCTTCCCTTCTACACCCGGTACCAGTGATCCAGGGACTGATATGGAGGAGCTGTGAGGCTACTGCTGCTGCTATGCAGAGGAAGGCGCCAAAATGCTGCTGAGCCCGCTCTCGTGTAGCTCCGCCCCCCACCATGGCGCCGGAGCTACCTTTGAATATTTATACTGGCTATATCTCCTAATGTATGTTGCCTCACATAAATGCTTGGTACAAAGTTTTTGTTAGCCAGTCTCACGCAGGGGCTACAGCGGGTCCCCCCAGGAGGGACCCGTATGCCTAACCCGCGCTTCTGCCGCACAGTGAACCGAGGGACCCCCTAGCGGGGCCCCCGATTTGGTACACACCACCAATGCGACTGCGACAGCCAAGGCGCCATGCCATGCTGAACAAACAGCCCCTCAGGACGGTGGTCCTGCAGCGGGGAAGCGGCTCTGCACCTCAAGAGGCCGGTGACCCCCCCCCCCCCCTTTCCCTCAACTCCCACGGTGCAGGTATGCTGTTGCCCAAAAGAAACTGAAGAAAAACTCTGGAGCTTGCAGAGTGTGCATCCTCTCCTGAGGGCACTTTTTTCTAAACTGAGCTGTAGGAGGAGGCATAGAGGGGAGGGGCCAGCACACCCAGTTGAAGAAATTTAAAGTGCACTGGCTCCTTTGGACCCATCTATACCCCATCGTACTAATCTGTCCCCAATTTCTCTTACATCCTAGAGGATGCTGGGGTCCTTATTAGTACCATGGGGTATAGACGGGTCCACCAGGAGCCATTGGCACTTAAGAGTTTAATAGTGTGGGCTGGCTCCTCCCTCTATGCCCCTCCTACCAGACTCAGTTTAGAAAATGTGCCCGGAGGAGCCGGTCACAGCTAGGGGAGCTCTACAGAGTTCTTCTGGTAAAGAGTTCATTTTTTCTTTCAGGTTTTTTTATTTTACAGGGAGGCCGTTGGCGACAGCCTCCCTGCAGCGTGGGACTGGGGGGGGGGGGGGGGGAGCAGTGTCCGCCCCGCGGGGTCTTGAGCCACTGCTCCTACTGACTGGACGGTGGCTCCAGAGGGGTCTGATCGCGCCCTGCCGCAGGGGAACGCTCGCCTTGGCAGCAGGCCGCCACCCCCTCAGAAGCTGAAGTGTGGCGAGTCAATCACTGTCCCCCCTTGCAAGCAGGGGGACAGTGTGAAGAGGGCGGCTATGGGACAGGAGCACGGTTGTTCCCGCGCTCCTGGAAGGCTCAGTGGTACCTTGGTGCGGTGCTTGAGAGGTAGCGCCCTGGGCCAGCTCCCGACCCTGCACTGGTTTTCTTCAGCGTGTCGGGGTCTGCGGGCCCAGGTCAGCATATTCCTCCGGCCAGTATAATCATCTTGTGAGCAGGAAGACAGCGCCATTGAAGGAGGCGGAGACCCAGCAGCGTTCAGCACCATTTTTCCTGCCTGCAGCCACGGTTCACTGGATCCTGGTCCCTCCAGAGCTTTCTCCAGCAGTCTGTATGGTACCAGGGGGCTGTAGAAGGGGGGGGGGGGCTGCTTAAAGGCTGTGTTACCTATTAAGGGACACAGTCAGCGCTGGGAAGGGACTCTCTTTGCCTGTAAAGCGCTGTGTGTGGGTTGGCTCCAATCACAGTGCCAGGTATACAATTGCCCCTCACAGTGCCAGGTATACAGATGCCCCCCACAGTGCCAGGTATACAATTGCCCCTCACAGTGCCAGGTATACAGATGTCCCCACAGTGCCAGGTATACAGATGCCCCCCACAGTGCCAGGTATACAGATGTCCCCACAGTGCAAGGTATACAAATCCCCCCCCCCCCCGTGCTGCTTACCGCTGCTTTCCGCTGCTTTGCTGCTTCTTTCGGCGGGACACGGAGGAGAGCGCGGATATGTTGGGCGGCGGCGTGTAGGACTTGAAACCAGCCGCCGGTTCGAGAGCCAATCATAGCTCGCGGATCGGCAGCCGCGGCTCCTGATTGGCTGCCACTCCGCAAGCTCTGATTGGCTCTCGAACCGGCATCTGGTTTCAAGTCCTACACGCCGCCGCCACCCGACAATAGCCGCGCTCTCCTCCTGAGTCCCTGTCCTGACAGCTGAGACACGCTGCCGCCGGACTGAGCGGCGGCGTGTCTCACTGAGAGAAGTGGGTGGGCCGGAGCAAACGGCTTCGCGGGCCTTATACGGCCCGCGGGCTGGAGGTTCCCCACCCCTGTGTTAGAGGATGAGAGCTATGACTTCATTACCAGAAAGCCTATGAAGTACGTCACGTGTCATGCGCTGGCTTGGTGGGTATGTAAGGTGTGCGATAGGCCGTCTGCACACACATCACTTGTTGCTGTCATGGAAATCTACGGAGGTAGAATAATGTCTCAGCATTATCTCGGCTGACCTGTACTTGCCCTGGTGAGGATGGAGCGCTGGTGCCGAAACAGAAAGCAGAAGTGATGCACACGAGGATGCACGTGTTAGCGCCGGAGCAAGCCGTGCACCAGTGCAAGCCCGGCGATAGGAGCGTGGGGGAGCCGAAAAAAGCTGAGCCAATATAATTTTCATTACTGTATTGACAGTTTTGCATTGATACACAGGGGCGGAACTCCCGGAGGCAACGGAGTCGATTGCTGCCGGGCTCCAGCCCTGAAGGGGGCACATGGCTCCTTCATTGTACCCCGACTCAGTCAGATGTGTGCACAGCTAGTTTAAAGAGCAGCGGCTCCAGTGGTGTAAGTACCGGCCGCCGCACACTGTGCAAGGGGGGAGGGGCAAGCAGGACAGTCACTGTGCTGATGCCCTCGGCCGCCCGATATTGCTGCCCGCTAACATTACAAACTGCACAGTGGCAGGACTGCTGTTGTTTCCTCACACTTTCCCATGGCATCTGTGATCAGCTGCGGCCCGCGGGAGAGAGACGAGCAGAGGCAGCGCATTTCAGCGTTAGGCGGGGTGTGCGTGGTACTACACGCGCCTGCCCCGCCGGCTGGCCTCAAACATAGCAGCCTGCGGTCTACCTGTCTGAGCCACTGACCCAGACCCTAGGCAGACGGCACTGTCTGACAGTCCCTGACCCCGGCAGCAGCAGGCAGCGCATCTTGGCGTTCGGCGGGGCACGTGATATACCTGAAGCCTCTGAGCTCTGCCCTGGGGACAGTGAGGACTGGAGAACTGTCTGAAGACTCTGCTGTGATTGTGAGTACAGTCAGACTGTCTGACAGTGACTGTGACAGTAAATCATATGTTTAAGTTTAACTTTAATGTTTTGGTAATAAAAATGATGCAAGAGGGTATTGCTTTTTACCCCTCGGCTCTTTGTGTTTCTATGGCAACTATTTTTTGTGAGTTTCATTAATCCATATAGATCATGTGTGTAGTGTGTTTTAAAATTAATAAACCTCTTTGATTCCTTGGTCAGTTAGAAAATCACAATGAAATGGGTATCAATTAAAATCAATAGAAAATAATTAGTAGGCAACATGGTTAGTTTGTATTTGTATGTGATGTCTGTTGTGGGTTGCATCATGTGTGTTTGTATTAGTGAGGCATTTATTTAAAATCACATTCACAGTGTGCTTGGGGTGCAATGTTATGGCAGGATGCGCCTTTACCGGTGGCATGTAATAACTGTCACCCAAAGGAGCCTGTATTTGCATTTGACTCTGAATGCTGCCAGGGCTACTGCGCATGCGTGGCTTCACTGACCACATATTGCTGCTGCCATTGCCAGGGAGGGTCCCGGGGGACCCCTCCGCCAGCTAAATCAGCGGTGTAACC
The DNA here is from genome assembly GCF_028390025.1 of Pseudophryne corroboree. Taxonomy (NCBI): domain Eukaryota; kingdom Metazoa; phylum Chordata; class Amphibia; order Anura; family Myobatrachidae; genus Pseudophryne; species Pseudophryne corroboree. The sequence goes on from NC_086447.1 coordinate 583,853,993, forward strand.
CAGAGGCTACAGAGGGCTACTGCCATCTTCAGCTCCGGGGCGCCAGTCTCCAGAATGCATCACATTCCGTAAGTTGCCAGTGTGCTCTATTATGTTCCTGTGGCAGCTTTTGTGCTGTATTATTTTTCTATCAGTGCCGCTGTTTTATTATTTTCCTGTTGGGGACTATGTGATTTTTGTGGTGGCCTATGTGCTTTATTATTTTTCTATCCGTGACAATGTGTGTGTAGTTTTTTTCTATCTGTGCCAATGTGTGTGTGTGTGTGTGTGTGTGTGTGTGTGTGTGTGTGTGTGTGTGTGTTTTTCCTATCTGTGCCAATGTGTGTGTGCTTTTACCTACAATGTGGTCAGTAATGCAGTGTAGGGTATAGAGGGGTCTGTAGTGTAGTGTAGGGTATAAAGGGGTCAGTAGTTTAGTGTAGGGTATAGAGGTGTCAGTGATTATTATTTTTTTGTAGGGTATAGAGGGGTCAGTGATGTAGTTGCGGGTATTAAGGAGTCAGTTAAAATACTTATAATTTTTTTAAGGGATAGGAGGGGGGGGCACAAAATGTATCTTGCCTCCGGGCAACTGGGATGAAGTTACGCCACTGTTGATACATTATTATACATTGTAATACCAATTACTTTTCTGTTGTTGAATATTGCTTCTTTTTACAGCTAGGCCATAGTACAGTATCGTATTGCATAGTTTGTATTGTTTTTATTGTATTTTTGAAGGTTATAGAGAGCTAGAGTAGGCAAACAAATGGGTGGGGCCGTGATTGAGAATCTCACTCAGTGCATGTCGTGCAAGATGTATGCGCACCTGGAGCAACCGTACCAGTGTGAATACATCTGCACGAGGTGCGTGCAAACGGTTGCCCTGGAAGTCCAGGTAGCTGATCTAGAGCAAACAGTTACAAGATTGAGAGATATTCACACTCTCGAGCAAAGCTTAGATAGAATGGTGGAGGAATTGCAGGGGGGGGACACCGGTAGAGGTGGACGAGGACAATCAGGTAGCCAGCTGTGTCAAGGTTAAAAGGAAGAAAAAGAGGGGGAGGCAGGACATCTCTGAACTGCCAAACCCCAATAAATTTGCCCGATTGGACGAAGATCCTGTGGATGGCAGTGAGGAAATGACGGAACTGGAGGATATTGTTCCCTCTAGCAACTGGAGGAGCAGTCCCTCCGGCACAAAAGGGATAAGAGAAAGCGAGGTACCTAGTCAGATTGTGGTGGTAGGGGATTCTATTATCAGGAAGATAGACAGGGCAATCTGCTACCGGGACCGTGATCGACGTACAGTCTGTTGTGCTCGGCTAAGTCACATTGTGGATCTGGTAAAAAGATTGTTGGGAGGGGCCGAGAACAACCCGGCGGTCTTGGTGCACGTTGGCACCAACTACAAAGTTAGTGGTAGATGAGATGTCCTTAAGAAAGATTATAGGGACCTAGGCCAGAAACTAAAGGGAAAGACATCTAAGGTAATATCCTCTGAAATATTACCTGTGCCACGCGCTGGTCCAGGGAGGCAGAGAGAGATTAGGGAGGTAAATGTGTGGCTTAGAGACTGGTGTAGGAAGGAGGGGTTTGTGTTCTTGGAACACTGGGCGGACTTCTCAGTCAGGCGCCATCTTTTTTGGCACGATGGATTGCACCTGAATGAGGAGGGGGCAGCAGTGCTGGGTGTAAGGATGATTAGAAGGTTGCTGGTGATTTTAAACTAGTGGTGGGGAGGGATTAGCAAGAATTAGTGTGGCAACTAGAGAGAGAAGAAAAGAGGGATGTATAAAGTATAATGGGGTGGAGAGGGGAGAAGGAGAAAAATAGTCAGCAATGGTAAATTAAGGAAAACTCAAGTTCCTAAGGAAACATTTTCTACAACAAAACTTGCAGATCAGGGACTTACTAAACTGCAAATGCAAGAAGCCTAACAAGTAAAATGGGGGAATTAGAAACGATTGCACTTAATGATCAATATGATATCATAGGCATTACAGAGACATGGTGGGACGATTCTCACGACTGGACGGCAAACATGGAGGGGTACACCCTCTTCAGGAGAGATAGGACTAAGAAAAAGGGAGGGGGTGTTTGTATTTATGTTAAGCCTTTCTTAAAACCGTATTTAAAGGAGGTCATTTACGAGGGGACTGGAGATAACGTGGAGTCATTATGGGTTGAGATTTAAAGTGGGGGTAAAGATACAAAATAGCTTTTAATAGGGACATGCTACAAACTGCCAGATATACGTGTGTCTGATGAGCCGACATGCTGTGGCCGGAATCCCGGCGTCGGGAAGCCGACCGCCGGTAACGTGGCCCCAACCCCTTTGTAGTACAATACAACATTTTTAATGAGATGCAGCACCGGACTATGCATTCATAACAGATACAGATGGAGCAACAGTTAACCCAATATAACTTAACTTCTCTTGTGCCTTCGTACTCTACTTAATGTGTCAGTAATGGTTCCATAGAAAATGGCGATGAAATTTTGCAGCTTTCTGATCCCTAAGGCATATTCAGTTAGGTGCGGGGCTTAACACAGGAGGATAGCCTCAAACTTTAACGCCTAGAGCTAGTCAATTTTAAGCCTATTTCCTCCCGCAGTAAATTCACAGCTAATGCTTGTTAACCCATAGATTATAGGTAAAGTGCCCCAAGCTATGCGATAACACACAGCGGATGAGTTAAGGGCAAAAATCACAACTAACCGTGTATATCTGTTCACACCTCAAGAGGGAGCGAACAGAAATCCGCAGTAAATGGAGCAAGTGATATATAATTTATAATGGTGTATGTGCATAGTGCTCTTATCTTGGGGGATCAAGGATCTCCAAGATGACAGTATCTCTTGCTAAAGGTAAGGTAACATTATTCTGAAACATCGTTACTATGTGGCATAAAGCTTTGCTTTTTTTTCTGCTTGATGAATCTCCTTCCCCATAAACTGCAGAAATAGGTTAAGCCAGTGGTTCCCAAACTATGGGGTCTATTCAAACCGGGACGCAGAAGCGTGTCGGTACACAGCGGCTGTGTCCATCAGGTCTGCACAGGCGTACTGGCCGCAATGTGCGTGTGTGACCCTTCACTATGCAGTTGCATCCTGGAAGGATGCAGCAGCAAGGTGATTGACAGCGTTGGGCGTCAGAGGGGGCGTTTATCTGGTGTTTCATGGGTGCGGCGGGCAAAATGGGGGCATGTCAAAAGCATTTTCGGGCGTCTGATTAATGTCACATGCCGCCGCTCTGAGAAAAAATATGGCGTTGGACCGTCTGCTAGCGCATCCTCTAATCAATGCGTTCACAATTAAATTATGAATGCATCACAGGGAGGCGCCACACACATGCTGGACGGCCTTGCCTTGTGCTGGGTGGTCCCCAGCATGTGAGTAGAGGGACGCAGATCTTGCTGCAGGAAGCATGATCGGCGTCCATTTCTGAATAACCTTCAAAATATGTATTTTAAATAATGATCTTCCTTATTTGTCAGTATGCTCCATCAGATTTCCATATGTACAGAAAAAAAAGTATTTTAAAAGCAAAGATATGAAAAAAGTGCATAGTAATAAAGGAAAATATGAACTGTAAAAAATTTGTATAACATTTGAAATGATGAATCAAGTTACAGAAGGATCAATTTAATGAAAATTCTTTGGTTGTGAGAAGTATATATTTTTTTAGTTGGAGTGTTGTGCTATACAAATCGTGCATACCGTAAGCATTATCATTTAACACAAACATGGAACAATGACAATATGGCAATATAGAGCCTAATTCAGCATGAGAAAAAGCGCAAAACTACAAGTCCTTCCACTAATATGTGGGGGGCCGCCCAGTACAGGGCAAGGCCGCCTCGCATGTCAGGTTCTTGGACCCCGCTAAAATGCGAGCGCTTTGCTAAACAGCAAAGCGCTCGCATCTTTAGGGTAGCGCCCTCCTAGGATGGCAGTTGCCGGGCCGCCATGATTTGGGTCCTAGCGGCTTTTGTGTGACGTCATGCAGTTGCAGCGGCCAAACCCCGCAATGGTCCAGACATGTCTTCAGAAAATGCTGCGATGCCACCCTGTCACCGACCCCCGCCGTCACTTAGACTGCGATCGTGAACATACGCAGAAGTGATGAAATTGCCGGATAGCGTTTTCCGTACATCAGCGATCGATGCTAATTCGGGCCCGTAGAACACAGTGTATTGTTTGGCTTCACATACAATGTTACTATACAGTCTCTTTTCTAATTATGTAATTTTTTATTTTGTTTTATGTACACACAAAAATTTCTGAGCATATTGAAGAATGAGGGTATTTATTTGAAATTTACTGTATATATACATTAACATTTTAAAAATAACAGAAAGCGGGGAATAATGCTTACAATTAAGTGTAATAGTGCCAAAAAGCCAGATATTATCTACTAACAGAGGTTTTCTATTTTCTATTTCTGTTATTTTAACAAACATGAGAATTCAGAGCCATCCTGAATGGCAGCACTGTCAATGTACTTCAAATAATTAATTTATTTATTTAATAACAGTTTCTTAGGGCAGTACGAATGGTGTAATATAGGGTGGCCATTCTTAGGATCGGCGGAATCCCGGGAATTAGGCCAAAAATTGTCCGGGATTTAATACCAGGATTTAATCCTGGGATTGAAAGCTCCAATCCTGGGGATTTTGGGATCAAGCCGTCCTTTGTTTTTTAATGCCGAGTAGTGTTGTGCGTCCTCAGGAGGCTCATATGCTGCCCGGCTCCCTCCTCCCGGTTCCCCCTGCGCAGTGTGATGTGAAGTTAGAGGTCATGTTGTGCAGCCAGCCGCCCACCACCCGCCGCACGGACCTCACCGAACTGGAGGAAGTGACCCACCCACTTCCCATGTACTGTGGTGGTCAGTAATGTGTGCAGGGCGGGGCGGGGTCACAGGAAACAAACCAATCCCGATACCCAGGATTGAAAAAATGGCCCGGGATTGGCCACCCTAGTGTAATGGTTAGCATTACTGCCTCACAGCACTAAGATCGTGGGTTCGATTCCCACCATGGCCCTTACTGTGTGGAGTGTGTATATTCTCCCCGTACTTGCGTGGGTTTCCTCTGGGTACTCCGGTCTCCTCCCACAATCCAAAATATACTGGTAGGTTAATTGGCTCCCAACAAAATTAACCCTATAACCCTAGTGTGAATGTGTGTGCGTGTACATGTTGTAGGGAATACAAAAGGAAAAAGTAGTGTGAATTCTGGCGCAAAGTTGTCAGCCCAATCTAAATCCTCTATAGATCCGCCCAAATAACAGATCGCACCAATAATCTAAAACATACAATAAGAGGATAGATCAAAGGCGATAACAATAAGATAAATGTAAATATACGTCACTTGTGTGTTGTGAAGTCCTTTCCAAAAAGCCACTCTTTGATCGTCTCACAAATTCCAGATAATACACATATGGAAAAGAAAAAAATGCACAAACATGGGTGGTATTGCTTAGTACAAATGTATAAACAACCCGTGAATGTCCAGAAAAAGGAACCCTATTGTGCCGAACCAATTTTTGATAGAAGATGAGGATAGTATCTCGCCACCACTTCACTATATTCGTTGACGTACCGAAACTCACATATAAAATAGCAGGAACAGGTGTGTAAAGGTATCTTTGACACTATATCCCCCGTAATATAAAACAGAAAAGAAACTGCTCCGGATAGCGTACCCCACTCACTTGTGAAGGGGACTAATCCCACGTATCAAGGTATCTTTTTAGACCAGGATCAGACACGACGTCAGAAAAATTCAACAGATTTATTCATATAAAGTCCATAAAATGACAATCTGATACTTTTCTATGACACTTCCACTCTCTAGTATGTTCATTAACATGCAGGTCAGAAGAAAAAAACAAAAACTGATGCAATCTGGTTTTACAACAGTACTGTCATGTTGGGCACACTTCTTAAATGGTATCCCATAAAAAGAACAGAATGTCAAAATAAAACTGAAAATAAAATCTCACTGCCTGGTAGCACCAACGGCGTTTCGACCAACTTGGTACCCATCATGCATTGGTACAATTTCATTTCCTGTATAGTAGTATAAATATCTGCATCCTCACTGCCTGGACATACACCTTGAAAAAGACTCAAGTTGGTCGAAACGCCGTTGGTGCTACCAAGCAGTGAGTTTTTATTTTTATTTTGACATTCTGTTCTTTTCATGGGATACCATTTTAGAAGTGTGCCCAACATGACAATACTGTTGTAAAACCGGATTGCATCAGTTTTTGTTTTTTTCATCTGACATGCATGTTAATGAACATACTGGAGAGTGGAAGTGTCATAGAAAAGTATCAGATTGTCATTTTATGGACTTTATATGAATATATCTGTTGAATTTTTATGACGTCGTGTCTGATCCTGGTCTAAAAAAATTGGTTCGGCACAATAGGGTTCCTTTTTCTGGACATTCACGGGTTGTTTATACATTTGTACTAAGCAATACCACCCATGTTTGTGCATTTTTTTTCTTTTCCATGTGTATTATCTGGAATTTGTGAGACGATCAAAGAGTGGCTTTTTGGAAGGGACTTCACAACACACAAGTGACGTATATTTACATTTATCTTATTGTTATCGCCTTTGATCTATCCTCTTATTGTATGTTGTAGGGAATATAGATTGTGAGGTCCACTGGTGCAAGGACTGATGTGAGTGGCCAAATATTCTCTCTATAAAGCGCTGCAGAATATGTGTGCGCTATATAAACAACTGGTAATAAAAAATACATTTTATAGCGCATCAAATTTCCATTGTGCTTTACAATTGGACACAATTCTAAAACAAAACTGGGTAATAACAAACAGTCATAAAGGTAGGAAGGCCCTGCTCGCAAGCTTACAATATAATGGATTCTTTCCCATCAGTATATAAGTATAGAAGGATCAATGACGTCAGCAGGTGGCGCAGAGTGTGTACATGGTGCTGGATGTACTGTACCCCATGTCATCAACAATCATCTATCTCTATATACATGCACACATTTATGTAGATCGCAGCATAGAGGACAATGTGGAGAATGCAGAAAATAGTGTATTAGAAGAAAAATCCAACATTAACCACTTCACTGATTATTTTTTTTCTCCATAAAACCGCTCAGCAATTGTTTTTGTTTAAAAAAGTATTTTTAAAAACATATTAAAATCTGTCCATAGGCCCACATTATAAAATAACTTCCCACCCCACATTTGCAATAGACCCCCAAGTGGTCTTACAATCTAATAGTAGCCCCCACACCCCCTTAGTGAAAAACAAACAAATAAACAAACATGTTTTATAAACCCCTTCAGCTAAAACCCCTTTTTTGCGCCCTTCCCCCACCCTGTGACCAATGTATATTTTTTTTTCATTTTAACCCCCATCCAGAGTAATTTAACTTTATATTATTCCTCCGCCATCCCCACTAGTGATTGATCCCACCTTGGGTTCCTGGATTACCACCCACCTACCCCCATAGGTATACATGCCCCCCCTCCCCCACATGCAGAGCGCAGCGGAGCATGTGCAGGGAGGACTGGTGATCAGTCCCTACTGCTGCAGCTAATCTCTGGACACAAAGAGATCAGCCAAATGTGCAGGGAGAGGAATAAAATTCCCCTCCCTGCACTGTGCTTCCCGGAGCATGCGCTCCAGAATGCAGGCCACACCTGCAGACCCTCCAACATGACCCGCCCCACTAGGTACAAAATGCTCTGTTTCTGGACTTCCCTCTTAATTTATGATTTCCATCACCTGTGTTGAACTAGCTAAATGATAAGAAAGCTGTTTCTTCACAGGTGATGGAAATCATAAATTAAGAGGGGAGCCCAGAAACAGAGCATTTTGTACCTAGTGGGGCGGGTCATGTTGGAGGGTATGCAGCTGGCGCCAGTCGCATCACATGCAATAATGCCAGGCAAGTGGTTAAGAGGCCCATTTACTGTTTATTGAAGTTTAGACTCAATAAATGGAATTTCTTATTGCTGCTATTAGGGCAATAAGAAAGTAATGTTCGCCCAGATGTATTAAAAATCACATCCAGGGACAGGTGCTCCGATAGGAGCCCATCCCAGCAATGTGTAAGCTAAAGTGATGGCATAAGGGATCACTTTACTTTATGCTGCAGACCTGCTGTGCATGCATGGTCATTAGACAATGCATGAATTAGTGGTTGTTAATGGGGAGGGATCTGGACAATCCTTTTCCCAGTAAATTGTACAATTCGTAGCCCATATTTATTTATTTATTATTATTTATTAACAGTTTCTTATATAGCGCAGCAAATTCTGTTGCGCTTTACAATTTGAAATAACAATAACAAACTGGGTGATAACAGTCATAGAGGTAGGAAGGCCCTGCTCGCAAGCTTACAATCTATAGGGAAATAGGCATATGTACACAAGGAAAGGTGCTATCTTTTGCATAGAATGAGAAGACATGTGAGGATATGTGTGGACTGTACAGAGTGGATGTAATTTGATAGGAAGGTTTATGAAAGTTATGTGGGTGGTTCAGGAATTTGATACGCTTGCCTAAAGAGGTGAGTTTTGAGGGAACGCTTGAAGGTTTGGAGACTAGAGGAGAGTCTTATTGTGCGTGGTAGGGCATTCCACAGAGTGGGTGCAGCCCGATGAAAGTCCTGCAGTCGTGAGTGGGAGCGAGTAATGAGTGTGGATGAGAGACGCAGGTCTTGTGAAGAGCGAAGAGGTCGGGTTGGGAGATATTTTGTGATAAGCGAAGTGATGTATGTTGGTGTAGTTTGGTTAATGGCCTTGTGTGTGAGTAAAAGTATTTTATATTGAATGCGGTAGAGTACAGGTAACCAATGGAGGGACTGACAGAGTAGATCTGCAGACGATGAACGTCTAGCGAGGAAGATAAGCCTCGCCGCTGCATTCAGAATGGATTGTAGTGGTGAGAGTCTCGTTTTGGGAAGACCAGTTAGGAGACTATTGCAATAATCAATTCGGGAGATAATGAGAGCGTGGATTAGAGTTTTAGCAGTGTCTTGTGTAAGGTATGGTCGTATTTTGGATATGTTTTTTAGATGCATGTAACATGATCTTGAGACAGATTGAATGTGGGGAACAAAGGACAGATCAGAGTCAAGGATGACACCTAGGCAGCGAGCTTGTGGGGTAGGGTAGATAGTCGAGTTTTCAACAGTGATAGAGATATCAGGTTGGTACCTACTATTGGCCGGTGGAAATATAATTAACTATGTCTTTGAAATATTAAGTTTGAGGTGGCGAGATGTCATCCAGGATGAGATGGCAGAAAGGCATTCAGTGACACGGTCCAGTACAGATAGAGACAAATCAGGGGAGGATAGGTAGATTTGAGTATCATCTGCGTACAGATGATACTGAAAACCAAAAGAGCTGATTAGTTTACCAAGAGATGAGGTATAGATAGAGAAAAGCAGAGGACCCAAGACTGAGCCTTGCGGTACTCCAACTGAAAGAGGTAGCGAAGAGGAGGTAGATTCAGAGAAGCGAACACTGAAGGAGCGATTAGATAGGTACGATAGGAACCAAGAAAGGGCTGTGTCTTTAAGACCTAGGGATTGTAGTGTCTGTATGAGAAGAGAGTGGTCTACAGTGTCAAATGCAGCAGATAGATCTAGAAGAATAAGTAGTGAGTAGTGGCCTTTAGACTTCGTAGTGACCATATCATTAACCACTTTAGTCAGTACTGTCTCTGTGGAATGTTGGGAACGGAAGCCTGACTGAAGTGAGTCCAACAAAGTGTATGAGTTAAGAAAGTGTGGGAGTCGAGTGTAGGCATGTCTCTCAAGTAGCTTAGAGAGACAAGGGAGCTGAGAGATAGGGCGGTAGTTTGAGAGAGCATTAGGGTCAGAATTTTGTTTCTTTAAAATGGGAGTAATCACTGCATGCTTGAAGAGTGAAGGAAAAATACCAGTAGAGAGAGAGAGATTACAGATGTTAGTTAAGGTAGGGATGAGCACCAGAGACAGAGCTTTACTTATTTGTGAGGGTAAAGGATCAAGAGGAGAGGTAGTAGAGAAGCAGGATGAGAAGAGTGATGATACTTCATCTTCATTTGTGGGATCAAATGAAGAAAGAGTGCCAGAGGGTTCAGGTAAAGAACGGAGCAGGTCACTGGCTGCCGAAGAGCATACCATTTCATCTCGGATCTTATCAATCTTCTCCTTGAAGTAGGAAGCAAGATCCTGTGCCTTGATAGTGGCTGGTGGGGTAGGTGCGGGAGGATTCAGAAGTGATTTAAATGTATTAAAGAGTCGTTTGGGGTTAGAGGCTTGAGCAGAGATAAGAGTTTGGAAATATGTTTGTTTGGCAGTGTCCAGGGCATTTTTATAAGAATGGTAGACAGTCTTATATGTGAGGAAGTCACTTGAAATACGAGATTTACGCCACTGACGTTCAAGTTTTCGTTTGAGTTTTTGTAGTTGTCTTGTTAATTTGGAGTGCCATGGTTGACATCTAGGCCTACGTGGAGTGTGATGGGTAGCTGGAGCCACTTCATCAAGGGCTAGTTCTAGAGTCTCATTAAGGTGTGATACAGCCATCTCAGGAGAGGTGAATGCAGAAATAGGTGAAAGCAGTTGTTGGAGTGAAGTGGAAAGTTCTTGAAGATTAATTGTGTTAATATTTCTGCGGGTTTGAGGAAGATTGGAGGACTTCCGCAACACAGGGTTTGAATTAACAGAGGAGAGCATGCAGGTGATAAGGTTGTGATCTGAGAGGGGAAAAGAGTGTTAGTGAGTTCAGAGACGGAGCATAGTCTGGTGAATACTAGATCAAGGCAGTGGCCCGCCTGATGAGTAGAGGAGTCAGTCCATTGGGAGAGGCCAAGAGAGGAGGTTAGAGAGAGTAGTTTGGAGGCATGCGCAGCAGATTTTGGACAATCAATAGCAATATTAAAATCACCCATGATAATGGTGGAGATGTCAGAGAATAGGAAGTGAGGGAGCCAGGCAGAAAAATCTTCCAAAAATTTTTTGGATGCCCAGGTGGGCGGTAGATAGCTGCAACACGCAGAGAGAAAGGAGAGTAAACCCTAATGGAATGTACTTCAAATGATGTAAATGTGAGTGATGGAACCTGTGGTAGAACAGTATATGCAAAAGATTGGGAAAGTAAAAGTCCAACTCCTCCTCCTTTATGGTTATCGGGTCTGGAGGTGTGTGTAAAGTGGAGACCACCATGTGCCAGTGCTGCAGGGGAGGCTGTGTCAGATTGTGTGAGCCAGGTTTCTGTTATAGCCAGCAGATTGATGTTGTTGGATATGAAGAGGTCATGGATGGATGTTAATTTGTTACAAACAGAGCGTGCATTCCATAAGGCACATTTTAGTGATCTGGAGGGTGATGGAAGACATGTGATGTTTATGAGGTTTCTATGTTGCTGTGAATCAGGTGAATGTGAGTGATGCAAGTGGCTGGGTCCTGGATTTGGTGAAATGTCACCTGCTATCAGAAGCAGAAGAGAGAGATAAATGTGGGTGTCAGAGGTTTGTGAAAGTTTTTTATGGTGAGAGGTTGTAGATGTTATTGTCAATGAGTATAGGGAAGTAAAAAGCTCATGAGTGCTAATAAGAGGGGAGTGTAGAATTGAGGGGGCAACATGTACAGAGGGGTGAGTTGCTGGGAGACTGAATGATGCAATGGTCTTTATGAATACTCCATGAAGAGCAATGCAGAAAATCAATTTGTGGAGCCCATAGACTACAATGGCTAACGTCATCACTTTGCGATGGTCCCAGAGGAGGGGTGAGCCCACAATAAGTAGCCACACACTGTAGGGATAGGAGCTTTGTACAGGGGAGGTAGGGTCCTGGAGGCAGGTGGAGAAGGGCTGTGTGGTGGGAGGAAACAGAAAGGATTTTATCTCCGTCCTGACACTACCTGTATTAACTGTAAAACCACCCCATTGCCTCCCTCTGTTGCAACGCCTATGTTTACCATCCAAGTGGACTATGATTGGGAATAGTAACCTGCCAGAAGTGTGGCCAGCAAAGCGAGCACGCAAGGGTTCATGTTTCCACTAATTTGGCTCAGATATGGTAAAATATACAAAATGACACAAAAAACAATAACTTGTGTTAACCATTTTCTTGTTAAACTTTTGGACCTGTCGACCTTTTCTACTGTCTACCTTTTCCATGTCGACCTTTTGACACAGTTGACTTTTTGCATGTCAACCTTTGTAAGTCGACCTATTGACTGTTTTTTACTGTAGATTTTTTTGAACCACACCAATCTATATCAATGCAGAGATTTGCCATTTGTTATGGAAGCTTTGCTGTACTGTGAGATTTGAGCACACAGAAAGCGTATATCTAATATAATTACTAAGCTTGTAATGTACGTACAAAACTGAACACACAGGCAGCTAGAACATATCTCAGAGCCAGCATACCTTTAGTATTGCGTATGTTATGCTTGGAGAGTAACATGAGACATGAGTGAATAGTAAGCTGTTACTGGTTTGACGTTTTTCCCGTACACCTGTTACAGTATGTGATACTTGAGCTTTAGCCTTCCAATATATGCAGAGATCTGAATGAGAGAAGCTGGTAGGATATGTGTGTAAGGATTTTTATATAATTTAAAAGTAATATACAGTCGAACCTGGATAAGTAGGAAACCTATTACTGGGACTAATTGTGAGGTCCCTGCACTTATGCGCCAAAAAACCTCTCTCCGTGAGACTGTCAAATCTCTTTAACTGAGACTTATTTTTCTTGATTATTAGGAATGACTTTCATAGCACTGAGTAGGAGGAATTTAGGACCCAGATGCTGGCAAATGTAAGCAACATGTGTACAACCAAAAAATGAAAGTGAAACTAAAAGAGGCTGTTGCGGGTGGACCTGAGGAAGCCCAGCGTAGGGATGACCATCGGTATCACACCCATCGATAGTTGCCATCGATGGGTGTTTTAGCTGGAACCATCGATGGTTAGAAATTATGTTATCCTATACCATCAATGGTTCCCGTTATCGAATAGCTGTGCATTTGCAGAAAATGCTTTTGCAGGAGAAATTCAGCCAGCAAAAGTTTCCTCTGCACGTGCTCCCCCGGCGGCTGGCTCTGGCTGTCGCATGGTTGCTGTCATTCACTGTGTGCCAGCCTGTGACATCGTGTGTGGCCGCAGTTAGCTGTGTAGTGTGGATACTAATCATCACTTCACTGAGTGAGCTGCGGAGGCAGGGAGGAGACTGTGCCTGAAAGTCTTACAACACACGCCCACATAGTCTGGGCAAGGTGCAAGTAACCGGCTTCCCTGTCTATGACGCTAGTTACAGTGGGCAGGGAGGGACGGGGCTGTTGAGTGATTGTGCCACATGGCCCCCCCCTCGCCAACTTAGTATGCTCAGTTGTGCTCCCCTTCCCCATATATCCCCTGGCCCCCAGAAGTTTACTTGTACATACCAAATGACGGCCCCCATCTTCTTCCTGTTCTCACATCTGCCCGGCACCCGCCTCCTCTTTTAGTCTGCTCAGGAATCGTTGCGTTGTCAGCCCATCATCATCAGGTGTGTGACGCTGCAGGACATGAACAGCTGCTGTGTGTTGGATGCTGCGGAAACCAGAGGTGTCCTTGGCCAGCTGTGGCGCATTGATAATTAAGAAGCCTAAGCCGAGAGATTCCTGACTGGATGGTACCTGGGGGCCTGCCCACCCAATGCTGTGTCACTTGGTGGCAATCAAGCAGTGCTCACTCACCCTCCCAGCTTGACTTGTCTCATCTTAGTGATCCGAGTTCTGGGTGCCGTGCCAGTTCTCCGGGCCGGTCAACCTCTCTCCCCTCTGCGCTCTGCCAGCAACTCACTGGTCGCCATTACCGAGGTCTGCATTCAGGCAAGCTGTATGCACTGCAGCACTGTCTCTGCATTCAGAATAGCCGCGGAAACCTCTGTCCGGGAACAGGTGCCTCTGGCCACATGTTCTCAGCAATTGCAGAGTAACGCTGACCCTGTGTGGGTGCCCCTCTGTGTGTGTGGGCTCTGGGACATCTGGTCACGTAAAAAGGTAATAACATCAAATCAGAGTCCAGCTTTCTACTGCATTTTTGGAACGTACAATGTGTTCAAATTATTTGTGCAGCTCACAAAAAATGAATGTCTCCACTGTGTGTATGTGACAAGTGTCTATTAAATAAGCCTGAACATACCACACACAGTGAATAAAGCTATATGAGGTGTGGTTACTAAATAACGAGTCTGATGGTATAATTTACGTTTAATTATATTAAGAACATTTTAACTAGGGGGGTAATTCCAAGTTGATCGCAGCAGGAAAAGTTTTAGCAGTTGGGCAAAACCATGTGCACTGCAGGGGGGCAGATATAACATTTGCAGAGAGAGTTAGATTTGGGTGGATTATTTTGTTTCTGTGCAGGGTAAATACTGGCTGCTTTATTTTTACACTGCAATTTAGATTGCAGATTGAACTCACCACACCCAAATCTATCTCTCTCTGCACATGTTATATCTGCCCCCCCTGCAGTGCACATGGTTTTGCCCAACTGCTAAAAAATTTCCTGCTACGATCAACTTGGAATTACCCCCTATGTTCCTCTTCTATGTATTCCCTTTTGCATCCACACACCGCTGTATTCTTATTTTCCATTGGTCAAAGCCATGCTGTAGCTCATTTTCTGTCAGCTCTGACATTTTCTTCTTTACCGCAGTAACTGATGCAAAACGGGTTCCCTTGAGTACAGATTTGATTTTAGGGAAAAGAAAGAAGTCACACGGTGCTAGGTTTGACGAATATGGAGGGTGTTCTAGCACTGCAGTCTGTTAACATTGCTTTGAATTTGGATTTGCTGTGACATGCTTTCTTCATTCTTGGTGATGATCAGTGGCAGAATATACCTAGGGGATGCAGGAATGCAGCCCCCCCCCCCACCACCACCCCCCCACAGTAAAATCTTTCACTTGCAGGGACTGCCTAGCAGTGGCAGTGATTTGCAATAGGAAGCACTCACTGATAATCACAGACAGACAGGCAGTGAGGTGTTTTCTTCCCCTGGGACTGCCAGTCCAGACTGAAATAGCAGAGAGAACGCAACACATTGGAAGACACTTCCCTACTGTAACGTTAGACCAAACTGGCTTTTGTGGGGCTGTGTCACGATCCGGGTATCTGGACGCCATTTCTTACCCATCAGATGCCTCCTAAGGCTGGCTCAGTGCTCCAGGACCGGATCCCATCTGTTATCCTGATGTGTACATTCCTGTATCCTCTCCTGTCACTCTGGGACGCTGTCACAGTAAACGCCATATTACACCTGGCATGGCGTCTCCCGCGGCCTCCGCCGCCGTCCCTGAACTTCTGCATGCAGAGTGTCTGAGTGGCAATTACGTCAGCCGCGGCCTCCGCTGTGTCCGCGTGGTTGGATGTGCATCTGTCAGCCTGGCGCCTCCTGTCTCCGGTGGCCGGCGCCGCCATTACTGTTTTCATTACCACATGGATTACAAACCAAACTTCCCTCCAAGTGTCTGCATGGGCGCAGCCATCTTGGATTCTGTCAGCTGATCATTTCCACCAATCTGTTCTCAGTATTGATAATCTGCATAATTGCCTAGCCAATCCCTTCCTTGCTGCAGGTATAAATACACTGTGCCTGAGCAAGGAAGGCGTCAGTGCTTTGGTTGTCAAACCTAGTTCCTGTTTGTCTCTCTCCTGTGATTGTCTTCCAGGTTCCAGCTCCTGTCTCAAGACTTCCACCATAGAGACCCGCACCAGCATTCCACCTGCGGTGTAGCCTGACTCTCCAATCCATTGTGGATTCATCTGTTTCCAGCTACAACATTACCTGCTTCCAGCTCAGCTTCCAGCAGAGTACAGCTTCCCTTAAAGGGCCGGTGTCCTTTCTACACTTTACCACTCTCCACCGTTATTATTATTTCTCCGCTCTCAAGTTCTACATTTCAGTTCATATTTCATCGCTCCCAAGTTCATTTATTATTTAACTGGTTCCAGCCAGTATCCACTCCGTGCTAACAACAGTCTGGTTCCAGCCAGTATCCACAGCAGCTGTTTTATCTTCAGCAACCCAGCTTTTCCTGGAACACCAGCTGGCACAATCCTGGGTTATCTCCATTGCTACAGTCGGGCCTGGTAAGGACTTTCCATCTAGAAGATCATAAGAACTATCTCACACTACCAGTGCCCTGTGGCTCCTGCCATCCTGTAGTACCCAGGAATTGTATTTATTCTTTGCTGACTTTTACGTTTTCTTTTACTGCTGCTGTGTTGCGGAGTTGTCATAATAAACATCATTGACTTTTATCCAAGTTGTCGTGGTCACGCCTTCGGGCAGTTATTATTTATGTTACTTACATGTCCAGGGGTCTGATACAACCTCCCAGGTTCCGGTACATCTCAGCCCCTACAACTGAGGCTGCCTCCCGTCAGCTCAGGCCCTCAGTTGTGACAGTAAGCACTGACCTAATGAATCCAGCCGGAGACCAGGATCAAGCGGCCAGGCCGATGCAAGAACTGGCAGCCCGACTAGAACATCAGGAGGCTGCACAGGGCCACATCATCCGCTGTCTCCAGGATCTCTCTACTCGGCTGGATGGGATTCAGACAACTCTCCGTGGATCAGGCGCGTCTGGTGCGTCAACCACAGTGACTCCAGCTATAACCCCACCCACCTTACCCATTTCTGCTCCATGTCTTCATCTTCCAACGCCAGCAAAATTTGACGGATCTCCAAGATTCTGCAGGGGATTTCTCAACCAGTGTGAGATTCAGTTTGAGCTACAACCTGGCAATTTTCCCAGTGACCGTACAAAAATTGCCTACATTATTTCTCTTCTCAGTGGCTCAGCCCTTGATTGGGCATCACCGTTATGGGAGAGGTCCGACACCCTGCTATCTTCCTACACTGCCTTCGTGTCAACATTCAGGCGCATCTTCGACGAGCCAGGCCGGGTAACCTCAGCTTCATCCGAGATTCTCCGTTTACGCCAGGGGTCACGTACTGTAGGACAATATCTGATACAGTTCCAGATCCTGGCGTCCGAACTGGCATGGAACGACGAGGCCCTGTATGCTGCATTCTGGCATGGCTTATCTGAGCGTATTAAAGATGAGTTAGCTACCAGAGACTTACCTTCTAAGTTAGATGAGCTAATCTCACTCTGCACGAAAGTTGATTTACGTTTCAGAGAGAGAGCAACTGAGCGTGGAAGATCATCTGCTCCAAAATCTTCTGCTCCTCCTCCTCGTCAACTGTCACCATCTAAAGATGAGCCCATGCAACTTGGCCGTTCCCGTTTAACTCCTGCTGAGCGCCGAAGACGTCTCTCCGAGTTTCTCTGTCTCTATTGTGCAGCTCCGTCTCACACCATTAATGCCTGTCCCAAACGTCCGGGAAACTCCAAATCCTAGCTCGCCAAGGAGAGGGCCGGCTAGGAGTAATGATCTCCTCTCCATCTTCTCAAGATTGTAATCTCCCAGTCTCGCTTCAAGTTGCTCAACGTTATCGGAACGTCATTGCCCTCCTTGATTCCGGAGCAGCTGGGAACTTTATTACCGAAGCCTATGTTAAACGGTGGTCCCTACCCACCGAGAGACTTCCTTCGTCCATTTCTTTAACTGCCGTGGATTGCAGCAAAATTTTTGATGCAGTTATTTCTTTAAGGACTCTACCAGTTCGTCTGAGAGTGGGAGTTCTTCATTCCGAACTTATTTCTTTTTTAGTGATTCCAAGAGCCACACATCCTGTGGTCCTGGGCCTTCCATGGCTCCGTCTTCACAATCCTACAATTGATTGGACGACTACGCAAATCCTGGCATGGGGTTCCTCCTGTGCTGAGACATGTTTGTTTAAAGTATTGCCTGTCTGTTCTTCCTCCCCCAGGTCGTCTGATGTTCCACCTCCTCCATATCAAGATTTCACGGATGTGTTCAGTAAAGCTTCTGCTGATATCCTTCCTCCTCATAGAGAATGGGACTGTCCGATTGATCTCGTTCCAGGGAAGGTTCCACCTCGAGGCCGAACTTATCCGTTGTCTCTGCCTGAGACGCATTCTATGGAGGAATATATTAAAGAGAACCTAGCAAAGGGGTTCATTCGACCTTCTTCTTCTCCAGCCGTCGCAGGCTTCTTTTTTGTAAAAAAGAAAGATGGTGGTCTGCGGCCGTGCATCGACTACAGAGGTTTGAACGACATTACCATCAAGAACCGTTATCCTTTACCCCTGATTACTGAGCTCTTTGACAGAGTTAGCGGAGCTACCATCTTTACAAAGCTGGACTTGCGAGGTGCATACAATCTCATCCGGATTCGTGAGGGTGACGAGTGGAAGACCGCATTTAACACCCGTGACGGACATTATGAGTACCTCGTCATGCCCTTCGGATTGAGCAATGCTCCAGCTGTCTTCCAGCATTTCGTCAATGAGATCTTCAGAGACATTCTATACCGTCATGTCGTGGTCTATCTAGATGATATCCTCATTTTTGCCAACAATTTAGAGGAACATCGTTTTTGGGTAAAGGAGGTTCTGTCCCGTCTCCGTGTCAATCATCTCTATTGCAAATTAGAGAAATGCGTCTTTGAAGTCAAGTCCATTCCGTTTCTAGGGTACATTGTGTCCGGTTCCGGACTAGAGATGGATCCTGAGAAACTACAAGCAATTCAAAATTGGCCGGTACCCTTAACCCTCAAAGGGGTCCAGAGGTTCTTAGGGTTCGCCAATTATTACCGAAAGTTTATACGAGACTTTTCCACCATTGTGGCGCCTATTACTGCTTTCACCAAGAAGGGTGCTAACCCGTCCAAGTGGTCTGAAGAAGCCATGCAAGCTTTTCATCTTTTAAAACAGAGGTTCATCTCTGCGCCTGTCCTGAAACAGCCTGACATCGACTCTCCTTTCATCCTAGAGGTGGATGCCTCCTCCGTTGGAGTAGGAGCGGTGTTATCTCAGAGGGCTAAAGATGGCCATTTACATCCTTGCAGTTTCTTCTCACGGAAGTTCTCCCCAGCGGAGCGCAACTATGCCATTGGCGACCAGGAGTTGCTAGCCATCAAGCTCGCTCTAGAGGAGTGGAGATATCTGTTGGAGGGAGCTTCTCATTCAATCACCATCCTTACAGACCACAAGAACCTTCTATATTTGAAAGGCGCACAATGTCTCAACCCTCGTCAGGCCAGATGGGCACTTTTCTTTTCCAGGTTCGACTTTAAACTCCAGTTCTGTCCGGGCTCTCAGAATCGCAAGGCCGATGCCCTTTCCCGCTCATGGGAGCAAGAAAATGAGTCAGAGTCTTCAGACAAGCATCCTATTATAAGTCCGTTGGCATTCTCCACAGTAGGGATGGACTCTACGCCCCCATCAGGGAAAAGTTTTGTGAAGCCGATGCTAAGGAAGAAGCTCATGCATTGGGCCCATGCTTCCCGTTTTGCCGGACATACAGGTATCCAAAAAACCCTGGAGTTTATCTCTAGGTCCTATTGGTGGCCAACTCTGAAAAAGGACGTCTTGGAGTTTATTGCATCTTGCCCAAAGTGTGCCCAACATAAAGTATCCCGCCAGTCGCCTGCGGGGCAACTGGTTCCACTATCCGTTCCCCGTCGACCATGGACCCACTTGTCGATGGATTTCATTACAGACTTACCCATGTGCAACAAGTTCAATACCATCTGGGTGGTAGTTGACCGGTTCACCAAGATGGCACACTTCATTCCTCTCACCGGTCTTCCGTCAGCTTCCAAGTTGGCTCAAGTATTCATACAAGAGATCTTCCGACTCCACGGTCTTCCTGAAGAAATTATCTCTGATCGAGGAGTTCAATTCACAGCCAAATTCTGGCGAAGTTTATGTCAAGTCCTCCAAGTCAAGCTAAAGTTTTCCACGGCTTACCATCCTCAGACCAATGGTCAAACCGAGAGGGTGAATCAGGACTTGGAGGCCTTCCTCCGCATCTATGTGTCCTCCTCTCAAGATGACTGGGTTCAATTACTTCCCTGGGCCGAGTTCTGTCATAACAACCAGTATCATTCTTCATCTGCTTCAACACCATTCTTCACTAACTTTGGATTCCACCCTAAAGTCCCTGAGTTCCAACCGCTTCCAGCAACTTCTGTTCCCGCAGTGGATATCACCTTGCATCAGTTTGCCAATATCTGGAAGAGCGTACGATCAGCTCTGCTCAAGGCATCATTCAGGTACAAGAAGTTTGCGGATAAGAAGCGTCGAGCAGTTCCTGCTCTCAAGGTGGGTGATCGGGTATGGTTATCCACGAAGAATTTGAGGTTAAGAGTTCCCAGTATGAAGTTTGCACCTCGCTATATCGGTCCTTTCAAGATTGAACAAGTCATCAATCCTGTTGCTTACAGACTCCAGTTGCCTCCCTTCTTAAAAATACCCAGGACATTCCATGTTTCCCTGTTGAAACCGCTGATCTTGAATCGGTTTCATTCCTCACTTCCTCCAACTCCGAAAGTCCAAACTCAACGAGGCGTTGAGTATGAAGTGGCCAAGATCCTGGACTCACGTCACCGTTACGGTCAACTACAATATCTTATTGACTGGAAGGGTTATGGTCCTGAGGAACGTTCATGGACCAATGCTTCTGATGTCCATGCTCCTGCCTTGGTCCGTAGATTCCATTCCAAGTTTCCTCAAAAGCCAAAGAAGTGTCCTGGGGCCACTCCTAAAGGGGGGGGTGCTGTCACGATCCGGGTATCTGGACGCCATTTCTTACCCATCAGATGCCTCCTAAGGCTGGCTCAGCGCTCCAGGACCGGATCCCATCTGTTATCCTGATGTGTACATTCCTGTATCCTCTCCTGTCACTCTGGGACGCTGTCACAGTAAACGCCATATTACACCTGGCATGGTGTCTCCCGCGGCCTCCGCCGCCGTCCCTGAACTTCTGCATGCAGAGTGTCTGAGTGGCAATTACGTCAGCCGCGGCCTCCGCTGTGTCCGCGTGGTTGGATGTGCATCTGTCAGCCTGGCGCCTCCTGTCTCCGGTGGCCGGCGCCGCCATTACTGTTTTCATTACCACATGGATTACAAACCAAACTTCCCTCCAAGTGTCTGCATGGGCGCAGCCATCTTGGATTCTGTCAGCTGATCATTTCCACCAATCTGTTCTCAGTATTGATAATCTGCATAATTGCCTAGCCAATCCCTTCCTTGCTGCAGGTATAAATACACTGTGCCTGAGCAAGGAAGGCGTCAGTGCTTTGGTTGTCAAACCTAGTTCCTGTTTGTCTCTCTCCTGTGATTGTCTTCCAGGTTCCAGCTCCTGTCTCAAGACTTCCACCATAGAGACCCGCACCAGCATTCCACCTGCGGTGTAGCCTGACTCTCCAATCCATTGTGGATTCATCTGTTTCCAGCTACAACATTACCTGCTTCCAGCTCAGCTTCCAGCAGAGTACAGCTTCCCTTAAAGGGCCGGTGTCCTTTCTACACTTTACCACTCTCCACCGGTATTATTATTTCTCCGCTCTCAAGTTCTACATTTCAGTTCATATTTCATCGCTCCCAAGTTCATTTATTATTTAACTGGTTCCAGCCAGTATCCACTCCGTGCTAACAACAGTCTGGTTCCAGCCAGTATCCACAGCAGCTGTTTTATCTTCAGCAACCCAGCTTTTCCTGGAACACCAGCTGGCACAATCCTGGGTTATCTCCATTGCTACAGTCGGGCCTGGTAAGGACTTTCCATCTAGAAGATCATAAGAACTATCTCACACTACCAGTGCCCTGTGGCTCCTGCCATCCTGTAGTACCCAGGAATTGTATTTATTCTTTGCTGACTTTTACGTTTTCTTTTACTGCTGCTGTGTTGCGGAGTTGTCATAATAAACATCATTGACTTTTATCCAAGTTGTCGTGGTCACGCCTTCGGGCAGTTATTATTTATGTTACTTACATGTCCAGGGGTCTGATACAACCTCCCAGGTTCCGGTACATCTCAGCCCCTACAACTGAGGCTGCCTCCCGTCAGCTCAGGCCCTCAGTTGTGACAGGCTGCAGCTGATGCAGTCCATAGAAGCCAGCCTATTTAGCAGTTTCTGAGTTAACCTTCTCCCCCCCCCCCCCCCACTGCCACCAGACCTAAGCCCCGCCTCCCAGTGACATCAGTCATCAATCACTGGGAGAGCAGGGAGAAGAATTGTGCAGACCCCTCGGCCAGACAGGTAACAAGCCCTTGCTGGTGATGATGGTGTTTTCCAGTGTATGTACTGGCATTTTGTCATACTGGAAGATCCATGTTTCATCACAGCTAATAACTATCTAAAAATGCAAATATGCTTGAATTTATTAAAAAAAAGTCTGTACAAATTTGCTTTTGATTTTCTAGCTGCTCAGCAGTAAAGCCCTGGAACTATCTTAGCAAAAAAAAATATTTCATGTTACGATTTTGTTGCAAAACTAGCATAAAAATTTCTTTGTTGATGTTTACCATATCTGCTGTCATTTGGATGCTGAGTCGAGTCAGTTCCAACAGTTTTCTCGCTTTTTTTGTAAGGCCTTCCAGAACATTCATCATCTTCGACATCCTCACGGACCATGAACACATCTTTTGTGCCACTCAGACACACGTGCGCATGACATACAATCTGCCCTAAGGGGAAAGGGTGGTACCTGAGCACAGGTGTGTTAGTACGAAATAGTTTAGAAGATAGAAATAACGATAAATTCCACAATATTAAGTAGGTACTCTGGTATCCGTCTCTGGAATACCACTGAATAATATCTCAGGTGTTTCCCTGAGAGTATAGGTAACTGTATGTGGGAACATGCAAAAGGTGAATCTGCCATGTAAGCCTTGGTTCGCATACAGAAAGATTCAGTGGGCATTTTGTTCAGTTAGCTAAAAGTTAACACATTGTTCTTCGTTTGAACAAAGCATTTTTATGATGCACAGGAAAAACAAAACTTCATAGAATGCTTTGTGACAGCAAACTATCTGAGCTACAGGGGTGAAACTTTAAAAACCATTTTGGGATAGTCCAAGGTCAATGTCTTCCCACTCCCTTTTAACTCACGCAGTATGGTTTCTTTTTTTACAAGTAGAGCCTTGTTATTTAGCCACACTAAAAAAAAACCATCCTCCACATTTCCTGCATATTTGACCTTTTTTATGTTATATATGCTTGTATGCGATAGTTTTGTAAAGAGCAAATAAAACAAAGGATACTGGACACCAGTACAGCCATATAATCTCCACTTTCGGCCGATGGGTGGAATGCAAATGGACTTCACTTCCGGTTTCGGTAGACACCGGGCAAGAAGTGCCGCGATTGGATGCGCAATTAGGGTTAAACCATCAGTGGACAGTTTAAAAGGACGACAAGGAGGACATACAGCCTTGAAAAAGGGACCAGGGTGTCCCGAAACGCGTTGGCGTTGCCCTCCAGTGCCAGCAGCCATCAATGGACCTTTTTGACTGAGTGAATTACCAGGAGAACCTTGCATTATTACACCTGTGGCTAGTATTCTAACATCGGTAGGACCTGTTTTCCATTTGGCTATATCTCTGTCAACATTTATCATATGTGTATTTAATTGTGTTAGTCTTTTGTCAGTAATACCAGTAGATGAACGGCGGCCGCCAGTGATGAAGCGGGACCGCGCATCAGCGCTCACCGCTCATCGTTTGGGCATACACACTGGACGGCTTTGAGCTTAAAGCAGCTCACAACACCAAAAGTGACCTGCTTTCAGCTCAAAATCGCCCAGTGTGTGTGGGCCTTTACAGTCTATTTCAAAGACATACACACATTTTTAGCTCCCAGATATTGGAGTTGTACAGTATGTTTGCATACATCCCTACCTCCAGAATATTAGAAGTTAGGAGACACCCTTTTTCTCTTTTAACTGTCAGACTTTGTTGAGGCTCCTTCTCAAAATGTATGTCAAGCACTTTCTGATCCTTTATTATGAGGAGTATACTATAGGGGGGAATGATTCTTGGGACCTATGGTTTGAATGTGGCTTGTGCAGGAAACAGAACCTTTTAGTGATGAGGATTTTGTGTTTGTGGATTCAACAGAAAGGTCAGCAATATAAGGGTTAGATATAGGCATTGTAAGTAGTAAGCATGCAGTTTTACTGAAGAATTATTGCCTTGTTTCCTGTTTTCAGTGGAAAAACCACCTAAAGAATAAATCTATAATATATGTCCCATATGTTAGTACTTTTCAAATGCTTTAACTACAGTATGTTTTGTAGTATGCATTTGGAAGAACACTAGAGATTAATTTGCAATGCATAAATCAACTTAAGATCTGCTTATGATATAACAGGTGTTTCTAGTAGTCTGGTATCTTGTCTCTGTACATAGTACATCTTCCTGTGAGATCATTTGTCCAGCATTCACCTGCTACTTGGGTCATACTGGGATGGCAGCCCAGTTTCTTTCCTAACCAGATGTCTTCCCTTGGCACAAGTAGCATGTATCCGTGTAACCCAGTATCCGGGCTCCATTTAAGCTTCACATTAGCGATTTGTCACTTTTCTGGTTTTCTTTACTTGCCCTTGGTGTCCCTAACACTATTTGTAAATACAGTGGTTAACAGGTTGTTGTTTCTCCAATTGCTCTTCTCCCTCTTTTTGTCAATATTTTGTTTTATTTAAAAGATCCTTTTTAAAGACACATTTACACTTGTTTGTCTTATTTATATAGCACAAGCATACGTACAACTGAGATGATGTAGCCAATCACACCTGTCTCTGAACCAGTGGAGCTTACAGTCTCATTTATCTACCACACTCCAACGTAAGGTGTGCGAGAGGAAACTGAATCACCCAGGGAATATGCACAGAAACCTGGGAATATCATACAAACTGCACACAGATAGTAGTCTGATTGGAACCCATGGTGCAGTCACTGTGAGTCAGTAGGACTAACCACTGTGCCAACATGCTGCCCATCATCATCCTTGTGTCCATACCTAATTCAAGTATACTGAAGTGTGCCAATGCCAATATCCTCCAGGTGTTTTTTTTTACATAGAGCAGCCATTTCCCCCCCTAAAAACCGCCCCGAAATTGTCGTTTTTTTTTTATGAGTGAATTAGGTGAAGAAGATGAATTTAACCCTATCCAAAATGATTTTAGTTTAAAAAAAATATATAAACATTTTTTTATTTTTTTTATTTTTTGTTAAAGCCGGGACAGCCTCCAGGTACACAGGAGAGTTTGTGGGGGTTAATTTACACTTCCCCAGTGGTTGCTATTGTCTGCAGCCGCTGGAGTGGGGGAATCCTGCCGTGCTGACTGATCAGCAATGATTGGCAGCACGGCAATCAGTAGGGGAGGGTGCAGGGAGGCAGAGGGTCCCACTGGCAGCAGCAGCGGAGGGAAGATTCCCTTCCCTGCCACTGCTAGCATTGTTTATCTGACTGGTCGCATCCTGTGTGACCAGGTCAGATAAAGCACTTGCAGGCATCGTTGCATCTGAATCGACCATGTCAGGCAAGTGGTTAAAGTAAGTTGTGTCTATGGCTTAATATGCACTAGTCCCAGATTTACTGCACAAGGAGAAGGGCTTGCAATTTAATAGCTCCAGGCATAAAAGTACAATGAGTAATGTATTAATGTTCCTGTTTCGTCCGTTATGTGTGTGGACCCGCCTTACCACTGGATCGCGGTGAAGTAGAACCACACATCGGAAAAATGTATGACACCTGCTCATGCTAATGTGGGAGAACGTTAAATCATCCTTCTTGTGATGTCTGCCCTCCCACTATCAGCAGCTCTTACCAGCATCACTGTATGTACAGTTCATGTGTTTACTCTGCATGTCCCAGCGCCCCCCTGTGTCTCCCCCCGGCCGGCAACTCTGGGCATGCTCGAGATCTCACTACTGACGCTAGATCTCTCCCGCAACCCGGATCCAGCAGCTGCCGTGGCTGGGGATGTCGCTGTCCCTGGCTGTGGTGTATGGGCATCGACACCTGCCCATACAGGTGTTGGAACGGTCAGCGCTGCTCACTGTTGGTAAATTGCCCTGCATATTGGCGTGCTATCTTTTAGATAGAAGTGCTGATATAGACAGGGGTGTTATAACTGAGCAAGCACCGCTGCTGTAATACATGGGGGAGAAGTGGTAACAATGCACATAGCGTGTGCTGAAACCACTTCCCCACCATATCGACTTTTAATACATTTATCTCCAAGGCTACAAGCCTTTTTCCTCACGCGGTGAGTATCGAGCCAAATTCCAGTCACTGACAGGAGCCTCCAACTGCCCCCCCCCCACGGGACACTGCAGCCCGCGGGTGGGGCAGTCCCAAAAAACGGGACTGTCCCTCGAAAATCGGGACTGTTGGGAGGTATGCTATGAGGATGGGAGCAACGTGTGTGTAGGTAGGTGAGCGCATTTGGTTGAAACCATGCTTATTTTGACAGCCCCGGGCTTCACAATTTCTGATGGCAGCCCTGAGAGCAGGGCTCTGTGGACAGCACCATCACTGCCCCACGGTCCCTGCATTTGGCTAGCAGGGTGCTATTCGCCAGGATCCCTGCTGAAAATGCTCCAGACAGGCACCCTACAGTCCAGTGGCGTAAGTTCACCACAGTTGCCCGGAGGCAAGATAAATATTGGTGCCCCCCTATTTCCTATATTAAGATAAATATAAGTATGTATGTGTGAGTATATGTGTGTGTGTGTGTGTGTGTGTGTGTGTGTGTGTGTGTGTGTGTGTGTAGAGTGTTCTGAAAGAAATGTATATACTGTATTTATACATATAATTGTCTTTTATTTTAAATCACACATTTCTTAGCAGTCATACCCAGGTTTAGAACCCATGACCTGTTACACTAACAGCAGACACTTTACTGATGGAGTTATTTGCTCCTGTAGAGGAAGCATGAGAATTCTAACTATATGAAGTTATGTGTAATTGTCAGAGAATTATCTTCATATAGTAAAAATTTCTAATATTTCCTATACAGGAGCAAACAGCTTCATCAGTAATGTGTCTGCTTCCAGTGTAATAGGTTGTGGTTTCTAATCCTGGGTGTGATACTTGTAAAATGTGTATATTCAGTGTAATAAAGAGGGTGTGATTTGTAAGGTGCAGGGACCAGTGAGGAAGTCGGCCACTGAAAAGACAGTGACAGCTATCAATTAACTTAATTCAATGGTGTCATAGAATGGGAGAATAGGTGCCCCCCTTCAGAGCAGGAGCCCGGCGGCAGATGACTCTGTTGCCTCCCAGAGTTCTGCCTCTGCTACAGTCTCTGCAGCTCTCTTGAGCATCCTGAGTACTCTATGGACAATGCTGTATTTACAGGTGCCCTGTTATGGCACTGTGGACTGCACACAACCAATAGAGATGATAATGTAGTATTTTGTTAAAAAGTATTTATGTAACTATCATCACAATACGTATTCTAAAAATATTACCACTTGCTTATCTGACACTGGTTGTAGACCTGAACAAGTATAGTTAATCAAACTTATGCCCTTATTTCACTGTGAGTGATACATTTCACCAGCCAATCCGCTCTTAACTGTCATAGGAGCTGATTGGCTGGTGCAATTTATCACTCAAAGTGAAATGTATCACTCATTGATAAATAAGGGCCAAAGTTCTGTGTTTCATACTGAGAGTATCAAAAACAGGTTTCACCATTTCCAACTTCCTCAGGGATGAGAGGGATAACAGTCTCTTAGGGGAAAATGTACTAAGCAGTGAAAAGAGTGGAGAAGTGAGCCAGTGGAGAAGTTGCCCATGGTGCGTATATGTGGCTATGTGTTTATATGTAGCTATGTGTGTGTTTGGCTGTGTTTGTGTGTATATGTGGCTATGTGTGTGTGGCTATTTATGTGTGTGGCTGTGTGCGTATATGTGGCTATTGTGGCATTTCGGGACCGCGGCGGGACCCTTCGTCAGGACATGCAAGTGCCAATAAAGAAAGACCGAATATGTTATTACAGTTATTCTGTCTTGCCTTATTGACACTTGCATGTCCTGAAATGCTGCATAGATGCACTGCTTGTGCTGAACTTTAGTTTATGTGAAATTGACATGTGCCAACATGTCCAACACCATGATGTATTCTATCCCATTTGTCATGGGTAACTTCATGTGATGTTTTTTGGAATATATATCTACAGTATCTAGTCCTGGAGTGCCGTGTTTTGTTTGGTACATGAACTGTTCTTAACTTGATATGATATATATATGGCTAATGCTGCTACTCACCTCTGTAGTGCCACCGGCAGCCACCAGAGTGTGCCTGACAGTGCTCTGTTCGGGACACGGACACACGTACAAAACCTATCTACACTGCATCCCCCACCATATATTGCCCCTATATAAACACTACACCCCATACCCCTCCATATAGTCCCCCACCTACATATGCTGTTTCTGCCATATACCGCATACTCTGCACCCCCTTCTACATATACTATGCTGGAACCCCAGTTTGATTGCCATCCTGGGACTCAGCAACATGTAGCAGCAGTAACTAGAAAACGGATGCAGGAACTACCAGGCGGTCCCACAGCGCTCAGAGCGGAGAACCTGTGTGGGGTGAGCAGTGTGGTGATCGGGAGGAGGAAGGGTCATTGCTGGGGCTGCAAATGATGGGGGTTCACCAGCTCATCTGCTTTATATATACTGCACTCTGGTGGCGGGGCGGGGTTCTGTGCTCACCCCACACACACCCCGCACTGGCCACACCCCAGATCTCTCCAGCCAGCTTATAGTAGCTGCAGGTGTCCTCTACCCCCAGACTGGCCGGGACTGGTGAGCTTACATGTGCCAATACTGGTGACACACACGCTCAGCATGAAGAGCCCTAGCTCACCCTTACCTGCAGGTGGGTGGTTCTCTTAAAGTCACCCTCCTTGCAGCCTGGCTGGAAGGAGGAGGCTGGGTTGCGGGGGGGTGACATAGGCAAGTGGGGCTCAGTGGTTGGAAGAATAGCTCCTCAGATGCGACCGTTATAGGAAAAACCCAGCCTGGCATGGTCACATGTGATGCAACCAAATCAGGCAAGTGATTAGTTTATTCATTTTTACAGCTCATCGCTTAACTGTTGCTCATTGGTATGGGTACACATGTAGCGGGCATAGAGCTGTACATTGAGTATATACTATTTACCATACAATTGATTTCCTTCTCTCATGTTCTCAGACAACATAAATAATGATTATATGCTTTGTTTCCCAATAGTACCACCTCGTATGCGCAGATGCCTGGAAACTTGACTTGACACAAGCGTCTCTCAACCTTGGATTTTTAATAGGGGCTCTGACTTTGGGATATGCTGCAGACAGGTAAAGAATGCTGCATGCGTTTTCCTTCTATTTATCTTGTTTAGTCACAGTCTTGGACAATGATTCATCTGTTTAATGTTGGAATGGAAGTCACGGTCCTTGGCTTGATGAAAGAAAAAAACATGCTGACTTGCTTATTACGGAGCTGTGCTGCAAAAGCACTTCTGTCTATACAGTGGGTTTTCCTATGGTCTGAGACAGACCAAGGAGAATTTCCACTGTAATATGATAAAATAAGTCCAAATAGCTTAGGTGCTATCTTGTGTAAGTTATCCTTAATAAATCAGTCAGTAATGGAATCACCATCCATTAGACATGATATATGTGTGTATACACAAAACTAATAAATTCAGCTTCAGGAATTAACTGTATTGTCATAATTGTATTTCACAATGGGGACATCCTGGGGACACAGCTAATGTCAGAGTCAGGCATAGGCAACCTAGGCAATTGCCTAGGGCATTTGATATGCCTAGGGACATCAGCAGCTTCTGCTGATTAAAACGATATGTGGCATGCCTATATTCTGTGTGTAGCATTTCATATGCAGATACAGCCACAGTCTCATACAGTATATAGGCATGCTGCATATCATTTTAATCAGCAGAAGCTGCTTGTGCATCCTAGCCACATAGCAATGCAAATAAGATGCATTTTCATAAAAAAGGTGCCCGACGTTAGCATTGAGGCAAGATTTATGAGGATACATCTGTATCCAAGCAGAGGCAGAGGTCACAGTGTTAGTGGAAGTGTGAGTGCTGTGTGCGGGTGGGTTGGTTGTGCAGTAGTGTTCGGAATATGTGTAAGGAGCATTATGTGTGTCATGTAAAAATGCATTAATAATGTGCAACATATGTGTAAGGGGCACTATGTGTGTCATTATGTGTATAAGGGCATTAATAATGTGCGGCATATGCGTAAGGGACATTATGTGTAAAAGGGCATTAATAAAAGTTGTCATAATGTGTAAGGCGCATTATGTTTATAAGGACATTAATTATGTGTCTCATATGTGTAAGGGGCATTACTCTGTGGCATTATGTGTATAAAGTGCTCTACTATGTGGCATTGCGTATAGAAAGGGCACTACTGTGTCGTCTAATGTGAATAAAGAGCAATAGGGTATGGTGTAATGTGAATAAGGAGCAATTCAGTGTGATGTAATGTGAATAAGGGGCACTACTGTGAGGAGTAACGTTTATAAGGTAAAGTGATACTACTGTGGGATGTAATATGAATTATGGACACTATCGCATGATCAAATGTGAATAAAGTTGCAGTACTGTGTGGCGTAATTGGAATTGGGGTTACTATTGTGTGGCCATGCCCCTTGCCAGCAAAAACAAACCCCTTTTTGGGCTGAGCGCCAAATGTGCGAACTGTTCCTATTTAAAATATAGGGGGTACAAACACCAAAATAAGGACTGCTATGGGTGAGGGGTGATGGTGCTGGGAAAGAGGTGCAAGGTCAGAGGCGAAACCAGTGGTGGTGCTAGTGGGCACCAGCCAAAATCTTGCCTAGGGCATCATATTGGTTAGGACCGGCTCTGGCTAATGTATATACATTTAGTAAAAGTGTGACAATTTGTATATCTTGGGCACATTTAGTTACAATGCTGTGCTAATAGAATCCAAAATAAGAGGTGAGATCCTGCACAGGAATTGACAACAAATATACTAGAGAGTATACATATGATGAAAGATGAATATAAGTCAAACCAACCATAGAAGAAATACTCAATATTCTGTATCTAGCAGAATGTTAGTTACTCATGACATTGGTGGTGCTCGGACCCTTTTTGGGGACACGCTTTTAGATAAATGTGTGTTTTGAAATCTAACGTTGAATAAATAATTTGATAAAATATTGTAATAACAAGTCTTTATGAGTAGTGAATCATTTTTTCTTAAAACATCTATTTCTGTAAACCCTGATTGCATTTTTGATTGTAACATAGAGGGATACTGTATCGTCTCATCCACTTCTGCTATTTGACATCACCCACTGGATAGTACGAAAAATAGTTACAGTGGTCACTGGAGGTTCTGTATGAGAGTTAGATGGTCTCTGTAGTCATGTGACAGTGCAGAGACAAAATTCACCCAGTACACCCCTGCGTTCCATTTAGAAATAAGTTGTGTATGGTACCTGTATTTCTGGAGGCAGCTAGACAGGGAAGTATGCAGCGGTGCTAGGAATGAGATTCCCATGTGTTTCCCAGGGACCCGGAAGTAAGTCACAACTCATAGCATTGAGACTTGTTAATACCATATTTTATTGGATTATTTATTAAAAGTTATATCTTAAAACACACATTTATCTATAAACGTGCCCCCAACAAGAGTCTCTTTTTTTTTTTTTTACAATAAGAACAAAATATAAATATGCAGTGGTAACTGAATCACCAGGTGGGTAATGAGCATGGTAAAATGTACTGATTACAATGTTTGCTAGCTATTTATGCAACTACGACTACAACTTACATTTCCTACTATGTTTACAATATAATTAAGGATAAAATGACACAATTTGTAACGTAGCAAATGGAATGGAGCGCTTGTGAATGTGATGTTACTGTAATGTATCTAAAATGTATGTAAATTGTGTCTAAACGCAATACCTGGAAAAAAGGTGGGTTCGTTTTGATACACAATGTTTCAAGCTCTTTTGACTGTATTATTGTAAGTCCGAATACTAAGGCATGGGGCTTCCGATGTTTGGTCGGCTGGGACGCCCGCATAGTAGTGCAGCGTGTAAACTAACTTTCCTTAATTTGTAACATATCAACATGCCTCAATACGTGAATAAAAGCCGACATTAGCATACAAATATAGATTCAGATACAGAGAAGTGCAAATAGATCAGCTGAGCAAATTATGGCAATTCCTCTTTCTAATCAAAGGAGCACCTATCCTTATACATTATTGATGCAGTTGCGCCAAACTGCCACTCTCTGTGCAACATGTCCCATGTGACTTCCAGCATCTGGCATGTTTTTTTTCCCACATCTTTTTATCTGAAAACTCCATTTTAGTCACAATGCAATGCCACTAGGATGCATCGGGAGACTGATCTGATTAATATGATATGCTACACTTGTATATCAGTGTGAGACTGAGTCTGAATCAGTATACGAAGTGCTATGATGCACCAGCCATGGCATTTTTCCATGGCAAGGTCCATCTTGGTAAGTGTACAAACTTAATTGCACATTGGGCCTAATTCAGCATAGATCATAGATGTGCGAAAAGATTGCACATCTATGATCCATTACTCTGACGCCCAGCACAGGGCAAGTCTGCCCCGCATGCCGGATCCAGCCCCCTGCAAACAGCGAAATGCACTGTGGCATTTAGGGTAGCCCTCTGCCTACGCAGCCTAGCTAATTGGACACCGTTCCGCCGTCCCTCCCATGAGTCGCAGTGTCCCGCGGGCTGGGGGGGGGGGGGCAGATTGGGAGAGTCAGTGATCACCTGTGCTCTGCAAAGCAGCCAGTGATCACTGAATAGATGCCGTGCGCCTGTGCACAGCATCAATCAGTGCGGGGAGGGTTAGCTGGGGCTACCCAGCTGCTCAGGGTGTGCTGGGCACGCCCCCAAATTAATGAAAACAGGATGTCGCTGCACTAGACCACACCCACTCGTTCAGAGGCCACACCCCCTTTTCACGTGGGCACGCCTACGTCGCGGCAAGTCCTTCATCACTGGAATGAAAAGCTGGGAGGTATGCTAACAAAATCATCAGATGGTGTCAGCCGATAGTAGGTTATGAACTACTACTCCACAT
Organism: Pseudophryne corroboree; assembly: GCF_028390025.1. Taxonomy (NCBI): domain Eukaryota; kingdom Metazoa; phylum Chordata; class Amphibia; order Anura; family Myobatrachidae; genus Pseudophryne; species Pseudophryne corroboree. The sequence goes on from NC_086447.1 coordinate 583,887,053, forward strand.
TATCTTTACCTGACGGCCAATGGCAGCCCAACAGGCAGGCATGTGCATTCAGCTGGCCTGGTCCGAACCAGATATTACTATTTACAGTGCATCCGGAAAGTATTCACAGCACTTCATTTTTTCCACATTTTGTTATTTTACAGCCTTATTCCAAACTGGAATAAATTAATTTTTTCCCTCAAAATTCTACACACAAAACCCCATAATGACAACGTGAAAAAAGTGTTTTTTGAGATTTTTGCTAATTTATTACAAATAAAAAACTAAGAAATCACATGTACATAAGTATTCATAGCCTTTGCTCAATACTTTGTTGATGCACCATTGGCAGCAATTACAGCCTCAAGTCTTTTTGAATATGATGCCACACGCTTGGCACACCTATCTTTAGCCAGTTTCCCCCATTCCTCTTTGCAGGATCGGAAGCGTGCGGCATTTATCTTTCCCTCTATCCTGACTAGTCTCCCAGTTCCTGAAAAACATCCCCACAGCATAATGCTGCCACCACCATGCTTCACTGTAGGGATGGTATTGGCCTGGTGATGAGCAGTGCCTGGTTTCCTTCAAACATGACACCTGGCATTCACGCCAAAGAGTTCAATCGTCTCATCAGACCAGAGAATTTTGTTTCTCATGTTCTGAGAGTCCTTCAGGTGCATTTTGGCAAACTCCAGGCGGGCTGTCATGTGATTTTTTACTAAGGAGTGGTTTCTGGCCTCTCTACCATACAGGTCTGGTGGATTGCTGCAGAGATGGTTGTCCTTCTGGGAGGTTCTCCTCTCTCCACAGGGGAATGCTGTAGCTCTGACTGAGTGACCATCGGGTTCTTTCTTACCTCCCTGACTAGGGCCCTTCTCCCCTGATCGCTCAGTTTGGACGGCTGGCCAGCTCTAGGAAGAGTCCTGGTGGTTCCGAACTTCTTCCATTTACGGATGATGGAGGCCACTGTGCACATTGAGACCTTCAAAGCAGCAGATATTTTTCTGTACCCTTCCCCAGATTTGTTCCTCGAGACAATCCTGTCTCGGAGTTCTACAGACAATTCCTTTGACTTCATGCTTGGTTTGTGCTCAGACCTGCACTGTCAAGTGTGGGACCTCATATAGACAGGTGTGTGCCTTTCCAAATCATGTCCAATCATCTGAGTTTACCACAGGTGGACTCCAATTAAGCTGCTGGAACATCTCAATTATGATCAGTGGAAACAGGATGCACCTGAGCTCAATTCTGAGCTTCATGGCAAAGGCTGTGAATACTTATGTACATGTGATTTCTTAGTTTTTTTTAATTTAGAATAAATTTGCAGAAATCTCAAAAAACTTTTTTCACGTTGTCACTATGGGGTATTGTGTGTAGAATTTTGAGGGAAAAATTAATTTATTTCGTTTTGGAATGAGGCCGTCACATAAAATGTGGAAAAAGTGAAGTGCTGTGAATACTTTCCGGATTCACTGTAAGACTCCGATTCCTGACTTGGATTCTGGTTCCATTCTGTCAGTACTGTGCTGCTTTGAGTTCCAGGGGTTGCCTAGCTTCTGGAGTGGGTCTCTGGTCTGACTGGTCTTTATTGATCATTAGGTGAGATGCCGCCCGGTGTCCTGGTTCTATTTCAGTATCCTTGCATATCACCAGTACATGGGTTCTGTGTGACATTGTGTGCCTAATATACTGTATAACTGGTTTAGTATAATGGGTTAGGGAGCATGAGCTGGTGGTTATGTTGGATCACCAAAGTTGCAGGACTAAATAATTCTCCAGAAAGAAAGACTACCAACTGGAGCAAATGTGTGTGATTTGCAACATGTAAGTCTAAGGGCGAGAGGATGAAAGTGCACAAAGAATGACTCATTCTTGATAAATCCTGACTTTTCATCAGACATGTCAAATAGGACTATTCCATTCAAAATAAACAACACTAAACAATTTGTAGGTGATAAAACAGCAGAGGGCTTTTATGTTTTTTTTAATAAAAAAATAATTTTGAACTCAGGTGCTTTACACAGACAGCCAGTTGAGTTTTTCAGTGCAATAACTTTTCCTAAATTACCCACAAACTTCATTAAAATTCTTAATGCCCCTGTAAGAATACTGGGTATATGTTTTGTTCTTTTGTCACTGAGTAAGCACTAACTGGTCAGCCCTGTGGCAGCCTTCGGGTTAACCAGTTCATCTATGGTTTCAGATTCACTTATACCCCTTTAACATCGCACAAATAACCCGGTATCGACACGGCATATTGCCGTGTCGAAACGGGTCAGTGTGCGATGTGAAAGGTCCGTTGCCGATTTAGCGGGTCGCATGACCCGGTTATTCAACCCTGTAAAAAAGAAGGGTTTTACCCGGGTTGATTACCGGGTCAGGTGCGGTGTGAATGGGAGCCGTGTCGATGCGACACGGTTCCCATTCACAGCATAGGCAGAGGCGGCGCAGGAGATGAGCTCATCTCCCGGCGCCGCCTCCACCCCCGCCCCTGCTGCTGCACCCCCTCCGTTGCTATGGCAACCGACCAGGTATATTGCCGGGTCGGAAAGCCAGCCACAGAGCGCAAATGCCGGATCCCACCCGGTAAGTACACGTTTGTCTTACCGGGTAGGATCCGGCATTTGCGATCTGAATGCGGTATTAGTCAAACAACTATAAAAGTGCAAGGGTATTTTATATTAATATGTAGAAGCACAGGTTACACGTAGCACAGGTAATAAAATGTCTGCATGGGTAACAAAAAATCTACCCAAAAGACTAAGGGGTCTATTTACTAAGCCTTGGCTGGAGATAAAGTCGACAGAGATAAAGTACCAGCCAATCAGCTCCTAAATGCCATGCCAGAGACTGTTTAGGAGCTGATTGGCTGGTACTCTATCTCCATCCACTTTATCGCCATCCAAGGCTTAGTAAATAGACCCCTAAAAAGACAAAAACTACATGAAATGGGCTACAGGACTATAGACATTTATTAACTTAAAGAACTGACCCAATTCTGAGCCACACCATTCACTCTTCTGCAAGGCAAGGACTGCAGGAACCAAGTCCACTGTCCCCCTACTTTCAGAATAAACACAAGGTTAACAAGATTACAGAGACTTTAAGATCCAACCACAGTCATGATTCTAGACCAGCTCAAAAGGAGCTGTTCCTCTTTTTAGTACTGTCTCAAAGTAGAACACTTAACTGACAAATTATTTTAGTCAAGATTTCACCATTGGTTTTGGTGCCCGAATACCGGACACTGGCTGCTTAGCAAAGTCACCAGATCGCAGCATGCATCCTGCAATGAGGTGCTCAAGGAAGTCTAGCTGGTTTGTTGCAGAACAGTGGGCACCCATAAGTTTGGTTATAAAACATAATGAACAGTCTCTTTTTCTTTGACCTGTTGTGGTTGAAATCCAATATATGGCAACATCCATTCATCTTAGCCATTGAGGCTTTTTTCGATGAATGGACGTTGCCATATATCGGACTTCAATCTTAATTGTCAAAATACCTCTGAAGAAGTCTTTGATACGAAACGCAATTCACACTCTTCATGTCGCTGTATTTGTGACTTCCACCCAGAGCTCACACCTTTCTTAAGGTGAGGGTGGTTTATAGTTCGAACTACTGTACTCTGACATGTAAAATTATGTTTTGGTGTTCAGACAATACTTATGTCATGTATTGTTTTAAAAAAAAAATGGGAAAAACATTGTAAAAATAAATATAAATGTCTGATTATTTTCTTGGGTGATATTTTTGGTGAGAGGGTTAATTTCAGGGTGTCTCGCAATTGACCCATTTAGGAAAGACCCTTGGCACACTGGATATTAAGAGTGCTCCATTGAGGCAAACATCTCTACAAATATATTTTAAACTGTTATTTACAGTATTGCATATACTAGCGCACTGGCATATTGTTTGTGATTGTGTGTTTTGTAAGGTTCCTACTAACAGGGGTTTCATCCCAAGTGCTGCTATATATATATATATATATATATATATATATATATCCAACGGTTCCTAGCATGCAGCGGCACTCAGGGACTGACTCATGGATAATTTAAAGCAAACAGTGTTTAATCCATGTTAAAAACAAAACAGTTCCATCCAACGTTTCGGGGCGCGAGCACCCCTTTGTCAAGGAGAACAAGTGAGAAGTGAATAATGTGACAAAAACGATTACCTTTATGTGTGACGAAGTCCCGCCTGCGGGAGGTGCGGCAATCAATCAGAGGAAGACGTGAACTTACTTCCCTGTGTGTGATCAGGTGACGTCATTACCCTGCGCCGGTCACATGGTCCGACGTCGCGGCGTGGAACGTCCGTGTTCCCCTGGCAACAACTTACGCCAACGCTGTCCTGTCGGGCAGCTGTTCTTGTAGTCATGGCAACCCAGGGTGTTTCGGGTAATCCAGTCGCGGCGGCCCAGGATCGGCACTGTGAAAATACGTGAAGCTAGTGCAATGCTATTGTGATTTAAAATCAATATAAAGTGCAGCATAAATCAATGATACAGTTGTGTCACCGGGCAGTTAAAGTGCTATAGTATTTGTTATAATCACAATATATATAAGACTAGATCACCGCTGCACTGTAAACAAACACTATATGTAACTTCAAATATAATGCAGTAATCAGGGTCCACGTAGATGGTGTCTGTAATTGACAGACTACCAATCTATAGTGTCATCTGGTTCTGCAGGCATATACATGAAAGCAATAATACGTGATAAAGTTAATGTACATTAATATCTGTAGCACCATAAAACAACTTCTCAAAACACGCTCCATTGAATTTTATCATTAAGTCCTTTGGGCTTGATGGTTGACAAATAATACATCCATCTGGCTTCAAGTCTTAACAGGTCTCCAGCTCTATCTCCACCCCTTAGACTCTTTGGGCAATGATCAATAATCTGGAACCTCAGATCACTCATGGAATGGCCGTGTTCAGCATAGTGGCGAGCTACTGGTTGTTCCGACGGTTTACCTGCTAGTGCAGACTTGACAGCTGATCTATGTAATGCGAGACGTTCACGAGCACTGCGAATAGTTTTGCCCACGTATTGTAAATTACAGGGGCACGTGATTAGATATATTACAAAAGTGCTCGTGCAGGTAAGTACATGTCTAATGCTGTATGATCTGCCCGTGAGCAAGATTTGAATGTGGACCCGGCGGTCATGGACTTACATGTTTCACATCCCAGACACTTGTAGCATCCTGAGGGTCTGGATAAGAATGTGGTGGACGTGGAATTTCCAAACCCTGTGATATCCGTATGAACAATTTGATCTTTAATGCTCTTGCCTCTAGTGTGGCACACCATTGGTCTCTTCTTATGCAACGAGGGTAAAGATTTATCGGTTGCTATGATGGGCCACAGCCCTCGTAAGGCCCTCGGTACTACAGGACTGGCCCTGTTGTATCTTGTGACGAATGGCATAATCTGAGAGTCTTTCTTAGTTTTTTGGACCAATAGGTCCTCTCTGCGCAACCGTGCTACTTCCTGTTGGCATGCCTGGAGCGTCTTGTAGTCGTACCCCCTTTCAATAAAGCGTGCAGATACTTTTGTCAATGCGCCTTCCACTTTGGAGGGGTCGCTGGTGATTCTCGCCGCCCTGATGAGTTGGGATTTGGGTAAGCCTTTCTTTAAGGCACCAGGGTGGTGACTGTTGTATTTGAGCAATGTATTCCTGTCGGTGGGCTTATAGAATACTTCCGTTGTTAGTTTATTATTGTCGATGGATACCCTCACGTCCAGGTAGTTTAATGTAGCTCGATCACTGGTTGCTGTAACTTTAATGGGAGAGTCCCTATCATTGATATGAGCAATTAGTGTGTCAAAACTAGATTGGCCGCCGGTCCATAAAATAAATATGTCATCTATATACCTTGAATAATATAAAATGTGCTGGGAAATATTAGGCTCATTAAAAAATATTGACTGTTCCTCCTGCAACATAAAGGTATTAGCAAATGACGGCGACACATTGCTGCCCATCGCACACCCACTGGTTTGGCGGTAAAATTTACCGTCGAACAAAAAGTAATTTCTTGTGAGGGTCAATTCTAACAGTGTAAGAAATAGATCCAGATCCAGCGAATCCATACCTACATAAGATAAGAATTCCCTCATGGCTCTGAGGCCTGCGGACTGGGGTATGCTAGTATATAGGCTACAGATGTCAATGGTACAGATTAAAGTGTCAGCAGGGATGTCTGGTAGCGCCATAAGTTGATTCAAAAACATGGTGGTGTCCTTGATAATTCTGGGTTGTTGACCAATTAATGGTTGCAGTATGCTGTCTAGAAAAGTTGAAATTGGTTGATAAAGTGACTTATGTGCGGAAATAATAGGCCTTCCTGGAGGCTTTTTTGTGTCCTTATGTATTTTGGGCACTGTGAACAAGACCGGTACAACAGGGAATTCTTGTTTAAGAGCCATACACAGATTCTTGGAAATCTTCCCAGTTTTTACTGCTAAATCCAGGATGGTGTCAATCTCCTGTTTAAACTCACTGGTAGGGTCATGGGTTAATTCTTGATAAACTAGTTGGTCCGAAAGTTGTCTGTATATTTCAGACTTGTAGTCTGTCAGATTCATTATGACAATACCGCCCCCTTTATCAGCGGGGCGGATAACTATGTCTCTACAAGAACCCAGCTGCTTCAGTGCTCTAAATTCGGATTTGGATAGGTTGTAATGTGCCACTGGTGGTGTGGCTGTGTATCTAATTACCGAATCGTCTACCAGTCTAATAAACGATTTGATAGAAGCATTCGTCGAAGTAGGATCAAACTGGGATTTACGCATGGAACTGATGTATGTTTGATGGGGATCCGGACTGGTTGAAGGAGTATGTTGTTGAAAGAATTCCTGTAGCCGAAGTTTCCGTGCGAACTTATGAAGTTCGATTTGCCAGCCTAGTTCATCAAATTTGTTGGTCGGCACGAAGGATAATCCATTGTTAAGTAATTTGATTTCCACATCACTGAGCTGCCGGTCGGATAGGTTGTAAATTAAGCTTTCTTTTTTGTTGTTGAAGCATTTTTGGATCCTTGTGTTTTGCTGGCCCCTGCGGGTGGGCGTCCTCTTGCTCTTGTGCCTGCCGCGGTGGCAGGGGAGGTCCCTAAAGGGACACTTGATGTTTCAGGAGGCCCTTCTGAGTCGCCCATAGCAAACTCACTATCACTGTTTGAAGTTATAAGATCATTATTGCGATCTTCACGGCGTTTACGCCAGCTGTGTTTGGACCTGAAGTTGTAAGGCCTGTGGTTGCCCGGGTCTCCACCAGAGAGCCAACGGTAGACCCTATTGGTCTCATAGTCTTCTTTGACGGTTAGTTGTTTCCCCCGTTTGAATTTTATAAGCTCACTTTTATATTTGTTAACTTGCAATTGTAGTTTTTGGATCATGTTTTGGTTGGTGTCCATTTTTTTTTTAAATTCAATGTTTTTTATTGAAGTTTTTCAATTTTGCTTTAACACTTCACACAAACAGCACACATAAAACTACCACACACAATATGTGCAGAGACAAGGGTACATGTATACATCATATAATATGTCTAATAGGTATTACTTCTCATACCTCTTATAATCGCAGAGCAACGGTGTCCTGGGTCAACACATCCTAAACAAAACACTTCCATTATATTCATATGCATAACAGAATTGGCACATTATGTTACATATATCATAGCAGAGCAAGACCGGCCGCGGGGGTGTCCCCCTCCCACAGAGCCCCATACCGATACACGGGAAGGAATCCAGATCTACTCATTCCCTATCCTTGTAGTATTTAGAGTCCAACCACCTGCCCCATATTGTGGACCATTTCCTCTCCACTTTCCTAGCCAGAAACACAAATTTTTCGTGTGCTATTGTTTCGTTGACCAGGGATATCCACGTCCTAGATGCCGGGGCCTCACCAGCCAGCCATAGACGGGCAATACAAACCCTAGCTAAGGCGCATAAATTAATAACATATCTCCTACTAGGCGGATCCAAAGCTTCCTCATCCACAATCAGCAGTGTACAGAGCGCAGGAGTACATACGAAGGATGGAATACCTGTATCACACAGGATACGTATAACAGCCGTCCAAAACAAAGACACACCAGGGCATAACCACAGTAGATGCCAAAAATCTGCATCCACAGCTCCACACCTAGGGCATTGCGAGCTGTGGGAACCCCCAATATGCGCTAATCTCACCGGGGTCATATACACCCTGTGCAGAATGTAAAGTTGTATTTGCTGGTATCTAACAGAGGAAGTGGAGATCCGATGGGCTCCCATAGCAGTATTCCATGCATCGTCCGATAGCATACCCACATCTGTCTCCCATTTACCCCGAAGAGCCGTAAGGGGGTCATTGTGATGCATTTGCAGGATACGACCATATATTCTAGAGACTAAATGTCCCGAATCTAGCGTTTGCAGCATTAATTTAACCGGGGAGTCAGCCAGGACTGGAGGGCCATTTGGGAACAGGGCCGCCAGCGCGTGTCTTAACTGTAGGAAATGAAAGAAGAACCTTGAAGGGATGTTGTGTGCGTGCTGCAGTTGTTGGAATGAGTTAAGAATCCCATCACTGTATAAATGGCCCAAGGATGATACTCCCCATTTTCCCCAAATTTTCCGGACCTGAAGATGACACAGTTCTGGCAACCCATATATGTTATCCAGTGGGGTATCAGGATCAATGCCATGACCCCGCATCACAGAGTGCACCATTTTCCATATTAGTAGGGATTGCTTAATAAGTGGCAATGTGGACATTTTAATGTTACCACAAAGAAGTAGTTGCAGTGGGGAGCCCCCCGGGTAATCATGGTGCAACATCAGCGAGTGCAGAGCCATGGCATCGAGGTCACCAACCCACTCCCAGACATGCGCCAGTTGCGCCGCATAATAGTAGAAACGGAAGTTGGGGAGGGCCAGACCCCCCATTTCTCGTGATCTGGTCATGGTATCTAGTCGTAAACGTGCTCGTTTACTGGCCCATACCAGGGAGGAAAGCAACCCATCTATTTGTTTGAAAATCTTCTGTGGAATATAGACAGGAGATTGCTGCAAGACATAGAGAAGTTTGGGCTGGAAGACCATTTTAACCATATTAACCCTCCCCGTGACCGTCAAAGGCAACTTACCCCATGTCTGCACTCGGTCGCGGAGATACGTTATTTGAGGGGTAATATTAAGAGAAGAAAATTTTTGAGGGTCATTAGACACCCAGATACCCAAATATTTGAAGGATTCCACCCACCTTAATGGAAGAGCCACCAACGGGGAGACAGGGACTTCGCCTCTAAGTGGGATAATAAAGGATTTCTCCCAGTTAATCAGGAGACCAGAGTATCGCCCGAACTCAACCATAATTTCCAAGATCCTAGGCATAGACTCAGCATAGCGATCCACAAACATCAGAACGTCATCAGCATATAGGGCCACCCTGTCCTCCCGAGCGCCCACTTTAAGTCCATAGATCCCTGCATCTGCCCTCAGAAGACACGCAAGGGGCTCGATGGCCATAGCAAACAGGGTAGGGGACAAGGGACAACCCTGTCGCGTGCCTCTAGATAAGGGAAAAGAGTGAGATACGAAACCATTAACCGCCACCCTTGCCGAGGGAGACGAATACATCAGCCGAACATATTTAATAAAATTCGGGCCAATACCAAATCTACGCATAACTTCCCATAAATATTCCCACTCCACAGAGTCAAAAGCCTTAGCGGCATCCAATGACACGATTATGGAGGAGGAAGGGTCCACCCGTGGGATTTGTAGGTGGGTAAACAGACGTCTGAGATTAATAGAGGTCGATTTATTGGGCATAAATCCCGTCTGATCCGGGTGTATAATATGAGAAATAACTGTATTTAATCTGCTAGCCAGCACCTTAGCCAAAATTTTAATGTCAGTAGGTAGGAGGGATATAGGGCGGTAGGACTCCACTTTCCTGAGATCCTTATCAGGCTTAGGGAGAACCACAATCACTGCCTCCGCCATAGATGGGGGAAGAGACTTCTGTGTAAAAATCTGGCCATATAACTCAAGTAGGCGCGGGACAAAAAAATCCAGGTTATGCTTATAGACCTCAGAGGGTATTCCATCTAAGCCCGGGGCTTTACCACTAGGGGAGGCCTCAATCGCTGCCCTAACTTCATCGGGGGAAATAGGTGCCTCTAGAAGGTCACAAGCCTCACTGGATAGGGTGGGGAAGCAGACCCCGTCTAAATAATCGTTCAATTGTGTTGAGGTACAATCCATTTTAGATTTATACAGGTGGCTATAGAAGGATACAAATTCAGCCGTCATTTGTGAAGTCTGGGTCAGGTGAACACCTTCAGCGCTCACAATCTCCACCACTACACTAGTAGGTCTGTCCCCCCGAGCCAAAGAGGCCAGATATGTCCCCGGCCTGTCCCCAGTAGCGTAAAAGGAATGGGATGAGAAGAGGAGTCTATGCTGAGTCTTTTCCATTAGGTAATCTCTCCATTCCTTCTGAGCCGACAGCCAGGCTGCCTTGGAGCTGTCCAAAGAATCCTGCAAGTATTGCAACTCCGCTGCGACACTCCGGACCTCCAACTCAGCCTCCCTTCTCTTATAGAAGGATTTCAAATCAGACACCCGTTTAATCAAACTCCCCCGTAAAAAGGCCTTAAATGTGTCCCATAAATTAGAGATAGCCTGGTCGGCACTATTCAGCTCAAAGAATTCCCGCCATGCGGCCACCAGATCAGAGCCGTCCCCCATGTGAACAAGCCAAAATGGGTTAAATTTCCACACAGTTTGGCCCCTATCGCAATTAAAGTCTAAATTAAAGGTTAAAGGGGAGTGGTCTGATATACCCCTAGTCTCATATCTAATATTACCAACGCGGGGAACCATGTCGCTCGAGAGGAGGGCCAGGTCAATCCTAGAGAACGAGGAGTGAGAGTGTGAAAAACACGAGTATTGTTTGAGAAAAGGATATCTCAGTCTCCACGGATCAACCAGGCCCAGCCCCGACACCACATTTGCAAAACCGGATCTCCCAGGACATGCAGCAGACGGAGACATAGAGAGCCTATCCTTTACCACATCTAGCACATTATTGAAATCCCCGAGGCAGATGACAGACATCCCAGGGGATGATGCCATGAACCCAGCAACCTTCTTAAGAACATCGGGGGAGTATGGAGGGGGCACATAAACAGCTAGCAGGAGGACAGGGACGTAAAACAATCTACATTTCAAAAACACATATCTCCCCCAGGGGTCCGTTTGTATAGATTCCATTACAAAGGGGACGGTCCGCTTAATAAGGACCGAAACCCCACGTGAGGCAGACGTGTGCATAGAGTGGTATGCCCATCCCACCCAGGGTCTCTTCAATGAAAGAATCTTACTCCCCACCAAGTGTGTTTCCATAAGGCAGACAATATCAGCGGCATAGTGTTTGATCTGTCGGAGTACGAGAGACCTCTTAATTTTATCATTGAGCCCTCTCACATTCCACGATAACACCTTAAGTCCTGCCATAGTACACCAAAAGTATAATAGGTGCATCACCCCGCGGCCAGCCAGCCCCGCCACGTACAGATTCAGTAACCAGACACCGTTGCTTATATTGCACAGTAACAATCCATGTACTTTTACAACATACATTTCCCCTTAAAAACCAAATATAACCTAACATCCTCCCCCGCCCCCCTCCCCGTATACCACCCCCAACATGCAGCATACTTGGATCCCAAAACTGAGTGAGCATACCTAAAAAAAAACTAAACCAAACTTTGTCGCACCATCGACCAGTGCAACTACTCCTTAATGGGGGCCAAGAATGTAATGACTCTTGGGAATGGAGAACAACTAGAAAAAGGGAAAATTAGGAGGTAGCTCTCAGCCACCAACCATTCCCCCCTCTAAAACAAAAACAGATGAGGGGGGATCATAAAGACCCGCCCCCTAGGTCCATCTAGCATCCAAATAAAACCTACTCGGATATCATGAAACCACCCAAATCAGGCCAAATATATAGCATTCCCCTCCCCCCCCTGCTCACATCCCGCAACCTATCACCTCACAGTAAATAGCACACATAAGTAACCCAAACAGGATGAGTAAAAACAAAAAATACAAAAAAAAAGGACCGGAGAAAGTCAGCCTCCAAAGACAGCCGGAGATTCACGGATCTGCAAGGGCACGCCTCGCCGGGAATCGTCTGTCCAGCCACACCATGGCCTCACGAGGAGTTGTGAAAAACTTTGTTTCCCCATCAGCCACCACCCGCAGCCTAGACGGGAAGAGCATGGCATATGGCAGGTCAAGTTCACGTAGCCTCCTTTTGACAGGCAGAAACTGAGCCCTTTCTTTTTGTACATCCACCGCAAAATCCGGAAATACTGATATAGGCAACCCATTCCATTTCAAAGGGCCCTTGGTACGAGCCAGCCTCAACACTGTGTCCCGGTCTCGGAAGTGGAGGAACTTAGCAATGAAGGTGCGGGGTGGAGTCCCCGGAGGCAGCGGGCGCATTGGAACTCTATGGGCCCGTTCAACAGTAAAGTAAGGCGAAAAATCCTCAGATCCAAAGGCATCCCGGAGCCATTTTACAAGAAACTCTTCGGGAGCGGAGCCTTCTTCCTTCTCGGGCAGGCCAATGAAACGTGAGCTTTTTTCGCACGTCAGTCATCTGAGATTCCAGAGCATCAGTACGACGACCCAGCGGGCCGACAGAATCTTCAACATTGGATATACGGGTCTCCGCTTCTCCCACTCTCTCTCTCACCCGCTGGAGGTCCTGATGAATAATAGAGAGATCAGACTGCACTTGCCCGATTTTATCAGCCAGACGCACCTCGCTGGCAGTCACCGCATCCAAAACTCTCTGTAGTGCGGCATCCGGAGGGTCAGAAGAGGCAGAACTGTATGCAGGAGAAGGGGGCGATGCCTCAGATCTTGCAGTCTCCCCCCTCCGTTGCTGAGGGCCCCGGTCTCGAACAAACTTATCCATCGCTCCCGCCGCCGCGCCAGTCTGGCGACCCTTCACCATTTTGGACAGCACGGTGTCGTTCCCTCCCGTTAGCAGGATATATCAAAGCAAATACAGGCAGAGGGGGGCGCTCACCCCAACACCCCACGGGCCCGGCAACGGGTGCAAGCCAATATATAGATATGTATAAATAGCCGGCAGGACCAAGGTCTCCAGGTATAATGCAAAGTGTCCGCCTAATACAGCAGGGATGCAGGGACTGTCACCCCCAAACAGAGCCGCGGGACGCAGAGGATCAGCACCCCAGCAGCAGCCTCCAGATTTGGCAGGGAGGCTCGCACCACCGATAATACAAGCAGGGACAGCAAGCCCGAGGATTAAAACAGGAGGGGGAAGAGGATTATATGCAGCCCAATAGTCCCTCAGCCAGTGTAAATGAGGTTCCAGTGGTTAATCCCCCGTACAGTATAGAAAGTGCACCACCTGCACTTGGGTCCCAGAATAGAAGGGGATATAAAAGGGGATATAAAATGGGTCCAAAAAACGGCTGCCAGGTCAGGCATCCAGCGATGTGTGTAAGGTGGCCACACACCCCTCCAGGCTTCACCACGAGCAGGGGCAGACAGTGCAGTCCCGCGGGTGTAGGTGAGCCCCGGCCGCGGTCAGCGGAAGACAGCGGGAGCCGCACTTCCGGTATCGCGGACAGCACGAGCCTGCGGCAGAGGAGACGATGCAGGGAGCTCCACGCAAGGCTCCCCCGGACACCACAGGAGGCTTGCTGGGCGGCAGAGGAGAGCTCTCGGCACTCAGGTGCTCCGGACGGCCGCAGCGGGCGGCGGTGGTGATCAGGAGCCGAACTTCCGGCAGCAGCACGTGGAAACCGTTCCCCACTCCGGCCCAGCACAGATCAGGGTCCACAGGTATTCAGGGCTCCCGGTCCTCCGGAGACGGCGGCAGGAAACCCAAACCCACTCCAGGGGGGGCAGGGGGTATTCAGACACCGATGGCCCCAGTGTTAGACCCAGGGGGGAGTACAGGATATTGCTGCAGGATTTAGTGGCTGGAGAGCTGCACGATGCTAGTGCTACTCCATGCCCGTCCAAGCCACGCCCCGGTTGGTGTCCATTTTTAACGCATCCTTGTGAATTGTTTCTAATTGCATTATTTTTTCACGGGTAACCTTAAGTTCCCGGCCTGCCTCTTCCACAACCAACAACATTAAATCCATACTACATTTGTTCAAAATGCCTATCCAACGGCTACAGAACTCAGTATTGAACCGTCCTATGGTGGGCACATTACGGATGCGGAAACCCCGCGGGATCATCTTGTCCCTATGATAATTTGACAAAGAGATGCCGTGCATTAGAAAATCTAATTCACGTCTCTTTAATTTGATTAACTGGTGGAAAATGTCCTAAGAAAGACTCTCAGATTATGCCATTCGTCACAAGATACAACAGGGCCAGTCCTGTAGTACCGAGGGCCTTACGAGGGCTGTGGCCCATCATAGCAACCGATAAATCTTTACCCTCGTTGCATAAGAAGAGACCAATGGTGTGCCACACTAGAGGCAAGAGCATTAAAGATCAAATTGTTCATACGGATATCACAGGGTTTGGAAATTCCACGTCCACCACATTCTTATCCAGACCCTCAGGATGCTACAAGTGTCTGGGATGTGAAACATGTAAGTCCATGACCGCCGGGTCCACATTTAAATCTTGCTCAACGGGCAGATCATACAGCATTAGACATGTACTTACCTGCACGAGCACTTTTGTAATATATCTAATCACGTGCCCCTGTAATTTACAATACGTGGGCAAAACTATTCGCAGTGCTCGTGAACGTCTCGCATTACATAAATCAGCTGTCAAGTCTGCACTAGCAGGTAAACCGTCGGAACAACCAGTAGCTCGCCACTATGCTGAACACGGCCATTCCATGAGTGATCTGAGGTTCCAGATTATTGATCATTGCCCAAAGAGTCTAAGGGGTGGAGATAGAGCTGGAGACCTGTTAAGACTTGAAGCCAAATGGATGTATTATTTGTCAACCATCAAGCCCAAAGGACTTAATGATAAAATTCAATGGAGCGTGTTTTGAGAAGTTGTTTTATGGTGCTACAGATATTAATGTACATTAACTTTATCACGTATTATTGCTTTCATGTATATGCCTGCAGAACCAGATGACACTATAGATTGGTAGTCTGTCAATTACAGACACCATCTACGTGGACCCTGATTACTGCATTATATTTGAAGTTACATATAGTGTTTGTTTACAGTGCAGCGGTGATCTAGTCTTATATATATTGTGATTATAACAAATACTATAGCACTTTAACTGCCCGGTGACACAACTGTATCATTGATTTATGCTGCACTTTATATTGATTTTAAATCACAATAGCATTGCACTAGCTTCACGTATTTTCACAGTGCCGATCCTGGGCCGCCGCGACTGGATTACCCGAAACACCCTGGGTTGCCATGACTACAAGAACAGCTGCCCGACAGGAGGCGTAAGTGGTTGCCAGGGGAACACGGACGTTCCACGCCGCGACGTCGGACCATGTGACCGGCGCAGGGTAATGACGTCACCTGATCACACACAGGGAAGTAAGTTCACGTCTTCCTCTGATTGATTGCCGCACCTCCCGCAGGCGGGACTTCGTCACACATAAAGGTAATCGTTTTTGTCACATTATTCACTTCTCACTTGTTCTCCTTGACAAAAGGGTGCTCGCGCCCCGAAACGTTGGATGGAACTGTTTTGTTTTTAACATGGATTAAACACTGTTTGCTTTAAATTATCCATGAGTCAGTCCCTGAGTGCCGCTGCATGCTAGGAACCGTTGGATGTGTTATCGTTTCCAGAAGGTACCGGGGCCCTAATACCCAAGGAAGGGTGAGTGCCGATCCGATATTGTATATATATATATATATATAAAAAAAACACAGTAGTATCTTTATATATATATATATATATATATATATATACTGTATTTACATATATATAAAAAAAAGGCTGCTCCCCCTGCCCGGTCACCCTCTCCACTTGCCTCAGCACAGGAGGATGAGATTAACTTGTCGACGGCTGTCTTCTCCCCTTCTCCCATCCGGATGGCTGCCTGCTGAATGGGTCTGGGAGGCGCTGGCAGGCAGCTGGGAGGGCAGGTTTGCCGAAGGCGCTGTCAGGTGGTTGGGCAGAGGGATGCGCGGGCAGTCAGTGCCTTGCAGCAGTGGTGGCACTGACACTGCAGCGGCGGAAGGTGATCGCGGCAGGTGGTGGTTGGAAGAGCAGCTCGCCGAGGGAGCCAGCAGAATTTTCGGAGCCCTCTCAAATACGGCGCCTGGGGCACGTGACCCCTTAGCCCCCTTAGTTTCGGCACTGGTACCTCATATAAGTTGGTTCATTTGGTTATGATCTGTAAAATCTTTTATTTGAAATTAGAGATGTGCACCGGAAATTTTTCGGGTTTTGGTTTTGGATTCGGTTCCGCGGCCAAGTTTTGGATTCGGACGCGTTTTGGCAAAACCTCCCTGAAAATTTGTCGGATTTGGGTGTTTTTTTTAAAAAAAACCTCAAAAACAGCTTAAATCATAGAATTTGGGGGTAATTTTGATCCATTATTTTTATTAACCTTAATAACCATAATTTCCACTCCTTTCCAGTCTATTCTGAACATCTCACACCTCACAATATTATTTTTAGTCCTAATATTTGCACCAAGGTCACTGGATGACTAAGCTAAGCGACCCAAGTGGGCGGCACAAACACCTGGCCCATCTAGGAGTGGCACTGCAGTGTCAGACAGGATGGCACTTAAAAAAATTGGCCCCAAACAGCACATGATGCAAAGAAAAGAGAAAAAGAGGTGCACTGTGGTCGCTGGATGGCTAAGCTAAGCGACACAAACACCTCAATATCACAGGAATTATTTGTTCTAATCAATGGTATTATTGGTCCAAATCACTGGAAGAAAATGACAAAATCACAGGAATTATTCGTTCTAATCAATGGTATTATTGGTCCAAATCACTGGAAGAAAATTACAAAATCACTGGAATTATTCGTTCTAATCAATGGTATTATTGGTCCAAATCACTGGAAGAAAATGACAAAATCACTGGAATTATTTGGCAAGATCACTGTAATTAATAATTATAAATCACTGATATTAATTGGTAAAATCTCGCTATTGCCTGCCTAGTGAAGTGGAATATAGATGGGATTTTGTACCGGGGACAGAATAACTTCATCAATTGTCTAAATCCCACTTCACTAATGGCGGAAAACGGGCACACGTCTAAAAGCGCCCTATTATACTGAGAACTTGTCACTGACCTAGGCTGGGGGTGTTGTGAACTCGGGGGTTCACCCGATGGTAGGGGAGAGGAACCACAGTTGGGTCGGAACAGGGATGGCTTGATTTAGGTCTTCCTCATACAGGACTCTGACAGAGAAGCTTGGTGAAAATATTAAAGGACTTTATTGCAGGAAGAGAGCAACACAATGTCACACAGTGATCGCGCAGAGCGAAAACATTTGTGGGTCCCAGGGACTCCTCACTTGAAAAAATTGGGGTCCTACTCCACTATTTCTGGGTCCCGTCACATATTATGGGGGGATGAGGGCAGAAAACAGATGGGACAGTGCTGGGGGACAAAGAGGTTTAGGGGCAAGTAGTGCTGGAGGTAGTGGTTGATAATAGTTGGGGCAGTGCTGGCAGCGAGGGGTTAGGGCCAGGCAATAAAGGGAGTTGTGATGGGGGTAGGGAGGGGGTAAAGGTAGATAGCAGTCGGGCCAGTACTCAGTGCAAGAGGAGGTTAGGGGCAAAACGTGCCGGGGGTAAGGGTAGAAAGCAGTTTGGGCAGTACTGGTGGGAAAGGAGGTGATTGACAGGGGATATGGCCACTGAGGAATGACCGGGTCCTGCATTACACCCTGTGAGTCAGAGTCCTGTGTGCACCTCATCCAATACCATTCCTCAGGACTCTGACTCACAGCATGTCCTGCAGGACCCAGTCTGTTGTCTTCTAATTATTGTAGAGCTATAAATTAATGATAATAATGCAATGCCCAGCATGCCGACAGTAAAAGGCTCTCTCTATTCTAACATCCAGAATTACCTGAAGTACTATCTATAAAAAAAAAACACAAAGTACTGTAGGTGTGATGCGGTGAAGATGTCGGAATCCCAACATCCGTTAGAATTTGGAGGTTGGAACTCTACAGGGGCAGGAGACCAACGCTGGAATCCTGACCTTAATCACAGCCTGTGGGTTAGGTTTAGGAAAAGTAAGGGGGGATTAGGGTCAGGCAGTAAAGGGGGAGGTTAGGCTGTGGGAACAGATTGTTAGCGTGAGGGGTTAGGGAGCAGGGGGAAATACTCATCCCTGTTGGGATTTTATACATCGAGATCCTGGCATTTGTATCATGAACGCCGGGATCCCATGTGCTGGCATTACATACTAATCGCCTGTAGGCCTGATAAACAACCTGCTCAGGCTCCCAGGTGCAGTAACTATCAGTAAGCCTGGGTCTTGTACCTGCACCATAGCCAGAGAGAGCCACAGGTTGCCTTCTGCTGTACAGGACAGAGAGGAAGAGAACAGAGAAGCATTGGAAAGGGACCAGGGACGGTTGTATGGGTGTAGTATTGTATGCCGGCGGCTGGGCTCCCGGCGACCAGCATACCAGTGCCAGAATCCCGACCGCCGGCATACCGACAGCGTGGCGAGCGCAAACGAGCCCCTTGCGGGCTCGCTGCGGGCACGGTGGTGTGCCATGCTATTTATTTTCCCTCCAGGGGGGTCGTGGACCCCCAAGAGGGAGATAAAGTGTTGGTATGCCGGCTGTCGGGATTCCGGCGCCGGTATACTGTGCGCCGGGATCCCGACAGCCGGCAAACTGAAGACCACCTAGGCTGTATGTATGTATGTATGTATGTATGTATGTATGCCCCGTGGTCACATGAATGGGTGACAGTGCCCACTTCTGTGACAGTGTAGCCTTACCCCCTGTTACCTGGCCCTTCTGTTCACGTTGCAGCGGTGAGAGATAGACACACTCCCCCACAGCGCTACAGAATCCGCACAGCGCTACAGAATCCGCACAGCGCACCACAAATACCGCTCCCCGCCTGCTGTTAGCTACTGTAGGGTCAACCAAGGGCCTGGACCAATCCAGGTTCCCACCCTATGATAGACACATGATCACGCAGCCTGTATATGGCAGAGGCAGATACACACAGTGCAGTGTTTGCCAATCCCTGCTCATGCGGACCTGCGTGCAGCTCGGAACCAGCCAGTTGCCAATGCTGATGCTAGTCAGCGCCCAGCCAGAACCACACCACCACAATTGCCAGGGCCCGTACTCACCAGTGCGCGTCTTCCGGGAAGTAGAGCACGCGGTGCAGCCGCTACACTCTCCCCCGCGGTGGGTACAGCAGCATGTCATTGCGCCCACCGACAGCCGGAGCAGCAGAATGGTCTCAGGATCCGGGCACATCCCCGCACACACGCTCATCACCCCGGCCACAGCAGGCTGGAGCAGCAGATGGCGGGTGGAGCGCAGGGCTGGACCAGGATGATGATTGGTTTTACACACACACGGGCCCGCCCCCTCATCTCCGTTACAATAAGGACGGATGGGGCTTGCTGCAGGTGGTGCGTGACAGGGAGGACGGCTACCGAGGAATAAGCAGGTCCTGCAGTACGCGCTGTGAGTCCTGTGTGCGCCTCAGCCAATAGCATTTCAGTATTGGTTGAGGCGCACACAGGACTCTGCATCATAGTGCGTCCTGCAGGACCCGCTCATTTTTAAAAAGTGAGTCCCTCTTGTGCTGTAGCGCGTAAAAACGCGCTATTGCGCGTATTTTGCGATCACTGGTCACATAACAGAGAAGGAGCGTATGGAGAAATGTCCAGGAAGTACTTGTGAGTGATGGTAATAGATACTGGTGACTAAAGAACTTGAGAGCGGTGGTTAAAAGACACTGATGATTTGAAGAATTTGAGAGCGGTGGTTAGGACTCTGATAATTTGAAGAACTTGAGAGCGGTGGTTAAAGACACTGATGATTTGAAGAACTTGAGAGCGGTGGTTAAAGACACTGATGATTTGAAGAACCTGAGAACGGTGGCTAAAGACACTGATGATTTGAAGAACTTGAGAGCGGTGGTTAAAGACACTGATGATTTGAAGAACTTGAGAGCGGTGGTTAAAGACACTGATGATTTGAAGAACTTGAGAGCGGTGGTTAAACACACTGATGATTTGAAGAACTTGAGAGCGGTGGTTAAAGACACTGATGATTTGAAGAACTTGAGAGCGAGGGTTAAAGACACTGAGGACTTGTATAACTTGAGAGCGAGGGTTAAAGACACTGAGGACTTGTATAACTTGAGAGCGAGGGTTAATCTGCAGCCCACGCTGACTCCAAGAAGCACTGGTGACTGGAGCGCAGTGGAACCCAGCAGCGGCTGGGAACGCTGGAAGCTGTGCAACAATTGACACCTGGAAATGCCGGAGACACTGGGGTATGCTGCAGAGAGATCCGCCGAGGACAGAAGCACTGGCATCCACTTCAGAGGGAAAGACGATACTCAGGCGCCGAGGCGCTGCCCGGCGTCTGCCTTTGAATCTCCCGCCTCCGCTGGATTGGCGGAACAGTCTGATGACGTCACCTGCTCCCCGCCCACGTGATGCCGGGTGTCATGGCGGCGCCCCTGCCCCGGGGAACCGCCGGGAGCCGCGCCAGCCAAGCGCCGGAGCCCGTGGACCACCGAAGGTGGAGGCCGCGACACAGACCAGCAGGCACGCAGGGGTAAGCGCGGTGAACGCCGCCTATGGCGTGTGACAGTACCCCCTCCTCCAGGAGTGGCCCCCGGACACTTTCCAGGTTTTGTCGGATGTCTGGAATGGAAAATCCGCACCAGTCGGGGAGCCATAACTTCAGTAGCCTTGACCCAGCTCCTCTCCTCGGGGCCAAAACCTTTCCACTCCACCAAATACTGTAGCTTCTTGTGAAGATAACGAGAGTCAAGAATAGCTTTGATTTCAAAGTCCGTTCCAGCTTCAGACTCTGCAGACGTTGGCCTCGGGGACTTTAAATGGAACCGGTTTAAAATAAGGGGGCGAAGGAGAGAGACATGAAAGGAGTTTGGTATCCGGAGGTGGGAAGGCAATCCCAATTTGCAGACAACCGGGTTCAGGACTTGTAACACGGGGTAAGGACCAATAAACTTTGGGGTGAACTTCATAGTGGGCACCCTTAACCGGAGGTTCCGGGTGGAAAGCCATACCCTGTCACCAACCTAGTATTGGGGAGCTGCTCGTCGCTTTCTATCCGCAAAGAACTTATAGCGACCGGAAACTCTCTTGAGATTAGCATGAACTCGACTCCAAATTTGACTGAAGTGCCGAAGAGTAGAAGCTGCAGCAGGAACTTCCTCCGGAGGACAAATAGGTAATTCGGGAACTTGAGGATGGAACCCATAATTAATGAAAAATGGGGACTCACCAGTCGAAGAGTGGTACAGATGATTATGGGCAAACTCGGCCCATGGCAACAGTTCCACCCAATCATCTTGCGAAGGAGAAAGATAAACACGGAGAAAAGTCTCTAAATCTTGATTGACGCGTTCAGTTTGCCCATTGGTTTGTGGATGGTAAGCGGATGAAAACTTGAGTTTTATTTGTAAGGCCGTACAGAGAGCTCTCCAGAATCTTGCAGTGATTTCCTGAGGTAAACCGTGCAGGCGGAAATGTTCTCGGATGAATAACAACGCCAACTTGGGAGCTGAGGGTAACCCAGTCAAAGGTACAAAATGTGCCATCTTAGAGAAACGGTCGATAATTACCCAGACAGTATTGTGACCCTTGGAGAGGGGCAATTCGGTGACAAAGTCCATAGAGATATGGGTCCAAGGCCTCTGAGGAATGGACAGTGGATGCAATAACCCCGCAGGAGGCAAACGAGGAATTTTGTGCTGAGCACACTGAGGACAGGAGTTGACATAATCTTGAATATCCTTCTTCATAGTGTCCCACCAGTAAGACCTTCATAGAAACTCCCACATCTTTTGAACTCCCGGATGACCGGAAAACTTGGAAACATGAGCCCACTGCAACAACCTTGGTCGAAATTTAGCTGGCACAGACATTCTCCCAGGAGGAGGACCCAAAGCGGTGGGAGCCGCTGACATAGAAACTGGACTGAGAATCAAAGCCTTCTCAACGGAATTCTCCTCATCCGAAGCTGTTAAGGAACGGGATAAAGCATCAGCTTTGGTGTTAAAAGTTCCAGCCCGGTACTTAATAACAAACGAAAACTGGGTAAAGAAGAGCGCCCATCTAGCTTGACGGGGATTCAAGCACTGGGCCTTCTTGAGGTACAGAAAATTCTTATGATCATTGAAAATTGTAATTAGGTGTTTAGCACCTTCCAAAAGGTATCTCCATTCCTCCAAGGCAGATTTTATTGCCAAAAGCTCTTTGTCTCCAATGGTGTAATTCTGTTCCGCAGGAGAGAATTTGCAAGGATGGAAACCACATGGATGTAACTTCCCATCTGGAGCGTACTGCGAAAGCACGGCACCTATGCCTACTAAGGAAGCATCAACCTCCAAGAAGAATGGTTTTGAAAAATTTGGTTGTTGAAGGACTGGAGCGGACATAAAGGCTGCCTTTAACTGAGCGAACGCTGCTACAGCTTCGGAGGACCAATGACTTGGGTCAGAACCCTTCTTGGTTAGGGCAGTAATGGGTGCCACGATGGTAGAGAATCCCTTTATGAATTTCCGGTAGTAATTTGCAAAGCCCAGAAATCGTTGTACCGCTTTCAAAGAAAGAGGCTGAGTCCAGTCCCGGATGGCAGTGAGTTTCTCTGGATCCATACGAAGCTCCGTGCCCGAAATGATGTAACCTAGTAATGGAATAGAAGGAACCTCAAAAGTACATTTGGAAATCTTGCCATAAAGATGATTCTTTCGCAATCAAAGAAGTACCTCTTTGACCTGTATTCTGTGCTCTGTGAGATTTTAAGAAAATATAGCATATCCCGAAAGACTTCGTTAATGAATCCCTGGAAGATGGCAGGGGCGTTGCTGAGGCCAAACGGCATTACCAGATACTCGTAATGCCCGTCCCTGGTATTGAAGGCCGTCTTCCATTCGTCCCCTTGTCGGATACGGATCAAATTATAAGCTCCCCTTAAATCAAGCTTGGTGAAAACTTGGGCTCCGCGAGCTCTATCAAAAAGCTCTGTAATGAGCGGCAAAGGATACTTATTCTTAATAGTGACATCATTTAGACCACGATAGTCAATACTTGGTCTCAGCCCTCCGTCCTTCTTCTTCACAAAAAAGAAACCCGCCCCCGCCGGAGAAGTAGAGGGGCGGATGAATCCTTTCTGTAGATTAAACTTGATATAGTCCGACATAGCTTGGTTCTCGGGCAATGATAAGGGATAAGTGCGACCTCGAGATGGCATTTTCCCCGGAATGAGCTCAATGGGGCAGTCCCAGGGTCTATGCGGTGGTAGCTGATCGGCCGCTTGCTCCGAGAACACGTCAGAAAACTCCCGATAGGCCTCCGGAATGAGCCCTTCATCTGACTTGGAAGATACACGGAGCGGATAGACTGGGGTGAGACAATTTGAATGACAAAAAGAACTCCAAGATGTTATTTGTGTCGAACTCCAGTCGACGTGAGGGTTGTGAAGTTTAAGCCAAGGAAGGCCAAGAACCAGATCGTGGGGCATCTCCCGAATCACTAGGAACTCCAGGTGTTCTTGATGCAGAGCTCCCACTTGCAGTTTGATTGGTACTGTACAACTTGAAATCAGACCGTTAGAAATTCGGGTACCATTGATAGCAGTCAACGTAATAGGTCGTTCGACCGACCGTAGCTGACAACCCAGATCCTGGGCACAGGAAAGGGAAATAAAATTCCCTGCAGCCCCTGAGTCCAGCAGAGCCTTAACGGGTTTGGCTATTGACTCAGAGAACAAAGACACTGAGAGAAAACAGTCCACTGGCGGAGAAGGTTTAGAAGAAACTCCTAGCTCGACTCCTCCGGAACAAGCTAGGACTGCCCGTTTCCCGGGCGAGACTTGCAAAACTTGAGAAAGTGATCCGGGGCTCCACAGTAGAGGCAGAGTCTACCCTCACGACGACGCTGACGGTCTTCTGGGGACAGCCGGGATCGATGATCTGCATGGTTTCATCAGGACTTGGAATAATCGTTTGCTTAGACGGAAGAGATCGGACCCTTGATCGATCTGACCGACTACGTTCGCCACCTCGTTCCTGCATGCGAAGATCCACCTTTACACAGAGCGAGATCAACTGTTCTAAAGAATCCGGCAAATCTCTAGTGACCAACTCGTCCTTTAGGCGATCGGAGAGCCCGTTCCAAAAGGCAGCCCGAAGAGCATCATTATTCCAACGCAGTTCTGTGGCTATGGTCTGAAAATTAATCACATACTGTCCCACTGAATGAGAGCCTTGTCGGACACGAAGCAAGTCTGCAGAGGCAGCGGTCGTCCTGCCAGGCTCATCAAAGATCCTCCGGAACAACGTAATGAAATTGGTGTAACTAGAAACCAATGGATCAGAACGCTCCCATAACGGAGACACCCAATCCAACGCTGAACCCTCGAGCAAAGAAATAATGTATGCCACCTTGGACCGATCAGTAGGGAAGTTATGTGAAAGCATTTCAAAATGTACCTCGCACTGATTGAGAAAACCACGGCAATTCTTTGGATTCCCATTATAGCGAGAAGGAGTAGGGAGCTGAAGGCGTGACCTAGTTCCAGAGGAGGATGGAATACCACCAGAGACAACCACTGGAGCGGGTACTGGAGCTGGGGCCGGTACTACTGAAGCCTGAGAAGTCTGAATTTGATCCAGCCGGCCAGATAATTCCTGGAGATAATGCATCACCTGGCCCTGTGCTGCTTCCTGACTTTGTACTCGAGAAATCAAGTCCTGGATGGTACTTGCCTCTGGGCTCCGATCCCCCGGGTCCATGAGGCCTGAGTATACTGTCACTGACCTAGGCTGGTGGTGTTGTGAACTCGGGGGTTCTCCCGATGGTAGGGGAGAGGAACCACAGTTGGGTCGGTACAGGGATGGCTTGATATAGGTCTTCCTCATACAGGACTCTGACAGAGAAGCTTGGTGAAAATATTAAAGGACTTTATTGCAGGAAGAGAGCAACACAATGTCACATAACAGAGAAGGAGCGTATGGAGAAATGTCCAGGAAGTACTTGTGAGTGATGGTAATAGATACTGGTGACTGAAGAACTTTAGAGCGGTGGTTAAAAGACACTGATAATTTGTAGAACTTGAGAGCGGTGGTTAAAGACACTGATAATTTGAAGAACTTGAGAGCGGTGGTTAAAGACACTGATGATTTGAAGAACTTGAGAGCGGTGGTTAAACACACTGATGATTTGAAGAACTTGAGAGCGGTGGTTAAAGACACTGATGATTTGAAGAACTTGAGAGCGAGGGTTAAAGACACTGAGGACTTGTATAACTTGAGAGCGAGGGTTAAAGACACTGAGGACTTGTATAACTTGAGAGCGAGGGTTAAAGACACTGAAGACTTGTATAACTTGAGAGCGAGGGTTAAAGACACTGAGGACTTGTATAACTTGAGAGCGAGGGTTAAAGACACTGAAGACTTGTATAACTTGAGAGCGAGGGTTAATCTGCAGCCCACGCTGACTCCAAGAAGCACTGGTGACTGGAGCGCAGTGGAACCCAGCAGCGGCTGGGAACGCTGGAAGCTGTGCAACAATTGACACCTGGAAATGCCGGAGACACTGGGGTATGCTGCAGAGAGATCCGCCGAGGACAGAAGCACTGGCATCCACTTCAGTGGAAAAGACGATACTCAGGCGCCGAGGCTCTGCTCGGCGTCTGCTTTTGAATCTCCCGCCTCTGCTGGATTGGCGGAACAGTCTGATGACGTCACCTGCTCCCCGCCCACGTGATGCCGGGTGTCATGGCGGCGCCCCTGCCCCGGGGAACCGCCGGGAGCCGCACCAGCCAGGCGCCGGAGCCCGTGGACCACCGAAGGTGGAGGCCGTGACACAGACCAGCAGGCACGCAGGGGTAAGCGCGGTGAACGCCGCCTATGGCGTGTGACAGAACTGATTATACTGATCACTGATGATACTACGGAGAACTGACACTGAGCAGCGAGAACAGCACTGGACTATTTTACTGTAGTATACTGGTCACCATAATGCAGCACTGACACTGAGCACAGATATTAAGCACTGATCAGGATACTAGAAGTGACACAGAGCTGCAAGATACAGCAATGGCCTACTGTACTGTAGTACTATATACTGGTGGTCACCACAATGCTGCACACTGAGCACAGATATTACCAGGTGTATCTCACACATCGCTCAGTACAGATTACAGGATGTATAATTACCAGGTGTATCACACGCCGCACAGTACAGTATACAGGGTGTATAATCCCCAGGTGTATCTCACACATCGCTCAGTACAGTATATAGGGTGTATAATCCCCAGGTGTATCTCACACATCGCTAAATACAGTATATAGAGTGTATAATCATCACCATGTGTATCACACGCCGCACAGTACAGTATACAGGGTGTATAATCCCCAGGTGTATCCCACACATCGCTCAGTACAGTATATAGGGTGTATTTTCATCACCAGGTGTATCACACGCCGCACAGTACAGTATACAGGGTGTATAATCATCACCAGGTGTATCACACGCCGCACAGTACAGTATACAGGGTGTATAATCCCCAGGTGTATCTCACACATCGCTCAGTACAGATTACAGGATGTATAAAAATCACCAGGTGTATAACACACGTCGCACAGTACAGTATACATACTGGTCACTACAATGCAGCAGATATTGAGCACTGATCAGGATACTAGAAGTGACACAGAGCTGCAAGATACAGCAATGGCCTACTGTACTGTACTATATGTATACTGCTGGTTACCAAAATGCTGCACTGTCATACTATATACTGCTCACAATAATGCAGCACAGATATGGATAGTATACTTGACACAGCTGCAAGATACAGCAATGGCCTACTGTACTGTACTACTGTATATGTATACTGCTGGTCACCAAAATACTGCACTGTCCTACTATATACTGCTCACAATAATGCAGCACAGATATGGATAGTATACTTGACACAGAGCTGCAAGATACAGCAATGGCCTACTGTACTGTATGTATACTGCTGGTCACCAAAATGCTGCACTGTCCTACTATATACTGCTCACAATAATGCAGCACAGATATGGATAGTATACTTGACACAGAGCTGCAAGATACAGCAATGGCCTACTGTACTGTACTATATGTATACTGCTGGTCACCAAAATGCTGCACTGTCCTACTATATACTGCTTACAATAATGCAGTACAGATATGGAAAGTATACTTGACACAGAGCTGCAAGATACAGCAATGGCCTACTGTACTGTACTACTATAATTATATACTGGTGGTCCCCAGTCCCCACAATGCAGCACACTGAGCACAGATATTTGCAGCACACTGAGCACAGATATGGAGCGTTTTCAGGCAGAGAACGTAGATATTTTCAGCACACTGAGCACAGACATTTGCAGAACACTGAGCACAGATATTTGCAGCACACTGAGCACAGATTACGGAGCTTTTCAGGGAGAGAACGCAGCCACGTCCTCTCTGTTCAATCTCCAATGCACGAGTGAAAATGGCGGCGACGCGCGGCTCTTTATATAGAATACGAATCTCGCGAGAATCCGACAGCAGGATGATGATGTTCGGGCGCGTTCGGGTTAACCGAGCAAGGCGGGAAGATCCGAGGCTGCCTCGGAACCGTGTAAAATAGGTGAAGTTCGGGGGGGTTCGGATCTCGGAGAACCGAACACGCTCATCTCTACTTGAAATACTTTGAAAATACCTTTGTAGCACGTAGTAATTGTTGGTGTAGATGTCATTATTTACTGTGTGATCCAGGTATTTGACACTGCATCTGAACAAATGGATTAGTATTGTTTTGTGCATAGTGATTAAGCGGTTCAGATGTGTATCTAGTTACACTAAAATTGTTTTATTAGACCTTTATGTACTTTGTGTAAGTTTTTAGAGATGACCATTTGCTTTCTTTCAATAACAGATATGGAAGAAAAGTCACCTACCTGATATCTTCCTTTGGAGTAGGACTGTGTGGAGTCATCGTAGCATTTGCCCCAAACTTCTATGTTTTGGTGTTTTTTCGTTTTCTACAAGGCATCTTTGGGAAAGGAACATGGATGACATGCTATGTTATAAGTAAGTTATATTATAAATATGCAGTAAATAGGTTCTGTTTTTCTGCAGTAAATCTCCCATGAAGATGTTTCAGATTTGAGCCCCCAAATTACTAAAGTGAATTTTTCAATTAATAATAATAACAACCGATTGTCCGCACAATAAGTATTTTAAAGTATTAAAAAAATTACTTTATACTGAGCAAATATAGAATTTTATACTCCTTTTCCACCAAAATACCAGGTCTGTCCCTGGATTTTTTACCCAGCATTTTGCTGGGTCGTACTCGGCTTTTACCCCATTTCAACTGCACCATTGTCCTGGGTTTTTCCCAGGTCGCCTCCGTTTCCACTGAATCCAGGTAAGAACATGAAAACCTGTGGATGTCATTAAAAATGACCAGTTTTCAGGCCCACAAAGATAAGGTCACAGAAAACTCAGGTAAAAGCTGTTTTCACTGCAGTGTTACCAGGTTTTACCTGCTAAAAATCCTGCTCAATACCTGGGAAAAAATTGTGGGTCAGTAGACCCGGGATTTTTTCCTTGGAGTCGTTTCCACTGAGCCGCGTCCCAGGTAGATACGCCAATTAGCTGGGTTTTTTAGGCAGTGTCAAAGGGTTGTCAGAGACAATATTTCCTACAGACTTTCAGAGACTTACAGAAGAAATGTAGCATGACCACAAAAATAACACCTGTCCTCATTCCGTCTAGCATGAAACAAACCTGTGTCTTAACAAACAATAACAAAAATCTTACATTCTTACTATTGCAAATTATATGATTATCAATATGAAGCTTGCTTAAAATAGTGACCATTAATATTATTATTCTGACCATCACACAAATGCCTTTTTAAATTCTTAACTATTATATTTAGTCGGACATAACATACTTACTCTGGGTTGGGTACGGGTGACCGGCGGTCGGCATCCTGGCGGTCAGCATATCAACGCTGGGATCCCTGCCACCAGAACGCCGACAGGGGGCGAGCGCAACTAAGCCCCTTGCAGGCTCGCTCCGCTCACCACGCTTCGGGCTCGGTGGCTCGCTGCGCTTGCCACATGTTCTATTCTCACTCTATGAGTGTCGTGGACACCCACGAGTGGGAATAGTCCCGGGCCCCCTGGATCCCGGTGTCGGTTTGCTGACCGCCGGGATCCCGTCTGCCGTGATCATAATTATTATATCCCCTTACTCCACGCTATACTTAATAAAGGAAATCGGACATCAGAAATTTCATTTGTAATGATAATAGGTAATTAAAGGAAAGTGTAAACATCTCAGTAGGCCTTGGGACTATTAGTAAAATATAGATATCATCTCACCTAAAGGATATTTAAAGAATTAAGCAGCAGGAACTGGTTAGGAAGAGCTATTAATTTGTGTGATGTCAGGTGCAATATTCGTTTATTTAATAGAATTATATATGGCTAAGCGAGTTTATATGTTTCCCCCATAACACCCATCTCATGTTATTGTAGTTTTTTCAGGAGTCCTGTAGTTAGTCGTTATTCAAAATAGGACTTTTGACATGGGTTATAAAACTTTAGCAAAATAGTTAAAGCCATCCAATATGAATGGTAACTGTCATGCTCCGGAGTACAAAAAACTTTCTTAGTTTTGCAAAGTAATTCCTGGTTGGCGGGACTTCATCTGGGAACCACGTCAGCGGACCCCTGCTCCCGGTTCCCAGGTGAAGTCCCGCCAGCTGCCGCAGTGCCTGTGAGCGGCGATGCACTATGTTTGCTGCTGCTGTCTGCTGTCACAGCATTATCCTCCATGATGTCTGCTTCCTGTTGTTTGGGCCTAATCCAGAGTTCCCTCCTAAACAGGACCATTTTGGATTCTGTCAGTTGATCCTCCATTATCCAATCCTAGAGCCCCTTCCAGCCAGCTGATCGCAGCACCCAGTCTCTGAGCACCTTTGGGTATAAAGGTGAATTCCTGCTGAGATCAGACAGTCAGTACAACAGTCTCTTCTCAGGAAGTAACAGCTCTGTGCTGAGCTCTTGCATATTCAGTGTTTGCTTTGATCCAGTTCCAGTCTGATGATTTTCAAGAACCAAGTGCATCTGCTATTATACCTGCATCTTTCAAGGACTTCTCCAGTGTCATCATTCTGGACTCAATCCCAGTCTGCACTTTCAGCCCTTTCCAGTTCTATTCCATTTTGCATTTACTCTAAGTATATTTGCATCTATTAAGGATTTTTTCAGTGTTATCATTCTGGGCCAAGCCCAGTTAGCACTTCAGTCCGTTCTGGGGTTCTATTCCTGTTTCCATTTATTACAAGTACATATGCATCTCTCAAGGACTTTTCCACAGTCATCATTCCGGATCCATTCCGGCTAACATTTCAAGTTGTATTTTATTCTTCTTTCATAATTAGCAGTGATCTACAGTATCAGTTTTAATAAAGTATTGCTCTTGTTTCATAATCTTTGGACTAGCTACCTAATTTTAAGTTTTATGCGCAAAGCCTGGTTAAAGCCTCCTTGCTTCACTTACACTCCTTTCAAGCTAGCTCCGCCCACAAACCCTGTCCGAGCCAAATCCAATCCTCAGGTGTGGCAGTAACTAGAGATGAGCGCCTGACATTTTTCGGGTTTTGTGTTTTGGTTTTGGGTTCGGTTCCGCGGCCGTGTTTTGGGTTCAAACGCGTTTTGGCAAAACCTCACCGAATTTTTTTTGTCGGATTCGGGTGTGTTTTGGATTCGGGTGTTTTTTTCCAAAAACACTAAAAAACAGCTTAAATCATAGAATTTGGGGGTCATTTTGATCCCAAAGTATTATTAACCTCAAAAACCATAATTTACACTCATTTTCAGTCTATTCTGAATACCTCACACCTCACAATATTATTTTTAGTCCTAAAATTTGCACCGAGGTCGCTGTGTGAGTAAGATAAGCGACCCTAGTGGCCGACACAAACACCGGGCCCATCTAGGAGTGGCACTGCAGTGTCACGCAGGATGTCCCTTCCAAAAAACCCTCCCCAAACAGCACATGACGCAAAGAAAAAAAGAGGCGCAATGAGGTAGCTGTGTGAGTAAGATTAGCGACCCTAGTGGCCAACACAAACACCGGGCCCATCTAGGAGTGGCACTGCAGTGTCACGCAGGATGGCCCTTCCAAAAAACCCTCCCCAAACAGCACATGACGCAAAGAAAAAAAGAGGCGCAATGAGGTAGCTGACTGTGTGAGTAAGATTAGCGACCCTAGTGGCCGACACAAACACCGGGCCCATCTAGGAGTGGCACTGCAGTGTCACGCAGGATGGCCCTTCCAAAAAACCCTCCCCAAACAGCACATGACGCAAAGAAAAAAAGAGGCGCAATGAGGTAGCTGACTGTGTGAGTAAGATTAGCGACCCTAGTGGCCGACACAAACACCGGGCCCATCTAGGAGTGGCACTGCAGTGTCACGCAGGATGGCCCTTCCAAAAAACCCTCCCCAAACAGCACATGACGCAAAGAAAAAAAGAGGCGCAATGAGGTAGCTGACTGTGTGAGTAAGATTAGCGACCCTAGTGGCCGACACAAACACCGGGCCCATCTAGGAGTGGCACTGCAGTGTCACGCAGGATGTCCCTTCCAAAAAACCCTCCCCAAACAGCACATGACGCAAAGAAAAAAAGAGGCGCAATGAGGTAGCTGTGTGAGTAAGATTAGCGACCCTAGTGGCCGACACAAACACCGGGCCCATTTAGGAGTGGCACTGCAGTGTCACGCAGGATGTCCCTTCCAAAAAACCCTCCCCAATCAGCACATGATGCAAAGAAAAAGAAAAGAAAAAAGAGGTGCAAGATGGAATTATCCTTGGGCCCTCCCACCCACCCTTATGTTGTATAAACAAAACAGGACATGCACACTTTAACCAACCCATCATTTCAGTGACAGGGTCTGCCACACGACTGTGACTGATATGACGGGTTGGTTTGGACCCCCCCCAAAAAAGAAGCAATTAATCTCTCCTTGCACAAACTGGCTCTACAGAGGCAAGATGTCCACCTCATCTTCACCCTCCGATATATCACCGTGTACATCCCCCTCCTCACAGATTATCAATTCGTCCCCACTGGAATCCACCATCTCAGCTCCCTGTGTACTTTGTGGAGGCAATTGCTGCTGGTCAATGTCTCCGCGGAGGAATTGATTATAATTCATTTTAATGAACATCATCTTCTCCACATTTTCTGGATGTAACCTCGTACGCCGATTGCTGACAAGGTGAGCGGCGGCACTAAACACTCTTTCGGAGTACACACTTGTGGGAGGGCAACTTAGGTAGAATAAAGCCAGTTTGTGCAAGGGCCTCCAAATTGCCTCTTTTTCCTGCCAGTATAAGTACGGACTGTGTGACGTGCCTACTTGGATGCGGTCACTCATATAATCCTCCACCATTCTATCAATGTTGAGAGAATCATATGCAGTGACAGTAGACGACATGTCCGTAATCGTTGTCAGGTCCTTCAGTCCGGACCAGATGTCAGCATCAGCAGTCGCTCCAGACTGCCCTGCATCACCGCCAGCGGGTGGGCTCGGAATTCTGAGCCTTTTCCTCGCACCCCCAGTTGCGGGAGAATGTGAAGGAGGAGATGTTGACAGGTCGCGTTCCGCTTGACTTGACAATTTTGTCACCAGCAGGTCTTTCAACCCCAGCAGACCTGTGTCTGCCGGAAAGAGAGATCCAAGGTAGGCTTTAAATCTAGGATCGAGCACGGTGGCCAAAATGTAGTGCTCTGATTTCAACAGATTGACCACCCGTGAATCCTTGTTAAGCGAATTAAGGGCTGCATCCACAAGTCCCACATGCCTAGCGGAATCGCTCCCTTTTAGCTCCTTCTTCAATGCCTCCAGCTTCTTCTGCAAAAGCCTGATGAGGGGAATGACCTGACTCAGGCTGGCAGTGTCTGAACTGACTTCACGTGTGGCAAGTTCAAAGGGCATCAGAACCTTGCACAACGTTGAAATCATTCTCCACTGCACTTGAGACAGGTGCATTCCATCTCCTATATCGTGCTCAATTGTATAGGCTTGAATGGCCTTTTGCTGCTCCTCCAACCTCTGAAGCATATAGAGGGTTGAATTCCACCTCGTTACCACTTCTTGCTTCAGATGATGGCAGGGCAGGTTCAGTAGTTTTTGGTGGTGCTCCAGTCTTCTGTACGTGGTGCCTGTACGCCGAAAGTGTCCCGCAATTTTTCTGGCCACCGACAGCATCTCTTGCACGCCCCTGTCGTTTTTTAAAAAATTCTGCACCACCAAATTCAAGGTATGTGCAAAACATGGGACGTGCTGGAATTTGCCCATATTTAATGCACACACAATATTGCTGGCGTTGTCCGATGCCACAAATCCACAGGAGAGTCCAATTGGGGTAAGCCATTCCGCGATGATCTTCCTCAGTTGCCGTAAGAGGTTTTCAGCTGTGTGCGTATTCTGGAAAGCGGTGATACAAAGCGTAGCCTGCCTAGGAAAGAGTTGGCGTTTGCGAGATGCTGCTACTGGTGCCGCCGCTGCTGTTCTTGCGGCGGGAGTCCATACATCTACCCAGTGGGCTGTCACAGTCATATAGTCCTGACCCTGCCCTGCTCCACTTGTCCACATGTCCGTGGTTAAGTGGACATTGGGTACAACTGCATTTTTTAGGAGACTGGTGAGTCTTTTTCTGACGTCCGTGTACATTCTCGGTATCGCCTGCCTAGAGAAGTGGAACCTAGATGGTATTTGGTAACGGGGGCACACTGCCTCAATAAATTGTCTAGTTCCCTGTGAACTAACGGCGGATACCGGACGCACGTCTAACACCAACATAGTTGTCAAGGACTCAGTTATCCGCTTTGCAGTAGGATGACTGCTGTGATATTTCATCTTCCTCGCAAAGGACTGTTGAACAGTCAATTGCTTACTGGAAGTAGTACAAGTGGGCTTACGACTTCCCCTCTGGGATGACCATCGACTCCCAGCGGCAACAACAGCAGCGCCAGCAGCAGTAGGCGTTACACGCAAGGATGCATCGGAGGAATCCCAGGCAGGAGAGGACTCGTCAGACTTGCCAGTGACATGGCCTGCAGGACTATTGGCATTCCTGGGGAAGGAGGAAATTGACACTGAGGGAGTTGGTGGGGTGGTTTGCGTGAGCTTGGTTACAAGAGGAAGGGATTTACTGGTCAGTGGACTGCTTCCGCTGTCACCCAAAGTTTTTGAACTTGTCACTGACTTATTATGAATGCGCTGCAGGTGACGTATAAGGGAGGATGTTCCGAGGTGGTTAACGTCCTTACCCCTACTTATTACAGCTTGACAAAGGGAACACACGGCTTGACACCTGTTGTCCGCATTTCTGGTGAAATACCTCCACACCGAAGAGCTGATTTTTTTGGTATTTTCACCTGGCATGTCAACGGCCATATTCCTCCCACGGACAACAGGTGTCTCCCCGGGTGCCTGACTTAAACAAACCACCTCACCATCAGAATCCTCCTGGTCAATTTCCTCCCCAGCGCCAGCAACACCCATATCCTCCTCATCCTGGTGTACTTCAACACTGACATCTTCAATCTGACTATCAGGAACTGGACTGCGGGTGCTCCTTCCAGCACTTGCAGGGGGCGTGCAAATGGTGGAAGGCGCATGCTCTTCACGTCCAGTGTTGGGAAGGTCAGGCATCGCAACCGACACAATTGGACTCTCCTTGTGGATTTGGGATTTCAAAGAACGCACAGTTCTTTGCGGTGCTTTTGCCAGCTTGAGTCTTTTCAGTTTTCTAGCGAGAGGCTGAGTGCTTCCATCCTCATGTGAAGCTGAACCACTAGCCATGAACATAGGCCAGGGCCTCAGCCGTTCCTTGCCACTCCGTGTGGTAAATGGCATATTGGCAAGTTTACGCTTCTCCTCCGACAATTTTATTTTAGGTTTTGGAGTCCTTTTTTTACTGATATTTGGTGTTTTGGTTTTGACATGCTCTGTACTATGCCATTGGGCATCGGCCTTGGCAGACGACGTTGCTGGCATTTCATCGTCTCGGCCATGACTAGTGGCAGCAGCTTCAGCACGAGGTGGAAGTGGATCTTGATCTTTCCCTAATTTTGGAACCTCAACATTTTTGTTCTCCATATTTTAATAGGCACAACTAAAAGGCACCTCAGGTAAACAATGCAGATGGATGGATTGGATACTAGTATACAATTATGGACGGGCTGCCGAGTGCCGACACAGAGGTAGCCACAGCCGTGAACTACCGCACTGTACTGTGTCTGCTGCTAATATATAGACTGGTTGATAAAGAGATAGTATACTCGTAACTAGTATGTATGTATAAAGAAAGAAAAAAAAACCACAGTTAGGTCACTGGTATATACAATTATGGACGGGCTGCCGAGTGCCGACACAGAGGTAGCCACAGCCGTGAACTACCGCACTGTACTGTGTCTGCTGCTAATATATAGACTGGTTGATAAAGAGATAGTATACTCGTAACTAGTATGTATGTATAAAGAAAGAAAAAAAAACCATGGTTAGGTCACTGGTATATACAATTATGGACGGGCTGCCGAGTGCCGACACAGAGGTAGCCACAGCCGTGAACTACCGCACTGTACTGTGTCTGCTGCTAATATATAGACTGGTTGATAAAGAGATAGTATACTCGTAACTAGTATGTATGTATAAAGAAAGAAAAAAAAACCACGGTTAGGTCACTGGTATATACAATTATGGACGGGCTGCCGAGTGCCGACACAGAGGTAGCCACAGCCGTGAACTACCGCACTGTACTGTGTCTGCTGCTAATATATAGACTGGTTGATAAAGAGATAGTATACTCGTAACTAGTATGTATGTATAAAGAAAGAAAAAAAAACCACGGTTAGGTCACTGGTATATACAATTATGGACGGGCTGCCGAGTGCCGACACAGAGGTAGCCACAGCCGTGAACTACCGCACTGTACTGTGTCTGCTGCTAATATATAGACTGGTTGATAAAGAGATAGTATACTCGTAACTAGTATGTATGTATAAAGAAAGAAAAAAAAACCACGGTTAGGTCACTGGTATATACAATTATGGACGGGCTGCGGAGTGCCGACACAGAGGTAGCCACAGCCGTGAACTACCGCACTGTACTGTGTCTGCTGCTAATATATAGACTGGTTGATAAAGAGATAGTATACTCGTAACTAGTATGTATGTATAAAGAAAGAAAAAAAAACCACGGTTAGGTGGTATATACAATTATGGACGGGCTGCCGAGTGCCGACACAGAGGTAGCCACAGCCGTGAACTACCGCACTGTACTGTGTCTGCTGCTAATATATAGACTGGTTGATAAAGAGATAGTATACTCGTAACTAGTATGTATGTATAAAGAAAGAAAAAAAAACCACGGTTAGGTCACTGGTATATACAATTATGGACGGGCTGCCGAGTGCCGACACAGAGGTAGCCACAGCCGTGAACTACCGCACTGTACACTGGTTGATAAAGAGATAGTAGTATACTCGTAACAACTAGTATGACGACGGTATAAAGAATGAAAAAAAAACCACGGTTAGGTGGTATATAATACAATTATGGTTGGACGGACTGCCTGCCGAGTGCCGACACAGAGGTAGCCACAGCCGTGAACTACCGCACTGTACACTGGTTGATAAAGAGATAGTAGTATACTCGTAACAACTAGTATGACGACGGTATAAAGAATGAAAAAAAAACCACGGTTAGGTGGTATATAATACAATTATGGTTGGACGGACTGCCTGCCGAGTGCCGACACAGAGGTAGCCACAGCCGTGAACTACCGCACTGTACACTGGTTGATAAAGAGATAGTAGTATACTCGTAACAACTAGTATGACGACGGTATAAAGAACGAAAAAAAAACCACGGTTAGGTGGTATATATTATAATACAATTATGGATGGACGGACTGCCTGCCGAGTTCCGACACAGAGGTAGCCACAGCCGTGAACTACCGCACTGTACACTGGTTGATAAAGAGATAGTAGTATACTCGTAACAACTAGTATGACGACGGTATAAAGAACGAAAAAAAAACCACGGTTAGGTGGTATATATTATAATACAATTATGGATGGACGGACTGCCTGCCGAGTTCCGACACAGAGGTAGCCACAGCCGTGAACTACCGCACTGTACACTGGTTGATAAAGAGATAGTAGTATACTCGTAACAACTAGTATGACTATGACGACGGTATAAAGAAAGAAAAAAAAAACCACGGTTAGGTGGTATATAATACAATTATGGATGGACGGACTGCCTGCCGAGTGCCGACACAGAGGTAGCCACAGCCGTGAACTACCGCACTGTACTGTGTCTGCTGCTAATATAGACTGGTTGATAAAGAGATAGTATACAATACTACTAATATACTGGTGGTCAGGCACTGGTCACCACTAGTCACACTGGCAGTGGCACTCCTGCAGCAAAAGTGTGCACTGTTTAATTTTAATATAATATTATTTATCATGTACTCCTGGCTCCTGCTATAACAACCTGCAGTGCTCCCCAGTCTCCCCCACAATTATAAGCTTTATATACAATACATTGATGTGCAGCACACTGGGCTGAGCAGTGCACACAGACTGAGTCACTGTGTGACTGTGTATCGTTTTTTTCAGGCAGAGAACGGATATATTAAATAAAACAAACAACTGCACTGTCTCTGGTGGTCACTGGTCACTGTGGTCGTCAGTCACTAAACTCTGTCTGCACTCTGCACTCTCTTCTAATCTACAGTATCACAGCAATCTCTCTCTCTCTCTTCTAAATCTAATCTAAATGGAGAGGACGCCAGCCACGTCCTCTCCCTATCAATCTCAATGCACGTGTGAAAATGGCGGCGACGCGCGGCTCCTTATATAGAATCCGAGTCTCGCGATAGAATCCGAGCCTCGCGAGAATCCGACAGCGTCATGATGACGTTCGGGCGCGCTCGGGTTAACCGAGCAAGGCGGGAAGATCCGAGTCGCTCGGACCCGTGAAAAAAAAAGTGAAGTTCGTGCGGGTTCGGATTCAAAGAAACCGAACCCGCTCATCTCTAGCAGTAACATTACAAGATGCATGCAACATAAATGGGCAATATGTAACAATAATTTTCCCCCGCAAATTGCCCTGGGTCTTTATTTCAACATACTGTTCATGCAGCTTGTACTTGTCATCCTGTTTATTTATTTCAAAATGATCAACATTTAATTGTAGCTCAGAAATCCTTGAGGATTGTTTAAACAATATTCTGCAGTCTCCATAAAAGTGAATCTATAATGTAATTTATAGCTGCGTTATTTGCAGTGATTTTGCTCCAGTTCACTTACAGTGACGTCAAGACAGGTCTTAGACAGGTATCTTGCACCTGTATGGAACTCTTTGGAGTAGCTGGGAGTGGCCCCTTGTACACATTACACCTGGTAGAGCCCCTTATACACATTATGCCAGGTAGAGCCCATTACACACATTATGCTAAGTGAAGCTCATTATACACATTATGCCTGGTAGAGCCGCTTGTATACATTACACCTGGTAGAGCCCCTATACACATTATGCCAGGTAGAGCCCATTATACATATTATGCCAGATATAGCCCATTATACACATTATGCCTGGTAGAGCCCATTATACACACTACGCCTGGTAGAGCTTATTACACATGTTACACATTACGCCTGGTAGAGCCCATTGCACATGTTACACATTACGCCTGGTAGAGCCCATTACCCATGTTACGCATTACACCCGGTAGAGCCCATTATACACATTACGCCTGGTAGAGCCCATTACACGTTACACATTATGCCAGATAAAGCCCATATATACATTATGCCTGGTAGAGCTCATTATACACATCTGCTGGTTAAGTGCCTCCTCCTCATTGCTCATCTCCCTACTGCTTCCTTAATGCAATGCAAAGGTCATGAACTTGGGATTGAACTGTAAGCAGGTGATGAGTAAGCTGTGCTTGCCATCCAGTATGGTCACTTTCATGCCGCTCTCTCCATTCCATACATGGATCTTGCCATCTTCCGACTTGATCATAATGAACTGAGAATCCGGGGTGAAAGAAGCTTCTAGTGTGACCGTTTTACTGTTGTTATAACCCCCAAAGGTGTGTAGCATGGCCCCTTTAAATGCATCAACCAGCCTCAGGAAGCCGCCATTGGTAGAGATAAGAATTCATTTTCCATCGTTGCTAAATTTGAGTGACGTCCATTCGTAGGTGCGGTCATAGTTCATCTTAAAGGTGGCAAACGGACCCTTTTCAAAAGAGCGAAGATCATACAGATTCACCGGCTCGGAATTAACTCCTGCAGCAAAAATAAGACCCCTTGGACTAAATGAGCACACTATCTTCACCTGTAAGTGCATCAGACCCTGACAGTTGGGAGACTGGAGGTTCCACAGGCGGATAGTTTTATCCCAGGACCCAGAAATAAACACATCGTCCACCGGAGACATAGATAACGCAACGGCCCTTTTATTGTGGCCTGGGAAATAATGGCTATAGTTATTATCATGAAGAGAGAGGTACCGGATGGTATCATCAATTTTGTTGGAGCTATAAACCACGGTATTTGCTGCATGTGTGTATCGGATGAGATCCACACAGTACTTCTTGCTGTACAGCATCCTCTTGGGCTTGCCCTCCTGGCAGTCGTACAGCATGATGAAGTCGTCGTCGCAGCTGGAAATGACTGTCTCCCCACCAGGACTGAAGTCAAAGCAGTTGATCTTATTGGAGTTCTCGCGGAAAACCTTTGCCACCTGGAAGCTGTGCAGCACGTTGTCGGTCAGCTTCATGGCTGCCCCAGGGGGGTAGGGTGATGCGCCCCGATGCAGAAGGGCCACAGAATATGGGGGTGCAGGCAGGGGTGGATTGGGATCGAAAACCAGCCCGGGAAATTTATGGAAGCAGCCCTAATAGCGGTGGGGTCTATGGGGAAGGATGGGGGGGGGGGGGGGGGGGGTTGAGTCTGTCAAGTGGGCGGGATTACTGCTCAGAAGGCCTGAGTATAGGTACATATGTAAAGTGCGCGCAGCAGGCGCTCTGCAAAATTTTAGGTGCGTGGCTTCATGGGGAAGGGCGTGGCCACATAATAGTGCCAATTCACATTACATCACACAGTAGTGCCGCTTATACACATTGCACCAGGTAGAACCTCCTATACACACTGCGCCAGGTAGAGCATGTTATACATATTGCGCCAGGTAGAGCACGGTATACACTTTGCACCAGGCAGAACACGTTATACACTTTGCGCCGGGCAGAGCACGTATACACTTTACGCCAGTTAAAGCACATTATACTGTACACATTGCACCAGGCAGAGCACGTTATACACTTTGCGCCAGGCAGAGCACATTATACACATTGCACCAGGTAAAGCACATTATACACATTGCACCAGGTAGAGCACGTTATACTCTTTGCACCAGGCAGAGCACGTTATACACTTTGCGCCAGGCAGAGCACGTTATACACTTTGCACCAGGCAGAGCACGTTATACACTTTGCGCCAGGCAGAGCACGTTATACACTTTGCGCCAGGCAGAGCACATTATTACACATTGCACCAGGTAAAGTACATTATACACATTGCACCAGGAAGAGCACGTTGTACACTTTGCGCCAGGCAGAGCACATTATACACATTGCACCAGGTAAAGCACATTATATACATATTGCACACGGCAGAGCACATTATACACATTGCTCTAGGTAAAGCACATTATACACATTGCACCAGGTAGAGCACGTTATACACTTTGCGCCAGGCAGAGCACGTTATACACTTTGCGCCAGGCAGAGCACGTTATACACTTTGAGCCAGGCAGAGCACGTTATACACATTGCACCAGGCAGAGCACGTTATACACATTGCACCAGGCAGAGCACTTTATACACACTGCACCAGATAGAGCACATTACACACATTGCACCAGATAGAGCACATTATACATATTGCACCAGTTAGTTATTATACATATTGCACCAGTTTGTTGTACAGTACTTACTGACTGTCACACAACTGGTGTGTGACGCAGTCAGAATTTGCTGGTTGCTAGCTCCTGCTTTGCATGCTAGCTGCAGCAGCCACGAGTCCATTGTGCAGTTTACTTGCTGTGACGGCCCGGGCTGGAGGGGAGGCGGAACACGTGATGCGGCTGTAAGGGAGGCGGAGCTATCAGTAGTGACTGACGGCTCAAAATACTATGCATTATGGGGAGGTGGGGTTGCTGCGCATGCGCAGAAGCTCAGACGGCAGCAATTTTCAAAGTGCTTCACTGAGATTCTGTACATGCGCAGAAGCTTTCAGTGAACGCTCTCCCGTTCGTGGCTGGCAGCCTGTATGGGGGAAGCGGGCAGCCAATTAGGGGATGACCAGACCGGCCAAACAGAATCCGATCAGGCGTCCCGGCATGCCAATCCGCCACTGGGAATAACTTTCCTGATACTGCAACTCTCCCTGGCACCCAGCCCACACTGTAGAGTCAAGGTGCATATACACGGTGAGATTCAGGCTAACCTCGATTCTCACTGTGCGATAGGGTCTAGGTCGGTATCGCAAGCACATAATGACTGTGCTTGCGATAATGACTATGTGCGATTTTGGCTGTCAATTTTGACTATCATTTCTATGAGATAGTCAAAATTTACTTGCCTGCACAGTCTATCTAGGCTTGCGATGCCGACCGCGTGGGACCGCGCATCGCATCAGGATCGCGAGGTGAAAGTCTGCACAAACTTTTCTTACGATTTTGACTATATAGTCAAAATCGTAAGAAAAAAATCTCACCGTGTGTACACACCTTAAGACACAGATGAGCAAGGAGTCACCGGCACTAACCTGTACGCATGCTTCTGTCTGAGGACAAGGTTGCACTTCCATTTCCTGCAGGCTGTTGGTTCCTTGTGCCCAATGGCTGTATGGCTCCAGAATGACCCCGTGCAATTACATGGCTTGGACGGCTCTGGACGCCTGGCCACTCAGTCAGTGCCCTGGCTGCCCCTGGTCATTTACGTTGACGGCAGCACTCTTCATTGCTGAGGCTCCGGCTTTAATTCCGTGGCTCGGGCAGCACACTTCATTGCCATGGGTCGGGCTTGTGTGTCTCCAGCAGCACGCTTCATTGCCACAGGTTCCTGCTTGCATGTGCTTCTGCGCATTCGCAGAAGCTCTGATCATGGCAGCAGCAGCCGCGTATATATATATATGAACCGGCCAAAGCGTGGGGGGAGCACGGCTGCTGGACTGTCCCGGCATTCCGGTGCCCGAATCCGCCGCTGGGTGCAGGTATACAGGGGATAGGGGGTGCACCTGAGGTAACGGAGGGGGGGGGGGTGAGGATGGGGGGTTATTGGGGCATGGGAATGAGGTGATGGGGCACAGTGGGGGCAGGATATGGGAGCACAGGGAGAGAGGGGAGGTGTTGGGGCACAGGGAGTTGGGGGAG
Source organism: Pseudophryne corroboree (assembly GCF_028390025.1). Classification (NCBI taxonomy): domain Eukaryota; kingdom Metazoa; phylum Chordata; class Amphibia; order Anura; family Myobatrachidae; genus Pseudophryne; species Pseudophryne corroboree. Next base: position 583,929,831 of record NC_086447.1, read on the forward strand.
CTGTTGGGTCACAGGAAGAGGGGAAGTGTTGAGGCACAGAAAAAGGTGGAGGTATTGGGGCACACAGAGAGGGGGGATGTTGGGGTACAGATATGGGTGCGCAGGGAATGGCCTGAGCAGTAAACAGAATCCTCATACCGGCCCTCCCCTGGCTGTCAGGCACTGTGTGGTGAGTGGTACACACACCTGGGGCCAGTGGCTGGGGGCGACTGAGCTTTGGTTCCTGGAGGCCGGCACACGTTGAGGGCAGTGACCGTCGGCTCAGAGTTGGCGGGAGGCCTGCGCTCAGACACTGCAGGAAACGAGGTGGGGATGTAGCGCATGGGGAAGGCAGCTTCAGCGCTGCCCGCTGTGTAAATTTATAGTAGCAGTGCTGGACTCCCCGCAGCTAATACAGCGCGGGCAGCGCTGAAGCTGAGGCTGCACAGGTGTGCGGGTCCGGGTGGACTGGATGGCGCCTCTGTCATGTTTTGGAGGGAGCGAGCTTCCACCCCCCCGTTCCGACGCCCTTGCCACCAACCCTTTTACCTACAACTCAAACCCATAATGTTGGGGATTTCCTGGGATTTACAAACAAACTGTAATGTATCTTGTAATTAGCTTCTTTAAAAATTAAACATATAGGGCTAGATGCATCATCGCTTGGAAAGTGATAAAATGGAGAGTGAAAAAGTACCAGCCAATCAGCTCCTAACTGCCATTTTTCAAACACAGCCTGTGCATGGCAGTTAGGACCTGATTGGCTGGTGCTTTTTCACTCTCCATTTTATCACTTTCCAAGCGATGATGCATCTGGCCCATAGTAGTAGAGGTTTACATGTGCGCTATATAAAGCAAATTCTGATAGTGCTGACACACTTGGAGAAATGAAAAGCAAGTTTCTGAAGCATTACTCCATATAACAATATATGTTGGAAAGAGTCAATCATTAGCTCAAATGACCGTTGTCTGTTACTAGTGTCAGCCGATATTGGAAAAATGAGGGAAATGTATCATCATGCAACTTACTGTATCTCTGCACTAAGAGACATCCTGCACTTATTGCAATGATGAAGGATGTCTTGGCGCACAGCCGTGTATTGAGAGTCGCTAGAGAGCTGTCCCGATAACTCTGGCAAGCTCTATCCCATCTGTATCTCATCAGGCTAGTGCTGAAACTATACGGAATGGCTCCTAGTGCAGTGCATGAGCAAGATCTAAATAAAATACAGAATCTCTCTGAGTGTGAACGGATTGTGTTGCAGGACTCAATAACCACTATGTGTAATTAGACAATCGTTGAAAAGCTCAGCTTTTCATCACATAATAACTGGTCATCACAGTTTGTTATTAAGAGAAACTGAAGATGCAGCTGGAGAAATCTCTGATTCCTCTTATGTGCTATCTGGGGGATACTGCAACTCTGGGTTTAATGGTGAGGCAGAGGAGTAAGGCACTAAATAGTTAACTATTGGAGCTGTACTCCTCCCTTCTAATACGCCCACCTCCTCTAGCAATTCAGTTTTTTTGTTTAGTGCCTGCAGTTAGATAGCACGAAGATAGGAGCTGCAGATTACTTTTATTTCTAGTTCACTGTTGTCTGGAACTATAGCCTTAATCCCCTTCTGGGATCAGATTTAACACGGGATGTACTTAGCATCACATCCACGATGTGATACATCCTGACACTTATCGAGTACATACTGTCGTTAATAACACTGGTATGTACAATGAGCAGATTGGGATAAGGATGCTGTGTCCTGGGGTAGATGGATACACTTTGTTACAGCAGTCCAAATAGGAATACACTGGTCCAGGATATGTGGTACATATAGCCTAAGCTATTTTTTTTATTTTTAAATCTGTTTATATGAAGGTTTCTCAGAGAATTACATAATGCAAAAAAACATAATCACGTACAAATAAAATAAAAAGTAACAAACTGAGCATAAATAAGCTGCCTAGGAAAGACCTAACAATTAGGAGATTCGTGATAATTAATCGCTCTTAGGATCACAAAAGTCAGAGACAAATTAACAAAATGTATCCTAGCAAACTTTATAATGCAGGGGGCAATTAGTGAGGAGGAATAGAAGGAGAGAGAAAGCAGAGGCGAGAGAACAGGTGGATTGGAGTGGTGTCAACCGGTGCGTACCGCCTTCAAGATGTAATCAGTAATATAGTGAAGTAAGGTTATATGGTGGTCAAAGGGGTTTCGGCCTCATAATAGTCTGTCCAAGGTCTCTAGACTTTTATGATATTGGCTGAGGTATCATGCAGGATTGAATAAATTCTCCCCTCCCCATATGATACTTAGTCTACATAGCATTAATGGTAGCTGAGATGGAGGGGTGTGTGGTCGATTTTCAGCAAGTGGCAATGTGACATTTTGCTGAAATTAATATATGTTTAATTAATTTCTGTGTTGGGCAAGAAATCTAAGAAATAGTCAGGATAGTAGTGAATACAGCGGAGTGTTAGGTATCTGAACCCAAGTAATTGATCTGATGAGATTGTGGACTGCCGACCACTAGGGCTGTATATGTGGACAAGACAACCAAGTGTGTGTCACGCTCGGCTGGTTTTGAGCATCCGGCAGCTGAGACTTGCCCAAGGAAGTAGTTGTCTGCGGATGAAGAAGACGTGGGGGCTAGATATAGTTCCTTCTCATGGGACAGGGATCAATAAAGAACGTAGGCGGAGCAATGAGTCAGTGGGTAGTAGTTCTTGGAAACGTGACTAAGAGGAAAGAACTGTAGTTCGTGAACGTTAACTTGAAGACGAGGTTTTGAAGACAAAGAACTGCGCATTGTGGCTTGAAAAGATGAAGCTGTAGATAATTAACTGCGGACTGTGGATGGTGGTTTACAGACGTGGCTGGAGACAAAGAACTGCGGACTGTGGCTTGGAAGATGAGACTGTAGATAATGACCTGCGGACTGTGGATGGTGGTTTGAAGATGTGGCTGGAGACAAAGATCTGCGGACTGGCTTGGTAAACGAGACTGTAGATAATGAATTGCGGACTGTGGATGGTGGGTTGAAGACGTGGCTGGAGACAAAGATCTGCGGACTGTGGATTGGGAAACGAGGCAGGAAGCCCGGAACCGTCCGTGCCCTATGGCTCTTACTGGACTGGGGTTTCCAGGAGCGCTTCCACAGGCAGCAGTAGGTTAGGAACGGCAGGGCTGCAGCAGCAACTGAGACACGGCTAAGCAGAGTTAGGAGGAACCAGAACACGGCAAGAATCCTGGGAGCACAGGGCTAAAGCACCTACAACAGGGTTGTAACTTGAAGCACTGGCATCCCTGTCATAAACCAGCCCCCTTTTATAGGGAGAACTCTCCCTGGATTGGCTGGAAGAAACAGGAAGCCAAAACTATGCCTCAAACTTGGTCTCCAACATAGCGGCACCCAGAAATGCAGACCTTTCTGCATAGCCACACAGCTCACTGCCCCTGGTCTCCTAGCAACCATCCCGGCAAGAGAGACCCGCTGCAGCGGCATCCCGCCGCCATGAGCGAACCCCCTCACTGCCGCTACTGCCGCCCACGGACCCGGCGCGGCAGCCCTCCTCCGCTGCTGCCCACAAGCTGCCTGTGAAGCCAGCCCCGCGGACCCAGCGTGCCGGTAAGATTCCGGATGCTGACAGTACCCCATATCCCTTTGCGGGTGGACTCCGGACACCTATATGGTTTAGCTGGAAACTTGGCATGAAATGTCCGAAGAAGTCTTGAAGCATGGACATCTTCTGCTCCTACCCAAGACCTTTCTTCAGGTCCATATCCTTTCCAATCAACAAGGTACTGGAGGCGACCATATCGTCTGCTGGAGTCGAGGATCTTGTGTATCTCAAATTCGTCTCCTTGTGCTGATTGGATCTTGGGAGATTTAGGCAGAGCAGCTCTGAATCGATTAAGTACCAACGGTTTTAAAAGAGAAATATGAAATGCATTAGGGATTCTTAAATGCGGAGGCAACTTCACCTTGTAAGCCACAGGATTTAATACTTTTTTCAATTGGGTAGGGCCCAATAAATCTGGGAGCAAACTTTTTAGTAGGTACCCTCAACCTTAGGTTACGTGTGGAAACCCAAACCCGATCTTCCACCTTAAGGCTTGGTACCGCTTTTCGCTTCAGATCAGCATAGGTCTTATACCTCTTGGATGTCTTAAGCAAGGCCTTGTGAACTTGTCTCCAAGTCTTGGTAAATTGCCGAAGTGCTGATTCTGCGGCAGGAACCTCGAGCGTAGGTAGAAGTTGGAAGTCAGGAACTTTCGGATGATAACCATAATTTATGAAAAATGGGGAAGATTTTGTAGCAGAATGATAGAGATTGTTATGGGCAAATTATGCAAATGGGAGAAAATCCAGCCGGTCGTCCTGAGAGGAAGACATGAATAAACGTAGAAATGTCTCCAGGTCCTGGTTCACTCTATCTGTTTGACCATCTGTTTGGGGATGATATCCTGAGGAGAAATTCAGTTTCATACCGAGAGCAGAACATAGGGATCTCCAAAACATGGCCACAAACTGAGGACCTCTATCAGATACGATCTCCTACGGTAGACCATGGAGTCGGAAGATCCCTGCTATGAACAATTTTGCTAACTGGGATGCGGATGGAAGACTAGCCAGGGGAACGAAGTGTGCCATTTTAGAGAACCGGTCAACTATGACCCACACAGTATTTAGTCTGCCAGACGCAGGTAAATTGGTAATAAAGTCCATAGAGATATGTGTCCATGGTCTTTGCGGCACAGGTAACGGATGGATTAACCCGGCTGGAGGACTTCTGGGGATTTTATGTTGGGCACACTTCGGACAAGCAGCCACGAATTCCTGAACATCAGTCCTGAGATGAGGCCACCAGTAGGAGCGCTGAATGAACTTGAACGTTTTATGAACACCGCATGGCCCATGAAGGAGGAGGAGTGAGCCCATGTAAGAAGTTTCTTGCGTAGATTCGGGGCAACAAAAATTTTCCCAGGAGGAGGAAGTGGGGAAGTATTAGTTGCTGAGAAAGAGGTGGACTCCAAGATAAACTGTTCTTTTGAACGATCAGAGGGTTCTTCAGAACTTAGGGACCGAGAGAGTGCATCTGCCTTTTTGTTGAGGGAATCTGGTCGGTAACTGAGTTTAAAGTTAAAACGGGTAAAGAAGTGGGCCCATCTTGCTTGGCGGGGGTTTAGACATCGGGCTGATTGTAAGTATAGAAGGTTCTTGTGATCCGTGATTACAGATATTGGATGTTGGGCTCCCTCCAGCAGATACCTCCACTCCTCAAATGCTAACTTAATCGCCAATAGTTCTTGCTCTCCAATAGCGTAATTCTGTTCAGCGGGGGAAAATCTTCGTGAAAAGAATGCACAGGGATGGACTTTCTTGTCCTCGAAGAGCTGAGACAATACTGCTCCTACTCCTACAGTGGAGGCATCAACCTCAACCTGGAATGGTCGATTGAGATCAGGTTGACGCAGGACAGGGGCGGTCATGAAGGCTTCCTTTAGAGAAGAAAAGGCTTCTAAAGACTCCGGGGACCACTTGGCAGGATCTGCTCCTTTTCTGGTTAATGCGGTAATGGGAGCTATGACAGATGAGTACTTTTTAACAAATCTCCGGTAGAAGTTGGCGAATCCCAGAAAACGCTGAACCCCCTTAAGGGTAGCAGGAAGCGACCAATCCTGGATCGCCTGGACTTTAGCGTGATCCATCTGTAACTTCTGCCCCGAGAGGATGTAACTGAGAAATGGAATTAAGGATACTTCGAAGGTACATTTCTCTAGTTTGCAGAATAACTGATTCCTTATTAAACGTGTTAAAACTTCTTTGACCTGTTCATGATTGGTCTTCAGATCCCTGGAAAAGATGAGGATGTCATCCAAATACACCACCAAGCAAACATAAAGGAGATCTCTGAAAATATCATTGACGAATTCCTGAAAGACAGCTGGGGCATTACACAGGCCGAAGGGCATTACCAGATATTCGTAATGCCCGTCTCCAGTATTAAACGCTGTCTTCCACTCCTCTCCTGGACGGATGCGTATTAGATTGTAGGCCCCTCGCAAGTCCAACTTGGAAAAAAACATAGCCCCCTTAACTCGATCAAATAGTTCTGGAATCAGGGGCAACGGATACCAGTTCTTAATAGTTATCTCATTGAGACCTGTAGTCAATGCAGGGCCGCAACCCCCCATCCTCCTTCTTGACAAAGAAAAATCCTGCCCCAGCCGGAGAGGTGGAGGCCCGGATGAAGCCTTTATCCAAATTCTCCCAGATATACTCTGACATTGCTTGTGTCTCAGGGAGAGGGTAAGTTCGACCCCGGGGAGGAGTTTTGCCTGATACCAGATCAATGGGACAGTCCCAGGTTCGATGTGGAGGCAATGTGTCTGCTCCGTGTTTGCTGAAGATATCTTGGTAGGCCTGATATTCCGCAGGAAGACTAGAGGAGCTGGAGGAACAGAGGGATCTTACTGTGAGCAAACAATTCCGAAAGCAGTCTCTTCCCCAAGAGAGAACATCCATAGTTTGCCAGTCTATGTGAGGATTGTGTTTAGTCAGCCACGGGAAACCTAGAATCAGTTCGTGAGAGGCTTTAGGAATTACAAGGAAAGATATGTTTTCTGAATGAAGAACTCTGATCTTCATCTTGAGAGGAATAGTACGAAAAGATATAATTCCCTCTGGAATATAACTTCCATCCACCGCAGTAATAGAAATAGTACGATCCAAACGGACCGTTTGAATTCCAGATCGTTTAACCAGAGCTGAGGTAATGAAATTCTCGGCGGCTCTGGAATCATGTAGTGCAGGGATGAGAAGAGTGGAAGAAGGGAGCTCCAGATGGGTTAACAAAACAGACTCTTTCTTGGCAGGTAATTCTGAGGATTCTCCTAACTTAACCTTTCCAGCATAAGTTAGGAGCAGGCATTTCCCGGACACTGACTACAGGATCTAACAAAATGATCGGACACCCCGCAATACATGCATAAGTTCCCTTGTCGCCGCCTCTGGTGTTCTTCGTTGGAGAGATGGGAACGATTGATCTGCATGGGTTCTTCGGTTGTCGGGGATGGCTGTCTCGGGGATGGGACGACTCGGGGCTTCGGTCGATCTGACCGTGATCACTCCAGACAATGTTCTCTGTACCTCAGGTCTAATTTATTACACAAGGAGATTAACTTGTCTAATTTGTCTGGTACATCCTGCGTGGCTAGATCGTCCTTGATCTTCTCGGAGAGGCCATTCCAGAAAGCCGTAATGAGGGCCTCTTCATTCCAGTTTAATTCTGAGGAGAGAGTCTGGAACTGGATTACGTACTGGCTAACCGTACGTGCGCCCTGACGTAGGCGCATGATCTACAAAGAGGCGGCAGAGGTCCTGCCCGATTCGGCAAAGATTCTTTGAAAAGTGGCCACGAAGTCTGAATAATTAGAAAGCATGGGATCCGCTCTCTCCCATAAAGGTGAAGCCCATTCCAACGCTTGCCCAGAGAGCAGAGAAATTATGTAGGCTATTTTGGTTCGTGCTGAAGGGAAATTGGCCGACTGGAGTTCAAACTGAATTTCGCACTGGTTAAGAAACCCGCAACATAGTTTTGGATTTCCATCGAACTTACTGGGTGATAGCAAATGCAAGTGTGGAAGTGGAATTGGCGCAGGAGGAGGTGGAGCCGGAGGTGCTAATGAAGGAGCGGCCATAACAACTTGAGGGGCCGATATGGCAACACAGAGGGAATCGAGGCGGTCAGACATATTTTGCATATACTGTACAATTTGAGATTGTGTGGCCTCCTGCTTACTCAAACGGGACCAAATATCCACGGTAGAATCACCTCCTGAGGCCTGATCACCCGTCGGATCCATGGGGCCAGTGCTTACTGTCACGCTCGGCTGGTTTTGAGGATCCAGCAGCTGAGACTTGCCCAAGGAAGTAGTTGTCTGCGGATGAAGAAGACGTGGGGGCTGGATATAGTTCCTTCTCATGGGACAGGGATCAATAAAGAACGTAGGCGGAGCAATGAGTCAGTGGGTAGTAGTTCTTGAGAACGTGACTAAGAGGAAAGAACTGTAGTTCGTCCGTGCCCTTTGGCTCTTACTGGACCGGGGTTTCCAGGAGCGCTTCCACAGGCACCAGTAGTTTAGTAACGGCAGGGCTGCAGCAGCAACTGAGACACGGCTAAGCAGAGTTAGGAGGAACCAGAACACGGCAAGAATCCTGGGAGCACAGGGCTTAAACACCTACAACAGGGTTGTAACTTGAAGCACTGGCCTCCCTGTCATAAAGCAGCCCCCTTTTATAGGGAGAACTCTCACTGGATTGGGTGGAAGAAACAGGAAGCCAAAACTATGCCTCAAACTTGGTCTCCAACATAGCGGCGCCCAGAAATGCAGACCTTTCTGCATAGCTACACAGCTCACTGCCCCTGGTCTCCTAGCACCCAACCCTGCAAGAGAGACCTGCTGCAGCGGTGTCCCACCGCCACGAGCGAACCCCCTCACCGCCGCTACTGCCGCCCATAGACCCGGCGCGGCAGCCCTCCTCCGCCGCTGCCCACAAGCCGCCTGTGAAGCCAGCCCCGCGGACCCAGCGCGCCGTTAACACCCGGATGCTGACAGTGTGCAGCATGGTATCCCTCTGAAGACAATTATGCAAGCTTTGGTCTGTAGAAACTAGATAGATTAAATTAAATTGTGTGGGAACTAGGTACCAGTGAAAGTAGAATTTACAGGTATAAGCATTTTCTCTCAAACGCTCAGAGATACTGTAGAACTTTTAGCCACCGCCTTTTGGATTTTAGACTATTCCTCAGGGAGATAGGGTCTTGACCACATCTAGCTCCTGTGGCTACTCATGGAACGCTTTTTGGGGTTGTTAAAAGGGACGTAGCAACTGATAAATAGAAGAGACGAGACACTAGTAGTTTGTGAGTGACAGCATAGCAACTCTACAGGAGAACTGAATATAGAGAAAAGAGGTTTAGGCCGTGATTGATAGAAGTGGTGGATTTGTAGGAATTGATAGAAGACCCTATGTGAAGACAGTAGTGATCTTGTAGGCTAGCAAAATAGGGGAAGTGTGTAATGGTGTAATGTCTAAAAGAAAAGAATATTATGGCGACTACAAAAGTGAAAAGAGCGATGGCCGCTCCCCAGAGGGAAAGTAGGGTTGATCCGCTAGGGAACTGTATATGAGTGATAGGGTCGAAGATGATAAAGCTATCATCAATTTGATAAGGTGAAACGGACTGTTGGTAGTAAAGGGCCTGAGGATGGCCGGGTACGGGGGGAGTCCCAGAGGAAACTAGATAATGAGTACACTGACAATGTGCTGGCCTCTATTGCTGTCAGCATCAGCTATCATGCAGCAAATGTAAAAAATAAACATAAATCCTAGCCTGTCCTGCACTGACTAGACATAAAGTTTCCCTATGTATGAGAAGGACCTACTATCTAACGCACAAACACAGCAGTTCAATACATCACTCACTTCAGGCAGTAATGGTGTTTCTCTGCATGCCAGCAGCTTGCTTCCCAGGCAATGAGCAACTTCCTGTCCAGACTGACAGGCTTTTACCACACCCAAGGAGGTATTAGCACTGGTTAGTCTTCTCTTAGACCACAGGCCCTAAAGACCCATGCTGGTCCTAATGGATGGAGCCCTCCTTTACTCTCCACCCATAACCTCAGGAACCCTTATACAGCTTTTACAGAAGCTGAAATAGCTCTTACCAAGCCATATTCAAACACATTTCTGGGGTTTTCAACTCATAGGACAGAAACCTTGGGCATATACTGTATACCTGCCCTCAAACACAATTCCATTGCTTTTATCACAAATCTCCCCTACTGTTTCGAACCGTTGGGAGAAACACTTGCAAACACTAAACAGCAGATACGAGACAGCAAATCTGCATAAGTTATTTGTGTTCCAGGCCTATGTTCCACTAAAAATGTAAACCTTTGTAATGCCAAGAACCATACTGTTATTCTTACATTACTATCTTTATTTACAGACATCCATTTTAATGGAGCATGGTCAGTAATTAATCTGAACTTTCTAGCCCAGAGATAGTACCTGAGAGTTTCTATTGCCAACGCTTCTTTTTCAACAATGGCACAGTTCCTCTCATGTACATTCAGTTCTCTATTCAGATAAATAAGCATTCCCCATCTTTGTTCTGAGACAGGACATTGTCTATCCCTACATCTGACACCACAAATTTGCTTTTAAAATCAGGCGTCAACAACACTGGTTGGGTGCACAATGCTACCTTCAACGCCTGAAAAGCTTTGTTTTGCATCTGGATTCCAATTAACCAGAACTAACCTTACCCTTAGTAAGGTCAGTTAACGGGACAGCAATGGTGGCAACATTGAGTACAAAGCTTCTGTAAATAATTCCCAAAAAGGCTCTCACCTGCATCTTATTTAAAGGTCAAGGCCACTTCTGTATTACCTTAATCTTGTTGAGTTGGGTTTTTATCAATCCACGGCCTATGGTATACCCCAAATACTTCACTTCTTCCACCTCTAAACAACACTTTTTTGGGTTAGCTGTTAATTTTGCCTCATGGATGGAGTCCATAATTGCTTGAACCCTGGTCAAGTTAGACAATAGATTACTACATTAAGCAATAAGCAGCAGCATACTATGTATAGGACCTCAGAATTCTATCCATCATCCTTTGAAAGGTTGTGGGTGCGCCATGTAACCCTAGTGGCAATATCTTGTATTGAAACACGCCATCTTTTCTTTTTCACTTACTGCCAGTACCCTTTGGTTAAGTCTAAAGTGGTTAAGTATTGTGCTGTTCCCAACCATTCAATAAGTTCATCCACATGATGCATTGGGTAGGCATAGACACACTATTTAATTTACGGAAATGTCCTGTCAGGTTTTGGTATGAGCACAATGAGACTTGACCACTCACTATTTGACTCTTCAATTATATCTAGCTCCAACATTTTTTTACATTTCTTTAGAAACCACCTTCATCGAGCTTCTATAAGGCTTTACTGTAGGTCAACCTTAACCTCTGGTTCATTGATAATGTCATGTTTAATGGGGGTAATTCTGAGTTGATCGCAGCAGGAACTTTGTTAGCAGTTGGGCAAAACCATGTGCATTGCAGGGAGGCAGATTTAACATGTGCAGAGAGAGTTAGATTTGGGTGTGGTGTGTTCAATCTGCAATCTAAATTGCAGTGTAAAAATAAAGCAGCCAGTATTTACCCTGCACAGAAACAAAATAACCCACCCAAATCTAACTCTTTCTGCACATGTTATATCAGCCACACCTGCAGTGCACATGGTTTTGCCCAATTGCTAACAAAATTCCTGCTGCGATCAACTCAGAATTACCCCCAATGACTGTTATTTTACTGTCGTACCTGAGAAAACAAATCTCTAATTCTTAAGAGATTATTATGTTGACTATTTAAGAGGGTTTTGGCTATTGTCAAAACCAAAGGTACTGAGGTAACTGGAAGGACCGTGGTTGCTGACAGAGCCACATTGTCCTTCCAAGGTTTTACAAGATTAACATGGTAGATCTGTTCAGGTTTTCTTATGCTAGGCTGGTATACTTTATAATTAAACACAACCACTTTTTCCACTATTTCAAAGGTCCTTGCCATTTTGGCAAAAATGTACTTTCTACTGTGGGAACCAATATAAGCACTCCCCAAGAGCAAAGGTGTATACTTGGGCATTATGATTGTACACCTTTTGTTGTGTCTGTTGTGCCTGCTTCAAGTGCTCTCTTACTCTCAGCACCACAGCAGCTATTCTCTCCTGCAACTGTTCATTAACCATTTTATAAGGGCTGGGTTGCCCCTCCCATGTCTCCTTTGCAATATCCAGCAACCCCCTTGGGTGTCTCCCATATAGTAAGTCAAAAGAGAACCCAGCAACAGGTAAGGTAATAAATAGTCCCAATGTTTCCCATCCTTATCTACCAGCTTTTTAAGCATATTCTTTAAACTTTTATTAATCTCTCTACCAAACCATCGGTCTGAGGATGATACACAAAGGTCTTTAGCTGAGTAACCTTAAACAGGCGGCACAATTCTGTCATGATTTTTTACATAAACCGGGTACTCTGATAAGTTCTCTAACAATCGTATTTGTTGACATATTGTGCAAAGTTATCACTTCAGGGTATTTGGTAGCATAATCCATTGTAAATAATATATATTGATGACCCCAGGTAAACTTCAATAGAAGTCCTATCAAATCCATAACGATTCTCTCAAATGGGACCTCAGTCATGGGCAATGGGACAAGTGGACTTTTATAGTGTGGCCTGGGAGGGGATCAGCATCAACAGCATCCTGATTATCAGTATGCCTGCAGCGGGGCAAGCGCAAAGAGTCCCCTTGCGGGCTCAGTGGCACTTTATGGATTAAGCTGCCCCCTGATGAAGGAACAGAACAGTTGTTGGGATGACCCGATAAGTATATGTGCTGCTACTCACTTTACCCATGTGCTGCTGTGATGTTATGATGTCTTTTTACTTATACTGGAATGAAATAAGAGTTGAATTCATTAGGCGGTGTGCTGGTTTTGTTTTCTGCTGGAGCCTGTTGAGGAATTCCCTGCAGTGGATGTTATATATATATATATATATATATATATATATTGTGACAAGAACACTGGGATAGTGTTTGAGGGCAGGTATATTTGTCCCAGGTTCTTGTCTTACATGTTTTAGAAAATGTTAACTTCTAGGAAAAATGCTTTTTGTTTTGTCTGAACCTTTTCAGTTTGCTGTAAAAGCTGGGTAAAGGCTCTGAGAGAGAGATAAGGCGAGTTCTAGACATTGGGCCCAGTTCGGGTCTTTGGCCTCACAGAGGGCTAATCAGGGTTTCAGCTGTGTAAGAGTGATATAGTGCTTCTAACCTGATTAGTATGGGCAGACTGCCTGGGAAGGCTGCAGGATCTGTGTGTGAGAGACACGCTTTCTGATGCAAGTAAGCTATACAGTATGTACTGAAGAACTCTGTGTTTTGTTTAGTGACAGTTAGGAACATCTTATGTTTAGTTAGTGCCGGACAGGCAAGGTATTTTTATTTTGGGGTTTGTTTTATTTTCTGTTTCAATAAAACTGGCCGGGGTCAGTTGTACCAGAAACTGGACTTGTGTTGTTCCTCAGCTGCTGCGTCCTGCCATATTCCCCAGGAAAAGGCACCTTGCACCCCTACAGTGTTACAACTTGGTGGAGAATGCGAGCAGGCCGTTCTGCGCATAAGTGAAAGCAGCTGCAAAGCCGCCTGAAAAATCTGTTGACATGGAGGATCTGCTTAAAGCCTTGCTGCAAGCTACAGCGGCTCAGCAGGAGGCCAACCGACAGCAGCAGGTGGCAATGGAGGAAAATTGGAGACTACAGCAGGAGGCCAACAGACAGCAGCAGGTGGCAATGGAGGAAAATAAGAGACAACAGCAGGTGGCAAAGGAGGAAAATAAGAGACAACAGCAGGCAGTTGTTGATGAACTTTACAGGCAACAGCGTCAGGATAGAGAGGCCTTAGCAGAAGTGGTGCAGAGACTTGCAGCTCGGGTTGGAGATGTGGCCGTCAGTGCTCCAACCAGTTCTAGTTCTATACGAGCCAGTCACTTCCTGCAGAAAATGACAGAGGCTGATGATGTGGAGGCCTATCTGACCACGTTTGAAAGGACTGCCGAGCGTGAGAACTGGCCGAAAGCACAGTGGGCCAGTCTGCTGGCACCTTTCCTGTCAGGTGAGCCCCAAAAAGCTTACTTTGATTTAAGCCCTGCTGAGGCTCGGGACTATGATAAACTAAAGACTGAGATCCTGACCCGCCTGGGAGTCACGCTGTCAGTACGAGCACAACGGGTGCACCGTTGGCTGTACGCCATGGAGAAGCCTCCGCGCTCCCAGATGCACGACCTTATTCAGCTAACAAAAAAATGGCTACAGCCAGAGACATTAACTGGTCCCCAGATGGTGGAAAGAGTCGTCATGGACCGCTACTTGAGATCTTTGCCCATGGTCCTGCGCAAGTGGGTGAGCCATGGAAACCCGGGTACTGCTGACCAATTAGTGGACATGGTAGAGAGGTATTTGGCAGCAGAGGAACTACTGATGACCACCCAGCAACCCATAGATCCTCGACAGCGCCCTTCAGTAAAGACTGGTAAGACTGTTCCGTGGGAAAACGTTGCTGGGCGGTTAAGAGAACGCAAGGCTGGAGAGACTGTAAACACTGGCCCTGGAAACAGGCCAATGGGGCTAGAACGGTCTATGCTGCCCAAATGGGTTGATAATCGTGTGGTTAAATGTTTTAGGTGTGGTATGCCAGGTCATGTTATTGCCAATTGCCCAGTCACGCAAGAACCCATGCAATGTGATGCTGCTTTTGAATGTCGCAGAATATCTTTCTTTGCTAGGTTAGCCTGTACTGTGGTACCTTCACCTGAGCTGGAAAAACAAATGTGTGATGTGTTCTTAGAAGGTAACCGGGTAGAGGCCTTGCTAGATTCAGGAAGTTTAGTTACCCTCGTGAAAGCTGGGTTAGTGAACCCCTTAAAGGTCCAGCAAATACCTATTGGGGTAACTTGCATACATGGGGATACCCAACATTATGCCACTGCTGAGGTGAATATAGAAACTTGTTGTGGGTCAGCAATGGTTAAAGTGGGACTGGTCCCTACCTTGGTGCATGAGGCCATAATAGGGAGGGATTTTCCTCATTTTTGGAAACTGTGGGAATCACGGTTATCAACAGATGTGAGAAGTAAAAAGCCAGTTGATAATACCGGTGATTTTATGGATGTACGTGGGTCTTCGGAACTTTCTGGCCCTTTGCCTTTTGCTAGTTTGGCTGGGGAAGTGACAGATGGGGAGTCCAGTGAGGACCCTCTTGCCGGGAACAGAGACATAGTAGTTAGAACTGAAAGCGTGCCTGACCTGGAGGTAAAGAAGGATCTGTTTGCGTCTGAACAGTTAAAGGATCCTACCTTAATAAAGGCTAGAGAGAATGTTAAGATTGTTAATGGGGAACCTGTGGTACCAGGTGACAGGGTTACGTATCCCCACATGGCCATCTGTAATGAGCTCTTGTACCACATTGTCAAAAGGGGTGAGGATGTGGTGGAACAGCTGGTAGTTCCCCAGCCTTATCGGAGAACGGTACTAGATTTAGCTCACAGTCACGTTACCGCAGGACATTTAGGGGCAGAAAAAACCACTGAAAGAGTTTTACAAAGGTTCTTTTGGCCAGGGGTTTATAAAGAAGTGTCTGAATATTGTTCTTCCTGTCCTGAGTGCCAGTATCATGCCCCTAGACCCCATTTCAGGAGCCCACTAGTTCCCATGCCTATTATAGAGGTCCCGTTTGACAGAATAGCCATGGATCTCGTGGGGCCCTTGTTAAAGTCTGCTCGGGGCCATCAGTATATCTTGGTAATTATGGACTATGCCACTCGATATCCTGAGGCTGTCCCTTTACGCACTATCACAACCAAGGCGATAGCTAGGGAGCTGGTGCAGGTATTTAGTAGAGTGGGAATACCAAAAGAAATTTTGACTGACCAAGGTACTCCATTTATGTCAAGGATCATGAAAGAATTGTGCAAGTTATTTAAGGTCACTCACCTCAGGACGTCCATCTACCATCCCCAAACTGACGGGTTGGTGGAAAGGTTTAATAAAACATTAAAAAGTATGTTAAAAAAGGTTGTTGAGAGAGATGGGAAAAACTGGGATTGTTTGTTGCCCTACTTGTTAATGGCCATCAGAGAAGTTCCTCAGTCCTCTATGGGGTTTTCTCCATTTGATTTGTTGTATGGTAGACACCCCAGAGGGCTGTTGGATGTTGCCAAAGAGACGTGGGAAGGACAGCCCACTCCTTATAGAAGCGTTATTGAGCATGTAACACAAATGCAGGATAGGATTGCAGCCGTGGTACCTGTTGTCAGAGAGCACATGGAACAGGCCCAAAGTGCTCAACAGAGGGTCTATAACCGGAGTGCCAAGATACGGGAATTTGCTCCTGGAGATAGAGTTCTTGTTTTGGTACCCACTGTGGAAAGCAAATTCCTAGCTAAATGGCAGGGTCCATTTGAGATTAGGGAAAAAGTGAATGAGGTTAATTACAAAGTATACCAGCCGGGAAAGAGAAAACCCGAACAGATCTACCATGTTAACTTAATCAAACCCTGGAAAGATAGGTTGTCTCTGTCAGCGGAGCCTTGCCCTTCGGTGTCTTCACCCCGGTTGCTTCCCGCAGTGAAGGGGTCAGAGACATTATCAGCTGATCAGAACAATCAGGTTAAAGAATTTCTCATCCAAAATAGGGAGGTATTTTCAGAGCTGCCTGGCCGAACGACCATAATAAAACATGACATTGTCACAGAACCAGGGGTCAGGGTTCATTTAAAGCCATATAGGATTCCTGAAGCTCAGCGAGAAGCTATTTCTAAGGAAGTTAAAACCATGTTAGAACTTGGAGTCATAGAGGAGTCTAACAGTGAGTGGTCCAGTCCCATAGTGCTCATCCCGAAGCCCGACGGTAGCATACGCTTCTGTAATGACTTTCGTAAGTTAAATGAGGTGTCCAAGTTTGACGCATACCCCATGCCCCGTGTGGACGAGCTTGTAGAAAGGCTGGGAACAGCCAGGTTTCTCACCACATTGGACCTGACCAAAGGTTACTGGCAAATACCTTTATCTGATAGCGCCAAAGAAAAAACAGCCTTTTCGGTTCCGGAGGGGCTGTACCAGTATAAGATGTTACCCTTTGGGTTGCATGGGGCTCCAGCAACCTTTCAACGGGCGATGGATAAAATTTTGAGGCCCCATAGAAAATATGCAGCTGCCTATTTGGATGATGTGGTAATTCACAGTACAGACTGGGGGTCACATTTGGTTAAAGTACAAGCAGTACTGGACTCAATCAGAGAGGCAGGGTTAACTGCTAACCCAAAGAAGTGCTGCCTCGCAATGGAGGAGGTCAAATACTTGGGCTTCACCATAGGCAGAGGTCTGATTAGGCCCCAATTGAATAAAGTTGATGCTATTCAAAACTGGCCTCGTCCAGTGAATAAAAAACAGGTAAGGGCTTTTTTGGGAATTACTGGGTACTATAGACGGTTTATTCCTAATTTTGCGACCACAGCGGTGCCGTTGTCAGACCTTACCAAAGGGAAGCAGTCAAATGTGGTGAAATGGAACCCTGATGCAGAAAAGGCGTTCCAAGCGTTAAAAGTGGCTTTGTGTTCACAACCGGTGTTGATAACACCAGATTTTTCAAAAGAATTTGTGGTACAGACAGATGCCTCAGAGGTAGGGATAGGTGCTGTGCTGTCCCAAACCAGAGATGGGGACGAACACCCTATCATTTATTTGAGTAGGAAACTCAATGAGCATGAAAAAAGGTATGCCATTGTGGAAAAGGAGGCTTTGGCCATTAAGTGGGCACTAGATACCTTGAGATATTACCTCTTGGGTAGACAATTCAGACTAGTGACAGACCATGCCCCTTTAAAATGGATGTATGTAAATAGAGGCAAGAATGCTCGTGTAACTAGATGGTTTCTAGCGTTGCAGGACTTAAAGTTTACTGTCGAACATAGACCGGGAACACAATTGGCCAACGCAGATGCATTGTCTCGCATCTTCTGTTTGGGGGCTACAAGTGTTCCGGCCCCTAGGTCGAAACAGGGGAGGGGGATATGTGACAAGAACACTGGGATAGTGTTTGAGGGCAGGTATATTTGTCCCAGGTTCTTGTCTTACATGTTTTAGAAAATGTTAACTTCTAGGAAAAATGCTTTTTGTTTTGTCTGAACCTTTTCAGTTTGCTGTAAAAGCTGGGTAAAGGCTCTGAGAGAGAGATAAGGCGAGTTCTAGACATTGGGCCCAGTTCGGGTCTTTGGCCTCACAGAGGGCTAATCAGGGTTTCAGCTGTGTAAGAGTGATATAGTGCTTCTAACCTGATTAGTATGGGCAGACTGCCTGGGAAGGCTGCAGGATCTGTGTGTGAGAGACACGCTTTCTGATGCAAGTAAGCTATACAGTATGTACTGAAGAACTCTGTGTTTTGTTTAGTGACAGTTAGGAACATCTTATGTTTAGTTAGTGCCGGACAGGCAAGGTATTTTTATTTTGGGGTTTGTTTTATTTTCTGTTTCAATAAAACTGGCCGGGGTCAGTTGTACCAGAAACTGGACTTGTGTTGTTCCTCAGCTGCTGCGTCCTGCCATATTCCCCAGGAAAAGGCACCTTGCACCCCTACAGTGTTACAATATATATACACATACACGCACTACGCTTATTCAAAACTGTCTTCCAAGCATGTGCGCTGTAGGAAGGAGCTGGATCCTCTTTGTGCAGCTTATGAGACTGAGGCATTCGGTCAGCACACGCCTGAGGATTTGCACCTGAACAGGTGTTACGGGTGTGGTATGACTTGTAGACATAAAAATCTTGACAGGGTTGAACTGTTGACCTTCGTTACGTCTACCCGAAAGATATATTGACATGATGAACTGTCAACAAACCATCTGTGGTGGTCTAGTGGCTTCTTACCTTACCTCGACGACAGCGGCAGCTCCAGCGTCCTTTTCCTGCGGCCATGTGACAGTCACTTCCAGCGCGAACCTCTGATTTTGTAGTGTTTTGGTGAGTGTTTCTCCTCCTATCCCTAAACCTAATCCCTAACCCTCCCCCTGGTGCATAACCGTAACCTCTTCCCCCACGCTCGCAGCCTAACCCTAACCTACCCCTGCAGCATGACATTAACTGCCCCCTGCAGCCTAACCCTAACTGTCGGCATCTTCAAACTATCAACATTTCACATTTCAGATGTCGATTAATGGTGTTGACATCATGCCTGTTGACATTTTGAACCATGTCAGTGCTCTGATGTCAACTTTGTGATGTCAACCATATGAACATTAATGATCCCTGTCAACCTTCAGACTAGCTACTGGTATTACCAGCATGGGCAATGGCCATCGCTCAATATATTGCTGCTCTGGGCCGTGCAGATTGATTCATCAAATTGGTACCTGGTGAACAAGCCATTCCCTGGCTAAACACGTGTCCAGTGCATGGACCGACCTGTAGCACAGCTCCTGGTAACTTATGTATTTATCCAAATTTTGTATAATGAGTGATTATTTTGGCTCAATGCCTATTAGAAGTTATATACTCAGAATGCACCATTACCTGTGATAACACCTATTGTGCTCAGTGTGTGGGTTGCATTTGTTCAGGATAGCACTGTTTTGCACATTTATACCTTTATCTAATGTATTTATGCATTTTTTTTAATGAGGTGATCATTTTTCCTCTGATTTATTAATTTTGCACCATTACCTGTGAAAACATCTATTGTGCTGAGTGAGTGGGTTACATTTGTTCAGGATAGCACAGTTTTGCGCCTTTATTGGATTGCACTCACACTTCTACAGCCATACCATACTGGATATGCCCAATTTCGTCTGACCTTGGAAGCTATGTAGTGTTGAGCCTGGTCAGTACTTGGATGAGAGACCCCCTGGGAATACCAGGTGCTGTAGGTAGAGGAACCAGTTTGATTCTAAACTACCTGATCTCACAGCTATTGCAACCCTGTGTGACTCATGCTTATTTATCTCACCACAGCTTGGCAGTGATACACTGAGCCTATGTGACAATTTAGATCACAACACGCTCAATCACATACTGTGTTTTTCTCCTGCCTTTAGCATTTACCATCTTCTATACTGTTTGGGACCTAAAACTATGGGGTCTATTTACTAAGCCTTGGATTGAGATAAAGTGGACGGAGATAAAGTACCAGCCAATCAGCTCCTAACTTACATGTCACAGGCTGCGTTTAAAAAATGATAGTTAGGAACTGGTTGGCTGGTACTTTATCTCTGTCCACTTTATCTCCGTCCAAGGCATAGTAAATAGACCCTTTGTCCTTCAACTTATCTTTTCTATTTAACTCTCATTGCAAGAGGGTCTCCAGTTTCCCCTGCGCTGGTTATGCCAACAGGGGTCACCAGGGGTATACTCAAACAAAATCAGATTAAGGGGGTAATTCCAAGTTGATCGCAGCAGGAAATTTTTTAGCAGTTGGGCAAAACCATGTGCACTGCAGGGGGGCAGATATAACATTTGCAGAGAGAGTTAGATTTGGATGGGGTGTGTTCAATCTGCAATCTAAATTGCAGTGTAAAAATAAAGCAGCCAGTATTTACCCTGCACAGAAACAAAATAACCCACCCAAATCTAACTCTCTCTGCACATGTTACATCTGCCTCCCCTGCAGTGCACATGGTTTTGCCCAACTGCTAAAAAATTTCCTGCTGCAATCAACTTGGAATTACCCCCTAAATTGTCTCATCTATTTCCTTTCAGAGATGTGCTCCATTCTCAGTGCTCTCATACATTTGTTCACTTCCCCATGGCACACAGGTAGGCAGTAGAAACTGAACGGAATTATAAATGATTTCTGATATACTTTATTTTCCGTTGGACCCATATCATTGATGCATTCATGTATGATGCATTCATGTAGGACACTTCCACTACCATGTGTTAGCACACAGTAGGGTCTTTGACGACCTAACAAGGATTGCTATATGTAGGGAGATCCACTCTATTGGTTAATTTAACCTATTACAAGGGTCTCAATACTCTTAATTCACTGGGTGGTGGTGATATCACATCATCAGGATGTTTATTTAATTTACTTATCCTTTATTAATTTCAAATTTCTCTGCATTATCAGTACCACCTTTTGTACCTGTCAAGCACATGTTGACCTTTTGACCCTATCAAACTAATGCATGTCGACCTTATGGGGTTGACATAATGACTGTCTAATTACTTGAGTTCTTCTATACCACACCTCTTCTTACTACATATACCACTGATGTAGAGTGTCTACCCCTTTTAGTTCAAGAGCCCCAGTTCCTCCTAAACAAGGTTTAGAGACAGTCCTTCAAAGTGGCTGAGATCCACTTGAGGAATCACTGCTTCTCTCTCTGACAGACGTACGTTGGAAGCTCAGCAGCCAGAAATAGGAAGAGCTGTCCTATCCTGACACCTATCGGAAGAACCTGTTTCATTGTTTTCAAGGAACCAGTGATCACATCTATAATATAAAACAGACTTCAGTGCCTATGATTCTGTTTTTTTATTATTATTCCTTACTGCATAGTGCCTTGTGCAAACAGAATCCAGTTTGCATGTTATTTAGCTTTCTCGGTATCCGGATGGTAGGTTGACAGTACTAAGGTCGACGGTCAGTAGGTCGTCCACTATTGGTCGATATGCATTAGGTCGTCATGGACAAAAGTCGACATTGACAAAAGGTCAACATGTCAATGGTCAACACATGACAATGCCGACATGAGTTTTTTTACAATTTTTTTTTTCATTTTGAACTTTTTCATACTTTACTATTGATGTGGACTACGATTGTGAATAGTAACCTGTGCTGAGCGCTGCGGTAGCGTAGCGAGGCACCTTGCCCGCAGCATGGTGAGCGAAGCGAACGATGCAAGGGGACACTGTGCAGTAATTGGGTTCATAGTCATTTTACGGAGAAAACAACATAAAAGAATTAAAAAAAAACTCACGTCGACATTTTGCTGTGTCGACCTTTACCGCGTCAATCGTTTGTCAGTGTTGAGGTTTTTCCTATGTTGACCTTGTGTCTGTCGACTTTTTTAGGTCGACCCATAGAGCCATAACCATCTTTTTTCTGGGAATACTTCCTCCAGCCCACACAGCAGGAGACCTTTGAGACACAGATGTAGCCAGGCTATGAGAGCATAGTGCAGTCTAGTTAATATACTGTGTCACAAACCTTGGTTTTTGTGAATCCGTCAAGTGAGGGTTAAAACTAGAGGAGGATGCTCCTGTATGAAAGAACTAAGGAGGACGGATGTAATTCCTTCTCATAAACTTTGAATGGAAATATGAAACAGAGAATAATTGAACGAGCTGAGGTACTTGGGTATTCAATAAAGAAATGTCTCAACACTAGTAATACTGCAGAAGTTCGTAAATAACTTGATCCTTCATATAATTGGTGTTTACGGAGGAGGACTGATGATTGGAGACGTGACTGCAGAACATTGAAGAATTAATACTGGAGAATAAATATAAACGGAACTGTAGAACATGAAATATTTGCAAGAATGGATGATTACTGGTAAGACTGAAGAGCACTGATGATTTGCAGGAATGGATGATTACTGGTGAGACTGAAGAGCACTGATGGTTTGCAGGAATGGATGATAACTGGTGAGACTGAAGAGCACTGACGATTTGCAGGAATGGATGATTGCTGGTGAGACTGAAGAGCACTGACGATTTGCAGGAATGGATTACAGGTGAGACTAAAGAATACTGAGGATTTGCAGAATGGATGATTACTGACAAGACTGAAACACTGAGGATTTGCAGGAATGGATGATTACTGGAAAGACTGAAGAGCACTGATGATTTGCAGGAATGGATGATTACTGGTGAGACTGAAGAGCACTGATGATTTGCAGGAATGGATGATTACTGGTGAGACTGAAGAGCACTAATGATTTGCAGGAATGGATGATTACTGGTGAGACTGAAGAATACAGAGGATTTGCAGGAATGGATGATTACTGACAAGACTGAAGAACACTGAGGATCTGCACGGACTACAGGGTTTTCTTCTACGGATAAGTCTCCTAGAAATATCATTCCATTGGCGAGCCTTGCCTGCGGAGGTGCGGTTACCGCTGGAGACCATGCGACAGGAGATAGCCGGGAGAATTAGTTCCATAGTAAATGATATCTGGAGTGCTGGCAGATATACAGAGAACTTGCAGGGAGCTCAGAGCTGATGCACCTGTCACAGGACAGAAACTTAAAGTACTGGCAAGGTTTGAACTTGGACAGTCCCCTTTTACCATGGAGCTTAGCCAGTGATTGGCTGGAAGAAACCAGAGACCAGAAACTATAGGCAAGCTGAGGACTGGTCTCCAACATGGCGGCCTCCAGTACTGCAGACACGCCAAGGAAGGACATTTCACCCAGGCACACTGCCTGCTCCAGTTCACCCAGGCACACTGCCTGCTCCGACTGCACCACTCTCCTCTCCACTGTCGCCACGAACCCCAGCGGCCCTGACGGACCTCCGCCGCAGCACAGGCAGTCAGCAAATGGCTCCCACTGAGCACTATAACTGAAGGAAAGACTCCGAAGCGTGACATACTGTACTTCTACAATCCGTCTTCCATATGGTTAGAATCTATTCTATCTTAATTGCTGTGTAACATGTAGACCAGGATCAATTATGCCATTTATACAATGTTTTTTTATATTATGTATGAGTTCATGTGCGATATATATATTTGTGTGTGTGTGTGACGGTGTGTATATATATATATATATATATATATATATATATATATAATGCACATGGAGACT
This sequence comes from Pseudophryne corroboree, assembly GCF_028390025.1. Classification (NCBI taxonomy): domain Eukaryota; kingdom Metazoa; phylum Chordata; class Amphibia; order Anura; family Myobatrachidae; genus Pseudophryne; species Pseudophryne corroboree. The sequence goes on from NC_086447.1 coordinate 583,953,254, forward strand.
GCGGCACTCAATTTTCTGAAGTTGAAGAGTTTTTACTGAAGCATAATTTCAAAAGTTACAAGATGCCTTTACAAGGCCGACGTTTCGGTGCTGCAAGCACCGTCTTCAAGGCAGGCATGGATGGTATTACAGGTACACCATCCATGCCTGCCTTGAAGACGGTGCTTGCAGCACCGAAACGTCGGCCTTGTAAAGGCATCTTGTAACTTTTGAAATTATGCTTCAGTAAAAACTCTTCAACTTCAGAAAATTGAGTGCCGCAGTCTCCATGTGCATTATCTATTATTTCCACTGAAGGCACCGAACATCCACTTTTGGCAGCAAAGGAGTGACGGTTCTAAACAAATCTATATATATATATATATATATATATATATATATGGGTGTAGTACGGCTGACCGGCGGTCAGGAGACTGCCGGTCAGCTTACCGACGCCGGGATCCCGGCAGCATACCGACGCCGGGATCCCGGCGGGGAGGGGCGAGTGCAGCAAGCCCCTGCGGTCGCCACGGGTTCTATTCCCACTCTATGGGTGTCGTGGACACCCACGACTGGAAATAGTCCCTGTTGGTCGGCATGCCGACCATCGGGATAGTGAGCCATCGGGATGGTGGAGGAGGTCATGTGACTGTCGGTCAGCTGACCGCCGGTCACATGAATACCACCCATATATATATATATATATAAAGGAAAGGTAGTGTGTCCGGCACTCAACTCCTTAATGTTGTAATTGCTGCGGTGCCCTCCTCGTGGAGCTTGCTGACTCCACCATGCAGGTACAGAGGTATACTGGCGGCACTCTGCAGGCTTGAAACAGAAGGTTAAATAAATTTCATTATATTAGCCACAAGCCGACATGTTTCGGAGACTACTCTCCGTCCTCAGGGCGAGTCCCTTGTGGCTAATAAAATGAAATTCGTTTAACCTTCTGTTTCAAGCCTGCTGAGTGCCGCCAGTATACCTCTGTACCTATATATATATATATATATATATATACACACATACACAAAACAGCATTTCACAAATATTTTCAAAGTGTGCAGCTTCTAGAATGGATATTAGTAGTCCTGTTTGCTAGGTGGGGCGGGTATTTCATTGTATAAGAGATCCATGTTGTAACAGTTTATATGGTGTTTATGTTGTCTTTATTCCTCTCCACAGTAACAGAGCTGGTGGGATCTAAGCAGAGACGTATCGTCGGTATTGTGGTTCAGATGTTTTTCACTTTGGGAGTCATGATCATTCCTGGCATTGCTTATTTGATTTCTACGTGGCAGGGCATCCAGCTGGCTATTTCACTGCCAAACTTCGTATTCCTTTTGTATTACTGGTAAGCATTAATAGTGATATGTGATATAATGCCCTATAATTTCATTAAGATTGATATCTGATGATAAGATGATACAGTTCCTGCTTAGTTAGGATCATCCATTCTACATTGTTATGTAGCAGTGTAATGTTGTTGTGGTTTTTGTTTCCATTCACTGTATAATCTACAGCTGCAATTTTGAAACATCTAGGGGCATATTATTTACCTGATAATTCTACTTTCTTATTGCTGCTATTTGCAGCAATAAGAAATTAGGTTTAACTCATATGTATTAAAAAAACATATGCGCAGACAGGGGCTCTGACAGGAGCCTCTCCCTGCGAGATTAACAATCACTTCACTTCTCCATCTGCATCCCACAGCACCACTGTGCATGCACTTTCTGCTGGCCACACATTAGCAGGTAGTCATTGCCGGGGAGGGTTCCTGCAGAGCCCTCCCCCAGTCATTTCTGCGTAGTGTAGTTCATAGGCTACAGTTACTAACACCATAGATAACTAGCTGCTGGGGTGTAGCTTGGTAAACTTGACTACCTAGCAGCCCTCACAGAAACCTGGGGGCTGCTTCGGCTGTCAGAGGACTGTTGCTTGTATTGGAGAAATTTGCTGCGGTCCCTCCATGTTACATTTGGGCGATACTTAATATTTGCGGATTCCCCCTGAAAAGTTAACACCCACAAATGTTATTTGTAAACTGAGTCCCTTACTAACACGTACCTCCCAACTGCCCAGATTTTGGCGGGACAGTCCTGTTTTTGACGGTCTGTCCCTATGTCCCACCCGCAGGTCACAGTGTCCCATGGTGGGGGAGGGGTAGTTCAGATATGCCCTCTGTCACTTGCTGCTCTGAGCAGAGCAGCGGTGATTAGATGCTGTTGCCCAGCAATGTCAGGACGCTGTGAGTAGCAAGCCATGGCTGTAACAGCATTGTGTGTGAGGACACAGAACTGTTCTGCAGATGCGCAGAACAGGCCTCACCATAGGAGATGTACATAAACCATTGTATTTACGTACATCTCTGAATCAGGCCCTAAGAAAATATATTGATTAGAGGACCATCAGAACTCACAGCGGTCCACATGGAGCTTTCACAGCACCACATTGATAGTTTCTCCATTGCAATAACTTGCTTCATTTTCAAAAATTTTAACGAATGGTCAACTTTTTTTTCTGAGTGGAGCTTAGGATCCTTAAGGTGTGTGGCAGCATTGACATTTTCATTACTGGATATAGGGGAAATCTTGGTAATAAAGGGACGTACCCATGGTACCTAAAGTTTATGAAAAAAAATAATATATATTTTATAGGTTGTAAATGAGCTGATAGCAATCTGGAGTGATGATTGGACGTTACAATAAACAGAAATACTTCTATTCCTTTTGCAAACTGATATTGATAACTAAATAAATATTTTGTATTTAATAGATATTTTAGAATACAGTACGTAAAGTTGCAGAAATAATTTCTTACCTGTTTTAGTAGATTTTTACATGGACATTCTCTATTAATTCCTCATATCACTTTTATGTCCATAGTACAATGCTCTGCAATGAAACATAAACACTCTGATAGGATAGAACTAGAACAGAACAGTAGAACATATTAATATGGCCAATTTTGTAGCGAGCATATTTATAAACCCCAGATGAGAATTGCCATATTTATAATAAAAGTAAGAGTGTAATCTATATATATATTTACAGGTTCATTCCTGAGTCCCCACGATGGCTACTGATCCGTAAAAAGAAAGACAAGGCAATGCATATAATGGGTGACATTGCTAAAACCAATGGAAGGTATCTAACTCCAAACTACTGCCAGGTACCTTACTTTGATACTGAAGTATAAATATGTTTTTTAACTAATTTTTAATTTCTACTTTTTTACTCTACAAGTAATTTAAAACTTTGCTGACTGACAAAACACTTTTCACTGACTGTCTCAGTGCTTGACCTTGTTTTCCTTCATGGCTAGTGCTAACGGTATGCAGTCTGCAAGTAGGAGTTTGGCAGCAGTATGGAAGCGCCGAGCCAGTTACAGTGTAGCGTAAAGCATTTTAACGGTGTCACTTGTATAACTGTAAACGTGTCACTTTACATGAATTATGGATTTGGACATTGCTGACATGACTATCCATATAACCTCCACAAATGGACCTGGCTACACTCTGGTCAGACAGTATATTTCCACACTCAACATCTGATTCAATTATATAGGCATAAGCCATAGTTGCCTACCCTTCCTCATGCTGCAGGAGACTCCCTGAAATAGCAGCAATCTCCCTGACTCCCTGAATAGACCAGCAATCTCCCTGATTGCACCTTATCCCCATTATATAGTTGTTACATTCTTGGTGGTGGGGGAGAGAAACCAGAGACGTATACATTCAAATGGGATCATCAGCTCCATTTCCCTGCATTGCATATAACACATAATGATTCCTATGGCTACATGCATTTTAAATAAGGTTTCTCGTGGCTTTTTGCAGTATATGGAACCTCAACATGAACATATCCTGAAAAATATCAGTGTCTTTTCTTCAACAAGTAAATCTTACTAACTTTGGGGCTCATTTACATTTGGATGTAAGTCATTTTCATGATACATCTCCCAGATGTAGCAGTACACGTCCGCGCTGATAGGTGTTACTTTCACATGCTTTTTCAAAAGTAGGCAAGCTGTGACACTGCAAAACTCATATGCTGCTCTTGCAGGGCTGGAAGATACAACAAATAGAGGCACTACAGAACAGGAGGATATGGGGACATCTACTAACTATAGGAACAGCAGAAGGAACTGGAACATTGCATCTCCAGAAAGGACTGCACTTCTCTTGGGAGATATCATTATTAGAGGAATACATCTGGGAAATGCAAATGAAGTAGAGAAACAAGTAAGGTGCTTACCTGGAGCCACAGCTCCAAGGGATAAAGAGTGCGTGCTAAGAATTGTGAAGGCAGCAAGAAAAGATGGGGAGGTGGATGTCATTGTCCACCTAGGGACAAATGACCTGGCTAATGCTGAACTCATGGCCATAAAAGATGAATTTAGGAAGTTAGGGACTGCTCTGAAGCAGGTGGCAACCACTGTAACTATTTCAAAAGTATTGCCAGTACACAGAGGGGAAGACAGAACTCATCGCATCAGAAACTTCAATGTTTCGCTAAGGGCATGGTGCAATGAGGAGAGATTTGGATTTATAGGCCATAGTCACACCATCTGGCAAGATAGGAGCTTATACAAAAGTGACGGCTTGCACCCATCTTCAAGGGGAACGAGAATACTAACTGAACAGTTTGGATGTTTCATCAACAACTATTTAAACTAACAGAGGGGGGCAGTGAACCAAATAGGAATAAAGCAATCTGCTCCCCCAACACAGAGGTATTGTTTCTGCAGGCAAAGAGAATAGGAAGCATATCCACAGCAACAGATGATAATTCGGATCAAAACCAAATAAACATAGGCAGGGAGAAGAACATAGCTCGGAACAGGAAAAGCACAAAGAAAACTCTAAAAGCTATGTGTGCAAATGCTAGGAGCTTAGGAAATAAAATCCCAGAACTAACTGCAATATTAACAAGGGATGATCTAGACATTGTGGCAATTACAGTTATGGTGCAATGAAAATCATGACTGGGACATAGCTATACTGGGATATACTTTATTTAGGAAGGACAGAATGGGAAAAATCGGAGGAGGGGTAGCAATGTATGTGTAAAAAAAAAAAGCATAAATACTACCTTAATACAAAGTATTGAAGAAAAAACTGAGGCCCTTTGGATTTCCCATAGAAACAAGGGAGAAGTCGATTATTCATATTGGCGTGATATACAGGCCACCAGGACAGGAAGAACTGGACAAGAACCTATTGCTGGACATAACTAAAATGGCATTATTTAAAAGGAGAGGTAATAATCATGGGAGACTTTAATCTTCCTGATGTAATCTGGGAGGTGTCTGTTGCTAGTTCCACTAGAAGTAAAGACATTTTAAATTCCCTTCAGGGAAAATCCCTCCACCAATTGGTGAGGGAGCCCACTCGCAAAGATGCAATATTAGACTTAATACTTACAAATGGAGACAGAATATCGGACGTAAAAGTGGGTGAAACCCTGGGATCCAGTGATCATCAAGCAGTATGGTTCAGCATAAAGACAGAGACTGACTCATCCCATACAAAAACAAAGGTGTTGGATTTTAGGAAGGCTGATTTTGTAGGGATGGGAAAATGTGTAAGCATTTCTTTGACAGAGTGGAGGAACTTGGAAGCAGTGCAGGAGAGGTGGGAAACATTAAAAAGTGAAATATTAAAGGCAACAGACCTTTGTATCAAAAGTGTTAGGAAAAACACAAGGAAAAGGAAGCCAGTGTGATTTGCGAAAGAAGTAGCAAATATTGTGAAAGAAAAAAAAGATGGCTTTTAGGAAATATAAGCAGACACAAAATAATGAAGACAAATAGATATATCTTGTTAGACGGAAGGAGACTAAGAAGGTAATCAGATGTGCAAAGGCACAAGCTGAGGAGAAAATGGCCCAGTCAGTGGGTAAAGGAGGCAAAACTTTTTTAGGTATATAAGCGAAAGGAGAAAAACAAAAGGCGGAATTACAAAACTAAAGACAGAGACTGGGAGTCTTGTTGAGGGATACAATGTAATAGCAGATCATCTTAATAATTATTTTTGCTCAGTATTCACTACTGAAAGAGAGGGGAAGGGGCCACAGTTAAGTTGCAGGGATATTCAGGTAAATTAAACAAGTACATTTACAGAGGAGAAGGTCCTAACAGAACTCTCAAAGCTGAAAGTGGACAAATCTATGGGGCCAGATGGGATACATCCAAGGATACTAAAAGAACTTAAAGAGGTGCTGGTAGCACCATTGACAGAATTATTCAACCAGTCATTAGCTACAGTAGTAATTCTAGAGGACTGGAAAAGAGCGAACGTAGTCCCAGTGCACAAAAGTGGAAACAAGGAAGAGTTCAACAACTACAGACCAGTGAGTCTTATATCAGTAGTAGGGAGATTGATGGACACACTCTTAAAAGAAAGAGTTGTAGATTATCTCAAATCCAGCAATTTACAGGATCCCAAACAGCATGGATTCACTGGGGGGAGACCATGTCAAACAAATCTAATTGATTCTTTTGACTGTGTGACTAAAGTGATGGATAAAGGTGGAGCCGTGTATATAGCTTATATAGACTTTAGTAAGGCTTTTGACACTGTTCCACATCGCAGACTGTTAAATAAACTTGGAAGCTTTGGAATGGATACTAGGATATCTTGGTTGCAGGATAGAAAATAGAGAGTTGTGGTAAATGGAGTGCATTCACAGGAGGGAAATGTTACCAGTGGAGTACCCCAGGGACCTGTACTTGGACAAGTGCTTTTTAATATCTTTTTTGGTGACATTGCAAATGTCATTAAAGGGAAATTATGCCTTTTTGCAGATGACACAAAGGTATGCAACAGGGTAGACACACCAGGTTGGGTAAAACAAATGACTGAGGATCTAGGTAGACTAGAGGAATGGTCAAGAGTGTGGCAATTACAGTTTAATGCCAAAAAATGCAAATTCATGCACTTGGGTCTCAAAAATCCAAAGGCTAAATATAGTATAAATGGCGCTATACTGGAAACTACTGAGGAGAAAAGGGATCTAGGAGTCACTATTTCAGGTGACTTAAAGACAGGTAAGCAATGTAACAAAGCAATGAGGAAGGCTAGTCAGATGCTTGGCTGCATTGGGAGAGGAATCAGCAGCAGAAAGAAAGAAGTAATAATGCCATTGTATAGGTCATTGGTACGGCCTCATCTAGAATACTGTGTTCAATTCTGGAGGCCATATCTTCAAAAGGATATTAATACATTAGAGACTGTACAAAGAAGGGCAACTAAAATGGTGCATGGCCTACATCACAAAACATGACGTCACGGACCCATTAGAGGATAATATTGCAGCCGAGGGGTCCAGTGCTGGGGGTTCCTTGCCCCCCAGTCAAATTGTAGCAACGGGGGCCCATCAGGACCCACCTTGGGCTACTTTCTGTGCCTTGCTGAGTAAGCTGGTTGCTAATAGCACGCCCCCTATGGGACCACCGGTGCCTCTGCCGTTAACCCACCGTGGGCAGATGCTCTGTCCTCTCAGTTACAGCAATTTCATCATATGGCAAAACAGAAAACTGACCCTCACCCGCCTAAGGCCAAGGGGCCCTCTAATCGGGCCCTTGTTTCCTCTCAATCCACTCCTGCGCCGGATACATCTTCTGACAAAGACGGCGCATATACTGATCCCGCAGACACTGATACAGATGTTTCTGATGGGGAATCGGTTTCTCAAGTGGATGTGCCTGATCTCCTGGAGGCCATCAGGCTGATTCTTCAGATCACTGACAATACCAATCCTCAGGATACTTCTAAGAAACCTGATAGGTTCAAGCGTCAGAAGGTGACCAAACTGGTTTTACCTCATTCTGACCACCTAGTGGACATACGTCAGGAATCCTGGGAAAATCCAGGGAAAAAGTTTACACCTCATAAGAAGATGCTTGCTCGCTATCCTCTCTCTGCAGAGCTGACTAAAAATTGGGAAACACCGCCTCCAGTGGCCTCACATGTCGCATGGATGGTGGTATCCTCTGCTCTGCCAGTCACTACCGTCACTTCTCTGAAGGAACCGACGGATAAACGTGTTGAGGGCTGCTTGAAGTCGATTTATACTCTGGCAGGAGCAGTGCATAGAGCCATTATTGGCGGCCTCATGGGTTGCCGAGGCCATTACGGCCTGGGTTCAGGGGGTGGAGGAGGAACTACCGTCCAACTTTCCTGACAATGCGAAACAATGCCTCTCCTATATTGTTACGGCTTCTCAATACATTCAGGAGGCAGCCTCCGATGCTGGTGTCCTGACGGCCAAAGCAGCTACTACGTCCATTCTGGCTCGTCGGATTCTCTGGCTACGGTCCTGGTCTGTGGACATGAACTCTAAGAAAACTCTGGAGGTTCTCCCGTTTAAGGGAAACATTTTGTTTGGGGAAGATGTTAACAAAATTGTTGCTGACATGGCCTCTGCTAAGACTGCATGTCTACCTAGTACTGCTCCTTCAACGTCAAAGGCTAAAAGTACTTCCTTTCGTTCCTACAGGCCTCCAGGTACAGCGAAGGGTCAGGCGTACTCGAAACAGCCTCGCACTTCCAAGCCCGGTAAGCCGAAGCCTAAATGAGCCTAGGTCGCCTGTCAGCCCGCTTCAAATCTGAGAAGCCGTCCGCATGACGGGGCGGGCCTCTGTCTGGAGGACCCCAGAGTGGGAGGCCGACTTCTAGGGTTTGCTCAGGCATGGTTAAAGACCACTTTGGATGCCTGGGTACGGGAAGTCGTCACTCAAGGGTACGCCATCTCCTGCAAGAAACGTGCCCCTCGTCGGTTTTGCTCAACAGACATCCCTTCAGATCTGACAAAGGCAAACGCTCTGCAAGTGGTGGTACGATCCCTCCTGGACACAGGAGTGGTAGTACCGGTGCCCCTGTCTCAGAGGGGCAGGTGGTACTATTCCACGCTGTTCCTAGTCCAGAAGCCGAATGGGTCCTCGCGGCCCATTCTCAACCTCAAGTCTTTGAACAAACTGGTGCGGGTATCCAAATTCCATATGGAGACTCTCCGCTCTATTGTTCTGGCTTTGGAGCCAGGGGATTATATGGTATCCCTGCATATACTGGATGCTTACCTGCATATCCTATTGCCATGTCGCACCAGCAATACCTGCGGTTTGCTATTGGCAACCTCCATTATCAATTCTGGGCCTTGCACTTTGGACTAACGACAGCTCCGCGAATCTTCACCAAAGTCATGGTGGTGATGACGGCTGTACTACGCCGTCAGGGTATCAGGATCCTGCCGTATCTGGATGACTTGTTGATCCTGGCAAACTCGCCAGAAGTTCTCCTCCGTCATCTGGAACTGATGGTCCAGTTTCAGCAAGCCCACGGGTGGCTCATCAGCTGGAAGAAATCATCTCTTGTCCCTGCTCAGAGCATGTTGCACCTGGGAGCAGTGTTGGACACTCACAACCAGCGGTTGTTTTTGTCCCAGGAGAAAGTCCTGAACCTTCAGGACAGAATACGATGCTTCCTGTCTCATCCACGAGTGTCGATACACTCGGCGATGCAAGTACTGGGCCTCATGGTATCGGCTTTCGACATGGTAGAGTATGCTCAATTTCATTCCCGCCCTCTACAGAAACTGGTTCTTGCCAAGTGGGATAGCCTGCCTCACCGGATCAGGTCTCAAATGATCTCTTTGTCTCCGGAGGTCCATCTGCCACTGACCTGGTGGCTCCAGGACCAGCAGCTGAGCAGGGGCCGTCCCTTCTGGATCTCCAACTGGGTCCTTCTGATGACGGACGCCAGTCTGAGGGGTTGGGGAGCGGTTTTGGAGCAGCACTCCCTCCAGGGTCATTGGACCTGAAAGGAGTCTTGCCTCTTAATAAATATTCTGGAACTGCGGGCGGTGTTCAATGCACTGACACTCGCCCTGCCTCTGGTACGGAACAGGCCTGTTCAGATACAGTCAGACAATGCCACCACGGTGGCGTACATAAATCATCAAGGCGGCACTCGAAGCCGCATGGCAATGATGGAAGTGTCAAAGATTCTTCAATGGGCGAAACGCCATCTGCCAGCCATATCGGCAGTGTTCAAACCGGGTGTCCTCAACTGGGAAACGGATTTCCTCAGTCGTCAGGACGTACGCGCCGGAGAGTGGAGCCTTCATCCAGAATTATTTCAACTCCTAGTGGACAAGTGGGGCCTACCAGATGTAGACCTGATGGCGTCTCGACACAACAACAAGGATCCGGTCTTCGGAGCAAGGACAAGGGATCCTCAAGCAGCATTCGTGGATGCACTGGCAATTCCATGGAACTTTCGGCTGCTGTACGTGTTCCCTCCGGTGTCACTCCTGCCCAGGGTAATAAGGAACTTCAAGCAAGAAGGAGAAATCCTACTTCTGATCGCTCCTGTGTGGCCCAGACGGCATTGGTTCTTAGACCTCCAGGGTCTCTCGTTAGAGCGTCCTCTTCTACTTCCACAGCGCCCAGACTTCCTTGTTCAGGGTCCCTGCAGGACTTGGCCCGACTGGCTTTGACAGCATGGCTCTTGAAGCTTCCATCCTGAGGGCCAGAGGTTTTTCTGAGGCGGTTATTCAAATGATGTTGAAGGCCCGTAAACCGGCTTCTGCTCGGATTTATCATAGGGTCGAGAATTCCTATTTCACCTGGTGTGCCGATAGGAATTGCAATGCGTTCAAGTTCAGTACTGCCAATCTTTTGGCCTTTCTGCAACGAGGCCTTGACTCAGGCCTTTGTCTGGCCTCCCTTAAGGTACATGTTTCTGCCTTATTGGTGTGGTTTCAGAGAAAAATTGCGACTCTTCCTGATGTTCACACGTTCACTCAGGGTGTTCTTCGGTTTCAACCTCCCTACGTGCCTCCTGTGGCTCCTTGGGATTTGTCCGTTGTGCTGAATGCCCTACAAGAGGCTCCGTTTGAACCTCTTGAGACGGTGGACCTCAAGTGACTTACACTTAAGGTCTTGCTTTTGCTAGCTATTGCTTCGGCTAGACGGGTTCAGACTTGCCTTATCCTGTAGGTCTCCCTTTCTGAGTTTTCACCATGACCGGGCAGTTCTTCGAACGCGCCCTGGTTATCTTCCTAAGGTGGTGTCTTCGTTCCACCTTAACCAAGAGATTGTGGTTCCGGCCCTTAACTATCCCGATTTGTCCTCCAAAGAGCGTTCTTTGGATGTGGTACGGGCTCTCCGTATCTATGTGACGAGAACTGCCTCCATTCGGAAGTCTGATTCTCTCTTTGTACTGTTTGGTTTTCACAAACGTGGCTGGCCTGCAAATAAGCAGACCCTGGCCAGATGGATTCGAATGGTGATTGCACAAGCTTACGTACAGGCTGGTCTCCAGCTCCTGCTACTATCAAAGCCCATTCTGCTCGGTCTATTGAACCATCTTGGGCGGCCCGCCTTGGTGCGACCCTGGAACATTTGTGCAAGGCGGCTACGTGGTCCTCAGTGAACACGTTCATAAGGTTGTATGTCTTCGATACTTCTGCCTCCCAGGATGCTTCCTTTGGACGCCGGGTTCTTGTGCCCGCTGCAGTGCGTCACCTCCCATGAGGAACTGCTTTAGGACATCCCCAATGTTATTCCCTGTGGAATACAGTGTACCCCGCTGCAGAAAAGGAGATTTATGGTAAGAACTTACCCTTGTTAAATATCTTTCTGCAAGGTACACTGGATTCCACAGGGCACCCACCCTGACGCACTTGGCTTCTTTGGGTAGGTAAGGCATTAGCCGCTGATACCTTCTCCTGTCGTGAGAATGGGATGTCTGTGACTACTAACTGTTGTCGTCTCTCTTACCTGCTACTGCATTGGACTGGTTAACAAACTGAGCTCCTGTGCACGGAGGCGGGATTATAGAGGGGGCGGTGCTATGCATCCTGGGAAGAATGTCAAAGCTTTAGCTGTTGGTGCCTCCGGATCAAGATCCTACTCTACACCCCGATGTTATTCCCTGTGGAATCCAGTGTACCTTGCAGAAAGAGATTTAACAAGGGTAAGTTCTTACCATAAATCTCCTTTTTCATATTACGGTATTGCATATTAGGCTATTATTCAATATCATCATTTTAATGCTCTTATTTTAAGTGTATTTTATACCATTTATGTTGTCCAAAGCAGACCGTAGAGAATAGTGAGTAAAAGCGACAATAATATGGAAGTTTTATTTACACGACTGTGCTTCTATTACAACTTGCTACAGATTAATTTTACGTTTGACTTTCAGCTTATTAGTTTACAGTAAAGCCAGTTTGTTATTTTTGTCACATATAACATTCAGGCTGTTGCTTCCTTTGACAAAACTTCTTTAATAGAGAGGCAATGTCACTTTAACCTGCATAGCAATAGATTTGGAGCATGCCTGAAAAGTTAAGCCGGATAAAAGCTCAATTTTGTTTTTAATGCTCCTCCAAAGACTCATTGGCATTAATCACAGTTCTTTCAACCGAGTGTACTATTCTTCTGCAATTAAGGGAATTAATGGAATGCATTGCTTTTGAAATGTGCCAAGGTAGGATCAATGGCAACTGGAGTTATTTGTGTTACTTCAGAGAAAATACAGAAAAGGTTATCACCTTGTCAGTCTTGTCAACCTCATTTCAGGAACCTTCAAAGTAGGTACCTACTGTGCCTTGGGCCTCTAACTGATAGAGAAGCAACGCAAATCTTCATTTGATAATAGAGTTTCCTATTTGTTTACATACTGGGTTATTTTATTTATATTTTATCTTATATAACATCTATATATAGTATATAAATGCGAAAGCCCTCACTCACTGACTGACTGATCACTAATTCTCTTACTTCCCGATATGTTAGGAAGCTGAAATGTAACATAGGTAATTTTCAGGTTAGAAATAGAAAAACGACGTAATTAGAATTTCAATAAACCTCCCCTAAGGGGATAAAAAGGGGGTTGACACAATTACGTCATTACCGATGCGTGGCTTTCATTGCATGAACGATAACGCCCAAATCGGATCAAAATTTGGATTGCACCACCAGTGTGTAGAATTTAATAAAGTACTAAAATTGTCCTGTCACTTTTTACCATATCTGCTACGTGTGCTCCTCGGGTAACGCCAAGAACCATGGATTAATACGTACTTACATTAAGATGTCTCAAATTTACAGCTCTATAGATTTACCAAATATTTTACACTCTGAAAATCAGAAAATCATTTATATCGCCAGTTAGCAGTATTACCTACTTGCCAGAACAGCTCCCCTTACAAACGACTGTCTCGTGATGCATAGATGGCCGGGAATCAGACTTGGAGTCTGAAATGCGTGGCCATCGACAAACGCATATGCACATCGCAGGCTATAAGCACTCTTGTATGTATGTGCATGTGTTTAGGGCAGACTAGATGGGCCAAGTGGTTCTTATCTGCCGACAAATTCTATGTAATTTTGCCCTTCTTACCAGCATTTTACAGTGAGGCCTAATAATGCAAATAGTCTGTCCCCGCCCCCAGCAGCTGCCATCTGCATCTCCTCTCTGGGCTTCTTCTGGCGATGAGATTGTTAACTATCCAAAAAATTTAACTGCCTAGCATAAAAATTATCTACCAAATAAAATATATACATACCTAACAAACAAACTATCTATCTATCTACTTAACCAAAAAAACTACCTACAGTATCTACCTAACAATTTGCCAACTAAACAAACTATTACCTACCTACTAAACAATTATCTACCTACCAAAGTATTACTTAACAAACTATTACCTACCTACTAAACAATTACCTACCTATCAAAGTTTTACTTAACAAACTATTACCTACCTACTGAACAATTACCTACCTACCAGAGTATTACTTAACAAACTATTACCTACCTAAACAGTACCTATTTAACAAACAACTAACTACCTACTTACCAGGGTGGCGAGCTAAAATGCATGAAAAATTACTCATTTACCTCCATCTTTTCTTATTAGAAGGCAACATCACTACTTGTCCTATTTAGAAGGTTTGGTAAATCTCCCCCCCACCCCCTTTGGGGATTTGTTTAACATCTGTGACCTCCCCTCATAGCCCAGTCCTACTAGTACGACACAGCCACCAGACACTGACAGATGCTGACACACTGACAGATGCCGACACAATGGGCGAGATTCAATTTTTCATCTCGCAGGTAGCCATCAGATGGCATCCAACGGAGATATTCAATTGTAGCTCCGTCCCGGCACACTGGCTGCCGGCATCTGCATTTCAGCTCGCACTCCCCGGGGGGTGGCAAGCTGAAATATGTGAAAAGGGACTTGTTTGGGCGCCCAAATGGCACTTTTCGTGATAGCACCCGGATCTTTGTTTGGGCTTAGCTGCTTTATGCAGGGGTCCACAGTGTGAGCCGCACTGCTGCCGGTTGTGAGAGTGGGGGGACACAGGGAGAGCTGCAGCCGCTGGGTGGAAAAGCGGGGGGGTGTACAATGAGAGACACAGCAACCAGGTGGAAGAGCGGGACGGGGGGTGGCACAGTAAGAGCCGCAGCCGCCATATGGGCGCCTGAACAGCAAGTGCTGGACACACCTTTTGGGCGGGGATAGTGTGTTTGAGCACTCAAATGTGGCACCTAAAAAAAACATTTGAACTGCGACCATCGGGACGGAACGGGCGCGAATGATGTGTAAACAGTGGGCGGCGTTATTAGGCGCCCTCCAAAAAAACCTATTGAATCAGCCCCTTAAAGTCAGCAAGTATACTCTACATACATACATTTCAAGACACACGCATCTCGTCTACAAATACATACTGTACTTCTCATATCTAATCAGTAGGCAGATATGATCTGTCAGCTGCACTTTCTCTTTCTGTACTGGACAAAGCTGAATCATTCACATGAACTACTTGCAGTATCTGCACTTGCCCCCATCTCACCTCAGCAAAGAATAGAACACACACAAGCTGCTGAGACTCTTCCCCCTATATACAACACCGGTTCTACAGCACCAGCTGTGGAGTAGTGATAGACACTGAGCTACTATATTATATATATATATATATATATATATATATATAGCAAAATTTCCACTAATGGAAGGTGCACTCTCGCTGCAATGAATGAAGTCCGTTCATAAAAAAGACTTTTATTGGGAAGATCAAAAGCCTTATATGTCGACGTTTCGGTCCACGTTATGGACCTTTCTCAAGACTAATTGCTCTTTAGGTTTAACCACGTTCATCTTAAATATGTGTCTATAAAACAAACAAAATACAGACATGTTCACATCTACAGAGAACTGAGCCTCCCAGGCCAAATCACATCTGATCAAAAAATGTATAGAAAAGGTGTGGAACCACCTTATTCCCAATTAGAATAGATATCACCGTGCTGCTTTAAATCATTGCACCACCGTCACCTGTGGCATCATCACACAAAGTACTATAAATCAAATGATGTGGACAGCTCACCTAAGATCAGATAAGAGTAATCCAATTAAATTGCTAAAATACAGGTGGCATTCCGGACACAGCCATAAGTGTCAAAGATATGCATCTAAAATACGAATATATATAACAGATACTATCAATATCCAAGTGGAAATCTCATCTATATGCATAATTACAACATCACAGCCATACCTGATCTCACGGATCATGCTACCATGTTGCAGCGACAGGGTCATACACGATGAGGTGTGCTGCATAAATAAACACCAAAAAATACATCTGTATATCAATTCAATCTGGTCTCAATATCTGATGGAAATGTGCAAAGTGAAAAACTCACATGTGTGGAGGGTGGATCCAAGCGTCCCTGTGCTGCATAGCATATGAACGCACTGGGACTGCTATTTAAGTGTTGCGGACCGGAAGTGTCATGTGCAACCTCTATGTACTTCCTACCCCTGCAAAAAGACTGCCTCTGTGTGTCAGCGGGCTCTCAAATGCCGCTCAAACTCGGCTCACCCACTGCTCGGCAGTCTCCGCTGCCTAGGGACACCATCTGCCACACTCACTTTGCCTTGGAAGCCATGCCGGCTGGACGCGGACTGCATGCGTTCCATTAGCCGGAAATGCGTTCCACTGGGGCGGAAGTGACGTCGGGACGCACCCGATAAGCAGTGCAGCTGGGAATAGCTGGAAACATTGAACTCAAAATCGGTTCCATCTCATCTAGTGCTCATAACAGCTCAGTACAACTCAGTACAGGTGTCTAGAACACTAAACTAAGATCACATAACAAACGAACTACATTAGAATTGTTTAAACAACGCCACTAGATTAATCTAGGAAACTAGTATACAGTTGGTTATATTCAGATGTCTAGGCCTGGGAGATCGTCCATACAGACAACAATCACATAGTGGGACAGTTATAGACATGAATGGTGTATACATATATTCTGTCATCAAAAACTCTGCATTCCAAACATGTTAAGTTACTTGTGAATCAGTTCAATGCCGATATACAGTAGATCTGTGCAAAAGAATATAGACATATAGCTCATTATATAAATCACCTTATTGCCTCATGTTGTATAGAACTGGGGAATATTCTCCCCTAGAAAATAGTGATATTAATATTAAACGGCATCACTCGCAGAGAATTCATCAATGGGAACATATGTACACACACAAAAACACTAAAATGTCTTACAAAAAAACATTAAATGGATTAGACTCATTAAGTCCTCTGGGTGAGACCGTGTCCAGCCGGTGTATCCAATAGCTTTCGCGTCTCTTCAACAACAGGGACCGATCCCCACCCGTAGGACATGGTGGAATCCAATCAATTAATTTACATTTTAGACTGGCAACTTGGTGTTTTGCTGTTATAAAGTGCCTTGCCACTGGTTTATCCGTTTTACCTGTGGCTAGTGCAGTGTGAATCGAGGATCGATGGTTAGCCATCCGATCTCGGAATGGCCGTGTGGTAAGGCCAACATATACAAGCCCACAAGGACACTTAAGGATATAAATGACATGGTCTAACCGACAGTGTAAATGATATCTTAACTTAATTGCCTTGCCCGAATGGGGATGATAAAACACAGGACCAGTCAACATTGATCTGCATGTGGTACAGCTGCCACAAGAGTAGCTGCCTGGTCTTGACTGCATAACTTGAAAAGGAGTCAATTCCTTCTTTGGAAACATGGTGGGGCGCATCAATAGTTGTCTAAGATTCGCGCCTCTGCGATAAGCTACCATGGGTGTCTTCATTTTAGAGAAAGGAAGATTGGCATCAGAGGCTACTATCGGCCAATGTTTCCTTAATGATTTCCGTATAGTAGTAGTGTTGTCAAACTGAGTCGGAAAAATCATCCGATCTGCATTTTTATTAGATTTACTTTGTTGACCTAAAAAGATCTTAGTTGCTCTATTTAGGCATTTGGTTAAAGTGCTAGGTGAGTATCCCCGACTCAAAAATCGGGAGGTCACCTCTGAACATTGTATGGTTCTACGGTCTGGTTCAGAGTTGATACGCATAATGCGTAAATATTGGGAAATTGGAAGGCTTTCTTTTAAAGCGGGAGGGTGAAAACTCTCTGCCTGTAACAGCAGATTACGGTCGGTAGGTTTACGAAAAACAGTCGAGATGAAACCTGCATCTGTTCTAATGATGGTGACATCGAGAAAATTAATTTCAGTTGCTGAAGTGGTATGTGTCAGGCGGATCGGGCTATCCAATGAGTTTAATTCATTGGCCATACAATTGAACTCAGATTCAGTACCTCGCCAAAGTAGAAATATGTCGTCTATGAATCTGCGGTAAAATATTATCTTATGCCCATATATAGGTAATATATAGGTATTCTCATAGTTAGCCATGTAAAGATTGGCATATGCAGGGGCTAAATTAGACCCCATTGCGGTGCCTGAGATTTGCATAAAATACTTGTCTTTGTATAGAAAATGATTTTGGGTCAATATTAGTTCAATGAGTTCCAGTATGTAGTCAATTGGTAATTCAAGATTATCGGCGTTCAACAGATATTTCTTAATAGTATCTAGCCCTTCTTGATGCGGAATTACCGTGTATAATGAGCTTACATCAAGAGATGCCAAGATGACATTGTCATCATCCACCTGTATTTTATGTAACTGGGTCAAAAAATCACCCGTGTCCTTAAGATAACTTCCAGTTCTTAATACTAGTGGTTGTAAAATACTATCCACTAGAATGGCCAGTGGTTGCAATACAGAACCCTCCGCTGCTATAATTGGCCTTCCTGGCGGACTGACCAGGGTTTTATGTATTTTTGGAAGTGTGTATAGTATGGGACACTTAGGGTGATCAACCTGCAAAAAGTTTTTTAGTTCCTCGTTTATCCATCCCTGTTCATAGCCAAATTTGATGGTGGAATCAACTCTGTTCTTTATTTTAGCCATGGGGTTACAATCTAAAGGTCTATAGGTCCCAGAATCCGCTAGTTGGCGTTGGATTTCTTGATCATAGTCGGCCCAATCCTGGACAACGACCGCTCCCCCTTTATCCGCAGGACGGATAACTATAGAGGTGTTCTCCCTGAGTGCTTTAAGAGCACAACGTTCAGGGGGGGTCAGATTATCGTACATCTTAGGTGTTTTATCAGTCTCGATATCAGATTGGACTAATCTCAAAAACGTTTTAATACTAGAATTAGTAGATGGAGGATCGAAATGGGATTTACCACGAAATTTACTGGGTACTCCAACTGTAGTTTTATCAGAGAAATGTTCGCGGAGCCTCATCGACCTGCCGAATTTGTATTGATCAACTGCTTTGTTAAATGGTTGAACTGTGCATGTTGGGACAAAGGTTAACCCTCTGGATAGGAGTTTAATTTCGGCTTCATTTAATTGTTTACAGGATAAGTTGAACACCGTGTTTACTTGCGTTTCTGGCGGCCTCTTCGCTTGACCGCCACCCCTCCTCGTGTGCGGTCGGTGCCGCTTCTGAGGTATTTGCCGGACCCGGTGGTGTTCTCCGGTCCGGGCTCTAAAAAATTAACAGTGTCTGAGGGCCCTTCCGTGTATTCAGCGTCAGAGGTAGAGACAGAGGACCCAAATTCTTTGGGAAATGTCTGAGTTCTGCGCCTGCGGGGATAACGTCTATAAGACTCATCTGAATTGCCTAGAAGCCAACGGTATACAGTGTGATTGGAATAATCGTTGGTCACTGTTAATAATTTTTTCCGTTTAAACGAAATTAGTTCTTTTTTATAATTTTCAACTTGTGTTTGTAATCGGTCTGTCCAGTTTTGAGATTTATCATCACGAAGTGTGGGGAGTGCTGTAATGTTCGTAGTCTCAATGTCTATCTTGATCTTTTTAAGTTCCAAACCCACCTCCTCTATGACTAGTGCCATGAGGTCTAATGAGCATTTATTGAGAACCCCACACCATCTACTGCAGAAAGTGGGGTTATTTCTCCCTAGTGTGGGAATATTGGCTATACGAAATCCTCTAGGCAACTGCTTACGTCTGTGATATTCCGAGAGGAACTGACCGTGTAGGGTCAGGTCGACCTCCCTTTGTCGCTGTTTCAGTACTTTATAGAATACATCAATAGGAGTATCTGAGGGCAAGGCATCAAAGTCCAGCTTATCGAATAGGAGTTTTTCAACTTCCCCTTCGGTAAACGAGACGGTGCCGCTTTCTGCCTGGGAAAGTAATCCATCATCCAATAAGTATACTCCCGTTTGTGACATCCTCTAAATAATCAAAGGTATTCTACCACAATGCTACTGAAACCTCAGGGCAGGCAGATGTTAGCCACAAAATGCAAAAAAATAATTAAAGACAAAAAAAGTATATATCAGCAAAAAAATAAAAAATAAACATAAAAATGAAAAACCAGAAAAACAAAAAAAGTATAAAAATATATAAATAAATAAACAATGACATAAACAAAAGTCCCGTCTGTGTTTATAGTCTGTAGGACCAAAGAGTCACTGTATCTGCAAACAATGCCTCACTGTTTCGGATGGGTGTCAGGAAATCTGGTCCACTCTCAGTGAACCCGACTCAATATCCACGTTGATCCTGCACTCTCATCTCATCGGTTCCAACGTTGCGGGTGCTCCTAATGAACCTGGTCAGGTTCACTCAAACAGCAAAATTTCCACTAATGGAAGGTGCACTCTCGCTGCAATGAATGAAGTCCGTTCATAAAAAAGACTTTTATTGGGAAGATCAAAAGCCTTATATGTCGACGTTTCGGTCCACGTTATGGACCTTTCTCAAGACTAATTGCTCTTTAGGTTTAACCACGTTCATCTTAAATATGTGTCTATAAAACAAACAAAATACAGACATGTTCACATCTACAGAGAACTGAGCCTCCCAGGCCAAATCACATCTGATCAAAAAATGTATAGAAAAGGTGTGGAACCACCTTATTCCCAATTAGAATAGATATCACCGTGCTGCTTTAAATCATTGCACCACCGTCACCTGTGGCATCATCACACAAAGTACTATAAATCAAATGATGTGGACAGCTCACCTAAGATCAGATAAGAGTAATCCAATTAAATTGCTAAAATACAGGTGGCATTCCGGACACAGCCATAAGTGTCAAAGATATGCATCTAAAATACGAATATATATAACAGATACTATCAATATCCAAGTGGAAATCTCATCTATATGCATAATTACAACATCACAGCCGTACCTGATCTCACGGATCATGCTACCATGTTGCAGCGACAGGGTCATACACGATGAGGTGTGCTGCAACAACGGCTGTGATGTTGTAATTATGCATATAGATGAGATTTCCACTTGGATATTGATAGTATCTGTTATATATATTCGTATTTTAGATGCATATCTTTGACACTTATGGCTGTGTCCGGAATGCCACCTGTATTTTAGCAATTTAATTGGATTACTCTTATCTGATCTTAGGTGAGCTGTCCACATCATTTGATTTATAGTACTTTGTGTGATGATGCCACAGGTGACGGTGGTGCAATGATTTAAAGCAGCACGGTGATATCTATTCTAATTGGGAATAAGGTGGTTCCACACCTTTTCTATACATTTTTTGATCAGATGTGATTTGGCCTGGGAGGCTCAGTTCTCTGTAGATGTGAACATGTCTGTATTTTGTTTGTTTTATAGACACATATTTAAGATGAACGTGGTTAAACCTAAAGAGCAATTAGTCTTGAGAAAGGTCCATAACGTGGACCGAAACGTCGACATATAAGGCTTTTGATCTTCCCAATAAAAGTCTTTTTTATGAACGGACTTCATTCATTGCAGCGAGAGTGCACCTTCCATTAGTGGAAATTTTGCTGTTTGAGTGAACCTGACCAGGTTCATTAGGAGCACCCGCAACGTTGGAACCGATGAGATGAGAGTGCAGGATCAACGTGGATATTGAGTCGGGTTCACTGAGAGTGGACCAGATTTCCTGACACCCATCCGAAACAGTGAGGCATTGTTTGCAGATACAGTGACTCTTTGGTCCTACAGACTATAAACACAGACGGGACTTTTGTTTATGTCATTGTTTATTTATTTATATATTTTTATACTTTTTTTGTTTTTCTGGTTTTTCATTTTTATGTTTATTTTTTATTTTTTTGCTGATATATACTTTTTTTGTCTTTAATTATTTTTTTGCATTTTGTGGCTAACATCTGCCTGCCCTGAGGTTTCAGTAGCATTGTGGTAGAATACCTTTGATTATTTAGAGGATGTCACAAACGGGAGTATACTTATTGGATGATGGATTACTTTCCCAGGCAGAAAGCGGCACCGTCTCGTTTACCGAAGGGGAAGTTGAAAAACTCCTATTCGATAAGCTGGACTTTGATGCCTTGCCCTCAGATACTCCTATTGATGTATTCTATAAAGTACTGAAACAGCGACAAAGGGAGGTCGACCTGACCCTACACGGTCAGTTCCTCTCGGAATATCACAGACGTAAGCAGTTGCCTAGAGGATTTCGTATAGCCAATATTCCCACACTAGGGAGAAATAACCCCACTTTCTGCAGTAGATGGTGTGGGGTTCTCAATAAATGCTCATTAGACCTCATGGCACTAGTCATAGAGGAGGTGGGTTTGGAACTTAAAAAGATCAAGATAGACATTGAGACTACGAACATTACAGCACTCCCCACACTTCGTGATGATAAATCTCAAAACTGGACAGACCGATTACAAACGCAAGTTGAAAATTATAAAAAAGAACTAATTTCGTTTAAACGGAAAAAATTATTAACAGTGACCAACGATTATTCCAATCACACTGTATACCGTTGGCTTCTAGGCAATTCAGATGAGTCTTATAGACGTTATCCCCGCAGGCGCAGAACTCAGACATTTCCCAAAGAATTTGGGTCCTCTGTCTCTACCTCTGACGCTGAATACACGGAAGGGCCCTCAGACACTGTTAATTTTTTAGAGCCCGGACCGGAGAACACCACCGGGTCCGGCAAATACCTCAGAAGCGGCACCGACCGCACACGAGGAGGGGTGGCGGTCAAGCGAAGAGGCCGCCAGAAACGCAAGTAAACACGGTGTTCAACTTATCCTGTAAACAATTAAATGAAGCCGAAATTAAACTCCTATCCAGAGGGTTAACCTTTGTCCCAACATGCACAGTTCAACCATTTAACAAAGCAGTTGATCAATACAAATTCGGCAGGTCGATGAGGCTCCGCGAACATTTCTCTGATAAAACTACAGTTGGAGTACCCAGTAAATTTCGTGGTAAATCCCATTTCGATCCTCCATCTACTAATGCTAGTATTAAAACGTTTTTGAGATTAGTCCAATCTGATATCGAGACTGATAAAACACCTAAGATGTACGATAATCTGACCCCCCCTGAACGTTGTGCTCTTAAAGCACTCAGGGAGAACACCTCTATAGTTATCCGTCCTGCGGATAAAGGGGGAGCGGTCGTTGTCCAGGATTGGGCCGACTATGATCAAGAAATCCAACGCCAACTAGCGGATTCTGGGACCTATAGACCTTTAGATTGTAACCCCATGGCTAAAATAAAGAACAGAGTTGATTCCACCATCAAATTTGGCTATGAACAGGGATGGATAAACGAGGAACTAAAAAACTTTTTGCAGGTTGATCACCCTAAGTGTCCCATACTATACACACTTCCAAAAATACATAAAACCCTGGTCAGTCCGCCAGGAAGGCCAATTATAGCAGCGGAGGGTTCTGTATTGCAACCACTGGCCATTCTAGTGGATAGTATTTTACAACCACTAGTATTAAGAACTGGAAGTTATCTTAAGGACACGGGTGATTTTTTGACCCAGTTACATAAAATACAGGTGGATGATGACAATGTCATCTTGGCATCTCTTGATGTAAGCTCATTATACACGGTAATTCCGCATCAAGAAGGGCTAGATACTATTAAGAAATATCTGTTGAACGCCGATAATCTTGAATTACCAATTGACTACATACTGGAACTCATTGAACTAATATTGACCCAAAATCATTTTCTATACAAAGACAAGTATTTTATGCAAATCTCAGGCACCGCAATGGGGTCTAATTTAGCCCCTGCATATGCCAATCTTTACATGGCTAACTATGAGAATACCTATATATTACCTATATATGGGCATAAGATAATATTTTACCGCAGATTCATAGACGACATATTTCTACTTTGGCGAGGTACTGAATCTGAGTTCAATTGTATGGCCAATGAATTAAACTCATTGGATAGCCCGATCCGCCTGACACATACCACTTCAGCAACTGAAATTAATTTTCTCGATGTCACCATCATTAGAACAGATGCAGGTTTCATCTCGACTGTTTTTCGTAAACCTACCGACCGTAATCTGCTGTTACAGGCAGAGAGTTTTCACCCTCCCGCTTTAAAAGAAAGCCTTCCAATTTCCCAATATTTACGCATTATGCGTATCAACTCTGAACCAGACCGTAGAACCATACAATGTTCAGAGGTGACCTCCCGATTTTTGAGTCGGGGATACTCACCTAGCACTTTAACCAAATGCCTAAATAGAGCAACTAAGATCTTTTTAGGTCAACAAAGTAAATCTAATAAAAATGCAGATCGGATGATTTTTCCGACTCAGTTTGACAACACTACTACTATACGGAAATCATTAAGGAAACATTGGCCGATAGTAGCCTCTGATGCCAATCTTCCTTTCTCTAAAATGAAGACACCCATGGTAGCTTATCGCAGAGGCGCGAATCTTAGACAACTATTGATGCGCCCCACCATGTTTCCAAAGAAGGAATTGACTCCTTTTCAAGTTATGCAGTCAAGACCAGGCAGCTACTCTTGTGGCAGCTGTACCACATGCAGATCAATGTTGACTGGTCCTGTGTTTTATCATCCCCATTCGGGCAAGGCAATTAAGTTAAGATATCATTTACACTGTCGGTTAGACCATGTCATTTATATCCTTAAGTGTCCTTGTGGGCTTGTATATGTTGGCCTTACCACACGGCCATTCCGAGATCGGATGGCTAACCATCGATCCTCGATTCACACTGCACTAGCCACAGGTAAAACGGATAAACCAGTGGCAAGGCACTTTATAACAGCAAAACACCAAGTTGCCAGTCTAAAATGTAAATTAATTGATTGGATTCCACCATGTCCTACGGGTGGGGATCGGTCCCTGTTGTTGAAGAGACGCGAAAGCTATTGGATACACCGGCTGGACACGGTCTCACCCAGAGGACTTAATGAGTCTAATCCATTTAATGTTTTTTTGTAAGACATTTTAGTGTTTTTGTGTGTGTACATATGTTCCCATTGATGAATTCTCTGCGAGTGATGCCGTTTAATATTAATATCACTATTTTCTAGGGGAGAATATTCCCCAGTTCTATACAACATGAGGCAATAAGGTGATTTATATAATGAGCTATATGTCTATATTCTTTTGCACAGATCTACTGTATATCGGCATTGAACTGATTCACAAGTAACTTAACATGTTTGGAATGCAGAGTTTTTGATGACAGAATATATGTATACACCATTCATGTCTATAACTGTCCCACTATGTGATTGTTGTCTGTATGGACGATCTCCCAGGCCTAGACATCTGAATATAACCAACTGTATACTAGTTTCCTAGATTAATCTAGTGGCGTTGTTTAAACAATTCTAATGTAGTTCGTTTGTTATGTGATCTTAGTTTAGTGTTCTAGACACCTGTACTGAGTTGTACTGAGCTGTTATGAGCACTAGATGAGATGGAACCGATTTTGAGTTCAATGTTTCCAGCTATTCCCAGCTGCACTGCTTATCGGGTGCGTCCCGACGTCACTTCCGCCCCAGTGGAACGCATTTCCGGCTAATGGAACGCATGCAGTCCGCGTCCAGCCGGCATGGCTTCCAAGGCAAAGTGAGTGTGGCAGATGGTGTCCCTAGGCAGCGGAGACTGCCGAGCAGTGGGTGAGCCGAGTTTGAGCGGCATTTGAGAGCCCGCTGACACACAGAGGCAGTCTTTTTGCAGGGGTAGGAAGTACATAGAGGTTGCACATGACACTTCCGGTCCGCAACACTTAAATAGCAGTCCCAGTGCGTTCATATGCTATGCAGCACAGGGACGCTTGGATCCACCCTCCACACATGTGAGTTTTTCACTTTGCACATTTCCATCAGATATTGAGACCAGATTGAATTGATATACAGATGTATTTTTTGGTGTTTATTTATGCAGCACACCTCATCGTGTATGACCCTGTCGCTGCAACATGGTAGCATGATCCGTGAGATCAGGTATGGCTGTGATGTTGTAATTATGCATATAGATGAGATTTCCACTTGGATATTGATAGTATCTGTTATATATATTCGTATTTTAGATGCATATCTTTGACACTTATGGCTGTGTCCGGAATGCCACCTGTATTTTAGCAATTTAATTGGATTACTCTTATCTGATCTTAGGTGAGCTGTCCACATCATTTGATTTATAGTACTTTGTGTGATGATGCCACAGGTGACGGTGGTGCAATGATTTAAAGCAGCACGGTGATATCTATTCTAATTGGGAATAAGGTGGTTCCACACCTTTTCTATACATTTTTTGATCAGATGTGATTTGGCCTGGGAGGCTCAGTTCTCTGTAGATGTGAACATGTCTGTATTTTGTTTGTTTTATAGACACATATTTAAGATGAACGTGGTTAAACCTAAAGAGCAATTAGTCTTGAGAAAGGTCCATAACGTGGACCGAAACGTCGACATATAAGGCTTTTGATCTTCCCAATAAAAGTCTTTTTTATGAACGGACTTCATTCATTGCAGCGAGAGTGCACCTTCCATTAGTGGAAATTTTGCTGTTTGAGTGAACCTGACCAGGTTCATTAGGAGCACCCGCAACGTTGGAACCGATGAGATGAGAGTGCAGGATCAACGTGGATATATATATATATATAAATAGTACAGTGTATCTCCACACTTCCGTGGAGAAAGATAGCACTCTCCAGGCTTAAGTTTTTCAGCAAAAAAAGTCATTTAATTGAAAACTTGGTTCCATAATAAAGGTACAAACAAATGCACATAAACCAAAAGGGGCTCACCAACGTTTCGGTCCTGTTTTAAGGACCTTTCTCAAGGTGTCTGCCAAAATAGTCAATCCATCCAATAGAGTCATCAGTGATAGAAAGATGAGGAGGGAACCAGGATCTGCTTTTATGCCTCCCAGGCCCCCTATTTATACCCATGTGCTGAAGGATGTGCTGGAACATTGCGCTCATGGTACCGTCACGTCACTTCCGGTGAAACCGGAAGTGCAATTCGGCCGGTATTGTGGTATCATGGAATAATAATAATAATAATGCTGATGACTTATGGACGTCTAAAACAAGGTGCTATAAGGCAAATGAGTGCCCGCGGGTGTTATTAGAGCAATGAGAGGCTTGCACTGCACTGTGGCTGGTGCGGCCTCGGTTACCACGGAGACGCGATGTTCCGTTACGTCACTTCCGGTCCGTACCGGAAGTAGTGCGTTCCAAATGAGTATTGTTGTGCGTGTCACGCTCGTGCGCTATGCGCGGCTGACCACTGTTGGGTATATGTTGATACGGGTATATTGGGGACCTGGGCAGGCTGCATACATGTGCTCAAATTATACGTGTGGAAAAACATATATACACAAATATAAATATAAATATAAATGTATAGCTGATGAATTCAATGGAGCACCGGCAGAATTAAAACCAATCTGTAATACCAGCTGTAGTGTTTGAACAGAATTTTTAGGGAAAGATAGATACTGGTGGTCTGTATATATGCACATACACATGCATATATGCATATGCGCATACACATAAGTGTATATACACACATGCACACAGGTGCATGCACATACACATACACCCCCACAAGCATGTAACAGGGGCAAGGACTGTATAGATGCACAATATTTGTGAATCACCTGCTGGTGTAGACAAAGAAAAGATTAGACATGACCATTCATTTATATAAATACAATGTCACTTAAAGAAGATACGCTGTCTGCGGGTTGATTTAGGCATAAATGGTTAATATGGTATGGCTAATGCGTAATGTCTAATGCTGAAGTCCTTATAGGTGTGTCATGACTGACAATACTTATCGAAGAAATATAGAAAGAGGATTGTTCTCGTTCATTCCTTTCGGAGCAATAGTGTCAAGTCTGTGAATCCAGTATGCTTCTTTTCTTTTCAAAGTTAATACTCGATCACCGCCACGGACTAATGGAGGTATCCAATCGATAAGTTTGCACCTGAGATTGGATACTTGATGATGCAGTGTCAAAAAGTGTCTGGGAACCGGCTGTTCAGCTTTTCCGGATTCAATCGCCTGATGAATGGTGGTCCTATGGTTGGCCATCCTGTCCCTGAAGCGTCTTGATGTCATGCCGACATAATATAGCCCACAGGGGCACGTAAGAATATAAATGACATGGTCCATGAGGCAATGTAGTTTGAATTTGATCTTGATTGGTCGTCCAGAGTGTGGATGGGGAAAAGAAGGACCGGTCAGCATGCTGCGACAAGTGGTGCAGCCCGTGCATTTGTAGCACCCTGGTTTTTGTTCTTGTAGCCAAGTAGTCCTTACTGGTGCCGTTGGGCTCATTGTAGGTCTTAACAATAATTGTTTCAAATTCGGTGACCTGCGGTATGCCATCATTGGGGGTCGCATATTCTTAGCTTTTAATGTGCTATCCGTGGCAATAATAGGCCACCTGTTGCGGAGGGCTTTAGTGATACTGCCAGATTGGCTATCAAAGGTGGTGGTGAAGATCATTCTCTCCTTCTTGGTGTTGGTGCTTGCTGTGGCTCCACTACTGATACTGTTAGTTGGAGCACACTTCATGCGGGCTTTATGAAGGCAGCGTTGAATACAGCTGTCAGAATATCCACGTTCGCGGAATCTAGTGGACATATCCATCAGTTGCTGTTCCATGTTGACAGGATTGGTGTTATTTCTCATAACGCGTAAGAATTGCGAGATGGGTAGATTCTCTTTAAGTGCCGGAGGGTGTTGACTGGTAGACAGCAAAAGGGTGTTTCTATCGGTCGGTTTCCTGAAGAGCGTTGTATTAATTATGTCATCTTCAATTGATACTGTGATATCCAGGAAATTAATGCGGTGATCGTCGATTTGGTGTGTAAATTTTACCGGATTTTCCAGGGAATTTAGATTCTTAACCATTGTGTTGAACATTTCAGATGTTCCAGTCCAAAGGATAAATATGTCGTCAATGAAACGTTTGTACATTAGGATGTGAGCCCCATAGGTTGGAATTATGTGCGTTTCTTCATATGCTGTCATAAACAGATTTGCATATGCCGGTGCCAGGTTGGAACCCATTGCGGTGCCGGATCTTTGTACATAGTATTTATCCAGATATGAGAAATGGTTAAGTTTCAATATTGCTTCGGCAAGTTGAATGATGAAGTCAACTGGTGGTGCGTCAGGGGGGTTGTCGCACAGTGCTTGTCTCAATGTCTGTAATCCATCCTCATGTGGAATGATCGTATATAATGAGCATACATCCATGGTTGCCAATTTGGTGTTGCCGCCGGGTGGTGGTAATTCAGAGAGTTTATCAAGGAAATCCATAGTATCCCTGATGTAGCTATCCGACCGCTGTACCAATGGTTGTAGTATACTGTCGACAAACACTGCGAGTGGTTGGAGCAGTGAATGTCTGGCAGAAATTATAGGCCTACCTGGTGGGTGAGAGAGTGTTTTATGGACCTTCGGTAAAGTATAGATGATGGGACACACTGGATGTGGGACTGTGAGATAATCAAAAGTTTGTTTATCAATCCATTTGGATTGGAGACCATGTTGTAATAGTTGGTCTACCTGTTCTTTAAACTTAGGTATCGGATTAGTGGCGCAGCATGAATAAGTTGTCGTGTCGGTCAGCTGTCGACAGATCTCGTTATTATAGTCATCCCACTCTTGTATGACAATGGCTCCCCCCTTGTCTGCTGGTCTGATGACTATGGTGGTGTCATCACGCAGTGCTTTTAATGCAAGCCTTTCGGGTTTAGACAAGTTGTCAAAAGTTTTTTTTGGGGTGCCTAGATTGATGTCTTGTTCTACCAACCGAATGTATGTCTTAATACTAGGGTTTATAGATGGTGGATCATAGGTAGATGGAAGACGAAATGGGGACCGATTCTCAATGTTGCTTTCACCATAGTGCTCACGTAATCTCAATTTGCGCCCAAATTTGTACATATCGATGGTGGTGTCAAAGGTCTTGTGAGGACATGTGGGTACGAAAGATAAGCCGCGGGATAGAAGGCTTAAAGTGGCCTTATCAAAAGGTCTATTAGTCAGATTAAAAACTAAGTTTTGTTTTTCTCTCTGCAGGTTCTCCATACGTCGCCCCTTCCTTGGATGTGGTCTGCGCGTCCCCCTGTGGGCGGTAGGCCTGTGTTTGTGTTCTGGCCTAAAAAAGCTGTGCTATGCGGTCGGCGGCTATCTGTCTGGTCTGTGTCTGATGCGGAAGCAGATGAGCCAGTATCAGAGGTGACGTATTGTCGTCGACCCTGCCGTCGTGGTCGGAAATTTCTCTGTTGTCTACTGGGTCGTGAGTCACCTAATAACCACCTGTAAACCGTGTGGTTTTGGTAGTCAGAAACTACTGTAGTCAATTTATTCCGCTTAAATGCAGTAATTTCCTTCTTGTAATTGTCAACTTGAGTTTTTAACTTCTCAAGGAAGTTACCTGTTTTATCGTTCCTAATTGTGGTAAGATGTGAATGATTGAATGTCTCAATCTGGGTCCTGACTTTCTTCAGTTCAGTGCCCACTTCTTCAATGACTAATAGCATTAAGTCTAAGGAACATTTGTTCAACACCCCGCACCAGCGGCTGCAAAAAGAGGGATTGTTTCTTCCTATGGTGGGGATATTATTAACTCGAAATCCTCTAGGGATTTGTTTTTTGCGGTGGTATTCGGATAGGAATCACTGATGACTCTATTGGATGGATTGACTATTTTGGCAGACACCTTGAGAAAGGTCCTTAAAACAGGACCGAAACGTTGGTGAGCCCCTTTTGGTTTATGTGCATTTGTTTGTACCTTTATTATGGAACCAAGTTTTCAATTAAATGACTTTTTTTGCTGAAAAACTTAAGCCTGGAGAGTGCTATCTTTCTCCACGGAAGTGTGGAGATACACTGTACTGTACCAATGAGTCTGACCCAAATATTGGGTTAGACTTTGATTTGGCACCCCAGCCGCTGCCTGTGTTGAGTGAGAGTGTGGGACCTTCCTCTTGTATATATATAAATATGTATATATAAAAGATATCTCTGTGGAGCGCGCTTATTTTGTAAACTGATATAGTTAGATTGAGTTTAACAGATGATTCATAAGGAGAGGATGACCTTACACATGTAAACACCCATATTTAAAACATATATGTCTTTTTATTATAAGAACAATATAGTTTAGATTCACATTCACATTAAATTGAATTAATGATGAACATTTCATTTACAATGAAAATACAATAGAATGTTTCAGCATTATTTGTGTAAAATATAATAAAATTAAATAAAAGAGCTTTCATCCAACGCGTTTCGTCATATAGCGACTTCTTCAGGGGTAGTCTTCAGGGTGTGAACAAGAAAATATAAAAAAGTGTATAAATAACAAGGAACATTGATAAAGAGAGGAATATGCATATCGAATTGTGATCTTAATGTCAATGTTTGGACCACTTGATATTATATATAACAGTAATAATTTTATGAGTTATGGAGAACTAATCACATACGTTTTTACACAATATTTCGATACTACTAATTTGTAACGTCACATACATCATATTATAATAATGGTTGTCCGCTGAATCACTCCATAATTCATAGACCAATCAGTATATTAGTACTTACTTCTAAATAACAGTTCTCTGCTATTTTGCAAAAGCTGTATCATTCAGAAAAGATAAGGGCTTTTAATTGAGCCAAGTGTTGTGCCTATGTTGAAAAAGAGACCAAATTTAAATATAACCCAATTTTTTGTATATTCACTTATTTAAAATATATTTATTTTAGTATACTTACTATAAATTGTTTATAGATTTAGAAAATGTGAGGAATAAAATTCCCAAATTATGACGACATTTAGTCGGGTTCCTTATTATAGGTCACCCTACATAAAAATATAAATACATTTTTAGGGTTTAAATTTACATTTTCCAATACTATATTTATCTATATAGAAATTTTACAATACTTACTAGTAAATTGTACTCTCCTCCCAAATGTAGAAATATTATTTGTTTGACTTGCTTCGTTAGATTAAATTTCCTAACAAGAACGGGATAATAATTTATTTTTTCTAACCTCAATTGATTAAGACTGAAAAAAGTTTTTTAAACAATTCTTACCCGCAAATAAAGCTGTAAATCACAAAAGGATCCTCCTATGGACTGGATATAAATAATTCCCTTTTGTTTTCCTATTAAGAATAAATATAGTGTTTATTGTCTAATTTTTGCCCAAACTGAAGCGAATTAAAACCAGAAAGTAGCCATAATTGCTTACCCACAGTAGTCTTATAGGTCTGCACACATAGGGATCCAATAATGGAATGAAGACTGAACTCACAGTCTCCCTATTTAAGCTCCTCAGCCTATTACATCACTTCCTATTTTAACTTGTTGATTGCTTAATTGATGTATTTTAGCAAAACATTTATTATATGCTTTAGATTGAAGAGAAAGAACCTTTATTTAATGAAATGACTTTATTAATAATTTTTAATTGGAATAACTATGTTATCTATTAGAATAACTACGTTATCCTGTAAGGATCAAATTAATAATATAATTAAATCTAGATTAACGTTCAATTAGCATCACAGGTACTTCCTATATGTGTTCCCAGCCTCCCTGTGGTGGGCGTGGTGTCATCATATATATTCAGTTGCCTAGCGGCTAATAGAATGTTCCTTAATGACTTTTAAGTGTTCCAGGAATGGGGAATCATATATGTTCCAGGAACGGAGATTACACGTTCCCGGAATGGAGAGCCGGAGAGCGGAGATTGTGCGTTCCAGGAGCGGAGAGCCGCTTCCTGTATATATTTACACCACGGGCGTGACGTCAGAGCGTACGTTTCGTTACTTGGCAACTGAATACGCGCTACTCAGACCGCGTCCTATACGCGGTTACCTGGCAACCGCGTGACGTCGTTGCGTACGTCCCGTTGTTTGGAGACAGGATAAGCACTACTCAGAGCGCTTCCTGTGCATGATCACTTAGCAACCATTTATGCATGCAGGATAAGCGCTATTTAGAGCACCTCCTGCATGTAATTACCTGACTACAATGCTTTCCATACAGGATAAGCGCTACTCCGAGCACTCCCTGTATGTGATGTCTGTCTCCTCACAGAAAGCTAGATGTTATTAAGCACATTTCCTCCCAATAAATTACGATATTACCATTAAATATCACTCTGTGGTACTTATAATATACTGGATTATTACACAACAAAGGGCTGTAACCAAGATTTACCATAGTTATGGATTTATGAGGGTTATTAACTAAAAGTTGACTAATAATTATAGCTATATGTTGATTAATTATTCTAACACTAGTAATTAATTTATTCATTATTTTCATTGATGAAGATTTTTTAATTTAATATTATGAGTGTATGTCATTTATTTATAAACAGCTATTTCTTTGATTTATAACAAAGATGTCATAATGTGTCAAAAGTGTGAATATATGAATCCTATTATGATTTTTAATTAAGTGTTCACGAACAGTGATCAAAAAATTATTGGCCTATTTTACAAAGAGACCCTATTTTGGGTCCCCATCTTTCTCAGAGACCTACCCTCATATTTAGAAAGGCAACGAACTTGAAAGATATGGTAGCTCCGAGTAATTTAAGATCATTAGATAAAACCAACTCTAAACCAGGAAAAAAAATTGTGCAATCAGGATGTTTTCCGTGCACCAGATGCATCTATTGTAAATTTATAGAAAAGTCACCAGCAATTTATGACGAATTGAATAAAAAATCATATAGTCATACCTGTAATTCTACTTTTGTTATTTATAGAATTACTTGTGGATGCAGGAAAGCCTATATAGGTAAAACTAAACGCATGATTAAAGTTCGAATCAAAGAACACCTGAGGAACATTAAAAATAAGATCACCACACATAGTGTACCTAGGCATTTCTCAGAAGCTCATAATTCTGATACCAAAAGTTTAAAATTCACTTTATTGGAACATATTATAGAAAATGAAAGAGGGGGCAATAGAGAATTACAATTATCCAAAAGAGAATCTTTTTTGATTTTCACCTTAAATACCCTTACTCCTTATGGAATGAATGAGGGAATAGATATTGTCTCATTTCTCTAATATTGATATGTTTTTTATCTTGTTCAGCCTTATATATTTTTAGTCATTATAAATTAATGAAGTGGATCAAATAGTTTTATATTTATGATAATGGTTTTCTATATCAATCTGGTCTATTTGGAAAGTGATTGTCATTTGAAGGACTCCAGTAAAAGTAGACGACAGTACTAAGGGGCACACCATAATTAATATATAATCTTATTAACAATAAGGAGGTAGAGTATTAAAAGGCAACCATTTTTGATGGTGAACTATGTTATTCAATAGGGTATTACTAAATGGATTAAGACTATAAGCAGTTAATAATAATCGATCTATATGTATTACAAGGTAGAACACTATAGGATAAATTAGTATTATAGATGTATCCATTAAGGATTATTAAAAAAAAATTAAAAATTTTTTAAATAAAATAATTTTTTGATCACTGTTCGTGAACACTTAATTAAAAATCCTAATAGGATTCATATATTCACACTTTTGACACATTATGACATCTTTGTTATAAATCAAAGAAATAGCTGTTTATAATAAATGAAATACACTCATAATATTAAATTAAAAAATCTTCATCAATGAAAATAATGAATAAATTAATTACTAGTGTTAGAATAATTAATCAACATATAGCTATAATTATTAGTCAACTTTTAGTTAATAACCCTCATAAGTCCATAACTATGGTAAGTCTTGGTTACAGCCCTTTGTTGTGTAATAATCCAGTATATTATAAGTACCACAGAGTGATATTTAATGGTAATATCGTAATTTATTGGGAGTAAATGTGCTTAATAACATTTAGCTTTCTGTGAGGAGACAGACATCACATACAGGGATCGCTCGGAGTAGCGCTTATCCTGTATGGAAAGCATTGTAGTCAGGTAATTACATGCAGGAGGTGCTCTAAATAGCGCTTATCCTGCATGCATAAATGGTTGCTAAGTGATCGTGCACAGGAAGCGCTCTGAGTAGCGCTTATCCTGTCTCCAAACAACGGGACGTACGCGTTGACGTCACGCGGTTGCCAGGTAACCGTGTATAGGAAGCGCTCTGAGTAGCGCGTATTCAGTTGGCAAGTAACGGGACGTACGCACTGACGTCACGCCCGTGGTGTAAATATATACAGGAAGCGGCTCTCCGCTCCTGGAACGCACAATCTCCGCTGTCCGGCTCTCCATTCCGGGAACGTGTAATCTCTGTTCCTGGAACGTATATGAGTCCTCATTCCTGGAACGCTTAAAAGTCATTAAGGAACATTCTGTTCGTCGCTAGGCAACTGAATATATATGATGACGTCACGCCCACTGCAGGGAGGCTTGGAACACATATAGGAAGTACCTGTGATGCTAATTGAACTTTAATCTAGATTTAATTATATTATTAATTTGATCCTTACAGGATAACGTAGTTATTCTAATAGATAACATAGTTATTCCAATTAAAAATTATTAATAAAGTCATTTCATTAAATAAAGGTTCTTTCTCTTCAATCTAAAGCATATAATGTTTTACTAAAATACATCAATTAAGCAATCAACAAGTTAAAATAGGAAGTGATGTAATAGGCTGAGGAGCTTAAATAGGGAGACTGTGAGTTCAGTCTTCATTCCATTATTGGATCCCTATGTGTGCAGACCTATAAGACTACTGTGGGTAAGCAATTATGGTTACTTTCTGGTTTTACTTCACTTCAGTTTGGGCAAAAATTAGACAATAAGCACTATATTTATTCTTAATAGGAAAACAAAAGGGAATTATTTATATCCAGTCCATAGGAGGATCCTTTTGTGATTTACAGCTTTATTTGCGGGTAAGAATTGTTTAAAAAACTTTTTTCCGTCTTAGTCAATTGAGGGTAGAAAAAATAAATGATTATCCCGTTCTTGTTAGGAATTTTAATCTAACGAAGCAAGACAAACAAATAATATTTCTACATTTGGGAGAAGAGTACAATTTACTAGTAAGTATTGTAAAATTTCTATATAGATAAATATAGTATTGGAAAATTTAAATTTAAACCCTAAAAATGTATTTATATTTTTATGTAAGGTGACCTATAATAAGGAACCCCACTAAATGTCGTCATAATTTGGGAATTTTATTCCTCAAGTTTTCTAAATCTATAAACAATTTATAGTAAGTATACTAAAATAAATATATTTTAAATAAGTGAATATACAAAAAATTGGGTTATATTTAAATGTGGTCTCTTTTTCAACATAGACACAACACTTGGCTCAATTAAAAGTCCTTATCTTTTATGAATGATACAGCTTTTGCAAAATAGCAGAGAACTGTTATTTAGAAGTAAGTACTAATATACTGATTGGTCTATGAATTATGGAGTGATTCAGCGGACAACCATTATTATAATATGATCTATGTGACGTTACAAATTAGTAGAATCCAAATATTGTGTAAAAACGTATATGATTAGTTCTCCATAACTCATAAAATTATTACTGTTATATATAATATCAAGTGGTCCAAACATTGACATTACGATCACAATTCGATATGCATATTCCTCTCTTTATCAATGTTCCTTGTTATTTATACACATTTTTTATATTTTCTTGTTCACACCCTGAAGAACACCCCTGAAGAAGTCGCTATATGATGAAACGCGTTGGATGAAAGCTCTTTTATTTCATTTTATTATATTTTACACGAATAATGCTGAAACATTCAATTGTATTTTCATTGTAAATGAAATGTTCATCATTAATTAAATGTAATGTGAATCTAAACTATATTGTTCTTATAATAAAAAGACATATGTGTTTTAAATATGGGTGTTTACATGTGTAAGGTCATCCTCTCTTTATGAATCATCTGTTAAACTCAATCTAACTATATCAGTTTACAAAATAAGCGCGCTCCACAGAGATATCTTTTTTATCTTTTTTTATTGATCTCTATCCACAAGGGTTCCACTCTGTGTTGAAGCTTGCCCTACTTGTTTATATTAGCACTATTATTTTGGTTAATTGACATAAAGACTAACTGACATATATATATATATATATATATATATATATATATATATATAGGGCAAGGGAAACAGCCCGGCACTCCACTCCTAAAAGTCACAACTGCTGAGGTGCCTTCCCTGTGGGTAATGCTTGCAATCCCAGATAGATAGTATGGATATAATGGGCGGCACTGAGGACGGGGTTATGTCCCCGAAACATGTTGGCTGATTAAAGCATATTTTTCTTCACATGCTGTGGAGTCTGCATGAGTGCCGCCCATTATATCCATACTATATATATATATATATATATATATATATATAGAATAAAAAAACAAAAACATCAGTAGTAATTACTAAGAGTGCACTAAGGGATTATACTATTGTGTATATACATATATATATATATATATATATTAAAGATCTATGTCTAATGCATCGGATTGATTCTAGAGACATGGGGCCTGATTCATAGGTGGGAGTCCCCAGGGACGTGCAGTCAGGGGAGGCAGGTGCCTCCCCTGTCATTAATGATTAAAATAATGCAAAGAAGATACATTTGACACATATTCTATGTCATAAGTATCTTCTTAATATTAATCTAATCATTGTAGTTTATTAAATTAGTTTGGGAGGCACTGATAGCAAGTGCCTCCCGGAGACAGTGGGAACGGGTATAGAGCGGGGGGGGGGGGGGGGGCAAGCACTGGGCTGTAAAAGCCCATTGAAAAAAGGGAAGAAAGCGGCACTTATACAAGTGCCTCTTTGACAGGGACGGACGTTCAGCACCCATCAAAGCTTGCCCCTGTCATCGAGGCAGATATGATTGGACAGCGGATTCAGTGCTGGATCCGCTGGTCCAATCACCCATGAGCGGCGGCGGGAAAAAGGCACTCAGATCTGCCAATGACTGCTATAAACTGACTTCTACTCATTCCTCTGACCTGCTGCTGCTGGGAGCCTGACGGGAGCTTCCGTTAACTCCGTTCTTCTCCAGGTTAAGGGGGGGCACAGATGCTCAGTACCAAGTGCCCCCCCGGCTGATCATTACCTACTGCTCACCAGTATGACCTGGTCGCGGTAACTTGGATTGTGCAGCCGCATCCACAGGGCAATACACAGAAGCGGCGGTTGCAGCACATAGCGCCCTCTCGATACACAGAAGCAGTATACAGCGATCCTTACCCCCTGCAGTTTCCAAACTACCGCCGGCCGACAGGAGGAGAGGAGGAAAAAGATACCCATCTTGGACAGGTAAGCGCCGGAGCGGTGCTGCTGGGCGGTGATGCGGGCGGCATTAGATAGTGTTCTCTCTCCGCTCCCCGCACTGTGCACTTTGAGGGTCCCATTGAGGAGCAAGGCCCCAGTGTTTGCCTGTGTGAGGAGCGTAGTGTTAGCATTGGCTGCCTGAGACCCTAACTAGCCTCCTCTGCTGTCTGGCAAATAAGCCCCCCTTCTTCCTCAGCTGTATGACATACACAAACACAGGCATGAGGTGAGCAGGGAGGCAGTACAGAGAAGCAGCATTACACATAAAGCATTATACAGGGGGGCCATGCTGACAAGGGGAAAGGCAGGAGGAGTGGGGTGGGCTCCCCTGTCTGAAGTGCCCAGGGCGCCCCCAAGGCTTAATCCTGCCCTGTCCGTTACCCCGCAGCTAGCAGCAGCAGCTTATCTGCGGGGCCAGCACGGAGGTGGCGGTGGGAAGCCCAGAGCATTGTGCAGTGGCAGCCAGCGCTCTTCCCCTCCTCCACATGATTTATATCTACCGCTCCATAGCAAGCATGAACCCTCTCCTGATGTCTCCGTGTCGGGACCACACACCGCAAGCCGCTGCACGCCGGGACACCAACTCCATGAGTACTAAGAGGTTCAAGCCAGAATAAGAACATTATGTCACCAAGCCATGCCCCTGAGAGTTTCTCCACAGCGTTGAGAAATTTTGTACCAGTTCTGTCTCTGCCGTCCGACCCTCCTCTATCTCCCGCAGTTACCCCTCTCAGAGCGGTGTATGCGGGCCAGGGAAAGCGATTCTGGAACAGCAGAGGCGGGAATGCAGGCTTTGGCAGAATACATTATGGGTGAGCGGGTCGCCTTGTCTCTGGGGTAGAGTAAGCTCCAGCTTGGGCTCTTACTTGGCCTCACATACAGTACATGTTGCATAGGTACCATGCCAGTAGCAGCTACTATCAATTACTGTACTGTGACTCTACCCACGGCTGCGGGTGGCACTGCTGGGTGGCGCCCCCTCTCGCCGGCACCCCTGATGAATGGCATTGGTTTGTGTTCTTGTGTTATTGGGGATGTACTGGAGAAGCCTGTGCCTCCCCAGCCATTGATCTCCCCGCACGCCACTGGGAGCAGAAGTTGCCACAGCAGCATCTATTGGAGGTTAGCCGTCTGCGACTTTATGCAAATGCTGCTGCAAAATCCTTCCCTGGTGTTCATCTGTGTGTATGAATGTGTAAGGACTTGAGGCTTCCATACAGAGCCAGCCCTAACCAATATGATGCCCTAGGCAAGATTTTAGCTGGTGTCCCCTAGCACCGCTGCTAGTTCCACCTCTGACCCTGCACCCCTTTCCCATCACCATCACCCCTTAGTCATAGCAGTCCTAATTTTGGTGCTTCTACCCCCTATATTTTAAATAGGAACAGTGCGCATATTCGGTGCACAGCCCAAAAAGGGGCATGTTCTTTTGGTAAGGGGCATGGCCACACAATAGTACCCCCAATTCAAATTACCCCACACAGTAGTGCAACTTTATTCACATTATATCATGCGATAGTGTCCCTTCTTCACGTTACATCACACAGTAGTACCACTTTAACTTATATACATTACTATTCACAGTGGTCTCCTTATTCATGTTACATCACACAGTACTACTACTGTATCTTATATACATTACTCCTAACAGTACTGCTCCTTATTCACATTACATCACACTGAATTGATCCTTATTCACATTACACCACACCATATTGCTCTTTATTCACATTAGACCACACAGTAGTGCCTTTTCTATACATTACACCAGACAGTAGAGCACCTTATACACACAATTTCAAACATTAGTAATGCCTTTATACATATAATACCACACAGTAAAGCCCCTTACTCATATGACACACATTATTAATGTCCTTGTAAACATAATGCACCTTACACATTATGCCAACCTTTATTAATGCCCTTATACACATAATGACACACATAATGCCCCTTACACATACAGTATGTCGCATATTATTAATGCATTTTTACACGACACACATAATGCCCCTTACACATATGCCAAACACTATTGCACAACTAACCTACTCACTCACAGCACTCACACAGCCGCTAACACTGTGACCTCTGCCTCTGCTTGGATACAGATGTGTCCTCATACATCTTGCCTCAATATGCCATGCAGCTCCCATCCAGCTCTGCTAACGTTGGGCGCCTTTTTTGCAGAAAATGCATGTTATTTTCATTGCTATGTGACTAGGACACACAAAATGATAATTAGCATGCCTATATTCTGTGTGTGACTGTGGCTGTATCTGCATATGAGATGCTACATTACAGTGATTTCCAGGAATACACTGTAACGTAGCATTTCGTATGCAGATACAGCCGCAGTCACACACACAATATAGGCATGCTGCATATCATTTTAATCAGCATAATCTGCTCGAGCCCCATGGCATTCCAAATGCCCATGACATTTGCCTAGTTTGCCTATGCCCAGGGCCGGCTCTGCGTCCATACACACTGTAATACCTATTACGTGCACCATGGAAACTTGCACCAGTCGGTCAGACTCCTATGCAAGCAATTTTGCGCCTGTGTACATAACCACTTTCACCGACACACCCACGACACTCCCATGAGTCTGACCATCTCCCTGTTCCTGTCCATGATGCCCACTGCATTTTCAGCATACTGTTCTTCTCTGAGGGTGTCTGAAATCTCAACTGTGACTGTACCAATACAATTGGGACACATTGCTGCTGATCGGTCAGTCCATGAGCAACGCCTACCCTGCGGCTGCAGACATAAGCAGCCTCTTTGGAAATGTTGAAAAGCAGCCCCTTACCTTTCCTCTGGACCCCCGGAAGCTACAGATAGGAGCACTGAAGCAGGTGCCTGGAAAATGTAAAGTTGCAATGGTTGTGATGTTCCGAACATTGATGGTCCGGCTATTGATATTTGTGTCAGTGTTTAAAAAAAATGTTTGCAGTATATATATATATATATATATATATATATATATATATATATTTATAAAATCATATTGGATATATTCTAAATAGGTGTTTTTAACCTAATTCAATAAAAAAAAACCCTACAATATTTGAGCGTTTTTTTGGATGGAAATATTAGCCAGTTAAGTGGTTAAACAGCATAAGCAAGAGCTATATCACCTGTAACTTGTGTAAAACCTGCCAATGTTCTTTATGGAGTGTACTTTATATTCCTTATGATGCAATATTGCACTGAAACAGATGCATTTCATACAATTTTCTTTTAAAACCCTGCAGCTGCCATTGCTGACTCTGTTTTTTTTTAGGTAACAGTTTCAGATGAAGATGTTGTCAATCCTTCATGCATGGACTTGGTGAGAACGCCACAGATGAGGAAATGTACTATAATTCTGATGTATGCTTGGTAAGATTTAACTTGTAAGATTACCATGTAAAACTTTAAGTAATGCAGATACAGTAGCTATCTGTAGCTAGACACTGCATATGAGGTTATGACTCTAGGGTAAATCATTACTTTATTTTCAGGCTACATTTTGTAAAAGGGTCATGTGTTAATGGAAGGAGCAATATCTAAATGTGTAGATGAGCACAAAGGGATGGAGTGTGTGAGTTTGTGTAAGGAGCATATACAGTAGGTTCCTGATAGTCGCCTGTATATGGGGGAGATGTAGCTAACCTTCTAAAAGGAAAAAGTAGTTACAGTAAATAGTATAATATGTGAAAACTAATTGTGGCACCTGTAAAGGAAAATTGGTTAATAATGAATGTTTACACTCCTTTTTGGTTATGTGGAGGGATGTGATGGTCGTCCGCAATGATGGTAAAGTCCACAGCAATCTTACCCTAACTCACCCTACCTCCGGTATAAACAATGATTCGGACATTTCACAAAACATCTTACTTTAAATTCAGTGTAATGTGTATTTACGGTCAAGCTCTCTATTTCACTACACTTCATAAATGCACAGATTCACTTAATTAATATACCCAAATACCTTTCCAAAGCCTGTGGGAACTACTAGCAGCGGAAAACATCAAAGTCACCTCTGAGCCTATCCTCCCACTATTTTAACAGTGCCTAAATTTATATTAGAATTTCTTAAATTTTTTTTTTCCTAATATACTTTTGGCTTAATTTTATATACAGGTACACCACCGATTTTCCGGCAACAGATGATCCGGAACCTCTTTTTATCCGGACAATTTTGCTTTGTCCGGTTTAAAGGGGGTTAGGGACCTCTTTTAATCCAGAACATTTTCTGCGCTTGAGCGTAACGCGCAATACGCGCAAGTACCAGTGGGTATAGCTTCCGCGGACACTGCAGGTGACAGCAAGCATCAGTGGGGCTGTTGTGGCGTCCAAGGTCACAGCAAGTACCGCAGATGGGCGGAACACACAGCATGAGCAAGTGTCAGTGAGTACAGCTTCTGAGGGCACTGCAGGTGACACAGCAAGCATTGGTGGGGCTATTGTGGTATCCGCAGACAACTCAAGTGACAGTAGTGCTGCTATGCCTTCCAAGAACAGTGGTGGTATAGGTATAAAGTGTAAACACAAGTCCATATCTATCGGTGCAGGCAAAAGTTGAGATATTACGAAAACTCGACCGCTGTGTTTCAGTGAAGAAGCTGTGTGATACATAAGGTCTCGGTTCCTCAACAGTGTATGACATAAAAAACACAGGGAATGAATATTACAGTTCTTTGCAGAAAGTCAATCTAAGAAGCAAATGAGCATTAGGAAAACTATGAAAGCTGGTAAAAGTACTGAGCTTGATCGAGTGTTCTTGGAATGGTTTCGACAACGTCGGAGTGATGGTGTAGACTTGTCAGGCATCATGGTACAGGAACAAGCTAAGTTGTATCATAAAGCACTAAAACTTGACTATGAGTGTGATTACAGTGAAGGATGCGGCCGCATAGGTTTAAGACACGTCATGGAATTTTGATGCGTAAAGTGTGTGGTGAAAAACGGTCTGCAGACCATGAAGCAGCTGATGACTATGTGGATGAGTTTGCAAAACTTGTGGCTGACAAAAACCTCACCCCCCAGCAAGTTTATAATGCTCATGAAACTGCACTGTATTGGCGATGTACCCCTAGGAAAACGTTATCAATGGAGGATGAAGAAGCCCCCACAGTGTTTAAACAATCTAAGGACAGATTTACTGTCCTAGGTTGCTCCAATGCTGCCGGAACTCGCCGATGTAAGCAGCTAGTGATCGGAAAAAGTAATTGCCCTAGGGCTTTAAAAGGTGTTAAAGTGTATCCTGTCATTTATCGTGCAAATAAAAATGGATGGATTACCACCGAGTTAATGCTAGAGTGGTTTGAAAAGTATTTTGTGGCAGAAGCCAGAGCACACTGCACATCTGTAGGCCTACCAGAGGACTGCAAAATCCTTCTTATTCTGGACAACTGTTCAGCTCACCCTAGAGCTGAACTGCTGCACAAGAATAACGTGTTTACAGCATATTTACCACCAAACTGTACATCTCTTATCCAACCACAAGATCAAGGAATATTGCGCTCTATGAAGGCCAAGTATCGTACACTTTTCATGAAACGCATGCTAGATGTGGTGAATTCAGGCAAGCCTATTGAGTCGTTTATCAAAGACTTTAACATGAGAGATGTACTTTGGGTTGTTGCTAGTGCCTGGGAGAATGTCCATTCGTTAACACTAAAGAATGGGTGGCATAAA
This sequence comes from Pseudophryne corroboree, assembly GCF_028390025.1. Taxonomy (NCBI): domain Eukaryota; kingdom Metazoa; phylum Chordata; class Amphibia; order Anura; family Myobatrachidae; genus Pseudophryne; species Pseudophryne corroboree. Next base: position 583,996,980 of record NC_086447.1, read on the forward strand.
TTGTGGCCTGCCATGGTGTTTGAAAATGCACCTAATGAAGATCCTGGTATTGCCTTCACAGGATTTCGCGTAGGATATGATAAAGAATGTGTTCTTGAGTTACTTGAATATGCCAAAACATGTACTGGAACTGCTGCCAACAACCTATCAAGTAGTCTGAACAAAGAAAATCTGGCAGAGTGGATGGAGGATGACGTTGAAACTCCTGTTGTGCGTCACTGTACTGACTCTGAAATTATATACAGTATATGGTTTTGAATCCTGCAAAAATCACTGAAAGTGACGATGGTGACAGTGAAGAAGAAAATGTTATTGAAATCCCCACTGGTATTGACAAGCTGATTGAGATGACAAGTAAGCTAATCAAAGGACTAGAACAACGTAACTTTGTGACAGAACAAAAGCTAATGCATTTTCACTTGATGAAAGAAAAACTGTACAGGGAAAGATCAAAACTTATGAAACAACCTCGCCTTGATGTCATGTTTAAGAAGCTATGCAAGAATGTGCCTAAGAGCAGTACCTGTTCTCTAGCATCTCCAATTCCTCCAAGTTCTAGAACAGGTCCCTGTTCCCCAGACATCCCAGATGCAACTGTCCCACCTGAAATACTTCTTCAAGACCAAGCTGATGATTAGGTTGTAGTAGGAGTTGGGCTGTGGGAGGTTTAGAGTTGGGCTGTGGAAGGTATAGGTTAGGTTGTAATAGGAGTTGGGCTGTGGAAGGTTTACATTTGGGCTGTGGAAGGTTTAGAGTTGGGCTGTGGAAGGTTTAGAGTCGGGCTGTGGAAGGTTTAGGGTAGGTTGTAATAGGAACCAAACCTACAAGAAAGAAAGGCGCCTCCTTGAGCCTATGTTGAAATGCTGCTTGCCGCTCTCAGAGGAATAGGGTATTAGCAATCCCTAAACAAATGGAAAACAGAAAACTAAACAAGAGAGCGCAGGCAGACTTCACTAAAATTTCACAATTTTAATAATAAAATGTACACAATGATCACATAATAAAGTATACATATACAAATTGATATATCCTGAAAGTATATATATCCTGAAAGTTGGCAGCTGATGTTTAGCGCTGAAAGTCTGGATATTATCCATAGATCAGTCCCATACTTGAAGATAATTTCGTCAGTGCACATTTAAAACCAACAGTGCACTTGTTATACATTTATTGACTCTAACCTGACGAAATTATCTTCAAGTATGGGACTGATCTATGGATAATATCCAGACTTTCAGCGCTAAACATCAGCTGCCAACTTTCAGGATATATCAATTTTAATATCACCACTATATCAGTCTATCAGTGCACCGATCTGTGTGGAATTGTATGAAGTTTAGTGCGGACCTTTTATTGGCTACATTTTAGTATCAATAGGTATATGTATACTTTATTATGTGATCATTGTGTACATTTTATTATTAAAATTGTGAAATTTTAGTGAAGTCTGCCTGCGCTCTCTTGTTTAGTTTTCGGTTGTAATAGGAGTTGGGCTCTGGAAGGTTTAGAGTTGGGCTGTGGAAGGTTTAGAGTTGGGCTGTGGAAGGTTTAGAGTTGGGCTGTGGAAGGTTTACAGTTGGTCTGTGGAAGGTTTAGAGTTGGTCTGTGGAATGTTTAGAGTTGGGCTGTGGAAGGTACAGAGTTGGGCTGTGGAAGGTATAGGGTAGGTTGTAATAGGAGTTGGTCTGGTGAAGGTTTAGAGTTGGGCTGTGGAAGGTATAGGGTAGGTTGTAATAGGAGTTGGTCTGTGGAAGGTTTAGAGTTGGGATGTGGAAGGTTTAGAGTTGGGCTATGGAAGGTATAGGGTAGGTTGTAATAGGAGTTCATCTGTGGAAGGTTTAGAGTTGGGCTGTGGAAGGTATAGAATTGGGCTGTGGAAGGTATAGGGTAGGTTGTAATAGGAGTTGGTCTGTGGAAGGTTTAGAGTTCGGCTGTAGAAGGTATAGGGTTGGGCTGTGGAGGTATAGGGTAGGTTGTAGTGGGAGTTGGGCTGTGGGAGGGTTAGAGTTAATGTCATGTTGCAGGAGGTTTATAGTACTTTACTTGTAGTGACTGTTTCACTTACTGTTAATGTTTGTTCAAAACGTACCTGATACCTGTTTTGCTTATAAACAGTTTTGCATACAATACTGTGTTTATTCATTACTTAATATTATACTGTAGCATATATTTTACTATTTATTGCTTTAGAAATGTTCTGAAGGTGCAAAATTAGTAAAAAAAAGTTTCCATCGTTAATCCGGCAAAATCGATAATCCGGCGCGGCACTGGAACCGAGGATGCCGAAAAATTGGTGGTGTACCTGTAGTTTCTTAACAATGAAAAGGTTCATATTTACTGAAGGCCTAATTCAGACCTGATTGCTCGCTAGGGTTTTTTTGCACTGCTGCGAGCAGATAGTCGCCGCCCATAGGGGAGTGTATTTTTGCTTTGCAAGTGTGCGATCGCATGTGCAGCCAGGCGATACAAAATATATTTGTGCAGTTTCTGAGTTGCCCAGAACTTACTCAGCCCTTGCGATCACTTCAGCCTGTCCTGTCCCGGAATTGACATCAGACACCCGCCCTGCAAACGCTTGGACACGCCTGCGTTATTCCAACCACTTCCTGAAAACGGTCAGTTGACACCCACAAATGCCTTCTTCCTGTCAATCTCCTTGCGATCGGCTGTGCAAATGGATTCTTCGTTAAACCCATCGCACAGCAATGATCCGCTTTGTACCCGTGCAACGCGCCTGCACATTGTGGTGCATACGCATGTGCAGTTCTGACCTGATCGCAGCACAGTAAAAAAACCAAGCGTGCGATCAGGTCTGAATGACCCCCTGAGTGCGTATTACACAAACCACTTTTGTTTGTGTTGCCACGTAACCTATCCTTTTTGCGCCATATAGTGTGAGACTGGCGGACTTAGAAACTGCGCCATGGTCATTGATTCCCAGACCTTCATATTTTTTTCTGAATTTTGTATATTATACACATCATAGCCACATACAAATTTACTTATAGAGGTCAATTCAATTAGCCACATGGAGGGGCCAAGTTGACATTGTTACAGTATCTTGCCACTATTATTTATATATTACCAGTTATTTATATAGCGCACACATATTCCGCAGCGCTGTACAGAGAATATTTGCCCATTCACATCAGTCCCTGCCCCAGTGGAGCTTACAATCTATATTCCCTATCACGTGTACACACAGACACATTGACGATAGGGTTAATTTTTGTTGGGAGCCAATTAACCTACCAGTATATATTTTTGGGATTGTGGGAGGAAACCGGAGTACGCAGAGGAAACCTACGCAAACACGGGGAGAATATACAAACTCCGCACAGTTAGGGCCATGGTGGGAATTGAACCCATGACCCCAGGTCTGTGAGGCAGTAATGCTAACCATTACACCATCAGTACTGCCCCTAGATGTCACTGCAACTCGTTCCCTTTGTGTTCCGTTCTCTGTGTGGCCAAGAACAAAAATCTGCAAGTCCGGAGTAAGCGTAAATGCAGCATATAGATGTACTTACTTGTGCTGTGCAGTGACTTGTGGCTAATTGAACTGACATCCTAGGTATTTAGGATTAGTATTTTAGCTGCCGGAGAATTGGTAGAAAGTCTCAGATTAAGTATGTTACGTAGTGCGAGGCCTGTTGCGGGTCACTTGCATCAGACTTCGTTGTTTACATTCTTGCCCAGATTAGTGAGCACACAAGTCGCACACAGAAGTTACATGAAATGCCAGTGTGTGTATTCAGGGTACCCGTGCATTGCACTTTTGTCGCATTATTGATGTGAATAAGATGCATGTTTTGTGAAAATGTCTCTGATGAGGCTATTTGGTGAGATTTAAGGATCAGTGTATGTGGACAAATCTGTAAATGAGCTTCACTGCTAAAGTACAACTTGCAAGTGTAAAAATACATTCCTTTCAGAGTATAAGAAGAGGCCTTATTCTCCAATACGTCAGAGGAAGTAGAAAAATCTGGAGAGAGAATGGCTGTGGAACCACCTGATGCTCCTCAGATATTCCGTGCCACAGAGCCCCTATTATAGGAGCATGTATTTTCTAATCATTTTAGTACAGGTTGAGTCTCTGATTACCGAAATGCTTGGGAGCAGAAGTATTTTGCATTTTGGATTTTTCTGTATTTTGGAATATCTGCATACCATAATGATATCTCTTGGGGTTGGGACTCAAGTCTAAACACAAAATGCATTGGTTTCATATATAACTTAGCACATAGGGGGTAATTCCAAGTTGATCGCAGCAGGAACTTTGTTAGCAGTTGGGCAAAACCATGTGCACTGCAGGGGAGGCAGATATAACATGTGCAGAGAGAGATAGATTTGGGTGTGGTGAGTTCAATCTGCAATATAAATTGCAGTGTAAAAATAAAGCAGCCAGTATTTACCCTGTACAGAAACAAAATAACCCACCCAAATCTAACTCTCTCTGCAAATGTTATATCTGCCCCCCCTGCAGTGCACATGGGGGGTAATTCCAAGTTGATCGCAGCAGGAAATTTTTTTAGCAGTTGGGCAAAACCATGTGCACTGCAGGGGGGGCAGATATAACATGTGCAGAGAGAGACAGATTTGAGTGTGGTGAGTTCAATCTGCAATCTAAATTGCAGTATAAAAATAAAGCAGCCAGTATTTACCCTGCACAGAAACTAAATAACCCACCCAAATCTAACTCTTTCTGCACATGTTATATCTGCCTCACCTGCAGTGCACATGGTTTTGCCCAACTGCTAAAAAATTTCCTGCTGCGATCAACTTGGAATTACCCCCATAGGCTGAAGACAATTTTATACAATATTTGTAATAATGTTGTGCATGAAAGTTGATTGCGTATGTTGAACCATCAGAAAGCAAAGGTGTCACTATATCAGTTGCGAATGAAAAAATGGATTTTCAGATATTGGAGACTCAACCTCTTTATCACCTAATACCTATGTAACATATTCAACAAGTGCGGTTTCACATGTAAAAATGTCCTAGGGTGCATATTTGAGCCCTGATAAATATAAATTATTTTTTAACATATCACAAACATAAGAAATTGGTCAATTTATTACTGTTTTCTTGCATAGACACGGGTTCCAATTAAAGCCCATGCCTGTAGACTAAACAGTAAAGTGATTGTTTAGGGCAATCCCTTTATCTCCAGGTTCAGAACTGGCAGAGCTTCTATGTATGAGCAAGTTATCATTATGGGAGAGGGTCCATTTGATAAATTTGACAATTTCACAATTGTATGTGGACTACTTTTGCAAATGAAAATATAGGGATAGTGGATCTAATTCAAGTTGGATCGCAGTGTGCGATCCAACCGGAATTTTTTAGAAAAAGATGCGGGCGCATGTGCAGAGCCGGTCCTGCGCATGCGCCTGCATTTTCTGCTGGGGGTCCATAGAAAATCCATTGCCTCTGCCTGTCAATCAGGGGGGAGGGGGCAGGTAACGCTCCATTTCCAGGGAGGAGATGGAGCATTGCGGGGGCGGTGCAGTGCGAATGGGGGGCGGAGGCGGACGAATAGGGTAATTGATCATGGCGGCTGCGTGACGTCACACACAGCTGCCACGATCAGGAAGATGGCGACGGGTCTCCAGCGGGCGCAGCCAAGCTGTGCCGCAGGAGGCTTCCTTAGTTTCTGCTAACAAGCAGAAATTGCGATCACATCGCAATTTCTGCTTGTTCAGTATGGGAGGCTCCGGTCAGCATTTCTGGGCGGCCTTGCTCAGCGATGGGCGGCCCCTCGCATGCGATCCAAAGGATAGCAAATTCTGCTAATTAGCAGAATTTGCTATCCTTACTGAATTAGGCCCAGTATGCATGATAGTTTACTACTTTATTCTTATATAGACTACTTTTGCGAGTGAAAATATAGGTATAGTATGCGTGCTAGTTTACTTCTTTATCTGCTAGTGTAGCACACTCCTTACAACTATTATTTATGGTATCATCTAGACCAGCGGTTCTCAAGCTGTGTGCCTAGGCACCCTGGGGTGCCTCAAGGTACTTTCAGGGGTACCCTGAGTTGGTAAAAAAGTTTTGGCCTAGAGGTGCCATGAAAACCATTCTGGTACTCTAGGGCACCGTCGCTCAATGAAGTTTGGGAACCAGTGATCTAGACAATTTGTTGGTAAAGTAAAGTGCTTTACTATCAAAACACAACGCACCAGATTATAACAATTTAAGGGAACAAGAACCAGTGGGTCTCCGTACCAAATCTACCATGAAACTCTGGGGGTAATTCAGACCTGAACGCTAGGCTGTGCTTTCTCACAGCCTGCAATCAGGTCCAAACTGCTCATGTGCATGCACCGCAATGCACAGGCGCGACGGACCGCAGCAGCGGGGATCGATGCATAGCGATGGGATGGTGCAAAAAACAGCAACTGCACGGGCGATCGCAAGGTGACTGACAGGAAGAGGGCATTTGTGGTTGGCAACTGACCGTTTTTAGGGAGTGGCTGGAAAAACTCAGGCGTGTTCAAGCGTTGTAACGGAGGGTTTCTGACGTCAATTCCGGTCCCGGACAGGCTGAAGTGATCACAGTGGCTAAGTAAGTCCTAAGCTGCGCAGTGATTGCACAAAATCAGTTTGTGCTGCTCTGCTACACATGTGTTCGCACAGCTAAAATACACTCCCCCAGTGGGCGGCAACTATCTGATCACAGGGCTGCAAAAATCGCTGCCCAGGAATCAGGCCTGAATTAGGCCCTCTATCTTAAAGGAGATATGGTCACCACTCTTTCATTGCACTTTTCTAGCAGTTGAGCCAAAATCTTCAGCTCCTCCACCAGCTTTGTAGAGACCCAGTGCAATGTCCCCCTGTTTCTGGCAAGATCACAAAGTGGACAAGCCCATTCTGCAATCCAAGCAATCTGTGCTATCCACCAATAAGTCCCAAGTCAGTACTGTCTATATAAGAGGCAATGTCGATGGGACAATGCCACCTTTTGCTCCCCACTTAGTTCTAATGGTGGTGTGGATTCAGCAATAGCAAGTCCTACATACTCTATGACATAGGTCGTAACCTGAACTCGTCCTCAAGTAATACAAGGTACTATGCAGTGAACCACACTGTTCTCTTTAGCCAGACAGGAAGATGAGCACAAATCTCAAGGGAGATTAAACAACTTTAACCCCTAGACCAGTGGTACCCAAACTGGTTGCTGTGGCTCCCTGGGGTGCCTCGGGGCACTTGCAAGAGTACACTGGGTTGGTGATCCAGGACCAATTCAAATTATTTATGGTCAATGTGATAGGCAAAACCAGTGCATAAAATCATACAATCTGTGAACAAACAGAAGTAAATACTATCCCTCACCACATAGATGAACCTAAAGATGACACATAAACAAAATTTACTTAATTCAATATATGTTTTCTGAATTTCTCAATAAGAAACTTTTGGCTTAGGGGTGCTGGGAAAAAAACTTCTGATACTTAGAGCGCCGTGATTCCCAAAAGTTTGAGAACCACTGTCCTAGACCATTTTGACCAATCCCTATGTAACCCTATTGATGTTTTTGTTATTCAGAACAGAATAGGACACACTATATTCAGGATGCGGTTGCATTGCCGGCAATCGGAATCCAAATCACTGGCAATGCCGACAGCCGGAATCCCGGCTTACAGGTGCTATTACCACTTGTGGGTGTCCACGACACCAATAGAGTGGGAATAAAACCTGTGGTGCAAGGGGCTTCGTTGCACCCCCCTCCTGCCGACACTCTGGGATCCCGGGCCTGTGTCTGACTATGCTAAAAAAATGAATCTGTTTAATCACGTAAATTGCTTCATTCTGTTCTTCAGATCTGTCTTGTGTATTCCCCGAGAACGGTTACTGCACACTCACTGACAGAAGGTGAAGGCTCAGTTGTAATACCAGTTGTAATACCTCTAGAATATAAACGGACCTTTTTCCAGAGGCGCACAGTCTAACAGCCAAGCGCTGCTCATTAGTAGGGATGGCTAGTAAAATACTCCAGGATGAATGTTCTAGTCCTAGTCACAGCATTTCAGCCGGTGATACCATAGGAAATGTAGTTCATCCCCAATAGTGGAAATATTACAAATTAATATTGCACATTCTTTTTTCTAGATGTGTCATTTATATAATAATTATGGGTGTAAGAAAAATGCTATATGTAGAATGTCCATTTTTTGTGTTTGTCCCATATTTCTTCACCTTCTCCCAAACCCTCTCAGTCTTGGTCCATGTGATTGTCTCCTCATTATACAATGGCTACTGTGTCCTAGTGAGAGGAGTGGGTGTAATATTATTAGGAGCTCCTCACATCTAATAATGATAAACCTACTCCTGCCACTAGGACACAGCCAGCAGCTGGTGGATAAATGTTGAACGAAGACAAAGGGTATAAATCCATGTGCGCGTATATCCTGTATCCTCAACAACCAATCCTCTTACAGATAGATATACAGGAATACAATTTATATAGTAACCTGTATAGATAACTGACATAGGCATACAAATAAAGCATAATAGCCCCTTCAGGGATAGGGGCAGGTTATTAATTACAGTATGGATCCACTCATGTGAGTGAGCAGATAGCAGAGCAGTCAGCCTGACCACAGGTTATGTGAGGGTCACATGCATGGGACACAGGATGAAGAGGACGCTGTCCGTGGGAGCTTACAGCAGCAGCTGATGCTGTTTAATTGACTGGTCGCATCCTGTGTGACCAGGTCAGATAAAGCACTTCCTGCTGTGGTTGCATCTGATGCGCCCATGCCAGGCAAGTGGTTAATTAGAGGTATCTGAGGTAATGCCATAAACAGTGTTTTGTCCTTAATTGAGGTTATCCCTGATATATACTAAAGAGTAAAAAACAACGTAACAACAGTGGAAGTTGGGTTCATACAAAGCCTTACATAGCCAAAGATAAATAGGGGAACCCCCGCAGTAAAAATCTACACATATAATAAAACTGTAAGGGTTGTGTCTGTACATAGGATATTTTTGGAATTATACTACTATTTATTTATTATTTATTAGCAGTTTCTTATATTGCGCAGCATATTCCGTTGCGCTTTACAATTAGAACAACAATTATAGAACAAAACTGGGCACAGACAGACAGACAGAGGTAGGAAGGCCCTGCTCGCAAGCTTACAATCTATAGGGAAATAGGTATTGATACACAAGGATAGATGCTACCTGTTACATAATGGTTCCCCAGGTTGCTAGGTTCTTAATGGGTTGTATATGATATGATCACCCAGCAATGTTGGAAGACAAAATGTGAGTTTATGTGGACTGTACAGAGGGGATGTAACTTGATAGGGAAGCTGTTAAGGTTATGTGTGTGGGTCTGAAATTTGGTAGTCTTGTCTGAAGAGATGAGTTTTCAGAGAACGTTTAAAGGTTTGGAGACTAGAGAGTCTTATTGTGCGTGGGAGTGCATTCCACAGAGTGGGTGAAGCCCGGGTAAAGTCCTGTAATTTTGAGTGGGAACAGGTAATACATGTGGATGAGAGACGCAGATTTTGTGCAGAGCGGAGAGGTCTGGTAGGGAGATATTTTGAGATGAGTGAGGAGATGTATGATGGTGCAGTTTGGTTAATAGCCTAGTATGTAAGTAAAAGTATTTTATATTTGACACGGTAGAAAAACCGGTAACCAATGGAGGGACTGACTGAGCGGATCAGCAGATGAAGAACATCTGGCGAGGAAGATTAGCCTCGCAGCTGCATTTAAAATGGATTGAAGTGGTGATAGCCTATGTTTGGGAAGACCAGTAAGTACTAGGGACTGTTTCTGGACTATTGAGATGGAAAAAACCCCCACTACTGTACAGTATGAATTGGATTGCGTTTTCACTACTGTATAGCTTAGTGACCTAGAAAGAAACTGAGGTGTGTACTGTATGATCTCGATGTGACATGAGGGAGAGGAGCAATAAAGGAAAAATCAGAGACTTTACATTTGGCGCGTGGAGTGTGCAGGCTCCTCCAAACTGACTATACAGTATGTGTGGAAGTTTTGAACTTGCTTAGTGCAGCTGGACTTCCAGCATACAGCCCTGCACTGAAAGTTGATGTTCCGTTCATGCTTCTGCGGAACTTGACTCTGCCTAAGTTATGCAACAGAACCCGACGTAAAGTGACTGCTCTGCAGAGGAACCTAATTGAGTCAGAGATTCTAATGGGATGTGGTGCAGACAAGACTGTGTTTATACCACATATACCCCTTATCCCCAGCAACTTTTATTTTCAATCCAAGCCTACAGTTTCCTGTAAGCATTTGATTCGCTATGATGATCAACAAGTCGCAGGGGAAAACACTCAGGCCTGCAGGCGTAGATCTTTGGATCAGCTGCTACCCCAATGGGCAGCTTTACATTGGCTTGCTCATGTGTTAGTAGTCCCAAGAATCTTTTTGTGTTAGTCCCTGAAGGAAAACTGCAGACATTGTTTACAATGAAATTTTGTGATCAATGTGTACAATGTAAAATATTCACCACAATATTAAATTACACTACTGTCCTTGTAAAATTATTTCCGCTGAGCAATAACAGACATTCATGCGTCCGAAGTCGCTGGCAAATGCTGGTAATTATATTCTGATGTGAGTGTAATAGTTTTAAACAATAAGTGAAATCACACTTCCCTAAGGTCAGTCATGCAAAAGACAACAGGGGCCTCAAACCAGAAATAACCAGTCTTGGCCGGTCTGGTGGGCTGTGTGAGGTCATGCTGTGATGTCATAATGGCAACTGTCTATATCAAAGCTGTGCTATTGCTGTCTCTTGCCATTACCTCCAGAGGCTTGGCACAGGACAGCTAACCGACAGAAGAAGATACTTGCATAAGGTTAGTGACTGGACTAAGTTAAAGGCAGCTTAGTTCAAAGCTTCGGCAGAATTTTAGCATGACTACTAATATATGACTTATGACCTCGGGGACAGCATAGTATTGGATAAAAACAAAATCTCACACCTGCTGGGACAGTGCCGTTACTTAACAACCACAAGCGGCTGCAACTGGGTCGTTGGAGATATTTGAAGAGCGCTGTCTAGATGGGCCTATAATGTACCAAATTAATCCTTTTTGTGCACCTATGACATCTCCTTGGAGTTGTTTGGTGAGCCTGTAATGTTGCAAATTAAATCCCGTATGCTCTCTCTGTCTGCCTAATTCCCAGTATGCCAGTATTGCAGGCTGTTCCATTTTACCTAACGTGCAGAGGTGTAAGAGAATTAGGGCCCTCATTCCGAGTTGTTCGCTCGTTCTTTTTCATCGCATCGCAGTGAAAATCCGCTTAGTACGCATGCGCAAAGTTCGCACTGCGACTGCGCCAAGTAACTTTACTATGAAGAAAGTATTTTTACTCACGGCTTTTTCTTCGCTCCGGCGATCGTAATGTGATTGACAGGAAATGGGTGTTACTGGGCGGAAACACGGCGTTTCAGGGGCGTGTGGCTGAAAACGCTACCGTTTCCGGAAAAAACGCAGGAGTGGCCGGAGAAACGGTGGGAGTGCCTGGGCGAACGCTGGGTGTGTTTGTGACGTCAACCAGGAACGACAAGCACTGAACTGATCGCACAGGCAGAGTAAGTCTGGAGCTACTCTGAAACTGCTAAGTAGTTAGTAATCGCAATATTGCGAATACATCGGTCGCAATTTTAAGAAGCTAAGATTCACTCCCAGTAGGCGGCGGCTTAGCGTGTGTAACTCTGCTAAATTCGCCTTGCGACCGATCAACTCGGAATGAGGGCCCATATTTTGCTTTAGTCGTTATGTTTGTTTTTATCCAACACTATATATAGCTTGCAGTAGTAACCCCTATATGCATCGGAAATAAGTGCTAAAGTGATTATGACTGGTTCTTAAATAGAGCCCTAAATACTGACAGAATGCTAGGGCTTTGCTTCTTTTCCCTCCCTCTTCCCCTCTTTCCCTATTTTGTCTCTCTCTCTCTCTCAGCCCCTTCCCCACCCGACCTCACCTTGTCTCCCGGTTTTGTTTTCTCTCTCTCTTACCATCGACATGTAGGTGCAGTTTTCACCATCCAAGGCTTCCGCCATCTTATTCCTCTTTTAGGACAAGTTTGTTAGAATTCTGGACAAATCTTGGTCCGGAATTCCTTATTTTTTCATGCAGAATAAATAATAGTACTAAGAATAATTTCAAATATTAGAAGAAGAAAAAGACAGAAGGGATGACTAGGTAAGCAAAGTTAGTGGGTTGATTATCTGGGCAAACTCTGCATAGTCTCTTAATGCCTAGAGGGACAAGCAGTCCTTCAGCCATGGTTCCCCAGAGGTTTCCTCCTCAAGGGGTTTTTTCCTCTCCTCAGTGTTGAAGGATGACTCTTCGTGAGTCATGAGGCTTAAACCATCTTGTTCCTCTTATAGGACAAGTATTTAAGAATTCTGGACCAATCTTGGTCTGGAATTCCCTATTTTTAAATGCAGAGATGTATAATAATAATAATAATAATAATAATAATAATAATTATTATTATTATTATTATTTATTGAAAATATAAGAAAAAGAACATGAAGCTGAAGACAGAAGGGATGACTGGGTTAGTGGGTGGGTTGATTGTCTGGGCAAACTCTGCATAGTCTCTTAATGCCTAGAGTAGGGATTTTCAACCTTTTTTTACTCGCGGCACACTGAACAATATTTTTAAATTGCCAAGGCACACCATTAGTTCCCCACAGAAAAAAACAAAACACACACATTGGCCCTCACAGTAAAAAAAAAAAAAAATCCACACATACATTGGCCTACACAGAAAATACAATCACATTGCTCCCCACATAAATCCTATTGCTCCACACATAAATCAATCACATTTCTCCCCACATAAATCCTATTGCCCCCCACATGAATTATTCACATTGTGCCCCCCATAAATCCATAAATTCTTATTCTCCCCACATAAATCCTATTGAAATCCTATTGTTCCCCACAGGAGAAATAAAATAACAAATATTCTTAATTATTATCAGCTGTCCTCCTCCCTGTCCCTCAGTGGCGGGGGTTGTTCATAGTGGAGTTCTGCGAATACTGAGCAGCGGGCGGTCGGGCAGGTGTGGATGTGGGTTGGCAAGGAAAGCTGTGTATGCAGACGGGAACTGGAAGATATGTATGCAGGCAGGTGGGCTGGCTGGGTGGTGAGACGCGGCGGCCATGACCTTTGAAATCACACCGTTTTCAAGGCATAGGTCACGGAGCACGACTGATCCTCTAAGAAGAGCCTGGACCAACAGTTCACTCTGAAGGTGCAGGAAGCTGCTCTGGCTCCGCGGCACACATTGCAACTGGTCACGGCACACTAGTGTGCCATGGCACACTGGTTGAAAAAGCCTGGCCTAGAGGGACAGACAGTCCTTCAGCCATAGGACCCCAGAGGTTTCCTCCACAAGGGTTTTTTTCCTCTCCTTAGTGTTGAAGGATGACTCTTTGTGAGTAATGAGGCTTCCGCCATCTTGTTTCTCTTATAGGACAAGTTTTAAGAAATGTGGACCGATCTTGGTCCGGAATTCTCTATTTTTTAATGCAGATGAAATAATAATAATATTTTTTTTTAAATAAGACAAAATAGAAGACATAAATGATGACTGGGTTATTCAAAGTTAGTGAGTGGGTGGTCTAGGGAAACTCTGCAGAGTCTCTTAATGCCTAGAGGGACGGGCAATCCTTCAGCCATGGGTCCCCATAGGTTTCCTCCACAAGGGGGTTTTTCCTCTCCTCAGTGCTGAATGATGACTAACTCTTAATGAGTCATGAGGCCTCTGCCATCTTGTTCCTCTTATAGGACAAGTTTTTAAGAATTCTGGACCACTCTTGGTCCGTAACTCCCTATTTTTAATACATAGTAAATAATAATAATCTAAAAAAACTAAGACAAAAAATACAGAAGGGATGACTGGGTTATGCAGAGTTAGTGGGTTGGTAGTCTGGGATAACTCTGCAGAGTCTCATAATGCCTAGAGGGACGGGTAATCCTTTGGCCATGGGTCCCCATGCAGAGTAAATAATAATAATTTAAAAAAAGAAGACAGAAGGGATGACAGGGTTATGCAAAGTTAGTGGGTGGGTGGTCTGGGAAAACTCTGCAGAGTCTCTTAATGCCTAGAGGGATGGGTAATCCTTCGGCAATGGGTCCCCAGAGGTTTCCTCCCCGAGGGGGTGTTTACTCTCCTCTGTGCTGAATGATGACTAACTCTTCATGAGTCATGAGGCTTCCGCCATCTTGTTTCTCTTATAGGACAAGTTTTTAACAATTCTGGACCAATCTTGTTCCGGAATTCCCTATTTCTGCTGCGTGGTACACTGGGCTCCACATGGAATTACATCGAGGTGTAGAGTAGGATCTTGATCCGAGTCACCAACAGGCTCAAAGCTTTTGACTGTTCCCAAGATGCACAGCGCCGCCTCCTCTATAACCCTGCCTCCATGCCAGTGAGCTCAGTTTGTAAGTTGGTGCCTTGCAGTATGCAGACACTTAACAGGAGGCTGCCCTAAGTAGCCTTTTCAGAGCTTCGTTTTACAGACTGAAAACAGAAAAATGTAAAGAAGACTTCCAGGGCTGCTGCAGGCACAGTCTAATAGACTTTCCTGCGTGCAGCTCCATCACCCCCAGCGGCGCTGTATACTCCTGCGCCGCGGTTGCCGGGTCACTACAGCGGAGGTGCCGGCTTCTTCCATCCTAACGTGAGTCACACACACGCCGCCGTCTCCCGGATCGCGGGGCCGCAGACAAAGGGGAGGTAAGGGGCTTCTGTGCCGTACTTTACCGCGATACAGCACGGCCGTAGGAGGTGGGCCGTGTGCGCGCTGGCGTGGACACGGATTTCTGGGCTGATGTTCCACTAGCCACCAGGGTTTATATTATGGGCACGGGTCAAGGGGGATGTTGTACCAACTTCCCCCCGCTTTATCTTTACTGCCCGCACACCCGGGGGGGATGCCAGCAGGGGGAGCAGGTCGGACCTGAGGCCCTCCCCCCAGCCCCAGGGCGCCATTTCAGCAATGTTCCCGCCCTGGAGCTACTTCCCTCTCCCTCATTCCCGATCATCAGCCATTATAAACAGAGCCTTGCTGTTTCCTGGGATTGCTGGGGCAAATCATCCTCTTTGGAACCGCCTGACTGCCAGTGCTGTGCTTCCTACAGGACACTTGAGTATTCTACCTGTCACTGGGACTGTGTTAGTTAAGAAAGAGTGCATACTTTCAGGGTTGTGTGGTACAAACGCCCTGTGATATACATCCAGTGCTTACTGTGTGTGTTATATCTATAGTTTTCACATATAGCCATACTGAGTATTACATTGTATTGCTAGTCCAGTGCAGTTTATGGTACATCATTTCTGCATGGTACGCTTGTGACTATATACATGTGTGTGCATGTAGCTGCTGCGTGGTTGCATTATTGCAGGGTAATTCACTCAGTGGGCTATTCCTATATTGCTATACCTGAGGGGGCCAAGTGTTTCAGGTTTTTCTCTGCAAATAATATAGGATTGTTTCACAAGATATTCTAATGGGGTATTTTTACTTGTGGTTTATAGTCACCATATATTCTATATCTATTGAACTCCCGGTCTGTGCCTTCTTTGGCTCATTCTCTTAGAGTTTTCGTTGGGTTTAGTGCTGCTAGATTTTGTACCGGGTTGCCCATTACTGTGCACATAGTTATGTCTGCTACATGTGGCAACGACGTTGGGGTCTCTCCCACACTGCGTGGTTGTGAGGCTGCGGACGTACTGGAGGATAATTTAGCAGCTGAGAGTTCAGGTTCAGGGGGTTCCTTACCCCCCAGTGGGTCAGTAGCGCTTGGGGCATCACAAGACCCACCTTGGGCTACATTCTCCACATTATTAAACACGCTTGTGACAGCTTATGGTCCCCGCTGTGAACCCGCCATGGGCGGATCAGCTTTCCATTCAGTTACAGCATTTGAACCGATCCATGTCTAAATCTAAGGGTCACTCTCGCCCACATAAGACTAAGTCGTCTTCTATAAGGGCGATTACCTCCTCCCAACCCACGGTTTTGACCGACACGTCTTCTGAGGAGGACGGTGCATATACTGACCCCGCTGACACTGACGCTGATGTTTCAGATGGGGAAGGGAAGTCATCTGTGGATGTCTCGGATTTGATTGAGGCGATACAGCTCATTCTTCAAGCGTCTGACGATTCTGAGCCTGAAACTGTCTTTAAGAAACCGGATAGGTTTAAGCGTAAGAAGGTGGTTAAACAAGTTTTACCCTATTCTAAACACTTGATTGACACACGTCAGGAATCCTGGGAAAATCCAGGAACTAAATTTACACCGAATAAGAGACTGTTGGCTCGCTATCCTCTCTCTGCGGAGGTGTGTAAAAATTGGGAAACTCTTCGCCTGTAGATTCTCATGTGGTGCATATGGTTGTTTCCTCTGCTCTGCCAGTAACTACCGTCATTTCTCTGAAGGAACCGACGGATCGTCGCGTGGAGGGCTGTTTAAAAGCAATTTATACCCTTTCAGGGGCTGTGCAAATTCCAACTATTGCAGCGACTTGGGCTGCTGAAGCTGTTGAGGTGTGGGCTCAGGAGCTCGAGGCGGAACTGCCCTCCGATGCATCTGAGCATGCTCGACAATGTCTCTCATATATTGCCATGGCTTCTCTGTACCATAAGGAGGCGGTCTCCGATGCCGGGGTGCTCGCGGCCAAGGCTGCTACTGCATCCGTTTTGGCCAGACGTATCCTTTGGTTGAGATCCTGGTCGGTGGATTTGGTTTCCAAGAAAACCCTGGAGGTGCTTCCTTTCAAGGGAGATATTCTCTTTGGAGAAGACCTCAATAAGATTGTGGCTGATCTGGCTACGGCTAAAACAGCTTGCCTACCTAGTACGGCTCCTTCAACACAGAAGGCTAAAAGTACTTTCTCTCTGCCCTTTCGTACTGCAGGTAAAGCAAAAGGTCAGGCATACCAAAAGCAAACTCGTGCTTCCAGACCTGCCAAGCGCAGACCGAAGCGTGCCTGGGCCGCCCGTCAGCCAGCTTCCAAAACTGACAAGCCTGCCGCATGACGGGGCGAGCCTCCCTCTGGGGGATCCCAGGGTGGGGGGCCAACTTCTAGGTTTTACCCAGGAATGGTTAAAGACCACTTCGGGTACCTGGGTGAGAGAAGTCGTTGCTTGAAGTTACGCCATACCCTTCAAGAATCGTCCCCCTCATCGATTTTGCCCGACAGATGTGCCTCTGTATCCGGCAAAAGCAAACACGTTGCACTCTGTGGTACATTCCCTCCTGTCCACAGGAGTGGTGGTACAGGTGCCTCTGACTCAGAGGGGCAAGGGGTTCTATTCACCACTGTTTCTAGTCCCGAAATCGAACGGTCCTCGCGGCCCATTCTCAATCTGAAGTCCTTGAACAAGCACGTGCGGATCTCCAAGTTCCGTATGGAAACACTGCACTCTATTGTTCTGGCCATGGAGCCTGGGGACTATATGGTCTCCCTGGACATACAAGATATCTACCTACATATTCCTATTGCGGTATCTCAGCGGTACCTGCGGTTTGCGGTGTGCAACCTTCATTTCCAATTTCGGGCGTTACCCTTTGGTTTGCAAACGGCTCTGCGAGTTTTCAGCAAAGTAATGGCAGTCATGACGGCTACACTCCGCCGTCAAGGGGTCAGGATACTACCATACCTAGACGATTTGTTGATCCTGGCGAGTCCAGAAATTTTCCTGTGTCATCTCGATCTGACGGTCCAGTGCATGGCAAGGTCCAATGCTTCCTATCCCGTCCGCAAGTGTCGATTCATCCGGCGATGCAAGTGTTAGGTCTCATGGTGTCGGCTTTCGACATGGTGGAGTATGCTCAATTCCATTCTCGCCCTCTACAGAAGTTGATTCTGTTCAAGTGGGATGGCCTGCCTCACCGGATCAGATCTCACATGATCTCCCTATCTCCGGAGGTCCGCCTGTCACTGAGCTGGTGGCTGCAGGACCAGCAATTGAGCAGGGGTCGTCCCTTCTGGATATCCAACTGGGTCCTGCTGACAACGGATGCAAGTCCTGAGAGGTTGGGGCGCGGTGTTGGAGCAACACTCTCTTCAGGGTCGGTGGACCAAGGAGGAGTCACTACTCCCGATAAACATTCTGGAAATGCGGGCAGTATTCAATGTGTTGACAATGGCCCAGCATCTAATACAGAACAGACCTGTTCAAGTACAATCGGACAACGCCACCATGGTGGCGTATATCAATCATCAGGGCGGCACTCGAAGCCGCATGGCGATGAAGGAAGTATCAAGGATTCTTCAGTGGGCAGAATGCCATCTGCTGGCCATATCAGCAGTGTTCATTCTGGGCGTCCTGAACTGGGAGGCGGACTATCTCAGTCGTTAGGACTTGCACGCCGGAGAATGGAGCCTACATCCAGAGGTGTTTCAACTTCTCGTGGACAAGTGGGGCCTTCCAGATGTTGACCTGATGGCGTCTCGACACAATCACAAGGTTCCAGTCTTCGGAGCAAGGACAAGGGATCCTCAAGCAGCGTTCGTGGATGCTCTGTCAATCCCGTGGAACTTTCGGCTGCCGTATGTGATCCCTCCGGTGTCACTCCTGCCCAGAGTAATATGGAAGTTCAAGCAAGAAGGAGGAAACCTACTTCTAGTCGCTCCAGCGTGGCCCAGACGGCACTAGTTCTCCGATCTACATGGCCTCTTGTTGGATCGTGCCCTTCTACTTCCACAACAAGCAGACCTCCTCGTTCAGGGCCCGTGTGTTTACCAGGATTTGGCCCGGCTGGCTTTGACGGCATGGCTCTTGAGGCTTCCGTCCTGAGGGCCGAGGGTTTTTCTGAGGCGGTCGTTCAAACTATGTTGAAGGCCCGTAAGCCGGCTTCTGCTCGGATATACCATAGGGTCTGGAATGCTTACTTTACTTGGTGTGCGTCTCACAATCATGACATTTTCAAGTTTAGTATGGCCAAACTTTTGGCCTTTCTACAACAAGGCCTGGACTTAGGCCTTCGTCTGGCCTCCCTCAAGGTTCACATCTCTGCCTTGTCGGTTTGGTTTCAGAGAAAGATTGCTACCCTACCTGATGTCCATACATTTACTCAGGATGTGTTGAGGATTCAGCCTCCTTATGTGCCACCAGTGGCCCCTTGGGATCTGTCGGTGGTTTTGGAGTCCTTACAAGAGTCTCCATTTGGTTTTCCCTTAAGGTGCTGTTCTTGCTGGCTATTGCTTCGGCTAGAAGGGTCTCGGACTTGGGTGCCTTATCCTATAAGTCTCCATATTTGATTTTTCACTGTGACCGGGCGGTGCTTCAAAAATGCCCAGGTTATTTACCCAAGGTGGTGTCTTCCTTCCACCTTAACCAGGAGATGGTGGTTCCGGCTTTTAATTCTCCTGAGTTGTCTGCCAAAGAACGGTCTTTGGATGTGGTACGGGCTCTCCGTATCTATGTAATGAGAACTGTCTCCATTAGGAAATCCGATTCTCTTTTTGTACTGTTTGGTCCTCACAAACGTGGCTGGCCTGCTCAGAAGCAGACTCTGGCCAGATGGATTAGAATGATGATTGTGTATGCTTATGTACAAGCTGGTCGTCCGGTTCCTGCTACCATCAAAGCCCATTCTACTGGGTCGGTTGGACCTTCTTGGGAGGCCCACCGTGGTGCGACCCTTGAACAATTCTGCAAGGTGGTTACGTGGTCCTCAGGGAACACGTTTATAAGGTTCTATGCCTTCGATACCACCGCTTCCCAGGATGCTTCCTTTGGACGCCGGGTTCTTGTGCCCGCCACAGTGCGTCCCCTCCCGTGAGGAACTGCTTTAGGACATCCCCAATGTAATTCCTTGTGAAGCCCAGTGTACCCCACAGCAGAAAACGAGATTTATGGTAAGAACTTACCGTTGTTAAATCTCTTTCTGCGAGGTACACTGGGCTCCACAAGGCGCCCACCCTGACGCACTTAGCTTTTTTGGGTTGGTATTGGCATAGCCGCTGACACCCTCTCCTGCGGTGAGTGTGCAGTGTAATTGGCTACGATCGGTTGTCGTCTCTGGTACCTGCTACTGCATTGGGATGGTTAACGAAACTGAGCTCACTGGCATGGAGGCGGGGTTATAGAGGACACGGCGCTGTGCATCTTGGGAACAGTCAAAAGCTTTGAGCCTGTTGGTGCCTCGGATCAAGATCCTACTCTACACCCCGATGTAATTCCTTGTGGAGCCCAGTGCACCTCGCAGAAAGAGATTTAACAACGGTAAGTTCTTACCATAAATCTCATTTTTTTAATGCAGAGTAAACAATACTAATAATAATTTAAAAAAATAAAACAAAAAAGACAGAAGGGATGATTGGGTTATACAAAGTTAGAGGGTGGGCAGGTGGGTGGGTGGTCCGGGAAAACTCTGCAGAGTCTCTTAATGCCTATAGGGATGTGTAATCCTACAGCCATGGGTCCCCAGAGGTTTCCTCCCCGAGAGGGTGTTTCCTCTCCTCAGTGCTGAATGATGACTAACTCTTAATGAGTCCTGAGGCTTCTGCCATTTTGTTCCTCTTATAGGACAATTTTTTAAGAATTCTGGACCAATCTTGGTCTGGAATTTCCTATTTTTTAATGCAGAGTAAATAATAATGATTTAAAAAAAGAAGACAAAAAAAAAAGACAGAAAGGATGACTGGGTTATGCAAAGTTAGTGGTTGGGTAGTCTGGGAAAACTCTGCAGAGTCTCTTAATGCCTAGAGGGATGGGCAATCCTTCAGCCATGGGTCCCCAGAGAGCTCCTCCACAAGGGGGGTTTTCTTCTCCTTAGTGCTAAATGATGACTAGCTCTTCATGAGTCATGAGTCTTCCACCATCTTGTTCCTCTTATAGGACAAGTTTGCAAGATTTCTGGACCAATCTTGGTCCGGAATTCCCTATTTTGTTAATATAGAGTAAATAATATTACTTCTAATGAGAAGAAGAAGAAGAAGAAGAAGAAGAAGAAGAAGAAGAAATAATAATGGCTACATTTAACTTGAATAAAAAATGGACATCTTTTAATATATTTTTTATGTTTATTAATAATTCCTCTCAAAAGGTGAAGAGATAACACATATTTGTGGAGACAAAAATATTAGTAGAGTTCAGAACCATGCATTGTTTATTCTTCACAAGAGAGTACCAGACGAGGCAGCCATGTTAGGCACACTACATAGTGTACACTGTACAATTAGCAAAACATGGCAGTAAAGCATGCAAGGGTAAAATCAAAAGCAACTAAGAGGAGCACCAGTTCCCCAGCTTACACAGTAAGGAATATGGTCTTACTCTGTAATTTGCTTTTTTCCACTTTTTTCCTTTATAACAATG
Source organism: Pseudophryne corroboree (assembly GCF_028390025.1). Lineage (NCBI taxonomy): Eukaryota > Metazoa > Chordata > Amphibia > Anura > Myobatrachidae > Pseudophryne > Pseudophryne corroboree. The sequence continues at coordinate 584,018,338 of NC_086447.1, forward strand.
TAATAGTGAGCTGAGGAGAAAATAACAAAAGAAGGTCGTGTTACAGTTTTTAATTAATTCTAAAAAATTATCTGACCAAAAAAATGAATAAATAAATAAATAAATAGATAGATAAATAAATAAATAAAGTTATATTAATTGTCTGACACTCAGAAGGTGGTAAACTCATATTGCATAAAATAGTTATATGAAGCCTACATGGATTACTGACACCTCAGGAGTGATGTGATAACTTTGGGCTGTGGTAAGGGTTCCAATCACACAGACTTTGTTTCAGTGCAAAATAGACAAATGCAAGTGTTGTGAGACCACCTAACGGTACTAAAATTCTAAATAACTAGAGTGGAGATAATATCATACAGGTTTAATCTAATTTTCACCTAAAAACCAATATCAGTAAAAATAATATGCTGAACGAGTGCTGGATGTGATCTGCAGTACAGAACCTCTGACCTGCTTTATAGGACTGGACCAACGACTGACCTGCAGCAGAGTCCTGAGAGCAGCGGCACATGACTGGACCAAGAAAGAAGATGGCGCTAAAGTCCTGGAACAGCAGAAGGCTTATTGCAAAATGAGCTTCATAAAAACATCTATTCCCTAAGTTAGCGATTCCCAAACTGGGTTGCAGCGGTGCCCTGGGTTGGTTGCCCAGGACGTATTCAAATTATTTATGGCCCATGTAACAGGAAAAACCAGTGCTGGTGGTTTCCCATCATAACATATGTGGACAAACAAGCAGATTCTGTCCCTCACCACATAACTGATCCCAAGGATGATCTTTAATCACAATTTAATGAAATTAATGTTTTTTCTGAATTTCACGTTAAGAAACTTTTGATGTAGAGGTGCCGTGAAGAAAATTCTGATACTCTATGGCGCAGTGACTCAAAATTATTTGGGAACCACGGGCCTAATTCTGAGTTGATCGCAGCAGCAAATTTGTTAGCAGTTGGGCAAAACCATGTGCACTGCAGGGGGGACAGATATGTGCAGAGAGAGTTAGATTTGGGTGGGGTGTATTCAAACTGAAATCTAAATTGCAGTGTAAAAATAAAGCAGCCAGTATTTACCCTGCACAGAAACAAAATAACCCACCCAAATCTAACTCTCTCTGCACATGTTATATCTGCCCCCCCTGCAGTGCACATGGTTTTGCCCAACTGCTAACAAACTTGCTGCTGCGATCAACTTGGAATTACCCCCCACATGTAGTTGGAAACACTACATGTGTTACGTTCCTGGTGCTCAGAACTAGAGAGATGTTGCGTAGTGAGTCCAGAGCACCAGGACGTGACGCTGAAATAAGGTGTGGTACGGAATTAGCCCCTAGCACCCTACCTCCATTGTTTCACCCGTGTGGTCAGTTCACGCCTGAGTGACTATGGTATCTTGGGCCCACGGCAGCCGCGTTTGAAGGGCGGATTAGGTCTGCCCAAGTCCGATGCCCCCAGGTCTTAGAGTAAGACAAGGCGTGAACCGAGACAGGATAATAACAAGGGGACCTCTAACTAAAGCAAACAGAAAGCTAGGGGCTACTAACAACCCTAAAACTAAATATATGTGTGGCACGCCGCCAAAGGAAAAGAACAACAAAAGATACCACTGTCCACACCCCACACGGCACTGTCGTGTACCGGGGAGGACAGTGAAAAGCGGAAACCTCCGCAAAACCACTAGTACAAAATAAACACAAGGACTAAGCGGCCTAGGCCGCAACACGCGGCAGAAGCCGCTACTCACGAAACCGGGAGAGAACCCCAATAAGCGAGAACCCCCAGATGACTGCAACAGGTTCACTTAGACTGGAAGGATTCCCAGGACCTGCTTCAGAACTCCAGGACTCAGGAGCACAAGGAGCAGGATCGACCAGATACAGCTGACCAGGAACAAACGTTGCAAGGCAGGAACAGCATACAGGAAGCTATCACCGGCGAGGCTGCAGTGTGCTGGCTCCCATAAAAAGGCCCTGCTGGCCAATGACAGGAGGGCCAGCAAGACCAGCCCCCAGACCCTAATTACTAGTTGCCGTGCAGCTGCCCTGCTGCACGAACAACTAATCAATCTTATCTGGCAACGGGGAACGCGGTCCGCCAATGGCGTCCCTGTTGCCATGGACCCAGCGGCTGTGGACGCCCGGCGTCCTAGCGTTGCCAGGGACCCGGCGGCTACAGTACGCACAGCGTCCTGGCGTTGCTAGGCGCCGGGCGGGCAGGGAGGGAGGTGCCGCGGCCGTGAGCGCCGCTCGGAAGCAGACCGAGTGGCGCCGCGGACCGCGGCACCTAACAACATGTTTCTGTTTGTGAGTTCGGTTACCAGTATTACACTATGGGCCCAATTCAGTAAGGATTATAAATTCTGCTTTTTATCAGAATTTGAAATCCTTTTGAACGCATGCTGGGTGCCGCCCATCGCAGGGCATGGCCTCCCAGCGTGCTGACCGCCGCCTCCCCCCTCGATCAAGCACAAATTGCGATCACATCGCATTTTCTGCTTGATAGCAGAAGTTAAGCTGCGCCAGCAGGAGGCCCGCCACCATCTTTCTGATGACATCACACGCAGCCGCCGCAATCACACCCACACCATGCCCCTGTTTCCATGACTCTGCCCCCGCAACTCTCCGTCTCCACCTAGGAAACAGAGCGTTGACAGGCAGAGGCGATCACATTTTTTGCAGCCCCTTTCCGAAAATGCGGGCACATGCGCAGGACGGGCGCTGCACATTTGCCCCTCTTCTTTTTTGTAATTTTTGTGGTTGGATCGCGTTCTGCGATCCAACCTGAATCAGTCCCTATGTTTGTGTATTTGTTTTGTTTCCCCTGAGGTACTGAATAACAACTGATACAGAGTGAACTCCAATGAGGAATATTCTATGATATTTAAAGGAATCTGTATTCTAAGCATTTGTGTGTGCGCTTTTTGTGTGGCGGATCTCTCTTTTAAAAAACACAGTTTCTTGAGTCTGGGTGACACTTTTTCAACTGTGACGATTAACAGCCTCTTTGCGAACCTGCGGTATTCACCCTTTGTGGTTGCAATATCAAACATTAGTAAGTATACCCCTGGTAGGACGATTCTATTGTGCATGGCACCTCCTGTTGGCCGTCGGGCACCTGACGAAGCAATTCAATTATTTCTCTGTTTGGGCTCCCATTAGTATTTAACGTACTTGAAAGCATTGAGTTTAGCCACGCAAACCAGCTAAACCCATCTAAAGTTCTTGTTTGGGCATCCAAACTATGGATTTTTCAGAATAAAATGTCTCGCTCCTCCCAAAGCTGCAAGAAAATATGCTTCTGCCATGGCTAGTGGGCGTCTGAGCAGAGCAAAAATTTAATTGCTCCGTCACAATGGATGTCCATAAAAAAGCAATCACATTTGTTAATTTTTTTCCTCCCAGTCTGTATTCCCCCTAAAGAAAAAAATATTTATATGCAAAGATCTGTGCATCTAGGTTTTTTTTGTATGCGCCTCAGGACATAGCAATCTGAAACGTGTAGGAGGAGCCGGTTTATTGAGAATATAATGACAGGTGGTCGCATCCAGGATCTTTAGGCGTTGCCTGCCTGCAGTGGTGCTGAGAGAGGCAGGGAGAGGGAGTACAAATTACCTGGACCCAGGTCTGATGGAGGAGCCCAGTGGGGGCCCCTGGCTTCCTCCCCCTTAACTGGAAGCAGCAGCTACAGCTCTTCTCCTAAGGCCAGCGCACGCTGCTGACTGCTGGGCTGGAGTGTGGACATGGTGGTGCTTAAAATAAAAGTTTTGGGGTATTTTTTAAAAAGGTGCATGATTACGCCTCCTGTGAATAGGCCACGGCCCCTGAAAAGTACCTGGGCCCAGACATACTATCTATCTATGGGGGTAATTCTGAGTTGATCGCAGCAGCAAGTTTGTTAGCAATTGGGCAAAACCATGTGCACTGCAGGTGGTGGGGGGGGGGGGGGGGGGGCAGATATAACATTTGCAGAGAGAGTTAGATTTGGGTGGGTTATATTGTTTCTGTGCAGGGTAAATACTGGCTGCTTTATTTTTACACCGCAATTTAGATTTTAGTTTGAATACACCACACCCAAATCTAACTCTCTCTGCACATGTTATATCTGCCCCCCCTGCAGTGCACATGGTTTTGCCCAACTGCTAACAAAATTGCTGCTGCGATCAACTCAGATTTAGGCCCTACATACAGTATATACGTGTGTGTGTGTGTGTGTGTGTGTGTGTGTGTGTGTGTGTGTGTGTGTGTGTGTGTGTGTGTGTGTGTGTGTATCTATATATATCATGGCTGGCACTCTGTCCAAAATACTGTACAATTTCCTGGGTGCCCTTAGTGGGGTGACAGGTAGTATAAGCAGAAATACTGTGGCACTCTCGGAACTCACTTATGTAACAATATATTCTGGTGATGACCACTAATGTGCAAGTCAACATTTCAGTTTATTCAACTTTAATCATAGTAAGTCCTGAAAGTTGTGTGGCATTTCTACATATACTATATGTTTGTGTGTGTGTGTGTGTGTGTGTGTGTGTGTGTGTGTGTGTGTGTGTATACAGTGGTTGCACTTACACGCTATAGGGCAGGGGTGGCCAACCAGTCAGTGGCAAAGAGCCAGAAAAGATCTGTAGTCAAGGGTAATAGCTATATCATGCGCGCACCGAAGGCACGCAAACAAAAATGGGGGTGTGACATAGTTGTCACAAAGCCACACCCCATTTTTATGCGCACACCTTTCGGTTTGACGTTTGTAGGAGTATGACTTTGTGTCGTAACCCCATTTTTAGTCATGTTGTACAGTGGCACATACAAATAAAGCCCCTTACATATAAAAACACCAAAAAATGGGTGCCTCCACAGTGCCAAATACATATACATATATGCCCCCACAGTGCCAGATACATATATTCCTCCACAGTTCCAGATACATATATTCCTCCACAGTGTCAGATACATATATGCCCCCACAGTGCCAGATACATATATGTCCCCATAGTGCCAGATATGCCCCCACTGCCAGATACACATCTCCCCAGTGGCAGATTTGCCCCCACTGCCAGATACACATTTCCCCAGTGCCAGATATGCCCCCAGTGCCAGATATGCCCCCAGTGTAAGATACACATGTCCCCACAGTGCCAGATATGCCCCCAGTGCCAGATACACATGTCCCCCCAGTGCCAGATATGACCACAGTGCCAGATATGCCCCCACTGCTAGCTACACATCTCCTCAGTGCCAGATATGCCCACAGTGCCAAATATGCCCCCACTGCTAGCTACACGTCTCCCCAGTGCCAGATATGCCCCCAGTGCCAAATATGCCCCCACTGCCAGATACACGTCCCCCCAGTTCCAGATACACATGTCCCCCCAGTGCCAGATATGCCCTAGTACCAAATATGCCCCCACTGTCAGCTACACATCTCCCCAGTGCCAGATATGCCCCCACTGCCAGCTACACGTCTCCTCAGTGCCAGATATGCCCCCAGTGCCAGATACACGTCCCCCCAGTGCCAGATATGCCCCCAATGCCAGAAACACATGTCCCCCCAGTGCCAGATACACGTCCTCCCAGTGCCAGATATGCCCCAGTGCCAGAAACACATGTCCCCCCAGTGCCAGATACACGTCCCCCCAGTGCCAGATATGCCCCAGTGTAAGATACACATGTCCCCACACTGCGCCCCCCCCTCCCCAAGTGCTTCTCACCGCCGTGCTGCTGCTCTGCTCAGTCTGCTGCTTGTGAGGAGAGGAGTGCGCAGCTTGCGCCTCTCCTGCCCCTCAGTCTCCACTCTCCGGCGGCATGGATTCTCTCTAATTAGGCGCCTGTCCGTGAGCCAATCAGAGTTCGTGGACCGGCAGCTAAGACTCCTGATTGGCTGCCGGTCCGCGAGCTCTGATTGGCTTATGGGCCTGCACCGGGTACTGCAAACTTGGGCAGCGGGAGGTGCCACGGGAGCTTACAAGCCGCATGCGGTGATAGAAAGAGCCGCGGGTTGGCCACCGCTGCTATAGGGCATCTTTTATCCCAAAATTACACTGGAGGATCCATTTTCACAAACTGATGGTGTTCCACGGAATGCGCTCTGCTACCAATGCAGCTTTTATGTGACTGTCCCACCATCCTAATAGTGAACATTTCTGTCCCAACTGCTGGGAGGTATCCTGCTCCTGTGAGTGCATACCTCCCAACATGACCCTCTCCAGGAGAGACAGAACATTCTGCTTCTGGACTTCCTTCTTACTGTATGATTGCCATCACCTCTAGTGAAAAACCTTCTTATCCGTTACCTGTTGAACACAGGTGCCGGCAATCATCAATTAAGAGAAAAATCCAGAAGCCGAGCATTTTGTCCCTCCTGGAGAGGGTCATGTTGGGAGGTATGTGAGTGGGGACATCTCGCCTGCTAGACATGCCCCTAGAGTCGTGCAGCCATGTAACTAACAGGGTGTGGCCACACCCCCTGCAGGGGGGCCCCCGGGAAGTTACTGTACCGGGGCCCAGGATTTCTCTTGGCAGCCCTGATCCCGGCCACCGGCTGACCATCTCCAACGCTTATATTCAATTGAAATATGACACACTATATGCAATGTTAGCAATGCAATAACATTTCTGGCAAGAGGGGATTCCAAGTGGGTTAAAACTATATTTTTAGAAAGCCCTTCACCATGCTCATGCATTTTGGGATACAGTATATTGTTTTATATGAGAGGAGTAAAAGCAAACAGTGTGAACCTGTATTATTGTTTACTGCATAATTATAAGCCACATACTCTCAAACCTACTATATATATCACAGCTGGGTATTGTTGCTGATTCAGTTAATTGTGGAATCATTTGTCATTAAAGTGACTGGAATTGTGAAACAAACAACAAAAATATTAAAAACCTCGATATTTACCTTCCCTCTACAAGATAGTCCTTGACTCCTTATGGCCTCAACACTATCATAATAGAGTATTGTGTTTTATAAGTTGATCACAACAAAAGTGGCTAAATTAAATTGTCTGTATTTTTATGTCACATTTTTTAAAACGTCTCAGATGTCAGGAATATATCTAATTTAATAGTTCAAATGTTCTGTTACAGAATCTAGCCTCTTAAATGATAGGATGTTCAGGAAGACATGTAGGATTTCTGTACCATATCAGTTACTTTGGTCAAGAAACACAATTATTTGATATTTCAGTATTAGAAGACATCAGTCAGTATCCTATTATCCGCAAAAAACTGCAATTTTTCCCACGAAAAGTTTTTGGGGCTATTGCCCGAAAATGCAACTCATTTTGAGGCAGGCTACTCTCTGTCTCACAAGCTGCACTAAGAGGCATACCACTGACAACCTCTTAGAAAAACTAAGTGATGTCATAGCAAAATTGCTTATCCTGCTTGGATTTTCCTCAGGATTTGTGATTTCTGATAACGCCACAAATATTGTGAAATCATTACAGCTGGGTGAATTCAAACATGTCCCATGTTTTGCTAACACAATCAGCTTGGTTGTACAGGTGTTTTATTTAAATGACGGGGGCATACCAGAGATGCTGTCTGTGACCCTTAAAATTTTTGAATATTTTTGGCATTCCGTAGCTGCATGCTGAAGATTGCAACACATGCAAGAACAGTTCAAATTGTCCTTTGCTATGCTTTGGTGGATGGAGGAACTGCAAAAAGTCATCAACAGCTACACAACAAGCCATGACATTGGGAGAGGAGGGGGAATGTACCTTACTGTACAGCGCAGTGGAGAATACTTTCAGTGTTGTCCAAGGTGCTGAAACCATTCAAAGTAGTCACCTGTGAAGTGAGTACAGTTTCAATGTCTTGAAACTGGAGCACTTCATTTTGGCGACCGTATTTGATACTACGTTTAAGTCGTACGTTATGTCTTTCTTTTCATCTAACCCAGATTTTAAGGGATGCAAAGAGCTCCAGGTGAGCAAGTTGTCAGCTCAAGTGGCATATGACACGACAACTCCTCCTTAAGTTTTTCTGGTAACATCTGCTGCCAGGATAAAACTGAGCTTTTCTATAAGACCCACTGGTAATGCTGATGAGTCGACACAATAGCTTTGACATCTGGTCGCATCTAAAAGAGTACTTTTTACTGCTGGAAGGAATAAAAGGTAATCTGAAGGGCCTTGTACAAACTTGTTTTGCATAACTTAGCTGCCCACCCTCCAGTGTGTACCCAGAAAAAGTTTTCAGCACAGCCGGGAACCTTGTCAGCAATCAGCGTAGGAGGCTACTTCCTCAAAATATGAAAAATATTATGTGTATCATAATAAACTACAAATTCCATGAAGAAGACCATTACCAGCAATTACGCCAAAGTACAGAGATTTCTGTAATTATGGATTCCAGCAGGGATGAATTAATATTGTGTGAAGATAATGTACACTCTAATAAGGATGATGATGACATTTTGCCACCATAGAGATTATTGACAGCACTGTTAGTTTAGCTGCTTTAAGCCTTTTGGTAGCTTGTTTTCTGGAACCCCAAACAAAACAAACACTTCAGCCAGTCCCTGTCACTGAAGTGCTTGGTTTGTTAAACTGTGCATGTCCTTTTTTATATCCAACATGAGGGTTGGTGGGAGGGCCCAAGGACATTTCCATCTTGTACCAGTTTTCATTTCTGGCACTGCTGTATGGCGATGTTTTAATGATGTGCTATAATCTGCCGTGTTTCTGTGATGCTGCTTTATCACTTAGTAACCAGCCAGCTCGTTGCAACCTTTGGCCAATATTGGTAATAACAATATTATGAGCTGTGAGGTAGTTACAATTGACTGGAAATGAATGTTATTGAGGTTACTAATACTGTGGGAACAAAATTAGCCCCAAATTACATAATTTTAGCATTTTTTTTTGTGAGGGCGGTTTTGGTGAAAAACACTGGGGTCAGCACACATTTCTACTTTGTAGTGATGAATATCACTGGAAGCTTTTTATATAATGTGATTTATGGGCCTTATTCAGGTTGGATCACAACTGAGATGCGATCGCATACCCCCAAATATCGGCCCAGTGCGCAGGTGCAGGGGCCCGCAGTGCGCGGGCAGGGAGATGCGATTGCCTCTCAGTTGCTATTGTCAAATGCCTGATTGACAGTTAGAGGCGTTTGCGGGGCGGCGACACGACATTGAGGGGACGTGTCTGCAAAAATAGGGGTGGCCACTGCAGTGAGAAACATGGCTGACCTGCGCCTGCATTCGGACGAGAGATGAGCAGGTTCGGTTCCTTGGAATCGGAACCCCCCTGAACTTCACCCATTTTACATGGGTCCGAGGCAGACTCGGATCCTCCCATCTTGCTCGGTTAACCCGAGCGCGCCCGAACATCATCATCCCGCTGTCGGATTCTCGCGAGATTCGTATTCTATATAAGGAGCCGCGCGTCGCCGCCATATTTCACTCATTCATTGGAGATGATAGGGAGAGGACGTGTGCAGCGTTCTCTCAGTTGTGTTCAGTGTGCTGCAAATATATGTGCTCAGTGTGCTGCAAATATCTGGGCTCAGTGTGCTTGCAAATATGTGCTCAGTGTGCTGAAAATATCTACGTTCTCTGCCTGAAAAACGCTCCATATCTGTGCTCAGTGCGCTGCAAATATCTGTGCTCAGTGTGCTTTATTGTGGGGACTGGGGACCACCAGTATTATATAGTAGGAGGACAGTGCAGAGTTTTGCTGACCAGTGACCACCAGTATTATACGTTCTCTGCCTGAAAAACGCTCCATATCTGTGCTGCATTGTAGTATATAGTAGGAGGACAGTGCAGAATTTTGCTGACCAGTGACCACCAGTATTATATCAGTACGGTACAGTAGTCCACTGCCCTACCTACCTCTGTGTCGTCAAGTATACTATCCATCCATACCTGTGGTGCATTTTAGTTGTTGTGCGCAGTAGTAGGAGGACAGTGCATAATTTTGCTGACCACCAGTATATAATATATATCAGTACGGTACAGTAGTCCACTGCTCTACCTATCTCTGTGTCGTCAAGTATACTATCCATCCATACCTGTGGTGCATTTTAGTTGTTGTGCGCAGTAGTAGGAGGACAGTGCATAATTTTGCTGACCACCAGTATATAATATATAGCAGTACGGTACAGTAGTCCACTGCTCTACCTACCTCTGTGTCGTCAAGTATACTATCCATCCATGCCTGTGGTGCATTTTAGTTGTTGTGCGCAGTAGTAGGAGGACAGTGCATAATTTTGCTGACCACCTGTATATAATATATAGCAGTACGGTACAGTAGTCCACTGCTCTGCCTACCTCTGTGTCGTCAAGTATACTATCCATCCATACCTGTGGTGCATTTTAGTTGTTGTGCGCAGTAGTAGGAGGACAGTGCATTATTTTGCTGACCACCAGTATATAATATATAGCAGTACGGTACAGTAGTCCACTGCTCTACCTACCTCTGTCGTCAAGTATACTATCCATCCATACCTGTGGTGCATTTTAGTTATTGTGTGCAGTAGTAGGAGGACAGTGCATAATTTTGCTGACCACCAGTATATAATATATAGCAGTATGGTACAGTAGTCCACTGCTCTACCTACCTCTGTGTCGTCAAGTATACTATCCATCCATACCTGTGGTGCACTTTAGTTGTTGTGCGCAGTAGGAGGACAGTGCATAATTTTGCTGACCACCAGTATATAATATATAGCAGTACGGTACAGTAGTCCACTGCTCTACCTACCTCTGTGTCGTCAAGTATACTATCCATCCATACCTGTGGTGCATTTTAGTTGTTGTGCGCAGTAGTAGGAGGACAGTGCATAATTTTGCTGACCACCAGTATATAATATATAGCAGTACGGTACAGTAGTCCACTGCTCTACCTACCTCTGTGTCGTCAAGTATACTATCCATCCATACCTGTGGTGCATTTTAGTTGTTGTGCGCAGTAGTAGGAGGACAGTGCATAATTTTGCTGACCACCAGTATATAATATATATCAGTACGGTACAGTAGTCCACTGCTCTACCTACCTCTGTGTCGTCAAGTATACTATCCATCCATGCCTGTGGTGCATTTTAGTTGTTGTGCGCAGTAGTAGGAGGACAGTGCATAATTTTGCTGACCACCAGTATATAATATATAGCAGTACGGTACAGTAGTCCACTGCTCTACCTACCTCTGTCGTCAAGTATACTATCCATCCATACCTGTGGTGCATTTTAGTTGTTGTGCGCAGTAGTAGGAGGACAGTGCATAATTTTGCTGACCACCAGTATATAATATATATCAGTACGGTACAGTAGTCCACTGCTCTACCTCTGTGTCGTCAAGTATACTATCCATCCAGCGACCTTGGTGCACCTCTTTTTCTTTGCATCATGTGCTGTTTGGGGTCTATTTTTTGAAGTGCCATCCTGTCTGACACTGCAGTGCCACTCCTAGATGGGCCAGGTGTTTGTGTCGGCCACTTGGGTCGCTTAGCTTAGTCATTCAGCGACCTCGGTGCAAATTTTAGGACTAAAAATAATATTGTGAGGTGTGAGGTGTTCAGAATAGACTGGAAATGAGTGGAATTTATGGTTTTTGAGGTTAATAATACTATGGGATCAAAATGACCCCCAAATTCTATGATTTAAGCTGTTTTTGAGGGTTTTTTGTAAAAAAACACCCGAATCCAAAACACACCCGAATCCGAGAATAAATTTTCAGGGAGGTTTTGCCAAAACGCGTCCGAATCCAAAACACGGCTGCGGAACTGAATCCAAAACCAAAACACAAAACCCGAAAAATGTCCGGTGCACATCACTAATTCGGACCCAGGCTGAGCAGAAAGGGGTTCACCCTAGTTTGCTGCGATTGCAATCTAATTGTGATGCTTTCGCAATTAGATTGTGACCGCAACGCTGAACAGCACTTAGCTTGCTGTGCAGCCTTGCCCTGTTCTGGGCATCCCCCAGCATGCAATCAACAGCAGTAGCAGATTCTGCTTTTTAGCAAAATCTGCTACTGATGCTGAATAAGGTCCTATATCTTCAGCTTTAATGATCGCTAGAGGTGGGTAAAAGACTTACCGGAACTAGATATAATAATCACATTAAATGACTTAGCAATAATTTTTACATACTGCTAATAAAATAAATATTAAATGCATGCATGAATTCATTGTAGTTTATATGTATTATTACATGTGGTAAAAAAACGTGCATTGCAAGGGCAGTTAAGTATATAGCATTACAAATAGAACCAAATTGTGGCTACAGCTTTATAATTTAAGGTAATTAATGGATTCCTCCTGATCATAAATAGGTATCTGTTATATATTATAAAACTGTATGAGCTGAATGAATATACCCTTCATTAACATATTAATATACAATATTTGTAGCCGATGGAAAATAATTTATCAGTCTCTTTCCATTTTATGTGTATGTTTTTCTAATATCCACATACTGTAAATTGAGACTGTAGCACAGAACTGGTGTTTAAATGGTATAATGTTCTATGGAGAGTGGCTGTTAATTGTTTCATGTTATTATATTTAATAATATTTATAAAAATAGTCTAAAAGGTACTAATTATAGACATCAAACTTAATTAATGTCAATAATCTTTTCATAGTTGTAGGTGCAGTTTTGAAAACAAAATCAGACCTTTACGGAGCAGGATTTGGTCTGATCAGAACATGAGTCATTTGCCATAATTTCACACTTATATATATTGGGAGTAGGGTGGCCAATCCCGGGCCATTTTTTCAATCCCAGGTATCAGAATTAACAAATGGTCAATCCCGGGATTCCAGGGATACCCGGGATTGGTTTGCTTCCTGTGTCAACACCTCCCACGCCCTGCACCGCACCGTACACATAACCCACCTCCATGGTACCTGGGAGGGCAGGTGAGTAACTTCCTTCGGTTCAGTGAGGTCTGTGCAGTGGGTGGCGGGCGGCTGGCTGCGCAGCTTGACCTCTGACTTCACGTCAGGCTGCGCTGGGGGAGCCGGGAGCTGGGCAGCGCCAGAGCCTCCTGTGGACACTCAACGCTGCCCGGCATTAAAAAAAACAAAGGACCCCCTGATCCCGAAATCCCCAGGATTGGAGCTTTCAATACCGGGATTCAATTCCAGACGATTTTTGGCCTAAATCCCGGGATCCCGCCGATCGCAATCCCGGGATTGGCCACCCTAATTGGGAGGTATGGCTTAAGAAACAAGTTTAATATAAGTTTAATTTTAATATAAAATAGGACTTTGGTACTCACCGTTAAATCCTTTTCTCCTAGTCCGTAGAGGATGCTGGGGACTCCAAAAGGACCATGGGGTATAGACGGGATCCGCAGGAGCTTGGGCACACTAAAAAGACTTAAGACTAGGTGTGAACTGGCTCCTCCCTCTATGCCCCTCCTCCAGACCTCAGTTATAGGAACTGTGCCCAGGAGAGACGGACACTACAAGGAAAGATTTTTGTCTTAACTAAGGGCTACCAAATTACCAGCCCACACCAAAAACATACCGTACAACCGGAATAACACCCAACCAGATAACAGTATGCATAAAACTCCAGCAACCCGCTGTAACAAACCAATACACAACTCGTGTACAAACTAACTTAACCAGTAAGAAAACACACTGCAAGTTATAGTCTGCACTGGGACGGGCGCCCAGCATCCTCTACGGACTAGGAGAAAAGGATTTAATGGTGAGTACCAAAATCCTATTTTATCTTACGTCCTAGAGGATGCTGGGGACTCCAAAAGGACCATGGGGATTATACCAAAGCTCCAGAACGGGCGGGAGAGTGCGGACGACTCTGCAGCACCGACTGAGCAAACGCCAGGTCCTCATCGGCCAGGGTATCGAACTTATAGAATTTAGCAAAAGTGTTCGAACCCGACCAAGTAGCCGCTCGGCAAAGCTGTAGTGCCGAAACACCTCGGGCAGCCGCCCAAGATGAGCCCACCTTTCTGGTAGAATGGGCTTTAACCGCCTTCGGCACCGGTAACCCCACCGAAGAATGAGCCTGTTGGATCATACTACAGATCCAGCGTGCAATAGTCTGTTTTGACGCGGGATGACCAACCTTGATAGCCGCATACAAAACAAACAACGCTTCAGTTTTCCTAGCAACAGCTGTCCTAGAAACGTAAACTTTTAACGCTCTTACAACATCCAGAGATTTTGGAATCGCCACTTCTTCCGAAGCTACCGGAACCACAATAGGTTGGTTAATGTGAAATGACGAAACCACCTTTGGTAGAAATTGTTGACGAGTCCTCAATTCCGCCCTATCCGCATGAAAAATCAAGTACGGACTCTTATGAGACAAAGCTGCCAATTCCGATACTCGCCTGGCAGATGCCAGCGCCAAAAGCATAACCACCTTCCAAGTGAGAAATTTTAATTCAACCTTCCGCAAAGGTTCAAACCAGGAAGACATGAGGTACCGCAAGACGACATCAAGGTCCCATGGTGCTACAGGCGGTATAAACGGTGGATTGATATGCATTACACCCTTCACAAAGGTCTGAACCTCTGGAAGGGCAGCCAACTCTTTTTGAAAGAAAATAGACAAAGCCGAAATTTGCACTTTGATGGAACCCAATTTCAGGCCTGCATCTACACCCGCCTGTAAAAAGTGGAGAAAACGACCCAAGTGAAAATCCTTTTTAACATCACACCAGGAAACATATCTCCTCCAGATACGGTGATAGTGTTTTGCCGTAACCTCTTTCCTAGCCTTAATGAGAGTTGGAATGACCTCCTGGGAATACCCTTACGAGCTAAGATCTGGCGCTCAACCTCCATGCCGTCAAACGCAGCCGCGGTAAGTCCGGAAACACGCATGGACCCTGTAACAACAGATCCTCCCTTAGAGGAAGCGGCCAAGGATCTTCCACCAGCAAGTCCTGAAGATCCGGGTACCAGGCCATTCTTGGCCAGTCTGGAACGACGAGAATCGCCTGAACCCTTGCTCGACGAATGATCCCCAGCACCTTTGGAATGAGTGGAAGAGGAGGGAACACATACACCGACTGGAAGACCCAAGGAGACACCAGGGCGTCCACCGCCGTAACTTGTGGGTCCCTTGTCCTGGAACAATACCTTGGGAGCTTCTTGTTGAGCCGAGACGCCATCATGTCTATCAACGGAATTCCCCAGCGTCCTGTCACCTCTGCAAAAACCTCTTGGTGCAGAGCCCACTCTCCCGGATGAAGGTCGTGTCTGCTGAGGAAATCCGCTTCCCAGTTGTCCACCCCCGGTAGGAAAACTGCTGACAGTGCGCTGACGTGTTGTTCCGCCCAGCGAAGTATCTTTGTGGCCTCCGCCATTGCCGCTCTGCTCCTTGTTCCGCCTTGCCGGTTTATATGGGCCACCGCTGTGATGTTGTCTGACTGTACCAGGACCGGTCGACCCTGAAGAAGACTTCTTGCTTGGAGTAGGCAGTTGTAAATGGCTCTTAACTCTAGAACATTTATGTGGAGACAGGCTTCCTGGGGCGACCATTTTCCCTGGAAATTTCTTCCTTGGGTGACTGCGCCCCAGCCCCGGAGACTTGCATCTGTTGTCAGAAGTACCCACTCCTGGATACCGAATCGGCGTCCCCCCAGGAGGTGATTCACTTGTAGCCACCACAGGAGAGAAATTCTGGCTCTGGGAGATAGACTTATCTTCCGGTGAATGTGTAAATGAGACCCGGACCATTTGCTCAGCAAGTCCCACTGAAACACGCGGGCGTGAAATCTGCCGTACGGAATGGCTTCGTACGCCGCAACCATCTTCCCCAGAACCCGAGTACAATGATGTATCGACACACTCGACGGCTTCAGAAGTTCTCTGACCATCGTCTGCAATTCCACAGCCTTTTCTTCTGGAAGGAATACCCTCTGTAACTCCGTGTCCAGAATCATGCCCAGAAACGTAAGCCGAGTGGTCGGAATCAACTGGGATTTCGGCAAATTGAGGACCCATCCGTGTTGTCGCAGGACCGATAGAGACAACTCCACACTTTTCAGTAATGTTCCTTGGACCTCGCCTTTATCAGGAGATCGTCCAAGTACGGGATAATTGAAACCCCTTGTTTGCGAAGAAGAACCATCATTTCCGCCATGACCTTGGTGAAGATCCTCTGAGCCGTGGAAAGCCCAAACGGCAACGTCTGAAATTGGTAATGAGAATCCTGTATCGCAAACCCGAGGAAAGCCTGATGCTGAGGATATATCGGGACATGTAAGTAGGCATCCTTTATGTCGACTGACGCCATAAAATCCCCCCCTTCTAGGCTGGAGATCACAGCTCGAAGGGATTCCATCTTGAACTTGAAAACTTTCAAGTATGGATTGAGGGATTTTAAATTTAGAATTGGTCTGACCGAACCGTCCGGTTTCGGCACAACAAAGAGGTTCGAGTAGAACCCCTCCCCCCGCTGAGACGAGGGAATGGGAATAATGACCCTCTGTAGACACAGTTTTTGAATCGCTGCTAGCACCACCTCCTGGTCCGGGAGAACTACTGGTAATGCCGAAGTGAAGAACCGGTGAGGGGGCATCTCCTGAAACTCCAGTTTGTATCCCTGAGACACGATCTCTAGTACCCAGGGATCCAGGCCTGATTGAATCCAGACCTGACTGAAACTCCGTAGACGGCCCCCCACCGGTTCGGACTCCCCCAGGGAAGCCCCAGCGTCATGCAGTGGACTTGGTAGCAGCAAGGGAGGACTTTTGGTCCTGGGCGCCTGAACCAGCAGAAGGTTTCCTTCCCCTTCCTCTACCTTTTGAAGCGAGGAAGGATGAGCCTTTTCCACGCCTGTATTTATTGTGACAAAAAGGACTGCATCTGCTGATGTGGTGCCTTTTTCTGCTGTGTGGGAACATAAGGAAGAAAAGACGACTTACCCGCAGTCGCGGTCGAGACCAGGTCAGCCAAGCCGTCCCCAAACAAGACAGTACCTTTGAAGGGTAGCGCTTCCATAGCCCTCTTGGAGTCGGCATCAGCGTTCCATTGATGGATCCACAGGGCCCTCCTGGCTGATATCGACATGGCATTGGTTCTTGAACCCAAGAGACAGACGTCCCTCGCCGCATCTTTTATGTAATCTGCAGCGTCCTTAATATAACCAAGAGTTAGAAGGACATTATCTTTATCCGGAGTATCCATATCATTAGCTAAATTCTCAGCCCATTTAGCAATAGCACTACTCACCCATACCGACGCCACAGCGGGTCTGAGCAATGCACCCGAATTAGCGAAAATGGACTTCAGAGACGTCTCCAGCTTGCGATCCGCCGGATCTTTGAGAGCTGCCGTGTCAGGCGACAGAAGTGCCACTTTCTTAGACAAACGAGATAAAGCTTTGTCAACAGTTGGAGATGCCTCCCATTTTTCCCTGTCATCAGAGGGGAAAGGATACGCCATGTAAATTCTCTTGGGAATCTGCCATTTCTTATCCGGCGACTCCCAAGCCTTTTCACAAAGAGTATTCATTTCATGAGAGGGGGGATATTTCACCTCAGGTTTTTTTCCCTTGAACAAGCAAATCCTAGTTTCCTGTACTGCAGGTTCATCAGAAATGTGTAAAACATATTTTATAGCCACAATCATGTACTGAATACTCTTAACTAAACGTGGATGTAACGCTGCCTCAGTGAAATCGACGTCGGAATCAGAGTCCGTGTCGGTATCAGTATCTACCACCTGAGTAAATGGCCGCTTTTGCGCCCCAGACGGGGTCTGAACCTGAGACAAAGCCTCTTCCATTGACTTTTTCCACACCTGGGTCTGTGCCTCAGACTTATCTAATCTCTTTGATAAGGAAGTTACATTCGAGTTTATCGTATTGAATAATGCTAGCAAATCAGGTGTCGGCTGCGTCGACGGTCCCAACTCTAGCCCCGCATCCGCTCCCCCAATAACCTCCTCCGGTGAATAAGCTTCAGCCTCAGACATGCCGACACGTAGTACCAACACACCACAACACACAGAACGTCCCTGCTAGGTGACAGTCCTACAATAAAGCCCAGATAGAGGACACAGAGGGAGTATGCCAGCTCACACCTCAGCGCCCATATATCGCAAAAAACGATATATGTACCCAGCGCTGCCTAATCACACTATGAAACACCACCCTGCGGCCCCCCTCTGAAAAAGCCCCCCCGTTACTTGGAGAAGCGCGGAGGTCCCCGCAGCGTCTCTATCCCTCAGCCGCGTGTTGCAGGGAAAATGGCGCTGGTGAGCTGCGGGTCGAAGCTCCGCCCCCTTCCCGGCGCGCTTCGGCCCGCCAAATTCAAAATTGTTTAAAAATGCCGGCGGGGGTCTGTATACGGTGCCGAGGCACCCATAATCTTTGTGCCGCCCAAAGAAAACTCCAGTAACATGCTGCCCAGGGCGCCCCCCCCCCAGTGCCCTGCACCCAGTAAAATACCGTTGGTGATGTGTGTGGGAGCATGGAGCACAGCGTTACCGCTGTGCTTTACCTTCCGTCACTGAAGTCTTCTGCCGTCCTAAAGTCTTCTGATCTTCTCATACTCACCCGACTTCTGTCTTCTGTAAGGGGATTGACGGCGTGGCTCCGGGAACAAGCAGCTAGGCACACCAAGTGATCGAACCCTCTGGAGCTAATGGTGTCCAGTAGCCGAGAAGCAGAGCCTTGAAACTCACAGAAGTAGGTCCTGCTTCTCTCCCCTCACTCCCACGCTGCAGGGAGCCTGTAGCCAGCAGGTCTCCCTGAAAATAAAAAACCTAACAAAAAGTATTTTCTAGAGAAACTCAGTAGAGCTCCCCTAGTGTGCATCCAGTCACTCCTGGGCACAAAGTCTAACTGAGGTCTGGAGGAGGGGCATAGAGGGAGGAGCCAGTTCACACATAGTCTTAAGTCTTTTTAGTGTGCCCAAGCTCCTGCGGATCCCGTCTATACCCCATGGTCCTTTTGGAGTCCCCAGCATCCTCTAGGACGTAAGAGAAATAATATGAATGAGCTCATTTTACAATGTGCAAAACTATTTTGGTGATGTCAGACCTCAATTTATGCTAGCTTGCCTACATTTATGCTACCATGCATTATGTTGTACAGTGTAGGAGGAGATATTTGTACTGATGGGAAGACTTATGTTGCAGAATGAAGCTATTTATGGCATTTTTAAGTGTGTTGTGTGTCATCAAAGCTTATTTATGGTGTTCCACTATTCCCACAGACATGGAAACAAATAGAATAAAGCACAGAAAATTGATGGGAACATACATGTGATAACTGTTGCGCGCAAGGACCAGATGTATGTAAATTCTCAAAGCAGTTCTAAAATAAGATGGGAGAAGTTGGAGGGACAGAGGCAGATGGGCGGAATATTAGGATACACAAGGTGGAGTAGATCTAGGCACTGGTGAGGAGGTGTGTTTTGAGAGACTGCTGATAGCCATGAATGTTTGGTGAGAGCCTGTTCTCGAGGGGAAAGGAAGTTCCACAGGTCATAACATCACAGAGTGTTATTTGATGTGGGTTTGTGAGGTGGTAACCATGGGGGAGAAGAAACATAGATCTTGGGAAGATTGGAGAGGGTGAGAGGGGTTGAGTCTTGAGACATGGTCAGATATGTATCGAGGATGAGCGTGTGATAGCTTTGAAGGTAAGGATGATGAGCTTGTATTGAATACTCGTGAAGAATGAGAACCAGTTGAGAAATTTACAGAGTGGTGTGGTGGTGGTGGTGGTGGTGGTGGTGGTGGTGGTGGTGGTGGTGGTGGTAGAGAATTGAAAGGGAAATATTGAATTTGCCACAGTAAGATGGATTCTATGGGGAGATAGCCAATAGTGGTAAAAGTCAACTAGCAGTAGGTTTCAATAAATCAGGGTTTTTATTGCATCTTGTGACAGGAAGGTGTACATTTGGGCAATGGTGCAAAGGTGGTGGTGGTAGGACAGGGTGAGGGACGTTATGTGGGGGGAGGAGGGCTGTTAGTGTTGAGCATGACTCCAATGTACCTGGCTTGGCTAACAGGAGCTGCAGGAGACTAGTGGAGGAGTAATGACTCTTTGGAGGTGGCAGAGGCGGAATGGGAAAGTGATGAGTTTATTTTTGTCCATGTTAAGTTTGATGCATTGCAAGGACGTTCACATAGAGATTGCAGAGAGGCAGTTTACAAATGTGGCATAGAAAAGCTGGAGGGAGGTCTGGCGATACGAGGTATAGCGTTGTGTTATGGCAGGCAACGCCTAAAGGTCCTGGATGCTACCACCTGTCATTATATTCTCAATAAACCGGCATCTCCTACACGTTTCAGATTGCTCTGTCCTGAGGCGCATACAAAAAAAACAAAACATGCACAGATCTTTGCATATAAATACTTTTTTCTTTAGGGGGAATAAAAAAAGAAAAGCTATGCACATATACAGACTAGGAGGAAGAAAGATAGCAAATGTTATTGCCTTTTTATGGACATCCATTATGACGGAGCAATTCAATTGTTGCTCTGCTCAGACGCCCACTTGCCATGGCAGAAGCATTTTTGCTTGCAGCTTTGGGAGGAGCGAGAAAAAAAAGTGAAAAGTCCATAGTTTGAATGTCCAAACAAGAACTTTAGAAGGGTTTAGCTGGTTTGTGTGTCTAAACCCAGTGCTTTAAGGTACATTAAATACTAATGGGAGCCCAAAGAGGGAAACAATTGAATTGCTCCGTCAGATGCCCGACGGCCAACAGGAGGTGCCAAGCACAATTAAATCGTCCTACCAGCGGTATACTTACTAATGTTTGATATTGCAACCACAAAGGGTGAATACCGCAGGTTCGCAAAGAGGGTGCTAATTGTCACAGTGGAATGAGTGTCACCCAGACTCAAGAAACTTTTTTAAGAGAGATCCACCCCACAAAAAGCGCACACACAAATGCTTAGAATAAAGATTCCTTTAAATATCATAGAATATTCCTCATTGGAGTTCACTCTGTATCAGTTGTTATTCAGTACCTCAGAGGAAACAAAACAAATACACAAACATAGGGACTGATTCAGGTTGGATCGCAGAACGCGATCCAACCACAAAAATTACAAAAAAGATGAGGGGCAAATGTGCAGCGCCCGCCCTGCGCATGTGCCCGCATTTTCGGAAAGGGGCCGCAGAAAATGTGATCGCCTCTGCCTGTCAACGCTCCGTTTCCTAGGTGGAGACGGAGAGTTGCAGGGGTGGAGGCGGCGTCATGGAAACAGGGGGCATAGTGAGGGTGTGACATCATCAAAAAGATGGCCTCCTGCCGGCGTAGCTTCATTTCTGCTATCAAGCAGAAAATGCGATGTGATCGCAATTTGTGCTTGATCGGGGGGGGGGGGGGGGGGGGTCAGCATGCTGGGCGACCATGCCTTGCAATGGGCCGCCCCCAGTATGCGTTCACAAGGATTGCAAATTCTGATAATTAGCAGAATTTATAATCCTTACTGAATCGGGCCCATAGTGTAATACTGGTAACCGAATTCACAAACAGAAACATGAAGTGTTTCCCACTACATGTGGTTCCCAAATAATTTTGAGTCACTGCATCATAGAGTATCAGAATTTTCTCTACATCAAAATTTTCTTAACGTGAAATTCAGAAAAACATTAATTTAATTAAATTGTGATTAAAGATCATCCTTAGGGTCAGTTATGTGTTGAGGGACAGAATTTGCTTGTTTGTCCACATATGTTATGATGGGAAACCACCAGCACTGGTTTTACCTGTTACATGGGCCATAAATAATTTGAATTCGTCCTGGGCAACCAACCCAGGGCACCCCTGCAACCCAGTTTGGGAATCGCTAACGTAGGGACTAGATGTTTGTATGAAGCTCATTTTGCAATAAGCCTTCTGCTGTTCCAGGACTTTAGCGCCATCTTCTTTCTTGGTCCAGTCATGTGCAGCTGCTCTCAGGACTCTGCTGCAGGTCAGTCGTTGGTCCAGTCCTATGAAGCAGGTCAGAGGTTCTGTACTGCAGATCACATCCAGCACTCGTTCAGCATTTTATTTTTATTGATATTGGTTTTTAGGTGAAAATTAGATTAAACCTGTATGATATTATCTCCACTCAAACAAAGTCTGTGTGATTGGAACCCTTACCACAGCCCAAAGTTATCACATCACTCCTGAGGTGTCAGTAATCCATGTAGGCTTCATATAAATATTTTATGCTACTCACAATATGAGTTTACCACCTTCTGAGTGTCAGACAATTAATATAACTTTATTTATTTTATTTTTGTCAGATAATTTTTTATAAATTATTTCAAACTGTAACACAACCCTCTTGATATTTTCTCCTCAGCTCACTATTACATTGTTATAAAGGAAAAAGTGGAAAAAATAAGATTTTGCTTACCGGTAAATCTATTTCTCGTAGTCCGTAGTGGATGCTGGGGACTCCGTAAGGACCATGGGGAATAGACGGGCTCCGCAGGAAACAGGGCACTTTAAGAAAGAATTAGGAATACTGGTGTGCACTGGCTCCTCCCTCTATGTCCCTCCTCCAGACCTCAGTTAAGGAAACTGTGCCCGGAAGAGCTGACAGTACAAGGAAAGGATTTTGGAATCCAGGGTAAGACTCATACCAGCCACACCAATCACACCGTATAACTTGTGATAAACTTACCCAGTTAACAGTATGAACAACAACAGAGCATCAGATAAACCTGATGCAACCATAACATAACCCTTATTTAAGCAATAACTATAAACAAGTATTGCAGAAGAAGTCCGCACTTGGGACGGGCGCCCAGCATCCACTACGGACTACGAGAAATAGATTTACCGGTAAGTAAAATCTTATTTTCTCTAACGTCCTAGTGGATGCTGGGGACTCCGTAAGGACCATGGGGATTATACCAAAGCTCCCAAACGGGCGGGAGAGTGCAGATGACTCTGCAGCACCGAATGAGCAAACACAAGGTCCTCCTCAGCCAGGGTATCAAACTTGTAGAACTTTGCAAAAGTGTTTGAACCCGACCAAGTAGCTGCTCGGCAAAGCTGTAATGCCGAGACCCCTCGGGCAGCCGCCCAAGAAGAGCCCACCTTCCTTGTGGAATGGGCTTTTACTGATTTTGGAGGCGGTAATCCATCCGCAGAATGAGCCTGCTGAATCGTGTTACAGATCCAGCGAGCAATAGTTTGCTTTGAAGCAGGAGCACCCAGCTTGTTGGATGCATACAGGATAAACAGCGACTCAGTTTTCCTGACTCCAGCCATTCTGGCTACATAAACCTTCAAAGCCCTGACTACATCTAGTAACTTGGAATCCTCCAAGTCACGAGTAGCCACAGGCACCACAATAGGTTGGTTCAAATGAAAAGATGACACCACTTTTGGCAGAAATTGCGGACGAGTCCGTAATTCTGCCCTGTCCATATGGAAAACCAGATAGGGGCTTTTACATGACAAAGCCGCCAATTCTGACACACGCCTAGCCGAAGCTAAGGCCAATAGCATGACCACCTTCCACGTGAGATATTTTAACTCCACGGTTTTAAGTGGCTCAAACCAGTGTGATTTCAGGAAACTCAACACCACGTTAAGATCCCAAGGTGTCACTGGTGGCACAAAAGGGGGCTGAATATGCAGCACTCCCTTTACAAACGTCTGAACTTCAGGAAGAGAAGCCAGTTCCTTTTGAAAGAAAATGGATAGGGCTGAAATATGGACCTTAATGGATCCCAATTTTAAGCCCACAGTCACTCTCGACTGTAGGAAGTGAAGGAAACGGCCCAGCTGGAATTCCTCTGTAGGGGCATTCCTGGCCTCACACCAAGCAACATATTTTCGCCATATACGGTGATAATGTTTAGCCGTCACGTCCTTCCTAGCCTTTATCAGCGTAGGAATAACCTCATCCGGAATGCCTTTTTCTGCTAGGATCCGGCGTTCAACCGCCACGCCGTCAAACGCAGCCGTGGTAAGTCTTGGAACAGACAGGGCCCCTGTTGCAACAGATCCTGTCTTAGAGGCAGAGGCCATGGGTCCTCTTTGAGCATTTCTTGCAGTTCTGGATACCAAGTCCTTCTTGGCCAATCCGGAACAATGAGTATTGTTCTCACTCCTCTTTTTCTTACGATTCTCAGCACCTTGGGTATGAGAGGAAGAGGAGGAAACACATAAACCGACTGGAACACCCACGGTGTCACTAGTGCGTCCACAGCTATCGCCTGAGGGTCTCTTGACCTGGCGCAATACATTTGTAGCTTTTTGTTGAGGCGGGATGCCATCATGTCCACCTGTGGCAGTTCCCATCGACTTGTAATCTGCGTGAAGACTTCTTGATGAAGTCCCCACTCTCCCGGGTGGAGGTCGTGCCTGCTGAGGAAGTCTGCTTCCCAGTTGTCCACCCCCGGAATGAACACTGCTGACAGTGCTTTTACGTGATTCTCCGCCCAGCGAAGAATTCTGGTGGCTTCCGCCATCGCCACCCTGCTCCTTGTGCCGCCTTGGCGGTTTACATGAGCCACTGCGGTGATGTTGTCTGACTGAATCAGCACCGGTTGGTTGCGAAGCAGAGGCTCCGCTTGACTTAGGGCGTTGTATATGGCCCTTAGTTCCAGGATATTGATGTGCAGACAAGTCTCCTGACTTGACCACAGACCCTGGAAATTTCTTCCCTGTGTGACTGCCCCCCACCCTCGGAGGCTTGCATCCGTGGTCACCAGGACCCAGTCCTGAATGCCGAACCTGCGACCCTCGAGAAGGTGAGCACTCTGCAGCCACCACAGAAGAGACACCCTGGCCCTGGGGGATAGGGTGATCAGCCGATGCATCTGAAGATGCGATCCGGACCACTTGTCCAACAGATCCCACTGAAAGGTCCTCGCATGGAACCTGCCGAAGGAATGGCCTCGTATGATGCCACCATCTTTCCCAGGACTCGCGTGCAGTGATGCACCGACACCTGTTTTGGTTTTAAGAAGTCTCTGACCAGAGTCACGAGCTCCTGAGCCTTCTCCGTTGGGAGAAAAACCTTCTTCTGGTCTGTGCCCAGAATCATGCCCAGGAAGGGCAGACGCGTCGTAGGAATCAGGTGCGACTTTGGAATATTCAGAATCCAGCCGTGCTGTTGCAACACTTCCCGAGAGTGTGCTACGCTGATCAGCGACTGCTCTCTGGACCTCGCCTTTATGAGGAGATCGTCCAAGTATGGGATAATTGTGACTCCTTGTTTTCGCAGAAGCACCATCATTTCTGCCATTACCTTGGTAAATATTCTCGGTGCCGTGGACAGTCCAAACGGCAACGTCTGGAATTGGTAATGACAGTCCTGTACCACAAATCTGAGGTACTCCTGATGAGGTGGATAAATGGGGACATGCAGGTAAGCATCCTTAATGTCCAGAGACACCATAAAATCCCCCTCTTCCAGGCTTCCAATGACCGCTCTGAGCGATTCCATCTTGAACTTGAACCTTTTCAGGTAAATATTCAGGGATTTTAAATTCAATATGGGTCTGACCGAACCGTCCGGTTTCGGTACCACAAACATTGTCGAATAGTAACCCCTTCCCTGTTGAAGGAGAGGAACCTTTACCACCACCTGCTGGAGATATAATTTGTGAATTGCCACTAACACTATTTTCCTCTCTATGGGGGAAGCTGGCAGGGCCGATTTGAGGTAACGGTGAGGGGGCATCACTTCGAATTCCAGCTTGTATCCCTGAGACACAATCTGTATAGCCCAGGGATCCACCTGTGAGCGTACCCACTGGTGGCTGAAATCTCGGAGACGCGCCCCCACCGATCCTGGCTCCACCTGGGGAGCCCCAGCGTCATGCGGTGGATTTAGTGGAAGCCGGGGAGGACTTCTGTTCCTGGGAACTAGCTGTATTGTGCAGCTTCTTTCCTCTACCCCTGCCTCTGGCAAGAAAAGACGCACCTCTGACTTTCTTGCCTCTTTGTGATCGAAAGGACTGCATTTAGTAATACAGTGCTTTCAAATTTTGGGGGGAAATATATCGCAAAAAATTTGACTTCCCATCCGTAGCTGTGGAAACTAGGTCCGAGAGACCGTCCCCAAACAATTCCTCACCCTTATAAGGTAAAACCTCCATGTGCCTTTTTGAGTCGGCATCGCCTGTCCATTGCCGAGTCCACGGGACCCTTCTGGCAGAAATCGACATTGCATTTATTCTAGAGCCCAGTAGGCTAATGTCTCTTTGGGCATCTCTCATATATAGGACAGTGTCTTTTATATGCCCCAGGGTCAGTACTATAGTATCCTTGTCCAAGGTATCAAGTTCCTCAGATAAAGTATCTGTCCATGCTGCTACAGCACTACACATCCAGGCCGACGCAATTGCCGGCCTTAGTAGGGTACCTGAATGTGTATAAATGGACTTCAGGATACCTTCCTGCTTTCTATCCGCAGGATCTTTTAGGGTGGCCGTATCCTGTGACGGCAGGGCTACCTTCTTAGATAAGCGTGTCAAAGCTTTGTAAACCCTAGGGGAGGATTCCCAGCGTAA
Organism: Pseudophryne corroboree; assembly: GCF_028390025.1. NCBI lineage: Eukaryota > Metazoa > Chordata > Amphibia > Anura > Myobatrachidae > Pseudophryne > Pseudophryne corroboree. The sequence continues at coordinate 584,044,766 of NC_086447.1, forward strand.
CCTGTCCCTTGGCGGGAAAGGATACGCCATAAGCAACCATTTGGAAATCTGCAGTTTTCTATCTGGAGATTCCCAAGCTTTTTCACATAACTCATTTAACTCATGTGAAGGGGGAAAGGTCACCTCATGCCTTTTTTCCCCAAACATATAAACCCTCTTGTCAGGGACTGGGTTTTCCTCTGAGATGTGCAATACATCCTTCATTGCTATAATCATGTAGCGGATGGCTTTAGCCATTTTAGGCTGCAACTTTGCATCATCGCCATCGACACTGGAGTCAGAATCTGTGTCAATATCTGTGTCAACAATTTGGGATAGTGGGCGCTTCTGAGACCCTGACGGCCTCTGCGCTGTAGGATCAGGCATGGGTTGAGACCCTGACTGTCCCAAGGCTTCAGCTTTATCCAACCTTTTATGCAAGGAATTAACATACTTTAAAACCTTCCACATATCCATCCAATCGGGGGTCGGCGCCGTCGGCGGCGATCCCACATTCATTTGTACCTGCTCTGCTTCCACATAGCCTTCCTCATCAAACATGCCGACACAAGCGTACCGACACACCACACACACAGGGGATGCTCTATTTGAAGACAGAACCCCACAAGGCCTTTTGGAGAGACAGAGAGAGAGTATGCCAGCACACACCCCAGCGCTATATGACCCAGGAATCACACAGTAACTTAGTGTTTACCCAGTAGCTGCTGTATATACTGATTTTGCGCTAAATTTATGTGCCCCCCCTCTCTTTTTACCCTCTTTCTACCGTGAATCTGCAGGGGAGAGCCTGGGGAGCTTCCTCTCAGCGGAGCTGTGGAGAGAAAATGGCGCTGGTGAGTGCTGAGGAAGAAGCCCCGCCCCCTCAGCGGCGGGCTTCTGTCCCGCGATTTTGTGTAAAATAATGGCAGGGGCTCATGCATATATACAGTGCCCAACTGTATATATGCCCACTTTGCCAAGAGGTCTCTAATTGCTGCCCAGGGCGCCCCCCCCCCCCCCCCTGCGCCCTGCACCCTACAGTGACCGGAGTGTGTGGGTTTAATGTGGGAGCAATGGCGCACAGCTGCAGTGCTGTGCGCTACCTCATATGAAGACTAGAGTCTTCTGCCGCCGCTTTTGAAGTCTTCTTGCTTCTCACACCGGCTTCTGGTTCTGCGAGGGGGATGGCGGCGCGGCGCTGGGATCGGACGACCAAGGGTGCGTTCCTGTGTACGATCCCTCTGGAGCTAATGGTGTCCAGTAGCCTAAGAAGCATGACCTATCCACAGTGAGTAGGGCTGCTTCTCTCCCCTCAGTCCCACGTAGCAGAGAGTCTGTTGCCAGCAGATCTCTCTGAAAATAAAAAAATCCTAACAAAATACTTTCTATTTAGCAAGCTCAGGAGAGCTCACTAAGGTGCACCCAGCTCGTCCGGGCAAAGATTCAAACTGAGGTCTGGAGGAGGGACATAGAGGGAGGAGCCAGTGTACACCAGTATTCCTAATTCTTTCTTAAAGTGCCCTGTCTCCTGCGGAGCCCGTCTATTCCCCATGGTCCTTACGGAGTCCCCAGCATCCACTAGCACGTTAGAGAAAAGCTAATTACAGAGTAAGACCATATTCCTTACTATGTAAGCAGGGGAACTGGAGCTCAGCTTAGTTTATTTTGATTTTACCCTTGTATGCTTTACTGCCATGTTTTGCTAATTGCACAGTGTACACTATGTAGTGTGCCCAACATGGCTGCCTCGTCTAGTACTCTCTTGTGCAGAATAAACAATGCATGGTTCTGAACTCTCCTAATATGTGTCATCTCTTCACCTTTTGAGAGGATTTATTGATAAACATAAAGAAAACTTGAAGCAAAATATATTTAAAAATGTAAATTTGTATTTCAAGTTAAATGTAGCCTGTTTTTTTTTCTTCTTCTAATTCTTCTTTGTGTTCTTCTTATTTTTATTATTATTATTATTATTATCATCAGTAGTATTATTTACTCTGCATTAAAAAAATAGGGAATTCCGGACCAAGATTGGTCCAGAAATCTTCCAAACTTGTCCTATAAGAGGAACAAGATGGTGAAAGACTCATGACTCATGAAGTGTCATCGTTCCGCACTAAGGAGAGGAAAACCTCCCTTGTGGAGGAAATCTCTGTGAACCCATGGCTGAAGGATTGCCCATCCCTCTAGGCATTAAGAGACTCTGCAGAGTTTTCACAGACCACCCACCCACTAACTTTGCATAACCCAGTCATCCCTTCTGTCTTCTTTTTTTTGTCTTCTTTTTTTAAATTATTATAAGTATTATTTACTATGCATTAAAAAATAGGGAATTCCGGACCAAGTTTGGTCCAGAATTCTTAAAAACTTGTCCTATAAGAGGAACAAGATGGCGGAAGCCTCATGACTCATTAAGAGTTAGTCATCATTCAGCACTGAGGAGGGGAAACACCCCCTCGGGGAGGAAACCTCTGGGGACCCATGGCCGAAGGATTGCCTGTCCCTCTAGGCATTAAGAGACTCTGCAAAGTTTTCCCAGACCACCCACGCACTAACTATGCATAAAACAGTCATCCTTTCTGTCTTCTTTTTTGTCTTATTTTTTAAAAATGATTATTATTTACTCTGCATTAAAAAAAATTGTGTATTCCAGACCAAGATTGGTCCAGAATTCTTAAAAACTTGTCCTATAAGAGGAACAAGATGGCAGAAACCTCATGACTCATGAAGAGTTAGTCATCATTCAACACTGAGGAGAGGAAAAACCTCTTGTGGAGGAAACCTCTTGGGACCCATGGCTGAAGGATTACCCGTCCCTCTAGGCATTAAGAGACTCTGCAGAGTTTTCCCAGACCACCCACCCACTAACTTTGAATAAACCAGTCATCACTTCTGTCTTCTTTTTTTGTCTTATTTTTTTTAATTATTATTAGTATTATTTACTCTGCATTAAAAAATAGGGAATTCCGGACTAAGACTGGTCCAGAATTCTTAAAAACTTGTCCTATAAGAGGTACAAGATGGCGGAAGCCTCACGACTCATTAAGAGTTAGTCATCATTCAGCACTGAGGAGAGGAAACACCCCCTTGGGGAGGAAACCTGTGGGGACCCATGGCTGAAGGATTACCCGTCCCTCTAGGCATTAAGAGACTCTGCAGAGTTTCTCTAGACCACCCACTCACTAACTTTGCATAACCCAGTCATCCCTTCTGTCTTCTATTTTGTCTTATTATTTTTTTTCATTATTATTAGTATTATTTACTCTGCATTAAAAATAGAGAATTCCGGACCAAGATTGGTCCACATTTCTTAAAACTTGTCCTATAAGAGGAACAAGATGGCGGAAGCCTCATGACTCACGAAGAGTCATCCTTCAACACTAATGTGAGGAAAAAAACCCTTGTGGAGGAAACCTCTGGGGACCCATGGCTGAAGGATTGCCTTTCGCTCTAGGCATTAAGAGACTATGCAGATTTTGCCCAGACAATCCACCCACCCACATACCCAGTCATCCCTTCTGTCTTCTTCTTCATGTTCTTTTTCTTATATTTTCTATAATTAATAATAATTATTCTTGTTATTAGTATTATACATCTCTGCATTATAAAATAGGGAATTCCGGCCCAAGATTGGTCCATAATTCTTAAAAACTTGTCCTATAAGAGGAACAAGATGGTTTAAGCCTCATGACTCACGAAGAGTCATCCTTCAACACTAAGGAGAGGAAAAAAAACCCTTATGGAGGAAACCTCTGGGGACTCATGGCTGAAGGACTGCCTGTCCCTCTAGGCATTAAGAGACTATGCAGAGTTAGCTCAGACAATCAACCCACCCACTAACTTTGCTTACCCAGTCATCCCTTCTGTCTTTTTCTTCTTATATTTTAAATTATTCTTAGTACTATTATTTACTCTGCATTAAAAAATAGGGAATTCCGGACCAAGATTGGTCCAGAATTCTTACAAACTTGTCCTAGAAGAGGAATAAGATGGCGGAAGCCTCGGCTGGTGAAAACTGCACCTACATGTCGATGGTGAGAGAGAGAGAAAACAAAACCGGGATACAAGGTGAGATCAGGTGGGGATGGGGCTGAGAGAGAGAGAGAGAGAAAGACAAAATAGGCAAAGAGGGGAAGAGGGAGGGGAAAGAGGCAAAGCCCTAGCATTCTGTCAGTATTTATGGCTCTAAATAAACCACTTTAGCACTTATTTCCGATGCATATAGGGGTTATAACTGCAAGCTATATATAGTATTGGATAAAAACAAACATAATGCCTAAAGCACAATATAATTCTCTTACACCTCTGCACATTAGGTAAAATGGAACATCCTGCAATACTGGCATACTGGGATTTAGGCAGACAGAAAGAGCATACAGGATTTAATTTGCAACATTACAGGCTCACCAAACAACTCCAAGGAGATGTCATAGGGGCAGACGCACAAAAAGGATTAATTTGGTACATTATAGGTCCATTTAGACAGTGCTCTTCAAATATCTCCAACGACCCAGTTGCAGCCGCTTGTGGTTGTTAAGCAACGGCACTGTCCCAGCATGTGTGAGATTTTGTTTTTAGCCAATTCTATTCTGTCCCCGAGGTCATAAGTCATATATTAGTAGTCATGGTAAAATGTTGCTGAAGTTTCGAACTAAGCTGCCTTTAACTTTGTCCAGTCACTAACCTTATGCAAGTATCTTCTTCTGCCGGTAAGCTGTCCTGTGCCATGCCTCTGGAGGTAATGGCAAGAGACAGCAATAGCACAGCCTTGATATAGGCAGTTGTCATTATGACATCACAGCATGACCTCACACAGCCCACCAGACCAGCCAAGACTGGTTATTTCTGGTTTGAGGCCCCTGTTGTCTTTTGCATGACTGACCTCAGGAAATTTGATTTCACTTATTGTTTAAAACTATTACACTCACATCAGAATATAATAACTAGCGTTTACCAGCGACTTCAGACGCGTGAATGTCTGTTATTGCTCAGCGGAAATAATTTTAAAAAGACAGTAGTGCAATTTAATATTTTGGTGACTATATTACATTGTATACATTGATTCCAAAATTTCATTGTAAACAATGTCTGCAGTTTTCCTTCAGGGACTAACACAAAAAGATTCTTGGGGCTACTAACACATGAGCAAGCCAATGTAAAGCTGCCCATTGGGGTAGCAGCTGGTCCTAAGATCTACGCCTGCAGGCCTGAGTGTTTGCCCCTGCGACTTGTTGATCATGATAGCGAATCAAACGTTTACAGGAAACTGCAGGCTTGGATCGAAAATAAAAGTTGCTGGGATAAGGGGTATATGTGGTATAAACACAGTCTTGTCTGCACCACATCCCATTAGAATCTCTGACTCAATTACGTTCCTCTGCAGAGCAGTCACTTTACGTCGGGTTCTGTTGCATAACTTGGTCAGAGTCAAGTTCCGCAGAAGCATGAACAGAACATCAACTTTCAGTGCAGGGCTGTATGCTGGAAGTCCAGTTGCACTAAGCAAGTTCAAAACTTCCACACATCCTGTATAGTCAGTTTGGAGGAGCCTGCGCGCTTCGCGCGCCAAATGTAAGTGTCTGGTTTTTCCTTCATTGCTCCTCTCCCTCATGTCACATCGAGATCATACAGTACACACATCAGTTTCTTTCTAGGTCACTAAGCTATACAGTAGTGAAAACGCAATCCAAATTCATACAGTAGTGTTTTTTTCATCTCAATAGTCCAGAAACAGTCCCTAGCAGTATAATTCCAAAAATATTCTACGTACAGACACAACCCTTACAGTTTTATTATATGTATAGATTTTTACTGCGGGGGTTCCATTATTTATCTTTGGCTATGTAAGGCTTTGTATGAACCCAACATCCACTGTTGTAACATTGTTTTTTACTCTTTAGTATATATCAGGGATTAAGGACAAAACACTGTTTATGGCACTACCTCAGATACCTCTAATTAACCACTTGCCTGGCATGGGCGCATCAGATGCAACCACAGCAGGAAGTGCTTTATCTGACCTGGTCACACAGGATGCGACCAGTCAATTAAACAGCATCAGCTGCTGCTGTAAGCTCCCACGGACAGCGTCCTCTTCATCCTGTGTCCCATGCTTGTGACCCTCACATAACCTGTGGTCAGGCTGACTGCTCTGCTATCTGCTCACTCACATGAGTGGATCCATACTGTAATTAATAACCTGCGCCTATCCCTGAAGGTGCTATTATGCTTTATTTGTATGCCTATATCAGTTATCTATACAGGTTACTATATAAATAGTATTCCTGTATATCTATCTGTAAGAGGATTGGCTGTTGAGGATACAGGATATACGCGCACATGGATTTATACCCTTTGTCTTCGGTTAACATTTATCCACCAGCTGCTGGCTGTGTCCTAGTGGCAGGAGTAGGTTTATCATTATTAGGTGTGAGGAGCTCCTAATAATATTACACCCACTCCTGTCACTAGGACACAGTAGCCATTGTATAATGAGGAGACAAATCACATGGACCAAGACTGAGAGGGTTTGGGAGGAGGTGAAAAAATATGGGACAAACACAAAAAATGGACATTCTACATATAGCATTTTCCTTACACCCATAATTATTATTATATAAATGATACAACTAGAAAAAAGAATGTGCAATATTAATTTGCAATATTTCCACTGTCGGGGATGAACTACATTTCCTATGATATCAACTGCTGAAATGCTGTGACTAGGGCTAGAACATGCATCCTGGAGTATTGTACTTGCCATCCCCACTAATGAGCAGCGCTTGGCTGTTAGACTGTGCGCATCTGGATAAAGGTCAGTTTATATTCTAGAGGTATTACAACTGGTATTACAACTGAGCCTTCACCTTCTGTCAGTCAGCGTGGCCCCCTGTGCAGTAACCGTTCTCGGGGAATACACAAGACAGATCCGAAGAACAGAATGAAGCAATTTCAAGATACTTACGTGACTAAATAGATTATTTTTTTCACCATAATCAGACACAGGCGTTATCCACGTAAAAAGTAGTATTTTAGACCACAACGACATATGTATTCACCAAAAGAATAAGTGTAGAGACAGAAAAGCAGTAGGCCCAAAACAGAGCCTTGTGGAACCACAAAATAGGTAGTGGAGGGGAGGATGTGGCCAAATTGGAAACACTGAAGGAATATTCGTTGTTAGGAAGAGGTTCATGAGACTATTACATATGTAAATATGTCTGTGCGGTCTCAATGCTAAAGGAAATTTAGGTGTTATGCTATACTGTTACTTGGTGTACCTACCCGGTGCCTTGCAAGCAAAGTAAAATGAGCATCAAAGAAACAAATGTGCTACATGTAATAAAATAAGTTGCAATATCCATACAATATTTTAGGAGAATAACATAAAAGTTTGATCCAATAAAAAGTGTAGTACTAAAATGTTAGGTGTTTGTAGGACATTTGTACATTGAACCTTTCCAAAGACCGGAAGTTAAGTAAGAATGACATTTGACATTTCCTCAGCATAACATCTAGTCTGACCCCGAGAAACTTAGATGATTTCCAATGTATCTATCTTATCATGTTACATATTTGTGCTAGCCTTCCAATATATTGCTTTATTCATTTTGGAGAGATAGTCATTAGCTGGTCATCTATTATTACACTTATATCTTAATATATTTTTTTCAAGATAATTGTCATTTTCTTGCAGGTTTACAAGTGCAGTCATCTACCAAGGTCTTGTTATGCGGCTAGGGATTGTGTCCGGAAGTCTGTATACAGACTTTTTTATCTCTGCGGTGGTGGAATTACCAGCTGCTGTCATTATTCTACTTTCCATTGATCGAGTTGGGAGGAGGCTTCCATTTGCACTGAGCAACGCTGGAGCAGGTGTTGCGTGCTTAATAACTGCTGCCATATCAAAAGGTATAAACTTAACATCAAGAATCACATGCTGAAATCAAAATCAAAATGTGTCACTTAAAAGTTTTCTATCGTTTTCCACAGTATATGTACCACTTTGTGCAAGTGCACCTATTTATAAGAGACATTTTGCATCTTTTGAGGAGCTGGGTGAATCAAATATTTTCTAGTTATATGGAAGCTGACACCACTACATTTTTCTCATACAGTTAATTAGAATGACAACTTTAATGACATTGGGCCTAATTCAGAGTTGATCGCAGCAGCAAATTTGTTAGCAGTTGGGTAAAACCAGGGCCCTCATTCCGAGTTGTTCGCTTGCTAGCTACTTTTAGCAGAAATGCAAACACAAAGCCGCCGCCCTCTGGGAGTGTATCTTAGCATAGCAGAATTGCTAACGAAAGATTAGCAATTCTGCTAATATTAGCAGAATTGCTAACGAAAGCAATTTCCTTGCAGTTTCTGAGTAGCTCCAGACCTACTCCTAGATTGCGATCACCTCAGTCCGTTTAGTTCCTGGTTTGACGTCACAAACACGCCCAGGCCACTCCTCCGTTTCTCCAGCCACTCCTGCGTTTTTACCTGGCACGCCTGCGTTTTTTAGCACACTCCCTGAAAACGGCCAGTTTCCGCCCAGAAACAACCCACTTCCTGTCAATCAGCAGAGCGATTGAAAAGCTTAGTTCGCCTGTGAGTAAAATAGCATAGTGTCGTGTAAATTTGCTTAGCGCGTGCGCGCTGAGATGCATACGCATGCGCAGAACTGCCGTATTTTAGCCTATTAGCAATTCTGCTAAAATTAGCAGCGAGCGAACAACTCGGAATGAGGGCCCATGTGCACTGCAGGGGGAGCAGATATAACATGTGCAGAGAGAATTAGATTTGGGTGGAGTGTGTTCAAACTGAAATCTAAATTGCAGTGTAAAATTAAAGCAGCCAGTAATTACACTGCACAGAAACAATATAACCCACCCAAATCTAACTCTCTCTGCAAATGAGCTACATTTTCCACCTTTTTTGGAGAGGGATAATTAATTTACTGGAACATTCCCTAGTTAGCATTTGGCTATATAGACTCAGAAATTGGGAATTGTTCTTCAATAGGATAGCTTTTGCATTTTTGTGCCATGCCGCCACATTTGATATGAATACATTTACATATACCCATGTAATAAATACGTTCAAACACACACAAGTGACATGTAATAGAGGTAGTCTAAACATCTGGTCACTGTCTTGTTTAATTGAAGCCATTATTGAGGCTGAAATGAGCAGTAGTTAGAAGAACAATAAAAGAGTCTTCTTAATGATGGGGCATACTTGACATCTTTATTTCCTCTCCAGGAGAAGCCCAGAGAAGGGATGCTGCTGTCAGCTTTGGAAGTAGGGCGCACTCACCATGTCATTAGGCTCCTCCTTCATCATGGCAAAATGCTGCAATTTGTGGGTCCACTGAGTGGGGATGAGGCTTAAATGACACAAAGCAAATGATGTTAGCTCCACCCTTCCCTACAAACTCGTGATTCTCCATACTATCTCCCAATCCTGCCCACTTCTTTAGGAAGTGGGCGGGATGCAGGTGATCCTCCTACTCTTTCAGGGGTGTGGGGGACATGCAATCACACAAACTAATAACATCAACATTTTATTATTATTATTATTATTATTATTATTAATGCAGGTTGAGTATCCCTTATCTAAAATGCTTGGGACCAGAAGTATTTTGGATATTGGCCTTTTCCGTATTTTGGAATAATTGCATACCATAGTGAGATATGGGTGTGGTATAAAAGATAGACAGTGTCTAGTTAGACAGTCAATAGATAGACACCATATGTTAGACAGACATTAGGTCAACACAGTCAAAAGGTCGACAGGGTCAAAAGGTCGATATGAAAAAGGTGGACATAAAAAAGGAAGACACCATGTTTTTTGCATTTTTGTGGTTTGTGTGGATAGTTTTGTCATCTGGGACCCCCAATTGTAGAAAGGCATACCCTCGCGGGGCTCGCTTCGCTCGCCACGCTTCAGGCTCGGTGGCTCGCTGCGCTCGCCACAAGGTTTATAACCAACTCTATGCCGACATGGATAGAGAAGGTATGAAATAGTCCAAAAACATGTTACATTTAAAAAAACATTTGTCTACCTTTTTTATATTGACCATTTTCATGTCGACCTTTTGACCCTGTCGATCTCCAAGCGCTGCTATATAGAACTGGAATCCTTATGGCTGAGCGTCCTCAAAAAGAGCAGAACACAGCAATATTCATAAGGGAGTCTTCAAACTATGTCATTCACTTGTTGAATCACCAACAACTGACCTTTATTAGCAACCCTATGTTCCCATAAAGGTTTCTTTAGAACTCCTTCACCCCTTCATTTCTTCGGAATACTATGAGATTACAATCTACGATATACAGCTCATTAAAACCGGGCTTACCTTATTGTTAAGCCCTATGTGCACCTAGTATTTATATATCCAGCCTTCCAAAAACTCCTCAAAAAGAATCCAGAATGAGGAGTTTTTGGAAGGCAGGATATATAAATACTAGAGCGACAGAAGGCTCCATTGAAGGAAGAACCATTAAAGATACCTTTTGGTGCACATAGGGCATAACAATGAGGTAAGCCCGGTTTTAATGAGCTGTATATCGTAGATTGTGATCTCATAGTATTCCGAAGAAATGAAGGGGTGAAGGAGTTCTAAAGAAACCTTTATGGGAACATAGGGTTGCTAATAAAGGTCAGTTGTTGGTGATTCAACAAGTGAATGACATAGTTTGAAGACTCCCTTATGAATATTGCTGTGTTCTGCTCTTTTTGAGGACGCTCAGACATAAGGATTCCAGTTCTATATAGCAGCGCTTGGAGATCGTCCATCAGTATTTTTGTTGTGTATAGAAAGGAGTGGTATTCTACTTGGACGTATGCCAAGCTGCAGCTAGGGCGCAAGTTATTGTTTCTTTTTTCTTTTCTTTTTTTTTCTTTTGACCCTGTCGACCTAATGTCTGTCTAACATATGGTGTCTATCTATTGACTGTCTAACTAGACACTGTCTATCAACCGGATGCCATGAGATATCATGGCGATGGGACCCAAGTCTAAGCATAGAATGCATTTATGTTTCATACACTGTTCAAAAAAATAAAGGGAACACTAAAATAACACATCCTAGATCTGATTGAATTAAATATTCTTATTAAATACTTTGTTCTTTATATAGTTGAATGTGCTGACAACAAAATCACACAAAAATTATCAATGGAAATCAAATTTATTAACCCATGGAGGTCTGGATTTGGAGTCACACTCAAAATTAAAGTGGAAAAACACACTACAGGCTGATCCAACTTTGATGTAATGTCCTTAAAACAAGTCAAAATGAGGCTCAGTAGTGTGTGTGGCCTCCACGTGCCTGTATGACCTCCCTACAATGCCTGGGCATGCTCCTGATGAGGTGGCGGATGGTCTCCTGAGGGATCTCCTCCCAGACCTGGACTAAAGCATCTGCCAACTCCTGGACAGTCTGTGGTGCAACCACGTTGGTGGATGGAGCGAGACATGATGTCCCAGATGTGTTCAACTGGATTCAGGTCTAGGGAACGAGCGGGCCAGTCCATAGCATCAATGCCTTCATCTTGCAGCAACTGCTGACACACTCCAGCCACATGAGGTCTAGCATTGTCTTGCATTAGGAGGAACCCAGGGCCAACTGCATCAGCATATGGTCTCACAAGGGGTCTGAGGATCTCATCTCGGTACCTAATGGCAGTCAGGCTACCTCTGGTGAGCACATGGAGGGCTGTGCGGCCCCCCAAAGAAATGCCACCCCACACCATTACTGACCCACTGCCAAACCGGTCATGCTGGAGGATGTTGCAGGCAGCAGAACGTTCTCCTTGGCGTCTCCAGACTCTGTCACGTCTGTCACATGTGCTCAGTGAGAACCTGCTTTCATCTGTGAAGAGCACAGGGCGCCAGTGGCGAATTTGCCAATCTTGGTGTTCTCTGGCAAATGCCAAACATCCTCCACGGTGTTGGGCTGTAAGCACAACCCCCACCTGTGGATGTCGGGCCCTCATACCACCCTCATGGAGTCTGTTTCTGATCGTTTGAGTAGACACATGCACATTTGTGGCTTGCTGAAGGTCATTTTGCAGATCTCTGGCAGTGCTCCTCCTGTTCTTCCTTGCACAAAGGCGGAGGTAGCGGTCCTGCTTCTGGGTTGTTGCCCTCCTACGGCCTCCCCCACGTCTCCTGATATACTGGCCTGTCTCCTGGTAGCGCCTCCATGCTCTGGACACTACGCTGACAGACACAGCAAACCTTCTTGCCACAGCTCACATTGATGTGCCATCCTGGATGAGCTGCACTACCTGAGCCACTTGTGTGGGTTGCAGGGAGGTCATACAGGCACCTGGAGGCCACACACACTACTGAGCCTCATTTTGACTTGTTTTAAGGACATTACATCAAAGTTGAATCAGCCTGTAATGTGTTTTTCCACTTTAATTTTGAGTGTGACTCCAAATCCAGACCTCCATGGGTTAATAAATTTGATTTCCATTGATAATTTTTGTGTGATTTTGTTGTCAGCACATTCAACTATGTAAAGAACAAAGTATTTAATAAGAATATTTCATTCATTCAGATCTAGGTTGTGTTATTTTAGTGTTCCCTTTATTTTTTTGAGCAGTGTATATATACCTTATACACACAGCCTGAAGGTCATTTTAGCCAATATTTCTCATACATCCTAGAGGATGCTGGGGACACTTCAAGAACCATGGGGTATAGACGGGATCCGCAGGAGACATGGGCACTTTAAGACTTTGAAGGGGTGTGAACTGGCTCCTCCCTCTATGCCCCTCCTCCAGACTCCAGTTTAGAATCTGTGCCCAGTGAGACTGGATGCACACTGAGGAGCTCTCCTGAGTTTCTCTGAAAAAGACTTTTGTTAGGTTTATTATTTTCAGGGAGACCTGCTGGCAACTGAGGGGAGAGAAGCAGACCTACTTCTGTGAGTTTCAAGGCTCTGCTTCTTTGGCTACAGGACACCATTAGCTCCTGAGGGTCTGAACGCTAGGTACGCCTAGATGCTCGTTCCCAGAGCCCGCCGTCACCCCCCTTGTAGAGCCAGAAGTCAGAAGACAGGTGAGTAGAAGAAGATCAGAAGACTTCAGTGACGGCTTTGAGGTACCGCACAGCGGCCGCGCTGCTCGCCATGCTCCCATACACAGCGGCACTACAGGGTGCAGGGCATGGGGGGGCGCCCTGGGCAGCATTAAAAACCTCATATAAGACTGGCAAGGTGGTTTTTAAGTGCCAAGGCACTAAATAGCGGGGCTGAAGCGCGCAATTAAGGGGGCGGGGCTTAGCCCTCACAGCTGTCACCAGTGCCATTTTCTCTTCACAGAGCTGCAGAGACGCTGGTCCTTCCTCTACACTGCTGTATCAAGTAACAGGTGGGGGGGCACAGTTATTTTGGTGCTATATATGTATTTATAAAAGCGCTAACAGGTCTGAGGCCAGAGGCGTAACTAGGGTAGGGCGAGTGGGGTACGTGCCCTGGGCGCCTTGGCAGGCCCAGGAGAGGGGGCGCCGCCGGCGGCCAGGGGATCATGCCCCACCCGCCCCCGTCACGCCGAAATGTGAGGGGAGGAGAGTACAGCGTCTCTCCCTCCCCTCACCGCCGTCTCCGGCGACGTTAGCCAATCAGAGCTTGCGGACTGGCTCCTGATTGGCTGCCGGTCCGCGAGCTCTGATTGGCTAGCGATCCGGCGCCACACAGCCGCCAGAGAACTGGAGCGGTGAGGGGAAGGGGAGGCGCTACGCTGCGCTCTCCTCCCCTCACATATCAGAGGCAAGCCGGAGCCACAATCGGTGAGTGACCGGGGGGGGGGGGGAGCACAGTGGGGCATGTAACTGGCACAGTGGGGCATGTATCTGGCACAGTGGGGCATGTAACTGGCACAGTGGGCCATGTATCTGGCACAGTGGGGCATGTATCTGGCACAGTGGGGCATGTAACTGGCACAGTGGGGCATGTATCTGGCACAGTGGGGCATGTATCTGGCACAGTGGGGCATGTAACTGGCACAGTGGGGCATGTATCTGGCACAGTGGGTCATGTATCTGGCACAGTGGGGCATGTAACTGGCACTGTGGGGCATGTATCCGGCACTGTGGGGCATGTATCCGGCACTGTGGGGCAATGTAACTGGCACTGTGGGGCATGTAAATGGCACTGTGGGGCAATGTATTTGGCACTGTGGGGCATGTATCCGGCACTGTGGGGCATTGTATCTGGCACTGTGGGGCAATGTAACTGGCACTGTTGGGCATGTATCTGGCACTGTGGGTCATGTAACTGGCACTGTGGGGCATGTAACTGGCACTGTGGGGCATGTATCCGGCACTGTGGGGCATTGTATCCGGCACTTTGGGGCATTGTATCCGGCACTGTGGGGCAATGTAACTGGCACTGTGGGGCATGTAACTGGCAATGTGGGCCAATGTATCTGGCACTGTGGGGCAATGCAACTGGCACTGTGGGCATGTATCTGGCACTGTGGGGTAATGTAACTGGCACTGTGGGGCACGTATCCGGCACTGTGGGGCATTGTATCTGGCACTGTGGGGCAATGTAACTGGCACTGTGGGCCATTTTAAGTGGCCACACCCCTTCTGGTGCGTGGCCACACCCCTTCTGGTGTGTGGCCACGCCCGTTTTTCCGACACGCGCACCTTCGGCGCGCTCACATGCTTCTGTTGGTGGGTGTTTTTGGTGTTTTTTTTTGGGGGGGCGCCATTTTCCATCTTGCCCTGGGCTCCGAAAACCCTAGTTACGCCTCTGCTTTGTATAAGGGTTTTCAGAACCGGGATAATCACTGGGTTGTGAGCTGGCAAACTCCCTCTGTGTTCCTCTGACAGGCTTTACTGTGGGTCTGTCCCCTATATGCCCAGTGTGTCTGTGGGTGTCGGTACATGTGTGTCGGCATGTCTGAGGCTGAGTGCTCTTCTCAGGAGGAGGCTGTATTAGGGACAGAAACGGCTGTGGGAGTGACCATGTCGGCACCGCCGACTCCTGATTGGGTGAATGTTTTGAGTGCTTTAAATGCAAATGTGGCTTTATTAAATAAAAGATTGTCTGAGTCTCAGAACCAGGCATGGAAAAAATCCGTGGAGGATGTGTTGTCACAGGTCCAGACCCCCTCGAGGTCACAAAAGCGTTAATTTACCCAGATAGCAGATACAGATACCCACACGGACTCTGACTCCAGTATCGACTATAGTGATGCCAGATTAAATCCTAAACTGGCTAAGAGCATTCAGTACATAATTGTGGCGATAAAAGACGTGTTACATATCACGGAGGATCCTGCTGTTCCTGATACTAGGGTCTGTATGTATAAAGGAAAGAAACCTGAGGTAACGTTTCCTCCCTCTCATGAACTGAACACGCTTTTTGAAAAGGTTTGGGAAAATCCTGACAAGAAGTTTCAGATTCCCAAGAGAATTCCGGTGGCGTATCCGTTCCCCTCTGGGGATAGGGAAAAGTGGGAGTCACCCCCCACTGTAGACAAGGCTCTGTCATGTCTATCCAAAAAGGTGGCGCTTCCGTCCCCTGACACAGCAGCCCTAAAGGATCCTGCGGATCGTAAGCAGGAAAATACATTGAAATCCATTTATGTCACTACGGGTACGCTACTCAGACCTGCCGTTGCTTCGGCGTGGGTAAGTAGCGCTACTGAAAAGTGGGCAGATAATTTGTCATCTGAGATAGATACCCTGGATAGGGATAACATTCTTTTGACACTGGGTTATATCAGGGACGCTGCAGCCTACCTAAAGGAAGCTGCGAGAGACATTGGCCTTTTGGGATCAAGGGCCAATGCCATGGCAGTCTCAGCCAGAAGAGCATTGTGGATTCATCAATGGAATGCTGATGCTGACTCTAAGAAGGCTATGGAGTCTCTGCCGTATAAAGGTGGTGTCTTGTTTGGTGACGGCCTCGCTGACCTGGTATCTACGGCTACCGCGGGTAAGTCATAATTTTTACCTTATGTTCCTGCACAACAAAAGAAAACGCACCACTATCAGATGCAGTCCTTTCGGCCCAATAAATACAAAAAAGGACGAGGGTCTTCCTTCCTTGCTTCTAGAGGAATAGGAAAAGGAAAAATGTCACCGGCTGTGGCAGGTTCCCAGGAGCAGAAGTCCTCTCCGGCTTCTGCCAAATCCACAGCATGACGCTGGGACTCCTCTGCGGGAGTCCGCACCGGTGGGGGAACGTCTCCAACTCTTCAGTCAGTTCTGGGTTCGTTCGGCCCTAGACCCATGGGTGTTAGAAATAGTGTCCCAAGGGTACAAACTGTAGTTTCAAGACATTCCCCCTCGGCGATTCTTCAAATCAGCCTTACCAGCTTCTCTTCCGGACAGGGAGGTAGTATCCGATGCAATACAATACAAAAGCTGTGTCAAAATCAAGTCATTGTCAAGGTGCTCCCGTCACAACAGGGAGGTTTTTATTAAAGCCTCTTCGTGGTCCCGAAGCCGGACGGCTCGGTCAGACCAATTCTGAACCTAAAATCCCTCAATTTCTATCTGAGAAAATTCAAATTCAAGATGAAATCTTTCTGAGCAGTGATCTCCAGTCTGGAGGAAGGGGATTTTATGGTGTCGGTCGACATAAAGGATGCCTACTTACACGTCCCCATATATCCTCCGCATCAGGCTTATCTGAGGTTTGCGATTCAGGATTGTCATTACCAATTTCAGACGTTGCCGTTTGGTCTATTCACGGCTCCGAGGGTTTTCACCAAAGTTATGCCGGAAATGATGATTCTCCTGCGCAAGCAAGGAGTCACAATTATCCCATACTTGGATGATCTCCTGATAAAGGCGAGATCCAGGGACCGATTACTGCAGAGCATAACGATTTCCCTGACAGTTCTGCATTAACATGGTTGGCTCCTGAACTTGCCAAAGTCACAGTTGAGTCCGACGAAACGACTATCGTTTTTGGGAATGATTCTGGACACAGAATTACAGAGAGTTTTTCTTCCAGAAGAGAAGGCTCTGGAAATTCAGAGTCTGGTCAAACAAATCCTGAAGCCAGCGAGAGTGTCGATCCATCAATGCACTCGATTGCTGGGGAAGATGGTGGCGGCCTACGAGGCCATTCCATTTGGCAGATTCAATGCCAGAGTGTTTCAGTGGGATCTGTTGGACAAGTGGTCCGGGTCCCATCTGCGCATGCACCGACAGATAATCCTGTCGTCCAAGACCAGAATCTCACTCCTGTGGTGGCTGCACAGCTCTCACCTCCTAGAGGGACGCAGGTTCGGGATTCAGGACTGGATCCTGGTGACCACGGATGCGAGCCTCCAAGGCTGGGGTGCAGTCACACAGGGGGAAAATTTCCAGGGAAAATGGTCAAGCCAGGAAGCTTGTCTACACATAAACATTCTTGAATTAAGGGCCATTTACAACGGCCTTCTACAAGCGGAACATCTTCTTCGCGATCTACCCGTCTTGATTCAGTCGGACAACATAACAGCAGTGGCGTACATAAACCGCCAGGGCAGAACAAAGAGCAGTGCGGCAATGGCAGAGGCCACAAAAGTTTTCCGCTGGGCGGAAAGGCATGTAAGCGCTCTGTCAGCAGTCTTCATTCCGGGTGTGGACAACTGGGAAGCAGACTTCCTCAGCAGACACGATCTCCATCCAGGAGAGTGGGGTCTGCATCAAGAGGTCTTTGCAGAAGTGACAAGTCATTGGGGAATTCCTCAAATAGACATGATGGCGTCTCGCCTCAACAAAAAACTTCAGAGATATTGTTCCAGGTCGAGGGACCCTCAAGCAATAGCGGTGGACGCCCTGGTGACACCGTGGGTGTTTCAGTCGGTGTATGTGTTCCCTCCGATTCCACTCATTCCAAAAGTGATATAATCATAAGAAGAACAAGGGTTCATGCAATCCTCATTGTTCCAGACTGGCCAAGGAGGGCCTGGTATCCAGATCTTCAGGAATTGCTCATAGGAGATCCCTGGCCTCTTCCTCTACGAGAGGATCTGTTACAGCAGGGGCCGTGCGTGTACCAAGACTTACCGCGGCTTCGTTTGACGGCTTGGAGGTTGAACGCCGGATCCTAGCCCGAAAGGGTATTCCCAGTGAAGTCATTCCCACACTTCTTCAGGCTAGAAAAGAAGTAACGGCGAAACATTATCACCATATTTGGAGAAAATATGTGTCTTGGTGTGAATCCAAGAAGGCTCCTACGGAAGAATTTCAGCTGGGCCGTTTTCTTCATTTTCTGCAAGCAGGTGTGGATGCGGGCCTAAAGTTGGGCTCAATTAAAGTACAAATTTCGGCCTTGTCAATTTTCTTTCAAAAAGAATTGGCCTCCCTTCCGGAAATTCAGACTTTCGTGAAAGGCGTGCTCACATCCAACCTCCCTTTGTGCCCCCGGTGGCACCATGGGATCTTAACGTGGTGTTGCAGTTCCTGCAATCTCATTGGTTTGAACCTTTACGTAAGGTAGAGTTGAAATTCAGCACTTGGAAAGTGATCATGCTGTTGGCCTTGGCCTCTGCAAGGCAGGTGTCTGAATTGGCGGCTTTGTCTCACAAGAGCCCCTATTTGATCTTCCATGAAGAGAGAGTGGAGTTGAGAACTCGTCAGCAATTTCTGCCAAAAGTGGTGTCATCGTTTCACGTGAACCAACCTATTGTGGTGCCAGTGGCTACTGACGCCTTTGCGGAATCGAAGTCTGTAGATGTAGTCAGAACTTTGAAAATTTATGTAGCCAGAACGGCTCAGATAGGAAAACGGAGGCTCTGTTTGTCCTGTATGATCCCAACAAGATTGGGGCTCCTGCTTCCAAGCAGACTATTGCACGCTGGATATGTAATACGATTCAGCAAGCTCATTCTATGGCTGGATTGCCGTTACCGAAATCGGTGAAGACCCATTCTACCAGAAAGGTGGGCTCATCCTGGGCGTCTGCCTGGGGCGTCTCGGCATTACAGCTTTGCCGAGCAGCTACTTGGTTGGGTTCTAACACTTTTGCAAAATTTTACAAGTTTGATACCCTGGCTAAGGAGGACACCTCTTGTTTGGTCAATCGGTGCTGCAGAGTCATCCGCACTCTCCCATCCGTTCTTGAGCTTTGGTATAAACCCCATGGTTCTTGAAGTGTCCCCAGCATCCTCTAGGACGTATGAGAAAATACCTACCGGTAAATCCTTTTCTCTTAATCCGTAGAGAATGCTGGGCGCCCGTCCCAGTGCATACTGTATCTGCAGTTATTAGTTATGTTTACACACAGGTTGTATTTCTGTTATAGTCAGCCTGTTGCTGACATGGTTCATGCCGTTGACTGGAGTTCTGTTGAATGCCATGTTGTATGTCGTGTTTGTGGTGTGAGCTGGTGTGTATCTCACCTTAGTTTAACAATAAATCATTTTCCTCGAAATGTCCGTCTCCTAGGCACAGTTCCTATAACTGGAGTCTGGAGGAGGGGCATAGAGGGAGGAGCCAGTTCACACCCCTTCAAAGTCTTAAAGTGCCCATGTCTCCTGCGGATCCCGTCTATACCCCATGGTTCTTGAAGTGTCCCCAGCATCCTCTACGGACTGAGAGAAAAGGATTTACCGGTAGGTATTAAAATCCTATCTTTTAATAAATTTGTGCATTAAACAAGGTTTGTGTACACATACACACAAATCATTTATATTTCATATACACCTTATACACACAGCCTGATGGTAATTTAATACAATATTTGTAATAACTTTGTGTATTAAACAAAGTTTGTGTACATTGAGCCATCAGAAAACAAAGGTTTCACTATCTCACTCTCACTCAAAAAATTCCGTATTTCGGACTATTCCGTATTTCGGAATATTTGGATATGGGATACTCAAACTGTATTATTATTATCCTTTATATGGTTCCACAAGGAATCCGAAGAGCCCAGTTAAACAGTACATAAACAAAAGAGAAATCAGTGACTTATAGTTCAAGACAATATACAGTAGGACAAGTACAGGGTACATAAACATAGCTGCATCAGCAGATGACAGTGAAATAAGTATCAGGGTGGCAGAAAACCAAGGGATTTGATGCCATCGAAAAGAGTATGGAGTAGAAGATGATTTAAGTAAGAAAAGGAAAAGCACATGAGAGAAGAAGGCCCTTACATTCTAAAGGAGAGGGCCAGTTACCACCCCCAAATGTCCGCTTCCTGTCAATCAACTTGCATATGCCTAGTGATCAAAAAAGATGCAGGATTTTTTTTGCAGTGTGGCCTTACGCGTGTGCACTATGATCCGTACGCATGTGCAGTCGAGTGATAATCAGCCACATTGCGAAATTCTCACAACAGCGATCAGGTCTGATTTACCCCCAGAGTCAAGAACAGAAGTAAGGGATGCATTGTATAGGGAAGTGGCTTGTTCAGGGCATGAGACTGAGGGAATAGGAGAGGGAAGTGAGTCGAACAGAGTCGTTAGGGAAGTGGTGTCGATCAGGGCCGAAACTATGATTTCTGTCACACGGGGCAAGGCACTAAATTGTCCCCGCCTCCCTAAACCCCCGCCCCCCCCCCCCCAAAAAAAAAAAAAAAAAAAAACAATACTCTTAGACATTCGTAATTGTTGATAGCAGAATGTCAACATGATTCAACGTGTCGACATCCTCAGAATGCCAGTGGATAGGCAACACTGGGAGGGTCAGGGATAGGCTGCAGGGGCGGTTAGGCTGTGCGTGTATAGGGGTGGGGGGGTTACATTTATATGACTGCTTAACCATTTTGGACATTAAGTTGACATTCTCATGTCAACAAGTAGTCTTGGTAGGCATGATAAATGTTGACATGGTTACTGTCAACATGCTGTGTTTAACATGTCAGCCTAATGCATGCAGACATGGCAAATTGTCATTATGAACTACTGTACAGGTAGACTGCACATCAGTTGAGAGTGCTACACCTAGAGCATGTGTGTACAGTTGTGTACATCCATACTGTATTCTACTGACATGCCAATTTTCTGTTTCTCCAGGTATAAAGGGAAAGAATAGCACAATACTGAAAAATAATGAAATACTACCACATTTTATTATTATTATTTATTATTATCCTTTATTTATATGGCGCCACAAGGGTTCCGCAGCGCCCAATTACAGAGTACATGAATAATCAAACAGGAAAACAGCAACTTACAGTTGATGACAGTATAGGACAAGTACAGGGTAAATAAACATAGTTACATCAGCAGATGACACTGGAATAAGTATCAGGTGGCAGAAGACTGCTGGAGTTAATGCAGTTGAAGATTATTAAAGTAAGAAAGGATAAGCACATGAGGGAAGAGGGCCCTGCTCGTGAGAGCTTACATTCTAAAGGGGAGGGGTAGACAGACAGGGGTGACACAGATGGGGTACATGGAGAGTGTAGAACAGAGGGTTAGGATGAGATTTGGCTGGGTTTGGTGAAGAAGTGGGTCTTGAGAGCCTGTTTGAGGTTTTGTAGAGAGGTGGAGAGTCTGAGGGGGAGAGGTAGGGAATTCCAGAGAAGTGGTGCAGCACGTGAAAAATCTTGGGGGTAGGAGTGGGAGGAGGTGATCCGTAGGCAGGAAAGTCGTCGTGCATTAGCAGAGCGAAGAGGACGTGTGGGAATGTAAAGGGAGATAAGATCAGAGATGTAGATGGGAGAGGAGTGGGTGAGGGCTTTGTAAGCGAGTGTGAGAAGCTTGAAATGGATTCTGAAAGGGAAGGGGAGCCAGTGAAGGTCTAGTAAGAGAGGAGAGGTAGACGTAGTGCGTTTGGTGAGGAAAATGAGCCGGGCTGCAGCATTGAGGATAGATTGGAGTGGAGAGAGGTGTTTGTCAGGAATGCCAGTCAGGAGGAGATTACAGTAACCCAGTCTGGAAATGACCAGTGAGTGGATAAGAGTCTTAGTAGCATCCTGGGTGTCACAACTGAGGGCCTGAGCTGACGGGAGGCAGCCTCAGTTGTAGGGGCTGAGATGTACCGGAACCTGGGAGGTTGTATCAGACCCCTGGACATGTAAGTAACATGAATAATAACTGCCCGAAGGCGTGACCACGACAACTTAGATAAAAGTCAATGATGTTTATTATGACAACTCCGCATCACAGCAGCAATAAAAGAAAACGTAAAAGTCAGCAAAGAATAAATACAGTTCCTGAGTACTACAGCATGGCAGGAGCCACAGGGCACTGGTAGTGTGAGATAGTTCTTATGATCTTCTAGATGGAAAGTCCTTACCAGGCCCGGCTGTAGCAATGGAGATAACCCAGGATTATACCAGCTGGTGTTCCAGGAAGAGCTGGGTTGCTGAAGGTAAAACAGCTGCTGTGGATACTGGCTGGAACCAGACTGTTGTTAGCACGGAGTGGATACTGGCTGGAACCAGTTAAATAATAAATGAACTTTGGGAGCGATGAAATGTGAACTGAAATGTAGAACTTGAGAGCGGAGAAATAATAATTCCGGTGGAGAGTGGTAAAGTGTAGAAAGGACACCGGCCCTTTAAGGGAAGCTGTACTCTGCTGGAAGCAGGTAGTGTTGTAGCTGGAAACAGATGAATCCACAATGGATTGGAGAGTCAGGCTACACCGCAGGTGGAATGCTGGTGCGGGTCTCTATGGTGGAAGTCTTGAGACAGGAGCTGGAACCTGGAAGACAATCATAGAAGAGAGACAAACAGGAACTAGGTTTGACAACCAAAGCACTGACGTCTTCCTTGCTCAGGTACAGCTTACTTATACCTGCAGCAAGGAAGGGGTTGGCTAGGCAATTATGCAAATCAACAACACAGACAGCAGATTGGTGGAAATGATCAGATGACAGAATCCAAGATGGCTGCGCCCATGCAGACACTTGGAGGGAAGTTTGGTTTGTAATCCATGTGGTCTGGGAAACAGTAATGGCGGCGCCGGCCACCGGAGACGCCAGGCTGATAGATGCACATTTAACCACGCGGGCACAGCGGAGGCCGCGGCTGATGAAAAGACCACTCTGTATGTGGAAACTCAGGAACAACGGAATCCGGTCCTGGAACGCTGAGCCCGCCTTAGGAGGCATCTGAAGGGTAAGTAATGGCGTCCAGATACCCGGATCGTGACAGCACCCCCCCCTTTAGGAGTGGCCCCAGGACACTTCTTAGGCTTTAAAGGAAACTTTGCGTGGAAATTTCGGACCAAGGCAGGAGCATGGACGTCAGAGGCATTGGTCCAAGAGCGTTCTTCAGGACCATAGCCCTTCCAGTCAATGAGATACTGAAGTTGACCGTAACGGTGACGTGAGTCCAGGATCTTGGCCACTTCATACTCAACGCCTCGTTGAGTTTGGACTTTCGGAGTTGGTGGAAGTGAGGAATGAAACCGATTCAAGATTAGCGGTTTCAACAGGGAAACATGGAATGTCCTGGGTATTTTTAAGAAGGGAGGTAACTGGAGTCTGTAAGCAACAGGATTGATGACTTGATCAATTTTGAAAGGACCGATGTAGCGAGGTGCAAACTTCATACTGGGAACTCTTAACCTCAAATTCTTCGTGGATAACCATACCCGATCACCCACCTTGAGAGCAGGAACTGCTCGACGCTTCTTATCCGCAAACTTCTTGTACCTGAACGATGCCTTGAGCAGAGCTGATCGTACGCTCTTCCAGATATTGGCAAACTGATGCAAGGTGATATCCACTGCGGGAACAGAAGTTGCTGGAAGCGGTTGGAACTCAGGGACTTTAGGGTGGAATCCAAAGTTGGTGAAGAATGGTGTTGAAGAAGATGAAGAATGATACTGGTTGTTATGACAGAACTCGGCCCAGGGAAGTAATTGAACCCAGTCATCTTGAGAGGAGGACACATAGATGCGGAGGAAGGCCTCCAAGTCCTGATTCACCCTCTCAGTTTGACCATTGGTCTGAGGATGGTAAGCCGTGGAAAACTTTAACTTGACTTGGAGGACTTGACATAAACTTCGCCAGAATTTGGCTGTGAATTGAACTCCTCGATCTGAGATAATTTCTTCTGGAAGACCGTGGAGTCGGAAGATCTCTTGTATGAATACTTGAGCCAACTTGGAAGCTGACGGAAGACCGGTGAGAGGAATGAAGTGTGCCATCTTGGTGAACCGGTCAACTACCACCCAGATGGTATTGAACTTGTTGCACATGGGCAAATCTGTAATAAAATCCATCGACAAATGGGTCCATGGTCGACGGGGAACAGATAGTGGAACCAGTTGCCCCGCAGGCGACTGGCGGGATACTTTATGTTGAGCACACTTTGGGCAAGATGCAATAAACTCCAAAACGTCCTTTTTCAGAGTTGGCCACCAATAGGACCTAGAGATAAACTCCAGGGTTTTTTGGATACCTGTATGTCCGGCAAAACGGGAAGCATGGGCCCAATGCATGAGCTTCTTCCTTAGCATCGGCTTCACAAAACTTTTCCCTGATGGGGGCGTAGAGTCCATCCCTACCGTGGAGAATGCCAACGGATTTATAATAGGATGCTTGTCTGAAGACTCTGACTCATTTTCTTGCTCCCATGAGCGGGAAAGGGCATCGGCCTTGCGATTCTGAGAGCCCGGACAGAACTGGAGTTTAAAGTCGAACCTGGAAAAGAAAAGTGCCCATCTGGCCTGACGAGGGTTGAGACATTGTGCGCCTTTCAGGTATAAAAGGTTCTTGTGGTCTGTAAGTATGGTGATTGAATGAGAAGCTCCCTCCAACAGATACCTCCACTCTTCTAGAGCGAGCTTGATGGCTAGCAACTCCTGGTCGCCAATGGCATAGTTGCGCTCCGCTGGGGAGAACTTCCGTGAGAAGAAACTGCAAGGATGTAAATGACCATCTTTAGCCCTCTGAGATAACACCGCTCCTACTCCAACGGAGGAGGCATCCACCTCTAAGATGAAAGGAGAGTCGATGTCAGGCTGTTTCAGGACAGGTGCAGAGATGAACCTCTGTTTTAAAAGATGAAAAGCTTGCATGGCTTCTTCAGACCACTTGGACGGGTTAGCACCCTTCTTGGTGAAAGCAGTAATAGGCGCCACAATGGTGGAAAAGTCTCGTATAAACTTTCGGTAATAATTGGCGAACCCTAAGAACCTCTGGACCCCTTTGAGGGTTAAGGGTACCGGCCAATTCTGGATTGCTTGTAGTTTCTCAGGATCCATCTCTAGTCCGGAACCGGACACAATGTACCCTAGAAACGGAATGGACTTGACTTCAAAGACGCATTTCTCTAATTTGCAGTAGAGATGATTGACACGGAGACGGGACAGAACCTCCTTTACCCAGAAACGATGTTCCTCTAAATCGTTGGCAAAAATGAGGATATCATCTAGATAGACCACGACATGACGGTATAGAATGTCTCTGAAGATCTCATTGACGAAATGCTGGAAGACAGCTGGAGCATTGCTCAATCCGAAGGGCATGACGAGGTACTCATAATGTCCGTCACGGGTGTTAAATGCGGTCTTCCACTCGTCACCCTCACGGATCCGGATGAGATTGTATGCACCTCTCAGGTCCAGCTTTGTAAAGATGGTAGCTCCGCTAACTCTGTCAAAGAGCTCAGTAATCAGGGGTAAAGGATAGCGGTTCTTGATGGTAATGTCGTTCAAACCTCTGTAGTCGATGCACGGCCGCAGACCACCATCTTTCTTCTTTACAAAAAAGAAGCCTGCGCCGGCTGGAGAAGAAGAAGGTCGAATGAACCCCTTTGCTAGGTTCTCTTTAATGTATTCCTCCATAGAATGTGTCTCGGGGAGAGACAACGGATAAGTTCGGCCTCGAGGTGGAACCTTCCCTGGAACGAGATCAATCGGGCAGTCCCATTCTCTATGAGGAGGAAGGATATCAGCAGAAGCTTTACTGAACACATCCGTGAAATCTTGATATGGAGGAGGTGGAACATCAGACGACCTGGGGGAGGAAGAACAGACAGGCAACACTTTAAACAAACAAGTCTTAGTACAGGAGGAACCCCATGCCAGGATTTGCGTAGTCGTCCAATCAATTGTAGGATTGTGAAGACGGAGCCATGGAAGGCCCAGGACCACAGGATGTGTGGCTCTTGGAATCACTAAAAATGAAATAAGTTCGGAATGAAGAACTCCCACTCTCAGACGAACTGGTAGAGTCCTTAGAGAAATAACTGTATCAAAAATTTTACTGCCATCCACAGCAGTTAAGGAAAAGGACGAAGGAAGTCTCTCGGTGGGTAGGGACCACCGATTAACATAGGCTTCAGTAATAAAGTTCCCAGCTGCTCCGGAATCCAGGAGGGCAATGACGTTCTGATAACGTTGAGCAACTTGAAGCGAGACTGGGAGGTTACAATCTTGAGGAGATGGAGAGGAGATCATTACTCCTAGCCGGCCCTCTCCTTGGCGAGCTAGGATTTGGAGTTTCCCGGACGTTTGGGACAGGCATTAATGGTGTGAGACGAAGCTGCACAATACAGACAGAGAAACTCGGAGAGACGTCTTCGGCGCTCAGCAGGAGTTAAACGGGAACGGCCAATTTGCATGGGTTCATCTGTAGTTGGTGACAGTTGGCGAGGAGGAGGAGTAGAAGATTTTGGAGCAGATGATCTTCCACGCTCAGTTGCTCTCTCTCTGAAACGCAAGTCAACTTTCGTACAAAGTGAGATTAGCTCATCTAACTTGGAGGGTAAGTCTCTGGTAGCTAACTCATCTTTAATACGCTCGGATAAACCATGCCAGAATGCAGCATACAGGGCCTCGTCGTTCCATGCCAGTTCGGATGCCAGGATCTGGAACTGTATAAGATATTGTCCTACAGTACGTGATTCCTGGCGTAAACGGAGAATCTCAGACGAAGCTGAAGTTACCCGGCCTGGCTCGTCGAAGATGCGCCTGAATGTTGACACAAATGCAGTGTAAGAAGATAGCAGGGTGTCGGACCTCTCCCATAACGGTGATGCCCAATCAAGGGCTGAGCCACTGAGAAGAGAAATAATGTAGGCAATTTTTGTACGGTCACTGGGAAAATTGCCAGGTTGTAGCTCAAACTGAATCTCACACTGGTTGAGAAATCCCCTGCAGAATCTTGGAGATCCGTCAAATTTTGCTGGCGTTGGAAGATGAAGACGTGGAGCAGAAATGGGTAAGGTGGGTGGGGTTATAGCTGGAGTCACTGTGGTTGACGCACCAGACGCGCCTGATCCACGGAGAGTTGTCTGAATCCCATCCAGCCGAGTAGAGAGATCCTGGAGACAGCGGATGATGTGGCCCTGTGCAGCCTCCTGATGTTCTAGTCGGGCTGCCAGTTCTTGCATCGGCCTGGCCGCTTGATCCTGGTCTCCGGCTGGATTCATTAGGTCAGTGCTTACTGTCACAACTGAGGGCCTGAGCTGACGGGAGGCAGCCTCAGTTGTAGGGGCTGAGATGTACCGGAACCTGGGAGGTTGTATCAGACCCCTGGACATGTAAGTAACATGAATAATAACTGCCCGAAGGCGTGACCACGACAACTTAGATAAAAGTCAATGATGTTTATTATGACAACTCCGCATCACAGCAGCAATAAAAGAAAACGTAAAAGTCAGCAAAGAATAAATACAGTTCCTGAGTACTACAGCATGGCAGGAGCCACAGGGCACTGGTAGTGTGAGATAGTTCTTATGATCTTCTAGATGGAAAGTCCTTACCAGGCCCGGCTGTAGCAATGGAGATAACCCAGGATTATACCAGCTGGTGTTCCAGGAAGAGCTGGGTTGCTGAAGGTAAAACAGCTGCTGTGGATACTGGCTGGAACCAGACTGTTGTTAGCACGGAGTGGATACTGGCTGGAACCAGTTAAATAATAAATGAACTTTGGGAGCGATGAAATGTGAACTGAAATGTAGAACTTGAGAGCGGAGAAATAATAATTCCGGTGGAGAGTGGTAAAGTGTAGAAAGGACACCGGCCCTTTAAGGGAAGCTGTACTCTGCTGGAAGCTGAGGCTGGAAGCAGGTAGTGTTGTAGCTGGAAACAGATGAATCCACAATGGATTGGAGAGTCAGGCTACACCGCAGGTGGAATGCTGGTGCGGGTCTCTATGGTGGAAGTCTTGAGACAGGAGCTGGAACCTGGAAGACAATCATAGAAGAGAGACAAACAGGAACTAGGTTTGACAACCAAAGCACTGACGTCTTCCTTGCTCAGGTACAGCTTACTTATACCTGCAGCAAGGAAGGGGTTGGCTAGGCAATTATGCAAATCAACAACACAGACAGCAGATTGGTGGAAATGATCAGATGACAGAATCCAAGATGGCTGCGCCCATGCAGACACTTGGAGGGAAGTTTGGTTTGTAATCCATGTGGTCTGGGAAACAGTAATGGCGGCGCCGGCCACCGGAGACAGGAGACGCCAGGCTGATAGATGCACATTTAACCACGCGGGCACAGCGGAGGCCGCGGCTGATGAAAAGACCACTCTGTATGTGGAAACTCAGGAACAACGGAATCCGGTCCTGGAACGCTGAGCCCGCCTTAGGAGGCATCTGAAGGGTAAGTAATGGCGTCCAGATACCCGGATCGTGACACTGGGTCAGAAAGGGTCTGATCCTGGAAATATTTTTTAGATGAAAACGGCAGGTTTGTGAGAGGTGCTGAATGTGTGGTTTGAAGGAGAGGGAGGAGTCAAGGATTACTCCAAGACAGCGCACTTGGGGGCTAGAGGAGATAGTAGTGCCATCAATAGATAATGAGATTGTAGGAGGTGAGGTTATGCGGGAGGGAGGAAGGATGATCAGTTCGGTCTTAGACATGTTAAGTTTAAGAAAGCGCTGGGACATCCAGGAAGAGGTAGCAGAGAGACAGTTGGAGATACGAGTGAGGAGAGCAGGGGAGAGGTCTGGAGAGGAAAGATAGATTTGGGTGTCATCAGCATAGAGATGATATTGGAAACCAAAAGAACTAATGAGCTTACCTAGTGAGGACGTATAGAGAGAGAAGAGGAGAGGACCAAGGACAGAACCTTGTGGTACACCTACAGTTAGTGGAAGTGAGGGGGAGGTGGAGTCATGAGAAGAGACAGAGAATGAACGGTCAGAGAGGTAGGAAGACAGCCAAGAGAGGGCAGTGTCGCACAGACCAATGGAGTGAAGGATTTGCAGTAGGAGAGGATGGTCCACAGTGTCAAAAGCAGCAGAGAGATCAAGTAGAATAAGTAGAGAGTACTGTCCCTTAGATTTAGCAGCATGGAGGCCATTGCATACTTTTGTAAGGGCAGTTTCAGTGGAGTGGAGAGGACGGAAGCCAGACTGGAATGGGTCAAGTAGTGAGTGTGAGGAAAGAAAGGCAGTAAGGCGGTTGTAGACAATACGCTCAAGGAGTTTGGAGGCAAAAGGGAGGAGAGAGATGGGTCGGTAGTTGGAGAGAGTGTTTGGATCAAGTGTAGGTTTTTTAAGAATAGGAGAGATGAGTGCATGCTTGAAGGCAGAGGGGACAGTGCCTGATGAGAGAGAGGGAGAGATTGAGAAGGTGGGAAAGGTGGGAACAAGCAGAAGAAGAGAGGTAGCGGAGGAGGCGGGAGGGGATAGGGTCAAGTGGGGAGGTGGTGAGGGGACAGGAACGAATGAGGGCCATGACTTCCTCTCCAGTTGCATGGGAGAAAGAGGTCAGAGTAGGTGGGAGGGATGGGGAGGGGTGGTAAGGGATGGGGGAAAGCTGGCTACTGATAGTCTGGTGTGATGTGATGTCCTTACGTATGGAGTCAATTTTCGATGTGAAGTAAGTGGCAAAGTCAAGAGCAGAGAGTGAGGAAGGGAGACGAGGTGGAGGTGGGCAGAGGAGTGAGTTGAGAGTGGCAAAGAGGCGCCGGGGGTTGGAAGACTGGGAGGAGATGAGGTTCTTGAAGTATGACTGTTTAGCAAGAGAAAGGGCAGCACTGAAGGATGAGAGCATAAGTTTGAAATGGAGGAAGTCTGCCTTAGAGCGTGATTTCCTCCAGTGTCGCTCAGCAGTACGTGAGCATTTTTGCAGATATCTGGTGCATTTGGTGTGCCAGGGTTGAGGTGTTAATTTGCGAGGGTGAATAGTGGTTGGTGGAGCAACAGAGTCAAGAGCAGAAGCAAGGGATGCATTGTATATGGAAGTGGCTTGTTCAGGGCATGAGAGAGAGAGAATAGGAGAGAGAAGTGAGTCAAACAGGGAGGAAAGGAATGTGGTGTCAATAGCCTCAATGTTACGCTTAGTGATGGTAGCCTTGGGAGGTAGATATGGGGAAGTCGAGAGAGATAGGTTAAAGGAGAGCAGGTGGTGGTCAGAGAGGGGAAATGGGGAATTTGAAAAATCAGAAATATCACAGCGGTGAGTGAAGACCAGATCCAGTGAGCTCCCATTCACATGGGAGGGTGAGGAGGTCCACTGGGAGAGACCAAGTGAAGAGGTGAGGTTAAGGAGTTTAGAGGCAGGGGATTGTGTGGGGATGTCAATAGGGATGTTGAAATCGCCTAGTATAATGGAAGGATTGTCAGAAGAGAGGAAGTGAGGAAGCCATGAAGCAAAGTTGTCGATGAATTTGGAAGCAACGCCAGGGGGGCGGTAAATGACAGCTACTCTAAGATGGACTGGTTGGAAAAGGCGTATGGCGTGGACCTCAAATGTAGAGAATATAAGGGATGGTTCTGGTGGTATGAGTTGGTAGGAGTAACTAGAAGGTAAAAGGACCCCAACACCACCCCCATGGCAACCCCCAGGACTTTAAAACAGCCAATTCCAAAATAATTAAATGGGTCCAAAAGAGTGCAGAGCAAACACCAGATGCCCAGTGCCCATTAGCCACCAAAAGTGTTGAGATCATTTTTAGTGAGCTTAATATTTGCTCGTGTTCCTAGATCCTGAAGGGGTCTATTAAGAAATTGAATAGCTGTTATCTGAAATAGCATTTACTCACTGTCTGACTTTACAGCAGGTCATCCTGTCAGCAGTGAGATTTATAGCCACGCAGTCACAGGCAGCCCAGCCGGGAGTGCAGGCAGGATCATTAGAAGCTTGGCACTCAATAGATAGAGACTTTCACAGACATCATAATCAATCTATGAGCTCTGATCCCGGGAAAGCACTGCAGCATCTAGGTAGCGAGGGTGGGGGGGCAGAGTGATCACAGCGCCCCCATCCATCCAGCGCCCAGGTCACATGCCCCCCTAGCCCCACCTAGTTGTGGAACAGGTGTTGATAGCTTCAATGTTGCACTTAGTGATGGAGAATCAGAGAGAAATAAGTTAAAGGAGAGCAGGTGGTGGTCAGAGAGGTTAAATGGGGAGTTGGAGAAATCAGATATATCATAATGGTGCATGAAGACCAGATCCAGTGAGCTCTCATACACATAGGAGGGCTAGGAGGTCCACTGGGAAAGACAAAGCGAAGATGTGAGGTTAAGGAGCTTAGAGGCAGGGAATTTTGTGGGGATATCGATTGGGATGCTGAAATCGCCTAAGATAATGTAACAAATGTCAGAAAAGAGGAAGCCAGGAAGCAAAGATGTCGAGGAATTTGAATGTAATGCCTAGGGGACAGTAAATGACAGCTACTTGAAGATGAACAGGTTGGGAAAGGCGTATAGCATGGACCTCAAATGTAAGGTATGGTTCTGGGGGTATGAATTCGGAGGAGTAGCTAGACGGTAAAAGGACCCCAACACCACAACCATGGTGACCCCCTGGTCGTGGGGGTATGTGAGCATATGAGGCCCCCAGCTAAGTGAGCAGAGGGAGAAGTGGTGTCAGAGGGGGTAATTTAGGTTTTAGTAATGTTTAGGAGAATTTTCTAATTATCAGTTTCTCATATAGCGCAGCAAATTCCGTTGCACTTTGCAATTGGAATGGAGGGATTTGGTTAGGAAAAGGTCATGGGTGGGGACCTGTTTGTTAAAAAAATTCCAGGGGGCACAGGATAGGGGGCATGAGATTGTTGGAGAGATGTGAATGAGATTATCAGGGTTGCTGTAGCGTTGAGGTGAGATTCATTTAGAAGGCAGGGATACAGAGGGTGTAGTGATGGTGCTGGCTCCTGTGCTAGGAAAGGAAACTGCAGGAGTTGAGTATAGAGGGAATACAGTGTGATACTGATGAAGGTGAGGTGACAAGCACAGGAGGGAGGTAGCAGAACTGAGTGGTGGGGTAGAGGGCCCATAGTGGGGCAGAAGTGAATGACAGAGGGGTAACATTAGAGGAGGTGAAAGAAAGCAGAGGGGAAGATGGGAGACAGAGGAGAGGAGGAGATGTGGTAGAGAAGGATAGAGGTGGTACCAAGGGGGCAAAATAAAGAATTAGGTAGACAAGGAGTGTTGATGGGTGTTGTTCTCAGCCTAGACATAGAATGGATGAGTTAAATAGGGGTGGAAAATTGAAAATTGGAGTGGTGGCTGAATGAGATAAGAGACAGAGCAATAGAATTGCAGAAATGCAGATGATAGTACAGTATTGGTGTCAGTGTTCAACGGAAGTTATTTAGTTACAAGTGAAAAGTTTAGACGGTTGCAGACCTGATCGTAGTAGCAAATTTGTTAGCAAATGGACAAAACCAGGGGCCTAATTCAGAGTTGATCGCAGCAGCAAATTTGTTATCAGTTGGGCAACACCATGGGCCTAATTCAGACCTGATCGTAGATGTGCTAAAATTAGCACATCTACAATCAGTCACACAGACATGCGGGGTGATGCCCATCACAGGGCTAGTCCGCCCCGCATGTCAGGACCTACCCCCCCTTCCCCCGCAGAAGTACTTTTAGGTCTGAATTAGGCCCCACGTGCACTGCAGGTGTGGCAGATATAACATGTGTAGAGAGAGTTAGATTTGGGTGGGGTGTTTTCAAACCGAAATCTAAATTGCAGTGTAAAAATAAAGCAGCCAGTATTTACCCTGCACAGAAACAATATAACCCACCCAAATCTAACTCTCTCTGCACATGTTATATCTGCCTCCCCTGCAGTGCACATGGTTTTGCCCATTAGTTAACAAATTTGCTGCTACGATCAGGTCTAAATTACCCCCTAGATTTGCAAGTATATATACTATGGCTAATTAACACAGGTTACCAGTAAGGCATATGTTTAGCTGATGAAAGGCAATAAATTACACCGTGCTTGATTATGCATACACCAACCCAGTAAGCCTTCATTAACTATGCCTCACTGGCCAACATTTCAAACACAGGTATTTACAATTGCAAGCAAATCATGATAATATTACAAATGTTTTTAAACACAAATTGGTTGAATAGTGGGGGTCATTCCGATCCGTTCGCACGCATCGGTTTATCGCTGCGGTGCGAACGGGTGTGGAATGCGCATGTGCGGCGCCCGCTGTGCGCGAGCGGCGATGTTGCCCGGCGACAGAGGACGGAGGCGTGGCTGGGCGGATCCAGACCGTTTGAAGCCGTTTTCGGGGAGTGGTGAGTATAACGCAGGCGTGTACAGCAGAACGGAGGGCGGAGGAGTGACGTCAAAGCCGGGCCCATCATCGCTGGATCCATCGCACAGGGTAAGTAGGTATAGGCCTAGTCTTGTTTTGAGTGAAATTTTTTTAGCATAGCAGGGCTGCACAAGCAATCGCAGCCCTGCTAAACTAAAATACACTCCCCCATAGGCGTGGACTATTGATCGCAGCAGCAGCAAAAAGCTGCTGGCTGCGATCAACTCGGAATGACCACCAGTGTTCACAGACAGGGTGAGGATAGCAGAGTGTTAGAAATAAATATATATTTGAAGTTGTTAAGCAGTCCATCTATTGTTGTAGCTGTAAGATGTATCTCATTACTGGGGCAATTCCCAAAATGGAAATGTGGGTGTAGTACCTATATAAGACTGAGTCAGTCTAATACACACATTTATGCATGCAGAATTAGAGGTTGGCATTAAACCACATGTCCCTATAGGCCTCCGTATTATGACTGTACAAAGAGTTGAAATGAATGCAGTGCATTAAAAATTGAGGCATGAGATTTACTGTAAGTTTGGAGTAAAATGAAATCTATAAAATTGCTGATATAAGATGCACGCCTCATTAAAAGTTTTACAGTTGTAGGTCATATAGCTTTACAGGCCCAAAAATGTTTGATACTCTGAAAATAGCTGTTCTCAGAGGATTGCCTTATTTTTGACCATCGTTGGTATTTAACATGGAGGTAATGCAGCAGATATCAGAGATATTTGGTCCATGCCATGTCTTTACCCTTGCCAAAGCAACCCCCATATGGACTGCGTAACAGCTCAACTTACCAAGCTTAGCTGGTCGTATTTTGTCATTGTTAGCTACCACCATCTTTAAAGTGCATTAGCCCGTCGTAGCCAATAAGCTTTATTTTACACACTTTTTAGGAGAGGGATCCTTTGGTTCCCTCTCTGGTTCCTATTGAAAATGCCATGTGTGACCCACTGGCTGTGCATGTGTAGTGGATTCTAAACCCAGAAAAAAAGTAATTGTGTAACCAATCACTTTACTGTTTGCACTTTAGAGTCCGTGTCCCTCAATATTAATATATAAATACAGTATATAGTATCAAGGAAAAATGTATAGCATGCACATTTGTACTGGCTTCAAATTATTCTGTACCTCTTCATCCCAAATTGGATATGTTTTAAATCAGACGTATATCCTTATGTTGGCACAGTATATTCCTCCACTGGTCTTTTTACAAATAGTCTTCAAAAGATAGCTAATCTCTAAAACTGACACTTTCAGGTATCAACGATAACATGTGATATACAGTACACTGGCCCTCATTCCGAGTTGTTCGTTCGGTAATTTTCTTCGCATCGCAGCGATTTTCCGCTAATTGCGCATGCGCAATGTTCGCACTGCGACAGCGCCAAGTAAATTTGCTAAGAAGTTTGGTATTTTACTCACGGCATTACGAGGTTTTTTCTTCGTTCTGGTGATCGTTGTGTGATTGACAGGAAGTGGGTGTTTCTGGGGGGAAACTGGCCGTTTTCTGGGAGTGTGTGAAAAAACGCTGCCGTTTCTGGGAAAAATGCGGGAGTGGCTGGAGAAACGGGGGAGTGTCTGGGCGAACGCTGGGTGTGTTTGTGACGTCAAACCAGGAACGAAACTGACTGAACTGATCGCAGTGGCAGAGTAAGTATCGAGCTACTCAGAAACTGCAAATAAATTTCTATTCGCAATTTAGAGAATCTTTCGTTTGCAATTTTGCTAAGCTAAGATTCACTCCCAGTAGGCAGCGGCTTAGCGTGTGCACTGCTGCTAAAAGCAGCTTACGAGCGAACAACTCGGAAAGAGGGCCACTGTTCTGTGCTGTCCAAACACTTCTAAATTACAGCAAACTGAATTAAAAGAAAGAGAAAGAGAAATTATCTTAGTGAAATAGTGTATATAAAATTGCTTAAGCTGCATACCCCATAATAAAAATAACTA
The DNA here is from genome assembly GCF_028390025.1 of Pseudophryne corroboree. Lineage (NCBI taxonomy): Eukaryota > Metazoa > Chordata > Amphibia > Anura > Myobatrachidae > Pseudophryne > Pseudophryne corroboree. Next base: position 584,080,086 of record NC_086447.1, read on the forward strand.
TTCAAATATTTTACAGTTGTTATAGATTATAGGTTCTCGTTATTTGAAAGTAACCTAGATTTTCCTGGTATTTCATTTTAAATTTGTGAGAGATCACTTTATAATGGTCACCTGGATTTTTGATAAAACGAGCGCTCTTAAATTTAAAAAAAATATATAGCCAATAATAGTAGCAAAAAAGTTAGAAAAAAAAGGAAAGAAAGAAATTGTGTAGTTGGTATACTGCACAACTCTTTTTTAGGATTTGATTTAGGGAGACATGGGATCCAGAGCAGATGATGAAGTATATGGTAGCAAGTTGAGCTGTCCTTATACTTTCCCTACCTTATCCTCCTGGCAGTCTGGATCAGCAGTGTTTCCCTCCCATTGACAGCCAGGGAGTATGTGCGTTGGCAACAATGAACAGTAAGCTGCAGGTGCCCAGTAATAACGTCACTTTCTTCTGTGCTGTGATCTCTGATCTCCTCTCTGCTAGTATCAGTGCCTGTGCATGCTTTAATAGCACTCGCCTTATCAAAAATCCAAGCAATCAAAGCTGATTGAGCAGCAGAACAAAACATTAACAATTCTGGAATACATTTATTTTCTATTATAAAGGTTGCCCGCCACTCCTCCACAGCACCGCAAATGGTGCCTGTCAATCACTCTGTGATCACTCTGTTAATCACTCTGTGTGATGGTAAGTGCTATGAGCGTCATTACTGTTAAACTTTGGAGCATGTTGCAGTACGAAATATATGCATGTGCAGTTTACTGTTAGTTTGGTCAACTGCAAAAACATCTGCAAAGTGTCTGTTAATGAATCATGCTCATCAATAACTTTCATTTTCAGTAATTTACAATGTGAAATAGTACGCTCAATCACAAAGGAGGGACCAACTGTACATGCAATCCAAAACACGTGATATTCGTTTTTTAGATCTGAGATCCTTACTTGGCAGGACGACTCAAGCCGAGACTTGGTTCAGCTCTGTACCTGATATTTGACAGGGTTCAGTTTTCAGCAAAATCAAACAGTATGAAGATTTAGGCAATTGACTGCTTATAGTGTATTGTTTGGTCAAGTTTGTGGTTGGTTTTTTTTTTTTCAGATTTTTTGGGGGTCTATTTTTTTAAAACCAACTGTTAGTTAATCTCTGATTTTCAGTGTCTCAATGAGAAAACATTGTTTGTTTTAAATTATTATTATTATTTTTTTCCAAAGTTCTTTTTTTTATTTTTATCACCAGTCGTTTTTTTGGCCAATATTTGACTATAATTGTATTGATGATTTTTGCCTTCAGTGAATCTCCGATTTGCAATATCAACCAAAAATTGGTAAAAAGGTTTTTTTTTTAAATTGATCAAAGTCGATCTTTAGTAAATAGCCTTTGTCTCCTGGAGCTGGATCATGTTATTTTCAGTGCAGAACACATCCCAATGTTTCTGTACAATGATATGTCAATCAGTACAGAAAGTACTCACAAATCTATTTACATTTTTTTCTGGTGGTTTAGGTCTGTTCACAGTGTTGACATCTGAACTGTTGCCATGTGAAATGCCAACAGTCAGGATGCTGATGGCTTGTGTTAGGGTTAGGTTATGGGGGAGGTGAAAGTTCAGGGTTAGGTTATGGGGGAGGTGACAGGCTGCAGGGGGCGGATGGGTAGGGCTAAACACTAGGTGGAGGGGTAGGGATTAGGGGATGCGTTTAAGTTACTGATGCCGGGATCCGGACAGTTGGCAATGCTGCCGGCTGGAATCCCAGCGCAACAGGGCTATTCCCACCTATGGGTGTCCACAACACCCATAGGGTGGGAATAGATCTTGTGGTGAGTGCAGTGAGCCCGCAAGGGGACTCTGGCGGGATAATGACAGCCAGCATCCCGCCCGTTGGTAATCCATACTGATTCCGGATTTGGAAAATACACACCGGATCGCTGCTGCTGAGACATTGCTTCTGGACCTGATCCTCACGTGACTGCCGTGACCCGGTAAAGACGCTGAAGCCAATGCAGCCACCAGGACAAATTAAGACACCACCAGGGACCGTTTGTTGACAGTTCATCGTGTCGCCATGTAGGCATGATGAATGTTGAACTGAGAACTGTTGACCAGTCATACCCAACCCTTCTCTCCTAACATGTTAACCTGCTGCAGATAGTAAATGAGAATATGGTTGATATTATTAGCTTAGTGTAAATATTCAAGTTATTTAATGTATATTGCATACTGTAGCTCAGCTATGCTGAGCCTGTGCCATATACACTACTAATAGTGGCTTTAATGGTTCGTTAAATTGTCCCTGGTTAACCTTAGTTCATTTTGCATGCTATTTAAGTTTACCTACTTTTAAAATAAAATATGTTTATGGTTTGCAGAAATCTTATGGCTAAAAATAACTTTAGCCACTCTAGGACGGCTGGGAATCACCATGGCGTTTGAAATTGTGTATTTCATAAACACAGAACTATATCCAACACCACTGAGGTAACTGAGAAATGTATTTACATAATATTAATGCCACAGAAACCATAATATTTAAAAAGAGCACTATTTAATTATAAAGAGACCCACATAATGTTTCAACATCTTATGCTGGGTACACACCTAAAGATATATCTGCAGATCAATTGATCTGCAGATATATCTAAAGCCGGACCGGGCAGTGTGCTGTGTATACACACTGCCCGATCCGACGGGGACTGACGTCATGAACTGGGCGGGCATTTACACACGCCCGCTCAGTTCAGCTGTCAGTCATCGCCGGCTGCTGCCTCTTGTGTACGGGCGGTCGGCTGGCCATCCGTACACACATACTGACGTGCCAATATATCTAATGATATATTGGCCGTCGGCTGTGCAGCAGGGCTGACGCGATAGATCTGTGAACGATGGCGTTCACAGACCTATTGCTCGTACACACTGGCCGACGGACCCATGATATATCGGCCGTTCAAGAGAAAGGATGATATATTGGCCAGTGTGTACGCACCTTAAGGCATTGTTCATATAATGTAATAATACAATGTAGATTATTATGATTTGCAAAAAATAACATGACATTGTGACATTATTGAAAGCGCAAAAATGTATATGGTTTTGGGAACAAGTGTGCCTGCAAAATGTATTTGTCTCATTTGTTTTTTGTATGTATATAAAATGGTGTACAGTATATCATAGTTCTGAAATACTGTTAATTAGCAAGAACAGTCTGGGCCTTTAAGTGTTTGTCCTTGGAATCTTTCAACTACAGTATAAAGCACAATTGTTATTAATATTGGATGCAAATATAACTGTCTGTTCCCATTATCTGACTAAATTTGTGTCTTCGTTGTATATAAAATGCAATATATATAAATATATATATATATATATATCTGTAAATGTGCTTAGCATACATGTTTTGATGATGAAGTGTTATTGCCTCTGTGCTAGTACTATCAGCTGAGGGAAGACAGTTGTGTACAGGAGCTGTTTTAGGTGTGTGGCCTCAGTCACCCCTCAGGCGCCTGCACCACGCACACTAAAAATGGCTGCAGCAGGCGCTGGAGGCTGCATGGGCAACTGCTGCAGCTGACACCAAGGAGAGAGAGAGACAGACAGACAGACGCTAGAGGTCTTACTTGACCTCTAGCGCCTGGGGGACAGCATAGAGACAGACTCTAGAGGTCCTACTTGACCTAGCGCATCTGATAGCTCCAGAAACGCTGGCGGCGGGAGAAGATGCAAAAATGCATCTTCTTCCGTGTAAACCCCTGGCAATGAGCTTGAAACCCTTGGCAATGAGCATGACACTCCTGGGAACAAGCAGGAAACCCCCTGGCAACAGGCATGGAACCCAGAGCATGAAACCCCTCACAACTAGCTTGAAACCCTTGGCAATGAGCAGGAAACCGCTGGCAATGAGCATGGAACCCAGAACAGGAAACCCTTGGAAATGAGCATGAGACCCCTGACAGCAAGCAGTTAATTTAAAAGTAATTAGAAGCCTTACTGTGGGGCATAATTTGTAAGGGACATTATTGTGTTTGGAGCATAAAATGGTGTCAGGAGCATAAATATATTTGGCATAATGTAATGGGCATTACAGTATATGGCGTAATGTGTGGCATAATGTGTAATGGGCATTAAGGTGTGTAGCATAATATATGTTGGGCATTGTGGTGAGTGGTTTAACGTATAATGGGCATTATGGCGTGTGGCATAAGTTGTAATAGGTGTTACATTGTGTGGCATAACATGTAATGGGTGTGTGGCATAAGTTGTAATAGGCATTACGTGTGTGGCATAGCATGTAATGGGCATTACGTTATGTGGCATAATGTGGAATGGACATTACGGTGTGTGGCATGATTTGGAATGGGCATTACGGTGTGTGGCATAAGTTATAATAGGTGTTAGTGTGTGGCATAATGTGTAATGGGCGTTACATTGTGTGGCATAATGTGGAATGGGCATCACGTTGTGTAGCATAAGTTGTAATAGGCATTACGGTGTGTGGCATAACGTGTAATGGGCATTACGTTATGTGGCATAATGTGGAATGGGCATTACGGTGTGTGGCATAATTTGGAATGGGCATTACGGTGTGTGGCATAAGTTATAATAGGTGTTAGTGTGTGGCATAACATGTAATGAGCGTTACGTTGTGTGGCATAATGTGGATTGGGTATTACGGCATGTGGCATAATTTGGAATGGGCATTACTGTGTGTGGCATAATGTGTAAGGGGCATTACGTTATGTGGCATAATGTGTAATGGGCATTACAATGTGTGGCATAATTAGTAATAAGCTTTACGGTGTGTGGCATAATGTGTAAGGGACATTACTATAAGGAAATGACAAATAATGTCAGGTTTTTTTTTTTCCCTGTGTTTTTTTTCCTGTGTTGTATAACGGTCTCTACCTGGCGTAATGTGTGTTAGGGGCTGGTGTAATGGGACTGACGGAAACTACTGTGCGGCGTAATGTGAAATGGTACTATTCTGCGGCCCAACCCTTACCCATGGAACCATGTCCCTTTTTTGCTGCACTAAACCTGTTTTGAACAGGGGGGGGGGGGGTGCGCCAAAGAAAACATTCTCCCTGGATGCCACAAGGTCTAGAACCGGCTCTGGTGGTGTATAGGAACAGCTAGTGAAGGGGAGAAAGTTTGTAGTACTTGTGGGACAATACTTTTCTTTGTGTATCTGCAACAATTGTGACAGAGCATGTGGGGCAAAAAGTCACTTGGGGCTCATGTTGCAATCCCGTAACCTCTACCTTGTATCCAGGTATTTCTTGAATGATGAATACTTTATCAAGCAACAACATGTGGGCCTAATTCTGCATGGGTTGTAGTTGTGCGAAAATCGAACAACTACAACCCTTTACACAAGCATGCGGGGGGACGCCCAGCACAGGGTCCTCTCCCCCATGCTATCAAGCAAATGCTTTGCTCAGCAGCAAGGTGTTCGCATGACATCGGTAGCCCCCTGCCTGCGCAGCCTAGCTGCAAAGGCAGAAGGCTGCCCGCCATCTTTTGGGTCTCAGTGGCTGCGTGTGACGACACACAGCCGCCGAGGCCCGTCCCACAAACGGTCTGCGTTGTCCGGACCGCGCCCCCAATGCCCACCCCGTATCGTCAATGCGATGACCCCTCTCGCCACTTGAATGCCTCTGCCTGTCAATCAGGCAGGGTGTTCACATATGTGAGATGCCGTCGCATCTCACTGTGTGCGCACACGCAGTGTGGCTTCTGCATGCGCGTACACTGTAAAAGGGCTTCAGCATGCGAACGCATCGCAGATGCATTACATGCTGAATAGGGCCCTATATCCTCTTGTTTCATATCGGATTCTCCTCTCCCTTTGTGCTGTCTGCATTCTTGCTTTGTGTCTGCCACCATTTGACTCACCCTTATTTCATCTGTTATTTCACAGCACTGTTCTGGCTGGTTGCTTAGCCGATGTTGAGACAGAACCTCTGACCTTGCTGTGGCCTGTGACAGGTCCATAGGCGTAATCCTAGTACTTTGCACCACTGACAGCAGTGGAAGGTTGCAGCTGTGTTCATTCTCTATCTCTGGCATCAGCCTTGCCTACTGTCTCTCCAGCTCAGGGTGCTGAAGGAGCGCTACCCAAGGGTGAGTGCGTGGCACTTTGGACAATAGATATATTTTTGTAAGCTATTCCATGTCAGATTGGCACCAAGTTTTTATTGTCCAGTCTGTTTAAGCTCACTCTGTACAGTGTACACCATACTGGTGCCAGAATATAAAGGTTTTTTTCTGTGCTCCAGCATTATCCAGCTTTAGCTTTCTGTATCGACTTCCAGTGTACTTATCCCTGCTTGTTCTACCAATTTGAACATGTGCCTTTTTCTCCATTATGAACCTGTACTTGTGATCCTGACCTTTGCCTTATATTCTCATTCTGAACATTTTTGTTTCTCCATTCTTGACCATTCCCTTGTATCCTGATTCTGTACTATGCCTGCACTCCCACTTAATCACCTGCAAGGGGCAGTTAGAGGGCTGTGACTAGCAGGTTTCTTGTAGCGAGGTCTATCCTTGCAGCAGTTCTTAATTAATATCGGGGGGTCCATTGGTTTCCGTACTTCAACTCAGTCAGCACTAACCCTAGTCTGAGGGCACCCAAGATCCCAGAAGTGCAACACTATACTATAGCCAAAAATTGCATTCCGCTGGGAGTCCCTCTCCATAGGACCTGTTAGAGCATCTAATCACCTTTATTAAAAAAAAAACAAAAGGAGTCTCTGCAAGAGATCATGCGGAATCTTTAGGGTCTAGTTCACACCTGGATACCTGCAGCCTACCATGAGGACAGGAGGCTGCACCATGCCACCAGTACACACACCTCCGGTTTCATCAGGAAGTTTCAGTCTCCACATACCAAGTCCTTTTAAGTATGATGGAGATCAAAAGTAGAGATTAGCGGACCCACCCCAACTTCACGATCTGAGTCCAGCTCAGGACTTCCCACCTTACTCAGATCCCAAACCGAAGCTGAACATCATCATCACGCTGTCGGATTCTCGCGGGTTTTCTATTCTCTAAAGGTCCTGGGTGATTGGCCCCATCTTCACTCTGGCTGTGGAGAGTGTACTGGACGGATGTGCCCGTCTCAGTACTCTGTTGTCTGGCATGGGGCAGGTGCTCTGTCTGCTGTTTCTGAAAGGGGTGCTCTGCTGTATCAGTCCAGGCACGGTGCTCTGTCTGCTGTATCTCAAAGGAGTGCTCAGTCTGCTGTATCAGTCCAGGCGGGGTGCTCTGTCTGCTGTATCAGTCGAAGAGTGCTCTGTCTGCTGTATCTGAAAGGGGTGCTCTGCTGTATCAGTCCAGACGGGGTGCTCTATCTGCTGTATCTGAAAGGGGTGATCTGTGTGTCCGTCCATGGGCTCCGCCCCAGTGTAAAATTAAAATAATAAAAGCTAAAAATAAAAAGCCGAAAAATCTAATTATCAAAAAACATTTTTTTTGTTTGGTCTGTACCCCAGTTTACTATACATTTTTTATTATATTTTCACAAGAACTGTGCCGGTCAGACCGCAGTATATTATTTCCTAGTCATAATGTATCGTGCGACATTGTTGGTGAAGCTTAACTGTAGTGTTGTTACAACAGGAGAGTCTTCCCTTGGTTAATCCGATAACTCCAAGGGTCTTCTGATCCCTGACCCCCCGGGAGTTGAGTACCATAGAACGCGCCAGCAGGTCTTCTAGCCTATAAGAGCCACTTTTCCCATAAGGCTTTATGCGCCTACCAGTACTTGGATGTCCACAAGGACTTACGCCACTCACGGTAGTATGAGATCAACCCCAGAGTGTCCTGAATCAAAGCCAGCGAGAGAGAAAGAACAAAAGCAAGAGAGGAGGTGGGAAGAAGGAGGCAAAGGGAAGGCAAACAATGGAAACAGGGCTGAAACTAAGGTACAAGGGGAAGAAGGAAGTAACAAGACTGGGTGGAAGACTCTGAGGGAATAACTAACTAAAGAACCCCGAACCGGTGTGCTGCCTCCTGACTAGGATGAGCAGTACCTTCTGCTAGACACCAGTGCACGAGTGTACAGCAGATTAAACCTAGGACTAAAAGTAAGGAATGCAAAATCCTACAGAGACTCTGGTACTGAATAAAGGACCACTGTCTGGAGATGAGTGCGAACAGGCAAGAGGAGAAATCCACAGACTGAGACAAGGGCTCTGGCTGCAACTTGGAACTATGACCAGCAAAGAGTGACAGGCATGCTGGGAATATAAAGGGGCCCTAACCAATCAAATCCCTCTAATGCAGCCTGCCTTTTAAATTAACATCCTGGGCAGCTGAACGCTGTACGTACAAAATTTCCATTAATCCTGAAGTGTGTGCAGCTGACCGCTGCACCTACAATGGAGCATTTCGCCTAGCGTTCCCGTCACTAGGCAACTACAGAAAACCGCCAGGAGGAAGCTCTTCAGCGTCCCGGTTGTTCAGCAATAGCTGGGACGCTGTGGAGAGAGAGCCAGCGGATCGGGAGAGAAACGAGCCGTTGACTCGTAACAAGTGTTCGATCACTATTTCTGATGCTATTGTTGAAGGTGGTACCACAGTAATATATTTTATTTCCTAATCATACACATATTGTGCGACACTGTTGGTGAAGGTTAACCGCAGTGTTCGATCACTATTTCGGCCTCATACACGTATTGTGCGACACTGTCGGTGAAATTAAACCTCAGTGTTTGATCACTATTTCATACTGATACACGTATTGTGCGACACTGTTGGTGAAATTACACTGCAGTGTTTGATTACTATGTCTGACTCATACTTGTATTGTTCAACACTGAAGGTGGTACATTTTTTGTAGAAATTGTGGTGTGTGCATTCGTGTTTGTGGATAGATACGGAGGACGATCAATTGAGAGGAGAGCAGAATGCACTTACTAGTGGTGTAGGTGCTGCCGCCAGTCATGACAATACAAGTCCGTCAGCGTCATCTACTAAGGCAGATGCTTAGGGGCATAGAGGGCTTAAGTCAGGGCATGTAAAATCATTTATTTTTACAGTAGTAAAGAAAAAAACATCAAAAGGAAAGTTAGCTGCAGAGGCAGTAAGAAAAACTGTGCATTCAGAATCAGAACTTTCAGACATTCTTGAGGAACGTTTAAGGGTGTCCACATCAGCTATGTGTGAGTCTGACATTTCGCACACTGTCCTCATAGAGAAGCCTCTTTACCTCCTTCCATTTCTGAACCATCTGCATATGTGCGGAGCAGTACAAGTAAAGATGGTGATGATGAGGAGGACATAATAGAAATTGAGGATTCATGTGTGGAAGTGGAACAGGATGAGGGAGATATGTGTGCACTACTACTATCTGACACTGAGGATGTTAATCATGTTGTTTGTGTATGTCAGCCACCGGTGGCTGCAGTTGTTGGCAGTGATAAAAAGAAAGCCATTGCGATGCTTGGGCATAATACAAAAAAAGCCACCTCTTGGGTGTGGGATTATTTTTACCCCTATCCTGACAATGTTTGTGAAAGCATCTGCTCCATTTGTGAGGCCAAATTTAGTAGAGGTAGGAACGTTAGCTATCTAGGCACGTCCTCCATGTTACGTCATTGCGGCAAAGAAATTAAATTTATTGTACAAGATTATAATGTAATTAACACCTCATCATCAACATCCTCAGAGTCATTACTTATTGGAGGTAGTACTTCTAAAAAAAATTGTTTTGTGAGGACCCAAACAAACCAATCATTTCAGCCAAAAGTGACAGTCCTTGGGTGGGAGGGCCCAAGGACCATTACATCTTGCACCTCTTTTCTTTGCATTATGTGCTGTCTGGAGCATTGCTGACTGTGACGACAAACACTTGTATAGTTTATTAAACTGAAATCCTTCTGCCACTGCAGTGCCATTCTGTTTCCTAGATGTGCCATGTTGGAAGTTTAACTGCCACAAGTTTGTGCCGCCCACTGCTGTCATCCAGCTACCTCAGTGCAACCTTTTGCCCTAAACTGGTTGAAAACAATATTCTGAGCTGTGAGGTGGTCAAAATTGACTGGTTATTGAGGTTAATAATACTGTAGGATCTAAAACATGCCCAAATTCAGTGATTTTAGCTGTTTTTATGATTTAAAAAAAAAATACAGATCCAAAAGTTGCAAGGGAGGTTTTGGCAAAACAAATACAGATCCAAAACAAGAACGCAAAACCTGAGATATGGACTGGTGCACATCCATAATCAGAAGAAGTGCAGAGGGTTCCTTAAGCCAATGCACGACTACATTTTACAAATAAAAAAGGGGCGTGGGGGTGGGGATTAATAGTCAGTATATATGAAGAAAATGTAATTTTACTTAATTCTTGTAAAGCATATAAAGTTAACATCAATTAAACGATGACTGCACTCAAAAGTAATTTTATACTTTCAAATCAGATATAAATTTTAATATATAGATGGACAGATGTCCAAAAACGTAGCTGACCACTTAAAAAGTTAAACATGTGATAGGATTGTTCAGCAGGTAAATGTACATACTGGGACATGTAATAACTACAAAAAAAGGTAATGATGTCCAGAAATAAACCCCTATTCTTAGGTTATAGTAAAAAAAAATGTGTTATAAGGATGATGGTAACTATGTACCTCTGTATGTTGCGACTCCAGCTGACAGGTGTAATGAAGCATCTCTTCTGGCCGTAGGCAGCTGACACTCTCTGTGGTCAAGGGGGGTCATTCTGACCTGATCGCACGCTGACGGTTTTCACAGCGCAGCGATCAGGTCACTACTGCGCATGCGTATGCACCGCAATGTGCAGGCGCGTCGTACAGGTACAAAGCGGATCGGTGCTGGGCGATGGATTTAACGAAGAATCCATTTGCACAGCCGATCGCAAGAAGATTGACAGGAAGAAGGCCTTTATGGGTGTCAACTGACCATTTTCAGGGAGTGGTTGGAAAAAACGCAGGCGTTTCCAAGCGTTTGCAGGGCGGGTGTCTGACTTCAATTCCAGCCCCGGACAGGCTAAAGTGATCGCAGCGGCTGAATAAGTTCAGACCTACTCAGAAACTGCACAAACTGTTTTTGTACTGCTCGGCTGCACAAGCATTCGCACACTTGCACAGCTAAAATACACTCCCCTGTGGGCGGCGACTATGCGTTTGCACGGCCGCTAAAAACAGCTAGCGAGCGATCAACTCGGAATGACCCCCAAGGTACAGTGTGGTATTGCAGCTGAGCCAATATACAATCCAAGCATGTGGTCTTGTTTAAGTAGGCTGCAAGATCATCACTTACGCATGTCTCCATATGGATTACAGTTTCATAAGACTGTTCTCAGCCTTAACAATTAGAAACTTACATTGGACTGCAGATATCTTTTTAGTGATATTTTTTCAAAGCATGTATTCTTGTTTAAGTAGGCTGCAAGATCATCACTTCCGCATGTCTCCATATGGATTACAGTTTCGTAAGACTCTTCTCAGCCTTAACAAGTAGAAACTTACATTGGACTGCAGATATCTTTTTATTGATATTTTATCCGTGGGCCTGATTCAGAGTCGCACACTAACTACGTGCAATACCAACATGCTCACAGATGTCTGATGTTTTAAGTACTGTGCATACGTCAATGGTACTGCGCATCTGTACGGATGAATACCATACAGACACACAGAATTAATTTGGATGTAGGGAGTGTGGATTTTCACTGGGCTTTCCTGAAAGGTAACAACAGGGGCTGGCTGCACTGAAGCAGGTGTGTTGCAGGCGTGTCACTGAATCTTCTAGCGCCGGGTGTCTTTTTTGTGTCTGCCATCTTATGGGCCCTACACACTGGCCGATAACAGTGATCGATGTGAACGTTCTCATTCATTAATGAACGAGAACTTGTTCATATCAGTCAGTGTGTAGGCACCAACGATGCGCGGCCCCGCGCTCGTTCATCGTTGGTGCCGAGTCGCTTATGCATGCAGACCAATCTGGACAATCTTGTCCATATTAGCATGCACGCATATGGGGCCGGGTAACGGGGGGAGTGAAGAAATTTCAAAAGGTCGACAGGTTCAAAAGGTCGACATGAAAGAGGTAGACAGTACAAAAGGTCAACAGGGTCAAAAGGTTGACCTGAAAATGGTCGACATAAAAAAGACAAAAGTTTTTTTTTTTAACATATTTTTGGACTATTTCATACCTTCTCTATGTTGGCATGGAGCTGGTTATAAACTTGTGGCGAACGAAGCGAGCCCCGCGAGGGTATGCCTTTCTACAATTGGGGGTCCTAGATGACAAAACTATCCACACAAACCACAAAAATGCAAAAAACATGGTGTCTACCTTTTTTATGTCGCCCATATGTTAGACAGACATTAGGTCGACAGGGTCAAAAGGTTGACATGAAAAGGTAGGCAGTACAAAAGGTTGACAGGGTTAAAAGGTTGACATGAAAATGGTCAACATGAAAAAGGTATACACCATGTTTTTTGCATTTTTGTGATTTGTGTGGATAGTTTTGTCATCTAGGACGCCCAGATGTTGTCGAAGTCAAAAATATTACATAAAAAGAACATACAAACTACACACATATGAGTCGCTATACTTGCAAATACGCGCAGCGAGCACAGCAATATATGGTAACTCATGCATTTACACGGACATGCCACAGAGATGGATTTGACACTTATTTCATACAGTACATAATTATAATAATATCAAGCGCCAGACATCATGATGATTTAAAATTATATAATGAAGTAATGTCATGTATGTGTATTATTTGAACGAAGCAAGATAGACCTGTCATATTTACTATTAAAGCAAGCAGATTAATGTGTAGATTCATTTGATACTTGTTATTAAGTTGTAGGACATTGCAACAAATAATTATGATTAAATGTATAAAAGCTAAAATCACTTTTAGTAGAACAATAGATATTCCAAACAGGTAGTGGACAGAAAGCTCAGGCCAGCCCCTTTGGATGTCCCCAAGGCTGAACCTGTTTAGCTTATACAAAGAGACTAGTGACTCATCATGAATGAGTAAGTTCCCTCCCCCAAAAAACTAGATAACACATTGCTGATCACACAGGAGCTCAGTTCCTGTTTTGGTCTCAGCGTAAGATGGAGTCCCAGCATGATTTTACAGAGAGAGAGAGATATTAAGAGGAGGATGCATTGAAAAATATGGTAATTGTATCGCTGGACTGTAACTGTATGTAACTGTAACTGTATGTAACTGTATGTAACTGTATGTATTAACTGCTTACTGTATGAGTTGTAACTATAGGTATACTGTACATTGTAATATATTGAATCCATATCCTTTTAATAACAAATATATACATCAATGAGCTTTGGAACTCAGATAATGTGTGGGTGTATTGTTTTCTCTTATGGGATGCAGTGTTTTGCGATGTACAGCGCACTTTTATCGTATATGGTAATAAGATGCGCCTGGCATCTGCAATATATATTAGTGCGGGCATTTTAAATATTTGTGAGAAAGCAATTTGGCATTCACAATGTAGAAAGGCAAACCCTCACGGGGCTCGCTTCGCTCGCCACGCTTCAGGCTCGGTGGCTCACTGCGCTCGCCACAAGGTTTATAACCAACTCTATGCCACCATGGATAGAGAAGATATGAAATAGTCCAAAAACATGTTAAATAAAAAAAAATTGTCTATCTTTTTTATGTCGACCATTTTCATGTCGACATTTTGACCCTGTCGACCTTTTGCACTGTCAAACTTTTTCATGTCGACATTTTGACCCTGTCGACCTAATGTCTGTCTAACATATGGTGTCTATCTATTGACTGTAACTAGACACTGTCTATCTATCAACCGGATACCCCTTGCATTGACAGCAGAGGCTTGAATTAGAGCGGGCATTTTAAATATTTGTGAGAAAGCAATTTGGCATTCACAGATGAGGGCTCTTACGGGATATCATGGTCTTAATGATGCACTGTACATTATAAACGCGACACTGTGGTCGATCAGCTTGTGATGGACGCATCCTGACGCTGAGAAAATCATATCCGTGTGTTCTGTTGTGTTATCAGTAAGCCAATGATATGAAAATTATAGGGACAATGCATTTCTCATAATATTTAAGATGCTAAAATGTATTTTTATTGTTGCAAAACAAAGTTAAAATAAGTCATATTGTGTTTGATTCAGATTGGATTGTTTATCTGTTAAGTACATTTAAAAGTTGCTGCATAGCCTTGATATAGTTTTTTTTAAACTCAGGCCTAAAATAACTTCAGGTGCTTGTATAATGTGTGATTTCTTTGTGACAAAGGAAGCCGCATGGTCTGTCCTCAATTTTGGACTAACCACATGGCCTATCCACCATTTTGTGTAAACCTCATGGATGTGGAAGGGGGAGGAGCAGTGGCCATTTTAGGAAGGTCATTTTCTAAATAGCTGATTTTCAGTCTGCTCAGAATAATTAGTTTCCTTGGTCACATCAAACACCGTTTATGAGATACCAATGCATTTATTTAACCCATGCCACAGTCAATTACAAATAGTTTCAATTGGGCCTAGTGAGAGTAAATGGTAAGATAAATGCTTGGCTTGGGGTAAGAAATTGCACACACATAGAAAGAGGAAAGAAAGGGTTTTGGGTTTTTTTTTTTCTCTTTTTCCTTTCAAGTCTTGTAGAATCTGCTTGCTATAGGATAGCCATTGAAATGCAAATTAACCTGTGTAACTGATTTTTTTTCCTTAGCAGTGGAAAAGCAAATAGCTTTGATATGCAAATAAGAGGTAAGGTGTCTCATAGGAGATCAGTAAATGGTACATATATATAATATTATTATAATTATGTGTATATTTATATCAGTGTATGTTCTGCAAGATAGCTATCCAATCTGAATCGTATCATTTAAATTATTGATTATTGCTAGAGTCATTATAGATCTGTGTGAAATAGGATACATTTGTTGCTATATAGGTAAATTTGAAATAACAGTATTTTAAGGAAGTGTAAAGACACAAATGCAGGTCTGCATAAAAGTTTATACAGAACAAGTTGTGTCTAGTGAGCAATAGTAATTAGTATTGTTCACATTTATAGAGCTGTGTGATTTGTTTTATTGCGGACGCAGGGTTTTGTACACGTGTCTCGGACAAAGTAAAGGACTGCGCACGCAGCGTAAGAGACATGCACGGTCGCGTGTTTACGCAAAGTGCGTAAGAATGTGGACGCTGAGTACAAATTACACAATAGTGTCATTTAGTTCAAAGGTGGGATAGTAGACATTTAATACAATAGCACATAACTATCAGATTTCAAAAACAGGTTACTCTAAATTTAGTTTAAAAACTGTATTGCCTCTGGGGTAAAGCTGCCTATCTGAATGAATTGAAATTTTCTGTACAGATAAACCAAAGTGTATTTGAGTGAGCGAACGTAGGAGTGAGTGGATATTGAACCCAGGGAATTCGGGATCCTGTAGTGTGGTACATCAAGTAAGTGGAGGCTTGGTGGCGTGAGGCGGCTGACTCATGTTAATATAGATTGAAATACGCAAATCGTGAGGAGATTTGCAGAGGAGCGTAATAGGGAATTGTGCATTGTGTAGTATTGAAGTAAAAAGGTTTTTTGTTACGCTCCGAGCTGAGGGTCACAGTTTGTACATTGACCCGTGGTTGTACGGCAGATAGGTAACAAGTACCTATATGCTGTGCGATTGGACCACGCGTTTGTGGGTGCGATAGATAGCGCAACTTGATATCCCTTTTACGAGCTTTTTGCGTAGAATCGCGGTATCATTAGCGCTGTATAGAGCATACTCAAGCGTGATTTGTGTATAAAAAGTGTATAGGGAGTTTTCGCTGGTCTCTCTCAGGAAAATCTCCAGCGGCGGATATTTACTGGAAAAGGTAAGTCACTCCTAACACTTACAGTAAATAGAAACCAATAGGGCCTCACTGGGTACGCGGTGTTCACTATTGGAGTGAGTCATGGTACTCTGCCGAGAAGGAGCGAGTGAAACCGCTAGGTGTCTTTCACCGTCTATCTGTGGTGTGCATTGGGGATTGTGTTTATTGTCAAAAAGTCTGCGATGGGATCCAATTGCACAAGCAGTGGGCGTTTGGTAGCTAGGGTTCAGGCTAAAGAAGATTTGGGACCGAGAAGGTCAGACTCGGGACCGAGAAGGTCAGAATTGCGACCGAGAGGGTCAGCAAGGTTTATTATGTGTGAAAAGTATGGTTCACACACGGAGGCTTTTTGCAATGAATGGTTATGTATGACTGACAAAGATAGGGTACCATTCCCTAGGGTGGACAGCTTTGAACCAGAGGTATTGCAGAACTTAAGGATAAGGATATGTCTGATAAAATCCAGAAAACAAAGGGTCAGACATACAAAGTGTTTAAACCTGTGGCACCAAGAGGGGTTGGTGAGTTTGATCCTAAGGTATTGCAGGTGGTATGTCTAACCAAAGTCATATAAGACAAGAATGGAAATATAAGAACTGTTTGAACTTGTAGCAACAATAAACAAGTAGGAAGAAAAAAAGAGAATGCAAGTACACAGCCATATGTAGATGTGGAAGCAGTTACGGCCAGCATACAAACTATAGAAAATAATAAAAATATGAAAAATATGACTGTAACCTATATATGTACTAATGAATGTTGAAGTTTTATTTAGGAGGAAAAGGTGACCTGATTGTTTTCAGCCATTTCTCCTGCACCCAGAGGAGTATCCAACTGGTAAAAGAAGAGCAGTAGCCTGTGGGGGAAGTGGCTGAGACCAGTGGAACAGGTAAGTATGGTATCATTCGTGTACATATATAGTAAAACCCAAAAATAAAACAAAAAAATCAAGAAAGTAACGTCAGAAATGGAGAAAAACCTGTCCGCACATTAGTATTTGCCAGTAGGAAAGCGGACAGAGACAAGGTAACACCCGGGTATTTCTTTCAGTTACCATATAAGAAGTATTCATTCCTAGTAATGCCCCTAGTAAAGATGAGCTCGGAAATGTTTGTTGGACCATGTACAGACCCTTAATACGGGATGAGAAGGATTGAATGAATACTTTGCATGACCTAGAAGCTTGTTAAACTTTTTTTTTGTTTTTTGTCTCTTGCAGAAATAGAAAACTCTCCATCTGGATAAGATCACTGGTAAACACTAATTTGGCAAATGGGAGGTGGCTGTCTCCGTGCAAATGGACGGGCTCAATAAGGCATTGAGTGTCAGGGTGCAGACTTCTTTGCAAAATTGGAAAGGGGTCACAGAAGCTAATCTTAGATAGTGTGCTATTGAACATCACAAGAATAGTGCTAGGCGCAGAGAACAACAGGTGGAGAGGTTGAGGACGGTAAGTATACTGGCACATACAGGAAAGACCCATCAGTCCAAACCCCAGATCCCTAATGGTCAATAATATGTTACACTTGTAGGAAGGAAGGGCATTTTGCCAGAGATTGTAGGAGTAGTAGGACACATAGTCAATATAGATCCCCTAGACAGAAAACACAAGCCACATTATTAAACACATAGATGGGACCAAGGGACATATAGTAAGGAATCATAAGCCATATAGAAAACACAGATTCGGCTAATGGGAAGAACAAAATAAATGCAACATTACCCTTTGACAAAACTTGCTGGGGTTAAGATGGGGCCTCTAAACTTTTGCTTCTTTTTCCTAGCAGAAATGGCCCCTGATTAACTTAATTTTGTTAGATATGATATACATATACTATGCTCCCGCTCAGGAAGTACAAAGTATGTTAGACACCCACGAAGACTAATGTTGCATTCTACTGTTCTAGATGCATGTCCATCACAGGTAGAGGAAATTATCTCACAGATACCGGGTTCCCTATCAACTTAGGATGGACAGGACACTGGATTGATGGCTGGGATAGTCCCAATAGCGATACGACAAACACAGAATTTTTTTTAAGGGGAGTAGTCCAAGTAGAGAATCACTTCCCCGTAGTGCCCAATCCAGTTGTTAAATTTTTATAAAATCTTCTTCACCTCTACAAACTCATCTGTCACCAACCTCTATTCTGTTTCTCTACAGTTTCCTCTTCATCTTTTGCGTTCACACAGGGTGGTACAATACATGGACCCAAGTACAGTTCAAACTCCACATGCCTAGGTCCTTCAGAGTTCTGCCCAAACCCAGTATATCTCACCAGCACGATGACACCAGTATTACTGCAGTGTGCCTTGTCATGCACAAAGGGTGGAGAATGGGAATACTGGTGAAGGGAAATTTTGTATAGACACTGATATGCCTGTTGGTGAATGGCAAACCTGACATTTTCTTTTTCATTTTCTTCTTCCTTCTCTCCTCTAGAGATGTTTCTTTTTTCTTTATTGTTTTTTTTTTTTTTTTTTTAGTTATGCTCATGGTACTCTACATTGCAAACACACGATAGTTAAATTAAGATACAAAAATGTGTGTTCCCTACAGGAAAAGGCAGTCTGGAGGACAAAGGGGTATGGCCAGGAGTCCTCAGGACTGTGGACAGGTGGACACGGTAAGCCAGTAGCCCCCAGAGCATACCTTCCAAGTCTAGCTGAGGTGGCACACGGTCTGACTCATCTAGGCAAAGAGGGTAGGTGCAGGCTGATGAGACCAAACAGAAAAAAGAGAAGAAATCTTTTGCTGCGCCTGTGTTTGACAATTATTAACTGATCAATCTTAATAAAACGAACCTGGAACTAATAGTGTAAGGAGCACGTTCGCCGCTATAAGGAGTTGTGCGATACTCCTATCAACATAACCAGCTAGAGAAATTAATAGAGGTGCTCATGAAATCCGAACACCATAATTTCACAGGTTCTATATCAACCAAAGAGTCAAATGAATTTGTAAAAAATATATATTTAATATTCACAATGATCTAATAAAAATACCATTTAATAAAAACAATTCATAGGTAATATTAATCGTAGCTTTCTGATTTACCGCATGCATAAATTTAAAAACACATGAATTATCTAAGCTATTGCAGTAATTGTTATAACGATAGAACTTCACTGAACTGGCTGATTGAAAGTTCAGATGTAACAATGTGTTACAATCCTTGGAAAACACTGTTGCCACAGCTGCTGAATGTGATTCCTAAATAAGACACAGTTACTGCACGTTTGAAATGTGCAACTTCAATGCGGATAAACGGCATATGTAGGTTGTGTGTAAAAGAGATTACCTCTCCATGTGGGCTGGTGAACCCGAGCGTCCCCGGGTGAGTCCAGAACTTGCCCAGTGAAGTGTGGAGCTGGAGGGTACGTAGCGTGTCTGGATATATAAAACACCGCTGAATTGAGCTCAATTGACCTGCGGATGCTTCACCCAATAAGTGCTATATAGATTGGTAGGGAAGGCAGGTGTGAGGCTGTTGGATGAAAACTGCCACAGAGATCCGGCTGTATTTGAAATCTCTTCCTAGACTACCTGGACGTGCACCGTCCGCCGGTAGTCAGCGGGATGGAGGATGTTAAAGGCCGGTCGCAATTGCCGCACAGAGCTCACGGCTTGGTACCGTGTTAGATAATGGCTGCTTGCCGCTGTTGCCGGTGAATTTCAGGCAGAGTAGCTGTGTCCTGGAATACGCAGGTGTTCAGTGAGAAAAAGGGGAGGAGTCCTGACGCGTTTCGTCACGTGACCCGTGACTTTTTCAAAGTTCTATCGTTATAACAATTACTGCAATAGCTTAGATAATTCATGTGTTTTTAAATTTATGCATGTGGTAAATCAGAAAGCTACGATTAATATTACCTATGAATTGTTTTTATTAAATGGTATTTTTATTAGATCATTGTGAATATTAAATATATATTTTTTACAAATTCATTTGACTCTTTGGTTGATATAGAACCTGTGAAATTATGGTGTTCGGATTTCATGAGCGCCTCTATTAATTTCTCTAGCAGGCTGATGAGAGCCTACTGGTGTGCGCCAGGATTCTATTCTCATGCAGGTAAGAGAGCAATGACCTGTCTTGCTTGCTTGAGGAAGAATATTGGTAAAGCAATACCAACAGAGCCATCCCATATCCCTCCTGCAGACAGATCTTTTCAGGAAATACAAATCGACTTCGTACAGTTAACACCCTTTAGGAATTATTGTTATGGATTGGTGTGCACTGATGTTTTCTCAAACTGGGTAGGGGCATCTCCTGCAGCCACGGATGCTGCTGTGTTTACTGCAAAGAAAAATTGCGCAGAAATTTGTGTGTAGATAATGGTACCCCTAGAAGTAGGAGCAAAGCTTGAAATTGTACCATTGTGATCATAGATACTGCCACTAGTATTATGTAGCTTCGGAACCACTCCCAGATCTTCACTCAATGAATCACCTTCTTCGAAATTTGTTTTTGTTTTTGTTTTGGTATTTGTGTTTTTTGGGTTGTTTTTGGAAGACAACCTCATGTCATGATTGATCCGCACAATGATCAGAAATACACCAATGAGGTGACAGTACAGTACCTTATTGAGATGAGCCAGCATTTGAGAACTTGACAAAAGAACTTGAAACTGTAGATTGCTGGTATGCCAAATACTAACTGTGTTGATTGTGAACCAAGACACTGTGTGATTGTTCTTACGCTCAGGTTGCCTAATAGACAGGTGGGAAGGATCATACCAAGTTTTGTTGACATCACTATCCCAGTGAAAGTAGCCGAGAGAGAGACTTGGGTCCACGATTCCCATTGCAGGAAAGTCGGTAGTCCGGAAGGAACTCGTAAATGGAGTGAGATCGCAAAAGTATCACCAGAGACTCTGTTCCGTGAAGACTGAGAGGCGGCACTGGTGAACACTACCTGAGTGTACTAAAGGATTGCAGAAAGATCAGTCATTGTAATTGATTTGTTATGAACAAGAGTTGTTTTGTTCTATTTCTCTTTTCTCTCTTTCCCGCTGACAAACATTTTTTTTCAGGATATTATATTTTTGCGAGGTTTTTTTTATGAGGCGTCGAGTGTGGGACTGGAACTGGTTCTGGAGGAAGGAGTGATTTCCTTATAGGATCCCAGGATTAGCCGATCAGTTTGTTAAAGTCAGAGAAAAATCAAAGTTCTAGTAGTTATGGAGTTCAGAGGTAATCAGGAACAATCAGACAATGGCTATTCACACATTGCAGATAAAGAGCTCATTAATATATGTGGAAGAAAGGTTTATGAGTGGCTCTCCCCGAACTCCGAAGGTTTATGTTATTTAGGAAGGACACTACTTATAACCCTTGTTCAATGATTAAACAGACCTAGCATACGTTCCAGAAATGGAAACAATGTTCAGAAAATGATAGGAATATGTAGATCATGAACATTTTATATGTCACTGTCACGATTTGTTTGTGTCTTCTTCATCTACCCAGCAGAACCTCAATCGAATCCAAACATCAGTGTACAAAGATGTAGGTACATGTATGTGTGAAATGTTCGTCGCAAATCAGACATTGTAGGCCAAAGCACTATCCCAGCATACTCTATAGGTTGAATGTTGTCCCACACCCAACCAGTGGTCCCGTGACCGCCAAGTGAATATAGAGGATGTCTCGTCCTCCTCCCTGTCTTCCCCAAATATAGACAAGTGTCTGATTTGCAAAATTAATACATACTTGTGTCTAGGTCACCGATTATTGTATGAAATATTTTTTTTTCTTATGTTAATAATTGATGGCAGTTATTGTTTGCTGCCAAAGGGTGGACTGTCGAAGTCAAAAATATAACATAAAAAGAACATACAAACTACACACATATGAGTTGCTATACTTGCAAATACGTGCAGCGAGCACAGCAATATATGGTACCACACGCATTTACACGGACATGCCACAGAGATGGATTCGACACTTATTTCATACAGTATATAATTATAATAATATCAAGCGCCAGACATCATGATGATTTAAAATTATATAATGAAGTAATGTCATGTATGTGTATTATTTGAACGAAGCAAGATAGACCTGTTATATTTACAATTAAAGCAACCAGGATAATGTGTAGATTCATTTGATACTTGTTATTAAGTTGTAGGACATTGCAACAAATAATTATGATTAAATGTATAAAAGCTAAAATCACTTTTATTAGAACAATAGATATTCCAAACAGGTAGTGAACAGGAAGCTCAGGCCAACCCCTTTGGACGTCCCCAAGGCTGAACCTGTTTAGATTATACAAAGAGACTAGTGACTCATCATGAATGAGTAAGTTCCCTCCCCCAAAAAACTAGATAACTCATTGCTGATCACACAGAAGCTCAGTTCCTGTTTTGGTCTCAGCGTAAGATGGAGTCCCAGCATGATTTTACAGAGAGAGAGAGATATTAAGAGGAAGATGCATTGAAAAATATGGTAATTGTATCGCTGGACTGTTACTGTTTGTAACTGTAACTGTATGTAACTGTATGTATTAACTGCTTACTGTATGAGTTGTAACTATAGGTATACTGTACATTGTAATATATTGAATCCATATCCTTTTATAACAAATATATACATCAATGAGCTTTGAAACTCAGATAATGTGTGGGTGTATTGTTTTCTCTTATGGGATGCAGTGTTTTGCGATGTACAGCGCACTTTTATCGTATATGGTAATAAGATGCGCCTGGCGTCTGCAATATATATTAGTGCGGGCATTTTAAATATTTGTGAGAAAGCAATTTGGCATTCACAATGTAGAAAGGCAAACCCTCACAGGGCTCGCTTCGCTCGCCACCCTTCAGGCTCGCCACAAGGTTTATAACCAACTCTATGCCACCATGGATAGAGAAGATATGAAATAGTCCAAAAACATGTTAAATTAAAAAAAAATTGTCTATCTTTTTTATGTCGACCATTTTCATGTCGACATTTTGACCCTGTCGACCTTTTGTACTGTCAAACTTTTTCATGTCAACGTTTTGACCCTGTCGACCTAATGTCTGTCTAACATATGGTGTCTATCTATTGACTGTCTAACTAGACACTGTCTATCTATCAACCGGATACCCCTTGCATTGACAGCAGAGGCTTGAATGCTAAAACCATCAAGAACAAGAACCCTTGCCACTCATCTCTCAGCTTTTTGATTTCCTTGAAGGGGCAAAAACAGAAATTCAGACAAATCAAACAGATTTAACTGATTTGTGTGAACGACCATTTTTTGTCTGTCTTCCAATGTTAGGGAGCAAATGGTTGTCATTAGCTCCCATATAGTACCGGATTTTCATTCCAACCAGCCATTGGACACATAGGGGGAGATTCAAATGTTTGAAAAGTCAGTTGGGATTCTGTTTTTTCCTATCTAATAGACAGGAAAAAAAAGACACCCAACCAACTTTTCAAACATTTGAATCTCCCCCATAGGTGGAAATTTAATAAGGTCCCGATTTGATTCGAGTTTGCATTTTCATATGAAAATGCAACTTGGAAATCTACTAAACAGAAATCACGGCAGCTTTGGTAGCAATTCGTATTGAGATACACTGCTGTCCATTCAAATACGAATCAATATACCATCGGTCAAACACGATTGTTTGTTCACATGCACCTCATAGTTTAAAAAGAAAATTGTGTGGGGTCCCTCTCCTAAGCATAACCAGCCCGGGCTCTTTGAGCCGGTCCTGGTTGTTAAAATACCGGGGGGAAATTGCACAGGGGTTCCCCAGTATTTTAACAACCAGCACTGGGCTTTTGGACCGGTCCTGGTTCCAAAAATATGAGGGACCAAGGATGTAGGGGTCACCCCGTATTTTTTAAACCAGCACCGGCATCTGGGGACCCGCCAGCCAATCAGGTACCGACACATCATAGCGCTCTCCTGATTGGCTGTGCGCTCTCAGCCTGCCAATCAAGCGGAGCACATAGGCAGTAATGGGGAAAGAAATCCCCATTATCGCCTATGATGGGAACCTGCAAACTGCGGTAGACCGCAAGGTTAATTGAGGTCACTCTTGTGGGTGACCTCAATTAACCTCGCAGTCTACTATAGCTTATCCACAACGTTTTATACGTTGTATAGCCTCTGGACTCGGGACAGAGCTGTTGATTTCTGCACTATCCAGAGGAATCTCAGACGGGTGGCAATCTTAGCTCGGGGCTAATTTTAAAATAATTTTAACAACTTAAAAATGGCTTTGGTTTTTGTAGATTCACAAAAAACAGTTGTCTCTAAAGGGGTAACTGCAGCGATTGCAGTCTGAATTACTGTATGGAGTGTGCACGCGCAGTGGCCGCACTGCGAGTGTGCACCCCTGGAGCCCATCTCACTGGCTGCGATTGCCTCTGCCTGATTGACAGGTAGAGGTAGTCACGGGGTAGGAAGGGGCGTGCCAGTGGCTTTAGAACGCTTTTGGCGGGGTCCGGACAATGGAGTCATATCTAGACCATTGGGGGGGAGGGCCGCGGCGGCTGCGTGATGTCACACGTAGCCGCTGCGACCCAGGACGCGGCCAGTAGCGGCCTGCCAGGAACTGCGCTGGCATAGAGCTACTTATCAGGTACAAAAGCATCACCGCCGTGCAATGCTTTTGTACCTGTGCGGGAGGGGGAGGTTGTGCCTGACATGCGGGGCAGATTAGCCCTGCGCTGGGCGTCCCCCCGCATGTCAGAGTAACTGATCATAGAGGTGCTAAATTTAGCACATCTACGATCAACCCTGAATTACCCCCTATGTACTTAGTAGAAAAGCCAACAGCATTTGTCAGCTACTGACCAAGCTTCCATTCGCTTAGGAACATTGGGCCTAATTCAGACCTTATCGCTGTTGTGTGAAATCGCTCAGCGGGCGATTATCGAATGACTGCGCATGTGTATGAACCGCAATGTGCACGTGCATCACCAAACAGCAACAGGATGGTGCAAAAATTTCGATTGCTAGGCGTTCGCAAGGTGATGACAGGAAGGAGACGTTTGGGGGTGGTAACTGCCCGTTTTCAGGGAGTGTCCGGAAAAACACAGGCGTTCCCAAGCTTTTTCGGGGTGGGGGTTTGATATAAGCTCCGGCCCCGATCAGTCTGTTTGTTTCTCACTGTGGGATTAAGTCTTGGGCTACGCACAGACTGGAAAAATCCATTCGAGTTGCGAATGGATTTGTTACATATATTTGCAAATACATGGAAAGCTGCTGAGCCACTTCACGGCTTCTCTGATATCAGCAGTCCGACACTACATGATAACAGTGCCCTCATAGGGCCATGTGATTTGTCTACAGTAAGGCCTCATGATAAACGCTCAACAGTCAGTCAGCTGAGATTTTTAGAGAAAGCCAGTCACATAACATTGGGACAGTGCCTTCATTTGCATCATGGAGACACAGGTCAAGTGACTCTATACTGGTATTTTATAAAACTAAGCTGAAAACGAGTGAGTAGCATTTTCGCAAAGTGTGTGAAGGAAACAGTGTTTCCTTACCCAATTATCCTGCACAAGTGTCTCCATAAAGCCATCATTTTTGGTATAGAAAAAATATAGAGCTCTCAAACTGTATAGTTAGGGTAGGTTTTGTATATTCAGTACATACAGTATATAAAAGTTGTTTGCAGATAAGTTTCATGTGATTTGATGTAATTTAATTATTTCAGTGTACATTGGGGGTAGTTCTGAGTTGATCGCAGCAGGATTTTTGTTAGCAGTTGGGCAAAACCATGGGGGTAATTCTGAGTTGATCGCAGCAGCAAGTTTGTTAGCAATTGGGCAAAACCATGTGCACTGCAGGGGAGGCAGATATAACATGTGCAGAGAGAGTTAGATTTGGGTGTGGTGTGTTCAATCTGCAATCTAAATTGCAGTGTCAAAATAAAGCAGCCAGTATTTACCCTGCACAGAAACAAAATAACCCACCCAAATCTAACTCTCTCTGCACATGTTATATCTGGCCCCTCTGCAGTGCACATGGTTTTGCCCAATTGCTAACAAAAATCCTGCTGCGATCAACTCAGAATTACCCCCATTGTCCTGATCCGAAAAATCAAATTGTTTGATCTAACATAAAGTTACTAAATGTACTCACTGATTTAATGCAATCTGTTTTCCACCTTTCAGAAACTTTGGTGTGTCCTTATGTTCAGGCATGTGCGATTTGGGTGGAATTATAGCCCCATTCCTACTTTTCCGGTTGGCAGAAATATGGGTAGAACTGCCTCTCATCATATTTGGTAAGAGTCTGTACTCTTGTGTATCCTTATGCTACTTTTATTTTGATTAATAGTTTTCAACATAAATAAGCGCAAATCAAACTCAAGTGTTGAAAAACAAAATTAATTCAAAATTTACATAGCCACATATATAGTCCACACAATCAAAGCAGCGGCACTCGGAGGCTTTCACAAAAGGCATGTGTATTTCACATCACACAATTCAAACATTTCGGGGCACGCTGGCCCCTTTGTCAAGGTGAGTAACAAGTGATACAAACATAACCATACCTTATAAAGAGGAGAAGCCCACCAGTGTACAGCACCCATCCGGTGGTGCAGCCGTCCGCTCCGTTTTTTGGCTTCATGTTGATGACGTCACTGTGTATGCATCGGGTAACCTTGGTTACCTAGACGTTGGCTGTCCGGGCACTGGCTCTGTGCAATAACATAAAGCGTGCAGGCAGGGCCGGTGCTAGGGTGTTCGGTGCCCCCCTGCAAACTATAAACGTGCGCCCTCCCATACTTTACAAAGGGACAGCGCACATAATACTTTTACACATAATGCTCCCTGTAGTAGTGCCGCTTACACACATAACGACCCTGTGGTAGTGCCGGTTATACACAACGCCCCCTGTAGTAAAGGCACTTACACACATAACGCCCCCTGCAGAAGTGATGCTTACACACGTAACGCCCCCTGTACCAGTGACGCTTATACAAGACGCAGTGTCGCTTACACATGTAATGCCCACTGCAGCAGTGATGCTAACACACATAACGCACCCTGTAGCAGTGACGCTTACACACGCAATGCCCCCTGTACCAGTGACGCTTGCACACGCAATGCCCCCTGTACCAGTGACGCTTACACATGCAACGCACCCTGTAATGGTGACGCTTACACACGCAACGCCCCCTGTACCAGTGACGCTTGCACACGTAACACCACCTGTACCAGTGACGCTTGCACACGTAATGCCCCCTGTAGCGGTGACGCTTGCACACGTAACTCCCGCTGTAGCAGTGACGCTTGCACACATTATGCTGCACAGTCACACATGCACAAATACATACACACATATACTGCACATACATTACACACATAGAGTACAATCACACATACTCACACATACATATACACAGATACTGTATACATACACACACACACACACACACACACACACACACACACAGATATGGTATACATATACTCTCACACACTCTTTCCAGCCACTTCCATAAAGAAGTCTTGCAACTCGTCCTTCTGTGTTGCAGGCAGCAGCCTGGCCCCGTGTAGCTCCGCCCCCTTTTAGATCTGCCCAGCACACTGCACTGTGAGGTGAGTGTGTGACAGGGGAGGGGAAGAGGAGGCTTCATGATGCCGGCGCCGCTGCCTGCCATAGAGTGTGACAGGTGCAGCAGCCAGCATCAGCAGGGGAACTCAGTAGCGGGGATGCAGAGCAGGGAGAGCGCCTCTCCTGTCTGGCGCCTATGTGCTTTGCATCCCTTTGCTGAGCGGTAAGCGCTGGGCCTGCGTGGAGGATCACTTAAGCTTTACAGGTCCCAACCACCAGAAAGGAGAAAAGACGAAAGACTGCTAATTACATATAGTCGGAAGCTGTTAGAATGAAGCAAAAGGACTAATAATGCAATATATCCCTCGAGTTGTTCTCACAGCTAAAGAGATGATCCGATCCCGATATTGCGCTCTGCATTATCAATAAACAGTATATATGGAACTGGCCAGCCATGTTATATTGCACTTAAACCTATTGAATACTGTATGTGTGTCAGTGTTTAATTGCTCACTGAATGAACATGGTGAACATGTATGTATAAACAAAACACTCCCAACGTGTGAAACAGTGTGACCCAGAGTTTAATGACGACTAGTCTGAATGTCTCCACTTGCCTGCCAGTCAACGGCTATGTGTAAAAGATAAAGATGAAAAATATAAAGATGAAAAACGTAAAATTTACATGTAAGTGATAAACCTCCCCTGGTATATGTATATAACAAGTGTAACCCCCCATAACCACAAGATGCCTCAACTAATTGTGGAAAGAGACCCAAAATGTGTACAAGTACAGTATGTAATATGTATGTATGTATGTATGTATGTATGTATGTACAACCTATTATAGATTGTAACTAAGTGTTATACTACTACATACAAATATAAATGGCTGGTCAGACCAGAAGTATTAAATCTCAGTAGATATAATTAAAATATCTGTTATTGATAAAGTTAGTACCACTAGTACTTAATAATGCAAATTAAAAATGTACAGGTTACATCATCTTAAGGCTAGCCTGGGATTATATATATTCTCGCATTGTCCTGAATGTCCATCAGTTAAACACTCTCCAGACAATTTTCTCATTTAGGCCATTCGGGCTAATTGTATCGAGTTCAAATATCCATCTGGTCTCCACTTGCAGGAGTTTACGATTCCTATCTCCTCCTCTAATACTTTTTGGAACGTGGTCGATCAGTTGGTGTCAAAGGTCATCAGTTGAATGGCCAGCCCTGGCGAAATGCCTGGCAACTGGGTGTTCTGATTCTTTGCCCAACAGGGCTTGTTTGATAGCGAACCTATGTAGTTCACTCCTTTCCCTCAGGGTTCTGATGGATTTACCCACGTAGTGAAGGCCACAGGGACAGCTAATTAAATACACAATGTATGTCGTGGTACATGTTAATACATGCTTAATGTAGTAAACTTTATCCTTGTCGGGTGTTTAAAGGTTGATCCTGTGGTCATATTCGTACAAGTTGTACATTTAATACATTTACAGTATAGCAGCCTGATGGTCTGTTTAAGAATGAAGAAGTAGACAAATTCCTATTACTTCAGCTTGAAAGCCAGTAATATCAGAATGTACCACCATGTCTTCTGCCCCTGGAGAAGCACAATAACCATAATTTCCACTCATTTCCAGTCTACTCTGAACACCTCACACCTCACAATATTATTTTTAGTCCTAAAATTTGCACCGAGGTCGCTGGATGACTAAGCTAAGCGACCCAAGTGGGCGGCACAAACACCTGGCCCATCTAGGAGTGGCACTGCAGTGTCAGACAGGATGGCACTTAAAAAAATTAGCCCCAAACATCACATGATGCAGAGATAAATAAATAAAAAAAGAGGTACAAGATGGAATTGTCCTTGGGCCCTCCCACCCACCCTTATGTTGTTTAAACATGACATGCACACTTTAACAAACCCATAATTTCAGCCACAGGGTCTGCCACACGACTGTGGCTGAAATGACTGGTTGGTTTGGGCCCCCACCAAAAAAGAAGCAATCTCTCCTTGCACAAACTGGCTCTACAGAGGCAAGATGTCCACCTCCTCCTCATCGTCCGATTCATCACCCCTTTCACTGTGTACATCCCCCTCCTCCCAGAGTATTAATTCGTCCCCACTTGAATCCACCATCTCAGGTCCCTGTGTACTTTCTGGAGGCAATTGCTGGTAAATGTCTCCACGGAGGAATTGATTATAATTCATTTTGATGAACATCATCTTCTCCTCATTTTCTGGAAGTAATCTCGTACGCCGATTGCTGACAAGGTAACCGGCTGCACTAAACACTCTTTCGGAGTACACACTGGAGGGGGGGCAACTTAGGTAAAATAAAGCCAGTTTGTGCAAGGGCCTCCAAATTGCCTCTTTTTCCTGCCACTATACGTACGGACTGTCTGACGTGCCTACTTGGATGTGGTCACTCATATAATCCTCCACCATTGTTTCAATGGCGACAGAATCATATGCAGTGACAGTAGACGACATGTCAGTAATCGTTGGCAAGTCCCTCAGTCCGGACCAGATGTCAGCACTCGCTCCAGACTGCCCAGATGCTGTCTGCTGTAATGCGTAAAAAGAGGACACTGTCTGCCGCAGTGTGTAAAAAGAGGGCGCTGTCTGCCGTAATGTGTAAAAGAGGACATTGTCTGCCGTAATGTGTAAAAAGAGGATGCTGTCTGCCGTGATGTGTAAAAGTGGATGCTGTCTGCCGTAATGCTTAAAAAGGGGACGCTGTCTGCCGTAATGTGTAAAAAGGGGGACTGGCTGCTGTAATGTGTAAAAAGGGGGACTGTCTGCCGTAATGTGTAAAAGGGGACGCTGTCTGCCGTAATGTGTAAAAACAGGACGCTGTCTGCCATAATGTGTAAAAAGAGGACGCTGTCTGCCGTAATGTGTAAAAGGGTACACTGTCTGCCGTAATGTGTAAAAAGGGGACGCTGTCTGCCGTAATGTGTAAAAAAAGGACGCTGTCTGCCGTAATGTGTAAAAGGGGACGCTGTCTGCCGTAATGTGTAAAAAGGGGGACTGTCTGCCGTAATGTGTAAAAAGGAGACGCTGTCTGCCGTAATGTGTAAAAAGAGGACGCTGTCTGCCGTAATGTGTAAAAAGAGGACTCTGTCCGCCGTAATGTGTAAAGGGGACACTGTCTGCCGTAATGTGTAAAAAGAGGACGCTGTCTGCCGTAATGTGTAAAAAGGGGGACTGGCTACCGTAATGTATAAAAAGGAGACATTGTCTGCTGTAATGTGTAAAAAGAGGACGCTGTCTGCCGTAATGTGTAAAAAGAGGGCGCTGTCTGCCGTAATGTGTAAAAGAGGACATTGTCTGCCGTAATGTGTAAAAAGAGGATGCTGTCTGCCGTGATGTGTAAAAGGGAACGCTGTCTGTCGTAATGTG
This sequence comes from Pseudophryne corroboree, assembly GCF_028390025.1. Lineage (NCBI taxonomy): Eukaryota > Metazoa > Chordata > Amphibia > Anura > Myobatrachidae > Pseudophryne > Pseudophryne corroboree. The sequence goes on from NC_086447.1 coordinate 584,110,882, forward strand.
TAAAAAGAGGACGCTGTCTGCCGTAATTTGTAAAAAGAAGACCCTGTCCACCGTAATGTGTAAAAGTGGACGCTGTCTGCCGTAATGCTTAAAAAGGGGACGCTGTCCGCCGTAATGTGTAAAAGTGGACGCTGTCTGCCGTAATGTGTAAAAAGGGGGACTGGCTGCTGTAATGTGTAAAAAGGGGGACTGTTTGCCGTAATGTGTAAAAAAGGACGCTGTCTGCCGTAATGTGAAAAAACAGGACGCTGTCTGCCGTAATGTGTAAAAAGAGGACGCTGTCTGCCGTAATGTGTAAAAGGGGGACTGTCTGCCATAATGTGTAAAAGGGGACGCTGTCTGCTGTAATGTGTAAAGAGGGGAAGCTGTCTGCCGTAATGTGCAAAAAGGGGACGCTGTCTGCCGTAATGTGTAAAAAAAGGACGCTGTCTGCTGTAATGTGTAAAAGGGGACGCTGTCTGCCGTAATGTGTAAAAAGAGGACGCTGTCTACTGTAATGTGTAAAAAGAGGACGCTGTCTGCTGTAATGTGTAAAAAGAGGACGCTGTCTGCCGCAATGTGTAAAAGGGGCTCTACCTGGTGTAGTGACGCTACTGTTCAGCGTAATTTGAATAATGGAGACTACTGTGCACCGTAATATGAATTGCTATTATTTTGTGGCCACACCCCCTCCCCATGAAGCCACCCCCCGTTTTTCATAAAGGAAGGGGGGGGGGGCGCCAATGCCGTTATAACATTGCTGTTTAATCACTTAATAGGCTAATATTTTTCCAAAAAAACCACTCAGAGATTGTTGGGTTTTTTTATTATTGAATTAGCAACTGTTCCCAGTGGAACAAGGTTCTTTGGATACACAGTTATTAATGAGACACACAAAGAGGCACTAGTCACGGCAAATACAGTTTATTGATAAAAATGTTTCATTATACTTAGCTTAGCGTCTGTTTATACCAGAGAGCACTGGACACTTGCTTCTGTGTCTGGAATTAGAATGGTCTTTTTTTCATATGGGCCCACTGCATGCTTTGTCTCAACAAAGAAACTAACTTACCAATTGCAGCTTATATACCATGCTCTCTGGAATAACTCCTGAATAAGTATTTTAAAAGGCACTACGGTCAACTTATTATGAGTTAGAAGCCGATTGGCTGGTACTTTATCTCCAGCAACTTCATCTCCATCCAATACTTAGTAAATAGACCCTATAGTATGTTTATGACAATATATGACAAAGGATTGGTGAAAAGGGACTTGTCTGAAGTTCCAAATAAAATAACTTTTTTTTTTAATTATGTCTAGGGCTATCCAATGTCTAGCTAACATACAGTATATGCCAGTTCATTCTTTTCCCCTGGTAAGTAAATTGACATCAAGAAAATGTTCCTCTGAATTGCTCAATTCCATATACAGTATACAACGCTTCTCTGCAAAGAATATATACAGAGTTCTTTCCATTTTGTTTATATAACACACTGCTATCCAGTTTTCCAAGCATAGTTGGACAGGAATTCCATGTATGTTGTTGGGAATTAAAGATTCTAATTTTAATATTGCTACTTTTAGTGGTAGAAAATTCATGTGAAGGCTTGATTCCTCTGTATTCCTCTCTAAGGACAGATCTGTAACTGTCACAGAACGAAAGGACTCTAGCAGTGGCCTTGGAAAAGGCTGAGGCAGTGTGCACCAATTTTACAGTTCCTAAGCGATCTTTGTCAGGTGAATGCTGCTTTGGATTATTTTGAAGACCAAAATCAGAACTTCTAACCATTTTTGTGAAAAACGGCATATGAAAAAGAATGTATGGTTCAGATGAAACCCCAAGAATGTGATTGTGTATTGTGAAGCCAAGACTAGCAAGGAGTGTGAGTTATCTCACAACATCTGGCCAGCCAGAAGTATATAGTTTAGATATATAAATGCACGGAAAACTCTCCTGATGCAGTTGTGAGATTATTGCTTTCATAATTGTGGTGACATACAGTAGTATGGGCAATTGAGAGGCCAAATACCATCACTGTCCATTAGAATAGGTAATACAAAGAATTATTTTTTAGACACCTCTGATTTAGATGAATGAAGATAGAATGGTCTATCTAAAGAGATATTTTAGTTTGTTTTCCATTCTCAATCTTGCTGGCTTTAAGTACTGAGTAAATTGGGACAGGACTGGAAGAGCCTTCTTGTTTGGGAGACTGGCCCAAGTCTTTACCTGTGGATCTGCTAGTTCTATATTCTCACTTAGCTTGCCCTTCTTAGAAGACTCAGATGTTCAGTCACCTCCTCTGACTCCCTATCACCTGAGGAATCTTGTTTCTGCAGGACAAATATGAGATTCACCATTCACTTCAGATCTCCTTGTGGTGCTTGCTCTGACAGAAGTACTATGCTAAGCCGAGGCTGTCTCATCAAATTGGGACTTTCCCACTAAAATCAGGATGTTTGCGAGGAGTGACCTAACTGTAGCAAATTAATATATTTCAATATTTGTTTATCTCCAGGAATTTGTCCACACGTGTTTTTCACAGATATTTGTCCATCCCTGAATTGTATATCTTTTTTTTTTTTTAAATATTAGTTTTTATTAATTTCCAGCACATATAAGGAACATAAAAATGCGGGTAGAGAAAAATGCAAATCCCACACAGACAGCAGAGCAAACTCTTTATAATTTTTGTTACACTCAGAACATCCCTAGAATTAGTTTCTGCATAGACCTCTAATTATAGCACAGCCCCACCACAGAACAGAATTACTGACAGTCTATTTATAACCTACAGTAGGAGAGAGTATTGACTGTATAGGAGAGGAAAGAGTTAAACATCTGGGGAGGGGTGGACCTAGCTGTGAGGAAAGTACAGCCTGCTTTAGGGGGAGGGTTTGATATATATAGGGAAGGTGAGGCCATCTTAAGTCTCTTGGTGATTTGCTTTTAGGTGAGTGCTGCATAGCAGAAAAATTTTGTTTCTCCTTTAAGATACATAGGGTGCAAACAGAATAACCCCTACCTCAAGGTTCTAATCCTCCCTCTCCTCAATTTATTAACTGCTAATATGGCTGCTCGACCCCAGCGTGTTATAAGGGCCCCGGCTCGGTACCGTGGGCCAGACGGTCGAGCGGGCCCTGAGGCTGCACTGGGCAGCATGGGGGACGGGGCTCCGTCCCTAAAAGCGGGCACCACAAGCAGGGCCCGGGCGGGTTCGCCGCCGGCAGCCGAATTGGTCACTCCGGCCGGACGAGGGCGGCGTGGGGGACCAGGGGTCCCTTCAAGCCGCTCGACGGTTGGCGGGCGGCGGCAGTCCCCTCCGGGAGCCGCCGAGTCCGGGACCGTGTCGGGCGCCCGCGCGCGTGCGCGCCGCGGGGGGAGCCCGGTAGTTGCAGGACCCAGCCCTCCTTCCTTGGCACGGCCGATCGTTAGTGCCGGGCGGGGGGAGAGGACCGGACGGGGAGCTGGCGGTCGCCGCGCGGGGCCTGTGCAGGAGCCTCGCGCGGCGGCTGAGGAGGAGAACCCGATGGCGGGAGGACGCGGGACGCGCGCTCGGGGTGCGCGCGCGCCCACGCTCGCTCCGGACGCCGCTGGCCGCGCACGTGCGTGCGCAGCGGCGCCACCAGCACACAGGCCACCCGTTTCTACTCCCCGGATGCCGGAATCCGGCAGGGGGAGAGAGTGCATAAGGGGGGTGCAGCGTATGCCTCGGGTAGGCAGCGCTGGGCGCATAGAGAGGACAGTAGGAGAGGGGGACACGGCAGGAGCTGCAAGGGGTGGCCGGGAGCAGCATGCGCATGCGCACTCCGCGGGTCAGGTGACGCGCGGGGGTGCACGCGCGGGGGCGCAGCGGGTCCCTGTGACTCCCCACACCAGCACTGCGGAGGCGGGACGCAGCGGGTCCCGCGGCGGGAGGGGAGACAGGGAATGGGTCAGCGGCCGCAGGGCCGCGGCACGGGCCGCTGCGCACGACAGCGGGTCCTCCCCAGGACCGGGGGATTCTTCTGCTTCCTTAGAGAGGGAAGGCGAAGGATCGGGAATTGAGAGCGATTGGGCCGGCCGGGGGGCACTTGCTTTCGGGTCAGAACATGAAGGGCAGGGTCCCCGGATCGCATCGGGCGGTCGGTGGGCGCGGGCTCGCGCCCAACCAAGGACCGGTCGTCCTTCGGGCGGCGTTTCCGGGGGTCGCGCCGCACGTGATCCTCCTGGGGCCATAGCGTCGGCGCTGGCCACGGTGGCGGAGGCTCTGGGGCCGTTAGCTGCAGTGGCCTCCCCTAGGACGATGGCGGATTTCGGCCAGCCTGCGGGAGGCAGGGGGTCTGGCAAACGGAGGGCATCAGCGGCGCAGCGGGTGGCACGAGCCTGCCGAGAGCTGGGGGCCGCCGCGGCGGAGCTGGAGCTAAGGTCAGACCGGGAGCAGCAGGGGCGCGCGGTCACTGCGCATTCCACACGGGGTGCCCGGCGTGCGCCGCAAGCACGGGCCGGGCCCTCTTCTGTTTTGTCTTCCACAGAGGGCCGAGAGGAAAGGGATTTGGCAGATTTCGTGGTGGACGATGATTGGGCTGAAGAAAACGAAGAATCCGGGTCGGAGAGGTCGATGGCATCCGGTGAGTTGGTACAGTCTATATCAATTTCCACCGCGAGCTCGAGTTCGCATAGCTCTTCGTCTTCCTCCTCCTCCTCTTCTTTGGCGTCGCAAGCGTCCGACGCTGATAGTACTGCTAGGGCAAGGAAGGAGGCAGAAAAATTTGCCAAAAGGGCAGCAAAACAGCAGAAGAGGCGTAAGCGGCGCAAGCGAATTAGTGAGGAGGAGTGTAGGGCAAAGAAGCGGCGCGATCTGCCTGGGGTAGTGCGCTGCGAGTACACCGCAGTTATGCGGGGGCTGCGAGACAGCTGCCGCAAGAAGATACGTAGGGGTGACTTCGTGGACTTATTCGGCTTGACTAAGGCCATGAAGAAGGAATACAAAGCGGCGGCCGCTACGAAGGGCATGGGGACAGAAGCTTTCCGGTCGTTTGATAATTGGCTGGCCGGTTTCTGGGTGTTTGCGGCATGCTATTTGGAGGATAGGCCGGAAGAGCACATGAATATCATCCGGTACCTTCATCTCGTGCACGACATGCAGCGCACATCCTCCGGCTCGGAATGGCGGCGATATGACCAAGAGTTTCGGGAGAAGCAGGACGGGCTACGGGTCATGGATTTTGGGTTCAAGGACGTGGAGGTCTGGCTCAAAGTGACCCGGGCATCCCAGCGGGAGGAGGAAACCCAGAAACAGGGAGCAGGTGGGCGTCGCGCGGGGTCATCAGCGCAGGGAACGGGCGCGGACGGGGGATTTGCCATGACAGGCGGATTGGCCGTTCGCGTGGGCGGGCGGTCTGCCCCTCGAGGGAAATGCTTCGCTTTTAACAGCGGAACATGTTCCTTTGGCAAACAGTGTCGTTTTCGTCACTCTTGCCAGCAGTGTGGTGGATCCCACCCAGCCTCCTCTTGTTTCAAAGGGGGACGACAGGGAAATCGGGGGAAACAACCATACCCGAAACAGGCCGCGAGCGGGACCGCTCAGCAGAGCCCCAACGCCAGTTAAGCTGGAAACGATGGGTAAGTGGTTGGATCTGTATCCAAATAAAAGGGATGCTAAATTTTTGTTAGACGGTTTTAAGTTTGGTTTTCGCTTGCCTGTTGCAAGCGAAGTGTCAGTGCGTGCGCATAGGAACCTTCAGTCTGCCCGAGCCTTGCCGACGGTGCTACGGGAGAAAGTGGATAAGGAGGTCAGGTTGGGCAGGATGGAGGGGCCGTTTAAGTCACCCCCGGTGGATGACTTGGTCATCTCCCCGGTCGGGGTGGTACCAAAGAAGACTCCAGGCGCTTTTCGGCTCATCCAGCATCTTTCTTACCCGCCAGGGGCATCGGTCAACGACGCAATACCACCGGCTTATTGCTCGGTGGTGTATCAGTCATTTGACGAGGCGCTGGAGATGGTCCGCAGCTACGGGAGCGGGGCCCTCATGGCTAAGATTGATGTTGAGTCAGCTTTTAGATTACTGCCATTGCATCCGGACTCATTCCGTTTTATGGGTTTCCGGATTGGGGCGGAGTATTTCATCGACAAATGTCTGCCGATGGGATGTTCCGTTTCATGCTCATTTTTCGAGCGCTTTAGCACTTTTCTTCATTGGTGCGTGGAGTCGGCGTCAGGCGGTCACGGGGTTGCACATTACCTCGATGATTTCCTATGTGCGGGTCCGGCTAATGACCCAAGGTGCGGCGACTTGCTGTTTAGCACCCGGGCTCTTTTTTACCACTTCGGTGTTCCTGTAGCCAGGGACAAAACGGAGGGTCCGGACTCCTGCCTATCATTTTTGGGGATTGAAATTGACACCGTGGCGGGAGAGTGTCGCCTGCCCCAGGACAAAGTGTCGAAGCTCCGCAAAACCATTTGCCGTTTCAACGGCTCGCGTAAAGTCACGCTGCGACAGGCGCAGTCCTTGCTGGGCATGCTGAACTTTGCTTGTCGGGTAATACCGATGGGCAGGGTTTTCTGCCGGAAGCTCGAAAGGGCAACGGCGGGGTGTGCCAGGCCGCATCATTTCGTTCGATTGTCCTCTGAATTAAAAAGGGATTTGGCCGTCTGGGCTTCGTTCCTGGAGGATTTCAACGGGGTGAACATATGGCAAGCGCCAGCCGTAGACAGCGAGCGTTTGCAGCTGTTTACCGATGCTGCAGGTGCCTCTGGATTCGGTTGTTTTTTGGAGGGATCATGGTGTGCGGCATCTTGGGCGGAAAACTGGCATAGCGAGGGTCTTACAAGAGATCTGGTGCTGCTGGAGCTTTTTCCCATTATGGTAGCGTTGGAAGTTTGGGGCGATCGGTTGGCTAACCGCAGCATAGTGTTTAGGTGCGATAATCTGGGCGTGGTGCATGCGATTAATAACCAGAGGGCGAAATCGCTAGTGGTTCTGCGGGTGCTCGGACAATTGCTTTTGACGTGCTTGCGTAGGAACCTATGGTTCCGGGCACAACACGTGCCCGGTTTGGAGAACGGAATCGCAGACGCGTTGTCGCGTGGACAGTGGGAGAGATTTTGGGATTTGGCACCCGAGGCCGAAGAGCAAGGTTTTCACTGTCCTGGTTATGTTTGGCAGGTGATCGGGCCGGACTGGAGGGTCTAGCATTGCGGTCAATCGCGCCAGCCACGCTCAAGGCTTACGGACAAGCTTGGAGCGAGTGGGAGGAGTTTGTCCGGGGTCGTCAGCATCAAGGTAAGAGCAGGCATCGGCTGATGCTTTCTTTTATGTGGCAGCTTTACGTTTCCGGTAGGTCATGAGCGGTGGTATCACGGTACTTGGCTGGCGTCTCATTTTTCTGCAAGCTGCGAGGCGTCCCTGACGTAACGAAAAGCGAGGTTCTGCGGAAGGCAATGAAAGGGTGGGCGCGAGTTGCGCCGTCGCCACCAGATAGGAGGCGGCCCATCGATGCGGCTTTGTTGCCGGCCGTCATCGCGGCGGTAGGGCGAGTCGCGTCGCCCAGGTTTGAGACGCTTTTGTTCAGTTTGGCGTTCTTAATGGCTTACCACGGGGCCTTTCGAGTTTCTGAGTTGGTAGCGCCTTCCAAGAGAGCAGATTCGCGCATGCTGGTCGGGGACGTGGTAGTGGGTGAGAGGTCCTTGCTGTGCAGATTGCGGCGCTCCAAGACGGATCAAGTGGGGAGAGGGCGCTGGGTCACAATGGTTCCAGCGCTAGAGGAAAGCGTTTGCCCAGTGGGTCTGGCAATGCAATATGTGGTGGTGCGACCCGTTAAGGAGGGGTCATGGTTATTGCATTATGACGGGCTGCCAGTCATGAAATGCCAGTTCCGTTGGCTGCTGGGGCGTTGTTTGGCGGGCTTGGGCCTCTCACCCGCTGCTTTCGGTACCCATTCCTTTCGGATAGGCGCGGCGACGTCGGCTGCTGCGGCAGGTTTTTCCAGAACTGAAATCCAGGCGGTGGGGCGATGGAAGTCGTCAAGTTACAGACGATATATTCGCCCTGTCACATGAGAGGTCGGTTTGCGCTTGGTGCTTTGGTTTATTTGTAATGTATTATGCTGTTCCATTTCTGTGAGTTTGTGGAGTTGTGCGTTTGTTGGTGTTTTCCCCCCTTTTTATCCTACTCAGGGATTAGCTACTCGCCATTGCTGGCATGAGTCGGCAGCGGGGGTCTGGAGTTATTTTGCGATTTTTTGCCTGACTTGACGGACTGAATTCTAATCTACAATTCGGCTAATCTGGTCTAATCAGAGTCCCTCAGCAGGTCTTTACGCTTTCACCTCCAGCTGAGTTATTACATGTGTTTCCCATTTTATACCCCCCCCCCCCCTCCCTGTTTTTATTTCGTTTGTTTTTATTTGATCTTCCCCCTTTGTGTCTTTAATTGAGCTTTAAATTGGCAACGAAACATGGTGCAGTCGGCTAGGCCGTGACTGCTGCAATAGCGAGATCTAAAGTTTTTCTTTTTGGCAGATCCTTCAGTATAAACAATTAATAAGCCTCTTAGTAATCAATTCTACCCCTCTTTTTCCCTTCAGGATGGTTGGACGACTATTTGACCATTTGGGTGGTTGGCCACTCTTACATTTACTGGGCGGCCAGGTTTGTGGCCTCGGAAGGGTCTCAGGCATTGCTTGGAGTACAGGGTGTCAGATGGCTTGGCTGGCGAGGAATGATGTGGGGTGAGCTGAGGGGTAGGTTAGTGAGTCAGGCCAGCAAGCATGGAGTCCCTAGGGTTTTGGTTGTCCATCTAGGTGGCAACGACCTGGGGAAGAGGACATCCTTGGATCTGCGGTGGGCCATGATACATGATCTGGCAAGTGTGACCGCGGCATGGACCAATTGTGTGTTGGTTTTTTCAATGATGGTGCCAAGATTGTGTTGGAGGGGTGTGGTAGATGGTCGCCAGATTGATGAGGCCCGGAAAAAGGTGAACGGAGCGGTGGCAAAGTGGGTGCTGTCCCACGGTGGGAGGGTGGTTCGCCACCCGAGGATACGGTTCCGAGACAGCCACCTTTTCCGGCGCGATGGAGTACATCTATCCAATGAGGGGATGATGTTTTTTCTGGAGGATCTAGGTTTCGCTTTGCAGGAGTTAGGGTAGGTTTATGGTGGCGGTGCGAAAGACTGTGGGGATGAGTCTTTCGCTGTTGGCGGAAAAGAACGGCAGTTTTGTATTGTAGGGAAAACTGTAGTGTTTTACAGTTTGTTGTGGTTTAGGTGCACTCACCTCCATCGATTTATGGCCGCTTGACCACCCGTCCGGGAAGGCAGCGGCAGGGCACCCAGGAGCGGTGGGTAGTCACTGTGGGGGTTGAGTTGTCACCTATTACCGGTTTATGGTAAGTTTTAGTAAATTTATAGGGTTAGTTATTTAAGGTTAATTTAGATTAGTTGAGCCGTTCTTTTGGGCCGCCACCATATGCCTGCTGGGGCGGCATATTAAATTAATCTCTTTATTACAGGTTTCCTAATGGATAGGGACAAATAAATAGCTAGCAATTTTCTGCCAAAATTCAAGTCTCAGTGTCGTTATTTCTGGTTCTAGGTTATGAATGCTTTACTTTCAAAGAAAGGGGTCCACCAAATATCACTAAGATGTTTAGGAGAGAGTATTGACTGTATAGGAGAGGAAAGAGTTAAACATCTGGGGAGGGGTGGACCTAGCTGTGAGGAAAGTACAGCCTGCTTTAGGGGGAGGGTTTGATATATATAGGGAAGGTGAGGCCATCTTAAGTCTCTTGGTGATTTGCTTTCCCACCCTCCCGCCCTGGTAGTAGGAAATTTTGGCACGTGGTGCTTTGGCTTTAAGTTGTTGGCTGTTTTCGTTGGCTATTTATTGGCGGAAAAGAACGGCAGTTTTGTATTGTAGGGAAAACTGTAGTGTTTTACAGTTTGTTGTGGTTTAGGTGCACTCACCTCCATCGACTTATGGCCGCTTGACCACCCGTCCGGGAAGGCAGCGGCAGGGCACCCAGGAGCGGTGGGTAGTCACTGTGGGGGTTGAGTTGTCACCTATTACCGGTTTATGGTAAGTTTTAGTAAATTTATAGGGTTAGTTATTTAAGGTTAATTTAGATTAGTTGAGCCGTTCTTTTGGGCCGCCACCATATGCCAGCTGGGGCGGCATATTAAATTAATCTCTTTATTACAGGTTTCCTAATGGATAGGGACAAATAAATAGCTAGCAATTTTCTGCCAAAATTCAAGTCTCAGTGTCGTTATTTCTGGTTCTAGGTTATGAATGCTTTACTTTCAAAGAAAGGGGTCCACCAAATATCACTAAGATGTTTATAAATTCAATGGAATAGTAAAGCAAAAGTGTCAGTCGAGGATTATACCATCAGAAGTTTGGACCTTTTTCGAATGGCGTGTTTGCAGGTGGAAATTCAGATTCTGCTGCAACTTTGCTCATTTATTCTTATTATACTGACACGAGGCTGCTTCTTCTGACTTTCTGTACATCTTAATTTCTAATATTCCCCAATTCACCTACCCTAGTTTCCCAGATCATATTTTGAACTCTTTTATATATTACTCTATCACCTAACAGGAATATGATGTTTAAATAAATACGGGTAATATATAAATGAGGTTTAAATAAATTCAATAAGCAAGGAAACAAGACCTCTCACTTGTATAATGTTCTTTATTTCATTCTAATTCCCTGCCAGTCCGGAGCAGGTAGACCACTGCTTCCCCTGATGGCAATTTGACTACCCCCCATATCAGTCATACTGTCCCAACATCAGTTGTAAGAAGGCTGGGCTGGCAGAAACACAGTCAAACATTGAGGTGCGTAATGTGATCAGGTTTTTGCATCAGTAGAGCAAGCACATCAGCCATTGCGGAGGACAATTCTTCAGGGCTGTAGGGAGGATGGTCCAGTATATTGTAGCACTATAACAACTCGCGGTTGCTGAGTGCGGCCTGGCATTATTCGTGCAGCAATATGATACCTATTCACAGCAACCCAGGTTATCGAAAACAACCTGGGATGCCGTGAACAGGCGTTATATTGCTGCACGATAATGCCAAGCCACACTCAGCCAACTGCAAGTTGTTACGGCACTACCAGGGCCGGTGCTAGGGTGTTCGGCGCCCCCCTGCAAACTATAAATTTGCGCCCTCCCATATTCCTTTGGCGCGTGCCAGGAAAAGGGGTGTGGTCTCACAAGTAAGGGGCATGGCCACACAGTAGTACCCCCATTTAAAATTACGCCACAATGTAGCACAATCTTATTAATCTTATTCGTAATGCCCCACCCGTAGTAGTAGCGTCCTTATACATAATGCACCCCAGTAGTAGTAGCATCCTTATACATAATGCTCCCCAAGTAGTAGTAGCATTCTTATACATAATGCACCCACAGTAGTAGTAGCGTCCTTATACGTAGTGCACCCCCAGTAGTAGACGCGTCCTTATACGTAATACCCCCCAGTAGTAGTAGCGTCCTTATACGTAATGCCCTCCCGGTAATAGTAGCCTCCTTGTACATAATGCCCCCCCAGTAGTAGTAGCGTTCTTATATGTAATGCCCCCAGCCCCAGTAGTAGTAGCGTCCTTACACGTAATGGCCCCCCCAGTAGTAGCGTTGTTACACGTAATGCCCCCCTGTAGTAATAGCGTCCTTATACGTAATGCCCCCCCAGTAGTGGCGTCCATAGAGCGCGTGCACAGACATACCTCACACACACACACACACACACACACACACACACACACACACACACATATATACACACACATACACACCCACCATACACACACACACACACACTTCTCTCTCACCCTCCACTTACCTAATTCAGTCTCCCTCTGTACAGCAGCCAGGTCCGTGTAGCTCCGCCCCTTATGGCCGTTTAGCCACGCCCCTACCGGCCCGTGTAGCTCCGCCCCCTTCTGTCCCGTACTCGGCGCTCTCACACAGTTGAGATGAGGTGAGGGGCGGGAGGAGGCGTATCATGCTGCAGGAGCCCGCTGACAGTGCCTGTCATACAGTGACAGACACAGCACTGGCAGCAGCAGCAGGGGGGACAGGACGGCGCAGCAGGGAAGGGATGCAGAGTAGGGGAAGCGCCTATCCCTCCCAGCGCCTCTCTGCACTGCATCCCTTCGCTGAGCGGATAGCGCCGGGCCTGGGCACTACCATTGGGAGGTACTGGACCTTCCTCCCTACAGCCTTGTCCTGGCACAGTGACTTCCATCACTTTGGACTATTGAAGAAGCACCTGGGTGTAAGGCCATTTGCAACTGACAGTGATGTTCAGCAAGCCATCATGTCCTGGCTTAAAGCACTTGATACGGATTTCTTCTATGCCGGGATAGATGCCTATGCTTAGACAAGTATGGGTACTATATGGAAAAATAATCTGTACCAAGGCCATAGTATTGATTATATGTATATGTACAAATTGAATACATTTACACAATGAGAGGTCTGTTACCTTATTTATTGAACCCCCCTCATGTACTGTATAGAGAATAATGAGAGACAAAAATTAAATATTATGGCATGAAAAATAATTTTTGATTGTTTTTTTTATTGCGTACACTATAACTTGTTTTAGCTTTATTCATGGTATAAAGTGCAATAGAAACATAACAATAAAATACTATACAAAACATTTATTAAAACTGTTATGCGCATACAGAAAAGTAGGCGTTCCCAGAGATATGTCCTGGGCATAAAAACCAGAGCTTAGTCTTTGGGCATCAGCTGCTCTGTTGGACACGTCACAGGGGATCCAGTCACACGGTCACAATGTCACCACTGAAATGTTGACTTGGTACAGCATGGACATAGACATGGCGACATCTTCAGAATGTTGATAGTTAGTTGCTGCCAGGATAGTTAAGATGGGTACACACCTAAAGATTCATCTGTCTGGTGGGAACAAAATCTGATAATGTATGGGAGCAAACTGACAATCAACCATTTGCTCCCAAACACTGGAAAACAGATCAAAATAACTGTTCAGATAAATTTGTTAAGTCAAACAGATTTAACCAACCATTGTCTGTTTTCAGGTGTTTGGGAGAAATGGTTGATTGTCAGTTTACTCCCATATATTACCAGACTTTCCCTAACGTCCTAGAGGATGCTGGGACTCCGTAAGGACCATGGGGAATAGACGGGCTCCGCAGGAGACATGGGCACTTTAAGAAAGACTTTAGACTCTGGGTGTGCACTGGCTCCTCCCTCTATGCCCCTCCTCCAGACCTCAGTTTTTAGACTGTGCCCATAAGAGATGGGTGCACTGCAGGGAGCTCTCCTGAGTTTCCTGCTAAGAAAGCATTTTTGTTAGGTTTTTTCTTATTTTCAGGGAGCACTGCTGGCAACAGACTCCCTGCATCGAGGGACTGAGGAGAGAGGAGCAGACCTACTTAAATGATAGGCTCTGCTTCTCGGCTACTTGACACCATTAGCTCCAGAGGGAGTGGAACACAGGTTCGTCCTGGGCGTTCATCCCAGAGCCGCGCCGCCGTTCTCACAGAGCCGGAAGAAAAGAAGAAAGAAGACTCTGAAGTGGCAGAAGCCTTTCGGGTGCTTCACTGAGGTAACGCACAGCACTGCAGCTGTGCGCCATTGCTCCCATACACCTCACACACTCCGGTCACTGTAAGGGTGCAGGGCGCAGGGGGGGCACCCTGGGCAGCAATGAATACCTCTCCTATGGCAAAATGACCTATATACATGTACAGGTGGGCACTGTACATGTATATAAAAGAGCCCCCGCCATGTTTTACAAAGTTTGAGCGGGACAGAAGCCCCCCGCCAAGGGGGCGGGGCTTCTCCCTCAGCACTCACCAGCGCCATTTTCTCTCCACAGCACCGCTGAGAGGAAGCTCCCCGGACTCTCCCCTGCTTGACACACGGTGAAAGAGGGTTTTAAAGTAGAGGAGGGGGGGGCACATAATTGGCAATTATACATTACAGCAGCGCTACTGGGTAAACATTCTGTGTTTTTCTCCAGGGTCATATAGCGCTGGGGTGTGTGCTGGCATACTCTCTCTCTCTCTGTCTTTCCAAAGGGCCTAAAGGGGAACTTGTCTTCAGAAAAGAGTTTCCCTGTGTGTGTGGAGTGTGTCGGTACGCGTGTGTAGACATGTTTGATGATGAAGGCTCGCCTAAGTAGGAGGGGGAGTGCATGAATGTCAGGTTGCCGTCGGCAACGCCGACACCGGACTGGATGGATATGTGGAATGTCTTGAATGCTAATGTAAATTTACTGCATAAGAGATTAGACAAGACTGAGGCTAGGGATCAGTCAGGTAGTCAGACCATGCCTGTCCCAGTGGCACCGGGACCTTCTGCGTCTCAGAAACGCACATTATTCCAGATCACTGACACAGATCCCGACACGGATTCAGATTCCAGTGTCGACTATGAGGATGCAAAATTACAGCCAAAAGTGGCTAAAGGTATTCGTTACATGATCATTGCTATTAAAGAGGTTTTGCATATTACTGAGGAACCCCCTGTCCCTGACACGAGGGTACACATGTATAAAGAGAAAAGGCCTGAGATCACCTTTCCGTCCTCATTTGAGCTAAGCAAATTGTGCGAAAAGGCTTGGGAATCTCCAGACAGGAGACTACAAGTTCCCAAAAGGATTCTTATGGCGTATCCCTTCCCACAAAAGGACAGGATACGATGGGAATCTTCGCCTAAAGTAGACTAGGCGTTGACACGCTTATCCAAGAAGGTGGCACTGCCTTCCCAGGATACTGCTACCCTCAAGGATCCTGCGGATCGTAAGCAGGAAGTTACCATGAAGTACATTTACACACATTCTGGTACTATTGTTAGGCCGGCTATGGCATCGGCCTGGGTTTATAGTGCTGTCGTAGCATGGACAGATTCCTTGTCTACGTAGATTGAGACCCTAGATAAGGATACCATTCTAATGACCCTAGAGCATATCAAGGATGCTGCGTTATATATGAGGGAAGCTCATAGAGACATTTGTTTACTAAGCTCCAGAATAAATGCTATGTCTATTTCTGCTAGGCGACTCTTGTGGACCCGACAGTGGACGGGGGATGCCGACTCAAAGCGGCATATGGAGTCGTTGCCTTACAAGGGGGAGGAGTTGTTTGGAGAAGGCATCTCGGACCTTGTCTCTACTGCTACGGCTGGTAAATCGAATTTTTTACCTTATGTTCCCCCACAACATACTAAGAAGGCACCTCATTACCAAATGCAGTCCTTTCATTCAAATAAAAGCAAAAAGGTACGGGGATCGTCCTTTCTTGCCAGAAGTAAAGGCAAGGGGAAAAAGCTGCACACAGCTAGTTCCCAGGAGCAGAAGTCCTCCCCTACGTCGGCAAAATCCACCGCATGATGCTGGGGCTTCCCTGGGGGGGTCAGCTCAAGTGGGGGCACGTCTTCGATTTTTCAGCCACGTCTGGGTTCACTCACAGGTGGATCCCTGGGCAATAGAGATTGTTTCTCAGGGATACAGGCTGGAATTCGAAGAGATGCCTCCTCGCCGGTTTTTCAAATCGGCTCTGCCAGCTTTTCCGTCAGAAAGGGAGTTAGTGTTAACTGCAATTCAAAAATTGTATCTGCAACAGGTGATAGTCAAGGTTCCTCTTCTCCAGCAAGGAAAGGGGTATTACTCAACCCTGTTTGTGGTTCCGAAACCGGACGGTTCGGTCAGACCCATTTTGAATCTGAAATCCCTGAACCTGTACTTGAAAAAGTTCAAGTTCAAGATGGAATTGCTCAGAGCGGTCATCACCAGCCTGGAGGGGGGGGGGGGGATTGGATGGTTTCCCTGGACATAAAGGATGCTTACCTTCATGTTCCGATTTTTCTTCCTCACCAGGCGTTCCTGAGATTTGTGGTAAAGGACTGTCATTACCAATTTCAGACGTTGCCGTTTGGGCTTTCCACGGGCCCGAGAATTTTCACCAAGATAATGGCGGAAATGATGGTGCTCCTGCGCAAGCAGGGTGTCACAATTATCCCATACTTGGACGATCTCCTCATAAAGGCGAGATCTCGAGAGAAGTTACTGGACAGCGTGTCACTGTCTGTGAGGACATTGCAACAGCACGGCTGGATTCTCAATATTCCGAAGTCCCAGCTGGTTCCTACAACGCGTCTGACCTTTTTGGGCCTGATTCTGGACACAGAACAGAAAAAGGTTTTTCTTCCGATGGAAAAGGCTCAGGAGCTCATAGCTCTGGTCAGGAACCTATTAAAGCCAAAAAAGGTTTCAGTGCTTCACTGCACACGTGTCCTGGGGAAGATGGTGGCATCGTACTAGGCCATCCCCTTCGTCAGGTTCCATGCGAGGACTTTTCAATGGGACCTACTGGACAAATGGTCCGGGTCTCATTTACAAATGCATCAAAGGATCACCCTGTCTCCCAGAGCCAGGATATCTCTCCTGTGGTGGCTGCACAGTGCTCACCTCCTGGAAGGCCGCAGGTTCGGCATTCAGGACTGGATCCTGGTGACCACGGACACAAGCCTCCGAGGTTGGGGAGCAGTCACACTGGGAAGAAATTTCCAAGGTCTCTGGTCAACTCTAGAGACTTGTCTCCACATCAATGTCCTGGAGTTGAGGGCCATATACAACAGCCTACGTCAAGTGGAGGCATTACTTCGGGACAAACCGGTTCTGATTCAGTCGGACAATGTCACAGCAGTGGCTCATGTAAACTGCCAAGGCGGCAAAAGGAGCAGAGTGGCCATGGCAGAAGCACCCAGGATTCTTCGCTGGGCGGAGAATCATGTAAGCGCACTGTCGGCAGTGTTCATCCCGGGGGTGGACAACTGGGAAGCGGACTTCCTCAGCAGACACGACCTGCATCCGGGAGAGTGGGGACTTCGTCACGAAGTCTTCGCACAGATCGCGGGTCGGTGGGGACTGCCTCAGATAGACATGATGGCGTCCCGCCTCAACAAAAAGCTAAAGCGATATTGCGCCAGGTCAAGAGACCCTCAGGCGGTAGCTGTAGACGCTCTGGTGACACCATGGGTGTTCAGATCGGTCTATGTGTTCCCTCCTTTGCCTCTCATACCCAAGGTGTTGAGAATAATACGGCAAAGAAGAGTGAGAACAATCCTCATTGTTCCAGATTGGCCACGAAGGACTTGGTATCCGGATCTGCAAGAGTTGCTCACAGAAGATCCGTGGCCTCTTCCTCTAAGGCAGCACCTGCTGCAACAGGGGCCCTGTCTGTTCCCAGACTTACCGCGGCTGCGTTTGACGGCATGGCGGTTGAACGCCGGATCCTAGCGGAAAAAGGTATTCCGGAGGAGGTCATTCCTACCCTGATTAAGGCTACGAAGGACGTGACATCGAAACATTATCACCGCATATGGCGAAAATATGTTTCTTGGTGTGAGGTCAGGACTGCTCCTACGGAGGAGTTCCATTTGGGCCGTTTACTTCACTTCCTTCAAACAGGAGTGAATTTGGGCCTAAAATTAGGATCCGTAAAGGTTCAAATTTCGGCCTTGTCCATTTTATTTAAAAAAGAATTGACTTCTCTTCCTGAAGTACAGACATTTGTGAAGGGAGTGCTGCATATTCAGCCTCCTTTTATACCTCCGGTGGCGCCTTGGGATCTTAACATGGTATTAAGTTTCCTCAAGTCACCTTGGTTTGAACCACTCAAAACAGTGGAGTTAAAATATCTCACTTGGAAGGTGGTTGTTGGCCTTAGCTTCTGCAAGGCGTGTTTCGGAATTAGCGGCTTTGTCATATAAAAGTCCCTATCTGGTTTTTCACGTGGATATGGCAGAATTGAGAACTCGTCCTCAATTCCTGCCTAAAGTGGTCTCATCTTTTCATATGAACCAACCTATTGTCGTGCCTGTGGCTACGCGAGACTTGGAGGATTCCGAGTCACTTGATGTGGTCAGGGCTTTGAAGATTTATGTGGCCAGAACAGCTAGGGTCAGGAAGACAGAGGCGCTGTTTATCCTGTATGCAGCCAATAAGGTTGGCGCACCTGCTTCAAAGCAGACTATTGCTCGCTGGATCTGTAACACAATTCAGCAAACACATTCTTCAGCAGGATTGCCATTGCCAAAATCGGTTAAGGCCCATTCCACTAGGAAGGTGGGCTCTTCTTGGGCTTCTTGGGTCTGGCTGGTATGAATCTTGCCCTTGGATTAACAAAAATCCTTTCCTCGTACTGTCCATCTCCTCTGGGCACAGTTTCTCTAACTGAGGTCTGGAGGAGGGGCATAGAGGGAGGAGCCAGTGCACTCCCAAAGTCTAAAGTTTTTCTTAAAGTGCCCATGTCTCCTGTGGAGCCCGTCTATTCCCCATGGTCCTTACGGAGTCCCAGCATCCTCTACGGACTACGAGAAATAGATTTACCGGTAAGTGTAAAATCTTATTTTTGTTTCCACCAGACAGATTGGACAGATGAATCTTTAGGTGTGTACCCAGCTTTACTCTGTGGGAGAGATTAGGGAGGCACTAGCAGTGGTGCACGCAGGAGGGGTACCGAGTACCTGGAAACAGTTATCAGCCAGTAAAATGACGGAACAACATAAGAGTAATGCATACTTGCCTACCTGACCCTCTTCATGAGGGAGAAAATGCTCTGTTCCTGGACTTTCCTGGTAATGTATGATTGCCATCACCTGTGGTGAAACACCTTTCTTATCAATTAACTAACTCACCACAGGTGATGGCAATCATACATTACCAGGAAAGTCCAGGAACAGAGTATTTTCTCCCTCATGGAGAGGGTCAGGTAGGCAAGTATGGAGTAATGTCATCTCCGCGGATGTGCACATCTGAATGGAGCAACACTTGAATTGCTCCGTCGGGTGCCACTGCCATCTAGGCGCCACCAGTGTGCAATATTCTTGAATTCCTTCCATAGAGAGGAGGAGCAGTGTTAACCTTTTATTATATAGGATAAGATATCACCAGCATTTAGTTGCTAAGCCATTGTAGTAATTTTAATATGCTTCATTGATTCTAGCCCAGAGTTAATCAGACTGACAGCTGAAATAGGCCTTTACTACACATGTGCTGGCTCAAAAATCTGCACTGAAGTACAGAGTGGGATCATCCATAGTGGGCAGACTAACATCACCAGAAGTAGCAGTTTCAGGTGCCATACAGGCATTAGTTCTAATACTACAATTTGCCATTTGAAAGATTAATTTGTTGTAAAGGGATTAATTCATTTGTAAACTTGCATAGCAGAAAATGCAGCATTAAAAGTGCCAAAATCACATTGCAGCTTTAGGGCCTGATTCACTATTGATCGCTATTGAGGCTGAGATAGCGATGTTCACAAATCTGCTATTGCTAAAATTTGCATGTGAAGAGCCGCCCAGAAAGGATAAAAGATGTCCACCGATGCATTTGCAAATCTGCGTAGTCATTAGCAGATTCACAATGCATACGCAAAAAAAGGACACCATCGACATTTGCGGCTGACCCCAGCATACTGAAACCAATGAGAATGCAGTTGCACTGGGTACCATGTTTTTGAGCGCAGCGTTCACAGATGATGTCAGATACACTCCCCGAAAACGCCCATGACACGCCTGCGTTTTCCCAACCACTCCCAACAAATGCCATGTACCACCCACTAACCATCACTTCCTGTTTATCAGAATGCGTACACTTTACAATTAGGCTGTATACGCAAGGCAATCGCATTTTGCCCTTCACGCATGTGCAATGCGTTCGCAGCGCATACGCAGTCTCCCGATAATCGCTCACTGTGTGTAATCTCACATTTGCAGTTGGCAATGAATCAGGCTGTTAGTCATCAATTGCAGTTTGTCTGATGAAGTGGGAGGAAATTAAAAATTATTAATAAAACTAGTTTCCATATATGAAAACTACAGATGTGCCCTCTTACATCATTGCTACAGTCACGCCAAGTCAAGGCCCGATTGGCGTGCCAGGTCCCATGCAGGGGCAATTTTAGAGAGGAGGGAACTCACGTGCAGCCTCCGTTGCAGGCCCCCTAATCTCTGGCAGCTAGTAGATTCTGAAATAATGCCAGAGTCTACTGCGCATGCACAGGTCTCCGGGAACACTGCACGCGCGCCTTTCTCCCAGGACATCTCCAGTGCGCATGCACAAATCACTTGTAAAACGACGCCCATTTTCCAAGTGATTGTGCCCACACTGAAGGGCCGCTGCCGTGGGACCCTGGAGGAGTAAAGCATACTATATGGGCCCGTGTGCACCGCATACACTGCACCCATTATAGAAATGTTTATGGTCCCGTAAGACTGTGCTAGCATTGGGTGTCTTTTATGTGTCCTTTGTGCCAAAAATACATCTTAGTTGCAACGCGATGAGACTAGGACACAGCTGGAGACTGCTGATTGATATTCCACACTTGTATATTGTATGTGACTGAGGGCTAGATGCATCATCGCTTGAAAAGTGATAAAATGGAGAGTGAAAAAGTACCAGCCAATCAGCTCCTAACTGTCATTTTTCAAACACAGCCTGTGACATGGTAGTTAGGACCTGATTGGCTGGTGCTTTTTCCACTCTCAATTTTATCACTTTCCAAGCGATGATGCATCTAGCCCTGAGTCTAAATCTGTATATGAAATACTGTAGTGTAGCAGCTGCATATTTTTCCAATACAAGTTCCGTTGTGCTCCATATAAAGACTCATGGCCCTCATTCCGAGTTGATCTCAGCAAGCAACTTTTTGCTGCTGGTGCGATCAACTAATCTCCGCCTTTGGGGGGAGTGTATTTTAGCATTGCAGGGCTGCGAACGCTTGTGCAGCCCTGCTGTGCTAAAAAAGTTTCACACACAAGACTAGCCCTAGACCTACTTACCCTGTGCGACGGATCCAGCGATGCAGGTTCCGGCTTTGACGTCAGACATCCGCCCTCCGTTCGCCTGAACACGCCTACATTTTTCTTGCACGCCCTGAAAACGGCTGGAAATGGTGAGTATCTGCCCCAGAACGCCTCCCGCCTGTCCATCTTCTTGCGATCGCCGCTGCGATCACATTTCTCGTCGCCAGGCAATGATGCGCGTGTGCAATGCGTCCCTCGCGCATGCGCATTTCCAACCCGTTCGCACCGCAGCAAGGAACCACGAGGTGTGAATGGGTCGGAATGACCCCCAATATACAGTATAAGTGTTGCATATCAAATGAATCAGCACAGTATCAAGGTGTTTCCTAGTCGCATCGCGTTGTGACTTCAGTAAGATGTATTTTCGGAAGAAAAAGCAGAGTTGGATGGAACCTGTTGGCTTACTTGCGCCAGGGCTGCGTAGCGTATTGAGGCTAGATGTATGAGGACTCATCTTTATCAAAAAAGGAACTAGTGTACTACTACTCGGTGCTGGATTTCCCGCTAGGA
Organism: Pseudophryne corroboree; assembly: GCF_028390025.1. Classification (NCBI taxonomy): domain Eukaryota; kingdom Metazoa; phylum Chordata; class Amphibia; order Anura; family Myobatrachidae; genus Pseudophryne; species Pseudophryne corroboree. The sequence goes on from NC_086447.1 coordinate 584,132,231, forward strand.
AAGTGAGTCTCGTGCCTAAGGGTGCCACTAGCTGAGGGCAGCACAGCACTTTCCCTGCATCAGAATTATCCAGTGCCCTAATTCACCAATGGATATTTTGACACAGAACAAAAACTACATCCCCAATGACGCAGCAGGGGGATTCTTTAAAGCAGGTGCATGTGTGGTCCAGGAGTTAGTAAGATTACGTTTGTATTGGGGGACAGTGTGGGAGCTCGGAAGAGGAGGTTCTTATCCCCCCAAAACACAAATGTGTAGCTAGAGGGGCTGTGTCTTGCTAGAATCAGTCGGGGGGTGGCGAAAGTGGGGTTTGAAGTGGACACCCAATAATATTGTGTCTAGGGGCAGCCAGACCCCTTAATCCACCCCTGCTACTACTAATAACATTGTTATAAATTGTGTCTGTGATAAGTAAGTTACAGTATTTGCACAGGTGCATACTGTGAACATTGTCGAATATGCATTTTGGCATATCAGTGGCACTTTGTGAACCTTGCATAACTTCCCTGAAAAGCACACCTGGCCCAATATATCTATAATATCAAAGTAAAACTAAAGTATTTCCAGTGGCTCCTGCTTACCTGCATCACAATCTCCACCAGATATAAAGAGACATAATACCTTCAAACGTTTTTTGCAAGGTAAAAGACATTGGGATATAGGTTGTAATTCTGATGACTTACTAAAGTACACCGTTATCTACAACACCTATCGAAAATGCCCTGGAGACTGGCAAGCAAATATACAGTATGTCTGATCTCTACTGTGGCTACTAGAAGCAAATTACTTTTTCATACGTTTAAATCTGTTTACAACCATCCCACGCCAACCTCTACTATCATATCACATAATAATTCCTACTTCCTGAGCAAGATTTATAATATCCTATGTAAAAATATTAGACACTTTCAATGTCAACACTTTTCATAACATTTCCCTAGCCAACAACCAGCTCAGTTCCTTTCCTGCTGCACCCTCTGGCACCTTCTTCTTTCATTCCACAAGGTATCCCCTTTCTTTTTTTCTTACGCTATCTAATCCCTTGACCCCATACCTTGGCAAAGCAGTTGATCCCTTTCTCCAATGCTAACCTTAACAAACTCTGTAATCTCTCCACTGGTTTCTTTCCATCATTATTCAAACATACAGTAATTGTGCAGCGGTCAACTCCTATGTCCTTTAAAGCTTCTTGAGAGGCTTGCCTGCACTCACGTTCTTTCCCTCTTCAATCAGGCACTTGTTCCTAGCACTCCATAGAGGCTGCCCTGGTTGCCCTTGATCTCGCTTCTGTATTTTACAATATTGACCATTCCCTTCTCAATCAAATGTTCTGGAAAAACTGCCTACCAGGTCCTTATATGTCAGCTCTTTCTGCGTCTTCAGCAACCTCCATCTGACCTTGCTGATTGGCACCATTCCTTTCTGCTGTAGGGATGGGCATACACCACACTTCCCTGGCCTTATTCTTGCCATTATGTGTTGTCATAGAGACATGGCTGTTTGAATTAAGCTTCCTTATTTAATCAACACTTTGTCTGCATTTGGCTGCCAGTGGATTAAGCACACTGCCTAGCTACAATGTCTTGAGACTACTATTGTGTGCACTCCTGTGTCGACCCATGTACTTGACTCCTCTCTCCAATATCACTGTTGCTTAACTTTGACCTCTTATTATTCAGACCTTGACTTTGTTTGTGACACATATTTATTAACAGATGATTTTTTTAATATTAATTTTAAATATTATAGTAAATGTGTATTTTTGCCCCTGGAACACACCATCGATTAACATTGATTTCCATGTATTTCAAATCACACAAAAAATATAATTGATGGAAATCAACCTTTACAATTCTCTCCCACCTAAGGTTACTGCAGAGGAATATCAGTAGTCCAGAGTTTCCCAGACTGCGCCATTACATTCAACGTTTTAATGATATGCTTGCTTGAGTTCAGAGGGTTTAATCAAATTGACTGAGATACTAATTAAGCCACCTGTGCTCAACATGGACAGCCTTAAAACTTGGATTGTAATGGTGACGTGTGGGAAACTCTGCATTACTCTGTTTTTTTAAGTTTTTGTTACAAATAATTTGCTGTCAGTGTCTAGCAGAGATTAAAACTTGGCCTAGTTATCAGTGAACTCATAGTATACATGTTCTTTTTACTTTCTTGTTGGAAGTTTACATTAATTGCAGCTGAGCAAAAACAAACACATGCTACAGTTGCAACAAAACAGAACCTCTATGGCGGTGGTTCTTAACTCCAGTCCTCAGGTACCACCACCAGGTCAAGTCCTGTGGTTTTGCTGGGTCAGTAATTATCCCACCTGTTTCCACAGAAAGAGATCCTCAAAACCTGACCTGTTGGGGGTGGTTGAGATTGAGAACCACTGGTCTATTTTAACACAAATGCTGAAATGTGATTAACCAGAGATTTTGTAAAGCTATACATCTGGGGGGGAACTATGTACTTAAGTGTGGTGTAGTGAGACATCATTTGGAGAGGTCACCACTCCTGATTGGTTGCTTGTCTATTCATTTGTAATATTTACTAAGGAAACAACTTTTATTTCTATATAGGAATACTTGGCATTATTTGCGGTGGTCTCGTAATGCTATTGCCGGAGACAATGGGCATTTCCTTGCCAGAAACTATTGAAGATGTTGAGAATCTTGGAAGGTAAACACATTAAGTGTCTATTTTATAATGGATAATGTTCTTGATGCAGCAGATTATATCGAATAACTCCCTTACAAGAAATGTAATTAGGAGCTCCACAGGTTTATTCCTAATTACACCTTACAAACCTTCTAGTAAACTTAAACCAAATTAACCATAACTTATATAAATGAAATAATGAAATGGACACAAAACAGCTTGATTAAAAGGTCACAGCTTTTATTCAACTATTAATTAACCTGAGAGAAAGGTGGCTAGAAGTTGCTGCAGACTCAGTTCTAGCCTTAACAGATGTGAAAAACCTTGGGGGACGACTAATACGTCCCCCATACTGTCGCACTTACTCCATGGAGACTCCGCTCCCCTCATGTGCACAGTCCGAATGCTTCCATACTAGAAGTGCCAAGGTTCCTCGAACTGAGCAGAATTACCTCCTCCCTCTCCTGCACATAAGACTTTGCCTACTTCCCTCCTCTGGAAATCTATTCCCGACCCACCTGCCTTCTTACAATCTTAACTCTTGCTCGTCGTCTTCCCTTTTTAATCTCTTTTCAGTTCACTTTCCTATTTACCTTCACTCCCATAACTGTAACTCTCACTTGTAGGACCACCCACCCTCATGATACTCACCTGGTCTGCACTATTCTTGCCTCCAGTGCCCCCCACTCACTTAGCATCTTGCATCCTTTCATTGACCGGGTCATTGTTGTTGTCAAACAATTGTATTTCATTGTTCAGATAATGGCCCCCCTTCAGCATGGTATGCTATTAGGCGATTTCAGCACATGAGCCGGACCACGCATGTGCAAGGTCATAAACTGCGATCGCAGTGTAAGTCCTGGGGGGGGGGGGGGGGGGGGGGGCGGTGAGGAGGCAGTGATGCTGCACTTTGTGGGCGTTGATGCTCCGTTTGGGAGGCAAGGTCCGGACAAAGCAGGCGTGTTCAGACCGCGTTTGTGGGGTGAGCTGCGGTGGCTGCGTGGCAACACACGCAGGCGCTGCGAACCCAAAAGATGGCGGCAGGGCAGGGGGCATCCCTTGTCATGTGAGCGCATTGCTGTTTAGCGATGCGCTCACATTTTTGCGGGGAGGGCACGACCTGGCATTCAGGGCGGACTTGCCCTATTCTGGGCGTCCCCCCCACATGTTAGTGTAAAGCAGTGACATGCGGTGGGGTGAGGCAGAGATTTTGCTGCATAAAGTAAAGTATATATGCAGAGTTAGGCCCAATATTTTGTATGGACAGACAACTGCTCAGTCCAATTCCTGTTACTTTATATATTAGATGTAATTCTTACTATATATTATTCTCTGGGCTCCGTGAATTAATATGTATTGAAGATGAACATTTAAACTACAACAAAAATACATTATTGTCTTGCTACAGTACATAATGTACTTAAATGCTCCTGCTTCATAGCCAAGTGTCCCTGGAAGTTATTCTATAATATTGGCAACAATGTCTTGGATTGGGAAAAATTAGTATGCGTAGGGCCCAACCACTAATTTAGGGAACAATTAATCAATACCGAGGCAAATCCATACAGAGTCCTAAGCACTGTAAGTTGAGGTTCTAACAGTATTTGGAAGTTTTACAAAATTTGGATGCATTTTCGTAAATACACCCCATTCAGCCCACTTATGGCACATGGTGTAACTACAAATGTCGCATACAGCTTGTATAGCTTCATATTACAGCCATTCTGATGCATATTCTTCCAGAATTGCATTAGGGCAGGTGTTCTCAAACACGGTCCTCAAGGCACTCCAATGGTCCAGGTTGTAGGTATATCCATGGCTCAGCACAGATGGTTAAATCACATTGACTGAGGTACTAATTAAGGGGGACATGTACTAAGCAGTGATAAAAGTGGAGAAGTGAGCCAGTGGAGAAGTGGCCCATGGCAACCAATCAGCATTGACGTAACATTTAGAATTTGCATACCATAAACGTATACAGAGCAGCTGATTGGTTGCCATGGGTCACTTCTCCACTTTTATCACTGCTTAGTACATGTCCCCCTAAGTCGCTTGTGGCCAAGCATGGATATACTTAAAACCTGGAACTTTGGAGTGCCTTGAGGAATGTGTTTGAGAATCTCTGCAGTAGCGGAAAACATCTGTGTATTCCCATAACTGTAATATGCCAAGATATATTTACACTTCAGTGCATACTGCATTGGGTACATAACCCTTTAACAGCATGGCCTGATTTGCCTAAATTTATTTGAGTGTATATATATATATATATATATATGTATATATAGAGAGAGAGATGCCCCAATACTGCAGTATTATCAAATAGTTAATGGCAATAAATAGTGGCTTATTGTATCTGAGGTCTTAAAAGTATAGCGTGGTCCTCTGAGATAACTCCAATTGGACGGATATTCCTTGATTAATCTTCAAATTTAGGTAATTCACATATCATAATACTGTTTATTCAAAATAATTATTATATAAAAGATGAGGTACAAGCTCACGATAAAACACTTGTAAAATAGCTTATCCCTCTGTTGTGTCAGACAGGCTATTTTACAAGTGTTTTTATTGTTTGTTACCTCATCTTGTTACAGGTTGACTATCCCTTATCCAAAATGCTTGGGACCAGAGGTATTTTGGATATGGGATTTTTCCGTATTTTGGAATAATTGCATACCATAATAAGATCATGGTGATGGGAGCTAAGTCTAAGCACAGAATGCATTTATGTTACATATACACCTTATACACACAGCCTGAAGGTAATTTTAGCCAATATGTTTAATAACTTTTTGCATTAAACAAAGTGTGTGTACATTCACACTATTCATTTATGTTTCATATACACCTTATACACACAGCCTGAAGGTCATTTAATACAATATTTTTAATAACTTAGTTTATTAAACAAAGTTTGTGTACAGTGAGCCATCAGAAAACAAAGGTTTCACTATCTCACTCTCACTCAAAAAATTCTGTATATTTCTGAATATTCTGTATTTTGGAATATTTGGATATGGGATACTTAACCTGTATATGCATAATACAGTGAGTGCATGTCTGGAGGCAAATCACTTGTGGGTACTCAAGCCCTGGTGCACAGTAAACACTGATGATGAGGATAGGCAGCCAATTCTGATGACTGATCCCTCCCACTAATAATATTACTATTATTAGTGTGGCTGCTGAGATCTGTTCACACTGGGGCAGATGTATTAACCTGGAGAAGGCATAATGAAGTGATAAACCAGTGATATGTGCAAGGTGATAAACAAACCAGCCAATCAGCTCCAATATGTAAATTAACAGTTAGGAGCTGATTGGCTGGTGCATTTATCACCTTGCACATATCACTGGTTGATCACTTCCTTGTGCCTTCTCCAGGTTAATGCATCTGCCCCATTATTTGAAAAGATATTTGCAATAAATCTGTGGCATTGATTTATTAAAAGGGAAGACAGCAGATGTTTGTATCTTGATCTTAATACTTTTATTTTGTACTTGTGGATGTAATTGAATGTCTTTTTCATGGTCAAGTAAACTTAGTATTTATTAACCACTTACCAGGCACTAATGTATGTGATACACCCACAGTAAAATAAATATAGTACAGACACACGTGTATGTAACAAATGTGGAGGTGCAGCACTCACAGATCCCTTAATAATTAGCACTCACAGCGGCATAGCTTACTGTACTTCTACATTTCAGTGTCTTTATTACATCACATTGTCATCAGGAGTACTCTCTACCTTAAGTCTTATGTAAAGCGTGCATTCTTTTTTAATATAACATTGTAGTGTTCTAGCTCTTATATTGACTGTCATGGTTTTGATTTGGTTTGAAAATTTCCATTTTAGGCCATTAAGAAATGAAAAGAAAGAGAAGATGGACACAGCTATTTTTGATGGTCACCTAAAAAGTGATGGTGGGCGTTTATGACCTTCCATAGGGCACACATAAAATACGTTATAGGTTTGATCAAATTGTGTCTTTTTTTTAAATAGTTTTTGTATATTAATCTCTAAATGTCATTGCTGTAAAATGGGCCAGGACGAAATAGCATTGTTTTAGAACCAACTATTGTCAACCGTCGTAATCAGGTGTTTTATGCAATTAGAATATAATAGTTGTTGTGTAACGTGTATTTCACACAATTTATACAAATTCCCAGACATTGGTAAGAAGCATATGAGTAATAGAAGTAATACTAGATGATGGGGCTGATATAGAGTTGCACGCAAATTGGCTACAGACATGGCTGCATTGCATGCGTGCCAATGCATCTACTTGTGAAAATGGTCAGTATCATCACAGTCTGTGCACACTTGTACAAGCCCCATACCTGGTGAAAGACATCCAACTGAAATTAGAAAGATCTCTGCGTATACTCAACTTTGAATATCCTGTAATTAGGCTTACATACACATTACACATCTTTGGATCACTGCGTGCAACTCCTGTATGCCAATTTAGATGCAAGTAGAGATGCAATTGAAATGCGTATCACACTAAGGGGGACATTTAATAAGCAGTGATAAGAGCGGAGAAGTGAGCCACTGGAGAAGTTGCCCATGGCAACCAATCAGCACTGAAGTAACATCTATAATTTGCATACTATAAAATGATACAGAGCTGCTGATTGGTTGATGGGGCCACTTCTCCACTGGCTCACTTCTCCGCTCTTATCACTGCTTAGTAAATGTCCCCTATAGTCACACATACAGTAGTTGCTCAAACTTGCATATGGTCATCTCAGATTCATGCTCCATGCAAAATAATGACAAGATCCATCCACAAAGCGGGCTTGCATGCAACTCTGAATCAGTCCCAAAATGTTAAAGGCAATATTCACTGGGAGTATACACATGGGCTGATTCAATTAGCTGCGAGTTTTGAAAATAGCCTAATGCAACTTAAATCCCCACAGCTGCAACTTAATAGAAATCAGCATAAGTTAATACCAGTGTCAGTGGGAGGTGACAGTTATGATGTCAGTATGTGCAAAAATGTTGATATGTTTCCAACACTAGTTACATCCTGCGCCTGAAGCCACAACCATCGGAACATTAGCCCCAGCTGCCAGGTAACCGTTAGGGTACCTAAGACCAAAGCTATTGCATCACAGAACTGCTGATTGTTGACATTGTTAGCATGCCGACATTTCATCTGTAACAGCATGGTCATTGTTGACATATGACCATGTTAACATTTTCATGTCGACATGATGAATGACAACATTTTAACCATGGAAAAAATATACAGGGACTCCCCTGTGACACCCTCTTCCAATGAACAATAATGTACAAATGTAGCAGACCTCACCCAAATAGTGGTGGGTGCGACTACATTGTTGCAAACAGTGTGCCCGCCGACGGGCATGTGTGCATAGTCACACCCGTGATCCATAGGAATTACATTGTGCATTTGCGGGTGCAATTGTTTGCACCTGGGCGCACAAATGGGGTAATTCAGAATTGATCGTAGCTGCAAATTTGTTAGAGGATGGGCAAAACCATGTGCACTGCAGGGGTGGGGGGCAGATATAACATGTGCCGAGAGAGTTAGATTTGGGTGGGTTATTTTGTTTCTGTGCACGGTAAATACTGGCTGCTTTATTTTTACACTGCAATTTAGTTTCAGTTTTAACACACCCCACCCAAATCTAACTCTCTCTGCACATGTTACATCTGCCCCACCTGCAGTGCACATGGTTTTGCCCATCTGCTAACAAATTTGCTGCTACGATCAACTCTGAATTAGGCCCAAAAATGATGTGCGTGCACTGGCAATGATGAGGGCTGCTACATCTGTTTGTAGAGGCTTTTAAATCTGAAAATTTGGCCAATAAACAGGTGTATTGATGGGAAAGGGATTTTGTACTTACAGATGGGAGTTTTTACAATTTTATACAAACTTGTATATAGACACTTATAGCTGACTATACTGTAGATACATTTAATATACCCCAACGTATTCTAGACACTTTTATATGCTGAAATACACTTGCTGGCTAACCGTTTTCCATAATTTATTAAAGTTCCAAGAAGCAATAAAATGAGCCCATGTAACTGCCTTTCGTGCTTTGCTTATGGCCACCAGCAGCCTTCTACACTGTCTTGTTATCTTATTTTCCACTCTTTGTGGGCTCAGGATGATGTCCCCACTGTTTCTGGTTGCACAATGCAACATCTGCAACTTGCCATTTCTCATTGAATTTCAAGGGAGCGAGCTTCATTAAACTATCATGCAAATTGTGCCTCATGTCATCCCAAGGGCAGCACAGGGCAAGGATCCCTAAGCTAACTGAATCAGCCCCAAACGCTTTCCCTGATTATTATGTACAGTAATAATCTGTTTCCTGCTCATGGTATATTGGAGCTCCAGACAGTGATACCTGAATGGTGTGATATGAGGGAAGAGGGGAGGGGGAGTTCTATAGTAATACACTAATAGCAGGGGTCATGGAGAATATATAGCCACTGTCTCACAATGTATTTATACTTCACACTTTATTTATTTTTGACATACACTTTTTAGGTTCTGTGGATTCATTTTGGCGTGCAATGTTTTTTTATTGTTGTTCATTTTGGAAATTTGCTTCCAGTTTTTTTGTGTGTAATTGAATATGTAAATCATATATTCACGGAATTATGTCAATCCAAAGAACATAACAATTATGTGTTTCAATATAATGAGGATATTTTTAAGAGTGAAGTTGGCTGTGCTGCTTTCAGAAACCTGGCTAACAATTCTGCTCTAAACAACTGGCTAGTGCACTGCAATATCTAAATACACGGTCGAGTCACATTATTATGACCACCTCCTACATTTGTTGTCGGCAGCCTGTAGCCCATGAAGTACCTCACGTGTCGTTCGCTTGCTTGGTGGGTATATAAGGTGTGCCATAGGCCGTCTGCACACATATCACTCGTTGCTGTCATGGGTAAAAGGGGCAATTTATCCGAGTTGCAAAAAGGAATAATTATCGGCTTTCAGGCCAAGGGTGGCAGTATTTCTAACACAGCGCAGTCTGTAAATTGTTCACGTGCTGCTGTGGTAAAGGTGTATCGTGACTGGACAAATGACACCATTGCAAATAACAGATGTGGTAACTGCGGAGCACCACGTGCCACTGATATGAGGGGTGAACGTCAGCTACGTGTGTGAGAGCCGACCGACACGCTACAGTGGAGCAGCTTATCGTCAAAATGAACCTGGAGGCTACCAGACGTGTGTCTAAAATAACAGTTCAGCCCGTCTAGCTGCTGTCCGTGCTGCACACGGCGGTTACTCTGGATATTACCTGGTGGTCATAATAATGTGACCCGACCGTGTATGCTCATGTATGATTCTTCTTGCATTACTATAGTCATGGAAATAGTGTCTTCCAAAGTTTTGTTTGCACTTGATTATTATCTCTTAAGGGCACAAAAAAAATGCTGCTCTGTTAACCTTGTGTCAACCTGACTTCTTTGAAGACAAGATAGTTTGTTAAAGATATATCACTCTGAGTCCCCATGAAGGCATTTCTATTAGCGGGTGTATTATGAGTGGGCGGCGGCCGGGATCCCAGGGGTCAGCAAACCGGCGCCGGAATCCCGACCATCGGCATACGGACAGCCAGGCGCGCGCTAATGAGCCCCTTGCTATTTTCCCTCCAGGGGGGTTGTGGACCCCCAAGAGGGAGAATATGTGTCGGCATGCCGGCGGTCGGGATCCCGGCGCCGGTATGCTGGTCGCCGGGATCCCGGCCGGCGGCATACTGAAGACCACCCCTATTAGCTGTAGCCCTCTATAATGATAAACCAATTGTACCAAATGCACTCCCTAAAAAGCAGGTGACAATGGTCTATGCTTCACAATCACAAATATATGCAGTAGTTGCCAGTTGTCCCTAATTTCCATGGAACTAGTATGTTTAAAGATTTCACCCTAGAAATATCCTTCTTTTTCATTATTGATCAACTGCACAAACTATTTACTTTTTCTTGCTTATTAAATGCAGTTTTTACCATCAGGTCCTTTACTCTGTGCTATATAAATGTATGTATTGAAAATGCAAGAAGCCATGGGATGATAGTCAGATTCAGTGTTCAGTGATTCAGTGTTTTAAGTAATAATCCAGCCAGTTTGCTAAACTAGATCTAAAGTTTGAACAACACAATCAAATCTCAAAGTTAAGATAAATGAAAAACTCAAGTTGCAGAAAATTTAATCAAGTTGAACAGATTTAACCATGTCTGTCTGATATTTATCTCCTATATTTTATATTATTCTTAACATTTTCTGTGTCAAGCTGAGAGTTAGGGGGTCTATTTATCTCCATCCAATGCTTAGTAAATAGACCCCTAAGTAATGGTTGCTGTTAAATGTATAAAACATAAAATAGAATGGTTCCAGTGGCACCCATTTTTTGAATTGGGCTGGTTTGATCAAATTTTCAGACTAGCCTAAAGCTGGGTACACACTATTGCAATCACTCGACTGATTGGGTTAAATGCTCCGGATCAGCCGAGTAGTGTACAAAGCTTACCCCCTATGAACCTCCTGCACACTGAACTAGAAATAGCTCTGTGTGTATGGCCTTCTGCGGGATCAGGAAGTTGGCATCTAGAATATTAAATAGCTCATAAAATGTGACCCCCCCCCTGATCCTGACCATTGCATGAACGTTTGAAGTCGTTTGTCGGTTAACCCTCGTGCATCGCTCCTTCATACACACCTATACAATTGGTGACCTAATCACTCAATATTGGGTGATTGGTCCAACAATTAAATAGGTGTGTACCCAGCTTTAGCCATTAGAAACTCTGTAGAAATGTGGATTACTGTGCTACCTAGGTTGCTATAACAATGTGTTTCATGACAGTCAGATAACTCAGCAGCAAAGTCTTCTTAGAAAATATTTTGAAAGATTGATGCAAATCCCGTGTACCATGTGTTTATCTCATTCCATCCCTTGGTTTTTGAAATGATGGCAGAAGTAATATTCTGGCTAATCCATTGATTAAACAACACTTCTTATATATTTTCCTCTTTGTCTTCTTCAGGACTGTTTATAGATAATTTGGCTCCCTGTTGAACAGTAAAAATGCACCTCTCATAGACATTCCAAAGTGCGCGCCCCTGTAAACATTGTAAATATGAAATTTTTGCTTGTCCAAAAAAATGTTGTGGCCTCATTGCAATGGGCATGACCTTGCAGGAAAAGACTACCATACACATTAAACCACACACTTTAATGCCCCATTAAGTGACCCTTACACCATATTAAGCCCCAGACATTAGTGCCCCTTACACCATATTATGCCCCACACAGTTATACCCCTGACACCATATTATGTTTTACACAGTAATACACAGGACGCCAGATTATGCCCCACACAGTAATGCCCATACACCAGATTATGCCCAACACAGTAATGCCCAGGACTCCAGGTTATGCCCCTCACAGCAATGTCCAGGACACCAGATTATGCCCCACACAGTAATGCCCAGATACCAGATTATGCCCCACACAGTAATGCCCAGGACACCAGGTTATGCCCCCCACAGTATGTGATACTGGTGCAGAAACGGCCCTGGTCTTCTTTTGCTTGATCGTAGCCTCCCAGTTCATGGGGTCATAGGGTTCATGCGTCTCTTTACCACACTCTCCTTACCATCCAAGTGCAAAGTCGTTGCCTCCTACACGATCAGCACCCTCATCTTCTTCTGCAGTACATTTAATAGTGATCTGATTGTCTACAAGTTATTCCGTCCCCACCCACATAAATAACACGTCTTGGACAACTTGAAAATTGATCACAAATTCACAATAAGGTGCTAAGACCAAAATCAAAACATGCTAAAAATGTGTGTAGGTTGCATAACATTCTTCCATCTGTACGTACAAGCTTTATATATTTATAGCCCCCATATGTACTATAGTTTACAAACTGTATCTTAGTCTCTAAATAACTCACATACAAAAAATATATGCTTGTAATTGTTTTACTGTATTGCGCTCCAAAATGGGTGTTTGAACAGGGAGAACTATGGTTTTATGTAAAATAAAAAAGGAAAGCCTTACACCTATACCCAATTTAATCTAGTTCTAGTAATACTTCTGAGTCGCTGTGAAATGAAATATGGATGAAGTGTCTATACAGGAACGGCAGATACATAAAAGAACTTTGTTACGATTGTTGTATACCAAGGGGCTGATGCAGAGTTAAATGCAAGTCCAGCAATAAGTTCTGCCACTTTGTGTATACAGAAATAAATGTGTATATTCACCAGTATTCTGAACTGTCCGCATCTCTGGGAGAGGACCTTCTTATTGGCATGCTTTGCTGAATACCCATCATCATCATCATCATCAGTGCATCATCTGCCAGCCCTATACTAGAGATAAGCAGGAAAACAGGAAGATTTGCTCTTCCTGCCAACTCTGCAATTCTCTCATCACTCCCATTCTGACCACTGCCTGGGAGTGAGTGCCCCCATCACAGCCTAGTTACACCCTGTTACTCGCACATGGAGATAATGCTGAAATACATACAGTATGACTCTTGTCTTGCCTGTGTTTCCATACCTTCAGGTCTGGAGCATGTATAGTATAGTATAGTGCAACAAGACGCTGCAAACAGGTGTACGTTCAACTCTGCATCAGCCCCTAAGTTTGTATTAGAACAGTTGCTGAATTAATGTACATTTTGTTTGAATGTGTATTTAAAATAAATAATAATTAATCCCCTAGGTTCCCAACATTTACTTAAAAGCATCCCAGAGAAAAATGTTTTCTCCTTCAGCATCTGGAGAGGTCACAAAGGTGACATATCACTAACACTGTCCCTCTCCTCAATATTATCCAAGCAGTGATGCCGTACTGCAGTATAGTACAGTAGATGGACCCGTTTCAGTCTGTCTGACAGGAAGAAGGTGGTTTAGGGCTAAAGTACAAAACCCAGATTTGGTCATATCCTTCACTCCATTAAACTTTTGTGTTGACTTTTATGCAAGGTATTTTGTATATCATTATCCTACTTTCTGTGTATAAACATGTTTATATATTATTTATGTATATAAATGAATAATGTTTATATTGTATGTCCTATGTTTTCTTTTCTATTTCTGTCACAAATATATTGCAAAGTAAATATTTTGATATGTCTGTGAATTGTCTTTTTTTATTAACTATGTTCTCTGGAGGCGCAGTCTTAGTTACCTTCTACGCATGTGTACTATTTCTGGTGATGTCTTCAAAATATGGTGTGGGCACCAGTATCCCTAGTATAACACTGGAATCAAGGTACAGCCGGCTGCTGGACAAGGGATGGTGCAGGTATGAGCAGCACTGCACCCCCACCCCACCCCCGACTCGGGGACTTCTGTGCACAACACACTTTGGGTCGGATTTACAGTTGTATGCAAAAGGTTTGCATATAAATACAATGTTGACCCGTTCTGTGTATGTGTAGAACGGGTCTTCCGATGTCGCTCACAGTCCCTTGTCAGCCGCAGCATGATTAACATGCTGGTTGGTGCCAGGGCAGTATAGACCCTGGCCTGGCCAAGGTACTTTTCAAGGGGTGTGGCCTAATTATAGGAGGTATGGCCCTGCACACTTAGAAAAAAAATATACAGAAATAAATATTACTTTAAGCGGCTCCCTGACCTCACTGCAGCCCAGCACACAGCAGCGTATGCTGGGCTAAGGAGAAGAGTTGTAAGTGCTGCAGCCAGGTAAGGAGACGGGGAACGGGACTTGGTGTCCCCCCCCCCCCCCTGGGCCCCCTATCAGGCCTGGTCCTGGGTAAATAGTACCTGCCCCCTTCTCTGCACCATTGGCCCGGGCCTGTACCCATCGTGAATCATGACCAGTGGTATTGATGGTGATCCAAGGCTGCGTCCTCAGGCACAGCACTCAGATCCTCACAAATGATAACAGGAGGCGTCTATCTCCTGATGCATTCAGATTTTAAGTAGACAGAATTGTGACTGTGCAATTCCATATAAACATGAATCAGGCTATTTATGCCCATAATTACAATGCCACTGAAGGAGCAGTTACTATTAGGGTATTTCAGTTTGTGCATTTATGGAGGCTTATGGTGGCCATACATTAGGACAATCAGCATCGTCTCACGATTTCCCCCGCAGCTCTCCGGCATATCCCTGACGGCTCCTGGAGTACGATACATTGTTAGGTCAGAAAAGGAACAAAAACAAGAATAGGAAGTAGCGCTTAACTAATAACACAGATGGATTGTCAGAAATTGATAACAATTAATCTAAAAATGTTAAAATACATACAATAAAAAGCAATGATGCTAATAGTCACCCTAGGATGTTTTTTGACTTGTGCCTGTTCCTATGATGTCCCGGACATAAATATGTGCAAGTTCCACTGGTAATTGATGTGACTGACAACGCAGTCTGGGGAGAGGTAAATGATACACTGGCACCGTTGGAGGAATAGTAGTCCCACAATAAAAGCTGTATTGACTGTAGGGTCCTCACCAGAGCTACGGTGGCTTTTAGGTGTAGTCCAATCCCTTGTAAGAATCCAGTGGAGTTTGAAAGAGTCCAGTTGGTTCAGGCAAAGATGAAGTCCATCCAATGAAGTGGGGTGACCAGGGAGCACAACTGACGCGTTTCGCAGCTCAAACCTGCTGCTTTTTCAAAGGTAACTCATAAAGTGAGCTGGCAGTTTATTTATACCTAACCTAATTGGTCAATCAGGGTCACATGATTAGGACAATCCATCTGTTAAAAACTTCATTATAACAAAAAAATTTTTTTTAGTGTATTAATAACTTATTGGTATATAGACTCAGAGGCAATTATAACAAAGATCATCTGATTTCTTTGATGATACAAATACCTATTTAAATTTCATATTAAACAATTCCCGCGTTTTGGGACCTGGAACGCAAACTGGGTCACGTGATTCCCGATCCGTGGCCCACAATTTGCGTCCCCACTAAATGGGAAGTCAGTTTTCATGGAGATTACTCCAGCCACAGGTCATGTAGCGCGAGCGCCAGTCACATGATTTCCGTCTGTGACGTGGAGCTCGTGTCAGAGTACAGCCGTCGTTGTGAGCCGGAGGAAATGCTCAGTGGGATAATACCAGCTACGGACAGTGAAACGCAAGTGCCGGTCACGTGACTTACGTACGTGGCCCGCAGCCAGCGTTAGACTGGGTCCGTTGTTTGTACTGGAAGTGGAAGTTACCCCTTAGTCATATGATATATTGTATTGTAGTCACGTGTCTATCTCTAACTGGACCGCAACGTGATCCTATATTTGTAGTCATTCCGCAATCATAACTTATGGGATATAGACCGCAAACGCAGTCAATTAATTCTTTCTCAAGAGAAAATAAATTTTATAATTATGTACATATAGAGCTGGCTGGCATTAAAAAATATATGAAAAATATAGGAAATTTATACATTCAAATAGAAATATAAATAATAAATTAAATTAAAGTGGGAATAAATATAAAGAAAAATATCCTACAACATCCACAGGTAGTCACCAATAATGGACATCTTGAACCCTAGATTTTACTCATATCAAATAACATTTTCACATAGGGTGTTAGTCCATAATTGTTTACAGGTAAGTTTTAGTATTAAAGAGTCTTATACACATATGTATGTAAAATATACATCATACTGTAAATATCCAGAACCCCAAATATCTAGTAATGTATATAACCAAAATTCAAACTCATAAAGAAAACGTAGCATCTTTTATCCTCCCCTTGCAGAATAATCCACTGTATTCCGCAAAGGTGAACCACAGTATAAACTTATGCATGAATTACAAAAAGGTAAATGACAGATCAAATTGTACTGTTAATAAGTTCACAAAAGGCAGAGAGAAGGTAAGTCAAATCACACTGTTTAGTTCTACTGACTCATTGAGACCTGCAGGGAAGATGTTATTCGTTTTAGCATCGAAAAAACTTCCTGTTTACACAGTTTTTTATACCTCCTCGAATTGTTAAAGAGATAAATTCCAGACCTAATAGTCTTAAGCATCTTCGATCTCTATTATGATGATCAGCATAGTGTTTTGACACGCTATGGGTTTGTATTTTTTTTTCAAAATATTCCTACGGTGTTCTAGGAATCTGATTTTAAGAGGGCGAGTAGTTCTACCAATATGTTTTAAATTACAACTGCACACCAACATATAAATTACATATGTGGTCTCGCAATTTGTAAAACTTTTAATTTCATATGGTTTGTCCTCTTCTATATTCACTACTTATTGCAAAGTTGCATGTTATGCATCTGTTCTTCCCACACTTGAAGAACCCCTTAACATTCTTCTTGTGCTGTAATAACCAGTTAGTACTCCCCATGGCACTTTCTGTTTTTTACCATCATTTTTAAGATGACTGGGTGCTAATAAATTCTTTAGAGTTTTGTTTCTACGAAAGATGAATTGTGATTTACTAGGAAGAATATTAACCAATATATTATCTTGCTTAAGGATATTATAATTCTTTGACACAATATTCCGAATTTCTGAGTGACAATTATTATATGTTGATATAAATGATATATCTTTATCTGTATTTTTTATCTTATTCTTTTGGGATGGTACCAAGAGTTGGTCTCTGTGGGGTATATTTACTAAGATTCGTATTAGTGTCGATTTGGAGGGAGATTAAACACGAATGACATCGAATGTGTGAATTTGCAACTTTTTGAATTTTTTACGTCTCATTTACTATGCTGTCTTATTCTGCATTTTCGTGTATTCCGATGTCGATGTCATTCGTAATTTCGGCCAGTGTTTTACGGGAGTGATTAGTAAAACACTGCCGAACTTAACACAATGAATCCCGGCCGGATCTGTGAGATCCGTGCAGGGCTTCATTGTGTACCTTAAAAAAAGTGTTTTAAGAGTTAAAAATCAGAAAAAAAAAATGCGTGGGGTCCCCCCTCCTTAGCATAACCAGCCTTGGGCTCTTTGAGCCGGTCCTGGTTGTAAAAATACGGGGGGGAAATTGACAGGGGTTCCCCATATTTTAACAACCAGCACTGGGCTCTGCACCTGGTTCTGGTGCAAAATATATGGGGGACAAAACACGTAGGGGTCCCCCGTATTTTTAACACCAGCACCGGGCTCCTCTAGTCAGAGAGATAATGCCACAGCCGGGGGACACTTTTATATTGGTCCCTGCGGCCCTGGCATTAAATCACCAACTAGTCACCCGTGGCCGGGGTACCCTGGAGGAGTGGGGGCCCCTTAAATCAAGGGGTATCCCCCCTCCAGCCACCCAAGGGCCAGGGGTGAAGCCCGAGGCTGTCACCCCCATCCAAAGGCGGCGGATGGGGGGCTGATAGCCTTCTGTGTAAAAATAAGAATATTGGCCCTCATTCCGAGTTGTTCGCTCGCAAGGCGAATGTAGCAGAGTTACACACGCTAAGCCGCCGCCTACTGGGAGTGAATCTTAGCTTCTTAAAATTGCGACCGACGTACGCGCAATATTGCGATTACAAACGAGTTAGCAGTTTCAGAGTAGCTCCAGACTTACTCTGCCTGTGCGATCATTTCAGTGCTTGTCGTTCCTGGTTGACGTCACAAACACACCCAGCGTTCGCCCAGGCACTCCCACCGTTTCCCCGGCCACTCCTGCGTTTTTTCCGGAAACGGTAGCGTTTTCAGCCACACGCCCCTGAAACGCCGTGTATCCGCCCAGTAACACCCATTTCCTGTCAATCACATTACGATCGCCGGAGCGAAGAAAAAGCCGTGAGTAAAAATACTTTCTTCATAGTAAAGTTACTTGGCGCAGTCGCAGTGCGAACATTGCGCATGCGTACTAAGCGGATTTTCACTGCGATGCGATGAAAAATACCGAGCGAACAACTCGGAATGAGGGCCCTTGTTTTTTGTAGCAGTACTACAAGTCCCAGCAAGCCTCCCCCACAAGCTGGTACTTGGAGAACCACAAGTACCAGCATGCAGGGGAAAAATGGGCCCGCTGGTACCTGTAGTTCTACTACAAAAAATACCCAAATAAAAACAAAACACACACACACTTTGAAAGTACTATTTTATTACATACATGCACACCTACATACACACATACTTACCTATGTTGACACGAAGAGTCGGTCCCCTTCTCCACGTAGAATCCATGGGGTACCTGTAAATAAATTTATACTCACAACAATCCTGTGTAGATCGGTCCTCTTCTGTTTGTAATCCACAGACTTGACAAAAAAAAAAAAAAAAAACCCGGACCATGCACTGAAAGGGGTCCCATGTTTACACATGGGACCCCTTTCCCCGACTGGCGGGAACCCCCGTGACTGCTGTCAAAGAGGGTCCTTCAGCCAATCAGGGAGCGTGACGTCATGGCACTCTCCTGATTGGCTGTGCGCGCCTGAGCTGTCAGCCAGGCTGCGCACTGTAGATACAATGTAGCGCAGAGGCGCTACATTATATCCAATGGTGGGAACTTTGCGGTCTGCGGTAGACCGCGAGGTTAAGTGGGGTCACTCTTGTGTTTGCCCCCACTTGTCCCCTGGCTGCGGCATTATCTCTCTGGCTAGTGGAGCCCGGTGCTGGTGTTAAAAATGCAGGGGACCCCTACGTCTTTTGTCCCCCGTATTTTTTGCACCAGGACCAGGCGCAGAGCCCGGTGCTGGTTGTTAAAATATGGGGGAACCCCTGTCAATTTTCCCCCCGTATTTTTACAACCAGGACCGGCTCAAAGAGCCAGAGGCTGGTTATGCTTAGGAGGGGGGACCTCACGCAATTTTTTTTCCTGATTTTTAACTCTTTCCCACCCCTTCCCACTGATAAACATGCACAGATCTCACTGACCCGTGCATGCCTATCAGAATATGGTAAAAAAAAGCAGGTCTGTTTGAAAACTGCTTTTTTTTACGATTTGTATTTTTTCACGGCAGTGTTTGGCTATTGCCGGCAGTGTTTGTGAATTCGATTTTTTAGTAAATTACCGAGTTGTATAAAATAACAGGCGTATTTAACCGATGGTGTATTCATTCGTATTTTTTTTCTTTGCCTTCCAAAAAAATATGAATGCCCTCATCACTGCCGAGATTTGAGTTTAGTAAATTCCCGAGATGACACTTTGATGAAAAAACACCAACTCGGCCAAAATCGGGAGCTTAGTAAATATACCCCTGTGTTTCTAACTACTTTTAGAGCCACCTGCACCAGCTCACTGGGATAGTCTCTGGCCAAGAAGGACTCAACCATTAGTACTGCTTGTTTATCAAAGGAGACTGAGTCCGAACAGTTTCTCCTTCAACCTCCCCCATGTAAAGGTTGGCGTAGCTCGGCGCAAACCTGGTCCACATGGCTGTATCCCTCACCTGTAGATAAAAAGTGTCTAAAAATAAAAAATAATTGTGTTTGAGGATAAAAGAAATAGAATCAAGTAAAAAGTGTCTGTGTTTGTCCGTTAGGTCATCATCTGCTCGTAATCTGATCGCAATTGTACAAACTCCCAGATCATGTGGGATGTTTGTGTGCAAGCTTTGTACATCTAATGTGAGGAAAGCATAGGATTCTTTTCATTCTATGTCTTTGAACATGTTTAGAAAATGCGTGGTATCTTTGATGTGTGACCTTAATGAAGAAACACGTGGTTGGAGAAATGAATCTACATAAAATGATAAGTTGGAAGTGAGGGAGTTAATACCTGAAATAATAGGGCACCCAGGGGGTGAAGTGAGGGATTTGTGAATTTTAGGCAAGTGATAATAAACAGGAATGGTCAGGTGTGGACAGAACAGAAACTAAAACTCTTCTTTTGAAATAATTTCATCCTCTTGTGCCTTGGAGAGGAGGTCACATAGTTCTACTAGATAACTCTGAGTAGAATCTTTACTTAGAACTGTATAGAAATCTACATTCTCCAGTTGCCTATTGGCTTCTTTTATATAGTCGGATTTATCTTGAATTATAACCCCTCCCCCTCCCCCCCTTATCAGCAGCTTTAATAATGATAGAAGCAGTGGTGCAAGTGGGCGGGTACGGGTGGGTACGGCGTACCCGTAAGAATTTAGCCGTGGGTACGCCGTACCCACACCGACGGGCCGCCGCTCCTCGCACCGCCGCTGATGTGAGGGAAGGAGAGCGCAGCCTGTGCCTCTCCTTCCCCTCAGTCTCCAGCGGGTGTCATAGTTTAATTCAGCGCCGATCCGTGAGCCAATCAGAGCTCGCCGTGCGAGCTCTGATTGGCTCACGGATCGGCGCTGAATTAAACTGTGAGACACCCGCCGGAGACTGAGGGGAAGGAGAGGCACAGGCTGCGCTCTCCTTCCCTCACACAGGACGGCAGCGGCCAGCGGCAGCGGTGAGCAGGGAGGGGGGGGGAGGGGGGGCATGTTATACCTGGCACTGGGGGATATCTGGCACTGGGGGGGCATTTCTATCTGGCACTGGGGGATATCTGGCACTGGGGGGGCATATATACCTGGCACTGAGGGATATCTGGCACTGGGGGGCATATATACCTGGCACTGGGGGATATCTGGCACAGGGGGGCATGTATACCTGGCACTGGGGGATATCTGGCACTGGGGGGGCATATATACCTGGCACTGGGGGATATCTGGCACTGGGGGGGCATATATACCTGGCACTGGGGGATATCTGGCACTGGGGGGCATATATACCTGGCACTGGGGGATATCTGGCACAGGGGGGCATGTATACCTGGCACTGGGGGATATCTGGCACAGGGGGGCATGTATACCTGGCACTGGGGGATATCTGGCACTGGGGGGGCATGTATACCTGGTACTGGGGGATATCTGGCACTGGGGGCATATCTGGCACTGTAGGGGCATTTCTGTATCTGGCACGGGGGGCAATGTATATCTGACACAGTGGGAGCATTTGTGTATCTGGCACTGTGGGGCAATGTGTATCTGGCACTGTGGGGCAATGTATATCTGGCACTGTGGGGCAACGTGTATCTGACACTGCGAGGCAATGTATATCTGGCACTCTGGGGGCATTTCTGTATCTGGCACTGTGGGGCAATGTGTATCTGGCACTGTTAGTCAATGTGTATCTGGCACTGTGGGGCAATGTATATCTGGCACTGTGGGGCAACGTGTATCTGGCACTATTGGGGTCATACGTGTGTGTATCTGCCCCTCCCCCATATGTGTATCACGCCCCCATTTTCATTGGCCACGCCCCATGTGGCATTTGGCCACACCCATTTCTTTGCGCGCGCGCCTTCGACGCGCGCACACAGTACCCGTAAGACATTTTTTCTACTTGCACCACTGGATAGAAGTATCTTTAGTGAGTTTTTGTAAGGCTCTCCTTTTCCATTTATTCAAATTATTCTTTTTTCTTGATATTTTTATGGTATCTGTACAGAGTTTTTTTTATCCATTTTTCTCCAATAGATCACTTAATCACTTTGTAGGGCAACTGTATCTTCTATATCTAGTAGTGTTGGGTATGCCTTTTCTGTTTGTTTAAGGAGGGTCTGTCTAGCAACATATTTCTTCCTACAAATGGTTCTTACAAACCTATTGAGTTCTCTCATTCTCATTAAGTAAAATCTAGAGTTCTAGATGTCGATTATTGGTGACTACCTGTGGATGTTGTAGGATATTTTTCTTTATATTTATTCCCACTTTTAATTTAATTTATTATTTATGTTTCTATTTGAATGTATAAATTTCCTATATTTTTCCTATATTTTTTAATGCCAGCCAGCTCTATATGTACATAATTATAAAGTTTATTTTCTCTTGAGAAAGAATTAATTGACCGCTTTTGCGGTCTATATCCCGTAAGTTATGATTGCGGAATGACTACAAATATAGGATCACATTGCGGTCCAGTTAGCGATAGACACGTGACTACAATACAATATATCATATGACTAAGGGGTAACTTCCACTTCCAGTACAAACAACGGACCCAGTCTAACGCTGGCTGTGGGTCAAGGACATAAGTCACGTGACCGGCGCTTGCGTTTCACTGTCCGTAGCTGGTATTATCCCACTGAGCATTTCCTCCAGCTCACAACGACGGCTGCACTCTGACGCGAGCTCCACGTCACAGACGGAAATCATGTGACTGGCGCTCGCGCTACATGACCTGCAGCTGGGGTCATCTCCATGGAAACTGACTTCCCATTTGGATCGGGAATCACGTGACCCCGTTTGCGTTCCAGGTCCAAAAACATGGGAATTGTTTAATATGAAATTTAAATAGGTATTTGTATCATCAAAGAAATCAGATGATCTATGTTATAATTGCCTCTGAGTCTATATACCAATAAGCTATTAATACACTAAAATGTTTTTTTGTTATAATGAAGTTTTTAACAGATGGATTGTCCTAATCATGTGACACTGATTGACCAATTAGGTTAGGTATAAATATACTGCCAGCTCACTTTATGAGTTACCTTTGAAAAAGCAGCAGGTTTAAGCTGCGAAATGCGTCAGCTGTGCTCCCTGGTCACCCCACTTCATTGGATGGACTTCATCTTTGCCTGAACCAATTGGACTCTTTCAAACTCCACTGGATTCTTACAAGGGATTGGATTACACCTAAAAGCCACCGTAGCTCTGTTGAGGACCCTACAGTCAGTACAGCTTTTATTGTGGGACTACTATTCCTCAAACGGTGCCAGTGTATCATTTACCTCTCCCCAGACTGCGCTGTCAGTCACATCAATTACCAGTGGAACTTGCACATATTTATGTCCGGGACATCATAGGAACAGGCACAAGTCAAAAAACATCCTAGGATGACTATTAGCATCATTACTTTTTATTGTATGTATTTTAACATTTTTAGATTGAATTTTATTAATTTCTGACAATCCATCTGTGTTATTAGTTAAGCGCTACCTCCTGTTCTTGTTTTTGTTTCTCTATGTACATAGGTCTGATTCACCTATTCCAGGTAGCAGCTCTTTTTTATTAGAAACACAGTCCCAGTTGCGCCCGTTTTACCTTTTAGTAGTTTTCTTCTAGATCAGAAAAGAGCCTAATGATCTATCGTACAACCTGTAATTCAGCGCTACCCAGAACGCCTGGTGATCTGCATATGGATGTTTTAAGGGCACTTTCTATAGAAAAGAGTATTGTACAGTAGGTGCATTTGGACCAGATTAATAAAAGTATAGGGGCTGATGCAAGGTTGAATGCAAGTTCATTTTGCAGATGTATCCTGCTTGAATCATACACAGCTCTGTCACATCCAAACTTGTGTCTGAAGGGACATACATTAGTGATAATGGGTCCCTCATACTTCACTTTAATAAAGGAGTGTTGAGAGGGTGTCAGCAGAATTTCAGGCCATGCAGAGTTATGGGTGTTGGTAAATATCCTTGTTTTCAGAAAGTTCTTCTGTAACAAGGATAGGGCTCATGCAAGTGCACATTGTTAATGATGATGGGTATCAACAGAGGAGCGGTCGGGTTCAAATGTACCTACAATAAGCATTCTTTGTAAGTGGAATTGATAACCTCTTTCTAATGTAAAGAATATTATAGAATATGTAGAAAAATTTGTTATAAAAATGATATTTGTTGTGCATATCCATTATGTTACTATTGCAATGTGACTTCTCTCTCTCTCTCTCTCTCTCTCTCTGTCATGATAAGTTATCGCCGATAAGTCTCCATAGGGTTTATCGCGAGTTTCTCTTCACCATCTCATAGCTGGTGATAAGTAGTGCAAAATCCCTATTTTAAGCTAAAAATGTTTGGTTTTGTTTCAAAACCCCTAATGACTAATTAGTCACTTAAAAGTTTTCATTATTTTTAATTAGCCAATAATTACATGTCTTTTTGAGGTCAAAAAATGCAAAGTGATGGAAATTGGGGTACAAGTTATGGGACAGGTATATTGAGGTGCTTTATGAGTGGGACAAGTGTTTTTAGACTTACAGGTGGGAGTAATCTGTCCGCTTCCCCTAATATGACCCAAATATATACTTAAACCCATTTTATGTACCCGAAATTTAATAAGAGCACCTATTTTGCTGGAAAAAAAAGTTTTCTATTATTTTGTCACATTTAAAAAAAAAAAATGCATATAACAGCCATTTGACCCAATTTAATGACACCAAATAGTTTTTATGGCCACTAATAGACTTCTATAATGTTTTCCTGTATTAGTTTGGCTTTTTGGGGGGTACAGATAGATATTCCCATTTTCTCCTATACTTATCTATGCTTTTGCCAGAATTATCGCGCAAATCCAGTTTTTGCCATTTTAGAATAGTATAGGTGCAAGATGCAGGAGCGCACAGGGTGCGATAAGTGGATTTTTTGCGTGATAGGTGCGATAACATTAGCTGTGATCGCGGATTGCGTTATCACGGCAAATTGGATACCCCCTCTGACTACATGTATACAGTATATCTACATATAAAGCTTAGTAATTATGAATATTATGTCATCACGTTGAAATTTAATGACATTTGGCATGAACTCTGACCCCTTTCACCAGTGTCAGTGTTTATACTTTCTGACAGTTCCAGCATAACACACATCTACAGTCTCCAGACACTTCTGTTATTTCCCATACATAGCATCACATACTACCTCATGCTGAAAATCACTCAATAAGAACATCATAGTATTATCCACAACTAAATACAACTAACCATGTAGAAGAAAGAAAAAAGAGGTGTGTAAGGATTATGTACCCATGAAAAAAAAAGAGTAAGCAGCAGAGGCGTAACTAGGGTAGGGCGAGTGGGGCACGTGCCCTGGATGCCCTGGCAGGCCCAGCAGTGGGGGGCGGCGGCCAGGGCATCATGCCCCACTAGCCCCATCACGCCGCAATGTGAGGGGAGGAGTGCGCAGCGTTTCTCCCTCCCCTCACTGCCGCTGCCAGCATCAGCAGCGCTGTGTGTGTCCGGTCTCCAGCGGCGTTAGCCAATCAGAGCTTGCAGACCGGCTCCTGATTGGCTGCCGGTCCGCAAGCTCTGATTGGCTAGCGAACATAGCCGCCGCCGGAGACCTGGAGCATTGAGGGGCAGGAGAGGCGCTCCGCTCTCCTCCCCTCACATAGCACAGAGGGAACGGGAAGCACTGTGGGGCAATGTAACTGGCACTGTGGGGCAATGTAACTGGCACTGTGTGGCAATGTATCTGGCACTGTGGGACATGTATCTGGCACTGTGGGGCATTGTAACTGGCACTGTGGGGCATTGTAACTGGCACTGTGGGGCAATGTAACTGGCACTGTGGGGCATGTATCTGGCACTGTGGGGCATGTAACTGGCACTGGGGCATGTAACTGGCACTGTGGGGGATGTATCTGGCACTGTGGGGCAATGTAACTGGCACTGTGGGGCATGTAACTGGCACTGTGGGGCTTTTTCAGTGGCCACAACCCTTCTGGTGTGTGACCACACCCCTTCAGGTGCATGGTCACGCCCCTTCTGGTGCGTGGTCATGCCCATTTTCCACCGCGCGCACCTTCGGCCCGCGCACATACTTCTTTTGGTGGTCTTCATCACGCCGCAATGTGAGGGGAGGAGTGCGCAGCGTTTCTCCCTCCCCTCACTGCCGCTGCCAGCATCAGCAGCGCTGTGTGTGTCCGGTCTCCAGCGGCGTTAGCCAATCAGAGCTTGCAGACCGGCTCCTAATTGGCTGCCGGTCCGCGAGCTCTGATTGGCTAGCGAACCGGCGCCACATAGCCGCCGCCGGAGACCTGGAGCATTGAGGGGCAGGAGAGGCGCTCCGCTCTCCTCCCCTCACATAGCACAGAGGGAACGGGAAGCACTGTGGGGCAATGTAACTGGCACTGTGGGGCAATGTAACTGGCACTGTGGGGCAATGTATCTGGCACTGTGGGGCATGTATCTGGCACTGTGGGGCATTGTAACTGGCACTGTGGGGCAATGTAACTGGCACTGTGGGGCATGTATCTGGCACTGTGGGGCATGTAACTGGCACTGTGGGGTATTTAACTGGCACTGTGGGGGATGTATCTGGCACTGTGGGGCAATGTAACTGGCACTGTGGGGCATGTAACTGGCACTGTGGGGCATTTTCAGTGGCCACAACCCTTCTGGTGTGTGACCACACCCCTTCAGGTGCATGGCCACGCCCCTTCTGGTGCGTGGTCACGCCCATTTTCCACCGCGCGCACCTTCGGCCCGCGCACATACTTCTTTTGGTGGTCTTCATCTTGCCCTGGGCTCCGAAAACCCTAGTTATGCCTCTGTTAAGCAGGACCCAAAATGTACGATATTAAAAAGAAAAATGGTAATGCTAAGCATAATCTACATGATTCTTCACAACAATCAAATACAATAAAACAGCGCTACTTCCATAGTACAGCAATAATTGAGTTGAAGAAAACAATGTAACCAACATTATTTTTGCCTTAACTATTTTGCTTCAGCAATTATAGTTAACTATAAATATGCAACTCATTTTGTATCTGTACTAGAAAACAACATAATCAACAGTGAATAATCATCCATTTTTATTAGGGTAAAAAGAAAAAAGGACTGGACAAAGGGAAAAACACAAGAGGAAGGACTAAAAATGGTTACGGACAGGATAGAAAATAAGTAAGGAAGTACACTTGGATAAGACGCTAGTCTAGACAAATGAGTAGTCATTACTTTTTTTAATGTGATTGATTTGGGGGTACTAGTGCAACATAGGCCGATGTGGGTTTAAACTCTATCCAAACTAAGTGGCTACATAGTCCAAATGTTTTTCTAAAGCCGTATGAAAAATGTCTTCCATGGACATATAAAAGTCAATTTGCTTGCACCATTCCCAAATTGTTGGTGCAAGCACTGAACGCCAATACACCGGAACTACAGCCCTAGCTGCATTGTTTAAGAAGAAATTTCTTATAACTCGCTACAGGGATGGTTGAGTGAGATAACAGCCAAAAGTCTGGTCCACGGGGTACCTGACAGACCAGGATTTTAGATATCTCAATAAATTTAGTCCAAAAAGGAGTGATTAACGAACATTCCCACCAAATGTGAATAACGTACCTCTTTCTTTACCACATCGCCAGCACAGGGGCGAAACTGAAGGAAAAAATTTGTGAAGGAGAGTAGGACATCTGTACCATCTTGTGAGTAATTTATATTGACTCTCAATTATTTAATTCTCACCCCTCGATGCAAAAGATCATTGTCCCATTCATCACAATAGGAGGGTATGTTAGGAAAGTAATCGAGCAGCAAACTTTTATATATTCCTGAGATTATATGAGTCGGCTCAACAGACTGGGAACACATTTTTTCGAAAGGCGTGAGAGCTTTTTCAAATCTAGATATTCCCCCTAAAGAGGAGATAAAGTGACGGACCTGGAGATAAAACCAGTAATCTTTTTTCAATTTGTCAGCAGTTTCGCATATCTCTAGAAATTATTTAATCCGTCCATTTGTAATCAAATGAGTTAGCCTGGTTATGCCTGCTCTTTTCCAGTTAGAGGGTGTCATTCCTTTCAATCCCGGTGGAAAACCTGGATTAGTCAAGATGGGCAAAAGCAAAGATATTGTGATGAAAGTCCCGGATTGAGACATAACATCTTCCACAGTGCTAAGGTAGGGCCTACAGTTGGGTGTGTTAAACTCCCTATTTTTGGAAGCCATGGAGTAGCTTGTAGATTTAAATTTGCAGCAATATTTTCCAGTTCAGCCCATTGTTTCCTCCGGAAGCCTGGTCGTGACCAGTTGAGGACCCTATATAAGGCCGAGGCCTGATAATATGCAGTGATCCTGGGTAATTGTTGGACTCCTCGGGTTTTACGTCAGAATAAATTACAATGCTTGAATCTAGGTCCCCTCCCCCATACAAAATGGCTGATAGATTTATGAGCTTCTGAGAGGAAAAGGGGTGAAAGAGGTATTGTCTGGAACAGATACAGTAATCTGCGTGTCACGATCCGGGTGACTGGACGCCATTACTTACCATCCAGATGTCTCCTGAGGCTGGCTCAGCATTTCAGGGCCGGATCTCAGTGGTGTTGCTGAGATCTACACTCTACATCTCCCTCCTGTCATCCCGCAGCGCTGTCACAGCGGCCTCATGGTAATTTCAAATTGGCGTCTCCGGCCCGCCGCAGCCTCTGCCGCCGTTCCTATGTTTCCAGTTCACAGAGTCTTCAGGATAACGTCTCCTGCCTGCTGCGGCTTCTGATGTCATTCATGTGTTTCCAGTATGCAAGGTATCTGTATGGCGTCTCCTGCCCTGTGCGGCATCCGCCGCCATTACTACTGAATTTACACATGGTTTTCTCAAACTAACTTTCCCTCCAAGTGCTACATGGGCGCAGCCATGTTGGTTTAAGTCACATGTCTTAGTTTACACCAATCCGCTGTTCCACTGGAATCTGCATAATTGCTTGGCCAATGCCTGCCTCCCTGCAGGTATATATATCCTGTGCTTGAACCAGGAAATTGTCAGTGCTTTGGTTGTCAAACCTTGTGTTACCAGTCTCTCCTTCCTGTGGTCATTTCTGCTTCAGGTTTCCAGCTCCAGCTTCCAAACTCCACCAGAGACCCGCACCAGCCTACCATCTTGCGGTGCAGCCTGACTCCGCAGTGCTCTGCCATTGCATTTCTCTCCTGGCTATTGATACACCAGCTTTCAGCACCTAGCTTCCAGTGGTGTCCTGTTTCTAAGCATTATCGGTGCTCCGCCATCGATTATCTACAAACCATCGATCTCCATATTACATCGAACTCTAGCATCAATTAAGCACAGTATTCTACAGTTCATCACCTGGCCGGTTCCACCCGGCATACTCAGCAGTCTACTACATTGTACAGTATTGCCAGCTTCCAGTGAACACCTGCCGGCCAGTTTCCTAATTTTATTTCAATACTCTGCAGACTGTTTTTTGGTTAAGGACATTCCACCTCCTGGTCTATTAGAACTGTACCTGATATCAGGGGTGTATCTACCCATTGGCCAGGATGGCACTCGCCAGGGGCGCCAGGCAAGGAGGGGGCACTGCCTGGCTGTGCCACTCGCGGCCAAAGGGTAGAAAAGCAGTACTGTCAGACTGTACCTGGTGAGAGTCTGTTACTGCTGGAGCAGCGCTGGTGTCCGGCAGTACCGCACTTGTAATCAGACTCAAAATAAACTACAGCTACCAGCAGCCCTTGTTGCTGGGAGCTCCCGGCAGCAAGGGCTGCTGGGAACTGTAGTTTATTGTGAACTTGATTACAAGTGCGGTGCTGCCGGACACTAGTCTGATCACTAGTGCAGTGCGGTGCTGACGAACACCGGCGCCGCAACGGCATAAATAGACACTCACCAGGTACACAGCAATTGTTATATAGCACAGTGCTATAGATCTATTTGTTGTTGAAGATAATAAAAAAGTGTCAGTGTTTGGGAGAAGGGACTGTAGTACCTGGAAAACTACACGATTTTCATGCATGTTAGATGTAAGTAAGTAGTAAGTAAGTGAAAACTTTAACTTGTTGAGTGTAATAAAGAAAATACATATCTTACCTATTTCAAGGCCAGGTTCAAGGAAATGTATATCAGGTTATTGTATAATTGATAATTTTATCTTAGAAGTGATGGCACCCTGGTGTTTTTTCTAACAGGAAGCACTTCTACCATCCAACTAATGCTGTTTGGTTAATGGCTGGGTCCGTTTGAGGCTCATCTCACAGCAGCTCATTAGCATTTCATTCGGGATGCAGTCAAGATGCCGGCGTTTGGCATTCCGGCAGTTGGAAACCTGACGCCAGCATCCCGAAACTGCTCAGAATGATGATGCTGGCATCCCAACATAGATAGCGATGCAGAATGCCAAAATCCGGATCGAGTTGGTGCCAAAGTCTCCACTGGGAAGCCGCGTGGGAGGGTTAGGCTGCGAGGGTGGGAGAGTTAGGTTTAGGCTGCAGGGAGGGAGATTAGGAAGGGTGGGTTAGGGTTAGGCACCACTGAAGAGGCTTTTGGGGGGGGGGGGTTAAGTTCAGGCAGTGGGAAAGGTGGGTTAGGGGGGAGGGATGGTGTAACGGGAATACGAGACACTACTGTGCGGTGTAATGCGAATAAGGGACACTACTGTGTGGCATAATTTGAATTGTAAGTACTATTGTGTCCACTCCCTTCCCCCACAAGACCATGCCCCATTTCCAATACTCGCACCTTATTCCAAAAGTGTGTAGGGGGGGGGGCGCAACAGCCCCTTACTTTGCCATGGGCGCTCGGACCCCTAGATACACCCCTGCCTGATATTACCAATACCCCAAGGCTTCCGCTACCCTGCAGCTCTCCAAGGAACTGTTACTGTTTCTCTTGTTCATTTCATTCCTGAAAAGTACTGCTGTTGCTTTATAAGAACTGTGCTTAATAAAAACCATAGACTTTTACTTCAGTTGTCGTGGTCATGCCTTCGGGCATTTGTACTGCATCCCACCTGCATATCTAAGGGTCTGATCCAACCTTCTAAGTTCCTCTCGTCAGCTCCAGCCCTCAGTTGTGACACTGCGGAGTATATTCATTTTTACTATATTTATACGTCCCAACCAAGAGAACCTTTGTATGAGCCACCTTGTCATCTCCTGTCGCAATTTCCGTAGAAGAGGTATATGATTGATAGCAACTGTCTTATGAAGGGATGAGGGAATTATTATATTCAGGTATTTTGTATGGGAAGGGTGCCATGTGAATGGAAACGAAGCGGTCAATGCAGAAACCGTGTTCTTGGGTATAGTGATATTCAAAGCTGTAGATTTTGAATAATTAATTTTGAAATTAGATAAATTACCAAAGCGTGTAAATTCTACCATAAGATTTGGGAGAGAGACAACTGGATTAGATATAACCGCAAGTAAATCTCTGCAAAAAGGGCTAGACGATGATTAGTATTACCAACCTGCAGGACTAATTGTCCTCGCCAAGGCTTCCATACATAAAACAGATAGTAGAGATGAAAGTGGGCAGCCCTGGCGAGTGCCATTAGAAATTGTAATTGTGTCAGAAATTATACCATTTACACTAACCTGAGCCGATGGAGACCAATATATAATGAGAGAATTTATTGCAAAAATGTTTCTCCCAGGCCCAATCGCCTCAAGACCGCTTTCATAAAAGACCAATCCACCTGATCAAAGGCCGTTTCTGCATTGGTGGAGAGAAGCATCATCAGAACTTTGTCCGATTGCGCATAAGCTACCAAATGAATTATTTTAATGGTATTATCCTTCGCCTCTCTTCCTGGGGGAAAAAACCAACCTGATCTGAGAGGATAACAGTCGGTAACAGCCGTCCCAGGCGATTAGCTATGAGTTTTGCATATAATTTAACATCTACATTTAATAAAGAGATTGGTCTATAACTTCATTGGAGGGAAGTATTTTTACCCTCCTTTGGGATAATGGTGATATGGGCTCCAAGGGATTGATCAGAAAAATGGGTTTTCTGGGATATGGCATTACATGCCTGTAACAAAAGGGGAAGAAGTTTGTTCTGAAAGGCCTTATAATAGGAAAGCCATCAGGACCCGTGCTTTTATCTGCCGGAGATGACTTCAAGACTGAGAGGAGTTCACCCTCTGTAAGGGCTCCTCAAGAGCTTGAGTAACTTCTGTAGGGAGTGTAGGAAACTCAATATGTGTTAGGAAATCATTTATCTCATCTTCATGTGTCTTTTGATCAGACGCTGAGCGCGTTGGAGTCAGATTATATAATTCCAAGTAATAAGTGTGGAAGACTCTAGCAATCTCTTTATCAGTGATTCGGAGGGTACCTATAGAGTTTTGAAGTGTAGATATGTCAGATAGTGCCCTTTGAGCTCTAAGAGAACGTGCCAGCATTTTCCCTGCCTTGTTTCCCCATCTATGGAATTTACGATGACAGCGGCAGAACGTCCTACATACTCTGTCATTAAATAGATTTTTAAGTGAAGCCATTGCTTCTTGAAGCGCCACCAGTGTGTCAGAGACAAGAGTACATTTATGAGCTAACTCTAAGACTTAAATTTTCGAGAGCAAAGCATTTCTACATTCTCCTTTTTGCTTTTTTAAGATAAGTGCCCAATTGGATGCACTTGGCCCTAATCACACATTTATGTGCTTCCCATATAGTAACAGGTGAAATTGTTTCGGTCATGTTTAATGGAATATATTCATCAATGGCCTTTTCTAATTGATTGCGGTATTCTGGATTTCGGAGTAGCTGTTCATTGAGGCGCCGATGCCACTGTTTCATAGGAGGATGACGGAGAACCAGAGTAAGTGTAATAGGAGCGTGATCTGATCCTACTATCTGACCACTGGTTATGTCCAAGATATGGTCTAAATATGTATGGCCCACACAGAAGTTATCTATCCGGGAATAGGAACCATGGGGGGATGAATAAAAAGTAAAATCTCTATTTGCTGGGTGTAAAAGATGCCAGATGTCTACCAATTGGAAGTCTTGTAAAATTGATTTAAATTTCTCAGTCTCTGTTAGTGAAATCCTAGGAGATCCAGCAGAAGTATCAAGAAGGGGTTCAATTGCCCAATTAAGGTTGCCACCAGAATACCTTCTACATGTTGTTCAATCACCTCTAGAGATTCCTTAAGAGAGCGAGATTGACCTTGATTACGGAGATATAGGTTTACAAATGTGTATGTTTGTTGGGCAATGGTTCCCTTAACTAGCAGACCCCATCCGTCCCCTACCAGTATCTCCAATACATCACTTAATCTAATATGTCTAACAAATAGTACAGCAACTCCTCTGGCTTTCGCACTCAAGAAATTATTAAAGAATCCTAGAGAGAAATGTCGTGAAGAAAGACCTGGTGAAGAACTTTTCTTGAAATGTGTTTCCTGTAAAAACACCAACTCGGCTTTATCTGTGTGCAAGGTGTGTAGAAGAGGGGATCTCTTCTCTGGAACTACTTATAGATTAGCCACCCATCAGGCAGTATTCCTAAACAGTCATTTGTGCTGGTTCTTACTTGCTGAGTAACAAGGGTAAATGGGAAAGGAGGGGAGTCACAGGAGGAAAAAAAGGGGACAACAAACATACAAACATAAGGAAACATATACCACCGAAAGTCAAAAAATAATTGTGGAATATCTCAACCTGTAGCGTGGTATCGCATAAATCATAATGAACAAAAGAAAAACCAAATCAAAATACTCTGCACGGAAAGCCATTAAAGTTTTGAAAAAACCCATGGTCAAAAAACTTACAGCAGAGAGTGGGGGTTCAGAGGGTACTAGTGGATATAACGAATATAATCTTCAATAAGAACAAAAATCAAAGCTTTTATAACAAGGTAAATGTATGCCTAGGCATGAGTGTTGCATGTATTGACCTAGCCCAAAAACACATTTTGTATGTGTATGAAAAACATAAGTAGCAAAAATATGCTAGTTTCAATTCAAGAGATACACATTGCATTATAAGAACAATTTAAACAAGGTTAACCCAGTATTTATATTATTATCTGAGTATCATAAACGTAAAGAAATGATACTCAGAAATGTGCATTTATCTAGGAGACAGTACATAGATCCCTCGTCTATCAGATCAGCATGGGTACGTCTTCTAGAATTACGGACCTTGCGCCATGTCTCCTTACGAGGTTGAAATGACGTGGGCAGTTCAAGAGGGTCTAACCAGTTTGGGAGCGTAATGGATGGAAGTCTGAGTGATGAGCAGAAATTCGGCACATCTTCATAATCTTGAAGCATGAAAAGAGTTCCTTTGTGTAATACCTGGATGCTTAGAGGGTATCCCCAGCAGAATCTAATTTTCTTGAGTGCATCAGTAAGAGGTCTCAGCAGACGTCTCTGTTGCAGGGTGGACCACCAAAGATCTTGAAAGATTTTTAACTGTAACTGATGACCGTTGAATTCTATCTCTGAGGCTTGTCTGGACTTTTTTAGTATGTCCTCCTTGACATGAAAGTAGTGGAGACGACATATAACATCTCGAGGTCGTTCCGTAGGGGCGCCTTTAGGACGAAGGGCCCTATATGCTCTGTCGAATATGATCTGAGAATACGGTTCAGCATTTAAAAGTTTGTTAAATATTTTAGTCAAGGCATTGACAATTCCCTGGGGAGGGACATGTTCAGGCAGCCCCTTAATCCTCAAATTGTTCCTCCTGCCTCTGTTGTCAAAATCCTCAATTCTACGTTTCATGGTGGTCATTCCGAGTTTATCGTTCGCTAGCAGTTTTTAGCAGCCGTGCAAACGCTATGCCGCCGCCCACTGGGAGTGTATTTTAGCTTAGCAGAAGTACAAAAGAAGAGATCGCAGAGCGGCTACAAAATATTTTTGTGCAGTTTCAGAGTAGCTTCAAACCTACTCAACGCTAGCGATCACTTCAGACCATTCAGTTCCTGATTTGATGTCACAAACACGCCCTGCGTTCGCCCAGCCACGCCTGCATTTTGATGAACACTCCCTGAAAACGGTCAGTTGCCACCCAGAAACGCCCACTTCCTGTCAATCACTCTGTGGCTGCCTGTATGACTGAAAAGTATTGCTAGACCCTGTGTAAAACTACATTGTTAATTGTAATAGTACGCCACGCGTGTGCATTGCGCCTCATGCACAGAAGTGCCGTTTTTTTTGCCTCATCACTGCACAGCGAACGAATGCAGCTAGCGATCAACTCAGAATGACCCCCCATGTCAATAAATGAACGAGACTGATGTGCAATAAGATCATGTAAATCTGCAAATTTGGCATCTGTCTCTTCCTTATAGTCTTTCAACGCGACCACTCTGTTCGCCACTTGGGTGAGGTCGTTTTGTATGGTAGTAATACGGGCCTGAATAGAATCTTGAATCCTTTTTTCCATGGACTGTAGGTCTTGTTGAATATCTTGATAAGTCTGGTGAGACTGCAACTGTGTCATAATAGTATTCATGTCCAAGGCCTCCTTGTTGGGCTGACGTGGGAGGCTGATGGGAGAAGATTCTGCAGCCCCATCCCCTTCCATGGAACTAGATGTCAGCGATGGGGACAATGGAGCAGGTGAGGCAAGATCAGAGGTGGATTCCAAATAATGTATGAAAGGCCTCCATTGTAAAAGGCTTTACAGATTTTTTAGAGCTGCAATGTCTCGGCATGAAGCAGAACAACAAAACACAGAACTAGAGCTGTGGAATAGTTGTACTGTAAACGGCTAGGCACTATGGAAATGATGTCACATCGCACATTCCCCTCTGTGTGGTCTAATCATATCACATCAGCAAGAAGCATCATTATTGCACCAATTGACATTTGATGTCACAAGGAGGTTAACATCAAAAATTCAAGGCATGAAGTGGTGACGCTTATAATCAGGAGTGGTTAAAGCATCATGCTGCAGCAGATCAGACTCACAGTGAAATGAAGGTAGCAGAGCTCACCAACAGATGGAGTCCCAGCCTCAATTTTCATATACAATATAAAGTGAAATTCCTTGATACAGGAATCTGAGAGATGCATATACCAACAATACAGCAGCTATATAAAACCTCCCCAGTGCTTATCAACTCATGTGTGGCAAAACAAAATAATGAGGGAGATGAGAGATAGCTCACTTTGACAGTAGAGATGGGAGGCAGGAAATATCATAAAATAAAAAATGTGCATAGTGGAGCTGCAGCTTCCATACATTAAATCACCTTCCACAATTATCAGGAATCTCCAGGCAGCTATTATAAATCTCAAGCAGGTGCAGGGTAACAGAAACGGACCGGCAGGGCAGATACAGCACCACCAGCTGCTGTGTCAGCCAGGAGTCCGGAGGGAGCCGCTGCCAAGATGGCTGCCGGGAGGTGAGACGCCGGAGAGATACAGGCACTCCCCGGCTGTGAAGCTGAACAGTGGCTACCATCAATGATCCAGGGGTGGTGGAGGTCAGCGGGCAGGAGGCAGTGGGGAACCGCTACAGGAGGGGAGTTGCAGAAGGTGCCCCTAGTGGAGTTCCCGGACCCGCACTTTCGGATGTCCATGGCGGCCTCATGCTCAAACACAGTCCTTGGCTTGGGACGAGCAGGAAGGCCGCACTCTGCAGGAAGGTAAGCAACCTCTCTTTCTCCCCTCGGGTAACACCAACCAATACAGGGCAGCAGGAGATGGTGGAAAGTGATGAAATGACGACTTTGGATGGCCACAATAGAGGTTTAAAGCTAAAACTGGGCAGGAGCTCATGAGAGGCACTTCTCACCGATATGCCAGCCAGGCTATGCCCCCCATTTTTACTTTTTTAATGTCATTGTATAGTTACATAGTAGACAAAAATAATTTAATAAATAGTCAAATATAATAATTATTAAATTAGCGGGCATTTTCGACAGGTTTTGCCTGCTTTCGACAATGCTGATCCAACTTTTTTTGAAGTCGGATCAGCATTGCCAAGAACGGGCCAAAAAACTGTTGGAATTGGCCTCTAATTCCACAAAACAAGTGGATCCACGGCTAATCCGCTGATCCACCTGTTTTCCAACAAGTCAGAAAAACGGCAGCTCCATTGAATAGGTCGAATCATGATTCGACCTAAAAAAGTCAGAAACTGCCATCTTTCTGACTTGACGGCAATTCTGACTTCAATTGAATACACCTGTGTATCCCTCTCCAAAGCTTGATACATTTCCCATGTTTATGGCACTTTGTTTAGTTAGTAAAAGTGTATTTAGTTTCCCATAATCATGTAAACTTTGCCAGCCTCTTAGATCTTCCTGCAGTGGAAATTCTAGATTTTAATTAAATACAACAGATAAAATGGTACCGCGCAACAGTGAAAATGTTTCCGACAATATAGTTACTGCTAATTGATTCCAGCATGTGCAGAATGAATATGACATTTAGAACTCTGTTAGCTCTCTGATCAGAGATATAGCCCATTTATGATGAAGAAGGGGTATTTTGTTAAATTCTAGGGAATCGTCTAAAGAATACAGTATATAGGTTGTCAAATCTGGATACAGGAATGCTGAGTATAGCTGGCAACAAGTGAAGGTCCTGAGTGATGTTCCGTTCATTTGTTTTAATTTAATGGTTAGAATTTCCACGTAAAATACTGTATTTCTTTGTTGTACAGTGTATTTAAACATACTAACTTTAAAATGTGCTTGTTTGTTTGTTTCCTAATAGAGGCAACCATTAGTAAATCCATGCGATATATTGTAAAGTGGTATTACAAAATAGTAGGAATGTAAATAACTTAGACTAACACAAAGTATGTTTTTAATTGTTATGTTGTACTGTTCATATTTATCGCTTCATCCACTCATTCACAAGAACATCAATCCTATTGATGCATTAATTTTCTTTCATTGTCTTTTCAATCCATGGGATAAACATAGAGACTCTCACATACACACCAGGCTTCATAGCCTGTGCACAACCAAGACCCCAGGATGTTACTCCTTGAATAATATATTTTTCTCCATCAAAACAGGACAAGGGTCCTCCGCTGTCACCCTGGGGGAGAAAAAAAAGTGATCACGTTTTTGCACAGTGGATACTTTTTTATGTATGTAATGTTAATAAATCATGCTTGAGTATAGAATTTATTGAGTAAGTTGTGTATCCACATGAGAGTGTTGCAATTCTGCAGCAAGTGGCACACCTAGGCAGGGCCGGCAACAGAAATCTTGGGGCTCCATACAGTGATATCTCTGGGTTCCCTTTGTTTTATTATTTATTTATATGTGTGTATGTGTGTGTGTTAGTGTATATATATATATATATATATATATATTAAAGCGCAGCAGAATTTGCTTAGCTATGTAATAATCAGTTAATAAATAAATATATATATTTATTTATTTATACAAATATATAAATATGTATATCTCTCCTTCCATCCCCACACATACCACAGTCTGTGTGTGTCTCTCTCTCTCTCCTTCTTCCCACACACCCCACAGTCTGTCTCCCCCAATGACATGCTGCATTCCCAGCTCCCCCATCCCAAAACTCTGTTTCCCCTCACCATTCTTTCCCCAGTGAGAGACTCGCCTGCACTGCACTCCCCAGTATCCAGACCCAAACACCGCACAGCAGTTACCATGCAGCACTCACACCCCACCAGAAGAGTCCAGCGCAGGGCAAAGGAATCCTGGCCAGCAGAGCTGATGCCATGTCCCATAACTGCCTGCAACCGAGCTGGACCCAGAAGAGCGGGCGCACACTTGCGTGGCAGAGTCACTGTGTGTGAGAGGTTCCTGTCACTGCAGCCACACCACCTACAGCTCGCTGCCCTATTTGGGCAAGACAGCTCACATCCCTACCATTCACTAAGCGGCATATCCTTGGGGTGCCTCTAATCCTTGGGGCCCGGTACAGGTGTCCCCTTTGACCCGCCCCTGTCGCAGACCCTGCACCTGGGCACATGTCACGTGGGAAATCCATCCTTCCGGAATGTCATGTGTATAGACACATTTATTGAGATTGAGCAACATATACGGGGGGGTAACTTTAACACACGTGTGTGTGTGTGTGTGCGTGTGTGTGTGTGTGTGTGTGTGTGTGTGTGTGTGTGGTCTTTCCCAGAAAACATTGGTACTACGCTCTCATTTTGGTATGATGCTGCCATTTACTCAGTAGCATTAGGCCAAAAGAACTTACTAAAGGGTAATGTGTTATAAAATTGGATTCTCACCTGACAGCTGTCAGTTCCCCCATGGATATTACCAGCGCACAGCTCCCGGCTAGTAACTCTGTTATTCAGATATTCAGGGCGATTACATAATTTATTTTCAATAACAGGGAAGCCAGCTTCTTTGAGAACTCCAACTTTGCCAGTACCTAGGAGGGAATAATATAGTTATAGGACTGTGTACACAGTAAAAGTTGAATGTTAGTGCTCATTTTTTTAAATTAGCATTTAGGGTCATATTTTGCAATAAATCCCCAGCAGCCTACAGATGGTGCTACAGTTACCCCCACTTTCTGTAGGCTATCCTAGATAATAATAATAATAATAATAATAATAATATTATACCCCTTTTCCACTGACATAAAAATCCTGTGTTTTGCACTTGCACAAAACCCAGATTTTGGTCAGTGAAAAAGGAGACTATCTGGGACTAAGTCCTGAGTCCACGACTCTGCTCCCGACCAGGGTCACGGAACGAAGACCTGGGAATTTTCTGGGTTGGGTATTCTATGCTTGTTATACAATCCAGTGATATCCCAAAGTAAATATGGCAGATTGGCGGATATTGGCCCTCATTCCGAGTTGTTCGCTCGTTGCCGAGTTTTGCTATATTGCGATTAGTCGCTTACTGCGCATGCGCAAGGTTCACAGAGCGCATGCGCTTAGTTATTTTACACAAAAGTTAGGTATTTTACTCACGGCATAACGAGGATTTTTCATCGTTCTGGTGATCGGAGTGTGATTGACAGGAAGTGGGTGTTTCTGGGCGGAAACTAGCCGCTTTATGGGTGTGTGCGGAAAAACACTGCCGTTTCTGGGAAAAACGCGGGAGTGGCTGGAGAAACGGGGGAGTGTCTGGGCGAACGCTGGGTGTGTTTGTGACGTCAAACCAGGAACGAAACTGACTGAACTGATCGCAGTGGCAGAGTAAGTCCCGAGCTACTCAGAAACTGCAAAGAAATTTCTATTCGCAATTATGCTAATCTTTCGTTCGCAATTCTGCAAAGCTAAGATTCACTCCCAGTAGGCGGTGGCTTAGCGCGTGCAAACCTGCTAAAAGCAGCTAGCGAGCGAACAACTCGGAATGAGGGCCATTGGGGATGTCACATCAGCAGTAGCATTGCTGCAGCAAAATACATAAGGAAGCAGCCAGAGAATTGGATGGGTCCAGTAAAGAAGTGAATAGGATTGGCAGCTGAGGATGATAAGAGAGTCACCATTCATAGAACAGATATGAAAGCTGCTAAGGTTGAAATTGCTGAAAAGATTGTTGCCTTGTGGATACTCGGCTCTACATATAGTAGATAGGCATAGGACAAATAGAGTGTAGGGAGGAGCCACTCCGGAACTTGTGGTAGGCCTAAGGCACTACTGCCGTGGTGATATAACAGGCTAACACCCTTCTATTAATCATAGGTGTGCGCAGCACATTTTATTAGGGGGTGCACCATCGGAGGGGTGTGTCTAGCACCGCCTTTTGGGCGTGTCTAGCACCATCTATTGATGATCAACGCAATGTAAAATATCCACCCTTGTACCAATCCTAATAAAGCAGATACATTGCCAAATGTTGTGGTGTGCACCAAACAAACACCCCTGATGGCACTCACTGCAATTACACTGCTCCTCCTCAGCCTGGTCTGGCTCCCCCTCTTTTTCCCTTGCAAGATGCAGCAGCTTACTTACAAGTCAGTCACTCACTGACACTGACAGTCGCAGACTAGTACTGCTGCTGCTGGAAAAAATAAGATTTTACTCACCGGTAAATCTATTTCTCGTAGTCCGTAGTGGATGCTGGAAACTCCGAAAGGACCATGGGGAATAGCGGCTCCGCAGGAGTCTGGGCACAACTAAAAGAAAGCTTTTAGACTACCTGGTGTGCACTGGGTCCTCCCACTATGACCCTCCTCCAAGCCTCAGTTAGGATACTGTGCCCGGAAGAGCTGACACAATAAGGAAGGATTTTGAATCCCGGGTAAGACTCATACCAGCCACACAAATCACACCGTACAACACGTGATACCATATCCAGTTAACAGTATGAAACAAAACTGAGCCTCTCAACAGATGGCTCATAACAATAACCCGTTATTAAACAATAACTATGTACAATTATTGCAGACAATCCGCACTAGGGACGGGCACCCAGCATCCACTACGGACTACGAGAAATAGATTTACCGGTGAGTAAAATCTTATTTTCTCTAACGTCCTAGTGGATGCTGGGAACTCCGAAAGGACCATGGGGATTATACCAAAGCTCCCAAACGGGCGGGAGAGTGCGGATGACTCTGCAGCACCGAATGAGAGAACTCAAGGTCCTCCTCAGCCAGGGTATCAAATTTGTAGAATTTTGCAAACGTGTTTGCCCCTGACCAAGTAGCAGCTCGGCAAAGTTGTAAAGCCGAGACCCCTCGGGCAGCCGCCCAAGATGAGCCCACCTTCCTTGTAGAATGGGCTTTAACTGATTTAGGACGCGGCAGTCCAACCGCAGAATGCGCCAGCTGAATTGTGCTACAAATCCAGCGAGCAATAGTCTGCTTAGAAGCAGGAGCACCCAGTTTGTTGGATGCATACAGGATAAATAGCGAGTCAGTTTTCCTGACTCCAGCCGTCCTGGAAACATAAATTTTCAAGGCCCTGACTACGTCCAGCAACTTGGAATCCTCCACGTTACTAGTAGCAGCAGGCACTACAATAGGTTGGTTCAAGTGAAAAGCTGATACCACCTTAGGGAGAAACTGGGGACGAGTTCTCAATTCTGCCCTATCCATATGGAAAATCAGATAAGGGCTTTTGCATGACAAAGCCGCCATTTCTGAAACACGCCTGGCCGAAGCCAAGGCCAATAACATGACCACTTTCCACGTGAGATATTTAAGATCCACGGTCTTCAGTGGTTCAAACCAATGTGATTTTAGGAAATTCAACACCACGTTGAGATCCCAGGGTGCCACTGGAGGCACAAAAGGGGGCTGAATATGCAGCACTCCTTTTACAAATGTCTGAACTTCAGGTAGTGAAGCTAGTTCTTTTTGGAAGAAAATCGACAGAGGCGATATCTGCACCTTAATGGAGCCTAATTTTAGGCCCATAGACACTCCTGTCTGTAGGAAGTGCAGAAATCGACCCAGCTGAAATTCCTCTGTTGGGGCCTTATTGGCCTCACACCAAGCAACATATTTCCGCCATATGCGGTGATAATGTTTTACAGTTACATCTTTCCTGGCTTTAATCAGCGTAGGAATGACATCCTCCAGAATGCCTTTCTCCTTTAGGATCCGGTGTTCAACCGCCATGCCGTCAAACGCAGCCGCGGTAAGTCTTGGAACAGACAGGGCCCCTGCTGCAGCAGGTCCTGTCTGAGCGGCAGAGGCCATGGGTCCTCTGAGATCATCTCTTGAAGTTCCGGGTACCACGCTCTTCTTAGCCAATCCGGAACCACGAGAATTGTCCTTACTCCTCGTTTTCTTATTATTCTCAGTACCTTTGGTATGAGAGGCAGAGGAGGGAACACATAAACCGACTGGTACACCCACGGTGTCACTAGAGCATCCACCGCTATCGCCTGAGGGTCCCTTGACCTGGCGCAATATCTCTCTAGTTTTTTGTTTAGGTGGGACGCCATCATGTCCACCTGTGGCCGTTCCCAACGATTTACAATCAGTGTGAAGACTTCTGGATGAAGTCCCCACTCTCCCGGGTGGAGATCGTGTCTGCTGAGGAAGTCTGCTTCCCAGTTGTCCACTCCCGGAATGAACACTGCTGACAGTGCTAACACGCAGAGCCGGCCCTAGGTATAGGCAAACTAGGCAATTGCCTAGGGCATCTGGCATGCCTAGGGGCACAAGCAGCTTCTGCTGATTAAAATGATATGTGGCATGCCTATATTCTGTGTGTAGCATTTCGTATGCAGATACAGCCACAGTCGCACACAGTATATAGGCATGCCATATATCAATTTACTCAGCAGAAGCTGCTTGTGCATCCTAGCCACATAGCAATGCAAATAAGATGCATTTTCACAAAAAATAGGCACCCGACGTTAGCAAAGCTGCCAGCTGACTCACACCAGTTATTATATGTGTCATTATGTGTAAAAGGGCATTAATAATGTGTAACATATGTGTAAGGGGCTCTATGTCTGTCATTATGTGTATAAGGGCACTAATAATGTGTGGCATATGTGTAAGGGACATTATGTGTGTCATTATGTGTATAAGGGCATTAACAATGAGGCATATATGTAAGGGAAATTCTGTGTATAAGGACATTAATAAGAGTTGGCATAATGTGTAAGGCGCATTATATTTATAAGGACATTAATAATGTGTGTCATGTGCAAGGGGCATTACTGTGTGGTATTATGTGTATAAATACATTACCAATGTGTGGCATTATGTGTTTAAGGTGCTCTACTGTGTGGCGTAACATATAGAAAGGGCACTACTATGTGGTCTAATGTGAATAAAGAGCAATATGGTGTGGTGTAATGTGAATAAAGAGCAATATGGTATGGTGTAATGAGAATAAAGAGCAATATGGTGTGTAATGTGAATAAGGAGCAATTCAGTATGATGGTATGTGAATAAGGGGCACT
The DNA here is from genome assembly GCF_028390025.1 of Pseudophryne corroboree. Classification (NCBI taxonomy): domain Eukaryota; kingdom Metazoa; phylum Chordata; class Amphibia; order Anura; family Myobatrachidae; genus Pseudophryne; species Pseudophryne corroboree. The sequence goes on from NC_086447.1 coordinate 584,176,080, forward strand.
ACTGTGAGAAGTAACGTATATAAGGTAAATTGGTACTACTGTGTGATGTAATATGAATAAGGGACACTATTGTATGATAAATTGTGAATAAAGTTGTACTACTGTGAAGCATAATTTGAATTGGGGGTACTATTGTGTGGCCATGCCCCTTGCTAGCAAAAACTCATACCTTTTTGGGCTGTGCACCGAATGTGCACACTGTTCTTATTTAAATTACAGGGGGTAGAAAAAAAAAAAAAAAGGACTGCTATGGGTGGGGGGTGATGGTGCTGGGAAAGGGGTGCAGGGTCAGAGGCGGAACTAGTGGTGGTGGTGCTAGGGGGCACCAGCCAAAATCTTGCCTAGGGCATCATATTGGTTAGGGCCGGCTCTGCTAACACGTGATTTTCCGCCCATCGGAGAATCCTTGTGGCTTCTGCCATCGCCGTCCTGCTTCTTGTGCCGCCCTGTCGGTTTACATGGGCGACTGCCGTGATGTTGTCTGATTGGATCAGTACCGGCTGGTTTTGAAGCAGGGATTTTGCCTGACTTAGGGCATTGTAAATGGCCCTCAGTTCCAGAATATTTATGTGTAGGGAAGTCTCCTGACTCGACCATAGTCCTTGGAAGTTTCTTCCCTGTGTGACTGCCCCCCAGCCTCGAAGGCTGGCATCCGTGGTCACCAGGACCCAGTCCTGTATGCCGAATCTGCGGCCCTCTAGAAGATGAGCACTCTGCAGCCACCACAGTAGAGACACCCTGGTTCTTGGAGACAGGGTTATTAGCCGATGCATCTGAAGATGCGATCCGGACCATTGGTCCAACAGGTCCCACTGAAAGATTCTGGCATGGAACCTGCCGAAAGGAATTGCTTCGTAAGAAGCCACCATCTTTCCCAGGACTCGCGTGCAGTGATGCACCGACACCTGTTTTGGTTTCAGGAGGTTTCTGACTAGAGACGACAGCTCCATGGCTTTTTCCTCTGGGAGAAACACTTTTTTCTGGACTGTGTCCAGAATCATTCCCAGGAACAGTAGACGTGTCGTCGGAACCAGCTGTGACTTTGGAATATTTAGAATCCAACCGTGCTGGTGTAGCACCTCCTGAGATAGTGCTACTCCTACCAACAACTGCTCCTTGGATCTCGCCTTTATTAGGAGATCGTCCAAGTATGGGATAATTAAAACTCCCTTTTTTCGAAGGAGTATCATCATTTCCGCCATTACCTTGGTAAATACCCTCGGTGCCGTGGACAGACCAAACGGCAGCGTCTGGAATTGGTAATGGCAATTCTGTACCGCAAATCTGAGGTACTCCTGGTGAGGATGGTAAATGGGGACATGCAGGTAAGCATCCTTGATGTCCAGGGATACCATGTAATCCCCCTCGTCTAGACTTGCAATAACCGCCCTGAGCGATTCCATCTTGAACTTGAATTTTTTTAATGTATGTGTTCAAGGATTTCAAATTTAAAATGGGTCTCACCGAACCGTCCGGTTTCGGTACCACAAACAGTGTGGAATAGTAACCCCGTCCTTGTTGAAGTAGGGGCACCTTGACTATCACGCGCTGGGAATACAGCTTGTGAATTGCCTCTAGCACAGCCTCCCTGTCCGAGGGAGTTGCTGGCAAGGCTGATTTGAGGAAACGGCGGGGGGAGACGCCTCGAATTCCAGCTTGTACCCCTGAGATACTACTTGAAAGATCCAGGGATCCACCTGTGAGCGAGCCCACTGATCGCTGAAATTTTTGAGGCGGCCCCCCACCGTACCTGGCTCCGCCTGTGGAGCCCCACCGTCATGCGGCGGACTTGGAAGAAGCGGGGGAGGACTTTTGCTCCTGGGAACTAGCTGTTTGATGCAGCCTTTTTCCCCTACCTCTGCCTCTGGACAGAAAAGACCCGCCTTTTCCTCGCCTGTTTTTCTGGGTCCGAAAGGACTGTACCTGATAAAACGGCGCTTTTTTAGGCTGTGAGGGAACATGGGGTAAAAATGCTGACTTCCCAGCTGTCACTGTGGAAACGAGGTCCGAGAGACCATCCCCGAATAACTCCTCACCCTTATAAGGCAAAACTTCCATGTGCCTTTTGGAATCTGCATCCCCTGTCCACTGCCGGGTCCATAAGCCTCTCCTAGCAGAAATGGACAATGCACTTATTTTAGATGCCAGCCGGCAGATCTCCCTCTGTGCATCTCTCATGTATAAGACTGAGTCTTTTATATGCTCTATGGTTAGCAGAATAGTGTCCCTGTCTAGGGTGTCAATATTTTCTGACAGGGAATCTGACCACGCAGCGGCAGCACTGCACATCCATGCTGACGCAATAGCTGGTCTAAGTATAATGCCTGTGTGTGTATATATAGACTTCAGGATTGCCTCCTGTTTTCTATCCGCAGGCTCCTTCAGGGCGGCCGTATCCAGAGACGGAAGTGCCACCTTTTTAGACAAACGTGTGAGCGCTTTATCCACCCTAGGAGGTGTTTCCCAACGTGCCCTATCCTCTGGCGGGAAAGGGAACGCCATTAGTAATTTTTTTGAGATTATCAATCTTTTATCAGGGAAAGCCCACGCTTCTTCACACACTTCGTTTAATTCTTCAGATGGGGGAAAAACTACGGGTAGTTTTTTCTCCCCAAACATAATACCCTTTTTTGTGGTACCTGGGTTTAAATTAGGGATGAGCGGGTTCGGTTCCTCGGAATCCGAACCCGCCCGAACTTCAGTTTTTTTTACACGGGGCCGAGCGACTCGGATCTTCCCGCCTTGCTCGGTTAACCCGAGCGCGCCCGAACGTCATCATCCCGCTGTCGGATTCTCGCGAGGCTCGGATTCTATCGCGAGACTCGGATTCTATATAAGGAGCCGCGCGTCGCCGCCATTTTCACACGTGCATTGAGATTCATAAGGAGAGGACATGGCTGGCGTCCTCTCCGTTTATAGAGAAGAGAGTGAGACAGTAGAGAGAGACACAGTAGTAATTTTGGGGAGCATTAGGAGGAGTACTAGTAGTTACTTGCTGAAGTGATAGATAGTGTGACTGTATTATCTGACTTGTGGGGGAGACACTGACAGTGGGGAGCAGTTAGAGTCTGAGAGCAGGACTCAGGAGTACATATAACGTACAGTGCACACTTTTGCTGCCAGAGTGCCACACTGCCATTGTGACCACACTGACCACCAGTATAATATATATTGTGATTGTCTGCTTAGGAGTACTACTTGCAAGTTGCTGATAGTGTGACCAGTGACCTGACCACCAGTTTAATAATCACCACCAGTGAGTTTAATATATATATATATATATATATATATATATATATATATAATTGTATATAATATATATATATATATATAATATTGTATACCACCTAACCGTGGTTTTTTTCTTTTCTTTCTTCTTTATACATACTACTATAGTAGCTTACTGTAGCAGTCTGCGGTGCTGCTGAGCTGACAGTGTCCAGCAGGTCCGTCATCAGTCATTACATAATAAATATATATACCTGTCCGGCTGCAGTACTAGTGATATTATATATATATATTGATTTCATCTCATTATCATCCAGTCTATATTAGCAGCAGACACAGTACGGTAGTCCACGGCTGTAGCTACCTCTGTGTCGGCAGTCGCTCGTCCATCCATAATTGTATACCACCTACCCGTGGTTTTTTTTTTCTTTCTTCTTTATACATACTACTATAGTAGCTTACTGTAGCAGTCTGCGGTGCTGCTGAGCTGACAGTGTCCAGCAGGTCCGTCATCAGTCATTACATAATAAATATATATACCTGTCCGGCTGCAGTACTAGTGATATTATATATATATATATTGATTTCATCTCATTATCATCCAGTCTATATTAGCAGCAGACACAGTACGGTAGTCCACGGCTGTAGCTACCTCTGTGTCGGCAGTCGCTCGTCCATCCATAATTGTATACCACCTACCCATGGTTTTTTTTTTTCTTTCTTCTTTATACATACTACTATAGTAGCTTACTGTAGCAGTCTGCGGTGCTGCTGAGCTGACAGTGTCCAGCAGGTCCGTCATCAGTCATTACATAATAAATATATCTACCTGTCCGGCTGCAGTACTAGTGTGATATAATATATATTGATTTCATCTCATTATCATCCAGTCTATATTAGCAGCAGACACAGTACGGTAGTCCACGGCTGTAGCTACCTCTGTGTCGGCAGTCGCTCGTCCATCCATAATTGTATACCACCTACCCGTGTTTTTTTTTTTTCTTTCTTCTTTATACATACTACTATAGTAGCTTACTGTAGCAGTCTGCGGTGCTGCTGAGCTGACAGTGTCCAGCAGGTCCGTCATCAGTCATTACATAATAAATATATCTACCTGTCCGGCTGCAGTACTAGTGTGATATAATATATATTGATTTAATCTCATTATCATCCAGTCTATATTAGCAGCAGACACAGTACGGTAGTCCACGGCTGTAGCTACCTCTGTGTCGGCAGTCGCTCGTCCATCCATAATTGTATACCACCTACCCGTGGTTTTTTTTTTTTCTTTCTTCTTTATACATACTACTATAGTAGCTTACTGTAGCAGTCTGCGGTGCTGCTGAGCTGACAGTGTCCAGCAGGTCCGTCATCAGTCATTACATAATAAATATATATACCTGTCCGGCTGCAGTACTAGTGATATTATATATATATATATATTGATTTCATCTCATTATCATCCAGTCTATATTAGCAGCAGACACAGTACGGTAGTCCACGGCTGTAGCTACCTCTGTGTCGGCAGTCGCTCGTCCATCCATAATTGTATACCACCTACCCGTGGTTTTTTTTTTCTTTCTTCTTTATACATACTACTATAGTAGCTTACTGTAGCAGTCTACGGTGCTGCTGAGCTGACAGTGTCCAGCAGGTCCGTCATCAGTCATTACATAATAAATATATCTACCTGTCCGGCTGCAGTACTAGTGTGATATAATATATATTGATTTCATCTCATTATCATCCAGTCTATATTAGCAGCAGACACAGTACGGTAGTCCACGGCTGTAGCTACCTCTGTGTCTTTTAGTTGTGCCTATTAAAATATGGAGAACAAAAATGTTGAGGTTCCAAAATTAGGGAAAGATCAAGATCCACTTCCACCTCGTGCTGAAGCTGCTGCAACTAGTCATGGCCGAGACGATGAAATGCCAGCAACGTCGTCTGCCAAGGCTGATGCCCAATGTCATAGTACAGAGCATGTAAAATCCAAAACACCAAATATCAGTAAAAAAAGGACTCCAAAATCTAAAATAAAATTGTCGGAGGAGAAGCGTAAACTTGCCAATATGCCATTTACCACACGGAGTGGCAAGGAACGGCTGAGGCCCTGGCCTATGTTCATGGCTAGTGGTTCAGCTTCACATGAGGATGGAAGCACTCAGCCTCTCGCTAGAAAACTGAAAAGACTCAAGCTGGCAAAAGCACCGCAAAGAACTGTGCGTTCTTCGAAATCCCAAATCCACAAGGAGAGTCCAATTGTGTCGGTTGCGATGCCTGACCTTCCCAACACTGGACGTGAAGAGCATGCGCCTTCCACCATTTGCACGCCCCCTGCAAGTGCTGGAAGGAGCACCCGCAGTCCAGTTCCTGATAGTCAGATTGAAGATGTCAGTGTTGAAGTACACCAGGATGAGGAGGATATGGGTGTTGCTGGCGCTGGGGAGGAAATTGACAAGGAGGATTCTGATGGTGAGGTGGTTTGTTTAAGTCAGGCACCCGGGGAGACACCTGTTGTCCGTGGGAGGAATAGGGCCGTTGACATGCCTGGTGAAAATACCAAAAAAATCAGCTCTTCGGTGTGGAAGTATTTCACCAGAAATGCGGACAACATTTGTCAAGCCGTGTGTTGCCTTTGTCAAGCTGTAATAAGTAGGGGTAAGGACGTTAACCACCTCGGAACATCCTCCCTTATACGTCACCTGCAGCGCATTCATAATAAGTCAGTGACAAGTTCAAAAACTTTGGGCGAGAGCGGAAGCAGTCCACTGACCAGTAAATCCCTTTCTCTTGTAACCAAGCTCACGCAAACCACCCCACCAACTCCCTCAGTGTCAATTTCCTCCTTCCCCAGGAATGCCAGTAGTCCTGCAGGCCATGTCACTGGCAATTCTGACGAGTCCTCTCCTGCCTGGGATTCCTCCGATGCATCCTTGCGTGTAACGCCTACTGCTGCTGGCGCTGCTGTTGTTGCTGCTGGGAGTCGATGGTCATCCCAGAGGGGAAGTCGTAAGCCCACTTTTACTACTTCCACCAAGCAATTGACTGTCCAACAGTCCTTTGCGAGGAAGATGAAATATCACAGCAGTCATCCTGTTGCAAAGCGGATAACTTAGGCCTTGACAACTATGTTGGTGTTAGACGTGCGTCCGGTATCCGCCGTTAGTTCACAGGGAACTAGACAATTTCTTGAGGTAGTGTGCCCCCGTTACCAAATACCATCTAGGTTCCACTTCTCTAGGCAGGCGATACCGAGAATGTACACGGACGTCAGAAAAAGACTCACCAGTGTCCTAAAAAATGCAGTTGTACCCAATGTCCACTTAACCACGGACATGTGGACAAGTGGAGCAGGGCAGGGTCAGGACTATATGACTGTGACAGCCCACTGGGTAGATGTATGGACTCCCGCCGCAAGAACAGCAGCGGCGGCACCAGTAGCAGCATCTCGCAAACGCCAACTCTTTCCTAGGCAGGCTACGCTTTGTATCACCGGTTTCCAGAATACGCACACAGCTGAAAACCTCTTACGGCAACTGAGGAAGATCATCGCGGAATGGCTTACCCCAATTGGACTCTCCTGTGGATTTGTGGCATCGGACAACGCCAGCAATATTGTGTGTGCATTAAATATGGGCAAATTCCAGCACGTCCCATGTTTTGCACATACCTTGAATTTGGTGGTGCAGAATTATTTAAAAAACGAGAGGGGCGTGCAAGAGATGCTGTCGGTGGCCAGAAGAATTGCGGGACACTTTCGGCGTACAGGCACCACGTACAGAAGACTGGAGCACCACCAAAAACGCCTGAACCTGCCCTGCCATCATCTGAAGCAAGAAGTGGTAACGAGGTGGAATTCAACCCTCTATATGCTTCAGAGGTTGGAGGAGCAGCAAAAGGCCATTCAAGCCTATACAATTGAGCACGATATAGGAGGTGGAATGTACCTGTCTCAAGCGCAGTGGAGAATGATTTCAACGTTGTGCAAGGTTCTGCAACCTTTTGAACTTGCCACACGTGAAGTCAGTTCAGACACTGCCAGCCTGAGTCAGGTCATTCCCCTCATCAGGCTTTTGCAGAAGAAGCTGGAGGCATTGAAGGAGGAGCTAAAAGGGAGCGATTCCGCTAGGCATGTGGGACTTGTGGATGGAGCCCTTAATTCGCTTAACAAGGATTCACGGGTGGTCAATCTGTTGAAATCAGAGCACTACATTTTGGCCACCGTGCTCGATCCTAGATTTAAAACCTACCTTGGATCTCTCTTTCCGGCAGACACAAGTCTGCTGGGGTTCAAAGACCTGCTGGTGACAAAATTGTCAAGTCAAGCGGAACGCGACCTGTCAACATCTCCTCCTTCACATTCTCCCGCAACTGGGAGTGCGAGGAAAAGGCTCAGAATTCCGAGCCCACCCGCTGGCGGTGATGCAGGGCAGTCTGGAGCGACTGCTGATGCTGACATCTGGTCCGGACTGAAGGACCTGACAACGATTACGGACATGTCGTCTACTGTCACTGCATATGATTCTCTCACCATTGAAAGAATGGTGGAGGATTATATGAGTGACCGCATCCAAGTAGGCACGTCAGACAGTCCGTACTTATACTGGCAGGAAAAAAGAGGCAATTTGGAGGCCCTTGCACAAACTGGCTTTATTCTACCTAAGTTGCCCTCCCACAAGTGTGTACTCCGAAAGAGTGTTTAGTGCCGCCGCTCACCTTGTCAGCAATCTGCGTACGAGGTTACTTCCAGAAAATGTGGAGAAGATGATGTTCATTAAAATGAATTATAATCAATTCCTCCGTGGAGACATTGACCAGCAGCAATTGCCTCCACAAAATACACAGGGAGCTGAGATGGTGGATTCCAGTGGGGACGAATTGATAATCTGTGAGGAGCGGGATGTACACGGTGATATATCGGAGGATGATGATGAGGTGGACATCTTGCCTCTGTAGAGCCAGTTTGTGCAAGGAGAGATTAATTGCTTCTTTTTCGGTGGGGGTCCAAACCAACCCGTCATTTCAGTCACAGTCGTGTGGCAGACCCTGTCACTGAAATGATGGGTTGGTTAAAGTGTGCATGTCCTGTTTATACAACATAAGGGTGGGTGGGAGGGCCCAAGGACAATTCCATCTTGCACCTCTTTTTTCTTTATTTTTTCTTTGCGTCATGTGCTGTTTGGGGAGTGTTTTTTGGAAGGGCCATCCTGCGTGACACTGCAGTGCCACTCCTAGATGGGCCAGGTGTTTGTGTCGGCCACTAGGGTCGCTTATCTTACTCACACAGCTACCTCATTGCGCCTCTTTTTTTCTTCTTTGCGTCATGTGCTGTTTGGGGAGTGTTTTTTGGAAGGGCCATCCTGCGTGACACTGCAGTGCCACTCCTAGATGGGCCAGGTGTTTGTGTCGGCCACTAGGGTTGCTTATCTTACTCACACAGCTACCTCATTGCGCCTCTTTTTTTCTTCTTTGCGTCATGTGCTGTTTGGGGAGTGTTTTTTGGAAGGGCCATCCTGCGTGACACTGCAGTGCCACTCCTAGATGGGCCAGGTGTTTGTGTCGGCCACTAGGGTCGCTTATCTTACTCACACAGCTACCTCATTGCGCCTCTTTTTTTCTTCTTTGCGTCATGTGCTGTTTGGGGAGTGTTTTTTGGAAGGGCCATCCTGCGTGACACTGCAGTGCCACTCCTAGATGGGCCAGGTGTTTGTGTCGGCCACTAGGGTCGCTTATCTTACTCACACAGCTACCTCATTGCGCCTCTTTTTTTCTTCTTTGCGTCATGTGCTGTTTGGGGAGTGTTTTTTGGAAGGGCCATCCTGCGTGACACTGCAGTGCCACTCCTAGATGGGCCAGGTGTTTGTGTCGGCCACTAGGGTCGCTTATCTTACTCACACAGCTACCTCATTGCGCCTCTTTTTTTCTTCTTTGCGTCATGTGCTGTTTGGGGAGTGTTTTTTGGAAGGGCCATCCTGCGTGACACTGCAGTGCCACTCCTAGATGGGCCAGGTGTTTGTGTCGGCCACTAGGGTCACTTAGCTTACTCACACAGCTACCTCATTGCGCCTCTTTTTTTCTTTGCGTCATGTGCTGTTTGGGGAGTGTTTTTTGGAAGGGCCATCCTGCGTGACACTGCAGTGCCACTCCTAGATGGGCCAGGTGTTTGTGTCGGCCACTAGGGTCGCTTAGCTTAGTCATCCAGCGACCTCGGTGCAAATTTTAGGACTAAAAATAATATTGTGAGGTGTGAGGTATTCAGAATAGACTGAAAATGAGTGGAAATTATGGTTTTTGAGGTTAATAATACTTTGGGATCAAAATGACCCCCAAATTCTATGATTTAAGCTGTTTTTTAGGGTTTTTGAAAAAAACACCCGAATCCAAAACACACCCGAATCCGACAAAAAAAATTCGGGTGAGGTTTTGCCAAAACGCGGTCGAACCCAAAACACGGCCGCGGAACCGAACCCAAAACCAAAACACAAAACCCGAAAAATTTCAAGTGCACATCCCTAGTTTAAATCTGAAATGTTTAACACCTCTTTCATTGCCTCAATCATGCAGCGAATGGCCTTAGTGGACATTAGATTAGACTCATCGTCGTCGACACTGGTATCAGTATCCGTGTCGACATCTGGGTCTGCCATCTGAGGTAGCGGGCGTTTTAGAGCCCCTGATGGCCTTTGAGACACCTGGGCAGGCACAAGCTGAGAAGCCGGCTGTCCTGTGTAAGGAGTCGACACTTGCACGTAATTCCTTCCATAAAACCATCCACTCAGGTGTCTGCCCCGCAGGGGGTGACATCACTTCTACAGGCATCTGCTCCACCTCCACATAATTTTCCTCCTCAAACATGTCGACACAGCCGTACTGACACACCGCACACACACCGGGAATGCTCTAAACAGAGGACAGGACCCCACAGAAGCCCTTTGGGGAGACAGAGAGAGAGTATGCCAGCACACACCAGAGCGCTATATACTGCAGGGACTAACTGAATTATGTCCCCTATAGCTGCTATAATATTTACTGCGCCTAAATTTAGTGCCCCCCCTCTCTTTTTTACCCTTTTTCTGTAGTGTAGACTGCAGGGGAGAGCCAGGGAGCTTCCTTCCAGCGGAACTGTGAGGGAAAAATGGCGCCAGTGTGCTGAGGGGGATAGCTCCGCCCCTTTTTCGCGGACTATTCTCCCGCTTTTTTAAGGATTCTGGCAGGGGTAATTATCACATATATAGCCTCTGGGGCTATATATTGTGATTGTTTTGCCAGCCAAGGTGTTTTTATTGCTGCTCAGGGCGCCCCCCCCCCCCCCAGCGCCCTGCACCCTCAGTGACCGGAGTGTGAAGTGTGTATAAGAAGCAATGGCGCACAGCTGCAGTGCTGTGCGCTACCTTGGAGAAGACAGAAGTCTTCATGCCGCCGATTTTCCAGACTTCTTCTTGCTTCTGGCTCTGTAAGGGGGACGGCGGCGCGGCTCCGGGACCGAACACCAAGGCCAGTTCCATGCGGTCGGTCCCTCTGGAGCTAATGGTGTCCAGTAGCCTAAGAAGGCCAAGCTAGCTGCAAGCAGGTAGGTTCGCTTCTTCTCCCCTTAGTCCCTCGTCGCAGTGAGCCTGTTGCCAGCAGGTCTCACTGTAAAATAAAAAACCTAAAATATACTTTCTTTTAAGAGCTCAGGAGAGCCCCTAGTGTGCATCCAGCTCGGCCGGGCACAAAAATCTAACTGAGGCTTGGAGGAGGGTCATAGTGGGAGGAGCCAGTGCACACCAGGTAGTCTAAAAGCTTTCTTTTAGTTGTGCCCAGACTCCTGCGGAGCCGCTATTCCCCATGGTCCTTTCGGAGTTCCCAGCATCCACTAGGAGGTTAGAGAAACGAGTGACGAGTCAATGTTGCTGCTGACTGCCTGCCAGTATTGAATTTGTCTTCCTAAGAGGAACGCTGGCTGCATGCTGATCCTCATCAGTGGCTGGTGTTGGCATAGCATAGAAGGAGAGAGATGGGCATGTGGCGGGTGTGATGGGTGGGAGTGCGAGCAGGATGACGTTATCACATCACACTGTTTTTGTACATGGAGGTGGAGCCGAGAGTTTGAAAGCCGGTGGCAGTGGCACCCTTGATTAACTCTTGCGTCCGGTCAGTAATGCAGTCCTGACAGGGTGCAGCGCAGAGGGGACAGTAATCAGCCTGCTCGGCGATCGCTGCATCAGGCATGTGAGATCGGGGTGCCAGACATTAGGGGGTGCCTGTGCGCACCAGGCAGCCCCCTGCGCGCACCTATGCTATTAATGCAAATAAAAAAATCTAAGTGCAGCAAAGACATACTCATTCCTCATTATGAGTGATTTTTACTATCCAGGAATCAACAGAGATACAGGAACTAGTGTATCTGCCATAGGAAACATATTTATCAAAAAAATATAAAAACAAGTCAGCTAAATAAGATTCACAATTCCCAAGTGATAGAAGTACCAACTAGATGTAAAGTTATATTGAACATAATTATATCTAATAAAGCAGATATAATACCTAACATTCATATAAGTGGGTATTTCTAGAATAGTCATCAGAATTTGGAAACATCTCATTTCTGTTTGAAAATACTCTAAAATAAGTTTTCTGTGAAAGCTATACATATAGAATATCTACCTCCCTCCTGGGGACCTGGGCCACTGATGATTGGCACTCTGTGCCCATATAATACCCCCATTAATAAGCCTTTTTGTTGAGAAGCTCCAAAATTTCCGCAACCATAAAATCAGTGCTGGATACAGTGTGTAGTGCAGTGCGGAATACATTTGGGCACACAGATAAATATTGAGTGGGTTTCAGTGCAGGTCGGATACAGTGCAAGGACACACACTGCGGGTCGGATATAGTGCAGGTCACAGTGTGGGACGGATGCAGTGTGGGTAGACATACCAGCTGTAGTAGTGCAGTTACACTGACAGCAGGCACAACCCCCCTTAACCACGACGATGGTGTCTGTGAGGAGGATGATGACGGACCAAGAGCTGCAGCTTGCACATCGCTCATCTCAGTGCCTGCCATGCCTGGTGGTTTGTGTGTCTCAGAAGTTCAGCAGCAGCCTGTGGGGACGAGAATGCTGGGATCAAATGGCTTAGAGCTGTGAGACGGTTCTCTCAGCCAATCAGCAGTCAGCCCATTGATTTCAAAAGGACTTGGTGCCCAAATCCAAAACCCGCGAAATCCAACAGCCGGAAGGATGACGTTTTGCCTCGTTTTTGGATCTGAGGCAGGCCGGGAGATCAAAGTCAAAGCCCGGATCTACTCAGATTGCATAAGTTCGGGATCTCGAGTACCCACCCAAGTGTGCTGTGGAAATTTTATTAAATTATATATTAACCATTAATTCTATGCTGTAGTTTCCTTCAGTCCATAATGGGGTCAGTACCACAAAACTGATAAAGTCAGATGTGGTCCCAATATTTTAATAGTAAGATCAAATTCAGAAATGACAGGCCAGTGGTGCTGACCCCAGGATTAGGTAAAATATTTGAACGATAAGTGAAATTCAGTCAAAGTAATCAGTTTCTTGGAAGTAAGCTGTCCATTTTTGCCAACAACAGGTTGTAATATTAATAAGAGTAGGACATTAGTCTGTACAGAAATGACCAAAAAATTAGTAGGGTAGAGACACAGTGAATGAGGCATAATGAAGAAATATGTAAGAATACATTAGGTTGCCGTAATAACTGTGCTACTTATACATTAATGGGAATATACTGTAACTAGGAGATCTGTGATATAAAAGTACATAGGTATGCTACTCAGGGGAACGTACTAAACCAGTGATGGCTAACCTTGACACTCCAGCTGTTGTTGAAGTACATATCCCAGCATGCCCTGCTACAGTTTTGTTATTTGGCCATGCTAAAACTGATGCAGGGCATGCTGGGATGTGTAGTTCAACAACGGCTGGAGTGTCAAGGTTAGCCATCACTGTACTAAGCAGTGATGAAATTGAAGAAGTGAGCAAGTGGAGAAGTTGCTCATGGCAACCAATCAGCTGCTCTGTATATTTTTATAGTATGCAAATGATAAATATTATATAAAAGACTGGTTGCCATGGACAACTTCTCCACTGGCTCACTTTTCCACTTTTATCACTGCTTAGTACATGTCCCCCTAAGTAACAGTACTCGCTACCAGGAAGTTGGCCAATAAAACAGGAACTTAATATAAATTAATGCTGCACTTTAGAAAAACCCTTAAGAGTGAATTGGGTGTGGATTAAAAGATTGACGGCAATAAATAGGTTGATGTGTATTAGGTCAACAGCTACAAAAGGTCAACAAGGAAATAGTTGACAGAAGTTGTTTTTTTTTTTTTTATCATTTTCTGTGTTTCACCATGTCTGAGCCAAATTAGAAAAAGAGCATACCCTTGCAGCTCGATTCGCTTGCCATGCTTCGGGCAAGGTCCCTCGCTCTGCTGCCGCTGCACTCGGTACAGGTTACTGTTGCCAGTCGCAGTCCACGTGGATGGTAAATGATGAAGAAGTTGAAAAAAATCCCCCAAAAATTGTGTTGATCGTTGGCATGTCGACCTTTTGAACCTGTCGACCCTTAGCACTGTCGATCTTTCATCTGTCAACCTTTTGTACATGTCGACCTAATGCATGTCAACCATATGGTGTCGACCTATTGTCTGTCGATTTATCATCCGGAACCCAAGTGAATTTGAAATTACCCTGGTGCAGCAAAGTAACAACTTTTCATTCATAGCTCAAACTTTCACTTTCAGTACAGTTTAATAAGTTGTTGGTTGCATTATTGAAGCTAATGGTACTTGCATATGGCACAGCATGACTTGGTATACAGAACACTATAGGGACACAGTAGCAGCAATACTTAACACCAGAGCTGTAAGTACACATTGTGGTGGCCTGTCGCAGAAAGAGAATTGGTGCACCCCCAGTAGTGCAAGTAGAAATATTTTCTTAGTGGTACTGAGTGCCGGAAATGGGCGTGGTCATGTGTTGTGAGGGGGCGTGACCACATGCCACTAATGGAAGTGGCTACATGACACTAGAGACGTTGCCACATGACACAGCCCCTTTTCTTTGCACTCTGGAGGAAAGGCTAGAAATATATATTGTACTGCCTCCAGTATAATAGAAATATATAGTGATACCCCCAGTATAAGAAATATATGTAGTAATGCCCCCAATTTAATAACATTACATAGTAATGCCTCCATTATAACAGGAAATATACTGTAGTAGTGCCCCTTGTATAACAGAAATATATAGTTATGTCCACATTACAATAGAAATATATAGTAATGCCCCCATAATAATAGAAATATATAGTAATACCCCTATAATAATAGAAATATATAGTAGTGTCCACCAGGGCAGCCATCAGGGGGGGACTGTGGGGACTGGTGTCCCGGGCCCTAACAGAGAGAGGGGCCCACCCCTGGCTCCTACCACCAATATCTGTAGAACTGCACCAGTGTGTGAATCAACAGTTGGCTGATGGGCATGGAGGACTTCTTAAAACAAGCCTTATCTCCGCATCAGATCTCTGTAAACCGTTCCTGTAGGTCCGCAACACTCCACTCACAATGTATGACATAATATAGGGGTGGAGCAGTGCGGCAGAATCTTTGTTTTTAGGAGGGAGGGGCCCTGTCTATTTTGTCAGTCCCGGGCCCCACAATTTCTGATGGCAGCCCTGGTGTCCACATTATATTAGAAATGAATTACCCCACACAGTGATGCCAGAGACATGCCCAGCAGCCCAGTCTGAAGAACAAAAGCCACTCAGTGCTGATGCATCAAACGAGCCGAGTAAATGGAAACAGCTGCACTGCTGCTCCCAGCAAGGGACGCTGCGGGAAAGTGCAATCAGGCTCCTCTCTTCACGCCAGCCACAGCCACCAGAGGAGGAAGCATGATGTCACACCATGACGTCACCGTCGTGCTCCAGTAACCCTGACAAAGTGGGAGGCGCGTTCATGCTGCCAAGCACCATGGTCTTGTTGCTTTGTGGGGCATTATAATTGTGGTAATGGCAGTCACGGGTGCAAAGTGTGTGGCAGGTGGTACTGAGTAACCACTGCCAAATTCTTAAGGGTACTCCGTACCCGAGCGTACCCACATACTTGCACCACTGTGCACCCCCATTACTAAAACAGGGACAGTGCGCGCCTAAGGCACGTGGCACAAATATAGGAGCATGGCTTCTTGAGGAAGGAGCGTGGTCATATTACACAGCACAGTATTCTCCATTATTCAAATTACGCAACACAGTGTCACTATCACATTACGCCAGGAAGAGCCCCTTTTACACATTACGCCAGGTAGAGCCCCCTTTTACACATTACACCAGGCAGAGCTCCCTTTTACACATTACTCCAGGCAGAGACCCTTTTACACATTACTCCAGACAGAGCCCCCTATTACACATTATGCCAGACAGTGCCCCTTTTTTACACATTACTCCAAGCAAAGCCCGTTACACAATACGCTGGGGGGAGGGGGTGTGTGTGTGTTTATGTGTGTTCATGTGTGTGCTATAGCATATATTTACATAGTTTCGGAGCAGCAGCTTCCACCAGCCTCCTGCCGCCCAAACAGTGCAGCTCTTCAGATGCTGCGGACACAGAAGGGGAAGCCAGGAGGGGCAGAGTGTACCAAGGGACGGGAAGCGGCAGCGCTGCCTGGCAATCTATGTGAGAAGTAGCTGGCTGCTGCAGCTACCTAGCGGAGTTTGGAGAAAGCAGAACACTGCACTCCATCCGTGAAACCTTATACCATCTGTGGTGGTGGTATTATGGTTTAGGCCTGTTTTGTGGTATCATGGTTTGGGACGGTTTTACTACATCTGACCCAGGGCGACTTGCCATCATTGATGGGACAAACAATTCAGAATTATACCAGAATATTCTAAAGGAAAATGTCAGGACATGTTCATGAGCTGCATCTCAAGAGAATGTGGGTCTCATGCAGCAAGACAATGACCCAAAGCACACAAATCATTTGACCAAAGAATGGTTAAAGAAGAATACATTTAAAGTTTTGGAATGGCCAAGTCAAAGTCCTGACCTTAATCCAATCGAAATGTTGTGAAAGGACCTGAAGTGAGCTATTCATGGGAGGAAACCCACCAACATAACAGAGTTGAAGTTGTTTTGTACGGAGAAATGGTGTAAAATTCCTCCAAGCCAGCGTGCAGGACTATCACCACAAGAAAAAGTTACCAGAGTTACTTGGCGCAATCATGCAGCTAGAGTTACCGGTACTTCTAAGTGAGGTTTACCTCACCCTCCACCAGATTTAAGTTGTACCAAAAGCAAGAAGACTAGTTCACACCAGCGCATCAAAAAAAAATAAGATACTTCTTTTCAAATGGACACATCAGCAATCCTGCATTCGTGTTTCTTTCCTCAGTAAAATAGTTTCACAGAAATGGGATGCATGGAAACAAGAGGAAAAAAAGGTGCATAGTATAATGCAATTTAATAAAATCGCACAAAACACATGAAATGTCTAAAATCCAGTTTGAATAGGATAGGTAATGTACAGTGGAAATCATTCATCTGGGCAAATATCCTTGTAATGGCTCACAAAATGAAATAATTACCAGCTGTAGATGAGAACTGGCAATGGACAGTTCTTAAAGGTATGCGTATATGGAATGTCCCAGGCTGCAGCTCCAGGCTTCCCACATGCGTCCGCTCAGTGGGTGAGCCATTAGGTGTAGTTATTATAATTGGGATGTCTGGCTCAGTTACAGCATATGAGATTGAATTGTGCTAGTATACCGCTGAAAAGTAGCTACAGCGGGAGGAAGTAATGCTGATTTTATAATTGGGAATCCCTTGTCCATGACAAAATGTATTATATTTATTTAAGCAGCTTCTGTTAGTTTATATAATATGCTTGTAACAGTATTTTAAATATCAGACTAGATTACTGTTACTTTCCATTACATATGTAGCACTCTGGGGGATCAGTATGAAATACCTACAAACAAAATCCGGTCAAAATCCAGACAAGGTCAAAATCCCCACAAGGTCAAAATACCGACATTTAAAATACTGACAAAGTCAACTTACAGACATTTAAAATGTTGACAGGTCAAAAAGTCGACAAGAGTTTTTCATTGTTTTTTGGTGTGTATGTCGCCATAGGTCAACATGGACACCGTTTAAGTGTACCGCGTCCCCTCGCATGGCGAGCGCTCGGCACACTATTATATTCCCCATCCACATCCACTGGGATGGTAAAGTATAAACAAGTCAGTTTCAATTAAAAAAAAAATCATGAAAAACTCATGTCGACTTCTTGACCTGTCGACATTTTAAATGTCGGTATTATGACCTTGTTGGTATTTTAAATGTCGGTATTTTGACCATGTTGGGATTTTAACCTTGTCTGGATTTTGGCCGTCGGTCAATGGTTGTCGGTATTTTGACCATCGGTATTTTGATTGTAGGTAAATTGACTGCATCTACACTCTGGCAATCTCCTTGTCTCTTGGTGATGACACTGTTAAGTTATACTCTTGTGGTTGCTAGGCTACGCCAGGATCGGAAGCAGTGCTGGACAGCGCATGGTGCAACCATGTGATGTCACCCGCCCGGCGACCAGCATGGAGACCGCGTCAGCATATTCACTGGGTGTTTTCTTCTATGTAGGTAAGTAAATTTTTTTGGTTCACTTGTTCTGACGAAAGTTTAGCAAATTAAACTGAAACGTTAACCTGCGCTGATGGTGCTTGTTGCCTGCATTCTTTTATGAATTAAGCAGTCCTCAGAGTGCCGCTATACATTTGAACTATATTTCTACTACAAATCCTAATGCAAGGTTAAGGTCACTGTACAGGAGGCTCACTTCTTCTTTCCCCAAGACCAAATATTATATAAAACCATGTTTACCAGCAATATGTGGTCCTGAGGAAAGGGCAATTAATGACGCCATAAGGGCTGATGTTACGAGGTCTGAAGGTATGGAACTGCCTTGAGTGGTGCAGTTATCAGACAGATGAACAGGTACAGTATATACGGGTTATAAGCAGTGAGTGGGGTATTCAAAAGGTAGAGGATCCAGCCAGGCAATCTGTGATATGTGAGTTGTTGTAAATTCAAAGTATGTTAATTTCTGTCGTTCATTAAATGTAATGTAATCGTACTTCACTACCGTGTGTCCCCTTTTTTATATTCTTATGCAGATACTTCTGTTACATTGAAGAATGGAGGGTTGCTGCGTCACAGATTATTCTACTAACATGCATACTGGATGAACTCTGCACATTGCAATATAACTTTTCTGTGCTAATGTATAATATGGGGAACACACAAACACATATATCCCATATAATGTTGGCAGCTGTCACAACAGAGGCCACAGAGATAGCCAATGGAGGAGTAGGGATGGCTGCAGCAATAACAGTTGAACTCACTGGGTCCAGCAGCAGAACTGAGATGATTTCAGTAGATGCCCCAAATCACCCCGTTCTTGGTGTAATGACTTCTCAGCGCTAACATGTCATTTCCCACTGATATCCCACTAATTTCCCACATGTATCCCTGTGTAATATGAGTGGGAAGATAATGCTGATGTGAAGCACGGCCATCACCAACTGCCACCACCAACTGCCGCCCGCATGCCACATTTGATTTCTCCATGGCATAAAACCCCAGTGCACAGCAATATCACTGGCATTTCTGGAGTTGAAGCTGTTTCTGACGCAGGAGAAGGAGCCTCCCAAGAGAGATCACGTTTGATCACCACTATTTGCTGCCAGCGATTCACTAGTGACCTGATCACACACACAATCACATCTGTGTTTTTTCTTACTCTGTTTTTTTTCTATTTTTATTTTTTTTACAGCTACTGTCAACAGCTACAATGAGCCGAAGGGAGTTAGCCCAGCTGCTTGGATATGGAGGAACAGACCATAACAGTGAGACATAGCTGAGGTTAGGACGCTGCAGACCATCCAATGGTGGACCATTATCAGTAAGAGGAACAGCTGGCCCATCAATCAGAAGGAGGTAAAAATGAGCCCAGTGCCAGTGAAAATCGGGAAGCTGCACTGAGGGCAGCCCTCCTGAGGCTCGAGAACATCCTGGGGCCCATTCTGCCCACTATTTCCCCCTACAGCAGACGCACTGTTGCAGAAGGAGAGGATGTAGAGTACTGTACCATCTGCTTGTCTGACAGTAGTTGGAATGGAAATCGCTGTATCATCCTGCCACCGTACCTTCCATGTCCCTTGCCTGACACAATGGCTACAGATGAACAGCATTCGTCATGTGTGCCACACAAGCTGCTACGACCTGGACATTTTTTCCCATCTTACCTGAAGGACACCAAACAGAAGCAGAGGACCCAATCTAAACATCAAAAGTATATAGCAGTGAGCTTGTTCCTTTTTTTTCTTTGTTTAAGATCAATAATTTATAAATATAATATCCAGTTTCAAACATAGTTTGTTTTCTGAACAATAAATAAGAACATAATTGATGTGAACAGACCCGGAGCTAGCCGCTCATCAAAGGGATGCAGTGCAGGGAGGCACTACGCTGGAGAGGCGCTGGCGCTCTCCCAGCTCTGCATCCCTGCTGCTGCTGCCGGCTGCTGCACCTTTCCCCCACCCCTGTGACAATGCAGTGGCCGGGCGGGATCTAAAAGGGGCGGAGCTAGATGGGAATAAGTGGCAGGGCTAGACGGGACCAGGCAGCAGCAGGAGGATGAGCTGCTACAGCTCCGGTCAGCCAGACTTCTTTCGGTAAGTGTCTGGAAAGAGAGTGAGTGAGTGTAAGTATGTGTGTATGTGTATATAGTATCTGTGTATACTGTATATATGTGTGACTGTTTATGTGTGTAATGTATGTACAGTATGTATGTGTGTGTGTGTCCTATGTATATATGTATGTGTATGTGGTGTGTGTGTATGTGTGACTGCAGCATAATGTGTATAAGCAACACTGATACAGGGGGCATTACTTGTGTAAGCGGCACACGTAGAGGGGGCATTGCATGTGTAAGCAGCACTGGTACAGGGGGGCGTTACCTTTTTGATCGTCACTGGTGCAGGCGGCGTTACGTGTGTAAGCGTCAATGGTACAGGGAGCGTTACGTGTTTAATCGTCACTGGTACAGGGGGTGTTACGTGTGTAAGTGGCACTGGTACAGGGGACATTACGTATGTAAGCAGCACTGGTACAGGGGGTGTTATGTATGTAAGTGACACTGGTACAGGGGGCGTTACGTGTGTAAGCGACACTGGTACAGGGAGCGTTACGTGTTTAATTGTCACTGATACAGGGGGTGTTAGGTGTGTAAGTGGCACTGGTACAGGGGGCGTTACGTGTGTAAGCGGCACTGGTACAGGGAGTGTTACATGTTTAATCGTCACTGGTACAGGGGGTGTTACGTGTGTAAGCGGCACTGATACAGGAAGCGTTACGTGTGTAAGCGTCACTGGTACAGGGACCGTTATGTGTCTAAGCGTCACTGGTACAGGGGGCGTTACGTGTGTAAGCTTCACTGGTCCAAGGGGTGTTACGTGTGTAAACGTCACTACTACATGGGGCGTTACGTGTGTAAGCGTCACTACTACAGAGGGTGTTACGTGTGTAATTGTCTCTGGTACAGGGGGTGTTACGTGTGTAAGCGTCACTACTGCAGGGGGTATTATGTGCACTGTCCCTTTGTAAAGTATGGGAGGGCGCAAATTTATAGTTTGCAGGGGAGCGCCGAACACCCTAGCACCGGCCCTGGATGTGAACATAATTGATCATCATAATTGAGGAACATAATTGATGTGTGGGTCTACACAGAGGGCCTGATTCATTTTTGTAAGTAAAGCAAAAGAGCAAGCAACTGGGCTAAACCATGCTGCAGGTGGGACTGATGTAATATCTTCAGACAGATTTAGATTTGGGTGGGGTGGCGATACCTCCCCCCCCCAAAAAAAAAAAAAACAACAACATTAGGCAGCCACCTCATGGGTGTGTTGGAAGAGGTACTAAGCTGCTAATTACTTTTTAAAATGTTGACAGTTACATCCAAGTCATTGGTAACTGAAGTAATTGAAAATTTCAATAGTTAGAATTCTTTAACATTCTATGTAAGAGCCGATAGCTCAATGAATAGAGTGTCTGACAATGCCACATGCAATGGGTATGAATCCTGGGTATGTCAGCATCTTGAAATGTAATAATGGACAGTGTAACTGACTAACAAAGAGCTCTCAAGTTAAGTTCACGAATGCTGTGTAAGTATTAGGGACAAAAGGGGTGGAGGAAGAAGACAGGGGCGGTCAGGGGATGCCGGGCTTCAAAAAGGGATAAGCTGCAAGTGAAAGTAATTAAAACAAATAATTTGCAAGTGCTGCCAACAGCGCCCCCTATCCTGCAGCGCTATGTGCAGTGGCACACTCCGCACACACCTAGTTAAGCCCTTGCTTAACACATAGAAATAAGAAACTTTTAATCTTTAGATATACTGTAACATACATTTACATTTGTAAATGGGATAAGAAGAGGATTCTCTCACCTTGTGTTTCTCCCCATCCAGTTACATAACATTCAGACTTATCTGGTACAACATAATTATGAGGTGGCAAGCAAGCAGGCAGGACTTCATCTGTGATTAGAGCTGGGCTATAAAAGAAATACGATTTAATGTGTTATTCTTTTTTTTCTCTCAATAACTTAACAGACTTTTGGGTTTAAACGTCATGTACAATATATCTGTGTTTGTTATTGACGTAAAGTAAGGTGGTCATACTGTAAACTGCAATGCTGCCTCTGTTCCGTAAAATGTAAGTGTGTTACTTGCTTTCTCTTTGTTAATGATGATCAGGTATTGTACAGTACAGATATCAAAAATAATCTTGAGAGAACTAATTTCGTTGCTTGACAAAATAAAGAAGCGCCTGTATATTCCATTATGAGAGTTTATCGGGTCACCCAGGGATACTAAGTCATACAAAACCTTTGACGTCTGTCTTATACATGCACCAATAGATTTTTATTGAGTAAATAGTAAATAACGTTGTTTTATGATGCTTAAAATATAAATTACTAATATCAAGGGTACCAAGGGAGGATTACTGATTACCCCCTTTGCTGCACCACACTTGTTGGAGGAGCAGGGAATCAGCTACTGAGGGGGACAAATGTTCCCCCTTTGCAGCACATATTACTTTTTTATTTTATATTTGGAGGGGGAGTGACCACGCCTCACAGATTTTGCCACGCCCCACCAGGACCCGGGCCCTTGTCTGTTCCAGATGGCCCTGACTGGAATTTTAGTTGTGTAATATAGTGCTCTGTGGATAAAAGGGTACATCTTTATATTAAGCAGGGGGCACTTACAGATATGCATGTTGAAATAGACCTGGGGGCTACAGCGCTCATGTCTTCTCAGAGCATCAGGAGCATACGCGTGAATAAAACAGGAAGGTCTTGTTTTTGGACTTCCCAAAAGAATGCCCGCGGGATTTCAAAGGGACAGTGTGTTAACGCAACCCCTGTCCCAGCAAAGTTTAATGGCGGGAAAAATATTGAGGGGGAAAAAATGTGCCAATGTTGCCCGAAAATATTCAGCACATTATGGACACTAATTCTGAATAGAGCCCAAGTGTTGTAGGAGAACCTGTTACCTTTTCAGCTTCAGTAAAGCAATATCGGCTTTTGTTGGTTCCAGAAATAACTTCTCTACATCTTTCATTTGCTTTGAAGGTTCAGAGCTGGTTTCTCTATGAATTCCAAGATATACTTTATAAGATGATGGCCTGTCTGAGCTGTTTAACAAATCAAGAGACAGAATTCAAGGAAAACAGTTATTTTCTGTTGGTAAATTAATTGTTGCCATTTGCAGCAAATCTTCTGTGATATTCGTTAAATATATATGACAAATAACAAAAAAATAACTACTCTATAAGCACAATATACAAACTACATTTTCTTCTTCAAGCAATATGCAATATTTTTTTGAAAGAATTATTAAATTGTGTTTATAAAAATTTCCGCTCAAATTTAATTTCAGCAATAAATCGCCTAAACCACTTCCTCAGAAAACTGGTAGGCCCATTAATTTTTCCTTAATTGGCACATCCACCCATCTGAGATTATGATGATTATTTAAATACACCAGCTTGATTTCAATTTGTGGGAGTGCCGCCTCGTCCTTTCTTTGAAAAAGACATTTGGTAACTATATATATTGTAACACTGTAGGGGTGCAAGGCGCCTTTTCCTGGGGAATATGGCAGCATGCAGCAGCTGAGGAACAACACAAGTCCAGTTTCCGGTACAACTGACCCCGGCCAGTTTTATTGAAACAGAAAATAAAACAAACCCCAAAATAAAAATACCTTGCCTGTCCGGCACTAACTAAACATAAGATATTCCTAACTGTCACTAAACAAAACACAGAGTTCTTCAGTACATACTGTATGGCTCACTTGCATCAGAAAGCGTGTCTCTCACACACAGATCCTGCAGCCTTCCCAGGCAGTCTGCCCATACTAATCAGGTTAGAAGCACTATATCACTCTTACACAGCTGAAACCCTGATTAGCCCTCTGTGAGGCCAAAGACCCGAACTGGGCCCAATGTCTAGAACTCGCCTTATCTCTCTCTCAGAGCCTTTACCCAACTTTTACAGCAAACTGAAAAGGTTCAGACAAAACAAAAAGCATTTTTCCTAGAAGTTAACATTTTCTAAAACATGTAAGACAAGAACCTGGGACAAATATACCTGCCCTCAAACACTATCCCAGTGTTCTTGTCACATATCCCCCTCCCCTGTTTCGACCTAGGGGCCGGAACACTTGTAGCCCCCAAACAGAAGATGCGAGACAATGCATCTGCGTTGGCCAATTGTGTTCCCGGTCTATGTTCGACAGTAAACTTAAAGTCCTGCAACGCTAGAAACCATCTAGTTACACGAGCATTCTTGCCTCTATTTACATACATCCATTTTAAAGGGGCATGGTCTGTCACTAGTCTGAATTGTCTACCCAAGAGGTAATATCTCAAGGTATCTAGTGCCCACTTAATGGCCAAAGCCTCCTTTTCCACAATGGCATACCTTTTTTCATGCTCATTGAGTTTCCTACTCAAATAAATGATAGGGTGTTCGTCCCCATCTCTGGTTTGGGACAGCACAGCACCTATCCCTACCTCTGAGGCATCTGTCTGTACCACAAATTCTTTTGAAAAATCTGGTGTTATCAACACCGGTTGTGAACACAAAGCCACTTTTAACGCTTGGAACGCCTTTTCTGCATCAGGGTTCCATTTCACCACATTTGACTGCTTCCCTTTGGTAAGGTCTGACAACGGCACCGCTGTGGTCGCAAAATTAGGAATAAACCGTCTATAGTACCCAGTAATTCCCAAAAAAGCCCTTACCTGTTTTTTATTCACTGGACGAGGCCAGTTTTGAATAGCATCAACTTTATTCAATTGGGGCCTAATCAGACCTCTGCCTATGGTGAAGCCCAAGTATTTGACCTCCTCCATTGCGAGGCAGCACTTCTTTGGGTTAGCAGTTAACCCTGCCTCTCTGATTGAGTCCAGTACTGCTTGTACTTTAACCAAATGGGACCCCCAGTCTGTACTGTGAATTACCACATCATCCAAATAGGCAGCTGCATATTTTCTATGGGGCCTCAAAATTTTATCCATCGCCCGTTGAAAGGTTGCTGGAGCCCCATGCAACCCAAAGGGTAACATCTTATACTGGTACAGCCCCTCCGGAACCGAAAAGGCTGTTTTTTCTTTGGCGCTATCAGATAAAGGTATTTGCCAGTAACCTTTGGTCAGGTCCAATGTGGTGAGAAACCTGGCTGTTCCCAGCCTTTCTACAAGCTCATCCACACGGGGCATGGGGTATGCGTCAAACTTGGACACCTCATTTAACTTACGAAAGTCATTACAGAAGCGTATGCTACCGTCGGGCTTCGGGATGAGCACTATGGGACTGGACCACTCACTGTTAGACTCCTCTATGACTCCAAGTTCTAACATGGTTTTAACTTCCTTAGAAATAGCTTCTCGCTGAGCTTCAGGAATCCTATATGGCTTTAAATGAACCCTGACCCCTGGTTCTGTGACAATGTCATGTTTTATTATGGTCGTTCGGCCAGGCAGCTCTGAAAATACCTCCCTATTTTGGACGAGAAATTCTTTAACCTGATTGTTCTGATCAGCTGATAATGTCTCTGACACCTTCACTGCGGGAAGCAACCGGGGTGAAGACACCGAAGGGCAAGGCTCCGCTGACAGAGACAACCTATCTTTCCAGGGTTTGATTAAGTTAACATGGTAGATCTGTTCGGGTTTTCTCTTTCCCGGCTGGTATACTTTGTAATTAACCTCATTCACTTTTTCCCTAATCTCAAATGGACCCTGCCATTTAGCTAGGAATTTGCTTTCCACAGTGGGTACCAAAACAAGAACTCTATCTCCAGGAGCAAATTCCCGTATCTTGGCACTCCGGTTATAGACCCTCTGTTGAGCACTTTGGGCCTGTTCCATGTGCTCTCTGACAACAGGTACCACGGCTGCAATCCTATCCTGCATTTGTGTTACATGCTCAATAACGCTTCTATAAGGAGTGGGCTGTCCTTCCCACGTCTCTTTGGCAATATCCAACAGCCCTCTGGGGTGTCTACCATACAACAAATCAAATGGAGAAAATCCCGTAGAGGACTGAGGAACTTCTCTGATGGCCATTAACAAGTAGGGCAACAAACAATCCCAGTTTTTCCCATCTCTCTCAACAACCTTTTTTAACATACTTTTTAATGTTTTATTAAACCTTTCCACCAACCCGTCAGTTTGGGGATGGTAGATGGACGTCCTGAGGTGAGTGACCTTAAATAACTTGCACAATTCTTTCATGATCCTTGACATAAATGGAGTACCTTGGTCAGTCAAAATTTCTTTTGGTATTCCCACTCTACTAAATACCTGCACCAGCTCCCTAGCTATCGCCTTGGTTGTGATAGTGCGTAAAGGGACAGCCTCAGGATATCGAGTGGCATAGTCCATAATTACCAGGATATACTGATGGCCCCGAGCAGACTTTAACAAGGGCCCCACGAGATCCATGGCTATTCTGTCAAACGGGACCTCTATAATAGGCATGGGAACTAGTGGGCTCCTGAAATGGGGTCTAGGGGCATGATACTGGCATTCAGGACAGGAAGAACAATATTCAGACACTTCTTTATAAACCCCTGGCCAAAAGAACCTTTGTAAAACTCTTTCAGTGGTTTTTTCTGCCCCTAAATGTCCTGCGGTAACGTGACTATGAGCTAAATCTAGTACCGTTCTCCGATAAGGCTGGGGAACTACCAGCTGTTCCACCACATCCTCACCCCTTTTGACAATGTGGTACAAGAGCTCATTACAGATGGCCATGTGGGGATACGTAACCCTGTCACCTGGTACCACAGGTTCCCCATTAACAATCTTAACATTCTCTCTAGCCTTTATTAAGGTAGGATCCTTTAACTGTTCAGACGCAAACAGATCCTTCTTTACCTCCAGGTCAGGCACGCTTTCAGTTCTAACTACTATGTCTCTGTTCCCGGCAAGAGGGTCCTCACTGGACTCCCCATCTGTCACTTCCCCAGCCAAACTAGCAAAAGGCAAAGGGCCAGAAAGTTCCGAAGACCCACGTATATCCATAAAATCACCGGTATTATCAACTGGCTTTTTACTTCTCACATCTGTTGATAACCGTGATTCCCACAGTTTCCAAAAATGAGGAAAATCCCTCCCTATTATGGCCTCATGCACCAAGGTAGGGACCAGTCCCACTTTAACCATTGCTGACCCACAACAAGTTTCTATATTCACCTCAGCAGTGGCATAATGTTGGGTATCCCCATGTATGCAAGTTACCCCAATAGGTATTTGCTGGACCTTTAAGGGGTTCACTAACCCAGCTTTCACGAGGGTAACTAAACTTCCTGAATCTAGCAAGGCCTCTACCCGGTTACCCTCTAAGAACACATCACACATTTGTTTTTCCAGCTCAGGTGAAGGTACCACAGTACAGGCTAACCTAGCAAAGAAAGACATTCTGCGACATTCAAAGGCAGCATCACATTGCATGGGTTCTTGCGTGACTGGGCAATTGGCAATAACATGACCTGGCATACCACACCTAAAACATTTAACCACACGATTATCAACCCATTTGGGCAGCATAGACCGTTCTAGCCCCATTGGCCTGTTTCCAGGGCCAGTGTTTACAGTCTCTCCAGCCTTGCGTTCTCTTAACCGCCCAGCAACGTTTTCCCACGGAACAGTCTTACCAGTCTTTACTGAAGGGCGCTGTCGAGGATCTATGGGTTGCTGGGTGGTCATCAGTAGTTCCTCTGCTGCCAAATACCTCTCTACCATGTCCACTAATTGGTCAGCAGTACCCGGGTTTCCATGGCTCACCCACTTGCGCAGGACCATGGGCAAAGATCTCAAGTAGCGGTCCATGACGACTCTTTCCACCATCTGGGGACCAGTTAATGTCTCTGGCTGTAGCCATTTTTTTGTTAGCTGAATAAGGTCGTGCATCTGGGAGCGCGGAGGCTTCTCCATGGCGTACAGCCAACGGTGCACCCGTTGTGCTCGTACTGACAGCGTGACTCCCAGGCGGGTCAGGATCTCAGTCTTTAGTTTATCATAGTCCCGAGCCTCAGCAGGGCTTAAATCAAAGTAAGCTTTTTGGGGCTCACCTGACAGGAAAGGTGCCAGCAGACTGGCCCACTGTGCTTTCGGCCAGTTCTCACGCTCGGCAGTCCTTTCAAACGTGGTCAGATAGGCCTCCACATCATCAGCCTCTGTCATTTTCTGCAGGAAGTGACTGGCCCGTATAGAACTAGAGCTGGTTGGAGCACTGACGGCCACATCTCCAACCCGAGCTGCAAGTCTCTGCACCACTTCTGCTAAGGCCTCTCTATCCTGACGCTGTTGCCTGTAAAGTTCATCAACAACTGCCTGCTGTTGTCTCTTATTTTCCTCCATTGCCACCTGCTGCTGTCTGTTGGCCTCCTGCTGTAGTCTCCAATTTTCCTCCATTGCCACCTGCTGTTGTCTCCTATTTTCCTCCATTGCCACCTGCTGCTGTCGGTTGGCCTCCTGCTGAGCCGCTGTAGCTTGCAGCAAGGCTTTAAGCAGATCCTCCATGTCGACAGATTTTTCAGGCGGCTTTGTAGCTGCTTTCACCCAGGACATATACCAAACCCTCAGGGGTGAGTCTCAGTAACTTCACACTGGGCTGTATCTGCATAAACCACCGTTTTCTGCAGGCCTCACAAAGCTGCTGCTTTCACTTATGCGCAGAACGGTGTGCTCGCATTCTCCACCAAGTTGTAACACTGTAGGGGTGCAAGGCGCCTTTTCCTGGGGAATATGGCAGCATGCAGCAGCTGAGGAACAACACAAGTCCAGTTTCCGGTACAACTGACCCCGGCCAGTTTTATTGAAACAGAAAATAAAACAAACCCCAAAATAAAAATACCTTGCCTGTCCGGCACTAACTAAACATAAGATATTCCTAACTGTCACTAAACAAAACACAGAGTTCTTCAGTACATACTGTATAGCTTACTTGCATCAGAAAGCGTGTCTCTCACACACAGATCCTGCAGCCTTCCCAGGCAGTCTGCCCATACTAATCAGGTTAGAAGCACTATATCACTCTTACACAGCTGAAACCCTGATTAGCCCTCTGTGAGGCCAAAGACCCGAACTGGGCCCAATGTCTAGAACTCGCCTTATCTCTCTCTCAGAGCCTTTACCCAGCTTTTACAGCAAACTGAAAAGGTTCAGACAAAACAAAAAGCATTTTTCCTAGAAGTTAACATTTTCTAAAACATGTAAGACAAGAACCTGGGACAAATATACCTGCCCTCAAACACTATCCCAGTGTTCTTGTCACAATATATATATATATATATATATAAATATATATATATTCCTATATGTATATGGGGGGCACCAGCATTTTATCATGCCTCCGGGCGACTGGGGCGAACTTACGCCACTGATTAGCGGGCTTTGAGGTTAGCGGTTAGTTGCTCTACGTGACAATGTGAGCTTTGCTGCAGCTGCCTAACACAGTTATGTGCTCTGGTGACTGGCAAGAGGGGGAAGGAAGTGGCAGTTCTATACCTCTCTATTATTACCCTGCTTCGCCACACTTTCCTATAATAAATAAGATACACTAGATGCCCTAGTGTACCCTAACGTTGCTGGAAACTTGGATTGCTCACATGTATCACAGATCATACTTCCTGAAGTGTAATCTGGTGACTGGTGTTCCGTGTCTCTGAATTATTATACAGCAATGTCTATGGGAATTATGCTCAATGCTGTGGATGATTCCTGCTGCTGTGTCTGTGTGCGGCTACATTGCATGAGAGTGTTTACATACCTCAGCAATCCTCCACCAATAATCTGCCTATTGCTCCTTGTACACTCCCCCGAATCTGTGTGGGTGTGGTGAGTCGTGTGGGTGTGGTCAGTGCTGTGTGGGTGTGGTCAGTGCTGTGTGGGTGTGTACACCCCTACACTATCAGATGCATTGTCTCACAAAATACATAAAAAAAAGAAAAATTGCAGAATTTTGTGAGAAAACTAGAAATACAATTGTAATACTTATGATTTATGGCTGACCGTGTAGACAGCAAGGTGGCTAGTTTTCATTATACTGTCATGATGATGGGCTTAATTTTATGTGGAGGTCTTGGCTTTTGGTTACTATTAGGGCTCTTGCTTTTAAACATCAGCAGATTTGGTGTCCAGTCTGATGAGTGGCAGCTGATGGAGATTGACAGCTGGTTGGGAAGAGGCCCGTTCTGTCAGCAGGTGCTGATGACGAGGTGTACACTAAGAAGGGTGGACAGCTATAGTGACTGACATCCGGCTGTGTAGAAGGCCCGGACTGTGGGGGAGATGTACTAAGCCTTGGGGAGTGATAAAGTGGAGAGAGATAAAGTGCCAGCCAATCAGTTTTTAACTGACATGTTACCGGCTGTGTTAAAAAATGTCAGTTAGGAGCTGACTGGTTGGTAGTTTCTCTCCACCTTATTATTCTGCAAGGCTTAGTACATCTGTCCCTTTTTGCGGTAACCAGCGGCGGGTGTGAGTTGCGGGGGCGTGTCAGTTTAGATTGGTAGGCAATATGGGCTGTCCTTTAGGCGAGCAGAGCTCAGGTATCAGCGGCTGTCACTGCTGCTCCGCTCTCTGGGTAACCAGAGATCCTGCGCTCACAGACACAGCTTCTTTTCCTCCTGGATACTCGGATTCTCCTGGCCAATGTACCCAGTTCCCAGCACCGCTCTCTGGAAACTTCAACACCTGTCACCAAGAAACTTCAAGACTTGTGCACATCACCCTTGCCATCCGCCCTACATGCATTAACAGGGCACCAGCATAAGCACGAGTGCCACTGGAAAGTTCTCCATCCCCCAATGTTCAGGTGACCATTAGTGTCCACTCAATATATCCCAGTGAGTCCTTTAGTCCACAGTCACTTTTCCCTACTATATAAATACTTTAAATTAAAATATTATTACATTAATTACTAAATTGTCATGATTAATAATAAATTCATATTTTATTTTTTAAAATCTATATAATCCTAAACAATTTATTACAAAACAGCAAAAATATTTTGATATGAAACATAAAAGGGTCACAGTTATAACAGACTCTCTGGCCCTGGTGGTGCTGCTGTACAGTGCCTAGAAGCATGATATCATAGTAACTAAGCTTCATGGGTCCTAGTACTACTCTCAGCTACTGGCAGGAACTGTGGCGTAGTGTCTGCATCAGTGTCTGGGAAGCAGGCATTGTGGGTTCAAGACCCACCCCGACCACTTCGCCTGGAATGCTACCTGGGAGTGTGATAAGATCTGGCACTCCTACTCGGGAGTGTGGTAAGCATTAGCATGCCTCAGACCGGGAAGAGTGGTAAGTCCTAGCACACCTCTGACAGGGTGGCCCCCGAGTTGAGTCGCAGGGCGTAGATCTCGAACCTGGAACCCAGATACATTTTTATTCCTGACATTAAAAAAAACCCGGACCCGGACAAAAGGGGCATCAGTTGGATTTAGACAAAATATTAAAACATGAAATTCTAATAACTAAAAATATTTTTATTGCCCCTGCTCAAGTTATGACCCTTTGTGGAGTGATGAAGTCAATTTGCCCACTCACCTATCTGATCTAATTAGGAGTATTGCTCTTTTCCAGGTTATAGAAATTGTTTATCATGGACTTTTGTTTCTTAAAATAATGTTAAATTAGTCCCCTTGATAGTAAATTAACTATAAGATCATTCGGGTATAAAGCAATAAATATGTTAATTAAAATAAATATGAGAAGAGGAAAATTTTATTTTAAAACCCTAGTGGGGTTCGAACCTGTGACCAAAGGTGAAGTATTACAGCGCATTAACCCACATAACATTTAGCAGCGCCCCATAACATTATGGAGACCTGGAGACCAATAAAACTATATAAAACCCTAGGGTCACTTTTCGACTGCCAAAAGGGCAGCAGCTGGCATACTGATTTATACATGGGCTCTGCCAGAGCCGGCCCTAAACTTAGGCAAACTAGGCAAATGCCTAGGGCATTTGGAATGCCATGGTGCACAAGCAGATTCTGCTGCTTAAAATGATATGCAGCATGTCTATATTCTGTGTGTGACTGTGGCTGTATCTGCATATGAAATGCTACATTACAGTGTATTCCTGGAAGTCACTGTAACATAGCATTTCATATGCAGATACAGCCACAGTGGCACACAGAATATAGGCATGCTACATATCATTTTAATAAGTAGAAGCTGCTTGTACGTTCTAGTCATGTGGGAATGAAAATTAGGTGCATTTTCTGCAAAAAAAGGTGCCCAACGTTAGCAGAGCTGGACGGGAGCTGCATGGCATATTGAGGCAAGATGTATGAGGACACATCTGTATCCAAGCAAACAAAGGTTTGGCATAATGTGTAAGGTGTATTATGTTTATAAGGACATTAATAATGTGTGTCATATGTGTATGGGGCATTACTGTGTGGTATTATGTGTAGAAAGGCATTACTAATGTGTGGCATTATGTGTATAAGGTGCTCTACTGTGTGGCGTAATGTATAGAAAAGGCACTACTGTGTGGTCTAATGTGAATAAAGAGCAATGTGGTGTAGTGTAATTTGATTTGGGGGCACTATTGTGTGGCCATGCCTATTCCCAAAAGAACACGCCCCTTTTTGGGCTACGTGTTGAATGTGCGCACTGTTCCTATTCAAAATATAGGGGGTAGAAGCACCAAAATGAGGACTGCTATGACTGAGGGGTGATGGTAAAGGGGTGCAGGGTCAGAGGCGGAACTAGCAGTGGTGCTAGGGGGCACCAGCCAAAATCTTGCCTAAGGCATTATATTGATGCCTCTGGCTATTAGAGGGTGTAATGTGACTCAACCATGTAATGCCCCTACAGACTCGGCGATCCGCTGCCGAGCTGCCCGACAGCGGATATGGCCGACAGGGGAGGGGTGGGGGTGACGTGGGAGTGAAGTCTCTTCAGCCCCCCGTCACCCGTCCCCCTAGCAATGCATGCTAATATAGATGAGATTGCCCATGTTGGCCTGCATGCATAAGCGACAGGGCACCAACGATGAATGAGCGCAGGGCCACGGATCGTTCATCGTTGGTGCCTACACACTGCACGATGTGAACGAGTTCTCGTTCATTAATGAACAAGAACGTTCATATCATGCAGTGTTGTCTACCAGTGTGTAGAGCCCTTAAGTGTTATTACTGTGGTCCCAAGAAACAATAAACTAATGTGTGTGACATGTATAATGAACCCTGCAGAAAGTGGGGAGAATGCTTACTTTGCTGCAATTGCATCACAAAATACTGACTAAAAAAGTTTACGATATATGTTGATCAGTGTCAGTTTCCTGTGCTCCTGTTTTACGCCAGACATACAGTACAATGCAAAAGTTTTAGGCAGGTGTGGAAAAAATTCTGCAAAGTAAGAATCCTCTGGGATGTGATCACAATGCGAATGTCCGCGCATGAACGCTGTATATTCTGCACATGCACAAACGGCTGAAAATCGTCCATTTCCGATTTTAGCAATATAACAACTTATGCTGAATTGAGTTCAGTATGGTATGCCGGCGGTCGGGCTCCCGGCAACCAGCATACCGGCGCCGGGAGCCCGACCGCCGGCTTACCGACAGTGTGGCGAGCGCAAATGAGCCCCTTGCGGGCTCGCTGTGCTCGCCACGCTACGGGCACGGTGGCGCGCTACGCTATTTTATTCTCCCTCCATGGGGGTCGTGGACCCCCACGAGGGAGATCAAGTGTTGGTATGCCGGCTGTCGGGATTCCGGCGCCGGTATACTGTGCGCCGGGATCCCGTCAGTTGGCATACTGAAGACCACCCGCTGAATTAGGCCCTTACACTGGTAAATTGTACATTAGGTGCTGTAAAATAAAGTTGTTATGAATTTGTAAAAGCAAAACAAAAATCTTAATGATAAATACTTGATATTGTTGAAACAAATACATCAGAGCTACCATAAAGGCAAGGGGAGATATGTATTTTACAATGGTCATTTATGCATTAATTCAATGATTGACTCAGATTAAACCATACAATTTTGCTAATGTCCTACCGTTCCAAGCAGTGTGCAGCAGTGAGAACCCATTGATGATCAATCAATGTTCCGCCACAGAAGTGTAGATGAAAACTGAAAAATAATGGAAACTAATCAAGAAGCTGATGACATAATGTTTTGTGTTTATTTTTAATATATGCATGGTCTGGTTTAGACTAAGCGAGACCCAGGGCAGAATGCAGTAGCACTTCATTCATACATGAACACTACATGCAGTTCCAAGAGTGTCATGATTTCTATACACACTGAACAAAAGGGAATCCGGAATATAGATCTACACTAAAAAGGTCTACAGTCAATGGGTCTACCACTAATGGTAGACAATGACATGCATTAGGATGACAGGGTCTAAAGATCGACAGGGTCAAAATGTCGACGTGACAATTGTCGACACACATGTTAGACACATGTTTTTTATTTTATTTTTTATTTTGTCCATCCATGTGGACTACGATTGGGAATAGCAACTTGCGGAAAGCGCAGTGGCAGCGAAGCGAGGCACCTTGCCTGAAGCCATGCGAGGGGACGTGGTACACTAATGGGGCTTGTTTGTACCAGAAAAGTGACAAAACACCCCCCAAACAAAATGTGTCTACCTTTTTTGTGTCGACCATTTACATGTCAACCTTTTAAACATGTTAAGCTTTTGACCTTTCCTACTGTCTACATATTCTATGTCGACCTTTTGACCCGGTCGACCTTTTGACCCTGTTTACAGAATCAGAGAGATTGTAGTGTGTTTTGCGTGGCCTACACATATACCATTCCTGTTGGGTGATATACCTCCCATTCAATTTGACTGAATGCACTTTAATCTGATAAAGAAATGATTATATAATCTCTGTGATTTCCACTGTACAGTTGTCTTTTGCTTCACTCCTGTGACTGTGATGAGAACAGGCTAATTGATAATAAAGGTTAAGCCCGCTTGGTATTCCTTCTTGTCAATAAATAATAAGCAAATATGTAACTGTAGTAATTATTTAATATGTTTTAAATGTTACACTGGCAAATGCAGGATTTCTAGAGTGGGTTTCCAAATGCAGTCCACAATCTCCCACTCTGCGGAAAATTGGAGCAAGTGCGGGAGTCTGGGAGAGCAGCAGAAGAACCTAGTAACGACCCTGGACATGAATGTAAACATTGGTCTTTTTATACACTGGACACTGTATGGATTGGAATACAGTATTAATACTTAACACTATAGATCAGAGCTGGCCAAACCAGTCCTCGAGATCTACCAACAGTTCACATTTTCCAGACCACCTAGCTGGTGCACAAGATGTGCTGCATTCATTCCTAACTGACAATTCTACAGATCTCCAGGAGGCCTGGAAAACATGAACTGTTGGTAGATCTCGAGGACCGGTTTGGCCAGCCCTGCTATAGATGGTCTATAGTATAGGTGGGTTGGGGCCACGTTATCGGCGTCCGGGATCCCGGCGGTCACCATCCTGATGCCGGGATCCCGGCCGCAGAATGCTGGCAGTGTGGGCGAACGAAACAAAGCTCGCCACAGGTTCTATTCCCACTCTATGGGTGTCATGGACTCCCACAAGTGGGAATAGTCCATTCTAGTCAACATACCGACTGTCGGTATCTGTAATGTTCGGGATGCAGGGGAAGGTTATGTGACCGTCGGTCACATAACTACATCTCGTATAGGCTGTATCAAACATATTTAAATAATATAAATAAGTGGTCAGGAAAAGGTTAAACATACCATAATAAATAAATACACAAACATTATAGAACCAGTACTGCACTTTCTAAGCACATATTCTCCCACCTCATGGTAAGGCTCCTGACTCTTCTTCCTGGTAGCTACTCTCTGGTCTCAGATTCACACACACAGCAAACTTGATAGAACCAACAGGCATGTGCAGCAGATCTCCTCTGTTCCTTAAACTGAATGATGTAGTGGCAGCTCTAGTAATATTATTATATATAATTGCTATTGTCATAATTTGAGCCACTTGCCAAGAGGAGGCGGTTTCCGGGTATCAGGAACCCCCTCCCCAGCATTTGCCTATGCGTTGTGCTTACATAGTTACATGTTACAAGGTGTATTCTTAGTTACCGCTAGCTTCCCTAATATGCACTCTAAAGGAGCTACCATTATTAGAAATTATTGCGGTACCCAGCCAATTAGCAGCACCTGAAGAGTTGTGCCAACAGAAACTTTGTTGGACTTACTGTTATGCAGTTGGACATACCACTGGGAACCAAACCAGAGATTTAAGAAGACACCACCCCTGTGGTTTAGTATAGAGTAAGGGTTACTGCTCCTATTGGTATGGGATCATGCTGTATCTTGATGTAGTTTAT
This sequence comes from Pseudophryne corroboree, assembly GCF_028390025.1. Taxonomy (NCBI): domain Eukaryota; kingdom Metazoa; phylum Chordata; class Amphibia; order Anura; family Myobatrachidae; genus Pseudophryne; species Pseudophryne corroboree. Next base: position 584,212,335 of record NC_086447.1, read on the forward strand.
CATTCATGGTTCATCACTAGGTAACTGACCCTCTGATAGAGTAACAATGTATAAATCAAGCGCACAGTCTGAAACCTGACCAGTAGAGGAGGGAATGTGCCCTCAGGCAGTGGGGCCCATCTGGGATTTGCCATGTAACACTGTGGGTCAGTCCGACCCTGGGTCCAAATGATATTTCTGGAAAGGTGTATTTCTGCTTACTTCCAGCTCTGTATAGTTTTCAATTGACTTTGCCTATGGGAGAACCCCCCAATACAGTCCAGTAATGCCTTCTCAGTTGTTCATACTTGTTTATGTTTGGTTATGGAGAGTGAGCCGTGCAAAACCACACAAACTAAGTTTTACACACAGGCATACATTCAACTCCAGATTGTCCATTGCGTACCTGCCGTAAGAATGTGGCTAATCAACCAGATTATCACTCAGAGTGACAGGATGTTGAACACCCATTTAGGGTTAGGTATGTTTAGGCTTTAAGAAAAACACCCTAAATTATGGGAGGGCTTTATAGATTCGCTGAACGCCAGATAGACACCTGTTTTAGACATACCTCCTGGTATGAAACACGTATGCTCTTGGAAGACCCTCCAATAGTTTGGGCACAATCACATTGAATCCTATTTTTTCAGGAGATGACTCCGGAGAGAGGGGGGAGGTGGGGAAGACTGCCGACCATGCCTAGATGGGAGATCTATGGCTCTGTATTGAACCTCAATGCTTACATAGCTATGTTTTCCTGTAATTGTTAAAACTTGGTTTAGACAACCTGCTTCACCCACTTTACCAATATGTTTATCGTTTTTGATGTATGGAATATTTTGTGTCCAATTGTGCTCTGATGAATAAAGAGAATTAAAAAAGAAAAAGAAAAGAAAAGCACCCTAGCTACTGTTTCATAAGAGAACTGTGATCCTGAGTGTATGTTGTACAAAAAGTCTGTGCTTTTACCAACTGTTCACCTAATCTGGCACACCTGTTACCATTAGGAGGTTTAGGGGTATATTTATTAAAGTGCGGGTTTTTAGAAATGGAGATGTTGCCCATAGTAACCAATCAGAATCTACTAATCATTTATCTAGCACCTTCTAGAAGATAATAGCTATAATCTGAGTGGTTGCTATGGGCAATTTTTCCACTTCTGAAATTCCGAACTTTGATAAATATACACCAGAATCTCCTAATAACAGGTGTGTCAGATTCACACACTAGGATGCCTCCAGGTAAAACAGCCAGCTGGCAAAGTAAAGGAGCCTGGTATTTAACCAGGATCCTTGCAAAGGCTGAGTATATTTGTTGCCAGAAGGTGACATTGAATTAATAAGAAGTGTGTATGCTATATAGTGTACACTTTGGTGATAAAGATTACACCATATAAAGAAGAAGACTTCAATCCTTAGGGACAGATGTACTAAATCTTGGCGAGTGATAAAATGAAGAGAGATTATCTACCAGACAATCAGCTCCCAACTGCCATTTTTGAAACACAGCCTGTACCATGGCAGTTAGGAGCTGATTGGCTGCTACTTTATCACTCTTAGAGGCTTAGTACATCTGCCCCTTAGACTGATATCGGTTTAATAAATATGAGACTATGGGGGAGATGTTTCAATGCTTGGAGAGAAATAAATACCAACCAATTAGCTCATCACTCTCAGTTTTCTAGAATGTCAGTTAGAAGCTGGTTGTTTGATACAATATCGCTCTCCAAGGCTTGACACATCTACCCCTATGGCCGCTTACAAGTAATAAATGGATATTACAACTACAAGGTTCAAGGTTATTTTTGTGTCTCCTTTGTATTGGAATTAACTGTCTTATCACCACTAATTGTTATATTGTCGTGGATTGCACTACATATCCTGGCACTGACATTGGTTGATTATTAAGCATTGACAATTAAGTGACTATTGCATCCTCAATTGTGATGGATGTCACTAATTATCAGTCTCACCAATGGACATAATCACTATGTCAATGATTGTCTCACACATATTTGAGCAATGTAATGTCCACACCATTTCATTGTTTTAAGCTTTCAAAGGCTACGGTACTGTACATCTGTTGTACATTGTTATACTTTATGTCTCAGATTATATTATTATTAACAATAAACTAGTTTTGTTTATTATCACTTGTAATGATTCACAGTTACAGGTGTTTATTATATATTTTTTTAACATTTTATATTATGTTTATATAGTGTATTTTCCTGAAATCTTATCTGCCATTCTTGTACATCTTATTCTCAGTTGCTGTTCCTACATTTTTTTCTTGTTTGAACTTTTATAGGATGTCTTGCAGCACTTGGTATAGCTTCTGAGCTTCTGTGTAGTTCATCTTTATTAAAATGTTTTTTCTACTCCTTTTTCGTGTGCTCAATATAGATGTCTATGCTTGCCCCCAAGCCCTTTGAATATTCATGAAGACTTATCATTTTTGTGGTGTTACACCAATATAGAATACAGCTATGTTTGACGATTATAAAGAGCAGAGAACATTTGAGGTTTACCTGGTTCGAAGGCTGATCTGCCATGGCCAAGAAAACGGATTTGCTTCACATCCACCTACAATTCTCCCAGTGCATTTCCTTTGTACTTTCTTTGATTTCCCACATTCAATTTCTGTTGAGGCTGAAAGGGGTAGACATTAAAGAGGTATCATTTATCAAATTACACCAACTTAGCAACAAAGTAAAATACTGTTTGTGACACAAATAATCCAATAAGGAATTCTGTGAAAAATGACTACACTCAAATGTATGGCTATTAGCTGTGGTGAGTTACCACAGCTAAAGGATTCCCCCGGAGCTATCCAATTAGTCCCAAAAATCTGCACTTATCGGGGATTCTGCTTTGCATGCCTCAGGCTCCCCGATAACCAGCCCCAGGAAACCCGTTATCAGCCGATAACACATGGGTCCACATTGTTATCATGGATCCCATGTGTTATCGGCCGAAAACGGGTTAATTACCACACTGTAATTGGATAGCCCATTAGCACTATCAGGTTAAAAAGCCTGTTATTACCGTGCAGTAAATCACAGCACATATTAGGATATTACCGGGTCTAACAGGGGAATTCCATTAGACCCGGTAATTTACTGCGTGTAAAAAAGGTGGTAGCCTATAGCCTTAACGCCCAGGGCTATTCAAATAGAGTCCCTTTTTTTCACACAGCAAATTACCCTGTTATCGGGCGTTAGCACATAGAATCCCGGATAAGTTCCTGGACATACAGTATGTGTTAACAGGGATTTATATGAGATTTCTTCTGAGACCCGAAAAGAAATCCCTGTTAACTGCAGTCTGCGGGTTGCATTCGGGGCTAATTGTATAGTCCCAGTGGATCAATTTCCCTGCGGTAAATTACAGTGCTTAATTCAATTCCCCCCCTTAAAGCTATATGGTCATAAAAATTGTTTTACATTTATATTAAACCTGTATGTAGTGAAAGCATCTATTATACAAATATACAATCTTAGCTGGGTACTCACTTGCTGATATAATGTTTGTACAGACGGTGAATGCTATATCGTCTTGACCATCAGCACATGAGTACAGCTGATATGTCTGAGAACGGCATCAGTTGATGTCAATATATCATGTCTGCCCTGTAGCACCACTAATGCTGATATGTCACGCAGATGTGTCCACTTGCATCTTTGCTGCTGCTAATGCACGCCATGGCATGCATGCTGTGATAGAGTGCACGCCGGTGGGCGCAGGCACTGCACTCGCACCCACTTTCCCATAGGGTGGCATGGTGCAAGCGGTGCCACAGAATGGCGCATTAAGTCACCTGCCATAATGCATTTGTCGCGCTGGAGGCAAAGGTGTAAGTGGACACAACTGTATATTAGTTCATCTGCCTGTATGGGTGACCCCCCAACTAAACAATATATCAGCCACAGAATCCTTTGAATATGATGTTACAAGAGGGTGGGCTGGTTGAAATGGGTCTACGGGCCAGACATATCAGGCAAATGATTGGTAAGTGTGTATGCACAAGATTGTTTGTACATAAAACTTATCAATCATTATATTGGTCGGTCAGTCAGCTGATCTGTCAGCCAAGTGTGTACCCAGCCTTAGACAAGGATTTGTTTTTAAACGTTAAACTAAAAACCAGTGCTGCATCCCTGCAGCTTTTCTTCTGTTGCCATTACAGTTGGTGACCTAAAATCAGGGTTTGTGCAGGGGTGCATCTTCCCCTCTAATGCTGGGTACACACCTAAAGACAGTCTAGGGAGCAATCATGGCATAACCAACGCGTTTCGTTCGCCTGACGGATGAAACGCGTTGGTTAGTCCATGATTGCTCCCTAGACTGACCTCCACACTTAAGTTAAGAACTTATTCTATGCATTTTATACATTCTTTTTTATTTTTCATTTTTAGATCTTTTTAATCTTCTTTCTACTTGAATTTGATTTTAAACAAATGTGTTTTATTAATTTTTTCTGCTTCAATTAGTAATTCTTGTCCTATGTAGAATACATTTATATATCTTTTTGAGAAATGTTTAATACTATCATATGTTCCTTTACACCTGACATCAGTGGTCGCTGATGCCCATATCCTCTCTTTCTATGTTAAATTCACAGCAGCTTACCACTGCTGATTAATTAAAGGGCCTGCTGACACCCTTTGTACCAAGGGAGTGTCATCCTTTGGATAGTTTTTACTTATATTATTAAGTAAGTCTTTCACAAGTGGTGCTGGTTTTTCTATTTTGTTTCTTATAGATAGATAGATAGATAGATAGATAGATAGATAGATAGATAGATAGATAGATAGATTTTATTATTATGTTTGTGTTTTGTCACATTGAAAAGACATGTAAAAAAAGAATTAGCTAGCCCAACAAAGCGTCAATTTTTATTTGACCCAGAATGGGGGAGAGCTAGGCATTAGAACTGCCCCATCTCTGGAAACATTTTTCTGTAGTGTTATGTGTTATAGAGGGTCTATTTACTAAGCCTTGGATGGAGATAAAGTGGACAGAGATAAAGTACCAGCCAATCAGCTCCTATCTACCATGTCACAAGCTGGGTTTGAAAAATGACAGTTAGGAGGTGATTGGCTGCTACTTTATCTCCGTCCACGTTATCTCCATCTTAGGCTTAATAGATAGACCCCATAGTCTGGTCCTATGTGAAACTCCCCGTGAGGTGTGTGTGTGTGTGTGTGTGTGTGTGTGTGTGTGTGTGTGTGTGTGTGTGAAGCACTTTTAGTGCCCTCATTTTCTGTAAAGTTCAATATGTCCCACTGGACAAGGTGTTATAGTCTGGTCAGATGGTCAGACTCATTACAGGTTCTCTCCAGACAATCACTAAGACAAGAACTTCCCTCTTTCAAATGAGTGTGCCCATGGGGGAGGGGTGGGGGGTTCCGCTCCCTACCTGCAGGAATTATCGTGGTAATGTGTAGGCTTACCAAACTAACACTTTAAACTGGGACACTAATGAATTACACAGGTTCTAATGCTGGATGACTTCAAGTCTGTATTTCACCTGCTTTTATTCAGCCACAGAACCTGTGGCATCCATGAGCGTCTTGGTGTAAAGGGATATTATGGTAAGCCTAGTAATATGGTTAGCAAGTTGTTTACCATAATGCTGAAGTACTGAGTACAAGTGGGACCCTTCCTCAACTTTTTTTTATGTGCCTGCTGATGATGATGAATCACACTCATCAATAGTAATGAAGCGGATAAAGGCCAAACCCACTCAATAATGATTTTGCCTAATTAAAATCCTTATGATGGGTAATTCAATTTACTTGAATTCTCAATATTTTAATTTCTTCCTAAAATTTCTGTTGAAATGGCAGCTGCCATTTCACAGAGCAAACATCTTTAGCAACATCCATAGGCAGTCTTTAAAGCAGTTCAGGTACTGTATGGTTATAGATGTTGCTACTCATAGCTATGAAATAGCAGCAAGTGTGTTTACCAGCTTTGAGCAGGCTATTTCATGCAGAAAACCTTTCAAGAGCCAGGAGTTAACGTATTCAATTTACCCCAGCATACAAATTTTAGTTGGGCAACATTATTTTCAAGGCAAGTAACTCTTTATGGTTATAAAATTGCTTTAAGGACCAGTACCAAGTTTTAAAAAAATGGTAGAAAAAAAATTGTCTTACTGTATGTTTTTATTATATATTAGACACCCTTCACTTAGATAAAATGGAATACTAAAATAAAGTGTTTTTTTTTCATCTTTTAGAAAATCACACCATGCTGTATCATGCCCAACATAACTCAGTAGTATATTTAATCAAAACATTTACCACAGCGTGGAATATCACAATAATCCCAGGATACTGGCCCAGGTTCTGAGAGATAACACCATGGTCCATTTATGTCTCCATCAGGATTTCTGCAGTACTGTGTATAAGAGGAACAAAAATACAATTATACACATTCAAATTTATATAAAAAGATTGGTAATTTCAAATTACTGTCTGCTTCATAACAGAATAACAATTATACTGTAGTTACAGTTTATATTCTGTTTTTTCTTTACTGAGTAAATGAGGGCTGCCTAATAGTGCATAAACATTTCTTTTCACCCTAACATAATACTAGGTGCAAAAAAATACTGTCCTTTATCACGATCATGTACCAAACAGTGCACAACTACCATTGACGGTTGCTATAACACCACTGGAAGTATTTATCAAGCTGTTTTTGTTGAAAAACATGTGGAAACTGCATTTTCTGTGTGTTTCCTGTCTTTTTAATATCCACTAAAATTATTAGAGGGTTAATATAGGAGAAATCTCAAGTGTTTCTTAACTAGCATGACAACATCGTATAACACCTCTGTTCACATAGACCACAAGGTTGTATTAAGCTCCAAATTGAATATATTCTCAGAACTTGAATTCTGTAAGTATAAAACTATCTTCAGATTCAGTTACCCGCAGTGGTTATCATTTGGCTAAAGCTCTGGGCTTAATACCCAGAGCTATTCAATTATTAGGCAATTTCCTGTGTGTTTAACCCTTGGTTAATGTGTGTTAACACATAGATTCCGGGTTTAGTGCTGCAATCTGTGGCATTCCCTGCGCAATAAACCCCAGGGTGCACCCCATGCAGGTTAGTGGCACATAACAGATTAGTTCAAGGCAGATCTTTAGCCAGGGGATAAATCCTGAGGCTAACTGAATCTGCCCCTATAAAGTTATTTACACACTTGAGCATGAATGCTGTTTTGTCACATCATGGGCCTGTTTTTGTGAAAATGCATCTATTGCTCAGGGACATGAACTGTGTTGCAAACAGTATGGCACTGGAACTTGTTGGCTAGGGAGCATGCCGTGGTGAGTGATGGCTTAACACATGAAGTTTCTAGTTATGCACCCACATGAAGAAACAATCTCAATTAAACAAATTTTGTCTCACAAAATTTGTTTAAATGAGATTCATTGGATGGACAAGGTACATTTGGCAGTGGGATAGGGGAGTTTTCTGTTTAGTAGCTTTCCCCACGCTAAAAGCATGGAATGAGGTGCCATTAATGTTGAGTTGTCTTGTATTTTCATACCTCTTTATTATCCTGGTTTAGGTGGAATTGTCCCCATTTGAGGGCTCTGTCCTGCTGTGGAAACCATTGTTATGCGATGTGGAAGGCAAGAATGTATGGCCCATTCACTGCTGCTCTTCATACCAGAACAGTGCTGAATGGGTGCCATGTGCAGGAACCAATAGTGTGCTGCGCACTCCAGTGGGGATGGATTGAAGGGGCTAAGAAATGGCTTATCACATGGGAAAGGATAGACACACCTCCATGGATGTGGCCACTCTCCCAACACGATATGACTGATGATTATACAGGGTGTTTTCCAAAGTCTGGGAAATGGGTATGTGCAGAGCCGGCCCTAGGTATAGGCAAACTAGGCAATTGCCTAGGGCATCTGGCATGCCTAGGGGCACAAGCAGCTTCTGCTGATTAAAATGATATGTGGCATGCCTATATTCTGTGTAGCATTTCGTATGCAGATACAGCCACAGTCGCACACAGTATATATGCCACATATCAATTTAATCAGCAGAAGCTGCTTGTGCATCCTAGCCACATAGCAATGCAAATAAGATGCATTTTCACAAAAAATAGGCACCCGACGTTAGCAAAGCTGCCAGCTGACTCACACCAGTTACTATATGTGTCATTATGTGGAAAAGGGCATTAATAATGTGTAACATATGTGTAAGAGGCTCTATGTCTGTCATTATGTGTATAAGGGCACTAATAATGTGTGGCATATGTGTAAGGGACATTATGTGTGTCATTATGTGTATAAGAGCATTAACAATGAGGCATATATGTAAGGGAAATTATGTGTATAAGGACATTAATAAGAGTTGGCATAATGTGTAAGGCGCATTATATTTATAAGGACATTAATAATGTGTGTCATGTGTAAGGGGCATTACTGTGTGGTATTATGTGTATAAATACATTACCAATGTGTGGCATTATGTGTTTAAGGTGCTCTACTGTGTGGCGTAACATATAGAAAGGGCACTACTATGTGGCCTAATGTGAATAAAGAGCAATATGGTGTGGTGTAATGTGAATAAAGAGCAATATGGTATGGTGTAATGAAAATAAAGAGCAATATGGTGTGTAATGTGAATAAGGAGCAATTCAGTATGATGGTATGTGAATAAGGGGCACTACTGTGAGAAGTAACGTATATAAGGTAAATTGGTACTACTGTGTGATGTAATATGAATAAGGGACACTATTGTATGATAAATTGTGAATAAAGTTGTACTACTGTGAAGCAGAATTTGAATTGGGGGTACTATTGTGTGGCCATGCCCCTTGCTAGCAAAAACTCATACCTTTTTGGGCTGTGCACCGAATGTGCACACTGTTCTTATTTAAATTAAAGGGGGTAGGAAAAAAAAAAAAAGGACTGCTATGGGTGGGGGGTGATGGTGCTGGGAAAGGGGTGCAGGGTCAGAGGTGGAACTAGTGGTGGTGGTGGTGGTGCTAGGGGGCACCAGCCAAAATCTTGCCTAGGGCATCATATTGGTTAGGGCCGGCTCTGGGTATGTGCCTTGAAATGCAGTAATTGTGCCAACAGCAGAACTATTTGTTCATATTTTGTGATTTCTGACCCTTTAGTTACTTACGTTCTTATCCAAGCCAGAGTCTTTGTGAGATTCTGGAGTAAAGCTTGTGTGTGTATGGGGTGTCTGTGAACTCCAGGCTTGACAGGTAACTCCCTTAGCACTGGCAGATCTTGTACCACGATAATCTTTGCCTGTACTTACAATACAATCTGAAAGACATGCAATTAATGAAATAGTGTAACAGATTAGCATTTACCAGCAATGATTGTTTTAATTATCATTACATTTTCATGATAAATATAAAGATTTTTTAGCCAAATTATGTACAAATAGCAACTGCATTTTCATTTTGAAGTGTCTATTTATGAAGCAGCGATATCCTCTTTCTTGATTATCACCACTTTCTCCTATTTAGAAACAGGGTGATTATTCTTGCAATCCCTGGATTTCTGCAGCTTACCCCTGCTATCTGGGCTGCAGTATTGTGTCTGTGCAATACAACAAGCTGTGGAAAGAATCTTGGATTTCAATATGAAAACAAACCAAAAAACAAATTTTATCTATGAATTACATTGTAGTTTATTGAAGTTGCACCCCACATGGGGTGTACTCATAACCAAAAACTTTCCCATAACCAGTCATAATAATACTTTCCCATAACCAATCAGAGTGAAGACGCTTTGTATTGATTAGTAGCTTTCCCCAAAGGATTAAAAGCTGGCACAAAGAAAATTTTCACCCTGAAATTTAGGTGACTAATAAATATTGAAATTAGGGTTGGGATAGGAGCATCTATATCAGCGTTTTCAACCACTGAGCGGTTCTCAAGTGTGCTGCCAGAGATACCCGCTAGGTGTGCAGTCATCGCCGCCATCAGTTCAACTTATAATTTTGGGCCCAAGCAGCTCTGGGCTCTCCTAGGTGGTTCATACGTGTGACCTATGGAGATACGGCAGTGTGACATCATAGGTCAACCACACCCGCGCCGCCATCCCACCTGCCCAGTGCTGCTCACTACTCGTTGTGACAGACAGGCTCTTGACACTCCCACGTCTGAGGCTGCAGAAACTCCCACCACTGAGAGTCAGGGACAACTGTGCTCTTTTCACAGATACTGACAACTATGGGCCAGTGTGTTTTGTTTGTTTATTTTTTTCTGTGGGGGTGAATGTGTTTGTTTAATTGCTGTGGAGGCCAGTCCATTTCTTTAATGAATATATGTTGATATGTGCAGACCAGACCCTCTTTTTTTACTAGTGGATTTCCTCAGTAGACTCTGTGCCAGAGTCTATTTCACATGTACTGATCTCGGGGAAAATAGCTAGTGCGCCATTTTCCCAGTGATTTCTGTAGTGCGCATGTGCAGTCTCTGGAAACATGTCACTTGTACCATATCCTTGTGGTAAATGCTGTGCTGCGAGTATGGGGGAGTGTGAATGGTTGCAGGGTGTACAGTTTGGGCCCCTGTGCAGATACGCCCATAATACTATTATATTATAGCGAGTCTACCAACCTTCACCCCTTCCACGTTCTATCTACAGTGGTTTGCATTGTGTTTTTCCAGTGTTATGTCAGATTACTTTTACTGTATTATTGATATGTCTATTTTCACTGTTATATTGCTTGCATGCCGCTGTGTGACGCCTTAAAAATACATAATAAAACTGTGTCATTGTTTATATAAAACAGTATTTATTTACGAGTACAGGTCCCAATGATCCCTGGATGCCAGAGAGTCAGTTATAGAGCATGCTGACGATTGTAGAACTATAAGCCATGAGTATATGCTGGCACTTGTCCTCCTACAGTTTAGAGCTGCAAGGACTTGCTGGAAAAACTTGTTACATTTTTTTTTAACCTGCTCTGTATTTATCATCCCATCACCCACTGGACATATGTCTTGGAAGAGCACTTGTGGAACTGCAGAAGGCTGTATTTCCAGGGTACCACCCTAAGGAATTGGGGGTAATGTATGAAGCAGTGAAAAGAGTGGAGAAGTGTGCCAGTGGAGAAGTTGCTCAGGCAACCAATCAGCTTTGAGGAAGCACTTATCAAGTGCATTCTATAAAATTATAGGTAGAAGCTGATTGGCAACTTCTCCACTGTAACATTTATCCACTCTTTTCACTGCTTCATACATCTACGAGGCTAGGGCAGATTGATATTAGGACAGGAGGACACCATGCCGCTGGTTTCACTGTTACAGTATGTCACCGTTACACTATCACCAACTCAGCCTTTCATAGTCTAGCGCTGATAACTTAGAGGGCCAGTAATGAAGATCTTATTTTGCATCTGCAGAAGCAGAAAACACAAATATATTATGTACAGTACCTTGGTCACACACGTTAAATGTGTTTGTTTTAGAGTATTAGTTATACGGATCTTTATTTAAAATCACTCACTTTCCTCACAAGAATACAGTAAAAAAACAAGTTGTTTTTTTTTGATGTTGGAAAGTATCACAAAGGGAGGTATTCTATTAGCCCCGATGCTACAGTTTTGATCAGCTGAAAAAGGACCCGCAATTGCACGAAAACACATGGGATCGGGATATGTGGCCCCTGATTGCTGATTATGCTTTGGGTGCCTGAGGCATAATCCACGATAAATGCCGGCATTGGGGGAAAAGGATGCCGGCATAGGGGCTAATGGGATAGCCCCCAGTGATCCTATTAGCAGCAGTAAAGTACCACTATTAATAGGATACCTTCCAAAGTATTTTCTTAAGTGTTTTACAAAGTAACAAAACAGTCTTCTTCGTGGTCTCTCATTACCTGGACTGGAGGAGACTATTGTAGGTTTTGTTGTCTGTACAGGCTTTTGTTCTATCAATGGAGCTTCAGCACATTTCTTCAAGTTACAAAACTCCCATCGGACGTTAGGATCGGTGGTGTAACACCAAGGACTCTTTTCATTATCTGGGTTTCTGCAGTAATTTTTTTCAAGTCCCCTGCAAACACAAATATTAAGCAGTCTATGCAATTACAGTATTTTATTATTTCATCATAAAGCATGTAATGACACATTTATCACCATTTGCGGGAGGTTGGGACGTGTGTCCCTGCTGCACGAAAAAGTGTCCGGCATCTCCAGTATGTACAAAAAAAATCAATGATGTCCTTGTAGTAGGGGAAAGAGGTTGGGGGCTCTAGTACTTCAGACATGCTAAAACGCCACTGGGAGCATGATCACACCCATCATGATGCAGCCACACTGCAGTGTGCCACAGTCTGATACTGCCACTGTCTACATTTGAGCTTTCCTAATGTTGGGAGGCCTGATAAAGAAGACTTTATGATTAGAGATGAGCGGGTTCGGTTATCAGAGAACCGAACCCCCCCGAACTTTGGCTTCCGAGTCCGGATCCGAAACAAAGAAAACTCCAGAAAACAGTGAGCAATTCATCTAAAATGCTGCTACAAAATGTACATAAATGTGTATCCAATTACACATTAGTGGAAACAATGGCCCTCATTCCGAGTTGATCGCTCGCTAGCTGCTTTTAGCAGCATTGCACACGCTAGGCCGCCGCCCTCTGGGAGTGTATCTTAGCTTAGCAGAAGTGCGAACGAAAGATTAGCAGTTCTGCTATTAAATAATTCCATGCAGTTTCTGAGTAGCTCCAGACCTACTCCTAGATTGCGATCACCTCAGTCCGTTTAGTTCCTGGTTTGACATCACAAACACGCCATCCGTTCGGCCAGCCACTCCCCCGTTTCTCCAGCCACTCCTGCGTTTTAGCCTGATACGCCTGTGTTTTTTAGCACACTCCTGGAAAATGCTCAGTTTCCGCCCAGAAACACCCACTTACTGTCAATCACTCACCGATCAGCAGAGCGACTGAAAAGCGTCGCTAAGACCTGTGTAAAATTGCATAGTTTTGTGTGAAAATACTTAGTGCGTGCGCCCTGCGGCCCATACGCATGCGCAGAATCACCCATTTTTAGCCTGATCGCTATTCGGCAAAAAACGGCAGCAAGCGAACTACTCGGAATGACCACCCATGTGAGAAAAGAAATGTATATAAATAGTAGCGCTCTCTAGAAACCATGAATAGTATTTTATACACCACTGTGTGAAAGATATGGTCTGAACACACTGATTCACCATAAAAGAAGAGAGACGTCCTCAAATTTTCCTTGTGTAAGGTCATAGACGAATTTCTCCCTTGTTAATTCATCAAAAGGCAGCTGTATGTATTACTTCCAGTATCAAGCCTGCAAAATATGTGTCACCTTTCCCTATTTGTATAAGGGAACTGCTCAAGGGACACTTAAAACAAGACTGATCATGGTGCAGTAAATCTTAAAAAAGAGCACATTTATTTTTAACAAATTGCACTTACAAGAACATCAAATTAAAAACAGCATGTCACAAAAAACTCCATAGGCATTTCACCAACAGCTGTGATCCTCATTCGGCGAATCCTAAGGTGCCAGATGGTAAAGGTAAGTGGGAATACGAGCTCCGGATGCCCAGGTCCACGTCACCAAAGAAAGTCCCATCAAAGCAGCAGATAGAGTCCAAACAGATTAGCCACGCTTAACGCGTTTCGGACGAGATTCGTCCTTCGTCAGAAGCATGGCTAGCAAGAGCGGCTCCTCAGTATTTATTCCCTCTTAACGAGAGGTTCACAGCTGGACTCATTTCCCGTTGCCCGGCGCCGCCATGAGCGGGTCCTCAGTATTTATCCCCTCTTAACGAGAGGTTCACAGCTGGACTCATTTCCCGTTGCCCGGCGCCGCCATGAGCGGGTCCTCAGTATTTATCCCCTCTTAACGAGAGGTTCACAGCTGGACTCATTTCCCGTTGCCCGGCGCCGCCATGACGCTGCGCTTGCGCGCAGAGTCTCCTGGCCGGAAGCGGAAGTGTCCCATGTGGTTCACCGCTCTACGGAAATTACAGTGCGTTCCACCGTCGTCATTTATATCCTCCGGCTGGTTCAATATGTATTCTTCTGGTATAATTAAAAAAAAACGGCTCGGCAACAGTCCAGTCCACATTAAAAGTCCCCATATAATAAGTCCATCATAAAAACATAAAGAAATAGAAAAAATGCAAATGAGCAGAATGACTACATATAAGAAACTAATAAAAGTGCATATAATAAAAGTGCAGTGTGCAGGAAAGAAACTTCCTGGAAGGGTAATCCCAAGAAAACAATTTACGTCAGAAAGCACTTGAGTTCGAATTCACCGTTTAGTCCCCCAGGTGCAAGTGTGCCCAAACGGTGAATCCACCTCATTTCTGTTTGTGACAGCCGCCTCTCTAAATCCCTAGTTCTCCATTTAGGGAGGATTAGCTGAATCCCACAAAAAGATTTTAAGGAACACTCTTTTGAATCATGAAGTTTCTTAAAATGTGATGAGACGGTATGAGTATGCAAACCCTTTCTGATGTTATAGATATGCTCCGTCCATCTAACCTTAGCACATCTAACCGTCTTTCCCACATAAAAAAGTCCGCATGCACACTCCAAAATGTATATAGCATTTTTTGAGTGGCATGTTAAGAACTCTCTTATAGGATATGAATGACCGTTAACCGTAAATTCCGTTTCCTTTCGTGAGGGTGATTTTACAGTTCTACACATCAAACAACCACCGCAGCGATGGAAACCCTTAGTTCTGATGCTTTGTCTTGGGTTGGTTTCCACGCTGCTTCTTACTAACTGATTTTTTAGTGAGGGGGACTTCCTATAAATGAAGACAGGTTTGACAGGAAGCACTGATCCAAAGACAGTCCAAATACCAGTTCATCATAGTAAAACCGGAGCTATGTCTTTTGTGGGCACAAAAGACATAGCTCCGGTTTTACTATGATGAACTGGTATTTGGACTGTCTTTAGTGACTTCTGTCATAGAAACGGACTGTGGAACGCAAGCGTATTACTTCCGTAAGTGCAATTTGTTAAAAATAAATGTGCTCTTTTTTAAGATTTACTGCACCATGATCAGTCTTGTTTTAAGTGTCCCTTGAGCAGTTCCCTTATACAAATAGGGAAAGGTGACACATATTTTGCAGGCTTGATACTGGAAGTAATACATACAGCTGCCTTTTGATGAATTAACAAGGGAGAAATTTATATACAAGGAAAATTTGAGGACGTCTCTCTTTTATGGTGAATCAGTGTGTTCAGACCATATCTTTCACACAGTGGTGTATAAAATACTATTCATGGTTTCTGGAGAGCGCTACTATTTATGTATATTTCTTTTCTCACATTGAGTCCGGATCCGAGCCAGGCTCGGAACTTCCCTCTTTACTCGGAAACCTGAACTCTGCAAAATGTCATCATCCCGCTGTCGGATTCTCGCGGTATTTGGATTCCATATAAGGAGCCGTGCGCCGCAGCCATTTTCACTCCAATCTCGGAGAGTGAGAGGACGTGTACTATTCAGTGTGCTCAGTCTCTGTATATTCGGGCGGGAAAGTGGGGTGACAAGTGTTGTGCCGCTCAGTCCAGTCCATATAGCCAGTGTAGCTGTAAAGTGGTGCTGTGTTGTGCAGACCAGTCCAGTGTAGTCACTCAGTGTTTTGTGCTGCATCAGTCCAGGCAGTCACAGTGTTGGTGTTCTCTGCTGCCATATATCCAGTGTCCTGTGTCATCAGTAATTCCAGTGACGATATACGTTGCTGCTATATATATCTACTGCTGCAGTATAACCAATTACATACAATTATATTATTATTAAAAAGCTGTTGGGCTGCATCAGACCAGTGGTAGTGTGTGTCCTGTGTCATCAGTAATTCCAGTGGCGATATACGCTGCTGCTATATATCCACTGCTGCAGTATAACAATTATAACAACCTGTTAGTCTGCATCAGACCATTGGTAGTGTCCTGTGTCATCAGTAATTCCAGTCATTCCTGTGACGCATATTGGGGGTCATTCCGACCCGATCGCTCGCTGCAGTTTGTCGCAGCACAGCGATCGGGTCGGAACTGCGCATGCGCTGGCGCATAGCAGCCTTCGTTACCTAGCGATCGCCTCTGAGATAGAGGCGGTCGCTAGGCGAGAGGGGAAGAGGTCATGCCAATGTGCGATGCTTTTGTATCTGTGCAGGGGGGCCGGCACTGACATGCGGGGTGGACTAGCCCTGTGCTGGGCGTCCCTCTGCATGTCTGAGTTAACGATCGTAGCTGTGCTAAATTGATCCCCTAGGTCTCTTATAACTCCCAAATAATAATGGAGAACACAAATTTTGAGGAAAAAATAAGGAAAGATCAAGAATAACCACTTCCTCCTAGTGCTGAAGCTGCTGCCACTAGCCATGACATAGATGATGAAATACCATCAACGTTGTCTGCCAAGGCCGATGCGCAATGTGATAGTAGAGGGCGTGTAAAATCCAAAAAGCTAAAGTTCAGTAAAAAGAACCAAAATAAGAAATTTAAATCGTCTGAGGAGAAACGTAAACTTGCCAATATGCAATTTACGACACGGAGTGGAAAGGAACAGCTGAGGCCCTGGCCTATGTTCATGGCTAGTAGTTCAGCTTCACATGACAATGGAAGCCCTCATCCTCCCGCTAGAAAAATTAAAAGAGTTAAGCTGGAAAGAGCACAGAAAAGAACTGTGTGCTCTGAGATGGTATCACAAATCCCCAAGGAGAGTCCAATTGTGTCGGTGGTTGCGATGCCTGACCTTCCCAACACTGGACGGGAAGAGGTGGCTCCTTCCACCATTTGCACGCTCCCTGCAAGTCCTGGAAGGAGCACCCACAGTCCAGTACCTGATATTCAAATTGAAGATGTCACTGTTGAAGTATATCAGGATGAGGATATGGGTGTTGCTGGCGCTGAGGAGTAAGCTGACGATGAGGATTCTGATGGTGATGTGGTTTGTTTAAGTCAGGCACCGGGGGAGACACCTGTTGTCCGTGGGATGAAGAAGCCCATTGTGATGCCTGGGCAACCTGCCAAAAAAAGCCACCCTTTCGGTGTGCAATTATTTCTCCTCAAATCCGGACAACAGGTGTCAAGCCATCTGTTGCCTCTGTCAATCTGTAATAAGTAGGGGTAAGGATGTTAACCAACTAGGAACATCCTCCCTTATTCTTCACCTGCTGCGCATTCATCAGAAGTCACTGTCAAGTTCAGAAACTTTGGGTAAGAGTGTAAGCAGTCCACTGACACCTAAATCCCTTCTTCCTCCTGTACCCAAGCTCCTGCAAGACACACCACCAACTCCCTCAATGTCAACTTCCTCCTCAGTCAGGAACATCCGTAGTCCTGCAGGACATGTCACTGTCAAGACTGAGGAGTCCTCTCCTAACCGGGATTCCTCCGTAGGATCCTTGAGTGCTGCTGTTGTTGCTGCTGGGAGTCGATCGTCATCCCAGAGGGGATGTCGGAAGACCACTTGTACTACTTCCAGTAAGCAACTGACTGTCCAACAGACCTTTGTGAGGAAGATGAAATATGACAGCAGTCATCCTATTGCAAAGAAGATAACTGAGGCCTTGACAGCTATGTTGGTGTTCGAGGTGCGTCCGGTATCCACCATTAGTTCAGAGTCACTTAAAGATTTGTTTGAGTTACTGTGTCGCCGGTATCAATTCCCATCAAGGTTCCACTTCTCTAGGCAGGCGATACCGAGAATGTATACAGACGTCAGAAAAAGAGTCACCATGGTCCTAAAAAATGCAGTTGTATCCAGTGTCCACTTAACCACGGACATGTGGACAAGTGGAACAGGGCAGACTATATGAAAGTAACAGCCCACTGGGTAGATGTATGGCCTCCCGCAGTGACACCAGTAGCAGCATCTTGCAAAAGCCAACTTCTTCCTAGGCAGGCTACGCTAGGTATCACCGCTTTCCATAAGAGGCACACAGCTGACAACCTCTTACGGAAACTGAGGAACATCATCGCAGAATGGCTTACCCCAATTGGACTCTCCTGGGGATTTGTGATATCGGACAACGCCTCCAATATTGTGCGTGCATTACAACTGGGCAAATTCCAGTACGTCCCATGTTTTGCACATACAATTAATTTGGTGGTGCAGACTTTTTAAAAATGAGAGGGGTGTGCAGGAGATGCTGTCGGTGGCCCGAAAAATTGCGGGCCACTTTCGTCATTCTTCCACTGCGTGCCCGAAGACTGGAGCAATCAGTTGAAATCAGAGCACTACATTTTGGCCACCGTGCTCGATCCTAGGTTTAAAGCCTATGTTGTATCTCTCTTTCCAGCATACACAAGTGTGCAGAGGTGCAAAGACTTGCTGGTTAGTAAATTGTCAACTCAAGCGGAACGTGACCCGTCAACAGCTCCCGCCACTGGGGCTGCAAGGAAAAGGATAACATTTCCTAGCCCACCCGCTGGCGGTGATGCAGGGAAGTCAGGAGCGAAAGCTGACATCTGGTCTGGACTGAAAGACCTGCCAACAATTACTGACATGTCTACTGTCACTGCATATGATTCTGTCATTATTGAAAGAATGGTGGAGGATTATATGAGTGACAGCATCCAAGTAGGCATGTCAGACAGTCCGTACGTATACTGGCAGGAAAAAGAGGCAATTTGGAGGCCCTTGCACACACTGGCTTTATTTTACCTAAGTTAACCCCCCCCCCCTTCCCCCTCCAGTGTGTACTCCGAAAGAGTGTTTAGTGCAGCCGGTAACCTTGTCAGTGATCGGCATAGGAGGTTACTTCCACAAAATGTGGAGAAGATGCTGTTCATCATAATTAATTATAAAGTCTTCCGGGAAGACCTTTACCAGCAATTGCCTCCAGAACGTACACAGGAACCTGTGATGGTGGATTCCAGTGGGGACGAAGTAATACTCAGTGAGGAGGATGTACACTGTGAAAGGGGTGAGGAATCGGAGGATGATGATGAGGTGGACATCTTGCCTCTTTAGAGCCAGTTTGTACAAGGAGAGATTGCTTCTTTTTTGGTGGGGGCCCAAGCAAACCAGTCATTTCAGCCACAGTCGTGTGGCAGACCCTGTCGCTGAAATTATTGGTTTGTTAAAGTGTGCATGTCCTGTTTATACAACATAAGGGTGGGTGGGAGGGCCCAAGGACAACTCCATCTTGCACCTCTTTTTCTTCTTTGCATCATGTGCTGTTTGGGGACTAGTTTTTCTTTGTGCCATCCTGTCTGTAACTGCAGTGCCACTCCTAGATGGGCCACGTGTTTGTGCCGCACACTTGTGTCGCTTAGCTTGGCTATCGAGCTACCTAATTGCACCTCTTTTTCTTCTTTGCATCATGTGCTGTTTGGGTCCTTTTTTTTTTATATCTGCCACTGCAGTGCCACGCCTAGATGTGCCTAATTGTTTGTGTCGCTTGGCTTAGGGTGTGTACACACGGTGAGATCCCTGCTATGTTCGATTTTGACTATGCGATTTCCCTTGAACTCCCCCAGAGCCCATATAGCACAGATAGGACAGATTTTGACTATCTGTGCTTGAGATTTTATCTATGTACGATTTTGACTAAGTGCCAATTTTGACTATACTTTATACTAGATAGTACACTAGATAGTCAAGATTGACTTGCCTGCACAGTCTATCTAGCCTTACGATACCGACCCCACGGGAGCGCGCATTGGGATCGAATATGTATCGCAAGCTGCCTAGCACCATGAGATATGCACTAACTTTTCATAAGATTTTGACTATATAGTCAAAATCTTACAGATTTATCTCACCGTGTGTACACACCCTTAGTCATAAAACTACCTCATTGTAATTATTTTTCTTCTTTGCATTATGTGCTGTTTGGGGACTAGTTTTTAAATAGTGCCTTCTTGTCTGCAACTGCAGTGCCACTCCTAGATGGGCCAGGTGTTTGTGCCGCACACTTGTGTCGCTCAGCTTAGTCATACAGCCACCTCGGTGTAACTTTTAGGCCTTAAAACAATATTGTGAGGTGTGAGGTGTAGACTGGAAATGAGTGGAAATGATTGTTATTGAGGTTAATAATACTGTAGGAGCAAAATGACCCCCAAATTCTGTGATTTTAGCTGTTTTTATGTTTTTTTACAAAAATCATCCAGAACCAAAACCAAAACCAAAACACGAAAGGGTGGTTTTGGCAAAACCAAGCCAAAACCAAAACACGAAAATGGAATTATAACCAAAACACGAAAAGTGCCAGCCGCACATCTCTATTTATGATACAGTTATATGTACAGTATAGTATGTATGCTGCATAGAGATGAGCAGTTCCATTTTATTGCAAACCAAACACACCCGAACTTCAGGATTCTAAGTAGAACCGAGGCCCTGATAACTTTTGGGAATCGGATTGGACCATGGGGGTAATTCAGACCTGATCGCTGCTGTGGGTTTTCGCACAGCAGGCGGTCAGGTCCAAACTGCGCATGCGCATGCACCGCAATGCACAGGCCCATCGCACTGGTACAAAGCGGTTCACCGCTCAATGCTGCATTTGTGCGACGGATCCGTTCGCATGTGGCGATCGCAAGGAAATTGACAGGAAGAAGGCGTTTGTGTCAACTGACCGTTTTCAGGGAGTGTCTGGAAAAACGCAGGCGTGTCCATGCGTTTGCAGGGAGGGTTCCTGATGCCAATTCTGGTCCCGGACAGGCTGAAGTGATTGCAGTGATTGAGTAAGTCCTGGGCTGCGCAGAAACTGCATAAAATCTGTTTGTACAGCTCTGCTACACATGCGTTCACACACTTGCACAGCTAAAATACACTCCCCCTGTAGGCGTTGGCTATCTGGTCACAGCAGTGCAAAAATCACTTGCTAGCGATCAGGTCTGTATTACTCTCCAAGTCTTGAGGTCTTCCTTCGAGTTCAGAACTCGGATTTAAAAAAAACGATTCTCGAGTTTTGGATTGCATTTAAGCCCCTTCCTCGTGATTTCAGGTGCAATTTCATCTGCGTTTTCGCTGCTGTGCGAAAACGCACAGCAGTGATCAGGTCTGAATTACCCCCTTATTTTTTTCATACTTGTAGTTCTGAAATATACCCAGCTAGACATAAGTGGGTATTGCATGGTGCTCCATATTGCTGTGGTGGCCTCTTAAGTTCAGGGTGACAGCATTCTGTGCAAGTCACCGACTCGGGATCTAACAAAAGAGTGCCAGACCATCATATTTCCTGCTTCATGTTTGACAGTGTCACAGGGCTTTATTCGCTAAGCATCAGCTTCAATGTGTTTAAGCCTAAAATGTAAAAGGTCTATGCTTTGAATAGCAAATATAGTTTTGCTATTAAAAGCATTGCCTCTTTAAATTTTGGGCTTAAGCATGCTGCGAAGTGGTGGTTTTTACAAGCTGCCACTTTGCATATAAACCCCAAACACAGAGTAACCATCCATTTGCCTACTCAACGGTGTACAAAATCCCTGCATGACAAACCAAAGATTTCATATCTCAATTAATTGGTCCATAAGCCCAGTCAAGCCTCTTTTTCAGTGCTGCAAAACAGCTGCAAGGCTTTATTCCTGTTCCCTGTAAATGGCTTTTTCAAAATATGTCTGAAATACACATTTTTGAATTTTTCAAACCTAAATTTTATCGCTTAACTCTGGGTGATTGCAGGTTATTCACGTGACTTGCATTGCTTACATTTCAATAAAAAATGGAATAATGGGGTTTCACTGTGACATTCCCCAGGGAGAAGAGAAGGGGTTGCAGGCAGTGCTTCCTAGCATCCTCCTGGTGGGCAAGGTCCTCCTCTGCATACTGGCAGTAACTATCCAGTTCCTCGTCTCGGAGATCAGTGAAGGTAAAAAGGTAGGCAGACCCTGGTTGGCCAATAGATGGGGGGATCTCTGCATTTTCTGCTTCTTATTTAACCATCTGTTCATTGACCTCTTGGGCCAATAACAATATCTCTTGGTACACCAGTGTTTTTACTGACTTCCAGGCTGGCATTGAGCTCAAACATTCCCAAGGCATTTGAGGAAGGCATCCGTTAGCTTCACCATCTGCTCCCACTTATCTGCCCACCATTCAGTTTGGATATCTTCCCAAGCGGCCTCAAAGGACTCCGAAGGGCTGAGATCCACTCTACCTCATATGGCCAGAAACATTCAGGATGCTGGAGGCATAAGAAGTCTCCTCCATCCACTTTTGTAGGATCTTTGTGGTGCCCTCTTTGCTTGGAGCCATCTTGTCATGGGGCTAGTACCCATCAGCAATAGACTTGTTTCACAGCTAGGCCCCTGGCAATGTGGCTCGCAGACTGGTACTGCTGATTGTGCAGATGACATCTACTCTAGCCAGTACCTCTGCACCTCGCTTGTGCCTATTCCAATCCACTTCAGCAGGCATTCTGGTGTGATTCTTGCATCCATTCTTGCATTTGGGCTTGTAACTTGAGTGACCCCACTGCTTG
The DNA here is from genome assembly GCF_028390025.1 of Pseudophryne corroboree. NCBI lineage: Eukaryota > Metazoa > Chordata > Amphibia > Anura > Myobatrachidae > Pseudophryne > Pseudophryne corroboree. The sequence goes on from NC_086447.1 coordinate 584,234,753, forward strand.
CCACTAAATGTGAAGATATGTTGTTGCAGATCACTTGGGCACAGTGGTAGATGAAAACCTATTGTGGTTTATTGGACAGAATGGGTAATAAATAGCACACTTCAGTTATACAATCCAACATGACAGTTCCCCAAAATAAATCCTTGGCAGGGTATCACCTTTTGGCCTAGGGTCAGTGATTCACCTCTCCAGCCCTCACAATAGCCCCCCTTTATCACAGAGGTACATAAGAAATAAAAGTGCAGCTGCTTAAAGAAGGAGTACTTTTATTAAAATTAGAGAAGAATATACAGTACAGGGAACAACGTGAACTTTACAAAGTTAAAAGTCTCAGAAAAATTACACAACGTGGAAATTCACCATTGAGATGCAGCTTAAGCGGGATAAGTTGTGGAAAGTCACAATTGAGACAGGAGCAAACCCACACGCAGTTGAAGTGGATAGAGCCATCGGGACGTTAGGCTTGGCAGTGGAACAACACGTCTACTTCATTATCAGCAGGAAAGTGTCAGCAAAAGACACGTGGGCAGCTCTGCAAATGGCGTATGTGGACAAAGGTCTGATGAGAAGAATAAACTTGAGGCGTATGCTGTACAGGATAAAGTTAAGTGCCTGTAAGGACATGAACGATTATACTGATAAAATACTGTCAATAGCTCAGCAGTTGGCATCTGTGGGGGCAGAGGTGGACAACAAGGAAGTAACGGTGGCGAAGTTATAAAATATGACACCAGAATTCGATTTCCTGGTAGTAGCTTTGGATTCTAACGAAACCAAGCTGACAACAGAAATTGTAAGAGCCAAGCTGCTGCAGTTCCAAGAATGTATTCCTGTCGAGATACATGCTGAGGGTTCTGCCTTATCCACAAAAGGTACTAAGTCCAGAAAGCTCAAGCTCAAGTGCTTTATATGTCAGAAGGTGAAATTAAAAGTCTTGAGATCCGACAATGGCGAAGAGTATGAAAAGTTTTAGCACAGGTCCTGAAAAAAAAATGGCACACAGCATCAACTAACAATTGCTTACACGCCAGAACAAAATGGTGTGAGGGAGCGTGAAAATCGTACAATTGTTGAGAGAGCACAGACTATGTTGAGTGACGCAGGCCTGGAGAAAAGCTTTTGGTGTAAGCAGTGTCTACAACAGTATATCTTAAAAACCGTGCACCAACAGTAGCCATAAAAGGTTTTAGCACAGGTCCAAGAAAAAGCCAACAGTCAATCATCTCCGTGTCTTCGGCTGTAAGGCTTATGCACATATACCCAGTGGCGGATCCAGGGGGGGGGCACTCGGGCCCGTGCCCCCCCTGTCATTTGTGGCAGTATCCGCATCCACACTGATTAGCTGCCACCAGCTTCTGCGCTGCCCGCTGTAGTGTACAGTATATTAGTAGCGCTGCGCCCGGCTCCTTCCCCGCCGGAGGCAGCGCTGCTAATATAGATCACAGGCAGAGCTGTCTTAACAGCAGTGTAGGCCCCTGGGCACAGCAATGCACTGGGGCCCCTACCCACCCATCAGCGGTAGGGGTGGGGAGTGCTATCAGCGGCAGCTTTGAGGTCCTGTGGGTGGTAGGGGATATTCTATCTTCCGCTCAGCATGTAGGACCTGGAGAAATAATTTCTGCTAATTACTCCTTTACTGCACAGACGGGGCGGGAGGGAGAACGCAAAACTGAAGAAGGGGACATTGTGCTGAATGAAGGGGCCCTGGTACATGACTTTCAGGGTGATAGGCAGGGCCGGTGCAAGGTTTCACTGCATCCTAGGCAAAGCTTCAACATAGCGCCCCCTAACCTGCAAACCCCCACCATCACAACCTCTCAGAGGGAAGATGCAGGTGGCCACTAGGTGGGCTGGGGTGAATTGCATCATTATACATATACAGAGAGAAGGAACAACACTTTTAAAGTGAAAAAGTATATTGTAAACAAAGTCACAATATGTTGTGACTTTGTTTAGCAGCAGTCAGTGCGGTGTAAATGGAGGAGGCCGCATAGATTCCCTTCACTTTTTTGCTAGATTAATTCAGTGGTGCCCTCCAGGGGCCGGCGCCCCTAGGCAACCGCCTAAAGCTGCCTAATGGTAGAGCCGGCCCTGGTGGTAGGGGATGTTTAATACGTAGGGGAGGTGTGGATAGTGGAGTGGGCTTAATATTCATCATTTTCTGGTGGGAGGGCTGTGTACACTGACTTCCGGGTACAGGAGAGACGGCTGTTGCTGCTGCTGCTTAGCACAGCAAGTGAAGTCTCTTCCTTCGTCCCTCCCACCCCTCGAGCAAGTGCTGCTTATATTGTAGGTACAGTATGTGCTGCTAATTACTACTTAATTCAGTAAAACAACATTAAGAAATACTTTTCTTGTGTTTGGAAATTCTGGACTTTCTCTCTGTGACTTTTTAGATAAACTACTAGTGCAGAGATTTTGTAAAAAAACAAACCCCAAAACTGCATATACATTTATGTAATGTCCCCTGTAAATTGAATACATAAGATTGTGTGTAAATATTCTTCTGCTATGGTATAAAACTATATGTATATTTGGAGTATTACTGTCTGGTGTAATGTGACTAATGAACGCTACCATGCGGTGTAATGTAACTAATGGACGCTAATGTGCGGTGTAATGTGACTGCAGACGCTACCATGCGGTGTAATGTAACTGGCGGACGTTACCGTGCAGTGTAATGTAACTGGCGGATGCTACCGTGCGGTGTAATGTAACTGGCGGATGCTACCGTGCGGTGTATCGAAACTGGTGGATGCTACCGTGCTGTTTAATGTAACTGGCGGATGCTACCGTGCGGTGTAATGTAACTTGCGGATGCTACCGTGTGGTGTAATGTGACTGGCGGATGCTACCGTGCGGTGTAATGTAACTGGCGGATGCTACCGTGCGGTGTAATGTGACTGGTGGACGCTACCGTGCGGTGTAATGTGACTGGTGGACGCTACTGTACGGTGTAATGTGACTGGAGGATGCTACCGTGTGGTGTAATGTGACTGGTGGACGCTACCGTGCTGTGTAATGTGACTGTGCAGTGTAATGTGGCTAACGGAGGGGGGCAATTCTTTTTCTGGCAGAGGGCACCAAAATGTCTAGTTGCCGCTCTGGCAGTGGCGTAACTAGCAGTGTGTGAATTATGGGAGGGGGAGGGGGGAGAGGCAGCATTCATTTCAAAACATGACAAGGGGGGGAGGGCGCCGTTGCGGTTACTTGCACACAGCGCTAAAAAGTCTACTTACGGCACTGATTTGTGGCCCCCCCGTCCCCCCCGCTTGTGTCACTGAGACACGCTGCCGCCGGACTGAGCGGCAGCGTGTCTCAGTGACACAAGCGGGGGGGACGGGGGGGCCACAAATCAGTGCCGTAAGTAGACTTTTTAGCGCTGTGTGCAAGTAACCGCAACGGCGCCCTCCCCCCCTTGTCATGTTTTGAAATGAATGCTGCCTCTCCCCCCTCCCCCTCCCATAATTCACACACTGCTAGTTACGCCACTGCCAGAGCGGCAACTAGACATTTTGGTGCCCTCTGCCAGAAAAAGAATTGCCCCCCTCCGTTAGCCACATTACACTGCACAGTCACATTACACAGCACGGTAGCGTCCACCAGTCACATTACACCACACGGTAGCATCCTCCAGTCACATTACACCGTACAGTAGCGTCCACCAGTCACATTACACCGCACGGTAGCGTCCACCAGTCACATTACACCGCACGGTAGCATCCGCCAGTTACATTACACCGCACGGTAGCATCCGCCAGTCACATTACACCACACGGTAGCATCCGCAAGTTACATTACACCGCACGGTAGCATCCGCCAGTTACATTAAACAGCTGTCAGGAGGAGCGCGCGGCTATCTGGCGGCGTGTTGCGGACTTCAAACCAATCGCCGGTTCGTGAGCCAATCAGAGCTCGCGGACCGGCCGCCAATCAGGAGCCGCCAGTCTGCGAGCTCTGATTGGCTCATGAACCGGCGGCTAGTTTGAAGTCCTACACGCCGCCGCCACCGGCGTCAGACATAGCCGCGCTCTCCTCCTGACACCCTCAGAGCCGGGCAGATAAGCAGCAGCTGCAGCGGTAACCAGCTGCAGCACTGCTGTGGGGGCATTTGTATACCTGCTGTGGGGGCATTTGTATACCTGGCACTGTGAGGGCAATTGTATACCTGGCACTGTGGGGGCAATTGTTTACCTGGCACTGTGGAGGCAATTGTTTACCTGGCACTGTGGGGGCATTTGTATACCTGACACTGTGGGGGCATTTTTGGATCTGGCACTGTAGGGGCATTTTTGGATCTGGCACTGTGTGGGCAATTGTGGATCTGGCACTGTGGGTGCAATTGTGGATCTGGCACTGTGGGGGCAATTGTGGATCTTGCACTGTGGGTGCAATTGTGGATTTGGCACTGCACTATTGGGGGCATATGTCTGTGTATCACGTCTCATTTTAATTGGCCACACTCACTAAATGACTGCGGGCATTACTACAGGCAACATTACTACTGGGGGCAATACGGGCATTGCATAAGGGGCACCACTACTATGGGGTCTATATAAGGGGCACTACCAGTACAGTGGACATTGCATAATGAGCGCTACAACTGTGGGCATTGTATAAGGAGCGCTACCTCACATGCACCGAAGCCGCACGCAAATGTACTTCCCCTTCCATGGTGCCCCCCCCTATCATTTTCTTCTGGATCCGCCCCTGCATATACCTTAAGTGAAAAGACGGAAATTAGATCCAAAGTCAGTGGAATGTATTATGCTATGGTACTGTGAAGAGAACAAAGGATACAGTCTTTGGGACTTTACAAACAAACGTCTTCTAAAGTCAATACATATGGTGTTCCATGAGACAGCACCAATCACTGGAACAAGAATCAAAGCAACAATATGTATTGCTGGATGTACAGGCAGCGGGAAGCGTGTCTGAACCTGAAAGAGTTAATGCGGACACCCAATCAGGAAACAGAAGTTCATGATGAGCAATAAAGGTGTTCCATCCAAAAGATACAGTGAGGAATATGCAAATATAGCTTACTGTGAACCCCAAAATATACAGGAAGTAAAATCAAGTAGTGACTGGAAAGAATGGAAGTCAGCAATAGGTACAGAGCTGTCAGCTCTGGATGATAACAGTACATGGACTGTAGTTGACAGGCCGACTAACCATAAGACAATCAAGAACAAGTGGGTCTTTTGCAGAAAGCTGAATGCAGATGGGACTATTGCTCATTATAAATCCCGCCTTGTTGCTAAAGGATACACACAAAAATTTGGGATCTACTACGGAGAGATCTTTTCACCTGTCGAAATGTACAGCACCTTAAGGTTAGTCATTGCCATTGCTACACTTCATGATTTATTGTTATACTAGTTAGACTTTGATTCTGCATTCCTAAATGGAGAGTTAATTGAGGAGATTTATATGGAACCACCTGAACATTATGACGAGAATATGTTCCAAGAGGGAAAAGCTTGCCTCTTAAAGAAATCTTTGTACGGCCTAAAGCAAAGTGGTTATTGATGGTATGTAAAGCTGGATGCTGTGCTGCTAGAGATGAACTTTGGGGGTAATTCAGATCTGATCGCTCGCTAGCATTTTTTTCAGCACTGTGATCAGGTCAGAATTGCGCATGCGTATGCACTGCAATGCACAGGCGCGTCGCACAGGTACAAAGTGGATCGTTGCTGTGCAATGGGTTTTACAAAGAATATATTCGCACAACCGATCGCAAGGAGGTTGACAGGAAGAAGGCGTTTGTGGGTGGCAACAGACCGTTTTCAGGGAGTGGTTGGAAAAACGCAGGCGTGTCCAAGCGTTTGCAGGGCGGGTGTCTGACGTCAATTCCGGCCCCGGACAGGGTGAAGTGATCGCAGTGGCTGAGTAAGTCCTGGGCAACTGAGAAACTGCACAAAGTGTTTTTGTACCGTTCGGCTGCACATGTGATCGCACACTTGCACAGCTAAAATACACTCCCGATGGGCGGCGACTGATCAGATCTGAATGACCGCTTTTGTTATGTCAAAGATTGATCACTACTTATATCACAAAACTATAGAAGAAAAGTGGTTCATTATAGTTGTGTATGTATATGATCTATTGCTAGCAGGTCAAGAATAGCACATTACTGATGTAAAACAGCAGCTGAAAGAAAGATTTAAGCTAAAGGATTTAGGACCTGCAAATCATTTGTTAGGCATGAGAATTGTACAAAACCTGAAAGATGGGACTGTTGCAATTGGTCAACAGACATATACTGTATTGAAGCAATACTTTGCAAGTATGGAATGTGTGATGCAAAACCAGTGAGCACTCCTATTGACAAAAGCATAAAGATGGTAAAGGCCATGTCATTAACCAGCCAGGAGGAGATAAAGGAAATGAGATTGGTTCCATATCAAAATGCTGTTGGTAGCTTAATGTATGCAAGTATTGGGACTCACCTGACATCACACATGCAGTGAGCAGGGCAAGCCAGTTTTTCAATTAACCCTGGGAGGCGACACTGGATTGCAGTCAAAAGAATCTTAAAGTACAAGTTCATTAAAGTTGGTGTTTACAAAGTCAAAAGGTACGACTTTGGAAGTTTTCTGTGATGCAGAATGGGGATCAGATGAAGATGACCGTCGTTCCTATACTGGATACTTTTTTGTTTTGGCAGACGCTGCCGTCAGCTGGGCGAGCAGAAAGTAACCCACTGTTGCCCTATCCACCACTGAGGCGGAGTACATGGCACTTACAGAAACTGCAAAAGAAGCTTTATGGATGAAGGAGACTTGGGGGGTCATTCCGACCTGATCTCTCGCTGCAGTTTCTCGCAGCACAGCGATCGGGTTAAAACTGTGCATGCGCCGGCATGGCAGATGTCATTGCCTAGTGATCACCTCTGAGGCAGAGGCAGTCGCTGGGCGGGAGGGGGCTGGACGGCGGTGTTAAGCCGCCGTTTAGGGGGACACGGTCCGGCTGTTTAGGGGGGCAGTCCGCGGCGGCTGTGTGATGTCACACTCAGCCGCTGCGGGCCAGGGAGTGATGAGTAGCTCCCGGCCAGCACGCTAAAGCTGCACTGGTCTGGAGCTACTCTTGAAGTGCAAAGGCATCGCCGCTGTGCGATGCCTTTGCACTTCTGTGGGGGGGGGGGACTAGTCTGCGGGGTGGACTAGCCCTGTGCTGGGCGTCCCCCCTCCTGTCAGTGTGAATGATTGTAGCTGTGCTAAATTTAGCACAGCTACGATCAACTCGGAATGACCCCCTTTATGTGAGCTTAGCCTTCTTTACCACGGTGAGACTATCAACATTGCGTGTGATAACAAGGGAGAAATTGATTTGTCTTCCAGCACCAAGCATTATGGACGATCCAAACACATTGCCATTAGACATCACTTTATCAGTGAGCTAGTGGAAAACAAGTCTGTCAATGTGGATTACATAGCAAGCGAGAGCAATGCTGCTGATATGTTGACAAAGGGACTGTCATCACACTTGCTGAATATGTTCATGACAAAATGTGGACTGGAATACTTTTGAGAAATTTTGATTTGTTTTACTGTTTGCTTACCATGCTTTATTAATGTGTTTTTCGGTTACAGGAAAACTTTATTGAGAAATGTTTTGATAAAGTGTTATGCAAATGTATGTAACCGGAGACAGCCTTGAGCAAGAAGGGGTGTGTGGGGGGGGGGGGAGGTGTTAGCCAGTGGATCATTCTGTGGTCTTTCTCCTTTCCCAGCACTAGAGGCAGCTTCCCTGCTCTAGTGTTTTTCCTCCTAGTGTCAGCTCAGTGCAGCAGGAGGTGCTTAATGCACAGTCTAAGAGAGTTCTTCCTGGAAGAGACAACTGCACTGGCATGCAGCTTCTACTCTCCTCAGTGTGTGGTCTTGTATACCCTGCAGCCGTACCCTGTGTGTACTGAGACGCTGTGTTACCACTGTACTGCTCACATGTATACTGTTAGTTCCTGCAGAACATCTTCTATATATTTCTAGCTGTTATCTCTGTTGTCTGAATAAACCAATCATCCTGGTTAAGTGTCATTGTGTGTACTAACATCCCTATCCAACACCGCAACACTCTGGCAACATACAAAACTAGGGCTAGATCACCTACAGTGTAACAGATAACATAACATAACACAATTGCATATATTACCAATATTAAGGCTGGTTCAAACACAGTATGGAGATGCAGAGGCTTAGAGAGACATGTGGGAGCCCCCAATAATGAATGGGGTGTGGCCTAAAAAGGGGGGTGTCCATGCCCCCTAAATATAAAACAATGTACAAACGGATAGGTTTGCAGAGATGAGAAATTAGATACAATCATCGTGTTCCACTACTGTTCCAGCATTCCATGGAATGCCATTTCACAATAAATTTACAAATTAGCATTTTGCTGGATTTGTAATTATGAATGGAGCTGGGACAACAATAGATGATTCATTCTGATGTGTTCTCTTTGGTGGGTTAGGACAGGAAGCACCTAATAAAGGCCAAATTGTGGACTGAGGTAAACAGTGGTGGTCATTCAGGTGCAGTCGGATTTGAAGCAGCAGTGATAGTGCTGTATGTAAATCAATGACAGTCTATGGGGTTTATTTACTAAGCCTTGGATGGAGGTTCACGGAGATAAAGTACCAGCCAATCACCTCTTAACTGCCATGTCACAGGCTGGGTTTGAAAAATGACAGGAGTTGATTGGCTGCTACTTTATCTCCGTACATTTTTTATCTACATCCAAGGCTTAGTAAATAGACCCCTATGTCACTACATGTATCAGTAAATCCAGAGTATGTCAAACAATGAAAGGCTGTTGCCAGCCTGCATCCTATGTCACAGGACACATTTGCGCACGTGTAGAACTGGTAACACGCATGCGCAAAGTACCGAAATTCAGGACTTTGCGCCTATTGTCTCAGGTGCAACCATACCTGAATGACCCCCAGTATGCAGAGTTTACAGATCTCTAGTACAGAATTATTATTTTTTTATCACTTTGGGAACATGCCCAGCACTCCCAGAGATGTTGGACTGCCTACCCCAGGCTCTCCTCGCAGTGTGAACAGATGGTGTGCACATGTGCTCGGCAGGGGCGCATTGAGGGGTAAATTTACTAAGATGGGAGTTCTATTTAAGATGGGATGTTGCCCATAGCAACCTATCAGATTCCAGGTATTATCTTCTAGAAGGTGCTAGATAAATGAGAAGTAGAATCTGATTGGTTGCTATGGGCTACATTCCATCTTAAATAGAACTCCCATCTTAGTAAATTTACCCCCTAGAGAGGAGGAGGCCCGTGTGCAGGCACCGACCGGGCCCCCTCCTCTTTTGCCAGCAGCTCTGAAGCTCTGGGCACTAAGGCACTAGGCAACCCTAATGCGCATACCCAGGTCTCTGGGAAAATGCGCCCATTTTCACAGTGATTTCCTTACTGCGTATGCGCAAAACACTGGGAAAATGGCACCGCACCATTTTCCTGCTAATTTCTGCAGCGGGTAAGAATTTCTGGAGGGTAAGAATTTTAAAAAATGGGTGCAGATTGTGCGGTAAGGGCCCCCCTGGAACCCAGGGGGCCAATTTGCATCGCACACACTGCACCCATTATAAATACGCCAGTGGCGCTTGCCACTTATTCACCAGCTACTCTGTCCCGCTGCTAGGCACAGGTGGCACAAAACCCCTGAAAAGTTGAACTTTCCTGCTACATTTAAATATAATAGACATGGGGGGTCATTCCGAGTTGATCGCTCGTTGCCGATTTTCGCAACGGAGCGATTAAGGCTAAAATGCGCATGCGCTAAGTATTTTAACACAAAACTTAGATTTACTCACTTCCGAACAAAGAATTTTCATCGTTGAAGTGATCGGAGTGTGATTGGCAGGAAGTGGGTGTTTCTGGGCGGAAACTGGCCATTTTCTGGGAGTGTGCGGAAAAACGCAGGCGTGTCAGGGAAAAATGCGGGAGTGTCTGGAGAAACGGGGGAGTGGCTGGCCGAACGCAGGGCGTGTTTGTGACGTCAAACCAGGAACGAAACGGCCTGAGCTGATCGCAATCTGTGAGTAGGTCTGGAGCTACTCAGAAACTGCTAAGAATTTTCTATTCGCAATTCTGCTAATCTTTCGTTCGCAATTCTGCTAAGATACACTCCCAGAGGGCGGCGGCCTAGCGTGTGCAATGCTGCTAAAATATGCTAGCGAGCGAACAACTCGGAATGACCCCCATAGTCACATTCATCATGTATCATAGGATATTATGACATTTTAAGTAATCTGCATTGATAAAATATATTGCAATATTTTTTACAAAAACTTGAAAAAAAAATGAAATATACTGTGCAGTAAACATCTATTTTTTAGTTTGAAGAAAACCTTACTTACGAATTTGGAAATTTGTCAGGTGTTATTAAATGTGAGTGTGGCACTTTGGAGTTCCAGGCTTGACATCTTTTACCTGAAACTGTCATGTAAGTTGAACCCCTGTAAGTAACACCATTTCCCTCATAACAGTCTGAGACCACATCTAGTGTGGTGGGTGCGGCCGTAACTGAAACAAAAAGAAATCCTTCTTCACACACTTGTACAACATTTTACTTTGTCAATAAGAAAAACATTATGTCCAGCACATACTGAATGGGATAAACATTTTCAACATATGAAAATATATATTATCCTTCTTCGTGGATGGAGAAAAGAAGGAGCAGAAAGAGTAAACTCAGATTCAGGAAACCTACTTGCTATATTAGGGGGGCAAAGTGAATGAAGGAGTTATCAAGTGTGAACAACTCCTAAAACATGATATATGTGTGGTACCCCGGAAAGTGGTTTGTGTGCCCCTTTAAGATCACTTACAGGTTCACAGCAGCCGGAGGAAGCACTGGCACAGCAAGAGTTAAGCGAGGACCCTGGTCCGACCACGTGGCCTGAGAGGGGAAAGCTGATTGGGCAGGGCAGTTTGAAAAGAGAGGAGCCTTGTGGGAAGAAGGAGGAGGAGCAGAGTGAAGACAGGAGGTTCTGGACGCATGCTGAGCGAGGAGCAGAGCAGGAGCTGAGAACGATGTTGTAGCGTGGGATGGAAGGAGAATATTGGTGTACGGGGGGGTGTTGGTGTGCAGGTACTATGGTGAGCTACATCTCCCCGCAGCCCTTGCACCTCCCTGCTGCCTTCGGGACTCCTAGAAGCCCCCTACCCAGTCGGAATATGGAGGGGAGCTCACCGGGAGCCCAGGAGACCACTGGAGAGCACCTGAGTATTTTTTATTTATTTATTGTTTTACGCGCCTTACGGTTTTCAGCTCTAAAATCTCTGCAACCACTGTGGTATAGCACATAGACAGATAAAAGATAGACTGTCATTAGGTAGACACCGTATGGTCAACAGTCAAAAGTCAGACAGGGTCATAAGTCAGGCACAAAAAATATTTTTGTTTTGTTTTTTTTGTGTGTTTTTAAAAAAATTTAGCCCAAATTTGGTGAAATTCGTCCCCTCGCGGGCTCGCTCCACTCACCACGCTTCGGGCTTGGTGTCTCGCTCCGCTCCACTTTGTTCGCCACAACTTTACTAAAAGGTAATAGTTTGTGACATGGATAGTAAAATGAGGCAAAAGTTGTAACAAACACAGAGAAACAAAAAATATTTTTATTTGTCTGACTTATGACCCTGTCTGACTTTTGACTGTCTGACTTTTGTCCCTGTCTGACTTTTGACTTTCGACCATATGGGGGTATATTTACTAAGAATCGTATTTGTGTCGATTTGGTGGGAGTTTCATCTCGATTTTTATCAGTCGTGTTTTTTTGCAACTTTTGGAATTTATTTCATGTAATTTACTAAGATGCCGAGTTCTCTTCTTTCGTATGTTCCGATGTCGATGTGATTCGTATTGTCGGGCAGTGTTTTATGGGAGTGATTAGTAAAACACTGCCGGACATAACACAATGAAGTCCGGCCGGATCAGTGAGATCCGTGCAGGGCTTTATTGTGTACATTCTACTTAAGTGCTGTGGATTCTACTTGTCCAGTAGAATCTACAAATTACCTGTAAAAATAAAATTATACTTTAAACCAGGGGTGTCAAACTCGCGGCCCTCCAGCTGTTGTGAAACTACACATCCCAGCATGCCTTGCCATCTATTTTGTATTAGGGACGGCTGCAACTGTGGCAGGGCATGCTGGAATGTGTAGTTCCAAAACAGCTGGAGGGCCACGAGTTTGACACCCCTGCTTTAAACCAATCGAGTGAAGATCTGTCCTCTTCTTTCTCGACGTAATCCAGGGACTTGTTAAAAAAAAAACCCTGAAAAAACCGAGCCACGCTACTAAAGGGGTTTAGACATGGAACCCCTTTTCCCGAATGGCGGAACGCCCCGTGACTTCTGTCAGTGAAGGTCCCGCCAGCCAATCAGGGAGCGCCATGTCACGGCGCTCTCCTGATTGGCTGTGGGCTCCTGCCCTGTCAATCAGGAGGAGTGCACTGGTTAGAATGTAGCTTAGCGCAGCCAGAGCCGGATTAAGGGGGGGGCCCGGGGGATACGTACCCTGGGCCCCCATTTCCAAAAGGGCCCCCTGCCACACCGCAGATCGGATCTCCCTTCCGATCCGATCTGCGGTGCTGTGCTCCCCGGCTCCCATCCTCACTGCAGCAGTTGCCGCACAGACAGGACAGCTGAGCTGAGCGACGGCTCAGCTGTCCAATAATGTATGAATGAAACAGCCTGCGTGCCCCAGTGGCGCACCCAGGGGGGGGTTTCTGAGCACCCAGAAACCCCCCTCCACTAAATTTTTTTTTTTTTTAGCTGCATGAGTATTATTAATGGCTGTCTAGCATCCTCTGCAGCCTTCTGTCTTCCTGGTGGCACTTGTAAGTGCAATAAAAGTTGACTTTATTTTAATTATAGCACATATATATCCATATGCATACATATATACACATGTATATACATATATACATATAAACACACACACACACACACACACACACACACACATATGATAGATATATATATATATATATACATGTATATATATGTGTACTGCACATATATATATATATGCATGTTTAATATGCTATGTATATGTGTATATGTATGTGTGTGTGTATGTGTATATATATATATATGTGTGTAGATATATGTACAGTGTATATATATATATATATATATATATACACACACACAGACACACTAGTTTTACGGACCCAGCATATACTGGGTCACCTCAGTCCCCACCCCCGTGATTGGCTCCGCCCAGTTCTGGAAAAAAAAAACCATGCAAATCCTGCGTTTTCCACTGCGCCCAGCCAATGACTGAGCGGCAGGCTGCTTCATTCATACTTTATTGGACAGCTGAGCCGTCACTCAGCTCAGCTGTCCTGTCTGTTGCGGCCACTGCTGCAGAGGGGACAGGAGTGCAGGGCAGGAGGTACTTGTTCCCTTCAAGATTACATAACATTAACATGAAGACCGGTGACAGGTGATGGTGGGGGCGCGCGGAAGAGAACTTCTCTACTGGCCACTTCTCCACTCTTCTTCACTCTCCAGCTGGTAAAGGATTGGTTCAGTCTCTGAAACTGTGACTGAATACTGTCTGGAATGTTAATGGAATATATGTAATGGATATACAGTAGCTGTATAAAGAAAGGGAATTTATTGCTATTAAAAATATTGTGTATTTAGTCAATGGAACAATTATGTGTCCAATGATATAGGAGTATTGTGCGTATTATATATCCCAATCACCTTCTCACAGTGGGGGATAAGACCAGTGGCGCTGAGAGGTGTGTGTGGGGTGGGGGGAGGGTGTACTAATTACTTGCCCAGCCAATGACTGAGCGGCAGGCTGGCCGCTGCTGCAGTGGGGACGGGAGAGCAGGGCAGGAGGTCCACCATGTGCTGCTTGGGGAGGCAAGTATATATATATATATATATATATATATTCTGCCTTCTCTATTAGGGGCCCCACTCTCTTAAGTGCCCCGGGCCCCCCATGGTCTTAATCCGGCTCTGAGCGCAGCTCCATTGTAACCAATGATGGGAACTTTGCGGTCTGCGGTAGACCGCAAAGTTAATTGGGGTCATTCTTGTGGGTGACCCAATTAACTTCGCAGTCTACCACAGACCGCAAAGTTCCCATGAATTTTGTACAGGTATTAGGGACAGAAGGGGTGGAAGAAGAAGACAGGGTCAGTCAGGGAATGCAGGGCTTCAAAAAGGGGGTAAGCTACAAGTGAAAGTAATTAAAATAGATAATTGACAAGTGCTGACAACAGCGCCCACCATCCTGCAGCACTATGTGTAGTGGCACACTCCGCACACACCTAGTTATGGTCCTGTCTATTAATTTCTAAAATAGCAAACATTACTGAATGTTTTCAGAAAGATCATATGCTAGAATATACCCGAGAAAAGAGATTATACAAAATGATGACAAATTAATGCATTTACCAGGAGATGGTGCATGACAACTGGGTATTTCACAATATTCCCATCGCTTTGTTATGTCTGTGGTATAACACCAAGGCATTGTCTCCCCATCTGGGTTTCTGCAGTAATTGTTCTCCAGATTCCTGAAAGAGAAATGGTTAGGTTTTAGACCACACCTTAAAATAATGTACCTATACAGTAGAATATACATCAGATCAGAGATCGGTTTGCACTCTGGTAGTTGACGACATACTGACGTATCTCAGGCTACTCAACCAAGATGGTACCCGAGTGCCTAAGTGTGATAGTCCCATGGTAGACTCTAAAGTAGGGTTGCAAATTATGGCCCGCGGGCCTGATCCTGCCCTGCCTGGTGCCTCCCACCAGTGCGTAATGACAAGTAACCCTACCAGCTGCTTGTCATTGCACCACCATAGCTCCAAGCAGCTGCCGCCGGTAAGGAAAGCCTGGTCACGGGTGCAGTCGGCTAGAATTACGTTGTGACCTCAAGCGCTGGACGGTGTTGGAGGCAGAGCCAAGGCCAGAGTGTGGATGCAGACTGCGGGAAAATTAAATGCGTGAGCACTGCTGTGATAATTGAATCTGTTACTGGAAAAGAGTGCCTAAGGTACTGCATCTGTGTCCATGATTGGCTGCCGGGTGGCAACAAGACCTGCCTGGTGAGGGGGGCAGGGGTGGACAGTATGGGGGTGGGGAGGGAGCTGGCAACTGTTCCAATGGAGGGAGGGAAGGAAACAGCAACTGTGCCCAGGCAGAGGGAGGGAGGGGAACTGGTAACTGTGCCCAGGGGGAAGGGGGGCTGGTAACTGTACCAATGAAGGGACGGAGGGGAAATAGCAACTGTGCCCAGGGAGAGGGACGGAGGGGAACTGGTAACTATGCCCATGGGGAAGGTAAGTGTGGGGGGGGGGGGGGGGCGCGCTGGTAACTCTGTGTCCAGGGAGGGGAGTTTGTAACTGTGCCCAGGGAGTGAGGGAGGGGACCAGCTAATATTATTGATAACACTATTGCACTGAATGCTGTTTTTGTTTTCAGCACTGTTTTATTAATTAATTAATTAATTAATTAATTACTGGCCTTTAGTGGTTTCTGTATCTTGATAAAGGCTCTTCTGGGTTTGTTTGTCTGTTTTTTGACATTTGTATTTATTTTTGCATGTCCCCATTACAAAAATGTGAATGATTAATTATCATATATATATTGTGTGTATATATATATATACTAGGTGCTTCATCGCGCCCTACGGGCGCTCTTCACACCGTCGGAAGGGGCTACGCCCCTTTAACCCCTGCACGCCTTTCTGGGGTTCAATATATGGAGTATTCCCTGCATTCCTAGTTTTGTTAGTGTTTGAATATTGCACAATGAAAGGCCTTCCGATGGTGAAGGGGGCGTAGTCCCTTGCAACAGGAAGGGGTTTGGGGAGTGGGGACCGCGGATGGGGGAGGGGGTATGAAGGCGCTGTGGGTGGGGTAGGAGCAGGGGTGTCGCAGGTGGGGGATGGAAGCTGCAGGGCTGTTGCGGATGGAGGAGGGGTTCCGAAGGCGCTGCAGATGGGGAAGGGGTGGGTGCGGGTGTGCAGTGGATGGGGGAGGTGTGCAGGGGGCGCGGTGGGTGGGGGAGGGGTGGATGCGGGGGTAACGTGGGTGGGGGAGTGGCGGGTGCGGTGCTGTTGCGAATGGTGTAGGCGATGCGGATTGGGAAGGGCCTGCTGCGTGGGTGGGGTAGGGGATCCAAAGGTGCAGCGGGCGGGGGAGAGCCAGATGCGGGGTGTGGCGGATGGGGGAGGGGGTCTGGAGGTGATGTAGGTGGTGGAGGGGCGGGTGGCATAGGGGGTCTGGAGGCGCCGCGGGTGGGTACCGGGGGAGGGGGCCGGGGGGGGTGTTGTGTGTGGGGGAGGGGCAGGTGGGGGAGGGGCAGATGCTGGGCTGGATGGGGGAGGGGTTCCAGAGGTACTGCGGGTGGGAAATGGTGTGGCGGGTGGGTAGGAGGTGTGGAGGCGTTGCGGGTGGGAGAGGGGGGGGTGCAGTGAATGGGGTTAGGGGTCCGGAGGAGGGAGGGTCCGTGTGTGTTGAGGTGTGGGGTCCGTAGGCGCTGTGGGTGGGGGTGCCACGGGTGGTGGAGGGACAGGTGTGTGGATTTGCGGTGGATGGGGGAGGGGGTCTGGAGGTGCTGCAGGTGGTGGAGGTGGTCCGGGAGTGTGGGAGAGGTGAGATGCTGTGGGTGGGGGAGAGGCGGGTGAGGGGCTGTTGCGGATGAGGGAGGGGTTCCGGAGGCGCTGCAGGGTGGAAGGGTGCAGGTGTTGCGGGTGAGGTAGGGGGCCTGGAGGCGCTGCGGGTGGGGGTGCGGTGGATGGGGAGGGGCTGCAGGTGGTGGAGGAGCGGGTGGTGTAGGAGGTCCGGAGGTGCAGTGGGTGGTGGAGGGGTGGGTGCTGAGGGTGGGGTAGTGGGTCCGAAGGTGTTGCGGTTGCTGGAGAGGTGGGGGTGTAGGGGATGGGTCAGTGGGTGCAGCGGATGGGGGAGGGGTGAGTGCGGGGGTTCAGCGGATGGGGAGGGGGTCAGGGGATGCGGGAGGGGTGGGGGTGCTGTGGGTGGGGGAGGCGGGGGAGGGGCTGTTGCGGATGGGGGAGGGGTTCCGAAGGCGCTGCTGGTGGAGAAGGGTGCAGGTGTTGCGGGTGAGGTAGGGGGCCTGGAGGCGCTGCGGGTGGGGGAGGGAGGGAGGGGGGTGAGGGTGCGGTGGATCGGGAGGGGCTGTAGGTGGTGGAGGAGCAGGTGGTGTAGGGGGTCCGCAGGTGGAGTGGTTGGTGGTGGGGTGAGTGCTGCGGGTGGGGTAGTGGGACCGAAAGTGTTGCGGTTGCTGGAGGGGTGGGGGTGCAGGGGATGGGTCCGGGGGTGCAGCGGATGGGGGAGGGGCTGCTGCAGATGGGGGAGGGGTTTGGAAGACACTGCGGGTGGGGTAGGGGGTCCGAAGGCGCAGTGGGTGGGGGTGCCACGGGTGGTGGAGGGGCAGGTGCGGGGGTTTGCGGGGGATGGGGAGGGGTCCAGGGGCGCTGCAGGTGGTGGAGGGGCAGATATCAGTGCACATAGTCTCTGTGGTAGTTAGTGAGGGTTGGTGATGGTGTAAGAGGGGTGAAGGCCAGTACACAGACAGGCAGTTAGAGAGCAGGATGAGGGTGACAGGGCATAGTGACGGGGAGTACTTAGCAGATATAGGGGTGGGCTACAGGTGTGATGTCACAGTGTGTGTACCTTTGCTCTCATGTGTGAGGTATGTGAGGTATATGTGAGGTATGTGTGAGGTAAGGATGTGCGGGTCGTGGTGGCCACTAACCTCCAGGCTGCTGCTGTGAGATGGTGACTGCAGAGGGTGGGAGCTCAGACCCAGCAGCAATGGGTCGTGGTCAGCATTCCTTCCTGGCCCCGTTCCGCCGCACACTGTCCGCCCCGTCTGACGGGCGTCATTCCTCCATCCTGCATGGCAGCGTCAGCTGCTGTGATGGCGGAGCATAGGTAAGCGTCCGGAGCCCTGTGGGCGGGCAGGCATGGTGTTTCCCTGGAGAGGTGCGGCGCGCGTCCTTAGGTTGCAGACGGAGGGAGCTCCGGCCCAGCAGCAATGTTGATTAGTGCGTGTCCCGTCCTGGCGCTGTCTCGCTGCACATGCTTCGCACCGCTTGCCGCTGAGCATGGCAGCCCTTGTGTGTATGCTGCAGATGCTGATCTAGCAGTGCCTGAGCTAGCGCCCTCTCCCTGGGGTGTGGGTGTCAGGCGGCAGGTATGGTGTGTAGGTGGGAGAGGAGCTGCGGGCGGCGACTCGCTGCCTGCAAGTACCCTCCATATCAGCGCTGTTCCCCTCCCTGCAGATAGTGTCAGTGGCCGTGGTGTACTTTTGCTACTGGTGGCCAGGGCCGGTGCTAGGGTGTTCGGCGCCCCCCTGCAAACTATGAATTTTGCGGCCTCCCATATTCCTTTGTTGTGCATCGGGAAAAGTGGTGTGGTCTCACAACTAAGGGGCATGGCCACACAATAGTACCCCCATTTAAAATTACGCCACAATGTAGCACAATCTTATACGTAATGCCCCACCCGTAGTAGTAGCGTCCTTATACGTAATGCCCCACCCGTAGTAGTAGCGTCCATATACGTAATGCCCCCCCAATAGTAGTAGTGTCCTTATACATAATGCCCCCCCAGTAGTAGTAGCAGTTATATGTAATGCTCCCCAACAGTAATAGTAGCGTCCTTATACATAATGCCCCCCCAGTAGTAGTAGCATCCTTATACATAATGCCCCCCCAGTAGTAGTAGCGTCCTTATACATAATGCCCCCCCAATAGTAGTAGTGTCCTTATACATAATGCCCCCCCAGTAGTAGTAGCAGTTATATGTAATGCCCCACAACAGTAATAGTAGCATCCTTATACGTAATGCCCCACCCGTAGTAGTAGCGTCCTTATACGTAATGCCCCCCAGTAGTAGTAGCAGTTATATGTAATGCCTCCCAACAGTAATAGTAGCGTCCATATACGTAATGCCACCCCTGTAGTAGTAGCATCCTTATACATAATGTGCCCCCAGTAGTAGTACCGTCCTTATACATAATGCCCCCCCAGTAGTAGTAGCATCCTTACATGTAATGCCCTCCCAGTAGTAGCGTCCTTATATGTAATGCCCCCCAGTATTAGTAGCCTCCTTATACGTAATGCCCCCCTATAGTAGTAGCGTCCTTATACGTAATGCCCCCATAGTAGTAGCGTCCTTATACGTAATGCCCCCCTATAGTAGTAGCGTCCTTATACGTAATGCCCCCCCTATAGTAGTAGCGTCCTTATACGTAATGCCCCCCCCTATAGTAGTAGCGTCCTTATACGTAATGCCCCCCCTATAGTAGTAGCGTCCTTATACGTAATGCCCCCCCTATAGTAGTAGCGTCCTTATATGTAATTCCCCCCCTATAGTAGTAGCGTCCTTATACGTAATGCCCCTCCTATAGTAGTAGCGTCCTTATACGTAATGCCCCCCCTATATTAGTAGCGTCCTTGCATGTAATGGCCCCCCCAGCAGTGGCGTCCATAAAGTGCGCACACACAGGCATACCTCACACACACACAATTCACACATACATACAAACACACCCCCCCACCATATATACACACACACACACACACCCCACTATATATACACACACACACACACACACACACACACACACACACACCCCCACTATATACACACACGCACACACATTTCTCTCTCACCCTCCACTTACCAAGTCTGGCTGGCCGTCACTGCAATGCTGATTCCACCACTGTTCAGCTGTCTGGTCCCGTGTAGCTCCGCCCCTCTATTCCGTGTAGCTCCTCCCCTTTGTGACACCGTAGCTTCGCCCCCTTTTCGGGACCCGCACTGCACAGCACACAGCCCGCTGTCACAGGTGATTGGGGGGGAGGGGGGAGGACAGGCACAGCAGCCGGCAGCTAGTGGCCATCCTCACCTCCTATACTGTAAGGTAGGGTCTTGCACCTGACTGCTGCTGGCGCTGGGTATGGGGTAGCTCCCTGCAGCAGATGCAGTTGACTCCGCCCAGCTCTGTGACTCCGCCCAGCGTTACGGGCACAGAGTCACAGACTAAGGCAAATATATAGGAGATATATATATATATATATATACATATACAAACCAGTAAAAATTACAGTGGCACTCCAGGATTTAGTAAATTGAATAATGGTTTTATTGTGAAAAAACTATCACATAGAGCCAACGTTTCGGGGGCCCGTAGACCCTTTGTCATGGTGTGCATGAAACAAAGAGAAAACGGAGGGCACCCAGGTTTAAAGAACTTACAGCGAGTGCCGAGCACAACTACATACCTCCCAACATGTCCCTCTCCAGGAGGGACACAATGTTCTGCTTCTGGACTTTTCTCTTAATTTAAGATTGCTGGCACCTGTGTTGAACAGGTTAATGGATAAGAAAGGTGTTTCAGAACAGGTGATAGCAATCATAAATTAAGAGAAAAGTCCAGGAACAGAGCATTGTGTCCCTCCTGGAGAGGGTCATGTTGGGAGGTATGATATATATATATACATTGAGGATCGAGGGCTTATTGGGAATGTCAGCTCATGCGGACTAGTGTAATGATTTCAGCAAAAAAGCCACCTTAAAGCTGGTTTGCTGCTGCAAGCAGATCTGAATTAGGCCCTATGTGCACTGCATACTTGCCTACCTGACCCTCTCCATGAGGGAGAAAATGTTCTGTTCCTGGACTTTCCTGGTAATGTATGATTGCCATCACCTGTGGTGAAACACCTTTCTTATCAATTAACTAGCTCACCACAGGTGATGGCAATCATACATTACCAGGAAAGTCCAGGAACAGAGCATTTTCTCCCTTATGGAGAGGGTCAGGTAGGCAAGTATGGTGCACTGCAGGTGAGGCAGATATAACATGTGCAGAGAGAGTCAGATTTGGGTGGGTTATATTGTTTCTGTGCGGGGGGAAAAAATACTGGCTGCTTTATTTTTGCACTGCAAATTAGATTTCAGTTTCAACACACCCCACCCAAATCTAACTCTCTCTGTACATGTTATATCTGCCTCCACCACTCCCCCCCCACCCCCCACCGCTAGCAACTTTTTGCAGCGCCGCGAGCAGGTTAAAACTCAGCAAAACTGCGCATGCGTATGCACTGCAATGCGCAGACGCATCGTACGGGTACAAAGAGGAGGATCGGTGCTGGGTGATGGATTTAACAAAGAATCCATTCGCACAGCCGGTCGCAAGGTGATTAACAGAAAGAGGGCGTTTATGGGTGTCAGCTGACTGTTTTCTGGGAGTGTTTGGGAAAACGCAGGCGTGTCCAAGCATTTGCAAGGCGGGTGTCTTACGTCAATTCCGGGACCAAAAAGTCTGAAGTGTTCGCAGCGGCTGAGTAAGTCCAGAGCTACTCCGAAACTGCATTAAAACTTGTTTGTGCCATCTGGTGCAAAAGCGTTCGCACACTTGCAAAGCGAAAAAACACTCCCCCATAGGCAGCAACTATCTGATCGCAGCACAGCAAAAAGTTGCTAGCGAGCGATCAACTCGGAATGACCCCCACGGTTTTGCCCATTAGCTAACAAATTTGTTGCTGCAATCAGGTCTGAATTAGGCCCAATGACTGCAGGTCTCCATGATTGACCTCTGTTTACAGTCAGCAGGCAAATGCACTAACAGGCCCCAGTCTTGCCATAAGTGATGTCTGTAACGAAACTGGGCTGGGGTAATTCAGAGTTGATCATAGATGTGCTAAATTTAGCACATCTATGATCATTTACTCTGACATGCGGCGGGATGCCCAGCACAGGGCTAGCACGCCCCCCATGTCATGCCCTGCCCCCCGCACAGGTACAAAAGCATTGCACGGCGGCGATACTTTTGTACCTCACAAGTGGCTCCCTGCCAGTGCAGCTCCTGCACGCTGGCAGGGGGCTAACCGGGTCACAGCGGCTGCGTGTGATGTCATGCAGTCGCCACAGCCCGCCCACCCAACGGTCTGGAAACCCCTCTGTTGTCCGGACCATGCCCCGCCAACGCCCCCCTCCCGCTACGTGACCGCCTCTGCCTGTCAATTAGGTAGAGGCAATCGCACCAGTGAGATGATGTCGCATCTCACTGGCTGCACATGCGCAGTGTGCCTGCCACGCGTGTGCGCACTGCGCATAGTAATTCAGACTGCGACCGCTGCAGCAATGCAGTCTGAATTACCCCCATCGTACTGAGCTTCAGAAGTGGCCAAAGTGTGATCAGCTTATGGATACTTGCAAGGGTAGAAGAAGTTGGCATGATTGCAGTACAGTAGCTACAGTAATGTGCCTTATTCTGTGGCCAAACTCAAAAACAAGATTTTGTTTTGCATGATTGGTTTCTAATGAACCTTTAAGGGTGAACAGCGTGCTTCTGCAAGGTAGTTCCTAGATTCTGGTATTCACAGAGCTTTCTGGACATGCCAGTATACTGATTTATGTACGTCATACTTGCCTACTCTCCCGGAATGGCCGGGAGGCTCCCGAAAATCGGGTGGCGCTCCCGGCCCCCCGGAAGAAAAGGCAAGTCTCCCGGACGAGTGCCCACCACCCGCAACCAACCTGCATCACCTACATAACCCCCGGCGGCGCAGTTCAAAGTGCGCGGTCCGGGAGTCAGATGACGCGATTCGCGTCATCCTGGCCCCGCACCCTGTCTTGCAATGCCAATATTAACGGCATTGCAAGACAGGGGCGGGGCCACGATGATGTGATCATGCAGCCACGCCCCCAACCCCGCCCCTAAGCGTCATCAAGACGCATCTCCGTCCCCCCCCCCCCCCTACCCCCGCTGCTACGACCTGGCTGCCTCCTCTAGGAGGGGGCAGCCAGATTGTCGGTAAGTATGATGTACGTCCCCTGAAGAGGCGGTAGTCAGGCTCCAGCCATTAACTTTCTTGAAATGCATTTTGCTTCTTCTAACTTTACTATTTATGGAAAAGATCATTTTAATGCAGTACAAATCCACGTGGCACATGAAATAAAAAAAGGACAAATATAAATACAAATTATGGTGTAAAGTTATTTACACTTGTTGGGAGATGAGTGCAAGGTTTCCTTCTGCATAAGGTGGTGTCTAAAATAAACTGACTACTGTGTCCTTCTATGGCATAGGTCTGCAAACTCGGTCCTCAGGACCCCACACAGTGCATGTTTTGCAGGTCTCCTCACAGAATCGCAAGTGAAATAATTAGCTCCACCTGCGGACCTTTTAAAATGTGTCTGTGATTAATGAATACACCTGTGCACCTGCTGGGTTACCTGCAAAACATGCACTGTGTGGGGTAATGAGGACCGAGTTTGCAGACCTATGTTCTATGGGATTACTGACAAGAAGTCGTCCGAGTGTAGGGAGATACCCTTACACTGGCAAACGCAGCATTTGTAGAGGGGGGTTTCCAAATGTAATCCACAATCTCCCACTCCTCCGAACATGGAATACAGTATTAATATTTACCACTATAGATGGTCTATATTATAGGCTATATAAAACATATTTAAATAATATAAATAAGATAAGTCGTCAGGAAAAGGTTAAACATACTATAATAAATAAATAAATACACAAACAAAATAGAACCAGTACTGCACTTTCTAAACACACATTCTCCCACCTCATAGTAAGGCTCCTGTCTCTTCTCCCTGGTAGCTACTCTCTGGTCCAGTGCACTGATTGAGGACTCAGAACCACACACAGCAAACTTGGTAGAAGAAGCTGCTACCAGTGGGCATGTGTAGCAGCTCTGCTTTGTCCCTTAAACTGCATTATGTAGTTGCAGCTCTAGTAATTGTATTATACAGTATACCATTGCTATTATTTTCATAATTTGAGCCACTTGCCAAGAGGAGAGGGGTTTCCTGGCAACCGCAAATCCCCTCTACGTTTGCCTTTGCCTTACACACGAGTGTACATATACATGTATGCATGCACATGCGATTACAACCTTACTTCAAATATCCATTCTAGTAACAGATGAAGGGCCGGAAAGACTGGAAAAGCAGTATTATTAATATAGGCACTCATGAAGCTAAATACATAAAAAATTAAAGCAATACAGTACGTATATGTGTGCACAGGGCTGTCAAAACAAATGAGGGCTCAGGCGAAACAAACGGGGCATGACCACGGCCACTCTGAGAAAAGATATGAAAAATACTATGTGGGCCTGCTTGGGGGAAGGGTGTGTGTGTGTGTGTGTGTGTGTGTGTGTGTGTGTGTGTGTGTGTGTGTGTGTGTGTGTGTGTGTGTATACCTCCCAACTGTCCCGGTTTTCGCGGGACAGTCCCATTTTTGGGGGACTGTCCCGCTGTCCCACCCGCGGGCCGCAGTGTCCTATGGTGGTGGTGGGGGGTGGGGTAGTTGGGAGGCTCTATCACTTGCTGCTCTGCTTTGCAGAGCAGCGAGGAATAGACGCTGTGCGTATGCGCACAGCGTCTATTCAGTGCAGACAGAGGGAGAAAGGGCATGCCAGCAGCTCACAGAGTGCTGGGCATGCCCCCTCAGTGACGAAGACCAGGGGCGTGGCTCGCGATCGCGGCACTCCTGCGAAGCCATGCCCCCTTTTCGGAGGCCATGCCCCCTTTTCCTGGGAGGTATGGTGTGTGTGTTGGTATTTGTCCCTCTGAAAGATGATCCCGTAGCCACATTTTTTTTAAGTAAACAAACAAAAAATGGCCCTCCACAGTCTATCACAGCAGTTTCATTAATAATTATCTGCTACCTTGTACAGTACTGTGATTAATATTGTTTCTTACTTGCAGGGGTAACTTTGTGGGGTTCTGCCATGTGCATGGGGTTCCTGAGAGCTCCAGGCCTGACAGGTCTTTCCTGATGCTGTGACAGCAATATTTCCTTGATAGTTTATACCATTTCCAGACAAGCACTGCAACCCCGGTAATGATGGCGGAGGATTGGAAGCTTTAAAATGAAGGAAAACAATAAGACTATTTATATACATGATTCTTACCTCTACAATATAAAACATAAAAAATTACTCTCAATAAAAGAAATAAAAAAAGAAAGAAATCTGTGTTTAGCAAAACTGATAATAAGAAATTCACGGCTTTGTGAGTTAGTCTGTGTCAACTGGGTCGTTTGGTTTTTAAAATATTTTCCGGTTTTATAAATTAAAAGAATTCAACTCTGTGCAAAATGGTGTCCTATGGTACCCCTAAGCACCAGATAAGGCCCAGAATCACTGACTATAATGTGCTGTACAGTTAGGGGTGAACAACATGACTTCACAGCTGTGTGACAGGTGCTTAATTTTTCTATTTGCACAAAAAAATCATACTGACCTGATTGTAAAGGTGTCAATATATTTTCAGTAGGGTCTATAGGGGTAGGTCTGAACTTACTCAGCCGCAGCGATCACTTTAGCCTGTCTGGTCCCGGAATTGACGTCAGACACCCACCCTGCAAACGCTTGGACATGCCTGCGTTTTTCTAACCACTCCCTGAAAACATGTCAGTTGACACCCATATACGCCTTCTTCCTGTCAATCTTCTTGCGATTGGATGTGCGAATGGATTCTTCATTAAATCCATCGCCCAGCAACGATCCGTATGACATGTCTGCGCATTGCGGTGCATATGCATGCGCAGTTGTGCCGAGTTTTGACCTGATCGCAGCGCTGCAAAAAATAACTAGCGTGCGATCAGGTCGGAATTGTGTCTGTGTGGCCATGTCACTAACTGGCATGGTATTGATTTTACATAGGCTCCTTAACCTATGAAAGCCTGTAGGACCAAGACAATGGTCTCTATTCAATTCAGTGCGGATTGAATAGCGCTGGGAATTAGCTCCCAGAGCTAATGAATTCAGCGTGCTGTTATGTCAGAGAAGGTCAGTTCTCGCGGACTAAACAGGGTGTTTTGTCATGAGAACTGGCATCCTCCGTCGAAAGTGCCAGGCGCGATACTGTTTCCGCCATGCTAAGGGCAGAAAACAGCATTGCGCCAACACTTTTGTTGGGTTTCTACTTGCACCCCTCCAGGGTGCGAGAAGAAATCCTCTTGTCAGGCGCCACATTGCACAGAATTGAATAGCACCGGGAGCTATTAACTGCCGCTATAATTCAATCCGTGCTGAATTGAATAGAGCCCATTGATTGGCAGCCATCAGTATTAGCTGGATAATTACCTCTTGTCCCTGAGATGAGCGGGTTCCGATCTCAGAGATCCAAACCCCCCCCAAAACTTCACGATCCGAGCCGGGAACCGAGTCCGGCTCGGGACATCCCACCAGAATCGTATCCCAGAACGAGGCAAAACGTCATCATCCTGCTGTCGGATTCTTGCGAGTCTTGGATTCCATATAAAGAGCTGCGCATCGCCGCCATTTTCACTTCAGACTTGGAGAGTGAGGGAGACAGACCTCTGTCTCTCTGTGGGTGGTGACGTTGGGTGGGGTCAGTGTGTGCTCTTTGGGGGTGCTATCCTGTGTGCTGTCCAGTCACTGTGGTGTCCTGTGCTGTTAGGGGTGCTGTCCTGTCACCAGAGCCAGATTAAGGGGGGGGGGGCCCGGGGGGTACGTACCCTGGGCCCCCCTTTCCAAAAGGGCCCCCTGCCACACCGCAGATCGGATCTCTCTTCCGATCCGATCTGCGGTGCTGTGCTCCTTGGCTCCCGTCCTCACTGCAGCAGTTGCCGCACAGACAGGACAGCTGAGCTGAGCGACGGCTCAGCTGTTTAATAATGTATGAATGAAACAGCCTGCGTGCCCAGCCAATGACTGAGCGGCAGGCTGCTTCATTCATACTTTATTGGACAGCTGAGCCGTTGCTCAGCTCAGCTGTCCTGTCTGTGCAGCCGCTGCTGCAGAGGGGACGGGAGTGCAGGGCAGGAGGTACTTGTTCCCTTCAAGATTACATAACATTAACATGAAGACCGCTGACAGGTGATGGTGGGGGCGCGGAAGAGAACTTCTCTACTGGCCACTTCTCCACTCTTCTTCACTCTCCAGCTGGTAAAGGATTGGTTCAGTCTCTGAAACTGTGACTGAATACTGTGTGGAATGTTAATGGAATATATGTAATGGATATACAGTAGCTGTATAAAGAAAGGGAATTTATTGCTATTAAAAATATTGTATATTTAGTCAATGGAACAATTATGTGTCCAATGATATAGGAGTATTGTGCATATTTATATATCCCAATCACCTTCTCACAGTGGGGGATAAGACCAGTGGCGCTGAGAGGTGTGTGTGGGGTGGGGGGAGGGGAGGGTGTACTAATTACTTGCCCAGCCAATGACTGAGCGGCAGGCTGGCCGCTCCTGCAGTGGGGACGGGAGTGCAGGGCAGGAGGTCCGCCGTGTGCTGCTTGGGGAGGCAAGTATATATATATATATATATATATATATTCTGCCTTCTCTATTAGGGGCCCTACTTTCTTAAGTGCCCCGGGCCCCCCATGGTCTTAATCCAGCTCTGTCACTGTGGTGTCCTGTGCTGTTAGGGATGCTGCAGCTGTACATGGGTGTTGCTGTCCTGTCACTGTGGTGTCCTGTGCTGTTAGGGGTGCTGTCCTTTCACGGTGGTGTCCTGTGCTGTTAGGGGTGCTGCAGCTGTACATGGGTGTTGCCACTGTGCTGTACGGGGGCACTGTCCTGTATGCTGTAAAAAATACAGGGGTGTTGTAAAGGTACACTGGGACTATCTTGTATACTGTAAAACTACAGGGGTGTTGTGAAAATAAATGTACACTGGCCCTGTCTTGTATGCTGTAAAACTACAGGGGTGTTGTGAAAATAAATGTACACTGGCCCTGTCTTGTATACTGTAAACCTACAGGGATGTTGTGAAAATAAATGTACACTGGCCCTGTCTTGTATGCTGTAAAACTACAGGGGTGTTGTGAAAATAAATGTACACTGGCCCTGTCTTGTATGCTGTAAAAATACAGGGGTGCTGTGAAAATAAATGTACACTGGCCCTGTTCTGTATGCATACCTCCCAACTGTCCCAATTTTCACGGGACAATCCTGTTTTTTGGGGGATGGTCCCACTGTCCCACCCGCAGGCCGCAGTGTCCCGCAGTGGGGTAGGGGGGAAGTTAGGAGTCTCCTGCAGCAGAGCAGCCATGATTAGACACAGCATCTACTCAAAGGAGAAAAAGGGAAAGGGGGCATGACAGCAGCTCTCAGATCGCTGGTCATGCCCGAAATATGGGGGTGTGGCTCCCAATCGAGGTACTCCCACAAAGCCATGCCCCCTACCTATAGGCCATGCCCCCTTTTTGGGCCCAGCCAAAAAGTCTCTCCTTATCATCTCCCAATGTTGGGAGGTATGCTGTATGCTGTAAAAAGGTGCTGTGGAATTAAATGAACGCTGGCCCTGTCCTGTATGCTGTAAAAATACAGGGGTGCTGTGAAAATAAATGTACACTGGCCCTGTCCTGCATGTTGTAAAAATACAGGGGTGCTGTTGTTAAAACACTAGCCCTGTCCTGCATGCTGTAAAATTACAGGGGTGTTGTTCAAATACATGGGTGCTGGCCCTGTCTTGTATGCTGTAAAAATACAGGGGTACTGTGAAAACACAGGGGTGCTAGCTTTGTCCTGTATGCTGTACAAATACAGGGGTGCTGTGAAAATAAATGTACACTGGCCCTGTCCTGTATGCTGCAAAATGCAGGGGTGCTGTGAAAATAAAATTACACTGGCCCTGTCCTGTATGCTGTAAAAATACAGGGGTGCTGTTGTTAAAAAAAAAGTACACTGGCCTTGTCTTGTATGCTGTAAAATTACAGGGGTGTTGTTAAAATACAAGGGTGCTGGCCCTGTCCTGCATGCTGTAAAAATACTGGGGTGCTGTGAAAATACAGGGGTGCTGGTTCTGTCCTGTATGCTGTAAAAAATACAGGGGTGTTGTAAAGGTACACTGGTCCTGTCTTGTATGCTGTAAAATTACAGGGGTGCTGTGAAAATAAATGTACACTGGCCCTGTCTTGTATGTTGTAAAAATACAGGGGTGATGTGAAAATAAAGGTACACTGGCCCTGTCCGGTATGCTGTAAAAATACAGGGATGCTGTTGTTAAAATAAAGGTACACTGGCCCTGTCTTGTATGCTGTAAAATTACAGGGGTGCTGTGAAAATAAATGTACACTGGCCCTGTCTTGTATGCTGTAAAAATACAGGGGTGCTGTGAAAATAAATGTACACTGGCTCTGTCTTGTATGCTGTAAAACTACAGGGGTGTTGTGAAAATAAATGTACACTGGCCCTGTCTTGTATGCTGTAAAACTACAGGGGTGTTGTGAAAATAAATGTACACTGGCCCTGTCTTGTATACTGTAAACCTACAGGGGTGTTGTGAAAATAAATGTACACTGGCCCTGTCTTGTATGCTGTAAAACTACAGGGGTGTTGTGAAAATAAATGTACACTGGCCCTGTCTTGTATGCTGTAAAAATACAGGGGTGCTGTGAAAATAAATGTACACTGGCCCTGTTCTGTATGCATACCTCCCAACTGTCCCAATTTTCACGGGACAATCCTGTTTTTTGGGGGATGGTCCCACTGTCCCACCCGCAGGCCGCAGTGTCCCGCAGTGGGGTAGGGGGGAAGTTAGGAGTCTCCTGCAGTCACTGCTCTGCCTAGCAGAGCAGCCATGATTAGACACAGCATCTACTCAAAGGAGAAAAAGGGAAAGGGGGCATCACAGCAGCTCTCAGATCGCTGGTCATGCCCGAAATATGGGGGTGTGGCTCCCAATCGAGGTACTCCCACAAAGCCATGCCCCCTACCTATAGGCCATGCCCCCTTTTTGGGCCCAGCCAAAAAGTCTCTCCTTATCATCTCCCAATGTTGGGAGGTATGCTGTATGCTGTAAAAAGGTGCTGTGGAATTAAATGAACGCTGGCCCTGTCCTGTATGCTGTAAAAATACAGGGGTGCTGTGAAAATAAATGTACACTGGCCCTGTCCTGCATGTTGTAAAAATACAGGGGTGCTGTTGTTAAAACACTAGCCCTGTCCTGCATGCTGTAAAATTACAGGGGTGTTGTTCAAATACATGGGTGCTGGCCCTGTCTTGTATGCTGTAAAAATACAGGGGTACTGTGAAAACACAGGGGTGCTAGCTTTGTCCTGTATGCTGTACAAATACAGGGGTGCTGTGAAAATAAATGTACACTGGCCCTGTCCTGTATGCTGCAAAATGCAGGGGTGCTGTGAAAATAAAATTACACTGGCCCTGTCCTGTATGCTGTAAAAATACAGGGGTGCTGTTGTTAAAAAAAAAGTACACTGGCCTTGTCTTGTATGCTGTAAAATTACAGGGCTGTTGTTAAAATACAAGGGTGCTGGCCCTGTCCTGCATGCTGTAAAAATACTGGGGTGCTGTGAAAATACAGGGGTGCTGGTTCTGTCCTGTATGCTGTAAAAAATACAGGGGTGTTGTAAAGGTACACTGGTCCTGTCTTGTATGCTGTAAAATTACAGGGGTGCTGTGAAAATAAATGTACACTGGCCCTGTCTTGTATGTTGTAAAAATACAGGGGTGATGTGAAAATAAAGGTACACTGGCCCTGTCCGGTATGCTGTAAAAATACAGGGATGCTGTTGTTAAAATAAAGGTACACTGGCCCTGTCTTGTATGCTGTAAAATTACAGGGGTGCTGTGAAAATAAATGTACACTGGCCCTGTCTTGTATGCTGTAAAAATACAGGGGTGCTGTGAAAATAAATGTACACTGGCTCTGTCTTGTATGCTGTAAAAATACAGGGGTGCTGTGAAAATAAAGGGGCACTGACAGTTCTGTGTTTTGTAATAACAAAGGGGTGCTATACTGTAAAATGGAGGGAAAAAAATTGGAGAAAAAATAGTGAAAGAAGGAACCACTTCCAGTTCCTAGTACTAGTGCTGAAACTGCTGCTGCCACCAGTCATGACATTGACGATGCAATTCCATCAACGTCATCTGCTAAGACCGATGCCCAATGTCATATAGGGCATGTAAAATCCAAGAAGCAAGAATTAAGAGCTAAAAGAAATTATCTGATAAGAAACATAAAATTGACAATATGCCATTCGCGACACGAAGTGGCAAGGAAATTCTAAGGCCTTGGCTTATGTTCATGACTGATGGTTCAGCTTCTCATGAAGATGGAAGCCCTCCTCCCTCTCGAAAAATTAAAAAAATAAAGCTTGTTAAAGCACAGGAAAAAACAACTGTGCGTTCAGAGATATCACAAATCCCCATGGAGAGTCCAAGTGTGTCTGCGGTTGCGATTTCTAGGCCTGACCTTCCCAAGATTGTATGGGAAGAGGAGGATCCTACCACCATTTGCATGCCCCCTGCAAGTGCTGGGAGGATCACCGCCAGTCCAGTTGCTGATATTAAGATTGAGGATGTCACTGTAGACGTACACCAGGATGAGGAGGATATTGGTGTAGCTGGCACTGAGGATGAAGTTGATGATGAGGATTCTGATGGTGATGTGGTTTGTTTGAATAAGGCACCAGTGGAGACAGTTGTTGGCCATGGGATGAAAAAGCCCATTGTCATACCTGGGCAAAATACAAAAAAATCCATCTCTTGGGTGTGGAATTATTTCTCTGTGAGGATGAGAATGACATCTTGCCTCTGTAGAGCCAGTTTATGCAAGGAGAGATTAACTGCTTCTTTTTTTGGTGGGGGCCAAATAAACCAATCATTTCAGCCACAGTAGTGTGTCAGACCCTGTTGCAGAAATGAGTAGTTTGTTAAAGTGTGCAAGTCCTGTTTACACAACATAAGAGTGGGTGGGAGGGCCCAAGGACAATTCCATCTTGCACGTCTTTTCTTTGTCTGCCACATCATTCCAGGGATGCTGCCCTATAAGGGGTGCTTCCACTCTGCCCTATGAGTCCAGGTGTGCTGACCCATTGCCGTTTAAGTCCAGAGGTGCTGTTGTCTCTCTGCTGTGCTGTGTAGCTCTCCAGGGGTGCTGCCTATGCTGTATAAATCCAGGGGCGCTGCCGTATAATTCCTTGGATGCTGCTGTACTTGATCCTAGGTTTAAATTAAAGCCTAGAGCAGAATATAAGACAAGCTTCAACATCACAACCAGATTTGTACAAACATATGGCCGCAAAGGTGGGAATTGAAATTGCAATTTTGATGAAGTGTTTTCTGATAAAGTGGCGAGAGACCACATTTGTGGCCAAAGTCAGTAAGACTCAGAAGAGACAGAATCATAATCCAGCAGAAAGTGACATGGCAACATCTTCTACTTCATTTTCTCTGGCAACTGCAGAAGAAAACTAGATTTTCCAAACACACCTATGTCTATATGTCTGCCATATAATTCCAGGGGTGCCCTGTCTGAACCTACTCATCTCTAGTAGATATATCTTCTAGTGTTCACTGTTTACCCAGCATTAGAGAGAGGTTCTTCTCAATTATTTCATGTTATGGACTAAAATGAATGGCTCCAATTAGTCAACCTTAATTATGATTTATTATTAATGTTCAACATTTTGGGATTATTTACAAGGTGCACATTTGTTGTATAGGGTTCTTTTCCTTTAATTTGTAAATAATAATTTTACAATGCAAGGACTGCGTAGGGTTATCGCAAGACCTCGTGGTGTTAGAAGATTAGAGTTTCAATGATGTTGCATTGCATCAGCTTTCCATTGTCCTGCAGCACTAGATGGGCCAGGAGCTCCTGT
Source organism: Pseudophryne corroboree (assembly GCF_028390025.1). Classification (NCBI taxonomy): domain Eukaryota; kingdom Metazoa; phylum Chordata; class Amphibia; order Anura; family Myobatrachidae; genus Pseudophryne; species Pseudophryne corroboree. The sequence continues at coordinate 584,267,418 of NC_086447.1, forward strand.
GAGGTACAAACAGTTACTGAATAAGGGCCCAGTATGGAGTCTCATGGTCGCTTACAGCCAGGAAGATGTCTGGCTTGCCAGGCTGAGGCATGCTGTTGGCACAGAGATTAACACTGCTTCCTCCCACAGTCCTACTTGTAATATGAAATTAGTTTTGACTAGAGTGGTAAACTCCATTAGGGCAGGGGCTGAATATCAAAAAATTCACTGCACAGTCCTGCTTAGTACTGTATCGAACCCACCCGAACTCAACTTGCCTGATCTGGGGCTGCTTTGGGGGCTCACAAGGGGCTGCTAAAATATCTAAGGGGCTGATTTATTTAAATATAAAATATGAATAAAATAAACAAGACACACAGGTATGTTCACATGCGTGCTCACATGCTTGTAACTGGGACATACAGATATGCTCACATGCATGCTCATATGCGTGTAACTGGGACACACAGGTATGCTCAAATGCGTGTAACGGTATCCGTTCACATGGTCGACCATGTTATGGTCGACAGTCATTAGGTCGACCACTGTTGGTTGACATTGACATGGTCAACATGGACACATGGTTGACACATGAAAATGGTCGACACATGAAAGGTCGACACGTGAAAAGGTCGACATGAGATTTTTAACTCTTTTTTCTTTTGGGGAACTTTTCCATACTTTACGATCCACATGGACTATGATTGGAACAGTAATCTGTGCCGAGCGAAGTGGTAGCGGAGCGAAGGCACCATGCCTGAAGCATGGCGAAGGAAGCGAGCCATGCGAGGGGACGCGGTGCACTAATTGGGGTTCCCAGTCACTTTACGCAAAAAACGACACCAAAAAAAGTTAAAAAACTCACGTCGACCTTTTCATGTGTCGACCTTTCATGTGTCGACCATGTGTCAATGTCGACCATGTCAATGTCGACCAACAGTGGTCGACCTAATGACTGTCGACCATAACATGGTCGACCATTCATACCGGAACCGCGTGTAACTGGGAGCTGTGAAAGACGAAAATAAGGCATCTGCCACAAAGTATGTAGATAAAAATGCAATAAAAAAATTGAAAAAATTAAACCCAAGAGATTTTCACAAAATGAGTCTCCAGACTCCATGGAGGGGAAAATATCCAATCTTGATCTTGTGGTATACACCAGATTATTTGCATCCCAGCATTAAATCAGAAATTATCTTAATCCCTTAAAATGGAGAAGGGGGTACAAATATGGAGGGTTTGGCCCCTAGTTTTTAGTTTATCCAGTAATGTGGTAATTATATATTTGCTTGGTTAAAGTCCTTTCTGTTCCAGACCAATGTAGGAATGGAGGTGAAAGCCTGTGTGTGGTTCCTGACTGTGTGTGCCTCTCTAATTCGTAATCACCTTCTTGACACTTTCCTCTTGCCTCTTCTCATAATGTGAAAAGTCATCAAATATGGAGGTGGTATGTTTGTAGCTAGCTATGATTTGGAGAACTTGGCAAGCTTTTCCAGGGGGACCACCGGTCACTGAAATGATGGGTTTCTTAAACTGTGCATGTCCTGTTTAAACAACATAAGGGTGGATGGGAGGAGCAAAGAACAATTCCATCTAGCGCCTCTTTTTTTTTCTTTGCATTATGTGCACTTTGGGGCCTAGTTTTTAAAACTGCCATCCTGTCTGCCACTGCAGTGCCACCCTTGATGGGCCAGATGTTTGTGCTGCTGACTTGTGTCGCTTAGCTTAGTCATCCAACTACCTCTTTTGGCCTAAAAACAATATTGTGAGGTTTGAGGTGTTCAGAATAATGTTTTTGAGGTTAATAATATCGTAGGATCAAAACTGCCCCCAAATTCCGTGATTTTAGCTGTTTTTATGTTTTTAAATCTGTTATCCAGATCCAAAACAAAAACCGGAAGGGTGGTTTTGGCAAAACCAATCCAGATTCTAAACACGAACGGAGATCCAGATCCAAAACCAAAACACAAAACCCGCAAAGTGTCCATTGCCCTCTTACGTGTTATCATATAGTGTAAAATAATGTCCCCTTTATATGTGAGCCAATGATCCATGCTTGGTGCCTAGGATAATCCAAACATAAAAGATGGCAAAAGTTTCTTGTCAATAAGTCCACCAACTACTTCAAATCTGAAAATATACAAAAAACAAGAGCGCCTCCTAGTGCAACAATGTGCTATTCCACACCATGGCCCTCATTCCGAGTCGTTCGCTCGGTATTTTTCATCGCATCGCAGTGAAATTCCGCATAGTGCGCATGCGCAATATTCGCACTGCGACTGCGCCAAGTATCTTTGCTATGAAGATAGTATTTTTACTCACGGCTTTTTCATCGCTCCGGCGATCGTAATGTGATTGACAGGAAATGGGTGTTACTGGGCGGAAACACGGCGTTTTATGGGCGTGTGGCTGAAAACGCTACCGTTTCCGGAAAAAACGCAGGAGTGGCCGGAGAAACGGGGGAGTGGTTGGGCGAACGCTGGGTGTGTTTGTGACGTCAAACCAGGAACGATAAGCACTGAACTGATCGCACTGGCAGAGTAAGTGTGGAGCTACTCTAAAACTGCTAAGTAGTTTGTGATCGCAATATTGCGAATACATCGGTCGCAATTTTAAGATGCTAAGATACACTCCCAGTAGGCGTAGGCTTAGCGTGTGTAACTCTGCTAAATTCGCCTTGCGACCGATCAACTCGGAATGAGGGCCCATGTGCGTGATTAAAGCTATAAGTGAACCTGTAACATGTGTCAAAAGTTATTATGCTTATCTCATGTGTTTCATACCCTCCAACTGTACCTTTTTAGCAGGTACAGTACCTTTTTTTTATGGTCTGTACCGATTTTTGGCTCTCCAAACCTCCATTGAAAGTATAAGGAAAGGGGCGTGACCACAGCCCCTTTACCTGTGGCCACGCCCCCTTTTCTAAATTGTACCGATTTTTATGTGTACAATGTTGGAGGGTATGGTGTTTAAAAGATCCTCATAAGGTCACAATTTCTTTTTCATAGGTTTTAATGAGATCCAGAGCACATAAAAACATAAAAACAAACAGACATAGGTGGTCATTCCGAGTTGTTCGCTCGGTAAATTTCTTCGCATCGCAGCGATTTTCCGCTTAGTGTGCATGCGCAATGTCCGCAATGCGACTGCGCCAAGTAAATTTGCTATGCAGTTAGGAATTTTACTCACGGTTTTTTCTTCGTTCTGGTGATCGTAATGTGATTGACAGGAAGTGGGTGTTTCTGGGCGGAAACTGGTCGTTTTATGGGCGTGTGGGGAAAAACGCTACCGTTTCTGGAAAAAACGCGGGAGTGGCTGGAGAAACGGAGGAGTGTCTGGACGAACGCTGGGTGTGTTTGTGACGTCAAACCAGGAACGACAAGCACTGAACTGATCGCACTGGCAGAGTAAGTTTCGAGTTACTCAGAAACTGCACAGAGATGTCTTATCGCAATATTGTGAATCTTTCGTTCGCAATTTTAAGAAGCTAAGATTCACTCCCAGTAGGCGGCGGCTTAGCATGTGCAAAGCTGCTAAAAGCAGCTTGCGAGCGAACAACTCGGAATGAGGGCCATAGTGTAAAACTATTAACAAATGTTGAGCACCATTATTTAAATGAATTTATCTGAACATTTATATTTATTTATCTGAACATCAGCATGCCAAATAGTACTCAACGTGTTTCGTCCCTGTTGGAGCTATGTCCTCTCCTTAAGACTTCCTCAGGGGTACACATATATTCATAGGTTTACACTATGCATGTTTTTCTATGTGCTCTGAGGATCTTAGTCAGACAATATATGTGTGTGTGTGTGTGTGTGTGTGTGTGTGTGTGTGTGTGTGTGTGTGTGTGTGCGTGTGTGTGTGTGTGCGTGTGTGTATACTGTCTCCTCATGACACTCCATATGGTAAAGAGGGCATCTGCTGTATCTTAAATATAGTAACTAAGCACTGGTATAAGTGCTAATGTAAGTCCTTGATGAAATCCAGCCAGAAGAAACGCGTTGGATGTTCACTGATTTAATCCATCTCTTTAAGTTAAGCATTATCCACTCCTCTTTTTTATCCTTCATGTATTTGATTTATCCTGTTGTTTTTTTTTAGAGATTTTTTATAAATTAATGAAATTGCAGGAGTTATTTTCACTCTGTGAACTTTTTTTTAGTGACTTATACCTGTGAATTAAATATCTTGTATGAATTTTTTATAAAACATACCGAGTCTTCCTACAGTATATTTATTCGACACCGGTGGTTGCTTTAAAGCATTACATGTATTTAAAATTTGCACGCACTTCTGATATAACAAGTTTAAACTGGCTTATCACAGTGACACGGGGTCATTCAGGACACAGGGGTTCTCACGCCTGGCTCCAAAGTGCAGTGCAGTCTGCCACATGTATTTCCACAATTACAATGCTGAAAAGCTGGGCTAGTGACATGAACGTGGTACGTCACAGGCCAGAGACACAGTCTGGAGGAGATAAAGGTAGATGAAAGAGGCAGATGTGATTGTGGAAATACACGTGGCTAACCGCACTGCACTATGGAACCAGATGTGAGAACCCCTGTGTTCTGTATAACCCGGTGTCACTGTGATAAGACAGTTTAAACTTATTATATGAACATGCAAATTTTAAGCAAGCTTACATATATTTTAAACGGGAGGCAGTTAAGTGACCGGCGGTCACAATACCGATGTCGGAATCCCGCCCACTTATAGTCTCGACAGTCGGCATCCAGGGACTATTCCCACTCGTGGGTGTCCATGACACCCATAGAGTGGGAATATAGCCTGTGGTGAGCACAGCTTACCACCGAGCCCATAAGGGGCTTCGCACCACTCGCCCCTCCCTTCCCTGCTGTCCATCTGCAAGCCGGGATTCCGGCGTCGTTATGGTGACCAGCAGTCTCCTGACCGTCGGTCACGCATACCCAACCCTTTTAAACGACACTGCATTACCTGTGCCAACTGTTTGTTTTATTTTAGGATTGCTTGCTGCCCTTGGGGAAGGGTAAAGAGGGGAGCAGCGATGGCTGCAGAGTAAGCTGCGCTTTTATAAAGAGACTATACCAATATTATACTATGAGTAGAATTTGCGCATGGATCATAACTGTCACAGTTTCCATACCACCCAACAAGTTCCAGGTCACCTAGCAGGTGCACAGGGAAAGTTCACCAACTGTCACATTTTCCAGACAACAATGGTGATGCATTGTGAATGTCTGATGGACGTTTAGCCATATAACTCCGAAACAAAGAAACTAATTACAATGTCAATATTTTTCTGCAAATCTAAGGACCAGTACCATTAATTTGGTGTATGATGTGCCCTGCTCAGAAATCGGCATAATAGAAATATATCACTCAAAAAAGTCATATGTCTGCTATGAATATATATATATATATATATATATATACAAGCAGTTCAGGGGCACTCAGATAAATAAATGACCATCAGTCAGATATAGCCTCAACGTTTCTAAGTACTTTACTGCGTCATCAGGATCCTGATAACGAAGTAAAGTACTTCGAAACGTTGAAGCTACATCTGCCGGTTGGTCATTTATTTATCTGAGTGCCGCCAAATTGCTTGTTTATGTTGGTACATGTTTTGTTAATATGTTTGTAAATCCAGTCATCAGGATACAGAGACATGTGAGTTCAATGCTGTGCTGTTTATTCCATCACCAACTCCAGACACACTGCACACTGGACCTCCCACTTCCCAGCATCCCTCTGGTCCCAGGGACCATCACTGAAGATTCAGGCTTACACAGATTAGTAAGGGAGTGTCTACAAATATTAAGCATTCTAATACACTAACATCACAGTACCTAGGAAGTCATCAGCCAGTATATTGGAATACTGGGAGTGCTGCTTTTTCATACTACTAAATATTATTTATTTATATATATATATATATATATTTTTTTTTATATATATATATATATATATATATGTATATATAAATATATAAAATGAAAAACAGCTAGACAGCACTCGTCGAGACTAAAGATGGCTCTCTTATAGAAAGAGATAAAAGAGGGCCATCTCTGAAATGTTGACCACAACTTTAGCCTTTGTGCTGTTTATTTACAGCTGATTAGTCTCTATGAGTGCCGTCCAGCTGTCTGTTCGTTACATAGTTTTCCCAGGTCGTGCACCTGAGCATCCTCTTTTCTTTAAAGAAAAGCCCTGTACGCTTCAATGCAACAATTAACAACGTCATATTAAGAACATCATCTAACACGTTTCAATGAGTCTCTCAGGTCTGCGTATTTCCCTTTTGTGTCTTTCATACACAGTCTGTGTTTCATCTACCATGTTGGACCTTTCTAGAATCGTGGTTTGTTCACCATTATTAGGATCATCATACATGTCAGATGAAGGGTATTCTTCAGTCATGTTGTCTTCATTATGGTTAGGTTGAGATCTTAAATCCAACCAATTTCTTCTTACTTCCGTTCCACGCTCTGTACGTATAGTATAAGATCTTGGTGCTACTTGTGCTTGCACAATACCTTTCTGCACCCAAATACCTTTCTCATGATCTCTGAGACGGACTTAGTCACCCGATTTTAGATTAGATAAGCTTTTTGCTCGCCTGTCATGGAACAGTTTCTGTTTCGCCTGTTGACGTTCCTTACTCAGTTTGACCAACGCTGAGTTATGTGTATTAAGCAGTTCATAATGTATCGGGAGATTTGCTCTAATCCTCCTTCCCATCAGCATTTGTGCAGGAGAAAGTCCATTCTGTAAATGTGTACTGCGGTAGATTAGAAGACTTTTGTAGAAATCTTTTTTACCTTCTTGAGCTTTTTTCATGAGACTCTTTACAGTTTTTACTGAACTTTCCACCAACCCATTTGAGCGTGGATAGTGGGGACTTGATGTAGTATGGACAAATTCTCACTCATCAGCAAATTGTCTAAATTCAGCACTGGAAAACTGAGGACCATTTTCAGTGAACACTTCCATAGGAACACCATGCCTTGCAAAGATTGACTTCATGCATTTGATTACGGCTCTACTAGTAGTTGTATGTAGTGTCTTCACCTCAGGGTAGTTAGAGTAATAGTCACGACAATGTACGTTTTCCCATTACAATCAAACAAATCTGCGCCAACTTTCTGGTACGGTCTCTCTGGCACTGCGTCTATACGTAAGACATAATTCACATGTAGCTGTAGTCTGTGCTATGTCTTGGTTCATTCTTGGCCAATACATAACTTCACGCGCTCTCCGCTTACATTTTTCTTCTCCTAAGTGGCCTTCATGCATCCTGCACGGCATAGTTTTTCTTAGTTGTGCAGGTATGACAAACCTATTGCCTTTATAAATAATACCATCGACAACTGTAAGGTCACTGTGGTACATCCAATAATCATGGATAGACAGCGGGCACGCATGTTTTTCTGCTGGCCAACCTTTCAGAATGATATCTTTCAACACTTTCATTGTGTCATCTTTCTCATTTTTTTTCCTAATCTGTTCTTGTCTTGCAAGAGACACTGGTAGAGAAGCTACGATCAAATTAACATAGGCTTCTATCTCTTCATCCATAAGACTTTTGGAACCTTCACTTTTGTCCACAGCACGAGAAAGTGTATCAGCAATGTACATGTATTTGCCGGCACAGTACAGCAAGTGTACATCATATTTCTGTAGTCTGATAAGCATTCGTTGAATTCTCATGGGACAGTCACGTAATGATTTAGTCATGATAGCTACCAATGGCTTGTGGTCAGTTTCCACTGTAAATGTTTGACCATACACAAACTGATGAAATCGCTCACATGCATATGTGATCGCTAGAAGGTCTTTTTCTATCTGAGCATACCTTGTTTCCGCACTTGTCAGTGCTCTTGATGCATAGATTACTGGTTGCCATGTATCCTCATGTTCTTGTAACAGCACTGAGCCTAGGCCAAATTGCAAAGCATCTGCAGAAATTCTTATTCTTTTCGCAGGATCAAAGAATTTTAGCACTGGTTGCTCTGTAATGATCTGTTTCAAGTTTTGCCAACTTTCTTCTTGTTCATGTGACCACATCCAATCGTTATCTTTGTCCAACAACCATCTAAGAGGGGCTGTTCATTCAGAGAGTTGAGAAATAAACTTTCCTAAGTAAGTAATCATTCCTAGGAATCTTCTGACGTCGTCTTTGTTGTTAGGATGTTCCATGTTCATTATGGCTGATATTTTTCTTGGGTCTGGTTTTACACCTTGATCCGAGACCACGTCGCACATAAAGGTAAGTGTATTCATGCCAAATTCACATTTGTCCTTGTTTAGCTTTAGATTCACTTTCTTGACAAGTTCCATTACTTGTCTCATTCTAGAATCATGTTCTTCCTTTGTAGATCCCCAGACAATAATGTCATCCATCATTGTTTCAACACCTGGAATATGTTCAAAAATCATGTGTATCTTTTTGTGATATACTTCTGGAGCAGACAATATTCCATATGGTAGTCGAAGAAATCTGTATCGACCTTCTGGTGTATTAAATGTACAAAGCTTTGAGCTGGCCTCATCCAGCTTCATTTGCCAGAATCCTGAAGATGCGTCCAATTTACTGAACCATTTTGCTCCCGCAAATTGCGACATGATTTCATCTCTGGTTGGTAGTTTGAAATGTTTTCGTTTAATAGCTTTGTTTAAATCTCTGGGGTCTAGACATATTCTGAGTTGTCCATTTATCTTTTCAACAATTACTAAGGAGCTTACCCATTCAGTAGGCTCATCAACTTTCTGTATCACACCCAAGGCTTCCATGCAATTTAACTCTTGTTTTAGTTTTTCTCTCAGCGCAAACGGCACTTTTCTACAGGGGTGTATCACTGAAGAAACTTGCGTGTCTATATTTATTTTATGCTCTCCAGGCAAACAACCTAGACCTTCAAACAAGTCTCTGTATTCTGTAAACATCGATTTGCAGTCATCTTCTACTTGTGATGTCACCATAGAAACTTTCTTTAGCAAGCTTAGTTTCTCACAGGAACTTAATCCTAGAATCGGTTGCATATTTTTATCCACAATCAGTAGAGATGTTTTAAACTGTTGTCCCTTATATTTCAGTGTCACTAAGCATGTACCATTCACAGGAATTTCCTCCCCAGTGTACCCTGTAACATTCACTTTGGCTGGATGAATTTTAGCTTTTACTCTAAAAGTCTTATAGTCTTGAAACGATATTAAATTCACCTGCGCGCCAGTATCAAGCTTAAAGGGAATGACAATTTTTTTCACAGTTAAAGGGATAATCCATTCTTTCTTATCTGCACTGCAAAGTTCAATGCAATCCACAAAGAATTCCTGTTTGTTTAAAAACATGCACATTGGTTGTTTCCCTTTTCATTTTACAGCATTTGGCAAAGTGATTAAGTCTACCACATTTCATGCAGGTTTTACTATAAGCAGGGCACATTTTAGGATTGTGAGCATTTCCACATCTACTACACATTTCCTTATTAGACTGTGGCTTAGACTGCTGCATTCTTGAGAATGGAGGTTTGTTTGGCTCTGTGTTCTGCACTACGTGGACAGCAGCATCAACTTCCTTGTGTAACTTTTTGGCTTGAAATCTAGTTATTTCTGCAGATCTGCACATAGTCACTGCCTTGTCTAGTGTTAGGTCTTGCTCTGTCAGTAGTCTCTCTCTGAGTCCATTATCAGGTGTTCCACAGACAATACAATCTCTAATCAGTGAATCCTTTATATCACCAAACTCACAGGTTTTACTGAGTGATTGCAGCTCTGTAACATACTGATCAAATCCATCTACAGACTTCTGGTCACATGTGAAAAACTTATATCTTTCATATGTCACATTTTTCCTTGGCACAAAGTAATCTTCAAACTTTTGCATTATAGAAGATAGCACCATATTCTGACCCTCATCAAACTGAAAACTATTATAAATGTCCAGCACATCCTCTCCTATCACATGGAGGAAAATGGATGCCTTCGTTTTGTCAGCCTCTGTATCAGCTCCACATGCAGCAAGATATATATTAAACCTTTGCTTAAATCTTTTCCAGTTTTCAGACAAGTTACCAGACATCAGCATGCCGGTTGGAGGAGCTAGTTTATCCATGGTTACTCACTGTTTGAAGAGAGGAGCACACGGCAGGCTTTGCAGACACCGGGTATCACAGCCTTACAGACTTCTGCGGGATTCTTTCACACTCTGAGAGCACCAGCAGTCCAAGTAAAAATTCTTCTGACACCATGCCCTGGGCGTGGCTGACTTGACGTGGACGCTGTGACGTCACCCTCCGGGAACAGAGCCGGTGTAGAGACGAGCCGTGGATCCGAACATCGGAGTGGCTAAGTCACGGTGCTAATACCGTTGTCGATAAATTTTAACCTCAATGTATGTGAACATGTGTTACAAGTAAAGGTGTTACTTCTTATACATTTATGAGTGCGCTCTCCATTCTTTTACAGTTTGTACAAATACTCCAGTGGCGCGGAGAGGATTTGAAGCAGCACTCAATTGGACATTAAATCTGGATACTATTAGATCCCGGTGCGCAACACTGAACTTTTGTGGAGAATATATTTATATATATATATATATATATATATATATATATATAAATATATAAAATGAAAAACAGCTAGACAGCATTCGTTGAGACTAAAGATGGCTCTCTTTTATAGAAAGAGATAAAAGAGGGCCATCTCTGAAATGTTGACCACAACTTTAGCCTTTGTGCTGTTTATTTACAGCTGATTAGTCTCTATGAGTGCCGTCCAGCTGTCTGTTCGTTACATAGTTTTCAAAGGTCGTGCACCTGAGCAAGCGGTCATTCGGTTGGGGGTAGGAGTGCTGGACACCACAAACTGATTATATATCTAGATAGATAGAGAGAGAGAGAGAGAGAGAGAGAGAGAGAGAGAGAGAGAGAGGGATATACTAAATGTACTGCATGATCATGTACTTATCGCATTTTTCATATGGACCAAGCTCCGGAATTCATTGAGTCCCGGTGGGCAACACCATCTATTATTACCTAATAGAAGCCTATGGGTTTCTTTTCGCACTCTGACCTGAGAGGGATCCAATTGGATCCTTACCAGCACCCCCATGTGCAGAAGAGCTCCCAGGTTGTAAACCCGGAAGTCCTTCTATTGCTCATGACAGCTCTCATTGTGAAGGCTGTCCTTTGCAAATTTCTTGGTACATACCGGTGTTATTTACGCTGTTATTTATCATTTTTTATTGAAATTTAAGCAATTCAAGTTAAGTGAATAAACCTGAAATGGTACAAAGGTAAACAAAACAAGTTGCTTAGCAAAAAGTCCCCAGTCTCTCCATAAATTCACTCTTCTGTACTAGACTTTAAATGTGTAATTCTCGCAAATAGTTATTTTTTTTAGTTGTCTGCAAACCTGCTCTCTATTTCTGCCTTAGCAGATTGACTTTTAGGTAATTCCCATTTCACCTACTCAGAACAAATTGGCATCCCCCTTCAAGACATATACAAACACTATCAAATACAGCATTGGATGATTACTACACTTAAAAATGTTGTCTCATTACAATTGCCCCAGAATCCAATCCAATCGGACTAAATCAGGGATGCTGCAGGGGTGGTATTACTTTTTGGCACTAGTTTCTCCTGGAATTAGATCTTGACATCATTATTTCACCAAGTGGAAAATCATCCATATCACTTTACACTGGTTATCCTGTTTGTATCTTACTCCTGATAGGCTCCTCGAAATATGGGCACCACAATCTAAATACTGCTGGTAGAATTGCTCTCAGTTTGGTGAATTATTCCACATTGTTTGGGGATTGCCCATGTATTGTTTTACTGTGGAGGAAGGTTAAACTCTTGTTACTGTCTTCAACTCTCATTGAGCTATCACCTCCTTTAACCATACCCACATAACTTCTCTAAACATTATAGTTACATTTTGGGTCAAATCATTAATCGCTCAATTTTGTAAAAAGCTAATTTTCCCGACCCCTTTGAAATGGAAACTTCAGGCCTCCCATATTCCTTGGATGCTTCCTCTCCTGTAATTAAGTGGTTCCCTTGTCCGAGTGTGTGGCAGATGGTGCAGGAACTTGAATCCCCAGGCACACAATCCATCTTTCATGTTTAACCTTACTGAGGGGTCTATATACTAAGCTTTGGCTGGAGATAAAGTCGCTGGAGATAAAGTACCAGCCAATCAGCTCCTAGCTGTCATTTTTCAAACACAGCCTGTGGCATAGCAGTTAGGAGCCGTTTGGCTGGTACTTTATCTCCAGCGACCCCTGAGTCTCCTGACCTTTCACTGACTCCTCCTTCGTCTTCCATGGATTACTGTATATTGTTTTGTTTGCCATTTTTGTCTGACTGTTGCTCTTGTTTATGTGACTGTTTATCTGACTGTACCCTGGTACCCCCTTTTCCCTCTCTGCTTCTAAATCCCCCATTTATGTAATAATTTCTGTAATTGAAACAGTTGATGATTAAAAACAAAAGAAAACATTTAAATAATAAACAATAAAAACACACTCTGTGGTAACAAATCAAGTTTCTAATGCACTGGGGGAATCCAATTAGGCGCGTGGTTTAGTGAGGTGAAAAACCTTGCACACCCCGCACCCAATTTTGGATTACCGCGGGTATTCACACTCCCCATATCCATGGTATCCAATTAAAATAAATTGCTGCAGGGTTTATAATGCAGAAAACCCTGCAGCACGTGAAAAAAATTCCATATACAGTAAACTGTGGTTTGACATACATACTGGGGCTTGGGGAGGGGGGCATATATACGCTGGTGACAGGGGGGCTGGAGACATGAACACTGGTAGGGGGGGGGGGGGGCACATATTGAGAAATACACACTGCGACCAGAGAGGGCACATATAGTAATACACACTGGGGTCGGACACATATACACTGGTGACGAGGAGGGTGGAGATATATACACTGGTGACTGGGGGGGGGGCATATGGAGACATACACACTGCAGCCGGAGAGGCCACATGGAGACACAGACACTGGGTGCTGGGGGACATATAAACTGGTGACATGGGGGCTGCAGGCATACACAATGGTGATAGGGGGCATGGGTGGGGACTAGAGACATATACACTGGTGACTGGGGGAGACAGACATAGAAACATAGAATGTGACGACAGATAAGAATCACTTGGCCCATAGTCTGCCCCTTTTTTTACAATATTTTTTACCTCAAACTCTATTTGATCCCATGCATTTTTAAATTGCTCTACTGTCTTGGCCTCTACCACCTCTGATGGGAGGCTATTCCACTTGTCCACTACTCTTTCTGTGAAGTAATTTTTCCTCAAACTTCCCCTGAACCTACCTACCTGCAGTCTCAGTGCATGTCCTCGTGTTCTAATACAGTACTTCTCTTCATTTGAAGAATGTTTCCCTTCTGGACTTTGTTAAAACTATATTTAAAGTGTCTATCATTTCCCCCCTTTCCCTTCTCTGCTCCAAACTAGACATGATAAGATATTTTAGTCTTTCTGGGTATGCTTTGTGATGTAGGTCATGCACCATTTTAGTTGCGCTTCATTGTACAGTCTCTAATGTCTTCATATCCTTCTGAAGATATGGCCTCCAGAATTGAACACCGTATTCTAGATGAGGCCGCACCAATAACCTATACAGTGGAATTATTACTTCTTTCTTTCTGCTGCTGATTCCTCTCCCTATGCAACCAAGACAGACCTCCAGTGTGAAGTATAGGGAGCAGGGCTGGGGCAGTTGCAGAAGTGCCCAGACAGGAACTGAACACAGAGGGGAGGAGATACTGTAACTGTATAAGGTCGGCTGGAATGACACAATGGGGAGCTAGCTGGAATGACACTGGGAGGCTCTGGCAGGACAGACGCAAGGGGGGAGCTGACTGGTGTGACACAGGAGGGTGATGGCTGGAGTGACAGAGTAGGATGCTGGCAGCAGTGACACATGGGGGAGCTGGCTAATGTCACACTGGAGGGTGATGGCTGGAGTGACACATGGGGGAGCTGGCTGGAATGACACAGGAGGGTGATGGCTGGAGTGACACATGCGGGAGCTGAGGTGCATAATGTGAATCTGGCTCTTTCAATGTATGTTATGTTGGATCTGGCTTTAAAATGTATCTTGTGCGGATCTGGCTTTTTCAATGGATTTTATACCAGGGGAGTGATCTAACAGGCACAAGCCACATCCTATTTTTGCACGTGCGCCTTCGGCTCAATGTCGGCTCGTTGACGTACCTAACAAGATTTTTTGGCTCTTTGTCTCTGATTCGTTGGCCAACCCTGATTTAGCAAATTACCCGTAATACGAATGTGGCTGCATATGGAACTGTGGGGCTAATTCAGCTAGAACCGCAGAAGTATTTCTGCACTTCTGCGCATACGCAGAGATCGACTGGACATGATCGCAGTTTAACAGCCGGCGAAGGCAGCGATGGGGCATCGACGCAGCGTTTTATGGGTGCTGAAGAACCGCTGGGGAGGAAATGACGCGGTCTGGACAATGCAGGCGTGTATGAAACATTTGCAGGGCGGGCCATGACATGCAGTTACCGCTGTCCGTGACACCCAGTCACTACTACCCAAAAGAAGGATGCCCTCCAACTGCCTTTGCGGCTAGGCTGTGTAGGCAGGGGGCAACCCTAATCATGCGAGTGATGCGCTCACATATTAGCGGGGGGCAGGACCCGGCATGCGGGGCGGCCTTGCCCTTTGCTGGACGCCCCCCGCATGCTAGTGAAAAACAGCTGTAGTTTTGCTACTTTTAGCAAAACTACAACTCATGCTGAATCGGGCCCTGTGTTTGGATCAGGCTCAATATAGGTGATTTTCATAAAGGGTTAAAAGGAGCACTAGCCCTGTGTCCACTTATAGTATCCTATGGTGGTGCAATTGTTAGTTTGTTGCCGCAATTGTTAGCTTGCTGGGTTTGAGTCCCACCAAGTGCATGTTTCTATGCAGTTTGTATGTTCTCTCTGTGTTTGACCAAAGTGACCATGTAATTTCCATAAGTATTTAAAAGTTTTAAAATAAACATGATATGAAGTGCGATATCCTGAGCGTCAGGATTTTGTACCCAACCCCACTAGCTTATGTTCAGTTTCTACACCTAACTCCTGCTTTAACTTAATCACAAAAACTATAACAAAACAGATATTGTCTCATAATTCCAGAAATCCTTACAGCTTTCATGTCTGCTTACTAATATCAATCAATCAATCAATCAATCAATCAAAATATCAATCAATCAAAATGTTCTATTTATCATGCTGTACAGATGTACACAAGCACTTATTTAGTATGTTCACTGACATAGAGAGGAGCATATTCCATTTCTGAAAGTGAATTATTTTTACAATAATATCTCCCAATAAAAGCACACAAAAACAACCAAATAAAACTGAAACCATATAATAATAATGTCTACATCAAATACAGTGTTGCGGTGTTACTGTCATTGTTAGTAATAGTAATGTCAGTAAATAAAATAATAATAAAAGTAAACAAAATAATAACTCACTACAGCGTGGAATATCACAGTGTTCCCATCGCTTTTTTGGATCAGTAGTAAAACACCATGGACGCGGCTCTCCGTCTGGATTGCGGCAATAATTCTTGATGAGATTTTTTTCTGGAAGACTGAAAATAGACATAAATAGTACTCATTACTGTATTTGTTTGGATATTATAATTTGTCAAGCCTTTGCATTCAAGTTCAGAAGTGCAAGATTGCATGTGTAGTCAATGAGTAGGCTTACTGTAGATCATCCTGTCAATTTTATATAAAGTCTCTAATTAATCCAGTTATTCCATATTGTATTCAAATAAAATAATTGTGCACTCACAATAAACAAAAATTAGAGGATGACAGAATATGGGGCATAATATGGTGGTAATATGATATGGACATTACTATGTAGGGCATAATAAGGTCCAAGGGGCATAATAAGGTGCAAGGGGCATTACAGTTTGGGGAATAATATGGTGTAAGGGGCGCTATTGTGTTGATGTAAGTTAGTATTTTCCTGCAAGACCAAGCCCATTGCAGAAAAGCCACACCCATTTACTGCTAGACCATGCCCCTTTACCTGGGGTGCACTCACCCCCCCCCCTCCCATGTGGGGGTGCATTTTTTGGTGTATGCACTGGGAGCCAAATTGTCTAGAAATTGCACTGGCTATAAAGCTATTCCAGCATACACTGCTGCCCGTTTGCAGCATACACTCGCCGGCTAGTGAGCTGTATAAAACCGCACTCCACTCAAGCTCTATTCCATCATCTGTGTACATATATCCAGTGCTGTAACTACACATTTTAGCACTGTGTGCAAAAAACGGCATTGGCACCCACCCTTGTGTAATATACGGGCAGTGCGTGCCGCAGGTGCGCAGGAAAAATATAGGGGCGTGGCTTCATGGGGAATGGGTGTGGCTACAGAATAATACCAATTCATAATACGGTGCACAGTAGTCTCCATTATTCAAATTACGCCACACAGTAGCGCCACAAGACCATGTAGAGCCCCTTTTACACATTACGGCGGACAGATTCCCCTTTTTACACATTACGGCAGACAGGCCCCATTTTTACACATTACGGCAGTCAGTCCCCCTTTTTACACATTACGGCAAACAGTCCCCGTTTTTACACATTACGGCATACAGATTCCCCATTTTACAAATCACGGCAGACAGAGTCCCCCTTTTTACACATTACGGCAGACAGGCCCTGTTTTTACACATTACGGCAGACAGCTTCCCCTTTTTACACATTACGGCAGACAGTCCCCTTTTTACACATTACGACAGTCAGTCCCACTTTTTACACATTACGGCAGACAGTGTCCCCCTTTTCACACATTATGGCAGACAGACCCCCTTTTTACACATTACAGCAGACAGCATCCCCCTTTTTACACATTATGGCAGACAGCTTCCCCTCTTTACACATTACAGCAGACAGCGTCCCCTTTTACACATTATGGCAGACAGTCCCCCTATTTACACATTACGGCAGACAGCGTCCCCTTTTTACACATTACGGCAGACAGCGTCCCCTTTTTACACATTATGGCAAACAGCGTCCCCTTTTTACACATTATGGCAGACAGCATCCCCTTTTTACACATTACGGCAGACAGCGTCCCCTTATAACACATTACAGCAGACAGCGTCCCCTTTTTATACATTACGGAAGACAGCGTCCCCTTTTTACACATTACAGCAGACAGCGTCCCCTTTTTACACATTACGGCAGACAGTCCCCCTTTTTACACATTACAGCAGCCAATACCCCTTTTAACACATTACAGCAGCCAGTCCCCCTATTTACACATTATGGCAGCCAGTCCCCCTTTTTACACATTACGGCAGCCAGTCCCCCTTTCACACATTAGGTAGATGGGATAGATAGATAGATAGATAGATAGATAGATAGATAGATAGATAGATAGATAGATAGATAGATCTGTGTAAAGGCTTGTATTTTTTAAGTGCTGCTTGGATTTCTAAGTGTGAGTTGTAAACAGCAAAAAGGTGAGTTCTGATTAATCTCTGTCTATTCATATAGGGATAGTAATATTGTGAGAGAAAGTTAATCTGAATCTGATTGTTTGTATCTATACTGTTTCTTTTTTGTTTTAATATATCTGTACTGGGTTTTTTTTGGAGGGAAAAAAAAGTGTGAGATGAAAAGCCAGAGGGGTTAACTCAGGTGTGAGTAATCAGGAGGAGGAGGGGCTGACTAAAGCAGCTGGCTGAGCCTATATAAGCAGTGATTAGACTCTTTGGAGCTTGCTCTGTGTAAAGGCTTGTATTTTTAAAGTGCTGCTTGGATTTCTAAGTGTGAGTTGTAAACAGCAAAAAGGTGAGTTCTGATTAATCTCTGTCTATCCATATAGGGATAGTAATACTGTGAGAGAAAGTTAATCTGAATCTGATTGTTTGTATCTACACTGTTTCTTTTTTGTTTTAATATATCTGTACTGGGTTTTTTTTGGAGGGAAAAAAAAGTGTGAGGTGAAAATCCAGAGGGGTTAACTCAGGTGTGAGTAATCAGGAGGAGGAGGGGCTGACTAAAGCAGCTGGCTGAGCCTATATAAGCAGTGATTAGACTCTTTGGAGCTTGCTCTGTGTAAAGGCTTGTATTTTTTAAGTGCTGCTTGGATTTCTAAGTGTGAGTTGTAAACAGCAAAAAGGTAAGTTCTGATTAATCTCTGTCTATCCATATAGGGATAGTAATATTGTGAGAGAAAGTTAATCTGAATCTGATTGTTTGTATCTATACTGTTTCTTTTTTGTTTTAATATATCTGTACTGGGTTTTTTTTTTGGAGGAAAAAAAAAAGTGTGAGGTGAAAAGCCAGAGGGGTTAACTCAGGTGTGAGTAATCAGGAGGAGGAGGGGCTGACTAAAGCAGCTGGCTGAGCCTATATAAGCAGTGATTAGACTCTTTGGAGCTTGCTCTGTGTAAAGGCTTGTATTTTTTAAGTGCTGCTTGGATTTCTAAGTGTGAGTTGTAAACAGCAAAAAGGTAAGTTCTGATTAATCTCTGTCTATCCATATAGGGATAGTAATATTGTGAGAGAAAGTTAATCTGAATCTGATTGTTTGTATCTATACTGTTTCTTTTTTGTTTTAATATATCTGTACTGGGTTTTTTTTTTGGAGGAAAAAAAAAAGTGTGAGGTGAAAAGCCAGAGGGGTTAACTCAGGTGTGAGTAATCAGGAGGAGGAGGGGCTGACTAAAGCAGCTGGCTGAGCCTATATAAGCAGTGATTAGACTCTTTGGAGCTTGCTCTGTGTAAAGGCTTGTATTTTTTAAGTGCTGCTTGGATTTCTAAGTGTGAGTTGTAAACAGCAAAAAGGTAAGTTCTGATTAATCTCTGTCTATCCATATAGGGATAGTAATATTGTGAGAGAAAGTTAATCTGAATCTGATTGTTTGTATCTATACTGTTTCTTTTTTGTTTTAATATATCTGTACTGGGTTTTTTTTTTGGAGGAATAAAAAAAGTGTGAGGTGAAAAGCCAGAGGGGTTAACTCAGGTGTGAGTAATCAGGAGGAGGAGGGGCTGACTAAAGCAGCTGGCTGAGCCTATATAAGCAGTGATTAGACTCTTTGGAGCTTGCTCTGTGTAAAGGCTTGTATTTTTAAAGCGCTGCTTGGATTTCTAAGTGTGAGTTGTAAACAGCAAAAAGGTGAGTTCTGATTAATCTCTGTCTATCCATATAGGGATAGTAATATTGTGAGAGAAAGTTAATCTGAATCTGATTGTTTGTATCTATAATGTTTCTTTTTTGTTTTAATATATCTGTACTGGGTTTTTTTTTTGGAGGGAAAAAAAAAAAGTGTGAGGTGAAAAGCCAGAGGGGTTAACTCAGGTGTGAGTAATCAGGAGGAGGAGGGGCTGACTAAAGCAGCTGGCTGAGCCTATATAAGCAGTGATTAGACTCTTTGGAGCTTGCTCTGTGTAAAGGCTTGTATTTTTTAAGTGCTGCTTGGATTTCTAAGTGTGAGTTGTAAACAGCAAAAAGGTAAGTTCTGATTAATCTCTGTCTATCCATATAGGGATAGTAATATTGTGAGAGAAAGTTAATCTGAATCTGACTGTTTGTATCTATACTGTTTCTTTTTTGTTTTAATATATCTGTACTGGGTTTCTTTTTGGAGGGAAAAAAAAGTGTGAGGCGAAAAGCCAGAGGGGTTAACTCAGGTGTGAGTAATCAGGAGGAGGAGGGGCTGACTAAAGCAGCTGGCTGAGCCTATATAAGCAGTGATTAGACTCTTTGGAGCTTGCTCTGTGTAAAGGCTTGTATTTTTTAAGTGCTGCTTGGATTTCTAAGTGTGAGTTGTAAACAGCAAAAAGGTGAGTTCTGATTAATCTCTGTCTATCCATAAAGGGATAGTAATATTGTGAGAGAAAGTTAATCTGAATCTGATTGTTTGTATCTATACTGTTTCTTTTTTGTTTTAATATATCTGTACTGGGTTTTTTTTTGGAGGAAAAAAAAAAGTGTGAGGTGAAAAGCCAGAGGGGTTAACTCAGGTGTGAGTAATCAGGAGGAGGAGGGGCTGACTAAAGCATCTGGCTGAGCCTATATAAGCAGTGATTAGACTCTTTGGAGCTTGCTCTGTGTAAAGGCTTGTATTTTTAAAGTGCTGCTTGGATTTCTAAGTGTGAGTTGTAAACAGCAAAAAGGTGAGTTAGAATACAGAAAAAGGTGAGTTTTATAATACACAATCAGTAACACACATTTGCAGTACCATTAAACTTCTGGTGAGGCTGCAAGGGGCTGACCTTGTGAGTGAGTGAGAGGGTCTCTTACTTGGAGTAGCAGAGGGGCTGTGATTGTGTGTGTGTCAGGGGCCTTTTTTTTTGCAGGAGCTGGAAGCCGAGTGAAAAGGAGGTGCAGTGAGCTGGAACAACTGCAACTGCTAAGTGGAGTATAGGTGCCGCAGGAGAGAGTACTACAGCTGCATAAAAGTGAAGGACCAAGAACCGCACAAAGATAGATAAGTATAAGCCAGCTTAATTATTGTATAAGTGAGATTGCTTGTTTTCTACTTTTTATTTTTGCTACTTTTTCTTTGAGAGTAACAGGGAGTTAGACCTTACAAACAATATGGGAGGGGCTGTGATTGGGGACCTCACTCAGTGCATGTCGTACAAGATGTAGGCACACCTGGAGCTACCGGCCCAGTGTGATTACATCTGCACGAGGTGTGTGCGAACGGTTGCCCTGGAAGCCCAGGTAACTGATCTAGAGCAAACCGTTGCGCGACTGAGGGAGATTCACAATCTCGAGCGTAGTTTAGACAGAACGGTGGAGGAGTTGCGGGAGGGGTCACTGGTAGTAGAGGATGATGATCAGGTAGCCAGTTGGGTCACAGTTAGAAGGAAGAAAAAGAGGGGGAGGCTCGACATCTCCAAACTATCAAACCGAACAAATTTGCCCGATTGGACGAGGAATCGGAGGATGATAGTGAAGAAATGACGGTGCCGGAGGAGACTGCTCCCTCTAGCATCCAGAGGAGCGGTCCCTCTGGCGCGGTTGGGATAAAAGATAGTGAGGTACCTAGTCAGATGGTGGTGGTAGGGGATTCTATCATCAGGAAGGCAGATAGGGCAATCTGCAACCGGGACCGTGATCGCCGTACAGTCTGTTGTCTCCCGGGTGCTCGGGTACGGCACATCGCAGACTGGGTAGATAGATTGTTGGGAGGGGCTGGGAAAGACCCGGCGGTCTTGGTGCATGTTGGCACCAATGACAAAGTTAGCGGAAGGTGGGATGTCCTTAAGAAAGACTATAGGGACTTAGGAAAGAAACTGAAGGCAAGGACATCTAAGGTAATATTCTATTATTACCCGTGCCACGCGCTAGTCCAGGGAGGCAGAGGGAGATTAGGGAGGTAAATGTGTGGCTTAGGGATTGGTGCAGGAAAGAGGGGTTTGTGTTCCTGGAACAATGGGCGGACTTCTCAGTCAGGTGCCATCTCTTTTGTCGTGACGGATTGCACCTGACTGAGGAGGGGGCAGCGGTGCTGGGGGGAAGGATGGTTAGAAGGTTGGAGGAGATTTTAAACTAGGAGCCTGGGGGAGGGTTTAGCTAGAAACTACGGGTCATGCAGTGAGAATAGTGGGGATGGCGGTAGTAAACGAAATGGGGGAGAAGTTGGGGGGAGGGTAAGAGCAGGCAGTAAGGTTACTAACATGGGTACTAAATGAGATTTTACCAAAGCACTAACCAATGACGATTACAGGTCATCATTGCTACATAAGGTGAAAGATGTCCCTAACGCAAGGGAAAATACTTATCTTAGTTGTATGTATGTAAACGCCAGAAGCATTACTGGTAAAAAGGGTGAGTTAGAAATACTTGCAGCAAGCAAACAGTATGATATTATAGGCATTACTGAAACTTGGTGGGATGAATCTCATGATTGGACAGTCAATCTAGAGGGCTACACACTGTTTAGGAGAGACAGACTAAATAAAAAGGGTGGAGGGGTGTGTCTTTACGTAAAGCCGTTTTTAAAACCTGATATACGGGAAGATATTCAGGAGGGGACTGTAGACACTGTCGAGCCATTATGGGTAGAAATTGCATGCAGGGAAAAAGGAATAAAAAAGTTAGTATTGGGTGTATGCTATAGGCCGCTTGGTATCAACGCATCTGATGAGGAATTGTTACTAAAGCAAATTGAAAGAGCAGCAGGAGTAGGAGACATAGTAGTGATGGGAGATTTTAACTATCCAGAGATAAACTGGAAAAACGATTCATGTGATACTGCTAGGGGCAATATGTTTTTAAACACACTTAATGATAACTACTTAGTCCAACTAATTGAGGAACCAACTAGGTACAATGCAATCGTAGACCTGGTATTAACAAACAATGGGGATTTGGTATCAGGTATTATAGTAGGGGAACCCATAGGAAACAGCGACCACAATATGGTCACATTCAATATCAGTTTCCATAAACAGCCCTATACTGGCTCAACTAGGACTCTAAACTTTAGCAAAGCAAATTTTGAAAAGATGAGGGTATTTTTCAGGGATATTGAATGGGAAGGTTTGTTTTTAGGAAAAAATACTACGGAGAAATGGGAGGTACTAAAATTCCTGCTAACTAAAAATACACTCAAATTTATTCCTATGAGCAGCAAAAAAAGGAATAAAAATCATAAACCGATGTGGCTTAACAAAATGATTAAGGAACTTATGGGTAAGAAAAGGTGAGCATTTAAAAAAATACAAATCTGACGGGGAAGCAGAGTCATTTCAGCACTATAAGGAATGTAACAAAATTTGCAAAAAGGAAATAAGAGCGGCTAAAGTAGAAACTGAAAAACTAGTAGCAAAGGAAAGCAAAGCGAATCCCAAAAAATTATTTAAATACATTAATAGCAAGAGATTAAAGAAGGAGAATATAGGCCCTTTAAAAGACAAGTTGGGAGTCTTAAGCAAAAATGATAATGACATAGCGGACACACTAAATGAGTTTTTTTCAACAGTACTCACTAGAGAGAACCCAATTCAGGGACTGACACACAATCTCAATAATGAGAATATCCCACTGATAGGTACTTATTTAAGCGAGGAAGTAGTCTGTGACCGATTAAAACATTTAAAGATTAATAAATCGCCAGGGCCCGATGTTATTCACCCAAGGGTTCTAATGGAGCTTCACTCTGAACTGGCAAAACAGCTATCTTTGATCTTTAAGGATTCAGTTATATCAGGTATGGTTCCCAAAGACTGGCGTATAGCGGAAGTAGTGCCTATATTCAAAAAGGGAAGTAAAGCTGAACCAGGTAATTATAGACCAGTTAGTCTTACATCTATAGTGGGGAAAGTATTGGAAGTTATTCTAAGAGATAGTATTCAGAAGTTCCTTGAAGTCAATAAGGTCATTAAAAGGAATCAACATGGGTTTATGAAGGACAGATCCTGTCAAACCAACTTACTTGGCTTTTATGAAACAGTAAGCGCAAACCTAGATCAGGGTAAAGACGTGGATGTAATCTTTTTAGACTTTGCCAAAGCGTTCGATACTGTACCACACATGAGACTTATCTACAAGCTACAAGAATCAGGGCTAGGAAGCACAATATGCACTTGGGTCAAAAACTGGTTAGATAATAGGGAGCAGCGCGTTGTGGTTAATGGATCTATTTCAACTTGGACTGAAGTGCTAAGTGGTGTGCCACAAGGCTCAGTATTAGGACCGCTATTGTTCAATATTTTTATTAACGACCTAACAGAAGGTCTAGAGAGCATGGTGTCAATTTTTGCAGATGATACCAAATTGTGTAAGGCTATAAATACAGAGAAGGATGCCGAGTCTCTTCAGAACGACTTAGTTAAATTAGAAGCATGGGCAGCCAAATGGAGAATGCGCTTCAACACAGACAAGTGTAAGGTAATGCACTGTGGTAACAAGAACAAAAATTACACCTACCTACTAAATGGGGTAAAAATAGGGGATTCTGTACTGGAAAAGGACTTAGGTGTCCTCATAGATAGCAAGCTAAGCAGTAGTACCCAAAGTAGGACTGCAGCAAAGAAGGCTAATAAGATATTAGTATGCATAAAACGGGGTATTGATGCTAGGGACGAGAGTATTATACTCCCATTATATAAATCACTAGTGAGGCCACACCTTGAATACTGTGTACAATTCTGGGCACCGTACTACAAAAAGGATATCCTGGAGCTAGAAAAGGTACAGAGGAGGGCGACCAAACTAATTAAGGGCATGGAGACGATGGAATACAAGGAAAGGCTAGGCATGTTTACATTGGAAAAGCGGAGACTAAGAGGGGATATGATCAACATCTACAAATATATAAGGGTACAATACACAGAGCTTGCGCGGGACCTGTTTTTGGTTAGATCAACACAGAGGACTCGTGGACACTCGCTCAGGTTAGAGGAGAGGAGATTCTGCACAATACGGCGTAAAGGCTTTTTCACGGTAAGGACAATACGTGTTTGGAATTCCCTGCCCGAGGGAGTTGTAATGGCGGAATCTGTCAACACCTTTAAGAATGGGTTAGATAAATTCCTAATGGATAAGGATATACAGGGGTATGGTGCATAGTCATGCATTATAGCAGCATCAGTCAGAAATTTTAGTCAAATCATCATGCATAGGAGACCACAAGTAGGTTGAACTCGATGGACAATTGTCTTTTTTCAACCCCAGATACTATGATAGATAGATACTGTAGATAGATAGATAGAAAGACAGAATAGATGATACTTACCATCTCTCCGCTGGCTCAGGCAGTCAGGCTCCTCGGTGCTGGCAGATCCGGAGGCAAAGGAGAAGGAGGACTCGGGAGCCGCAGCAGCGCTATGTAATTGGTGGCGGCGCCGCATGCAGCTGTGATGAGGTAAGCGCATCCCAGCAGTCACAGCGGCGGTGGCCAGCCAATGCGGAAGGAGAGGGACAGCTGCAGCAGCGCCACCACCAATTACATAACGCTGCTGCGGCTCCAGAGTCCCCCTCCCTCCTCCTCCTCCCCTGCCCCTGGAGCTGCTCCTCTCCGGCGGCAGCACACGCACACAGTCGGCTTGTAATGAGTCAGTTTGCCACTGATGACTTTAGGGAATGTGGGCAGTTGCGCTTTTAGGGCGACTGCGCTGTGTGCCACACGTAGTTATGACGTCACTCTGCATATAACAGTAGGCATGGCACTACCTGTTATCTATCAATAAAATAACACCACTCGTTAAGTAATTGGGCTGTTCATAGTTTGAGGCATCTGCTGGTGTGTGCCTATATATATCTGCTGGTGTGTGTTATCTGTAGCTGTCGCACCATCAAATTAAGGTGTTTGTCCCTTTTTGTGATTCAACCAGGCTGCCAGGTTCATGAGTTGCGCATTTTGTATGTGAATATATTTTCTTTTTGACGAGGCCCTATTTTTACACATTACGGCAGTCAGTCCCCCTTTTTACTCATTACGGCAGTCAGTACCCCTTTTTACTCATTACGGCAGACAGTCCCCATTTTTACATATTACGGAAGAAAGCGTCCCTTTTTACACATTAAGGCAGAAAGAGTCCCCCTTTTACACATTACGGCAGACAGGCCCTGTTTTTAAACATTACGGCAGACAGCTTCCCCTTATTACACATTACGGCAGACAGTCCTCCTTTTTACACATTACGGCAGTCAGTCCCACTTTTTACACATTACGGCAGACAGTCCCCGTTTTTACACATTACAGCAGACAGCGTCCCCTTTTTACACATTACAGCAGACAGTCCCCCTTTTTACACATTACTGCAGACAGCATCCCTTTTTTACACATTACGACAGACAGCGTCCCCTTTTTACACATTACGGCAGACAGCGTCACCTTTTTACACATTGCAGCAGAATGTCGCCCTTTTAACACATTACGGCAGACAGCGTCCCCTTTTTGCACATTACGACAGAGAACGTCCGCTTTTACACATTACGGCAGACAGAGTCCACCAGTTTTTACACATTACGGCAGACAGCGTCCCCTTTTTACACATTACGGCAGAGAGAGTCCCCTTTTTACACATTACGGCAGACAGCATCCCCTTTTTACACATTACGGCAGAGAGAGTCCCCTTTTTACACATTATGGCAGACAGTGTCCCCTTTTTACACATTACGGCAGACAGCGTCCCCTTTTTACACATTACGGCAGAGAGAGTCCCCTTTTTACACATTACAGCAGACAGCATCCCCTTTTTACACATTACGGCAGAGAGAGTCCCCTTTTTACACATTACGGCAGACAGCATCCCCTTTTTACACATTACGGCAGAGAGAGTCCCCTTTTTACACATTATGGCAGACAGTGTCCCCTTTTTACACATTACGGCAGACAGCGCCCCCTTTTTACACATTACGGCAGACAGAGTCCACTTTTTTACACATTATGGCAGACAGCGTCCACCTTTTTACACATTACGGCAGACAGCGTCCCCTTTTTACACATTACGGCAGATAGTCCCCCTTTTTACACATTACAGCAGACAGCGTCCCCTTTTACACATTACGGCAGACAGAGTCCACCTTTTTACACATTATGGCAGTTAGTCCCCCTTTTTACACATTATGGCAGTCAGTCCCCCTTTTAACACATTACGGCAGACAGTGTCCCCTTTTTACACATTATGGCAGACGGCGTCCCCTTTTTACACATTATGGCAGGCAGTGTCCCCTTTTTACACATTACGGCAGACAGCGTCCCCTTTTTACACATTACGGCAGACAGCACCCCCTTTTTACACATTACGGCAGACAGAGTCCACCTCTTTACACATTACGGCAGACAGTGTCACTTTTTACACATTACGGCAGACAGCGCCCCTTTTTACACATTACGGCAGACAGAGTCCACCTCTTTACACATTATAGCAGACAGCAACCCCTTTTTACACAGTACGGCAGACAGCGACCCCTTTTTACACATTACGGCAGACAACGTCACCTTATAACACATTACGGCAGACAGCGTCCCCTTTTTACACATTACAGCAGACAGCATCCCTTTATAAGACATTACAGCAGAGGGCGTCCCCTTTTTACACATTACGGCAGACAGCATCCCCTTTTTACACATTACGGCAGACAGCGTCCCCTTATAACACATTACGGCAGACAGCGTCCCCTTTTTATACATTACGGAAGACAGCGTCTCCTTTTTACACATTACGGCAGACAGCATCCCCTTTTTACACATTACGGCAGACAGTCCCCCTTTTTACACATTACAGCAGCCAGTCCCCCTATTTACACATTATGGCAGCCAGTCCCCCTTTTTACACATTATGGCAGCCAGTCCCCCTTTCACACATTAGATAGATGGGATAGATAGATAGATAGATAGATATATAGATAGATAGATAGACAGACAGACAGAATAGATGATACTTACCATCTCTCCGCTGGCTCAGGCAGTCAGGCTCCTCGGTGCTGGCAAATCCGGAGGCAGGGGAGAAGGAGGACTCGGGAGCCGCAGCAGCGCTATGTAATTGGTGGCGGGCCGCATGCAGCTGTCCCTCTCCTTCTGCATTGGCTCGCCGCCGCCGTGAATGCTGTGATGAGGTAAGCGCATCCCAGCAGTCACAGCGGCGGTGGCCAGCCAATGCGGAAGGAGAGGGACAGCTGCAGCAGCGCCGCCACCAATTACATAGCGCTGCTGCGGCTCCAGAGTCCCCCTCCCTCCTCCTCCCCTGCCCCCGGAGCTGCTCCTCTCCGGCGGCAGCACACGCACACAGTCGGCTTGTAATGAGTCAGTTTGCCACTGATGACTTTAGGGAATGTGGGCAATTGCGCCTTTAGGGCAACTGCGCTGTGTGCCACACGTAGTTACGACTCTGCATATAACAGTAGGCATGGCACTACCTGCTATCTATCAATAAAATAACACCACTCGTTAAGTAATTGGGCTGTTCATAGTTTGAGGCATCTGCTGGTGTGTGCCTATATATATCTGCTGGTGTGTGTTATCTGTAGCTGCTGCACCATCAAATTAAGTGTTTAAGCAGGAGA
Organism: Pseudophryne corroboree; assembly: GCF_028390025.1. Classification (NCBI taxonomy): domain Eukaryota; kingdom Metazoa; phylum Chordata; class Amphibia; order Anura; family Myobatrachidae; genus Pseudophryne; species Pseudophryne corroboree. The sequence goes on from NC_086447.1 coordinate 584,295,458, forward strand.
ATCAGTTAAATACAGAGGTGAAAGTATGGCGGTATGGGCCGGTACGGCGTACTGTTAAGAGATTGACAGCCGGTACGTTGTCCCGTAGCTGCTGTGAACGCTTTTGTATATTACCTACAGGCCGCTGGTTGGCTGAGAATGGCTGTCTCTCAGCTAACCAGTGGCCTGTTACCATGGTAACTGGCCACTGACAAGGTGGGGAAGCAGTGATATTCCCGACTTTGCCTGTCTTATGCTGCCCGGCGTGCTGTCTCCTTCCCCCGCTGCTCTTGCTCTGCTTCCCAGCACTCCGTGGTGCTGGTGCAGATCGGGCTGCTGGGCCCTCTGTGTGATCCTCCCGTCTCTGGAGCTGCCACAGGGTATTTGTGCATGGTCAGTGTGTTACAGGTGAGTGCCTGCGGAGCTTGACATAGTGTTCCCCCTGTGTGGTGCTGTGATTCCCGCTCTGCCCCTGCGTCCCTCACTCTGGACCCTGTGTTCCCCACTCTCCCCACTGTCTCTCCAGCTCTCCCCACTGTGTCCCAAACTCCCCCCACTGTGTCCACAACTATAACCTCTTTGGATTCTCTTAATATATGTATAAGTGGCTCTGTTGTCTGGTGTAACGTGTATAAAGGGCTCTGGTATCTGGTGTAACGTGTATAAGGGGCTCTGCTGTAGGGTTACCACCACATTCCTTTAATTCTGGACACAATTACACAAGTTCTGTGGCTGGCTGACTTCAATACTCCATTTCACCTGGTTTTAATCAGCCACAGAACCTGTGTAATTAATATGTGTCCAAAATGAAAGCAATGAGGTGGTAACCCTACTCTGCTGTGTGGCATAGCAAGTATAAGGGGCTCTGCTGTCTGGTGTAACGTGTATAAGAGGCTCTGTTGTGTGGCATAGCAAGTATAAGGGGCTCTGCTGTCTGGTGTAACGTGTATAAGAGGCTCTGTTGTGTGGCATAGCAAGTATAAGGGTCTCTGCTGTCTGGTGTAACGTGTATAAGAGGCTCTGTTGTGTGGCATAGCAAGTATAAGGGGCTCTGCTGTCTGGTGTAATGCGTATAAGAGGCTCTGTTGTGTGGCATAGCAAGTATAAGGGGCTCTGCTGTCTGGTGTAACGTGTATAAGAGGCTCTGTTGTGTGGCATAGCAAGTATAAGGGGCTCTGCTGTGCAGTGTAATGTGAATAACAGACACTAATGTAGATGTGCTATACAGAATGGAAATTGGGAATTGTTCCCAGAATGATGAGAAATGGAAGGCATGTCAACACGCCCCTTACAACACTTGGTCACACCCATTTTTGGCACGCACACAGTACCACTGAGACTTTTTTTCTACTTGCACCACTGGTTAAATACATGTATATATCTAATTCATTGCCTACAGTGATATCATGTCTTGACTGACTCAAGATAATGATACAAAGAACACCCAGTGACAAGAAAAATGTATAAGAATTTAGAAAACAATTGTGTTTTCCCCTTACATAAAAATGCTACAACATCTATCTATCTATCTATCTATCTATCTATCTATCTATCTATCAATCAATCACCAGTTTTCTCTTACGTCGTAGAGGATGCTGTGGACTCCAAAAGGACCATGGGGCATAGACGGGACCCGCAGGAGCCTGGGCACACCATAAAGACTCAAACTGGGTGTGAACTGGCTCCTCCCTCCATGCCCCTCCCCCAGACTCCAGCTATAGTTAGACTTTGTGCCCAGGAGTGACTGGACACACACTAGGGGAGCTCTACAGAGTTTCTCTTAAAGACTTTATGTTAGATTTTTTATTTTCAGGAAGACCTGCTGGTTACAGGCTCCCTGCATCGTGGGAGTGAGGGGAGAGAAGTCAGACCTACTTCTTCTTAGTTCAAGGGCTCTGCTTCTTAGGCTACTGGACACCATTAGCTCCAGAGGGTTCGATCACTTGGTGCGTCTAGCTGCTTGTTCCCGAAGCCGTGCCGTCAACCCCCTCACAGAAGCCAGAAGAAAGAAGCCGGGTGAGTATTAGAAGAACCGAAGACTTCAGCGACGGCAGAAGACTTCAGCAACGGAGGTACAGCGCGGCGGTATCGCTGCACTCCATGCTCCCACACACTTCACCAAATGCACTCACAGGGTGCAGGGCGCTAGGGGGGAGCGCCCTGGGCAGCAGTTACTGAGGTTTGGCTGGCATAATAAAAGGCTATACAGTGTCCGATCACTGTATAGAGTACCCCCGCCAGGTTAAAGATTCAAATTTTAGCGGGCTACAGCGCCCCGGGAAGGGGGCGGGGCTTAGCCGCACATTGCTCACCAGCGCCATTTTCTCCTATCTCTACAGCGCTGCAGAGATGCTGCCCGGTCCTCCAAGCTCCCGCAAGTACATGGGGACGAAAAAGGCATATGAGGGGGGGCACATGAAATTGGTGTTTTTCAATTTATATTGCCGGCGCTGAGCATATTACTAGCTTCGGTTAGTGTATGGGCGCTGGGGGTGTGAGCTGGCATACTCTCTCTGTGTTCTCCCTAAGGGCTTCTCTGTGGGTCTGTTCCCTGGGTTTGTGGACTGTGTGAGTGTGAGTGTGTTGGCAAGAGGTGTCCACATGTCTGAGCCTGGGTGTTCCTCCCCGGAGGAGGTTATGGGGGCTGCAGAAAAAGATTTAAGTATGTGTCTGTCGGCACAGCCGACGGCTGACTGGATGACTATGCTGAGTACACTGAATACAAATGTGGCTTTATTGTCAAAAAGACTGGATAAATCTGATTCTCAGACACAAACATGGAGACAGTCGGTGGAGGACGCATTGTCTCAGGTACAAACAGTCTCAGGGTCACAAAAGCGTGCTTTTAACCAGATGGCAGATACAGGTACCGACACGGACTCTGACTCTGATGTCGATTTAAATGAGGCTTCTTTGCATCCACGGGTTGTCAAGAGTATTCAGTACATGATTATAGCCATTAAAGATGTTTTACGTATATCTGAGGAACCTGCTGTTCCTGACACAAGAGTCTGTTTATTTAAGGGGAAAAGACCTGAGGTAAAATTTCCCCCCTCTCATGAAATGAATGCACTTTGTAAAAAGGCTTGGGAGTCACCTGAAAAAAGGTGGCAGATTCCCAAGCGAATTTCGATGGCATATCCTTTTCCCTCTGATGATAGGGAAAAATGGGAGTCGTCTCCAAATGTGGACAAGGCTCTATCCCGATTGTCCAAGAAGGTGGCACTTCCGTCTCCTGACACGGCTGCACTCAAGGATCCGGCGGATCGTAAGCTGGAGATGACTTTGAAGTCCATTTTCGTCAATACTGGTGCATTGCTCAGACCTGCTGTGGCGTCGGTATGGGTGAGTAGTGCTATTGCAAAGTGGGCTGAAAATTTGGCTTCTGATATGGATGCTCTTGATAAAGATAATATTCTTCTGACTCTTGGTTATATTAAGGACGCTGTAGATTACCTAAAGTATGCGGCGAGGGATGTTGCTCTCTTGGGATCAAGAGCCAATGCCATGGCGATTTCGGCCAGGAGGATTCACCAATGGAATGCTGATGCCGACTCCAAGAAGAATATGGAAGCTCTTCCTTTTAAAGTTAGTGTCTTGTTCGGTAAATGCCTGGCTAACCTGGTGTCGACCGCTACGGCGGGTAAGTCATCTTTTCTTCCTTATATTCCCACACAACAGAAGAAGGCACCCCATCAGCAGATGCAGTCCTTTCGGCCTAATAAATACAAGAGAGGTAAGGGCTCGTCCTTCCTCGCTTCAAAGGGTAGAGGTAGGGGAAGGAAGTCGCCTGCAGTATCAGGCACCCAGGAACAAAAGACCTCCCCTGCCTCTACCAAGTCCACCGCATGACGCTGGGGCTCCCCTGGGGGAGTCCCTACCGATGGTGGGCCGTCTCCGATTCTTCAATCAGGTCTGGGTTCGTTCGGCTCTGGGTCCTTGGGTCTTAGACATAGTGTCCCAAGGGTACAGACTGGAGTTTCAGGAGATGCCCCCCAACCGGTTTTTCGTGTAGGCCTTGCCAACTTCTCTTCCAGAAAGAGAGGTGATAAGAGATGCGATACAAAAGTTGTGTCAACAGAGGGTCGTGGTACCGGTTCCCCCGTCGGATCGGGGGGAAAGGGTTCTATTCGAGCCTCTTTGTGGTGCCGAAGCCGGACGGTTCGGTCAGACCGATTCTGAACCTAAAATCCCTCAATCCATACTTGAAAACTTTCAAGTTCAAGATGGAGTCTCTTCGAGCGGTGATCTCCAGTCTCGAAGGGGGAGATTTTATGGCGTCAGTCGACATAAAGGATGCTTACTTACACATCCCGATATTCCCTCCTCATCAAGCCTTCCTGAGGTTTGCGGTACATGATTTTCATTACCAATTTCAGGCGTTGCCGTTTGGGCTTTCCACGGCCCCGAGGGTTTTCACCAAGGTAATGGCAGAGATGATGGTCCTCCTGCGCAAGCAAGGGGTCACAATTATCCCGTACTTGGACGATCTCCTGATAAAGGCGAGGTCCAAGGAGCAGTTGTTAAGAAATGTGGATCTCTCCCTGTCGGTTCTGCGGCATCACGTTTGGATACTAAATTTGCCAAAGTCTCAGTTGAGCCCGGCCACTCGGCTGCCCTTCCTGGGCATGGTCCTGGACACGGAGATACATAGAGTGTTTCTTCCGGAGGTCAAAGCTCAGGAAATCCAGACCATGGTCAGGGAGCTCCTGAGGCCGACAAGTGTGTCGATTCATCAATGCACTCGGGTACTAGGGAAGATGGTTGCGGCTTACGAAGACATTCCGTTTGGCGGGTTTCATGCCCGGGTGTTTCAGTGGGATCTGCTGAAAAAATGGTCCAGGTCTCACCTACACATGCACCAGAAAATAACTCTATCTTCCAGAGCCAGGATTTCTCTCCTGTGGTGGCTGCAAGGCTCTCACCTTCTAGAGGGACGCCGATTCGGAATCCAGGACTGACAACATATGCAAGTCTCCGAGGCTGGGGCGCAGTTACGCTAGGAAGAAATTTCCAGGGAAAGTGGTCAAGCCAGGAATCTTGTCTCCACATAAATGTTCTCGAGTTGAGAGCCAGTGACAACGGCCTGCTGCAAGCAAAGAACCTTCTTCAGGGTCGCCCTGTCCTAATCCAGTCGGACAACATAACAGCGGTGTCGTACATAAACCGCCAAGGTGGAACAAGGAGCAGGGTGGCTATGGAGGAGGCCACAAGAATCCTACGCTGGGCGGTACAGCATGTGAGCGCTCTGTCAGCAGTCTTCCTCCCGGGAGTAGACAACTGGGAAGCAGACTTCCTCAGCAGACACGATCTCCATCCGAGTGGGCTCTTCATCAAGAGGTGTTTGCAGAAGTGACAAAGCGTTGGGGACTTCCTCTGATAGACATGATGGCATTTCGCCTCAACAAGAAGCTTCCGAGGTATTGTTCCAGGTCGAGGGACCCCCAGACCAGCGCAGTGGACGCCCTGGTGTCTCCGTGGGTGTTTCCGTCGGTGTATGTGTTCCCTCCGCTTCCTCTCATTCCGAAGGTGCTGAGGATCGTTTGACGAACAGGGGTTCAGGTGATACTCGTCGTTCCAGATTGGCCACGGAGGGCCTGGTATCCGGATCTTCAAGAATTACTAGTGGAAGATCCCTGGCCGCTTCCTCTACGAGAGGACCTGTTGTTGCAGGGGCCCTGTGTGTTTCCGGACTTACCGCGGCTGCATTTGACGGCGTGGAAGTTGTGCGTCAAATCTTAGCTCGGAAGGGTATTCCAGGGGAGGTCATCCCCACTCTCCTTAAAGCTAGGAAGGAAGTTACGGCAAAATATTATCACCGTATTTGGAGGAAATATTTTTCCTGGTGTGAGACCAAAGCAGCTCCGGCGGAGGTGTTTCACTTGGGTCGGTTTCTCCATTTTTTGCAGGCTGGCGTAGATGCAGGCCTGAAATTGGGTTCCATAAAAGTGCAGATTTCGGCTTTATCTATTTTCTTTCAAAAAGAATTGGCCGTCCTTCCCGAGGTTCAGACTTTTGTGAAGGGAGTGTCGCATATCCACCCTACATTTGTGCCGCCGGTGGCGCCGTGGGATCTTGAAGTGGTCTTGCAGTTCCTTATGTCTCACTGGTTTGAACCTTTGCGTAAGGTACAGTTAAAGTTTCTCACTTGGAAGGTGGTCATGCTTTTGGCTCTGGCATCGGCCAGGCGAGTGTCAGTGTTGGCGGCCTTGTCTCACAAGAGACCGTATTTGATTTTCCATTCGGATAGAGCGGAATTGAGGACTCGTCAACAATTTCTGCCGAAGGTGCTTTCTTCGTTCCACATTAACCAGCCTATTGTGGTGCCTGTGGCTACGGATGCTGTGGCGGTTCCAAAGTCTCTTGATGTTGTCAGGGCTTTGAAAATGTATGTCGCCAGAACGGCTCGTACCAGGAAAACAGAAGCTTTGTTTGTCCTGTATGCTTCCAACAAGATTGGAAATCCTGCTTCTAAACAAACTATTGCTCGGTGGATTTGTAATACGATTCAGCAGGCTCATTCTTCGGCTGGGCTACCATTGCCGAAGTCGGTAAAGGCCCATTCTACTAGGAAGGTGGGCTCTTCTTGGGCGGCTGCCCGAGGGGTCTCGGCACTTCAGCTTTGCCGAGCAGCTATGTGGTCGAGTTCAAACACATCTGCTAAGTTTTACAAGTTTGATACCCTGGATGATGAGGACCTCATGTTTGCTCAATCGGTGCTGCAGAGTCGTCCGCACTCTCCCGCCCGGTCTGGAGCTTTGGTATAGACCCCATGGTCCTTTTGGAGTCCCCAGCATCCTCTACGACGTAAGTGAAAATAGGATTTTAATACCTACCAGTATATCCTTTTCTCCTAGTCCGTAGAGGATGCTGGGCGCCCTTCCCAGTGCGGACTGTTACTTGCAGTTGTAGTTTTACTGGTTGTATTTGTTTACACATGGGATGTGTATTAGTTTATTCAGCTTGTTGCTGTTGTTGATTCATACGGTTATCTGGTTTTATACCATTCCAGTTGTACGGTATGTTGTGGTGTGGGCTGGTATGTTTCTCGCCCTTTGTTTGAACAAAAATCCTTTTCTCGAAATGTCCGTCTCTCCTGGGCACAGTTCCTATAGCTGGGGTCTGGGGGAGGGGCATGGAGGGAGGAGCCAGTTTACACCCAGTTTGAGTCTTTATGGTGTGCCCAGGCTCCTGCGGGTCCCGTCTATGCCCCATGGTCCTTTTGGAGTCCCCAGCATTCTCTACAGACTAGGAGAAAAGGATTTACCGGTAGGTATTAAAATCCTATTATTTATATAGTGTACACATATTCCAGAGCGCTTTACAGAGAATATTTGACCATTCACATCAGTCTCTGCCCCAATGGAGCTTACAATCTATATACCCTACCATGCACACACATTCACACCAGGGTTAATTTTGCTGGGAGCCAATTAACCTACCAGTATATTTTTGGAAAGTGGGAGGAAACCGGAATACCCGGAGGAAACCCACGCAAGCACGGGGAAAATATACAAACTCCGCACAGTTTGAGACATGGTGGGAATCGAACCCATGGCCCCAGTGCTGTGATGCAGTAATGCTAACCATTACACCATCTGTACTGCCTCTATCTTATCTATCTATCTATTTATTTATCTATCTCTCTATCTATTTAGGAAGGGGGGGGGGGGTTAGCTGCTGCAAGGAAGGGGGTGAAGGGGGAGCTGAGCTGAGGGATGAACTTATGAAGTGGGAGGTGAGAAGAGTGCAAGGCTGGTCCCAGAGAAGGGGCCAGCACACAGTAAATAGCCACACACCGTAGGGGCTGGAGCTGGGTGTAGGGCAGAGAAGGGCCCTGGAGGCTGGCAGAAAAGGGCTGTGTGGAGGGAGAAGGTAGAGCAGCTGGAAAGGGTATTATTTCCATACTGACACTGTCTGCGGTAAACCTGTGACCAGGTACTTTGGCACCTTTCAAATATTTCCTTGCCCCCTCATTCCAACACCAATGGGTGGAATGACAGGTTTGGTTGTAAAACAACTCACTGAGCAAAGGTAACACCAATGTTAAGTCCCAATGTAATTGCAGCTTGCATGGCACTGTGATAAGAGGCAATCACCTGCATGAAGTGCAGCAGCATGAAATGTAGCTTGTATGTTTAAAGCTAGGTATACACTTGTATAATGATACTTCGGATGATATCTTACTTTGGTTACACTAGGTACTGGCAGTCCGGATCAAAGTATAGATTCATGCGTACACACCTTTACAACCTAACTTGCGATCCAGGAAACTCTTCTGTCTAAAGCTGGGCAAACACTATACAATTATCTGGCAGATCATCTGGCAAATCTGGCTGGTTGGAATGAAAATCTGGTAATGGATGAGAGCAAATAACAATGGACCATTTGCTCCCAATGGTAAATGGACAAAAACGTGTTCAGCCACATTGGTTAATATCCATGATTTAACCAATTTGTCTGAACAACAGGTTTTGTCTATTTTCCATTGTCATTGGTCCATTGTCATTTGCTCTCATCCAAACACTGGAAAAAGGACAAAACCTGTCGTTCAGACAAATTGGTTAAATCATAGATAAAACCAATTTGTCTGAACAAGTTTGTGGGAGCAAATTGTTATTTGCGCTCATCCATTACCAGATTTTCATTCCAACCAGCCAGATCTGTTATGCTTAGCCCAGCTTAAGTTATTTTCTGAAAACACACAAATGAGACTTGCCAAAAGTGCGTACACACAATTTGTATGATATTGTAGCATCACATCTGATGAATATTAGGAAGCCCATAAAACCTGATCTTCAGATGCGATCAGTTTTCTTCTGATCAAACATGATATGAAGTGCGTACAGACTCTCAAGATTTCTCATGAATGGGTCAGGAATGAAAGAACTATCCGATGATTGCATAGGTTTGTATCCATCTTAGGATGCAGCTGCTGTAGACAGAACAGAGCAGCAGCACTGTGAATCTAGGGTCTGGATCCAGATTAGTCAAACGATCTTGACTGCAATAGGAAGTGGTGTGTGATGAATCAAGTAGAGCCCGAGGTGGATGAGACAGCCACCGGCATCAACGCGTTTTGTTCCTGGATTGCGAACTTTATTCAAGATGGAAAATTCAATCCACAGCTCCACCTAAACACCCTCCAGCTAATCACACCAGTATCATAACAGATGAGTTGAAGGCTGTACCAAAGACCTCAAGGGGTAAATAGGAAAAAAATTGAGGTGGCTGCATGTGATGTGATTAATTCCTGGGAGGAATATTGCTAACCATTGGGCACAGCCTACAGGTAGTTGACAGCCTCTGAGGTTGTGAGAAATAACATGTAGGTGCAGCATGGAAGGTGCCAGCCTGTAATGGATCTGTGTGTTCAGGACCCTAATACTCTGGCTGCACTGCCCATGGAAAACCACAGACCAAAAAGAGGACATGGGTGGTGGTGGTGGTGGGATATTGCTCAGACTAAGAATACCTAACAAACATTCTCCTGGACTTAGCAGCCAATTTGAAACTGGAAAGTAACAGCCCATTGTAGTGACACATATCTGGGCTCTAGTCTCTACAGCCCTGCTGCAGGAGGAACCTCATGGCAAGGAGAAGGCATCTGTATGAATTTTTTTCCCCACCACTACTGGGTTATGCTTTATAAATGTGTACAAATTAGATTGGTACCATGTTCTATTCTAAAAGGTTAACAAGCTCCTGGTGGCAATGGGGGATGCATAAATTCCAAGAATTGATTTTGGAGTTGGTAATTACTGCTGGGTATTGGAAATAACACTGATGATCTTACTACCCATTCTCATTTTGCATATGGTTTATGAAATGTTACTATAAGGGATGCATGCAGAATAGCGGGATGTTCAGGCTGCAGGGCTCACTAGAGGACTTCACCGGTAACCAAGTGGGCCAATCCGAAATTTACTCAGCGCCCTCCCCCCAAGCATGTGGCCCGCTTGACCCACCCTTGTTATTCCACTGGCCAGGGGGACCCCTTGGTGTTGATTTCCCTGCTATAGTGCAGCAGCTTTGGCTAAAATATTATGTTGATAGTAATCGGGCTCTTCCCACACACATGGGTGGTGGGTGTGGGGTAATAAAAGTGGTTAATGATAGAATTAATCAGTTTTTTGCTGCTGTCATTCCCAGTATAAGTCACAGGTTAAACCGTGGGAAAGGGGAGATTTTCTAAATGTTTCACCTTCTGCTCTAGTTTGCCTAGAAGACTTTAACAGGGGTGGATCAAGGGGGGTGAGGGCCCAAAACAGAATCTTACTAGGGCACCCTGATGTTTTACTCTTGCTATGGATTAGGGAAGAATTATCCTTACCTTCTACCCCTTTGGTGGCTGGTCGCACCCCCTGAAGTGACTGGCACACCTCCTACCATTGCATTTCCCCTGTGGGTCTGTCTTACCCCCATCCAACTCGGCCTATTTAGTTACATTTTACCAAGCCAGGATCATGGATATTACATGGACTGAAGAGGACCCCTCATTTGGAATTATGTGTTCTGGTGTATTCATTTCAACAAACTTTATTTTGAAAGGCGTGTGGCATTTATTTTATTTTTTGTTATGGTGAGTAATTACAGATGGGGCCTGGATGACATGGCATGCTGATACTTGTAGTTCTTCAAGTGTCAGGATGCCTTGCAAGCATTCAATTTGAGCCTGACATGGCTTACTTGGACCTGTAGTTCACAAACAAAAAATACACATTTATTAAATCATTATCCACTTTTATTATCTTACACACTGCCCAGGAATATATCAAAGCACTATTAGCAGTGTGCTGGTTTTTCCTACAGAGAGAGGGCACACTTTTTTGGTGACCCCAATCTCCCTAGGGAATACTGCTTTGTGCTGGTATGACACTATATAGGGAGTACACCACTCTGAAAGCTTCTCTGCTGTAGTTCCAAAAGCCCTGGGTTTCTCACTGGGGTGTTTTAGTCTTTGCCCGCGCCACCCCCATTTCTCTGACGTCCTAGTGGATGCTGGGAACTCCGTAAGGACTATGGGGAATAGCGGCTCCGCAGGAGACTGGGCACATCTAAAGAAAGCTTTAGGACTATCTGGTGTGCACTGGCTCCTCCCCCAATGACCCTCCTCCAAGCCTCAGTTAGATTTTTGTGCCCGACCGAGCAGGGTGCAATCTAGGGGGCTCTCCTGACCTTCTTAGATAAAAGTTAGTTTTAGGTTTTTTATTTTCAGTGAGACCTGCTGGCAACAGGCTCACTGCATCGAGGGACTAAGGGGAGAAGAAGCGAACCTGCCTGCTTGCAGCCAGCTTGGGCTTCTTAGGCTACTGGACACCATTAGCTCCAGAGTGATCGAACACAGGCCCAACCTCGGAGTCCGGTCCCAGAGCCGCGCCGCCGGCCCCCTTACAGAGCCAGAAGCAAGATGAGGTCCGGAAAATCGGCGGCAGAAGACATCAGTCTTCATCAAGGTAGCGCACAGCACTGCAGCTGTGCGCCATTGCTCCTCATGCACACCTCACACTGTGGTCACTGATGGGTGCAGGGCGCTGGGGGGGGGCGCCCTGAGCAGCAATATTAACACCTTGGCTGGCAAAAATACATCACATATAACCCCCAGGGCTATATGGATGTACATTAACCCCTGCCAGAATCCATAAAAATGCGGGAGAAAAGTCCGCGAAAAAAGGGGCGGAGCTATCTCCTTCAGCACACTGGCGCCATTTTTCCCTCACAGCTCCGTTGGAGGGAAGCTCCCTGGCTCTCCCCTGCAGTTAATACACTACAGAAAGGGTTAAAAAGAGAGGGGGGGGGGCACAATTTAGGCGCAGTATACAATATATATGCAGCTATAAGGGAAAACACTTTTTTATAGGTGCTATCCCTGTGATATATAGCGCCCTGGTGTGTGCTGGCATACTCTCCCTCTGTCTCCCCAAAGGGCTTTGTGGGGTCCTGTCCTCTATCAGAGCATTCCCTGTGTGTGTGCTGTGTGTCGGTACGGCTGTGTCGACAGGTATGTGGAGGATAATGAGGTGGAGGCGGAGCGAATGCCTGTAAATATGTTGTCACCCCCTGCGGGGTCGACACCGGTGTGGTTGAACTTATGGAAGGATTACGTGAAAGTGTCAACTCCTTACATAAAAGGTCGACGACACGGAACAGCCGGCTACTCAGCTTGTGCCTGTTCCAGCGTCTCAAATGTCATGGGGGGCTCTAAAATCGCCCGCTACCTCAGATAACAGACACAGATGTCGACACGGATACTGACTCCAGTGTCGACATCGATGAGATGGTGTACCCTCCAAATAGGTCCACCCGTTACAGGATTGAGGCAATGAAAAATGTATTACACATTTATGATTATACCCCAGGTACCACATAAAAGGGTATTGTGTTTGGTGAGAGAAAACTATTAGTAGTTTTTCCTGCATCTGAGAAATTAAATGAGGTGTGTGAGGAAGAGTGGTCTTCCCCCGGTAAGAAATTGATAATTTCTACAACGGTTATTAGCAGCGTACCCTTTCCCGCCAGAGGATAGGTCACGCGGGGAAACACCCCATAGGGTAGATACAGCGATTACACGCTTATCAGAAAAGGTGGCACTACCGTCTCCGGGTACGGCCGCCCTGAAGGAACCTGCTGATAGAAAGCAGGAGGTTACCCTATAAGATATGGTCACACACTAGGGCATTATATTGCGACCAGCCGTTGCTTCGGCATGGATGTGCAGTGCTCCCGCTGCGTGGTCAGATTTCCTGTCGGAAAATAACTATGGATAGGGACAATATTTTGCTGAAAATAGAGCATATAAAAGACGCGGTCTTATACATGCGTGATGCACAGAGGGATATTTGCCGGCTGGCATCAAAAATAAGCGCTAGGTCCATTGCCGCCAGACGGGGGTTATGGACTTGGCAATGGTCAGGCGATGCCGACTCGAATCGGCACATGGAAGTTGCCCTATAAGGGGGTAAAACTGTTTGGGGATAGTTTTTCAGACCTCGTTTCCACAGCTACTGCTGGGAAATTGATTTTTTTGCCACAGGCTACCCCACAACAAAAGAAAGCACCGTATCATCAAGTACAGTCCTTTCGGCCCCAGAAAAGCAAGAGGGCTAGAGGCTCATCCTTTCTGCCGAGAGGCAAAGGTAGAGGAAAAAGCTGCAACACACAGCTAGTTCCCAAGAGCAGAAGTCCTCCCTGCATCCGGTAGGCCCACAGCATGGTGCTGGGGCTGCTCAGGCGGACCCGGGTACGGTGGGGGCCCGTCTCAGATATTTCAGCGGACAGTGGGCTCTCTCACATGGATCCCTGGGTCCTTCAAGTAGTATCTCAGGGGTACAGGCTGGAGTTCGAGACGTTCTTCCCCCCGCCGTTTCCTAAAATCTGCCTTACCGGCACCTCCCTCTGCCAGGGAGACGGTGTTGGTGGATATTCAACACTATAATCACAACAAGTGATTGTCAAGGTGCCCCTCCTTCAGCAAGGAAGGGGTTACTATTCCACAGTAGTTGTGGTACCGCAACGGTTCGGTGAGACCCATCTTGAAATTAAAATACTTGAACTTTTATATCAGAAGATTCAAGTTCAAGATGGAATCGCTCAGGGCGGTTATTACGAGCCTGGACGAGGGGGATTACAGGGTCTCCCTGGACATCAAGGATGCGTACCTGCATGTCCCCATTTACCCCCCTCACCAGGAGTACCTCAGATATGTGGTACAGGACTCTCACTATCAGTTCCAGACGCGGCCGTTGGAGTTGTCCACGGCACCGAAGGTCTTTACCTAGGTAATGGCCGAAGTGATGATACTCCTTCGCAGCCGGTACTGATCCAATCAGACGACATCACGGCGGTCGCCCATGTAAACAGACAGGGCGGCACAAGAAGCTGGATGGCGATGGCAGAAGCCACAAGGATGGGCGACCTACACCCAGGAGAATGGGGACTTCATCCAGAAGTTTTCCAAATGCGGGTAAACCGTTGGGAATGACCACGGGTGGACATAATGGCGTCCCGCCTCAACAAGAAGTTGAAAAGATATTGCGCCAGGTCAAGGGACCCTCAGGCGATCGCTGGGGACGCTCTAGTGACACCGTGGGTGTACCAGTCGGTTTATGTGTCTCCTCCTCTACCTCTCATACCCAAGGTACTGAGAATAATAAGAAGGCGAGGAGTGAAAACCATACTCGGGGTTCCGGATTGGCCATGAAGAGCTTGGTACCCGGAACTTCAAGAGATGCTGGCAGAGGACCCTTGGCCTCTGCCGCTCAGACAAGACCTGCTGCAGCAGGGACCCTGTCTGTTCCAAGACTTATCGCGGCTGCGTTTGACGGCATGGCGGTAGAACACCGGGTCCTAAAGGAAAAGGGTATTCCGAAGGAAGTCATCCCTACCCTGATCATAGCCAGGAAGGATGTCACCGCAAGACCTTATCGCCGCGTTTGGCGAAAATTTGTTGCTTGGTGGGAGGCCATGAAGGCCCCGACGGAGGAATTTCAACTATGTCGATTCCTGCAAGCAGGGGTGACGTTTGGGCCTCAAATTGGGGTCCATCAAGGTCCAGATTTCGGCTCTGTCGATTTTCTTCCAGAAAGAACTGGCTTCACTGCCTGAAGTTCAGACTTTGGTTAAAGGAGTACTACATATTCAGCCTCCTTTTGTGCCTCCTGTGGCACTTTTTGGATCTCAACGTGGTGTTGGATTTCCTAAAGTCGCATTGGTTGAGCCACTTAAAACCATGGAGCTAAAGTATCTCGCGTGGAAAGTGGTCATGCTGTTGGCCTTGGCCTTGGCCAGGCGTGTGTCAGAATTGGCGGCTTTGTCATGTAAAAGGCCTTATCTGATTTTCTATATGGATAGGGCAGAGTTGAGGACTCGTCCTCAGTTTCTCCCGAAGGTGGTCTCAGGTTTTCACTTGAACCAACCTATTGTGGTGCCTGCGGCTACTGGGGACTTGGAGGATTCCAAGTTGCTGGACGTAGTCAGGGCCCTGAAAATTTTATTTTTCCAGGACGGCTGGAGTCAGGAAAACTGACTCGCTGTTTATCCTGATGGCACCCAACAAGCTGGGTGCTCCTGCTTCTAAGCAGTCTATTGCGCGCTGGATTTGTAACACTATTCAGCTGGCGCATTCTGCGGTAGGATTACCGCAGCCTAAATCAATAAAAGCCCATTCCACAAGGACGGTGGGCTCATCTTGGGCGGCTGCCCGAGGGGTCTCGGCTTTACAACTTTGCCGAGCAGCTACTTGGTCAGGGGCAAACACGTTTGCAAAATTCTACGAATTTGATACCCTGGCTGAGGAGGACCTGGAGTTCTCTCATTCGGTGCTGCAGAGTCATCCGCACTCTCCCGCCCGTTTGGGAGCTTTGGTATAATCCCCATGGTCCTTACGGAGTTCCCAGCATCCACTAGGACGTCAGAGAAAATAAGAATTTACTTACCGATAATTCTATTTCTCGTAGTCCGTAGTGGATGCTGGGCGCCCATCCCAAGTGCGGATTGTCTGCAATACTTGTACATAGTTATTGTTAACTAATCGGGTTCTTGTTGTGAGCCATCTATTCAGCGGCTCCTCTGTTATCATGCTGTTAACTGGGTTTCATATCACAAGTTGTACGGTGTGATTGGTGTGGCTGGTATGAGTCTTACCCGGGATTCAAAATCCTTCCTTATTGTGTACGCTCGTCCGGGCACAGTATCCTAACTGAGGCTTGGAGGAGGGTCATGGGGGGAGGAGCCAGTGCACACCAGATAGTCCTAAAGCTTTCTTTAGATGTGCCCAGTCTCCTGCGGAGCCGCTATTCCCCATGGTCCTTACGGAGTTCCCAGCATCCACTACGGACTACGAGAAATAGAATTATCGGTAAGTAAATTCTTATTTTTGCAGCTACAGTATCAGTGTAGGATCTCAGAGTCGGGTTTAATGGCTTAGTTGAACAAAAGTGTTTATGGAGCCATCCATCTTTTATTTATTTACTTTTTTTAAAACATGATTTAATTGAGAACCATATCAGTTAATATACTATTATTGTCTTACTTTGAAGGACTGAAACCATGGGCATGAGGGGTTGATGAGTCCCAGTTTTGACACTGCACACCAGATTTAGTCGTTGAAATTTTGCCTGTGTAGTCTTCTCCAATGCAATGAAAGCAGTCTTCTGCAGGAAATACATTAAGACCTTGATTAGTCTCACATTCTATAAGTGCTAGCAAATGCAGATTTCAAAAGTTAATCTATCGGTCTATCTAAAAAACCTGGATATAGGGTGAACCTATATTATATATGATATGGTCACATCTGATGCCACCAGTAAGAAACACCCCGGCCACTCTGCATCCTTGTACCCTCCTCCAGTACCTGAAGTGCAGCTGATCACTGCTAACTGTGCAGCTCGGTGGCACCCGACGCCCGGCGGCTGCAGAGAAGAGCAGCTGTAGGGTAAATATTCTGATAATTGATTGACTAATATATCATTTTTATTTATTTATTTTAAATAAAATAGTGCGGGATAAGTTTTTAAATAGATGTTCTTAACCTAATTCAATCCTTAATATCATAATTTCAGAACGCATTTTGGAAAAAATACAGTATTAGCCAATTGTGAAAGCAAGTATCAGATAATGTGAACAATTTAATTTAATCCACAGATACAGTATGTACTTTATAGTAATCACAATAAATGAAATAATTGTCATCTTATATACATCTCCTGGATGTTTCTATGATAATGTATATATAAAAATGATCTATTAGAAAATTAATAAACAATATATAATTGGGTTAACTGTACAAAAACTTTGAAGACGAATAGTAAAAATATTTACTGTAGAAATACAAATGCAAATAGAAACAGAAATGGTAAACCACCACTTTTATTATATATATATATATATATATACACATAGAAGAAAGTGCGGCACTCGGCTCTTAATAAATATAGCACAGTCGAATATTAGCTTAACAACGTTTCAGTGCCTCCGCACTGTCGTCAGGTTTATATATATATATGCGAAAGTCCTCACTCACTCACTGACTAACTCATCAATAATTCTCTTACTTCCCAATATGTTAGGAAGATGAAATTTAACATAGGTATTTTTAAAGTGGGAAATAGCAAAACTATGTAATTACAATTTTATTAAACCTCTCCTAAGGGGATGAAAAGGGGTTTGACATCATTACCGTTGCGTGGCTTGCGTTGTGTGAACGATAACGCCCAAACGGACAATCGAATCAAAAATTTGGATTGCACCTCCAGTGTGTAGAATTTAATAAACTACAAAAATGGTTCCGTCACTTTTTACCATATCTGCCACGGGTGATCCTCGGGTAACGCCAGAACCATGAATTAATATTTACTTACATTGAGACGTCTTAAAAGTACATCTCTGCAGATTTACTAAATTATTAACACTCATTTATATGTACAACCATGAAAATTTAGTACAGCTAGTATATATATATATACCGGTTGAGTATCCCTTATCCAAAATGCTTGGGACCAGAGGTATTTTGGATATCGGATTTTTCCATATTTTTGAATAATTGCATACCATAATGAGATATCATGGTGATGGGACCTAAGTCTGAGCACAGAATGCATTTATGTTACATATACACCTTATACACACAGCCTGAAGGTAATTTTAGCCAATATTTTTTATAACTTTGTGCATTAAACAAAGTGTGTGTACATTCACACAAATCATTTATGTTTCATGTAGACCTTATGCACACAGCCTGAAGGTCATTTAATACAATATTATTAATAACTTTGTGTATTAAACAAAGTTTGTGTACATTGAGCCATCAGAAAACAAAGGTTTCACTATTTGACTCTCACTCAAAAAAGTCCGTATATCGGAATATTCCGTATTTCGGAATATATGGATATGGGATACTCAACCTGTATATATATATATATATATATATATATATATATTGTCATAAGCTTTTTCTGACCTTCACAATTTGAAATGTTACAATATTCAAATCTAGTTGAGGGATCTGTCGTATAACACCAAGGCCCATTTTTATCATCATCTGGATTTCTGCAGAAATTTTCCTCTAGTCCAGCGTTTGGGAATATTTCAGGTGTAATGCTGGAAAAGAAGACATTTGTGTCATTACAGTCATCAAACATACAAAGTAATACTGAAATGGCCAATGCACATTATGCAGCATGGAGGTGACCATAAGTACATAAAACAGATGTGCACAAACAGAAAGAGATGTGTCCTCATACACCTAGCGGTTATACGCCGCATGCTGCAAGATGACTGATGAGACTGAGCCACTCCTAGAGGAATAGCGTTTTGTCTTTTTCTTTACATTTTACATCTTATTTGCATCACAGATGCATCAAAAGTGCACTCAAATTGTACTAGAGATGTAGGTGTATAAAGATGTACAAAGTTGCAACACAACTTGGAACTTGGCATGAGAAAAAGCTATGGTTACTGCAATGTACTACTTACAGAGTCTGGTTTGTCAAGGCTCCACCTTCCCTTATAGTGGGTGTTGCCAAACTACAATTCTTGGGGACAGCCATTTTGCTCTCATTGCAATGTGCAACAGACCAATTCCATTCCTGGATGTCCGGACAGCTGGGCAGTATCAACCAATCCTGGCCATGCATCTTAGACAGCTTCTTTGAATTCACTCATTGCCTGAACATCATCTAACCTACATGGTCCTGGCTCATGGATATCCTTGTGCTCCAGCAAGCCTGACTTTTTCTTTTGGAATCCTCCTAGAAAGACTCACTGAGTACTTGAAGATGCTGGAAGTCTGCAGTCCAGGTAAAGACTGGTGCTGAAACTGGACCAGGCCCTGAGTGTACGGGTGGCCCCATATCTTAGGTGAAGAGTGAGAAAACTCTGCCATTGCAGTGGTGCTGGACCAGGCCAACGTCCATCTGAAGACCTCAGAACACGTAGGGCTGCTGCTGGCGATACCCCTTGCAACTTGCCTCAGTCGTCTAGCCCCTGTCCAGTTTTGCAAAATCTAATCACACAGACCTTTCTGTAAGTTCATTTCCATTCAGTACCTGCAACTTTGCATTCAGCCTCCAAACAAACTCTTGTGAATCCTGCCAAATTCCTGCTCTGATATCCAGAATATACAACCTGCAAGTTTAAGTTTCCCTCTGTAATCCAGCTCAGCTCTCATCAAACCTACCTGCCATTAGCCCTGCTGTGTCAGTCACTCTGCAATTAACCCCTGCCTTATCAGCTGCATTTCTTCAGGTAAATTATTCTGTTAATACCTTGTGGACTCCTGTGCAGATACAAGGTGACCCAGGCAGGGGGCTGTGACCTGCACATCAGAGGCAGCAAAGCCCAAATCCCCTTGCAGGATTCCCTGGTAAACACCACCCAGTGTGTTAGACTCTGCGCCCCTGTTCTGGTTCACGTCAACCACCTGGTGTCTGCTTCTACAGGTGTTTCCTAACACTAGGCCTGAGGCACCACATACTGAAGGACACCATAATAGGTGGTCAGTAGGCCTGAAATGCATACCAGGAGCATTAGGCCACAGAAACTTGAGGCAGCTCAATAGAAAATAGAGTGCTATTCCCAAGCCCTGAATGGGCACTAGGCCCTTTTAAAAAAAATACAATCATCATCAAAACAAAATCTTTGGTCCAGCTGGGTGCGATTAATTCCTGGCTCCTATACCACATTGGGACACTGGGGAAAGGGGATGACTGCAGGTGTGCAGGGGATTCTCAAATCCCACCCTCTGATGTTAGACAAACAGTAAAGGTAAAGGCAAACTCCACTTACTGGTAATATACTACCCATATTATATTATTTGAGCAGGGAACACTGGCTGGCATTGGTAGAAAGGAGGTAAATATGGCAAGGGTTAAACAAACTTATGTCTATACTGTTGTTGTGCATTTTTCACATTTGATGTATGGTGTTTCTATTATTGTGGGTAATTTGCAGAAATGAGAGCTGGTAATATACCGTATAACATTACACCATACCAAGTTGTTATTGTGTACTTGCTGTTACATCTTTGATGAACCAGGACATATGTCCTCTGGTGCCTCCAGCATCCTTTGTTTAAGGAAAGACAATCAGTCAGTGGACACTTGTCATCTGACCTAACCTGGAACAGCAAGACCCTTATTGGTGCCTTTTGGAAGTTTATGAAAGTGTTAAAGACAAGTTAGCCTCCAGGAAGTTGGCTTCAGGATTTGAGGACTGTACAAGTTAGAGCTCTTCACAAAGAGAGTTTGGTTTTCCTACTGATCCCATCCACTACTAGTCCCATTAACCATCTCCAAATTGCACTCTAACCAAGCATTCAAGCAAACAGACAAACTAAGTAAATCAAGGTAAAGTAAGATTTGGAAACCTTCCTTAGAATATAATTTTCCTCAAATGGCTAGGTGGATTTGGACACAGATTTGCCCAAGTTTTCTATATTGTCACTGCTCTTCTGTATTACCATTGGCTTCAATCTATTTTTTTCTTCTGCTTATTCCATGTGGCTTATCTGAGACTTCTCCAGTGTATGACTGTCAAATCGGAGGGTTGAGTTTGGTTTGGGCAGGTGTCTGTGGGCGGAGCTAGCACAAAGGCAGCATGAATGAAGTGAGAAGGCTTTAACCAGGTATTGTGCATGGAACTTGGAACATGTACTTAGAAGAATTGTTGTTATTCTAGCAGTGATAAGCCCGAAGGCATATATGACATGAGCAATACTTTTATTAAATGAATAGAGTCTGTGGATCACTTCAGATTCTGTATGAAGAAGAGAAAATACCAGATTAGCAACTGGAACGATGACCAGAATGGAACCGGAACGATGACCGGAATGCTTGTCGGACTGGAACCGAAATAGTGACCAGAATGCTGGCCGGACTGGAACCAAAGTAGTGACCGGAATGCTGACCGGAATGGAACCGAAGTAGTGACCGGAATGCAGGCCGCAATGGAACTGGAGTAGTGACCGGAATGCTGGCCAGAAATGAACTGGAATAGACTGAAGTGCTGACTGGGCTGGATCTCGCATGATGACACTAGAAGTCCTGAAGAGAAGCAATAGTTCTTATAGCAATGGAGACCAGAATGGAACTGGAACGGACTGGAGTGCTGACTGGGCTGGATCTGGAATCTTGACACTGGAGAGTCCTTGAGATATAATGAAGAGTACTTAGTATTCACCAGACTGGAACTGGATCAGAGCAAAGTCACTGAAACACAAAGAGCTGTTACTTCCTGATTAAAGACTGTTGTACTGGCGATTTCATGTCAGCAGGAAATCCCCTTTATACCATAGAGTGTACAGTGATTGGATGCTATGATAAGCTGGTGGAAGGAGCCCCTGGATTGGACAATGGAGGATCAGCTAATAGAATCCAATATGGCAGCACCCAGGTTCGGTTTTGGAGGGAACTCTGGACTAAGCCCAAACACCAGGAATCAGACATCATGGAGTACAATACTGAGACAGTGGGCAGCAATATTCACAGAGACATCGGCAGCTGATAGGAACTTCATGTTGATGCAATTAACAGAGAGACCAGATGCTAAACACAGGATCCTGCTGATTTATCACACAGAGGGTGGGATGTACTAAGCGTAAAATGTGGTAAATCCCCTGTTTACCGCATTTTCCTAATGTACTATTCCCCGGCCGGTCAGCGCCGTGGAGGGATACGCCAGCTGTTGCTGACAATACCCCATTGAAGCCTATGGGCTTCTTTCCTCAGCGCTATGTGAGGGATCCGATCGGATCCCTCCCAGCATGCCCCAGGCCACCCCCGCCATTCTGCAGACGTGCAGAATGACAAAGGCGGCCGAAACTCGGAAGTCAGGGTGACGCCGGGGATCGCGAAGGACAGCTCTTATCGGAAGAGCTTTCCTTCGCAATGCTAAGCACATATGTAAGTACATATGCACTTAGCATCGTGACGATGGGTGGCGATGTCACATAGTACATCCCGCCCAGAGGAATTCCTACTCAGGTGGCTTAATCAGGAGTAAGTAACACAGACTGCAGCTTGTATGCTGAAGGCAAGCAGGTCAGAATGTACTTGGATCTGGTGTGCTGGCTAAAACCCAGCATGAAGGATAGACTGAACTGCAGGAGAGATGGCAGAGGTAAGTCACAGAACATGATCAATTCAGGCAGGATTGTGACAATGACCTTCAGCTTGTATCCAGACAATTCTGTGCATTTATACTCATGGTCAATCTGTATATGACCCTAATATTGTTCCTGACTCTGCATTGTCCCTGTGGAGTATTCATTATTCTCTCTGTGATTGCTCACAACCTGCTGCCATTCTAGGAACCAGACCAGAGGGTTACAACTTTTGTACAAGGCACAATGAAGTCTAAACCTCCTTACTGGGATCTCTTGCAAAAAATGTTTGTTAGACCTTGCACCTCTGACTTCCCGCTGTATTGCAACAGTTTTCCTAAGTAATGCCTGCAGTCTTAGATGCAAGCACTGAGCGCTAAACATATGCACAGTATCCTCCCACATGGTCACTTCTGTATACATCAAGGGGTCACCTCTGCTCTGCTGCAGGAAAACTCCTCTCACACTAATGCATAGGAAAATCTAGTGCAGATTTGTAAATTTCACATTAATAGGTCAAACTTCTACAAAACTGGGTCTACTGTATGTTTAAATAAAACTTCTCCACATGTCTCCTAAATCACTCCTCTTTGTCTTAAACTATTCATGAAAATGAGGTGAACTTTTGTGTGTTTGAAGCTTTAATAGCACATGGAAATGCATTTTCATTTTAAATACAACCGCTATTCTCGCCTAATAAAAGCCTTGGATAAAACTTGATCATCACCAGCTCAGAATTGGTGCAAAATCTCAAAAAGTATTAAAATGTTGTTTTTGTACTGCTCTGTAGAAGAAGGCATGCTGTACTGCTCTGTAAAGGAAGGCACACTGTACTGCTCTGTAAAGGTAGGCACATTGTACTGCTCTGTAAAGGAAGGCACGCTGTACTGCTCTGTAAAGGTAGGCACATTGTACTGCTCTGTAAAGGAAGGCACGCTGTACTGCTCTGTAAAGGTAGGCACATTGTACTGCTCTGTAAAGGAAGGCATGCTGTACTGCTCTGTAAAGGAAAGCTCGCTGTACTGCTCTGCAAAGGAAGGCACGATGTACTGCTCTGTAAAGGTAGACACGCTGTACTGCTCTGTAAAGGTAGGCACATTGTACTGCTCTGTAAAGGAAGGCACGCTGTACTGCTCTGTAAAGGTAGGCACGCTGTACTGCTCTGTAAAGGAAAGCACGCTGTACTGCTCTGTAAAGGAAAGCACGCTGTACTGCTCTGTAAAGGTAGACACGCTGTACTGCTCTGTAAAGGAAAGCACGCTGTACTGCTCTGTAAAGGAAAGCACGCTGTACTGCTCTGTAAAGGTAGGCACGCTGTACTGCTCTGTAAAGGAAAGCACGCTGTACTGCTCTGTAAAGGAAGGCACGCTGTACTGCTCTGTAAAGGTAGACACGCTGTACTGCTCTGTAAAGGTAGGCACATTGTACTGCTCTGTAAAGGAAGGCACGCTGTACTGCTCTGTAAAGGAAGGCACGCTGTACTGCTCTGTAAAGGTAGGCACATTGTACTGCTCTGTAAAGGAAGGCACGCTGTACTGCTCTGTAAAGGTAGGCACATTGTACTGCTCTGTAAAGGAAGGCATGCTGTACTGCTCTGTAAAGGAAAGCTCGCTGTACTGCTCTGCAAAGGAAGGCACGATGTACTGCTCTGTAAAGGTAGACACGCTGTACTGCTCTGTAAAGGTAGGCACATTGTACTGCTCTGTAAAGGAAGGCACGCTGTACTGCTCTGTAAAGGTAGGCACGCTGTACTGCTCTGTAAAGGAAAGCACGCTGTACTGCTCTGTAAAGGAAAGCACGCTGTACTGCTCTGTAAAGGTAGACACGCTGTACTGCTCTGTAAAGGAAAGCACGCTGTACTGCTCTGTAAAGGAAAGCACGCTGTACTGCTCTGTAAAGGTAGGCACGCTGTACTGCTCTGTAAAGGAAAGCACGCTGTACTGCTCTGTAAAGGAAGGCACGCTGTACTGCTCTGTAAAGGTAGACACGCTGTACTGCTCTGTAAAGGTAGGCACATTGTACTGCTCTGTAAAGGAAGGCACGCTGTACTGCTCTGTAAAGGAAGGCACGCTGTACTGCTCTGTAAAGGTAGACACGCTGTACTGCTCTGTAAAGGTAGACATGCTGTACTGCTCTGTAAAGGAAGGCATGCTGTACTACTCTGTAAAGGTAGGCATGCTGTACTGCTCTGTAAAGGTAGACACGCTGTACTGCTTTGTAAAGGTAGGAATGCTGTACTGCTCTGTAAAGGAAGGCATGCTGTACTGCTCTGTAAAGGAAGGCACGCTGTACTGCTCTGTAATGGAAAGCACGCTGTACTGCTCTGAAAAGGTAGGCACATTGTACTGCTCTGTAAAGGAAGGCACACTGTACTGCTCTGTAAAGGTAGGCACATTGTACTGCTCTGTAAAGGAAGGCACGCTGTACTGCTCTGTAAAGGTAGGCACATTGTACTGCTCTGTAAAGGAAGGCATGCTGTACTGCTCTGTAAAGGAAAGCTCGCTGTACTGCTCTGCAAAGGAAGGCACGATGTACTGCTCTGTAAAGGTAGACACGCTGTACTGCTCTGTAAAGGTAGGCACATTGTACTGCTCTGTAAAGGAAGGCACGCTGTACTGCTCTGTAAAGGTAGGCACGCTGTACTGCTCTGTAAAGGAAAGCACGCTGTACTGCTCTGTAAAGGAAGGCACGCTGTACTGCTCTGTAAAGGTAGACACGCTGTACTGCTCTGTAAAGGTAGGCACATTGTACTGCTCTGTAAAGGAAGGCACGCTGTACTGCTCTGTAAAGGAAGGCACGCTGTACTGCTCTGTAAAGGTAGACACGCTGTACTGCTCTGTAAAGGTAGACATGCTGTACTGCTCTGTAAAGGAAGGCATGCTGTACTACTCTGTAAAGGTAGGCATGCTGTACTGCTCTGTAAAGGTAGACACGCTGTACTGCTTTGTAAAGGTAGGAATGCTGTACTGCTCTGTAAAGGAAGGCATGCTGTACTGCTCTGTAAAGGAAGGCACGCTGTACTGCTCTGTAATGGAAAGCACGCTGTACTGCTCTGAAAAGGTAGGCACATTGTACTGCTCTGTAAAGGAAGGCACACTGTACTGCTCTGTAAAGGTAGGCACATTGTACTGCTCTGTAAAGGAAGGCACGCTGTACTGCTCTGTAAAGGAAAGCACGCTGTACTGCTCTGTAAAGGAAAGCACGCTGTACTGCTCTGTAAAGGAAGGCACGCTGTACTGCTCTGTAAAGGTAGACACACTGTACTGCTCTGTAAAGGTAGACACACTCTACTGCTCTGTAAAGGTAGACACTCTGTACTGCTATGTAAAGGAAAGCACGCTGTACTGCTCTGTAAAGGTAGGCACGCTGTACTGCTCTGTAAAGGAAGGCATGCTGTACTGCTTTGTAAAGGTAGGCACGCTGTACTGCTCTGTAAAGGTAGGCATGCTGTACTGCTCTGTAAAGGTAGGCACGCTGTACTGCTCTGTAAAGGTAGGCACGCTGTACTGCTCTGTAAAGGAAGGCATGCTGTACTGCTCTGTAAAGGAAGGCATGCTGTACTGCTCTGTAAAGGAAGGCACGCTGTACTGCTCTGTAAAGGTAGACACGCTGTACTGCTTTGTAAAGGTAGACACTGTCAATGCCAAATTCCCTTGTCGTATAAACAACCCTTTATGAAGCTAAGAACACTGTACGCTGTTTGCTTAAGAAATACCGTATGGGTACGCTATCTGCGTAACGATCGCTAAGCCGTAGGCGAGACGCTCAAGCGTCACGTTCGCTCACGGCCCAGTGATCACAGGACACGTTATTGGCTATGACTAGAGTAATGATTCGCTATGGCGTAGCGGACGCTCGAGACCACGAGGAGATCACCAGCGGCGCAGACGCTCACAACGCTATACCTTAATGTTTAAACCTTATACCAAAGAAATACAAAGAATACCTTAATGTGAGTACAGGGTGTAAGTGCAACCTTGTGTAACCTGACTAACTACAAAGCTGCTTGAGCGTCACCGACGCTCAAGTGAACACTTAACACTATAGAAAACACACAGATACTGGTTTAGGTTCCAAAGCCTATTAACTGTATTATATCTAATATACTTGTAAAAGGGGATAACAGTACAAATGATACACTACAATATAACAGAGACTTCCTAACCACAGAACTAAACAATAAATACAAAAAGACAATACTACACTGACCTAAATGCAATACAATACAATACTATAATACTATGAGAGATATAAGAGAAAAGAGGAGAGAGAGAGAGACGGGGAGAGATGAGAGAAATTGGCTCACAGAAAGACAATGATTACGGAGAGAAACTTACGCACAAAGGGTATGATCGCCTGCGCCTCGATATCCAGCTCCCGGCTATCAGCAGATAACCGTTGATGAGAGAGTGAGAGCTGGATGTGGTCGGCCTGCCTATTTATGCCCCACACACAATGCAATCTCCTGGTCCTACAATCCCATTGTCCATTGGCCGAAGGAATTCGGCCCTGCATCATAACAAAAGGTCATAGGGTGATTCATACAGGTGGGCTGTGACGATTTCCAACAGCTCAGGTGGGTGGGAAACTGGGTTTCCCGCCGCATACCTGAGTATGTGTAAATAATAGAAATGGACATAAACTTCTTATGTCCATAACTATTCGCACGAGCGATTAATACGCTCCAAACCAACACCGGAATATTGCTAATTAAATACTCTTCCGATGGGTACCAAACACTGCTGTATGATTCCTGTTAGACCCTTCGTACGATATAAAGAGGGATTCCTCAGCTCTGGGACATTGTATTTTAACCAAACTTTCAGAATCTATCAAAGGGACCATGATCTATAAACTACATTAATTGTGAAAATATGTAACGAATGAGTCGCACGCTACGACTACATAAACTCTACCGTAAATACGCATACCGCGCCTGCGAGTGCACGCTATTGCGGGTATGCGCCTCCACGGGAGAGCGTACGCACGCGCAGCACGGACCAGTGTGCGGTGCAAATATGGCAACGTGCATAGAGACATTTTTCTGACTTCGACAGTCCACCCTTTGGCAGTCAATAATAACTGCCACAAAACGTTTAAGGAGAAAAATGTAAGTCAGGGGTTAATTGATTTCCATGGTGGGGTAAGGAAGAAGAGAGGAGTAGGTGTGAAGAGGGTATGACCTAGTGAGATAGCAGAAGCATGTGTGTATGAATCCATGTTTGGGGGGTCATGTATCATCGTGCCGTACGTGTTGTAAATCAAGCTTCGAGGTATTGCGAAGTATACATTTGAATTCCTTCTTATCCTGTGGTACAGGTCTGTGGATGGGCTGTCAAACTTTACCGAGCTCTTTTCGGATTTTGAACAAAATGGGGAGCACATTTTAGTTGATGATACATGAATGGGGGAGGTATGTGGTTGCTGATATCTGTGCCTGTATTCCCTATCGTCTATGTGTGTCATTACCTGAGGGTTGTAGAGATGAAGATAAAGAACACTTATGGAAAATGCAATGATATTCTATGTCAGGGAAATGTACATCTGTCGTCGAAGTTGTGTTCGGTATCTGTTGAGAGTCGTCTTCTTTGCGCTGTATTGCTCCTTGGGCATGAGCAAATAGCTTTGTCTGAGCCATCAGATTTACAAAAAATGTTGGGCTAGCGTGAGTTTAAAAGTACTAGGGAAACTGGGGATCCATGGCAAAGTTCATCAAGTGTCCATATTTAAAGTTGTCAAATCTTCTTCTTTGGTCAATCCGTTGTCTGTATACATCTCGTCTCGTCAGCTTCCTCGTCCAAGGGGGTCTTTGTATCTTGGAGAAAAAGCAGAAAAACAGGTGAAAGAAACGGACCATATAATCGCATTTTCATCACATCCTGGTTTCTATCATTGGGTCATAAATCAAATCCAGGTTAATTACGGTTTCCTCACTCCTCAAGCTCATCACTTTTGTACTTTGTTTGCACCTCATTAAAGCCTGCCCGCATCTAAATATCAATCCAATCGATATAACGACACCCAAGATACATAGTAGAAACTTTCCAACATCCATTATGACTCCTTGAGCCCAGTCTCCCAAACCGGAGAACCAATTTCGCGGGTTCAACCATGACACCCAACCAGTCAGCTCATTACTTACAGCAGCAAGGGTGAGATTGTGTTTTCGACGAAATTCCCACTTCAATTGGAGAATATCGTCCATCTTTTGGTCTATGACCTCTACCGGATCCTCGGTGCTATTTGTGATATACGTGCAACACTTTATGCCGTACTGTGTTGCCAATGTAACACAATATCCGCCTGTTACTGCTGTAAGATAATTAAGAACCATCCTATGCTGAACTAGTTCTGTTTTGTAGGCTTGAAGTTCTCTTCCAGTGTATCTAAACGTGTCATCATACATTTCAGTGATATTATCTAACAAATTGGCGAGTGCGGAAATGTATCTATAATTCATCACTCCTCGAGCGGTACGAGTGAAATCTAACGCTACCAGAACCTGAATCCCGGTGGATTCATGGATAAGATCAGAGGCCGGATGCTCTAACCTTTCTGACAGTTGTCTTTTAACTCGGTGCTCGTAATGAGTGTGAGTATAAGGAGCTTGGGCACCACGGTGTATGTCCTTCATTTTGTCATGTGTTACAGTCATCACTTCAGGCAATACTTTTCCAATATAACACAATCCTTCAGAGTTTGGGGCAAGCCACTTGTACGCCTTTCTCCCGCATATGAAATATGCATCATCGGGGAGAACATAAGGGACGGAGAAGGACATGACCATGTTACAAACCTTCCAGGTGAAATCTCCTGACCCTAATTCTTCCATCTGCCTAATGCACGTATCGGTTTGTACGATATGTGCACAGTATCCTGGTGATACCTCTCCAACTCTAGTAATCCTATTTCCTAAGGTATATCGATACCGGAAAGATTTTCCTCTACTGGCTATGTGGCGTACCAGCTCTGTATCTGTAGGCATTCTATCTGCTCTGTGTGAAAAGGTCATGGTAAGGTTGCTCCATGACACTTCCCAATTTCCCGGTTTTCTGGGATTGGAGATGTTAAAACATATGAGGGACCTATCCACATGGTATTGGTGGAGCTTCAAACTAGGAGGGCTGGAGATATTAAACCTCCGGTCCACCGGTCTCCCACCACTTAGCTCAAGTACCTCCCCCAACGTTAAAGGAAATGGTACTAGCCCTGATTTGCTGTGACCCTGAGGTACTTGAGAGCATACCCAACAATCCGCCTGGTTTAACACGCTACCCACTAGAGAGTGATAGTCACTCAATGGATGCCGGTCCATATGGATATTAAAACTGGATTGGCATTTCTTTGTTACAGAGCCTACAGATACAACTTTCTTTTTGAACTAACATTCCTTCACAGTTGTTTACAAATAACATGGTTGTTAGATCGTGCCCGGTACTCGCCTTTGCTTGGTGATTGGGTTGCTATTGGAAATTTACACCTCCGTCTCAGTCATCAGGACCTTTCTGGATCCTTTCTCGACCTCACTGGTACTCTCACCGAAACAGACTGCTCTGGTCAACATCATGGTTAACGGGAAAAATCCATATCACAGTCTCTTGGGGCAAGTCCATCTTACAGGAGGAGAAAAGAAGAAATTTGTAAATGGGGTATAAGAAAATCAGTTTGAGGGGGAGAGAACTCGTTACGATAATAAGTTCTCTCGTCTTGTTGTTCTTCTTGTTCTGCTGTCCTCTCAAAGGTGTTGTCTCTCAGTCTTCAAAAACGATCATTCTGGTGATGCAATATTCCTTCCTAACCGACGATCTTTCTGTAAGGAGCAAAAATCTGGCATTACCATTGGTCCAACTGAGGGGTGACATAGCATCTTTAAACCATGGAAACATGAGTGAGAAGAGAGAGAAAATAAAAAAAAACAAAAGAGATAGAGAACAATTCATGTGCATATATACATTACATAACTCGACAATAACCATCAATAAGAAAAGAGAAACAAAGCATTTTTAAACATTGTAAGAAAACATTGTTAGCATTAGAAAAACATTGTCAGACTTATTAGGCTGTCATATCTATGTGTCTACTGGTCTCCTTGAGCAGTCCCTCCCCACCAGCACCTGCATTACTCCACTGTCTGTATCTGGCCAGAAATACATTGTGGCGGAGGTCATGCTGGGGTTTGGTAGACTTCTGCAAGGACCAAGTGGGTATGCAATGTGTGAATTCTTACCACTACTAGTCAGAGATGGGGATAGAGAGAGGGAGAGAAAAACATTTTTCACAAATACATTTACAACTTTTCACCTGGTCATTCCTGTGTCTTTAGTGAATGACCTCCCACTTCATTAACCGTTACTTCAGGCTTGCCTCCATTCCTAATAATCACCTTTCCTGCCTATGTGATCCTTGATTATAATGGTGTGTATTGTAATTTTGCTCATTTCTTGGTCTAGGGGGTCTAACTTTATGTGGGTTATTACAGTTGCTAGCACAATGCCCTTCTCTTTTGCACAGATCACAAATCCTTAAGTTCCTCCATGTGCCAATGGCCTGGGGTTTTGGTTGATTTGATGCCTCCTCAAACGCTTGGATGCTCATCACCATCAACCGCTTTCCCTGTACCTACCTGATTCCTTGGATACCATGATTATGTCGTTGTCTAGGGAGTTGATATACCTTCTGTGAATCTTTGATCATACAGTTAGATCTTTCCTAGGATCTGGGTAATCAGACATGATTGATCTCAATTCTGTCCGGGACCAGGGATGGCGCATTGCACTGTCCTTGACGGGAATGGTTCCCTGATCGTCAGTCTTCCCATTGGGGACTGTGATCACCCTGACAGGACTAAACTCAATTACATCACCTTGTTTTGGTCTTATAATATGGGGTACATTTGTTTGTGCGTGATATAAAACATTGTACGTACCTGTGGACACGACCTCACCTGACCCTCCGTTAGGGGGTTTGATTATTGCCTTTACCAATTTGGTCGTGTCCACCTGGATGTCTTGTAGGATGGCTTCTGGAAGAGGTGCCGACATCGTTCTGGGCTCACTTTCTTGTTTGTATTCCTGAGGGAGGTTTGACATGGGGTGCAGCTTGCACAGGTTAATAGTTGTACATTCAACAGTATTACAATAATCATTGTTACATTTATTACACTTATTCTTATAATCTATATTACAGTTGCTAAGAGCGTTTTTATTGTTCACCCTTGTGTCTTTCTCTCCGCAATCAACCCCTCTCCTGATGCCACTGTCTCTCCTCTCAAGATAAGAGTCAGAAAAGTCAATAGACTCTTTTTGTAATTCACTTTCCTGTTGCCATAACTGTAAATATTCATAATGTTTATTTTGTCTCTTCGTTGGTTCAATGAGACTTATCCTCCTCCTTAAATTTTGTAACACTACTGGACTGAAGCTACCTATTCTTGGGAATTTGTCCCTGTCTTGTACAGTCATTCTCTCCCATTCATCACATAAAACCTCTGTGTGACTACCGTATTTTTCACACATTACATATCGTGCCGACCCAACTGGTCGGTTCTCTGAATCAACCCGAACCGAGGTTGATCGCCCCCTACCTGAACAAATGGCCCCCATAATCTGCAGGCGTTGCTTATTCCTCCTTGGATCTTTATCTCAAGGTTTTCAGCGAACCCTTACAAACAAACCAAGATGTCCTTGGGCAGGCCGGCGGTGGTGGTTTATCAAGTACCCCACTTACTTCTCGCCCACGTTGGCCAGTACTGCAATCACTGTAACCAGAGCTGCTGTACCCAACCTAGGGCCCCTGTGAACCTTTATTTACTGGGGCGCGTTCCCCAGCAAGTATCGGTTGTTCGATAGTTCCTGAGTGACCAGCGAACTTCCCTTCCAAAAATAAAAAATTACACAAATCACGTCAGAATGTACAAATAGCGTTTGTGACCACTTTACTCTAATGGTATTAGGTCAGATTACTAACTACTGCACACAATTACGTGCGGTCCAATCGTTCAGTACACGAGCACTACTTGTCATGTACTGAAAGATCAATGGAATCGATGTTTCCGGCCGCGATTCCTTCAGCAAGAGCTTGTATGGCCTATATGGGTTCTGCACCAACACCCCAGGCGTTGTGCCACTGGACTTTTATAGCGGACCTCTTTGTCTATTTTACCTGTTACCTTATGACCTCCTGGTCTGTTACCTTATGACCTCCTGGTCTGTTACCTTATGACCTCCTGGTCTTGTTACCTTATGGTCCGCTATACTCTAATGCTCAAATATTATTTAACCAGGGATGCCTCCCTAGCCACCGTATATGTCACTTACACGTATGTCCCTTGACGAGTACTCGGCTTTCCTTGTGGTTCCACCTTTAAAATTGTATAAACTTTTGTATACAAAACACACTCACTCAACACATGTACACTTTTGTTTCTATATCTATTTCTGCGCAGAAATTGTCTTTAGGCCAAAAGTGTTACCAATTAGGAGCAGGATCTGTTAAACTAAATTTCAGATTTTTCCAAAAATAGATTTGCGTTATTTACCGCGTAGCGTTATCTACCGCTGTGCGTTAATTATCGCCTTTGCGTTACTTCACTTTATCACAGCTTGAGCTACGTGGGCGTAACCGGACGCTACGTTGCGTAATGAACGCTGCGTGCGTCTGCCGTTTGGATTGCGTACGCAAGTCTTTTGTTAGGGACACGTGTACGCAAAACAAAGATCCACCGTAACACAATTTCTACCTTTATCAATGTAGATGATCCCTGATCATCTACCGCAATCCACACTGACTGCCTTGTCTCTTAGACAAATCGTGTGTTGTTCTATACTTTAACTATTACCTTTATTATGAAATAACAGCAAATCTCTTTTTAGCACTTTCTATCAACTATAAAAATTGGCAAACAGGAATAGTGATATACGAAATTGAAACAGAAATGCAGATATATGCGTGCGTACGCAAGACAAAAGAAAAATAAACAGTTTTAAAAGGACACAAGCGTTTTGTTCTTACTTCCGGTTACCGGGTTCCTTCAGCACTCTTTATCTAAGCGAAGCAGACGCTTATCCCGCCAGCACTATGAGACAATCTCCCACCCTTTGCTGGGGGATAATGTCTGCTGATCTACCTAGTGCAGATATGAGAAGGATAGGACGAGTCCCCAATTGTCAATGCCAAATTCCCTTGTCGTATAAACAACCCTTTATGAAGCTAAGAACACTGTACGCTGTTTGCTTAAGAAATACCGTATGGGTACGCTATCTGCGTAACGATCGCTAAGCCGTAGGCGAGACGCTCAAGCGTCACGTTCGCTCACGGCCCAGTGATCACAGGACACGTTATTGGCTATGACTAGAGTAATGATTCGCTATGGCGTAGCGGACGCTCGAGACCACGAGGAGATCACCAGCGGCGCAGACGCTCACAACGCTATACCTTAATGTTTAAACCTTATACCAAAGAAATACAAAGAATACCTTAATGTGAGTACAGGGTGTAAGTGCAACCTTGTGTAACCTGACTAACTACAAAGCTGCTTGAGCGTCACCGACGCTCAAGTGAACACTTAACACTATAGAAAACACACAGATACTGATTTAGGTTCCAAAGCCTATTAACTGTATTATATCTAATATACTTGTAAAAGGGGATAACAGTACAAATGATACACTACAATATAACAGAGACTTCCTAACCACAGAACTAAACAATAAATACAAAAAGACAATACTACACTGACCTAAATGCAATACAATACAATACTATAATACTATGAGAGATATAAGAGAAAAGAGGAGAGAGAGAGAGACGGGGAGAGATGAGAGAAATTGGCTCACAGAAAGACAATGATTACGGAGAGAAACTTACGCACAAAGGGTATGATCGCCTGCGCCTCGATATCCAGCTCCCGGCTATCAGCAGATAACCGTTGATGAGAGAGTGAGAGCTGGATGTGGTCGGCCTGCCTATTTATGCCCCACACACAATGCAATCTCCTGGTCCTACAATCCCATTGTCCATTGGCCGAAGGAATTCGGCCCTGCATCATAACAAAAGGTCATAGGGTGATTCATACAGGTGGGCTGTGACGATTTCCAACAGCTCAGGTGGGTGGGAAACTGGGTTTCCCGCCGCATACCTGAGTATGTGTAAATAATAGAAATGGACATAAACTTCTTATGTCCATAACTATTCGCACGAGCGATTAATACGCTCCAAACCAACACCGGAATATTGCTAATTAAATACTCTTCCGATGGGTACCAAACACTGCTGTATGATTCCTGTTAGACCCTTCGTACGATATAAAGAGGGATTCCTCAGCTCTGGGACATTGTATTTTAACCAAACTTTCAGAATCTATCAAAGGGACCATGATCTATAAACTACATTAATTGTGAAAATATGTAACGAATGAGTCGCACGCTACGACTACATAAACTCTACCGTAAATACGCATACCGCGCCTGCGAGTGCACGCTATTGCGGGTATGCGCCTCCACGGGAGAGCGTACGCACGCGCAGCACGGACCAGTGTGCGGTGCAAATATGGCAACGTGCATAGAGACATTTTTCTGACTTCGACAACACGCTGTACTGCTCTGTAAAGGAAGGCACACTGTACTGCTCTGTAAAGGAAGGCATGCTGTACTGCTCTGTAAAGGTAGACACACCGTACTGCTCTGTAAAGGTAGACACGCTGTACTGCTTTGTAAAGGTAGACATGCTGTACTGCTATGTAAAGGTAGGCATGCTGTACTGCTCTGTAAAGGTAGGCACGCTGTACTGCTCTGTAAAGGAAGGCACGCTGTACTGCTCTGTAAAGGTAGACACGCTGTACTGGTCTGTGAAGGAAGGCACGCTGTACTGCTCTGTAAAGGTAGACACACTGTACTGCTCTGTAAAGGTAGACACTCTGTACTGCTTTGTAAAGGTAGACACGCTGTACTGCTACGTAAAGGAAAGCACGCTGTACTGCTCTGTAAAGGTAGGCACGCTGTACTGCTCTGTAAAGGAAGGCATGCTGTACTGATTTGTAAAGGTAGGCACGCTGTACTGCTCTGTAAAGGTAGGCATGCTGTACTGCTCTGTTAAGGTAGGCACGCTGTACTGCTCTGTAAAGGAAGGCATGCTGTACTGCTCTGTAAAGGTAGACACACTGTACTGCTCTGTGAAGGTAGGCAGTGTCAGACTGGGGCATGAGGGGCCCACCAGGGGAATGCAGTGATAGGGGCCCATACTTAAGGGTGTGGCCAGCCTACAAAGGGGGTGTGGCAAGCCTCCACAGAGGCTTGAAATACACAATAGTCTAGTGCAGTGTAATGCAACATATCTACCATGTATAATACAAGTGCACAGTCTGCACCTGATCCCTAGAGGAAGGAGTGGGCACTCAGGCAATGGGGCCTACTGGTGGTTTCCCTGGTACCCCTGTGGGCCAGTCCGACCCTGAAGGTAGGCACGCTGTACTACTCTGTAAAGGTAGTCACTCGGTAATGCTCTGTAAAGGAAGGCACGCTGTACTGCTCTGTAAAGGTAGACACGCTGTACTGCTCTGAAAAGGTAGTCACTCTAATGCTCTGTAAAGGTAGACACGCTGTACTGCTCTGTAAAGGTAGTCACTCTAATGCTCTGTAAAGGTAGGTACGCTATACTGTTCTGTAAAAGCCTTCACTCTCCCCAACAACAAGTGCAAACTTCTGCTCCTCTGCAAACAATGGCATCTTGCACTGTAAACCTATTTGCTGCGGTGGAATATTTTGTGCACTTGGCAAATGGAGGCTGATTGCACCACCAGAGAAAATTGCTAAAAAGCAATTTAACACAAGCTGACTGAGAAAACAGTTGTTTCCACATGTTCATAATAATACACAAACTGTTTTCTCTCTCTTGAATAACTAAAGGCATAATTGTTAATGGGAGAAAGAGAAGGCTCTTGTGTGGGCGCACTCTTCTACAATAGAGGAAAATTCCTATCGTATGTGAAAGAAAATGTTTAAAACATAATTTTTATTAATAAAGTTTAAAACATAATTACCCATCTAAATGATCCATAGAAAATAAAGAAATTATGAAAAAGATTTAAAATGTTCTGGTCTATTTTTTCACAAGAAGTGATTGGAAAGGTTGTAGACACTCAATTGTCTTACCCCCAATTCCCCTGACCAGTACAGAATATCTGTATTAATGGGACCGAGGAGTGGTCGTGAAAGTAATAGTAAGTATGTCTCAATAAGACCAATTATGATTGGAAATTATTGGTCACCAACGATAGAAACCTGAATTAGTGACAGATATCACATGTATCAAAAATAGAAACTGGACGGAAAACTACAGTAATGAGGTATTGTATGAGAGAGATATTTAGTGGTGATACTGCTGTAGGTGTCACATGTCACATAGAAAGGAAAAAGATTCCTGCTCTACAACACCAGGTATTCGCAGGAAGTCTCCTTTCCAGGTACTAACCCGGCCCAACGCTGTTTAGCTTCCAAGATCCTCAATAGGATTCCAGAAACTGATGACAAAATATTATGTTTGCATTTCTGACCTAGTCTGGATAATATGCAATATATATATTCTTTAAGAACAGATTTTCATGTTCTATTTTGGTACTAAAAACAGCACTTGGTGTCAGGAGCACAATATTACCAAGAGTGACACAGATATATCTCTTATAACTGATTTGACGTTTACTGCAGTATCCAATTTACTTATTGTTTCAATACACAATTGAACCGAAATTAGCAATTCTCTACGTTTTGTCTCTGTTCCATTACTTTTTCCGTGGACTCTCATCCACGATCCACGGAACACAATACCACGAATGTGGGATTTGTTGGGCCATGCCTAACGTGGAAAGCAGATCCACATATTCTTATTTACTTTACTTATTCACTCTCTCTCCTTTTTTCTAGAAATATTTCCATTCCTTTTACTAATTTCTTATATAGGTGCACTCTCATTGGTGTACGGATCATATAAATTCTCTACTATCATACCACGCTGCCAATGCCCGATCTCGTCCGATCTTGGAAGCTAAACAGCGTTGGGCCGGGTTAGTACCTGGAAAGGAGACTTCCTGCGAATACCTGGTGTTGTAGAGCAGGAATCTTTTTCCTTTCTATGTGACATGTGACACCAACAGCATTATCACCACTAAATATCTCTCTCTTACAATACCTCTTTACTGTAGTTTTCCGTCCAGTTTCTATTTTTGATACATGTGATATCTTTCACTAATTCAGGTTTCTATCGTTGGTGACCAATAATTTCCAATCATAATTGGTCTTATTGAGACATGCTTACTATTACTTTCACGACCACTCCTCGGTCCCATTAATACAGATATTCTGTACTGGTCAGGGGAATTGGGGGTAAGACAATTGAGTGTCTACAACCTTTCCAATCACTTCTTGAGAAAAAATAGACCAGAACATTTTAAATCTTTTTCATAATTACTTTATTTTCTATGGATCATTTAGATGGGTAATTATGTTTTAAACTTTATTAATAAAAATGATGTTTTAAACATTTTCTTTCACATACAGTATGATAGGAATTTTCCTCTATTGTAGAAGAGTGTGCCCACACAAGAGCCTTCTCTTTCTCCCATTGCCAGTACATGTACTTTCTGGCTCTGGGCGCACCACCAACTAGGACAATATAAAGAAAAAAACTGAATTTTTTCTTCCTAAATTCTTAAGGGTTTAAATTGTCCGGTATGACTGTATTATCTTGACCAGTGCCCGATCGCCCTTTGCCTACCGACATAATTGTTAAGTAAGCATAGTAAGTTAATTTTTAAATATGGCGGATTGCACTTAAATTCAAACAGTTTTGCATCATACTTTGGTACGTGTGGAACTCTCGCTGTCCATTCCTGACACGTTTTCCCTGAATGTGTTTTGGACTGTGTTCCCCTGTAATCCTTTCCAATTCCTTTGATGCAATCTTCCATGTACACTAAAATAATAAAAAATAAGTTTATAAATGGCTGTGATTATATACTGCAATAAAAGGTGGTGCTACCAGTCTCATTGTATATAGGTACAATAATTTACAATGAAAAATATACAGTATGTATGTAAACCTTTTTAATATTAAGACTTAACTTTTAAGTGTGTCTAGCAATAAAAGTGTGTATTTTATTCCATGATAGACGGAAAAAAAATTTTTTTTAGTACAAAAGTATAGAAAATGTGATTAAAGAATGAATAAAGTGATTTAAAAACAAATTGCTGCTGTGTCTATATTTATTTCAATGTGTTCCTATATTATTAAAACCCTATGGGGAATAGTATGCTTGTGAATGGTTTTCACCATATATTTTATTTCTTAGCTTAGAATAGTCCTGAAATTCACAAGACTAATTCCACATGGGGCTCACTATAGCTCAGTGTGATTGTTGTGTGTTTTTATAAAGAGAAACAAAGTATACAGTATTTATCTTTAGCTGTTACTACAGCCTGAGGCTGTGTTGCTTGCTGTACATATGCTCTGCTGCTGGTCCTGATGAAGGTCCATTGTGGAGCGAAACATCGAATGCTTTGTGAGTAATTACAATTCTTGTTCTTCAATCAATCATATTTTTTGTGAAGTGTCCATAAACTAGCAATATATATATATATATATATATATAAAAAGTGACTTAGCACATCGAGTCTGCCCTAAACACATGTACACACACACACACTTACAAACTAAGGTTCCTTTTTGTCTGGAGCCAATTAACCTTCCAGTATATTTTTGGATTGTGGGAGGAAACTGGAGTACCTAGAGGAAACCCACTCAAGTATTGGGAGAACATGCAAGCTCCACACAGTTAGGGCCACGGTGTGAATTGAACCCATGACCTCAGTGTTGTGAGGCAGTAATGCTAACCATTACACAATCCTTACTGCCAATGTATATATGCCTGCTAGCTGAATACCCGTGCTTGCTACAGAATTTCAAGTATTTCTGTGCTTGTAACTTTAATTTTGAAGGACTTCCTGGTAAACTACATTTTTAATCTTTCCTTCAGGCTGGAGAATGGGCAGGCTGTCATGAGCTGACTCTGGAACAGACAACATACAACTGGCCATGGGAGAAGCAGCCACTCCCAGGGCCGGATTAAGGTTTGGGGGTGCCCGGGGCCCTTAAGACAGGGGGCCCCGGTGAAAGGTGGTGGTGGTGGTGGGGGGTATATCAGCTTGTACATACCTCCCAACATGTGCTATTCTAGGAGGGACAAAATGCTCTCTACCTGGACTTCCCACTTAATATATGATTGGTGTCATCTGTGTTGAACTATTTAATTGATAAGAAAGGTATTTCAACACAGGTGATTGCAATCATAAATTAAGAAGGAAGTATAGGTAGAGAGCATGTTGTCTCTCCTGGAATGAGTCTTGTTGGGATGTATGGATTATGTATAATACATTTAAACCAATCGTGTATATTAGTTTTAAACTAATAGTTTAATAATGGCTGGGTACTGTTATAGTTCCAACTAATTGAAAGACAACTATTTTATAAAAAAAATTTGTAGCAAGAATAGCAGCAGCCTCTGTACTACTTACACACTGGGACAGGACTCGGGAGTAGCTCATGAAACATGATACTCCTGCCCTGCATACTGTCCTGCTCACAATCTGGCTGCTGGTTCTGCTGCTGCTTAAGAGGGAAAGCTAGTTAAGTCAGTGTGTTCTGGCAAAGGGGGGCCCAGGGTACAGTATGCCCTGCATCCCCCCCTTAATCTGGTTATGGACACTCCTCATATCCACACCAGCCACTTTCAAACTCTGCCCCTGAGCTTTGTTAATGGTCATGGCATAGCAGACCTTTACTGGGAACTGCAGCCGTTTGAACTGGAAATGGTAGTCTGATGGGATCAGAGGAATTCTCAGAATAAATAGAGTTTCAGGTGGACGCTAAAGAAGTCCCTAACAATTCCCCAATTTAAAATGAAACAAATATCAATAGATGAAACAGGAGTGTTACTCTGGAGACTAATCAAATGCAAATACATGTATATATATTTTTTTATTTGTTTAGGGAACCACATCAGTATATATTAGCTGCACATTCTAGCCATTAGCTTCAAAATATTCAATATAATTCCATTGTGTGCTGCAACCTTTAGCATTTTCAGTACTGTCAGTGAATGCAAGCCTCTAGTAACACTCCAGTCTCATCTCATGCAGGTACAACAAGTGAAGGGATTCACAGCCAAGAGGAGAAAGTTGCAGCTGGAGATATGCAGATGAGACTGACACAGAGATGCAATATTTAAATAGTGAAGTTTCAGACTGGCTCTGAATAAGGCCCACTATATGCATTTCTTGTTATTAAACATTGATATTTTGTACATTCTGTGTAGCATAATTGTTTGCAATCTGGTGGACAATTATGCAACAGATAGCACCTGTCCTTGTGTGTATTAATGCCTAATTCCCTATAGATTGTAAACTTGTGAGCAGGGCCTTCCTACCTCTATGACTGTTTATTATTACCCAGTTGTGTTTTACCATTGTTGTTTCCAATTGTAAAGCGCAATAAAAGTAACTATTAATAAATAAATAAATAAAATACATACTTTTCTTTTCATATAAAGCAACATCATTTCTTCTGCGTAATGCTGAAGATTTCTGGTTGTCAGGCAGTGTAACACAAAATTGATTTTTTGTGCTGTACAAAAATGACCTGTGGTGAATAAAAACAAAACAAAGTGTGCTAGTATATAAAAAACATGTAAAAGCATAGAAATGTGAGGATCATTATAGGAAAGTACAAAGGGATGCTGTCTGGCTCTGTTCTTGTATTATAGGTAGTATAGGAATGTTCTGTACAAGTTAATTCTAAGATGGCAAATACAGGGTGGGGCAGGGATACGGGCATTTTTAATAACTCAGTAATTCAATAAATATTTTTTATTTGCCAAATTACAAATATGCTATCTTAAAAGGGGATGCAGTCAATTTACCTACAATCAAAATCCCGACATGGTCTGAATACCTACATTAAAAATGCAGACACTGTCAAAATACCGACATTTAAAATGTCGACAGGCAAAAAAAAATTGACATGAGTTTTTCATAATTTTTTAATTGAAACCGACTTGTTAATACTTTACCATCCCAGTGGACGGGGAAGGGGAATATAATAGTGTGCCAAGCGCAGCGAGGCACTGTGCCTGCGAGGTACACTTATACGGGGTCCATGTTGACATATATCGACATACACACCAATTTTCTTTTTTTTTAAAGTGTGTCGACTTTTTTTTTAATTTCTGTATTTTTACAGTGTCGACATTTGAAATGGTGATATTTTGACCATGTCGGTATTTTGACCATCGGTCAATTGTTGTCTGTATTTTGACAATCAGTATTTTGATTGTAGGTAAATCATACTGATCCCCTTAAAGTATATTGCATTCTTGAAGATCACATCCCGAAGGTGACTTCTGTGTCTGCGTAGGTATTCCTCTAAAATGTCCAAACATGCACGGCTAGTGTAATAGTTAGCATTACTGCCCCACAACACTGAGGTCATGGGTTCAAATCACACCATGGCCCTAACTGTGGGGAGTTTGTATACTCTCCCTGTACTTGCATGGGTTTCCACCCGCAATCCAAAAATATACTGGTAGTTTAATTGGATCCCAACAAAATTAACCCTAGCATGTGTGTGTACATGTGGTAGGGAATATAGATTGTAAGCTCCACTGGGGCAGGGACTGATGTGAATGGCCAAAATCTTCTATGTAAAGCACTGCGGAATATGTGTGCGCTATATAAATAACTGGTAATAATAATAACATGTTTGGCATAACATCTCCAAAGAAATTCCAGCAATTTATTGACAAATTATTTCTTTCAGCTCTTTAATATAGTATTGGCGATAAGAGTACACTTTGCTTTTTAAGTGCACCCCCCCCCAAAAAAAAAAAAAAAAATCACATGTCGAGAGGTCTGGGGACCTTGAAAGCCAAGTAATATCACAATTCCTGGAGATAAAGGTTTTGAAAAAGCTGCTGCAATGCGTTCATTGGTACCCTTGCAGTACGACATGTCGTGCCATCTTGATGGCGAGAGCACGTTGTGCACCACTCCACTGTTCCATGGATACTTAATGCTGGGGGGGGTCACTGTGTTTTTGACAAAAGGGGCCATAGCCTTGTGGGATAGGGGGTGTGGCCTCATGGCCCGATCTGCATGTGCACCACTCCGGGGGTCCCGAAGATGCTGGGCTGCAGTGCTGGCTCCTACACTGTGACAGGAGCTGAGTTCTGCACGTAATGTTACAGTACAGCACCCGGCTCCTGTCACTGAGCAGGAGCTGGCATTTTGGTGTCACTCAATGGTGGGTGACACACAGGTGCGGTATACACCCCTGTAGTGACGCCACTGCACTGGTGTATTTATAATGGGTGCAGTGTGAGTGCCACCGGCCCCCAGTTACTAGGGGGGCCACACCACACACCCTGCACCCATTTTTTTTAACACTTACCCTTCTGAGTTCTGTGTTGGCATCACCAGCGCTGCAAAAATCACCAGGAAAATGTTGCGGTGGCCATTTTCCAAGAATTTTGAGCATGCACTGTAAGGAAAGCATGGGAAATGGCCACCACGCCATTTTCCCAGAGACATGCGCACTAGACCCTGGGACAGCTCTATGGTCCCCTTGTGACCCTAGTGTCCAGAGCTGGCTAGAGATGAGGGAGCCCAGACGGAGCATGCACACGGGCCTCCTCCTCTCTAGATGTGCCTCTGCGCCGCTGCTAAATGACATGATGTGGGCAAGACAATGTTGGGTAACGTAATCCCCCCCATCATACCCCTACCCAGAAAAAATTGTTTTTGAAAATTGCCCATTTCCCTGCCCCACCCTGTATAAGCATAAATATGGAATTTGTTCTAACACTTATGATCTGTGTGTTGTTATCCTCTTTACATATACACTGTGTTTCCCAGGCTTCAGTTCCTAAGGAGTAATATGACTATGAGTTTGTTGTTCAGCAGAAATTGATAAACTGTATATAGCAAAACCTGCTGTCACTTTCTGATAAACCACCTAGGTGGTTGTATGTCTCTATACAATGGAGATCATTTGTTGAAGTCCATTAGTCATTTCAAATTTGTGGGTTAACTGGAGCATATAAAGTATTATTTGATTGTTATATTATTAATAGATCATTGTAATATGTATAATGCTTTATATTTTTTTATCTAATATCTGCACTGAGACCACCCATTTTTTCAAAGTCTTCCTGTCATTTTCCTTGTTTTTACAATATTGTCTGCATTATTCTCATGCACATTCCACTCAACTGCTGCTTTTAGTGCCTCGTCTTGTTTTTTGCTTGTTTTGCAACGGCATATGATGGTGCAATACAAGTAAATGTTAATAAATAAAGACTCTCATACCCCAATTTATAGGTTTGTCCTCTAGAAACACACTGCGTATACAGAATGTAATATAACAGAGGTTCCCAACTCCAGTCCTCAAGAACCCCCAACACCATGGATGGCACTACCGAGAACAAAGTGGAACCCTGACTTCCTCCATTGCTCTGTGTGCTCCAAGGGCCTCCACCTCAGTGTCCCTCTAGTCCCAGTCTAGGAACCAGCATGGAAAATATACTAATGTATATAAAAGGAGCAGAGCAGAAGCTGGATTTCATGACCCCTCCCTCCTTTGTTGGCTCTTCCCCCTCACACTTATGGGACCTGTTGCTGTAGGAGCATCAAATAACAAGAACGGAAGACCCTGATCAGCAACAGGTATTGCATACCTCCCAACTGTCCTGATTTTCGTGGGACAGTCATGTTTTCTGGGACTGTCCCGCTGTCCCACCCGCGGGCCGCAGTGTCCCGATGTGGGGGGTACTTGGGAGACCCTCTCTCATTTGCTGCTCTGTTTAGCAGAGTAGTGGTAAATAGATCTAAATAGATTCACCATGGAAGGGGAGCTGAGGGCCATGGCCAGCAGCTCATAGAGTGCTGGGTGCCCCCATAGTGATGAAAACAGGGGAGTGGCTTGTGGCCACAGCATTTACGTTTCCCTGAGGCCATGCCCCATTTTTTAAGTGCGCGCCTTTGGCGAGCAGAAGAGACCTGCTTCACAGGGACTAGATGTTGAGAGGTATGGTATTGTGTGCTGGGGTACTGGTAGTTAATTGGTATGGGCTGTCCGGGTGCTGCTAAGCTGTTGGTAGTGAATATAGAGGGGTATTGAGTGTGTCTCTAGGCACTACTGAGGGGTTTGCAGTGGGAGGAGAATGTGAGCCTGAGTGGTGCTGCAGTGTTGGCAGTGAATGCAGTGGGAGGAGAGTGTCTGGATGCTGCTGGAGTGTTTGAGGCCAATGCAGGGGGAGCAGAGTGTGTGTTTTGGTTCCCCTGGAGTGATGGCAGTGAATGCAGGAACAGGAGAGTTTGTGTCTAGGTGCTGCTGGAGTAGGGATAGTCACCAGTAGGTTAACATTGATGGTCACCATTGCTGGTACCATTAATGGTTAACCTGAATGGTCTGAAACCATTAATCATTTTGTCCACTAATGGTCATGCCTGCTCTATTATTTGATGGGCAGCGGGCCAATCAGAGAGTGGGGAGGGGGCT
This sequence comes from Pseudophryne corroboree, assembly GCF_028390025.1. Classification (NCBI taxonomy): domain Eukaryota; kingdom Metazoa; phylum Chordata; class Amphibia; order Anura; family Myobatrachidae; genus Pseudophryne; species Pseudophryne corroboree. Next base: position 584,340,132 of record NC_086447.1, read on the forward strand.
TTGTGGGTCACATGGGGGCAGAGCTAGCTGGGCTCTGTGTCTCTGCACCTGCGAGAAAGAAAAAATACATTGCATGGCTCGGTGGAAAACCATTGGATCTCTGTCATCGATGGCAAAACCATCAACCATCAGTTTTATCCATTGATGTTGTTAACCATCAATAGTTGATGGCCAACCCTATGCTGAAATGTTCACAGTGAATGTAGGAGGATGATGGTGCATGTCTGGGTGCTGCTGGTGTCTTGGCAGTAAATGGAGGGTGGGCATTGTGTATGTCTGGGTGCTGCTGGTATGTTGGCAGTGAAGGAGGGGGGATTTATGTCTGGGTGCTGCTGGTATGTTGGCAGTGAAGGAGGGTGGATTGTGTATGTCTGTGTGCTGCTGGTGTGTTGGCAGTGCAGGAGGGAGGAATTATGTCTGGGTGCTGCTGGTATGTTGGCAGTGAAGGAGGGGAGGATTTATGTCTGAGTGCTGCTGGTATGTTGGCAGTGAAGGATGGGGGATTTATGTCTGGGTGCTGCTGGTGTGTTGGTAGTGAAGGAGGGGGAATTTATGTCTGGGTGCTGCTGGTATGTTGGCAGTGAAGGAGGGGAGGATTTATGTCTGGGTGTTGCTGGTATGTTGGCAGTGGAGGATGGGGTATTTATTTCTGGGTGCTGCTGGTATGTTGGTAGTGAAGGAGGGGGGATTTATGTCTGGCTGCTGCCCGCCGGTGTGTTAGCAGGGAACGTGGGGTTGCGTCCAGGGTTGGACTGGCCCACAGGGGTACAGGGGAAACCATCGGTGGGCCCTACTGCCTGGGGGCCCACCCCCTCCTCTAGGGATCAGGTTCCAGACTTTGCTGTTACTAATCTAGTACATTATTTTGCATGCACTACAATATTTACTGTATATACTAATCTAGGGGACCAACTCTTGCAAAATGGTTAGGCAAACCAATGAGGTGGCTTGGCACACCCCCTCTAGAGACTGGCCACATCCCTAAACATGGGCCCCTACCACTGCATCCCCCCGGTGGGCCCTACATGCACCAGTCCCACACTGATTGCTTATGTCTGGGCGCTGTTGGGATGTTGGTAGTGAAGGCTGGGGGATGTATGTAGGGGTGCTACTGGTATGTTAGCAGGGAATTTGGGAGTGTAGTTGTCTGGGTGCTGTAGAGGTGTTAGTAGTGAATGATAGTGGAGGGAGGTACAAACAACTATTTTGCTTCTGAGCTCCAGGAACTTACACCCTGCCAAAAAGGTCATGTTTTGAGTATTTCTGTACTGTATGTGGAAGCAGGTGGGATAGTTATTTAGAACAAAGTAAAGAGAAAACAAATCAAAGGGGCAAATTTATCAAGTGCCAAATTTAGGAAAACGCTGCTTATTGGTATGAATCAACAAGCGACAGGATTTATGACAGCAAAAATGTTGGAGGATCACTGCACAACTGTCGCTGTCCAACCCAACCCACCGAAATCACCATGCCAACTTTTACATAAAAACCCTCAAACTGCAGCATACAGTTAACCTGTGTTTAAACAAATCGCAGAAAAACCTGCTGCAAAAATATGCCTAAAAAAGAGGAGGTTGTGGCAGGCGAGATAAGTCAGACAGCACCTATTTGGCCTGTCAACATGTAATTAAAGAATATATGATTAATAAATAAATCTGTGGAGGCCCCTTTATACTTATAATTCTTATTTTCGTAATAATAATAATAATAATAATAATAATGATGTACGTAATGTTGCCACCCTCCCCCTTTCTGTAGTTTAGTGGATTTAAGATTTCTCTTCCATTCAATCTAATATAGGGGGTAATTCAGAGTTGATCGCAGCAGCAAATTTGTTAGCAGTTGGGCAAAACCATGGGGGTCATTCCGAGTTGATCGCTAGCCAGAAATGTTCGCTGCGCAGCGATGATGCAAAAAAAACCGGTACTTCTGCACATGCGTATGCGGCGCAGTGCGCATGAGAGACGTACTTTCACAACAGCCGATGTAGTTTTACATAAGGTCTAGCGAAGCTTTTCTGTCGGACTGCTGGCCGCAGAGTGAATGACAGGAAGAGGGCGTTTCTGGGTGTTATCTGACCGTTTTCAGGGAGTGTTTGAAAAAATGCAGGCATGCCAGGAAAAACTCAGGCGTGGCTGGGCGAACGCAGGGCATGTTTGTGACGTCAAATCCGGAACTGAACAGTCTGAAGAGATCGCAAGCGCTGAGTAGGTCTGGAGCTACTCTGAAACTGCACAATTTTTTTTTCGTAGCCGTTCTGCGATCCTCTAAGCTAAAATACACTCCCAGAGGGTGGTGGCTTAGCGTTTGCATGACTGCTAAACACTGCTAGCGAGCGATCAACTCGGAATGACCCCCCCATGTGCACTGCAGGTGTGGCAGATATAACATTTGCAGAGAGAGTTAGATTTGGGTGGGTTATTTTGTTTCTGTGCAGGGTAAATACAGTCTGCTTTATTTTTAAACTGCAATTTGGATTTCAGTTTGAACACACCCCACCCAAATCTAACTCTCTCTGCACATGATATATCTCCCCCCCCCTGCAGTGCACATAGGGGGTCATTCCGAGTTGATCGCTCGTTGCTGATTTTCGCAGCGCAGCGATCAGGTAAAAAAATGGCAAAACTGCGCATGCGTATGCAATGTGCAGGTGCGTCGTACGGGTACAAAGCAGATCATGCTGGGTGATGGATTTAACGAAGAATCCATTCGCACAGCCGATTGCAATGGCGTTTATGGATGTCAACTGACCGTTTTCTGGGAGTGTTTGGGAAAACGCAGGCATGTCCAGGCGTTTGCAGGACGGGTGTCTGACGTCAATTCCGGCATCAAGAAGACTGAAGTGATCACAAGAGCTGAGTAAGTCCAGAGCTACTCTGAAACTGCACAAAATGTTTTTTGCTGCACTCGGCTGCAAAGGCGTTCGAACACTTGCAAAGCGAAAATAAACTCCCCCGTGGGCGGCGACTATGCATTTGCATGGCTGCTGAAAGTAGCTAGCGAGCGATCAACTCGGAATGAGGGCCATGGTTTTGCCCAGCTGCAAACAAATTTGATGCTGCAATCAACTCTGAATTAGGCCCATAGGTGGTCATTCTGAGTTGATTGCAGCTAGCAACTTTTTGCTGCTGCTGCTGCGATCAACTAGTACACGCCTATGGGGGAGTGTATTTTAGCTTAGCAGGATTGCGATCGCTTGTGCAGTCCTGCTAAGTTAAAAAAATTTCAAGCAGAAGTAGACTAGGCCTGGACATACATACCGTGTGCGACGATCTCTGCGATGCTGGGGACGGCTTTGACGTCAGACATCCGCCCTCCGTTCTGCTGGACACGCCTGCGTTTTCTTCTCCACTCCCCGAAAACGGTCTCCAACGGTCCGGATCCGCCAAGGTACGCCTTCTTTCTGTCAATCTTCTTTGCAGTCGGCTCTGCGACCACTTCCTTCGTAGGACGCGACGTAACCCAGCGACCCCTGTCGCCGGGCAACATCACGCACGCGCAGTGCGGCCGCTGCGCATGTGCATTCTGGACCAGTTCGCAAGCGACAAACCGCTGCGTGCAAACGGGTCGAAATGACCCCCATAGTCCATAGGGATTTTTTAAAAATAAAAAGTTCAGTACAAAAGAAGCTACCCCACACAAATGAGGTAACCTTTGGCAAGTCTGCCTACTCTTTAGAGATGGGAAGCCTATCAGGAGTAGTCACTTATTATGAATAATGAGAGACTGCACCTGATTGACTGAGTTAATTCATGGCCCCCTCCAAAATTGTGGCAATTTTTTTTTAACTACATGCGGTTTGCCTTAAACCGCATCATGTTATTTAGGAGTCTAAGTTCATTGACATCATACAGTAGGTGGGTTGGAGTGTAAAATTGCTTTCAATGGGTACTGCTGTGCAGGGGTTTCAGACCCAGATACACAGAGAAAATCAGCATTTGATACATTTTGTCCTGCGAGTTTAAGAAAATACCTTTGAAATTGATTGTTGTACTGTACATAAGTGCAAAGCTCCTGTATACTCCATTAGCCGTACAACTTACCTACAAGTAAACATATTTTCTGTTTCACACTTCTTGACACATTCTAGTTCATCTGCCGTTGTGTAAAACTGTCTTTGTCTACCCATCATCCATGCTCCTTCAGTTTTTACATAGTCATCTAGTTCATCACCCACAGCTGTCAAACAAATAGAAAAAAATGGTTATTGTAGATCTTTAACTATGTTATATTGAGCACTAGCTGAATACATGTGCTTCGCTACGGGATGAGGATGGTAAATTAGAATTATAGTTGTTCGTTAATTGATGTTGGTTGGAGATCTAGTATATAGGCATATCTTGCTTCCCTGACACACTTTGTGTAGTCACCGGATCCCTTTTTGATCCCCCAAGGGACCCTGTTCTTCCCTCTTCCCACTATACAACTCTCAGTCTGTGGCTTCCTGCTGCCTCCATTCCCCTCCTCACATCATGTCAGTGCCCTGTGAAATGATCTATTTATTTACAGTTTCTTATATAGCGCAGGACATTATGCATCTCCTGATATACTATGTGCTGCTGGGGGACCCTGCTACTTCCAGTATATAACTCTCAGTGTGTGGGTTCATGCTACCTCCATTCCCCTCCTCACATCATGTCAATGCCACTGTCACATGAAGCCCTGTCATCACTGATATATTATGCATGTCCTGATATAGTCTGTGCTGCTGGCCCACCCCTAGGGGTGCTAGGGGTGTGTTACCCCCACAATGTTTGTTCCCAGATTGTAAGTCATATGTGTACCAAGTTTGGTGTAAATTGCACCAGCCATTCCAGATTTATGCTGTCTGCTGAAATACTCTGTGCTGCTGCCTCACCCCTAGGGGTGTCTTACCCACACAGTGTTTGTTCCCAGATTGTAAGTCATATGTGTAGCAAGTTTGGTGTAAATTGGAGTAGCCATTCCGTAGTTTTGCTTTCTCCTAAAATACTCTGTGCTGCTGTCCAACCCCTGGGGGTGCTAGGGTTGTTTTACCTTCACAGTGTTTGTTCACAGATTGTAAGTCATATGTGTATGAAGTTTGGGGTAAATTGCTCTAACCAATCTGGAGTTATGCTGTCTACTGAAATACTCTGTGCTGCTGTTCCACTCCTAGAGTTGCTAGGCGTGTCTTACCCTACAATGTTTGTTCCCAGATTGTAAATCATATGTGTACCAAGTTTTGTGTAAATTGCTGCAGGCATTCCAGAGTAATGCTGTCTGTAGAAATACTCTGTGCTCCTGCCTCACCCCTATCCATGCTAGAGGTGTGTCACCCCTATAGTGTTTGTTCTCAGATTGTAAGTCATATGTGTACCAAGTTTGGTAAATTACTGCAGGCATTGCGGAGTTATGCTGGAACATACATATACACATACATACATACATACATACATACATACATACATACATACATACACACATACATTTTTTGGCGATTTCCGTGGATGTGCAGTGACATTTGTAAAACCAGTTCTTAGCAAACACCTGGGACCTAAGGAGAAGCTACCTGTCAAGTTTCAAGATTGTAGGCCTTGTGGGTTAAGAGATTTCACGATGAGTCAATCAGTGAGTCTCCTTTTTTACCTTTCATATATATATATAGATAAATCCATCTACTGTCATTGATGCATACCTCCCAACCTTTCTATTCTCTAAAGAGGGACACATACACGGTGAAGCCACGCGCGCTCCCGAAAAGGGGGCATGGTCATCACTGAGGGGGCATGCCCAGCGTTCTGTGAGTTGCTGGCATGCCCCCTCTCCTCCTGTTTCCAGTGAATAGACGCTGTGCGTATGCACCGAAATGCGCAGGCGAGTCGCACGGGTACAAAGCGGATCATTGCTGTGCAATGGGTTTTACAAAGAATCCATTTGCACAGCCGATCGCAAGGAGATTGATAGGAAGAAGGCGTTTGTGGGTGGCAATTGACCGTTTTCAGGGAGTGGTTGTAAAAATTTAGCATGTCCAAGCGTTTGCAGGGTGGGTGTCTGACGTCAATTCCGGCCCTGGACAGGCTGAAGTGATCGCAGCGGCTGAGTAAGCTCTGGACAATTCAGAAACTGCACAAAGTTTTTTTGCACCACTTGGCTGCACATGCGATCGCACACTTGCACAGCTAAAATACACTCACCGGTGGGCAAGCGACTATGCGAACCAGAAGCGGATTGGGATTGACCACCAGCTCGGGAAATTTATGGAAGTAGCCCTAAGGGGGGCGGAGTCTATTGAGAGGGAGGGGTCTGTAAAGAGGGCTGGGTCACTCCTCAGAGGTCCTGATTCTGAGATAGACACAGTTGGGGCCTCCTTTGCTTTATATTATGCTAATGTTTACCTGCGACTTTATGCATATGCTGCTACAATGCCCTTCCCTGATGTACATCTGTACATCTGAATATACAAGGACTGATATCCCACTTTCAGTGTCCACTGATGCTGCTGTCATGCCTTTAATCTACTTCTGATTTTATTGATTTTTCATTCTACAAACCCCCTTTTTTTTTTTTTAACCTTATAGGTTTCAAAGTACAGGGAGGGGGAGAGACCTTTACCGGGGCCAGGGAGAGGATGCTGCTGGGCTGGTAAACTTTCTCCAGGTCCTCCGTTGCTAGAACAGCTTCAACACTTTTTGCGCCTAGCGGTACCTGGAAGTCCTTTCTGGCCTAACTTCTGGATTGCATTCCAATGAACCGCGAATACTGGAAGCAGTGTGAGCCAGCCCAGCCTGAGTGTGAATCAGCCTAGCTGAAGGGGGTATGGGACTGGCCCATCGGAATCTGTCATGGTGTCCTGGTGGGCCAATCTGCCCCTGATGCGAACGATCAGGTCTGAATGGTTGCTGGTTAAAACATATAAGCCAATCCCTTAATGTTGCATGAAATATGTGTGATGGCTGGCTGACCCTGGCGATAAGCAGCGCTGTGTATCAGAGCCACGGTTGCACCCAAAACATAGCACTCAGTTTCAGGTCTCCTTCCTGTATAAGCCCGCCACCAGACTCCTGTGTAAATATCCCAGGAGTCAGGCAGCCATCACACATATTACATGTAACATACCTCCCAACTTTGAGCGCAGGTGAAGAGGGACACACGCTCCCGAAAAGGGGTGTGGTCTATAAAAAGGGGCGTGGCTTCACGGAGGACCCGCAATCGCGAGTCACGCCCCCAGTTTCGTCACTGAGGGGGCATGCCCAGTGCTCTGTGAGCCGCTGGCATGCCCTCTCTCCCTCTGTCTGCACTGAATAGACACTGTGCGCGTGCGCACAGCGTCTGTTCACCGCTGCGAGACAGAGCCTCCCAACTGCCCCCCCCCCACCACCACCACCACCACCACGGGACACTGCGGCCCGCGGGTGGGACAGCGGGACAGTCCCCAAAAAACGGGACTGTCCCTCGAAAATCGGGACAGTTGGGAGGTATGCGTGTAACATTAAAGGTATGTTTATATATGCAGATTGCAGACCTGGGGAAGCAGACGACACATGTAGCAGGCAGCACCTTTTTTTTTTATAGAAAAAGCACTGTATAATAATAATAATCATGGTACATATAGGGGATAGATGTACTAAGCCTTGGAGAGAGATAAAGTGGAGAGAGATAAAGTACCAGCAACTCAGCTCCTAACTGCCATGTTACAGGCTGTCTTTGAAACGTGACAGGAGCTGGTTGGTTGGTACTTTATATCCATCCACTATTTCTCTCCAAAGCATGTGCCCTATGGTCATTATGCCAACAGTCACTTTTTGACAGTGACTGTGTGGACATGAGCACACAGTTGCCCATATCCCAACAGGGTTGTGATGCTACTTAAAGCATTTTAACTGCGCAGGCATTATGGAGTCTATTCATGAAGCAGTGAAAAGTGTGGAGAAGTGAGTGGAGAAATTGCCCATGGCAACCAATCAGCATTGAAGTAACATTTATAATTTACATACTATACTTGTACAGAGCAGCTGATTAGTTGCCATGGCAAATTCTCCACAGGCTCACTTCTCCACTCTTTTCACTACTTCATGAATAGTCCCCTATAACTATAACCATATCACTGTACAAACATGTTTAATGTTATAAAAAAAAAAATAACCAGGCGGTTCTAAGATACTCTATATAGAAAGTTATCTGATTGCCGCTTACTTGGTGGTGGGGAAGCTGAAAGAACAAAAAACAGAATATTTGGAGCGCAGACAGATACAATTAACAGTTTAATAATCAATTAAATAAGCAATTGTTAGACCTCTTCTTAAAAAAAACTAATTTAGATCCCGACTGCATGACCAACTACAGACCAGTATCAAACCTTCCTTTTCTAGGAGAGGTTATTGAGAAAGTGGTTGCAAATCAACTGGAACCCCGCCTGACAACCCATGATATCTATGATCCATTCCAATCAGGATTCAGAAGACATAGCACTGAGACGGCCTTGGTGTGTGTGTTAAATGATCTTCTGATGGCAAGAGACAGAGGTGACTGTTCAATATTAATCCTTCTGGATCTCTCTGCAGCATTTGATACCGTGGACCATGGGCTTCTGATTGAGTGACTGATACATTTTTGTGGACTGGATGGCACAGTCCTAAGCTGGTTCAAATCTTTTCTCACAGGCAGGTCACAGAGAGTATCGTCTGGATTATACTCATCACCACCAGTGTCATTGCCATGTGGTGTCCCACAAGGTTCTATACTATCCCTCATGCTTTTTGCAGTATACATGCTCCCATTGGGCGAAATAATCAGGTGCCATGGCCTGGTCTACCACTGCTATGCAGATGATACATAACTGTACTTATCCTTTGCTCCAGGCACTGATAACCCAATAGCAACCCTAAATGGCTGTCTAGCTGAGCTCCAGGAGTGGATGAGTGCCAGTTGGCTGCGACTTAACCCGGATAAAACAGAGGTCCTTATGATAGGACAGCAACATCAAAGGACAAGACTGCAGCATAGCCAACCAACTGGACTTACACTCGGGGATTCAGAATTACAAACCACTGATCGTGTGCGGAATCTTGGCGTTGTCCTGGTTGGTGGCTTGACACTTAAACATCAGATATCAACCACAATCAAATCCTCATTCTTTCACCTGAGGAACATAGCCAGAATCAAGCACTTAATTCCCTCAGATGATCTGCCAAAAGTCATCCATGCATTTGTATAATCTTGATTAGACTACTGTAATGCCCTCTACCATGGTCTCCCAGCAAAAGAATTGCACCGCTTACAGCTGGTGCAAAACACAGCTGCCAGGCTGTTAACCAACCAGCCCCGTTCTAGCCACATAACACCCATACTCTACTCCCTTCACTGGCTGCCTGTAAGATGGCGAATCATCTTCAAGACTGGCTTACTGAGTTTCAAAGCCCTACATGACCAGGGCCCAAGGTACCTGAAGCAGCTTCTGACACCATACTGCCCCACTCGATTACTGCGATCTGTATATGAAGGACTTTTAGCAGTACATAGAATCTCCTGTAATTCATCTGGTGGTCGAGCTTTTAGTCATGCGACTCCAACTCTATGGAACTCACTTCCCCGCACAGTGCGAGAGGCCCCAACTATAGAATCCTTCAAAAGGAGACTCAAGCATTTCCATAATGTCCCTTTAGTATCTCCATGCTTCTGTATTTTATGAAAAGTTTTTCTGTTCTTCATTATTGTCTGTACTATATTATGCTATGTATCTGTTAAGCGCCTTGAGTCCTATTGGAGTAAGAGCGCTATATAAATAAAATTATTAATATTATAAATGTTTTAGAACACACAATGATCAATAAAATATATCAGGAAGGACATACGAGCATAGAACATAAATTATTATTATTATTATTATTATTATTATTATTTTTAGTAGTAGTAGTAGTAGTAGTAGTAGTAGTAGTAGTGTTTATTTATATGGCACCTCAAGAGTTCTGCAGCGCCTAACATAGTACAAATATATACATATATAATGTGGTGCAATATGCTCTATATTTATTTATGTTCTATGCTCATATGTCATTCATGATATATTTTATTGATCATTGTGCTTTTTTATATTTATACTATTTAATTGATTATTAAATTGTTAATTTTATCTGTCTGTGCTCCCAGCATTCTCTTTTTTGTTAATGTTATAATGCCAGCATGGTTACAATGCTATAAGCAGAAGTAGAACCATGTAGAGATACTGTACTGGCAGCGGCATCCTCGTGTCGCCATAGTCAATGTCAACATAGTGAATATAGACATAACATATGTAGCACAATAGTCATATCATTTTTTTTAAATACACCAAATAAACATATATCTATAAAAAAGACACTAATAGTGTTAACAGCATGAGATACAGAAAATATGAATTAATGAGAGACTTCAAATATATTGTAAGCAGTGGCTGCTTTTAACAGCTTTTTTAAAATAATAAAAAAAATGTTTCTTCCTCTCCAGGTTGTCGCATTTAGAAATTAATTTCTTGAAATGGACTAAATACAATATTTATATATATATAGTCTCGGAATGGGGCATGAAGGGCCCTCCGGGGGAATGCAATGTAAGGGGCTCGTGATTAGGGGTGTGGCCAGTCTCCAGAGGGGGTGTGACCACTCACCACAGAAGCTTGGCTAACCAGTGAGTTTATGGTCTGGGTCCCTTGATAAATATACAGTAAATACTGCTAGTGCATGCATGATAATGTGCCAGATTAATAACAGCAATGCTCTGTAGAAAATACACCATAGTCCTGTGCAGTATAATGTAACATATGTATAGTGTATAATTAATGCAGAGTCTGGAACCTGACCACTAGGCAGTGGGGCCCACCGTGGGGTTCCCCTTTACCCATGAGGGCCAGGCTAACCATGGATAGATATATATATATATATATATATATATATATATATATATATACTGTATATCTAGTTCACATTGCATTAAAATAAACTTTATATTTTTGTCACTATAATATCTGTAATCCTGCTGCTTGCTGTCGAGTAAGATGTAAAGATATTCTGTAACATTTCCGATGTCCGTTTTGCAATATATTGTATGTATATTGAAATCTCTTTTTACCATGTCAGAAAATTAAGACATCCATTACATAATACTGATAATAACAAAGAAATGTGAACAATGTTTCATAAATCAGTGTTTTATTTCATTTGGGACAAAATAAATAAAACAAGCACCCCACCCCTCAACATTTTAAATGAGTTTCTAAGCTTACAATTAGAGATGAGCGCCTGAAATTTTTCGGGTTTTGTGTTTTGGTTTTGGGTTCGGTTCCGCGGCCGTGTTTTGGGTTCGAACGCGTTTTGGCAAAACCTCACCGAATTATTTTTGTCGGATTCGGGTGTGTTTTGGATTCGGGTGTTTTTTTCCAAAAACACTAAAAAACAGCTTAAATCATAGAATTTGGGGGTCATTTTGATCCCAAAGTATTATTAACCTCAAAAACCATAATTTACACTCATTTTCAGTCTATTCTGAATACCTCACACCTCACAATATTATTTTTAGTCCTAAAATTTGCACCGAGGTCGCTGTGTGAGTAAGATAAGCGACCCTAGTGGCCGACACAAACACCGGGCCCATCTAGGAGTGGCACTGCAGTGTCACGCAGGATGTCCCTTCCAAAAAACCCTCCCCAAACAGCACATGACGCAAAGAAAAAAAGAGGCGCAATGAGGTAGCTGTGTGAGTAAGATTAGCGACCCTAGTGGCCGACACAAACACCGGGCCCATCTAGGAGTGGCACTGCAGTGTCACGCAGGATGGCCCTTCCAAAAAACCCTCCCCAAACAGCACATGACGCAAAGAAAAAAAGAGGCGCAATGAGGTAGCTGACTGTGTGAGTAAGATTAGCGACCCTAGTGGCCGACACAAACACCGGGCCCATCTAGGAGTGGCACTGCAGTGTCACGCAGGATGGCCCTTCCAAAAAACCCTCCCCAAACAGCACATGACGCAAAGAAAAAAAGAGGCGCAATGAGGTAGCTGACTGTGTGAGTAAGATTAGCGACCCTAGTGGCCGACACAAACACCGGGCCCATCTAGGAGTGGCACTGCAGTGTCACGCAGGATGTCCCTTCCAAAAAACCCTCCCCAAACAGCACATGACGCAAAGAAAAAAAGAGGCGCAATGAGGTAGCTGTGTGAGTAAGATTAGCGACCCTAGTGGCCGACACAAACACCGGGCCCATCTAGGAGTGGCACTGCAGTGTCACGCAGGATGTCCCTTCCAAAAAACCCTCCCCAATCAGCACATGATGCAAAGAAAAAGAAAAGAAAAAAGAGGTGCAAGATGGAATTATCCTTGGGCCCTCCCACCCACCCTTATGTTGTATAAACAAAACAGGACATGCACACTTTAACCAACCCATCATTTCAGTGACAGGGTCTGCCACACGACTGTGACTGATATGACGGGTTGGTTTGGACCCCCCCCAAAAAAGAAGCAATTAATCTCTCCTTGCACAAACTGGCTCTACAGAGGCAAGATGTCCACCTCATCTTCACCCTCCGATATATCACCGTGTACATCCCCCTCCTCACAGATTATCAATTCGTCCCCACTGGAATCCACCATCTCAGCTCCCTGTGTACTTTGTGGAGGCAATTGCTGCTGGTCAATGTCTCCGCGGAGGAATTGATTATAATTCATTTTAATGAACATCATCTTCTCCACATTTTCTGGATGTAACCTCGTACGCCGATTGCTGACAAGGTGAGCGGCGGCACTAAACACTCTTTCGGAGTACACACTTGTGGGAGGGCAACTTAGGTAGAATAAAGCCAGTTTGTGCAAGGGCCTCCAAATTGCCTCTTTTTCCTGCCAGTATAAGTACGGACTGTGTGACGTGCCTACTTGGATGCGGTCACTCATATAATCCTCCACCATTCATTCTATCAATGTTGAGAGAATCATATGCAGTGACAGTAGACGACATGTCCGTAATCGTTGTCAGGTCCTTCAGTCCGGACCAGATGTCAGCATCAGCAGTCGCTCCAGACTGCCCTGCATCACCGCCAGCGGGTGGGCTCGGAATTCTGAGCCTTTTCCTCGCACCCCCAGTTGCGGGAGAATGTGAAGGAGGAGATGTTGACAGGTCGCGTTCCGCTTGACTTGACAATTTTGTCACCAGCAGGTCTTTCAACCCCAGCAGACCTGTGTCTGCCGGAAAGAGAGATCCAAGGTAGGCTTTAAATCTAGGATCGAGCACGGTGGCCAAAATGTAGTGCTCTGATTTCAACAGATTGACCACCCGTGAATCCTTGTTAAGCGAATTAAGGGCTGCATCCACAAGTCCCACATGCCTAGCGGAATCGCTCCCTTTTAGCTCCTTCTTCAATGCCTCCAGCTTCTTCTGCAAAAGCCTGATGAGGGGAATGACCTGACTCAGGCTAGCAGTGTCTGAACTGACTTCACGTGTGGCAAGTTCAAAGGGCATCAGAACCTTGCACAACGTTGAAATCATTCTCCACTGCACTTGAGACAGGTGCATTCCATCTCCTATATCGTGCTCAATTGTATAGGCTTGAATGGCCTTTTGCTGCTCCTCCAACCTCTGAAGCATATAGAGGGTTGAATTCCACCTCGTTACCACTTCTTGCTTCAGATGATGGCAGGGCAGGTTCAGTAGTTTTTGGTGGTGCTCCAGTCTTCTGTACGTGGTGCCTGTACGCCGAAAGTGTCCCGCAATTTTTCTGGCCACCGACAGCATCTCTTGCACGCCCCTGTCGTTTTTTAAAAAATTCTGCACCACCAAATTCAAGGTATGTGCAAAACATGGGACGTGCTGGAATTTGCCCATATTTAATGCACACACAATATTGCTGGCGTTGTCCGATGCCACAAATCCACAGGAGAGTCCAATTGGGGTAAGCCATTCCGCGATGATCTTCCTCAGTTGCCGTAAGAGGTTTTCAGCTGTGTGCGTATTCTGGAAAGCGGTGATACAAAGCGTAGCCTGCCTAGGAAAGAGTTGGCGTTTGCGAGATGCTGCTACTGGTGCCGCCGCTGCTGTTCTTGCGCCGGGAGTCCATACATCTACCCAGTGGGCTGTCACAGTCATATAGTCCTGACCCTGCCCTGCTCCACTTGTCCACATGTCCGTGGTTAAGTGGACATTGGGTACAACTGCATTTTTTAGGAGACTGGTGAGTCTTTTTCTGACGTCCGTGTACATTCTCGGTATCGCCTGCCTAGAGAAGTGGAACCTAGATGGTATTTGGTAACGGGGGCACACTGCCTCAATAAATTGTCTAGTTCCCTGTGAACTAACGGCGGATACCGGACGCACGTCTAACACCAACATAGTTGTCAAGGACTCAGTTATCCGCTTTGCAGTAGGATGACTGCTGTGATATTTCATCTTCCTCGCAAAGGACTGTTGAACAGTCAATTGCTTACTGGAAGTAGTACAAGTGGGCTTACGACTTCCCCTCTGGGATGACCATCGACTCCCAGCGGCAACAACAGCAGCGCCAGCAGCAGTAGGCGTTACACGCAAGGATGCATCGGAGGAATCCCAGGCAGGAGAGGACTCGTCAGACTTGCCAGTGACATGGTCTGCAGGACTATTGGCATTCCTGGGGAAGGAGGAAATTGACACTGAGGGAGTTGGTGGGGTGGTTTGCGTGAGCTTGGTTACAAGAGGAAGGGATTTACTGGTCAGTGGACTGCTTCCGCTGTCACCCAAAGTTTTTGAACTTGTCACTGACTTATTATGAATGCGCTGCAGGTGACGTATAAGGGAGGATGTTCCGAGGTGGTTAACGTCCTTACCCCTACTTATTACAGCTTGACAAAGGGAACACACGGCTTGACACCTGTTGTCCGCATTTCTGGTGAAATACCTCCACACCGAAGAGCTGATTTTTTTGGTATTTTCACCTGGCATGTCAACGGCCATATTCCTCCCACGGACAACAGGTGTCTCCCCGGGTGCCTGACTTAAACAAACCACCTCACCATCAGAATCCTCCTGGTCAATTTCCTCCCCAGCGCCAGCAACACCCATATCCTCCTCATCCTGGTGTACTTCAACACTGACATCTTCAATCTGACTATCAGGAACTGGACTGCGGGTGCTCCTTCCAGCACTTGCAGGGGGCGTGCAAATGGTGGAAGGCGCATGCTCTTCACGTCCAGTGTTGGGAAGGTCAGGCATCGCAACCGACACAATTGGACTCTCCTTGTGGATTTGGGATTTCAAAGAACGCACAGTTCTTTGCGGTGCTTTTGCCAGCTTGAGTCTTTTCAGTTTTCTAGCGAGAGGCTGAGTGCTTCCATCCTCATGTGAAGCTGAACCACTAGCCATGAACATAGGCCAGGGCCTCAGCCGTTCCTTGCCACTCCGTGTGGTAAATGGCATATTGGCAAGTTTACGCTTCTCCTCCGACAATTTTATTTTAGGTTTTGGAGTCCTTTTTTTACTGATATTTGGTGTTTTGGTTTTGACATGCTCTGTACTATGCCATTGGGCATCGGCCTTGGCAGACGACGTTGCTGGCATTTCATCGTCTCGGCCATGACTAGTGGCAGCAGCTTCAGCACGAGGTGGAAGTGGATCTTGATCTTTCCCTAATTTTGGAACCTCAACATTTTTGTTCTCCATATTTTAATAGGCACAACTAAAAGGCACCTCAGGTAAACAATGCAGATGGATGGATTGGATACTAGTATACAATTATGGACGGGCTGCCGAGTGCCGACACAGAGGTAGCCACAGCCGTGAACTACCGCACTGTACTGTGTCTGCTGCTAATATATAGACTGGTTGATAAAGAGATAGTATACTCGTAACTAGTATGTATGTATAAAGAAAGAAAAAAAAACCACGGTTAGGTCACTGGTATATACAATTATGGACGGGCTGCCGAGTGCCGACACAGAGGTAGCCACAGCCGTGAACTACCGCACTGTACTGTGTCTGCTGCTAATATATAGACTGGTTAATAAAGAGATAGTATACTCGTAACTAGTATGTATGTATAAAGAAAGAAAAAAAAACCACGGTTAGGTCACTGGTATATACAATTATGGACGGGCTGCCGAGTGCCGACACAGAGGTAGCCACAGCCGTGAACTACCGCACTGTACTGTGTCTGCTGCTAATATATAGACTGGTTGATAAAGAGATAGTATACTCGTAACTAGTATGTATGTATAAAGAAAGAAAAAAAAACCACGGTTAGGTCACTGGTATATACAATTATGGACGGGCTGCGGAGTGCCGACACAGAGGTAGCCACAGCCGTGAACTACCGCACTGTACTGTGTCTGCTGCTAATATATAGACTGGTTGATAAAGAGATAGTATACTCGTAACTAGTATGTATGTATAAAGAAAGAAAAAAAAACCACGGTTAGGTGGTATATACAATTATGGACGGGCTGCCGAGTGCCGACACAGAGGTAGCCACAGCCGTGAACTACCGCACTGTACTGTGTCTGCTGCTAATATATAGACTGGTTGATAAAGAGATAGTATACTCGTAACTAGTATGTATGTATAAAGAAAGAAAAAAAAAACACGGTTAGGTCACTGGTATATACAATTATGGATGGGCTGCCGAGTGCCGACACAGAGGTAGCCACAGCCGTGAACTACCGCACTGTACACTGGTTGATAAAGAGATAGTAGTATACTCGTAACAACTAGTATGACGACGGTATAAAGAATGAAAAAAAAACCACGGTTAGGTGGTATATAATACAATTATGGTTGGACGGACTGCCTGCCGAGTGCCGACACAGAGGTAGCCACAGCCGTGAACTACCGCACTGTACACTGGTTGATAAAGAGATAGTAGTATACTCGTAACAACTAGTATGACGACGGTATAAAGAATGAAAAAAAAACCACGGTTAGGTGGTATATAATACAATTATGGTTGGACGGACTGCCTGCCGAGTGCCGACACAGAGGTAGCCACAGCCGTGAACTACCGCACTGTACACTGGTTGATAAAGAGATAGTAGTATACTCGTAACAACTAGTATGACGACGGTATAAAGAACGAAAAAAAAAACACGGTTAGGTGGTATATATTATAATACAATTATGGATGGACGGACTGCCTGCCGAGTTCCGACACAGAGGTAGCCACAGCCGTGAACTACCGCACTGTACACTGGTTGATAAAGAGATAGTAGTATACTCGTAACAACTAGTATGACGACGGTATAAAGAACGAAAAAAAAACCACGGTTAGGTGGTATATATTATAATACAATTATGGATGGACGGACTGCCTGCCGAGTTCCGACACAGAGGTAGCCACAGCCGTGAACTACCGCACTGTACACTGGTTGATAAAGAGATAGTAGTATACTCGTAACAACTAGTATGACTATGACGACGGTATAAAGAAAGAAAAAAAAAACCACGGTTAGGTGGTATATAATACAATTATGGATGGACGGACTGCCTGCCGAGTGCCGACACAGAGGTAGCCACAGCCGTGAACTACCGCACTGTACTGTGTCTGCTGCTAATATAGACTGGTTGATAAAGAGATAGTATACAATACTACTAATATACTGGTGGTCAGGCACTGGTCACCACTAGTCACACTGGCAGTGGCACTCCTGCAGCAAAAGTGTGCACTGTTTAATTTTAATATAATATTATTTATCATGTACTCCTGGCTCCTGCTATAACAACCTGCAGTGCTCCCCAGTCTCCCCCACAATTATAAGCTTTATATACAATACATTGATGTGCAGCACACTGGGCTGAGCAGTGCACACAGACTGAGTCACTGTGTGACTGTGTATCGTTTTTTTCAGGCAGAGAACGGATATATTAAATAAAACAAACAACTGCACTGTCTCTGGTGGTCACTGGTCACTGTGGTCGTCAGTCACTAAACTCTGTCTGCACTCTGCACTCTCTTCTAATCTACAGTATCACAGCAATCTCTCTCTCTCTCTCTCTTCTAAATCTAATCTAAATGGAGAGGACGCCAGCCACGTCCTCTCCCTATCAATCTCAATGCACGTGTGAAAATGGCGGCGACGCGCGGCTCCTTATATAGAATCCGAGTCTCGCGATAGAATCCGAGCCTCGCGAGAATCCGACAGCGTCATGATGACGTTCGGGCGCGCTCGGGTTAACCGAGCAAGGCGGGAAGATCCGAGTCGCTCGGACCCGTGAAAAAAAAAGTGAAGTTCGTGCGGGTTCGGATTCAAAGAAACCGAACCCGCTCATCTCTACTTACAATTAGCACAGGCCTTCATGTTTTCTGTTGCCTTATAGTGCAGTATCAGGAACAGTAAATGCTCCACTTAACCTACAGTATAAATTGCAAAAAGTGTTTCTAGTAACATTCATAAATATGTAATACCCTTTAGCAGTCACAATGGTACAGAGAGCAATTTAGCACTGTAAAGGAAAATGACATTTAAGCTCATTCTCATGTATAATAAAAACAGTCCACCAAATAATAAAAGAAAATAATGATAAATCGTGATCATATAATAGTTTCACCCTAATACCATGGGTAACAAATTAATATCTGTCTAGTCAATTTCTATAGGGAGCATTGCACAATGAGAATGATTTTACCAAAAATTGATAAAATATTAAAGTGAATGGCTATATTTGCTCAACAACCAGCCTGCGTGTGTGGTCACCTTAAAAAGTATCAAAAGCTTATCAGTTCTGGGAATATCCAATACAAAGTTAGGATCATGGAGGGAGATATTTTCCTATGCACGGGTGACTTCACGGCAGCAATCTCACTGAAGTCAACCTATCCTGAGTCTGAAGCAGCTAATAGCAAAGAACAATATCCCACACAATCTCACTGATATCTCCTGCGCACATCATACCCCCTTTAGGCCTCGCATCCCCTTTCAGTAGAATGGGAACCTAAATTCATTACGCTCCAAAAACTGAAAGTTTTTACTGTCTTATTGATAGAACTGATTCTACCTTCAGATGTTAGTAGCTCTTGGAGCCTTCTCCCTTCAATTATATCCATTTGCACCCTCCTTGCACATGTATGAACTAGGTATGCATCAGTGTAAACTTTCCCAGATCCTAATTATTGGCAAGAGTAGCAGTGATAGGGCTAGCTTACCCCATCCTAGGGCAATACTAAAGTGCTCTGGTAGTTTTGGATCTGCAGCCAGGATCTCCTGTATTTGCAGGCGGTCATTATAATGAACAGGTGCCTTTAGTGGCATAGCAGCAGATCTTGAATGTTTTTCAGAACTCCTCCAGTCATCCTAATGACTCTTCCACCACCAAAAAACATTGTACATCCAAAGATATTTCAAATACAACAAACCTGTTATTTATTTGATTTATTTGGGTTTCTTTGCCCCAATATTAGGATAGCATTAAAAATAAATTAAATGTATTGGTAAATAAAAGTTACAAAAGGCAAATTAACAAACATACTGTACATTAAAATCTCTTACCTGTACTTGGCAAGAAAAGAAGGAGAAACACAAGATTGCTAGTGATCATTTTAGGTGAGATTTAGGAATGATCTGAGAACACTACCTTCAGGTGATGGACACAAAACTCACTTTAACAAACAAAGTTGCTAGCTTTAATCAATCATTATCCAAGTGACCTCTAGATCCTTATACTTCAAATTGTTCAAACATAGCCTTGGATGGAAGTGTTGTAAGCTCCTATTTACGGTCTATGATTTGTAAGAACAATTGGGAAATCCTATCCAAATTTTATGTGGTACAGAATAATAACTGTTCTGCAAAATATGTAATATATTCTTTGTTAGTAAAACCTGTAATTTGATAGTACCAGCTTTAGAAATGGATTGCTATCAACACCAACCATAATCAACAACCCATGTCAGGGGGAGGAGAAAAGAAGATTTCTCTAACGTCCTAGTGGATGCTGGGGACTCCGTAAGGACCATGGGGAATAGACGGCCTCCGCAGAAGACATGGGCACTTTAAGAAAGAATTTAGATTCTGGTGTGCTCTGGCTCCTCCCTCTATGTCCCTCCTCAAGACCTCAGTTTGAATCTGTGCCCGGATGAGCTCTCCTGAGCTTGCTATAAGAAAGTATTTTGTTAGGTTTTTTTATTTTCAGGGAGCTCTGCTGGCAACAGACTCCCTGCATCATGGGACTGAGGGGAGAGAAGCAGCCCTACTCTCTGCAGATAGGTCCTGCTTCTTAGGCTACTGGACACCATTAGCTCCAGAGGGATCGTACACAGGATCTCACCCTTTGTCGTCTGATCCCGGAGCCGCGCCGCCGTCCCCCTCGCAGAGCCGGAAGACAGAAGCCGGGTGAAAGAAGCAAGAAGACTTCGAAATCAGCGGCAGGAGACTCCAGTCTTCACTGAGGTAGCGCACACCACTGCAGCTGTGCGCCATTGCTCCCACACTACACCCACATACTTCGGTCACTGTAAGGGTGCAGGGCGCGGGGGGGGGGGGGCGCCCTGGGCAGCAATTAGAGACCTCTTTGGCAAAAGTTTGCATAATATACAGTTGGGCACTGTATATATGTATGAGCCCCCGCCAAATATTGTACATGAAAGCGGGACAGAAGCCCGCCATCGAGGGGGCGGGGATTCTTCCTCAGCACTCACCAGCGCCATGTTTTTTCTCCACAGCACCACTGAGAGGAAGCTCCCCAGCCTCTCCCCTGCAGTTACACGGTAGAAGAGGGTAAAAAGAGAGGGGGGGCACATAATTAGGCGCAAAAATCAATATAAACAGCAGCTACTGGGTTAACATTAAGTTACTGTTATTCCTGGGTTAATAGCGCTGGGGTGTGTGCTGGCATACTCTCTCTCTGTCTCTCCAAAGGGCCTTATGGGGGAATTGTCTTCAGATGAGCATTCCCTGAGTGTGTGGTGTGTCGGTACGTGTGTGTCGACATGTCTGAGGTAAAAGGCTCCCCTAAGGAGGAGATGGAGCAAATATGTGTGTGAGAGGGTGTCTCCATCGACAACGCCGACACCTGTTTGTATATGTGTAATTAAGTACTAAGGTGAATTTATTGCACAAAAGATTAGAGAACAGACGGGAAATCTACCCATGTCTGTCCCTATGTCGCAGAGACCTTCAGAGTCTCTCAATGCTCACTATCCAAAATAATAGACACTGATATCGACACGGAGTCTGACTCCAGTGTCGACTACGATAATGCAAAGTTACAGCCAAAATGGCAGAAAAGTATTCAATATATGATTATTGTAATAAAAGATGATTTGCATATCACTGATGACTCATCTGTCCCTGACACAAGGGTACACATGTTTAAGGGGAAGAAAGCTGAGGTAAATTTCCCTCCTCTCATGATGAAAAAGGGCGGGAATCTCCAGACAAGAGACTGCAGTTTCCCACAAAGAATTCTCAGGGAGTATCCTTTCCCCACTAGGGCCAGGATACGATGGGAATCTTCCCCTAGGGTGTCACATTTGCCCAAAAGGTAGCCCTGATGTAACAGCTATTCTCAGGGATCCTGCAAATAGCGTGCACATTCTGGTACACTACTCAGACCGGCGATTGTGTCGGCATGGGTTTATAGCGCTTTGGCTGCGTGGACAGGTGCCTTATCAGCAGAGATTGAGACCCTAGTATGTATATATATATATATATATATATATATATAGAGATATATATATTATAGATGCTGTCTTAATGATATATATATATATATATATATATATATATAAAACATGCCCAAAGAGACATGAGTCTACTGGGTCCTAGAGTCAAAGCTATGTCGATTTCTGCTTGAAGTGTCCTGTAGAATATGCAATGGACAGATGATGCCGACTTAAGAGGCATATGGAAGGCTGAGGATTGTGTGGAGAAGGGTTCTCGGACCTGGTCTCCACAGCTATAGCTGGTAATTCTGATATTTTGCCTTATATTCCTGCACAACCTAGGAAAGCACGACATTATCAAATGCAGCCTTTCGAACAAAGAAACAAGAAAGTCAGAGGTGGGTCCTTTCTTGCCAGAGGCGGGGGCAGAGGAAAGAAGCTGCACAACACAGCTAGTTCCCAGGAACAGAAGTCCTCCCCGGCCTCTACAAAATCCACCGCATGTCGCTGGGGCTCCACAGGCGGAGCTAGGCCAGGTGGGGGCACGCCTTCGTAAGTTCAGCCACAAGTGGGTTCACTCCCTGTTAGATCCCTGGGCAATAGATATTGTGTCTCAGGGATACAAGCTGGACTTTGAGGAGATGCCCCCTCACCGACGGCCCTGCCGGCTTCCCCCTATGTGAGGGAAACAGTGTTAACTGCAATTCACAAATTGTATCTTCAACAGGTGGTGGTCAAGGTTCCCCTCCTTCAACAAGGAGGAGGTTATTATTCGACCATGTAGTAGTCCCGAAACCAGACGGTTCGGTAAGACCCATATTGAATTTAAAATCCCTGAACATATACCTGAAAAGGTTTAAGTTCAAGATGGAATCGCTAAGAGCGGTCATTGCAAGCCTGAAAGGGGGAGATTTTATGGGGACTCTGGACATAAAGGATACATACCTTCATGTCCCCATTTATCCACCTCATCAGGCGTACCTCAGAATTGCGGTACGGGATTGTCATTACCAATTTCAGACGTTGCCATTTGGGCTCTCCACGGCCCCGAGAATATTCACCAAGGTAATGGCGGAAATGATGGTGCTCCTGCGGAAGCAAGGTGTAACTATTATCACGTACTTGGACGATCTCCTCATAAAAGCGAGATCAAGAGAGCAGTTGCTGAACAGCGTATCACTTTCTCTGGAAGTGTAACGGCAACACGGCTGGATTCTATATATTCCAAAGTCGCAGTTGGTTCCTACAGCTCATCTGCCTCTCCTAGGCATGATCCTAGACACAGATCAGAAAAGGGTTTATCTCCCGATAGAGAGAGCTCAGGAGCTCATTACACTGGTCAGGAATCTATTAAAACCAAAACAGGTGTCAGTGCATCACTGCACTCGAGTCCTGGGAAGGATGGTGGCTTCATACGAGGCCATTCCCTTCGGCAGGTTCCATGCGAGGACCTTCCAATGGGACTTACTGGACAAGTGGTCCGGATCACATCTTCAGATGCATCGGTTAATCACCCTATCCCCCAGGGCCACGGTGTCTCTCCTGTGGTGGCTGCAGAGTGCTCACCTTCTCGAAGGTCGCAGATTCGGCATTCAGGACTGGGTCCTGGTGACCACGGATGCAAGCCTCCGAGGGTGGGGGGCAGTCACACAGGGAAGAAATTTCCAACAACATCCTGGAACTAAGGGCCATATACAACGCCCTATGTCAAGCGGAGTCCCTGCTTCGCGACCAACCGGTTCTGATTCAGTCAGACAACATCACCGCAGTGGCTCATGTAAACCGCCAAGGTGGCACAAGGAGCAGGGTGGCGATGGTAGAAGCCACCAGAATTCTTCGCTGGGCGGAGAATCACTTAAGCGCACTGTCAGCAGTGTTCATTCCGGGAGTGGACAACTGGGAAGCAGACTTCCTCAGCAGGCACGATCTCCACCCGGGAGAGTGGGGACTTCATCAAGAAGTCTTCACGCAGATTGCAAGTCGGTGGGAACTGCCACAGGTGGACATGATGGCATCCCGCCTCAACAAAAAGCTGCAGAGATATTGAGACCCTCAGGCGATAGCTGTGGACGCACTGGTGACACCGTGGGTGGTCCAGTCGGTCTAGGTATTTACTCCTCTTCCTCTCATACCCAAGGTGCTGAGACTCATAAGAAAAAGAGGAGTGAGAACAATACTCATTGTTCCGGATTGGCCAAGAAGGACTTGGTATCCAGATCTGCAAGAAATGCTCACAGAGGACTTGTGGCCTCTGCCTCTAAGACAGGACTTGTGCAACAGGGGCCCTGTCTGTTCCAAGACTTACCGCGGCTGCGTTTGACGGCATGGCGGTTGAACGCCGGATCCTAGCAGAAAAAGGCATTCCGGATGAGGTCATTCCTACGCTGATAGAGGCTAGGAAGGATGTGACGGCTCAACATTATCACCGTATATGGCGAAAATATGTGGCTCGGTGTGAGGCCAGGAATGCCCCTACGGAGGAATTCCAGCTGGGCCGTTTCCTTCACTTCCCACAGTCGGGAGTGAATTTGGGCCTTAAATTGGGTTCCATTAAGGTTCAGATTTCGGCCTTATCCATTTTCTTTCAAAAAGAACTGGCTACTCTGCCTGAAGTTCAGACGTTTGTAAAGGGAGTGCTGCAGATTCAGCCCCCTTTTGTGCCTCCAGTGGCACCTTGGGATCTTAACGGGGTGTGGAGTTTCCTGAAATCACACAGGTTTGAACCACTCAAAACGGTGGAAGTAAAATATCTCACGTGGCAGTTGGTCATGCTATTAGCCTTGGCTTCGGCTAGGCGTGTGTCAGAATTGGCGGCTTTGTCACATAAAAGCCCTTATCTGGTTTTCCATGCGGATAGAGCAGAATTGCAGACCCGCCCACAATTTCTGCCGAAAGTGGTTTCATCCTTTCATATAAACCAACCTATTGTGGTGCCTGTGGCTACTACTGACTTGGAAGATTCCGAGTCATTGGATGTGGTCGGGGCTTTGAAGGTTTATGTAGCCAGAACGGCTAAGGTCAGGGAAACAGAATCTTTGTTTATCCTGTATGCTTCCAACAAGCTTGGGGCGCCTGCTTCAAAGCAAACTATTGCTCGCTGGATCTGTAACACGATTCAGCAGGCTCATTCTGCGGCTGGATTGCCGCTGCCTAAATCAGTTAAGGCCCATTCCACAAGGCAGGTGGGCTCTTCTTGGGCGGCTGCCCGAGGGGTTTTGGCATTACAGCTTTGCCGAGCGGCTACTTGGTCAGGTTCAAACACCTTTGCAAGGTTCTACAAGTTTGATACCCTGGCTGAGGAGGACCTTGTGTTTGCTCATTCGGTGCTGCAGAGTCATCCGCACTCTCCCGCCCGTTTGGGAGCTTTGGTATAATCCCCATGGTCCTTACGGAGTCCCCAGCATCCACTAGGACGTTAGAGAAAATAAGATTTTACTTACCGGTAAATCTATTTCTCGTAGTCCGTAGTGGTTGCTGGGCGCCCGTCCCAAGTGCGGACTTCTTCTGCAATGCTTGTATATAGTTATTGCTTAAATAAGGGTTATGTCATAGTTGCATCAGAGTTTATCTGATGCTCTATGATTGTTCATACTGTTAACTGGGTAAGTTTATCACAAGTTATACGGTGTGATTGGTGTGGCTGGTATGAGTCTTACCCTGGATTCCCAAAATCCTTTCCTTGTACTGTCAGCTCTTCCGGGCACAGTTTCTCTAACTGAGGTCTGGAGGAGGGACATAGAGGGAGGAGCCAGAGCACACCAGAATCTAAATTCTTTCTTAAAGTGCTCATGTCTCCTGCGGAGCCCGTCTATTCCCCATGGTCCTTACGGAGTCCCCAGCATCCACTACGGACTACGAGAAATAGATTTACCGGTAAGTAAAATCTTATTTTCTTGCTTTCACCTCCAACATTTATCACAAGCACAACTGTGTGCAATGCTTTTGTAGGTCCTGTATAGTGACATGCTCATCTGATGATCTGACTGGCAACACCACTTCTAAACAACCTCCAGAGGTGGCAGGTACTGCTCTGAAACACTTTAAAAAAACAATTTCTGCAGCTGCCGTGCTTGCGCACAGGAGCAGCGAGAGGGATAGGTGTTCAAATGGGTGTTATACTCACCCTACAATTTATAATGACACTTTTACATATAGAACACCAAAAGGAAGGGTGTTCTATATGTAAAACTGCTCTGAAACAAGTCATCCACAAAACAATTTGAGACTCAGCTAAACTTACCAAAGGAAAATATTACATATTTACTGTGTGTAACAGATAACTGAGATATGCATTTCACCTTTAACTGTTTAATGAATATGCGATCAGTTGAATTATCCAAACTGCAGTAATTATGACAGCCAGGGTTGGTGCCACTATAGCAGGGAAACGCACAGTGTGGGGTACCCCTGCCATAAAGACTACCAGCCCTAGACTGTTCAGTGCCAGACTGAAGTCCATAGGGGGAATGGCCCCTCAAAAACTTCAGGCCACCCAACCACTCACAGGCAAAAATTGCCTCATGATGAATGCATTATGGGGGTGATTCCAAGTTGATCGCAGCAGGATTTTTGTTAGCAATTGGGCAAAACCATGTGCACTGCAGGGGAGGCAGATATAACATGTGCAGAGAGAGTTAGATTTGGGTGGGGTGTGTTCAATCTGCAATCTAAATTGCAGTGTAAAAATAAAGCTGCCAGTATTTACCCTGCACAGAAACAAAATAACCCACCCAAATCTAACTCTCTCTGCACATGTTATATCTGCAGTGGGGGGCAGATATAACATTTGCAGAGAGCGTTAGATTCGGGTGGGGTGTGTTCAAACTGAAATCTAAATTGTGGTGTAAATACATAGCAGCCAGTATTTACCCTGCACAGAAACATTATAACACACCCAAATCTAACTCTCCCGGCACATGTTACATCTGCCCGCCCTCCCCCTTCCCCTTCTCCCGCCATGCAACATAGTTTAGCCCAATTGGTAGCTTTTTGGTTTGCTAACAACTCTGAATAACCCTCAATGTTGGTAAAAAGAAAATGTAAGTTTTTATAAATCACTGGTGTATTTTTCATAGTGCACTACAGGTCCAGGGGGCCTTGAATGTCAGGGAATGCTGGTGTTTTTCATAAAAAGTTCTACAAGTGGTAAAGGCAAAGTCATTTATTTTAAAAGTACAAAAATCTCTCCGACAAACAGAAAAAAAAGGAAGATGGGAGCACAGGAAGATTAAAATAAATAACATTTAATTGCACAAATACAATGGGTACAGAATAAAAAAAATATTCATAAAAACACAAGGATTCTACAGTACCAAATAGTATCTCAATGATAAAATGGACTAAATGAGCACTGGAGCCTCCTGACACTGTATCAATATTTTAGTCTTCCAGACTTCAGAAGATATATTGTTGCTTTAGCTAAGGATAAAGAAACAGTTTGATATTATGGAAATCCAGATAAGAGTGTTAGTGAGAAGTCTGTTGAAATAAATTGCAAGATGCACACTGAATGTTATAATCGGCTCTGTGAGACCAATGGATAATGCACCTTATTCAGTAAGGATTGTAAAATTTGCGAATCGCAATCCAGGTGATTATTGAACGATTGCACACGTGGAGCAAAAATAGCGTCAGAAATTGCGTACATGACTGTTTGACTTTCTGGATGGAAACCCGCCGTTTTCTAGGTGTGTCTAAGTAAAACGCAAGCGTGCCCAGGTATTTTTAAGGAGGGCCTCTGATGTCAGCGATGACCACTTCCAGCCTTTTGTGGCACAATAATTGTGGACGACCTTGCCTGACACAGATAGGAAAAATCTTTGATGTTCCAGTAATTGCGTATAGTTTTGCGATCAGCCCACATATTGCGATACATTCGCAATTTCTGCAATTGCCGTTTTTTCTCTATTTCTGGCCGGCAACTATTTGATTGCAGCAACTGCTTTTTAGCAGAAACCGCAATCCTTGCTGAATGAGGTCCACTGTTCAAAGTATTTAAGAAATGAAGACCTCTGCCGGCTAGGCATACACACATATATATGACTGGTTAAGAGGCTGTTGCCCTTGGTAACCACTGGCATTAGAAATTGATCTGTGCCTTCCAAGTGGAAATTTCATTAAACAATTATGTGCTGTGTTTGATTGATTAAACGTGCTACACTTTGATGGTGACATGGGCAAGGCCACCTGGGAACTGGATCACCAAATGATTAGTTTGCCAAAGTCAAACATAAAAATATCAGACTGTAGAAAACATATGTCTATCACAGGTTATAAGGACTAGCTATTATATGACAGCAGTGACAGAGCAGCGCTGACTCTCCTAGTGCTGAGCAACTGCCGTGTCTTCTTGATACCAGCATTTAGCATTCCGGCAGTCAGAATTCCGATGCCAGAATCCCAACACTGTTTGGAATGCCAACACTAGGGCCGGTTCTTGCCCTTGTGGTGCCGCGGGCAAAAATATAGGGGTGTGGCTTCAGTTACGCCCCCATTTTTCCCCCTTGAAGCGCAGCCGAAAGAAAAAAAAAAGAAAAATTTATACTTACGATCCCCGCTCCTGATTCCAGACCACTGCAGACCTCCGCCGGCGCCGCTCTTCTCCTCTCCTCCGATCTATGGGAGAGACGTCAGTCATGACGTCTCTCCCATAGCACAGCTTAGACACTAGAGGTCAATTATGACCCCTAGCGTCTGTGCCACAATGCTGTGCGGTGCGCAATGACGTCATCGCGCACCACACAGCAAAGGTCCTCTCCACGAAAGGTCCTCTCCTTCGCAGCAGGGGACCAGCGGGGGGCACAGCGGGTGGCACTGCGGGGGGCACAGTGGCAGATCTTGCCATGGTGCGGCGCCCTCCGGATGGCACCGGCGCCCTCCGGAAGGTGACGCCCCGGCCAAAAGTCCTGCTTGCCCGTGGCAAGATCCACTACTGACCAACACCAGCTTCCCGACATGGATTGAAATGCCGGCATCGGGATCCCAAGTGCCGGAATTCCAAACGACCTCTGTCGGGACTCCTGATTGGTAAGACACTGAAGGGGGGGGGGGAGTGTTAGGCTTAGACTGCAGGGGGAGGGGGGGGGAGGTTACTGTTAGGCTGCGGGTAGGGTGGTTAGGGTTAGGTACCCCGGGGAGGGTTAGGGCTAAGCTGCAGGGAAGGGGCGGTTGGGTATAGGCTGCGGGAAGGGGGGGGGGGGGTTAGAGGTGTACATTGTTGGACACGGTCTATGATTTGTAAGAACAATTGGGAAATCCTATCCAAATTTTATGTGGTACAGAATAATAACTGTTCTGCAAAATATGTAATATATTCTTTGTTAGTAAAACCTGTAATTTGATAGTACCAGCTTTAGAAATGGATTGCTATCAACACCAACCATAATCAACAACCCATGTCAGGGGGAGGAGAAAAGAAGATTTCTCTAACGTCCTAGTGGATGCTGGGGACTCCGTAAGGACCATGGGGAATAGACGGCCTCCGCAGAAGACATGGGCACTTTAAGAAAGAATTTAGATTCTGGTGTGCTCTGGCTCCTCCCTCTATGTCCCTCCTCAAGACCTCAGTTTGAATCTGTGCCCGGATGAGCTCTCCTGAGCTTGCTATAAGAAAGTATTTTGTTAGGTTTTTTTATTTTCAGGGAGCTCTGCTGGCAACAGACTCCCTGCATCATGGGACTGAGGGGAGAGAAGCAGCCCTACTCTCTGCAGATAGGTCCTGCTTCTTAGGCTACTGGACACCATTAGCTCCAGAGGGATCGTACACAGGATCTCACCCTTTGTCGTCTGATCCCGGAGCCGCGCCGCCGTCCCCCTCGCAGAGCCGGAAGACAGAAGCCGGGTGAAAGAAGCAAGAAGACTTCGAAATCAGCGGCAGGAGACTCCAGTCTTCACTGAGGTAGCGCACACCACTGCAGCTGTGCGCCATTGCTCCCACACTACACCCACATACTTCGGTCACTGTAAGGGTGCAGGGCGCGGGGGGGGGGGGGCGCCCTGGGCAGCAATTAGAGACCTCTTTGGCAAAAGTTTGCATAATATACAGTTGGGCACTGTATATATGTATGAGCCCCCGCCAAATATTGTACATGAAAGCGGGACAGAAGCCCGCCATCGAGGGGGCGGGGATTCTTCCTCAGCACTCACCAGCGCCATGTTTTTTCTCCACAGCACCACTGAGAGGAAGCTCCCCAGCCTCTCCCCTGCAGTTACACGGTAGAAGAGGGTAAAAAGAGAGGGGGGGCACATAATTAGGCGCAAAAATCAATATAAACAGCAGCTACTGGGTTAACATTAAGTTACTGTTATTCCTGGGTTAATAGCGCTGGGGTGTGTGCTGGCATACTCTCTCTCTGTCTCTCCAAAGGGCCTTATGGGGGAATTGTCTTCAGATGAGCATTCCCTGAGTGTGTGGTGTGTCGGTACGTGTGTGTCGACATGTCTGAGGTAAAAGGCTCCCCTAAGGAGGAGATGGAGCAAATATGTGTGTGAGAGGGTGTCTCCATCGACAACGCCGACACCTGTTTGTATATGTGTAATTAAGTACTAAGGTGAATTTATTGCACAAAAGATTAGAGAACAGACGGGAAATCTACCCATGTCTGTCCCTATGTCGCAGAGACCTTCAGAGTCTCTCAATGCTCACTATCCAAAATAATAGACACTGATATCGACACGGAGTCGGACTCCAGTGTCGACTACGATAATGCAAAGTTACAGCCAAAATGGCAGAAAAGTATTCAATATATGATTATTGTAATAAAAGATGATTTGCATATCACTGATGACTCATCTGTCCCTGACACAAGGGTACACATGTTTAAGGGGAAGAAAGCTGAGGTAAATTTCCCTCCTCTCATGATGAAAAAGGGCGGGAATCTCCAGACAAGAGACTGCAGTTTCCCACAAAGAATTCTCAGGGAGTATCCTTTCCCCACTAGGGCCAGGATACGATGGGAATCTTCCCCTAGGGTGTCACATTTGCCCAAAAGGTAGCCCTGATGTAACAGCTATTCTCAGGGATCCTGCAAATAGCGTGCACATTCTGGTACACTACTCAGACCGGCGATTGTGTCGGCATGGGTTTATAGCGCTTTGGCTGCGTGGACAGGTGCCTTATCAGCAGAGATTGAGACCCTAGTATGTATATATATATATATATATATATATAGAGATATATATATTATAGATGCTGTCTTAATGATATATATATATATATATATATATAAAACATGCCCAAAGAGACATGAGTCTACTGGGTCCTAGAGTCAAAGCTATGTCGATTTCTGCTTGAAGTGTCCTGTAGAATATGCAATGGACAGATGATGCCGACTTAAGAGGCATATGGAAGGCTGAGGATTGTGTGGAGAAGGGTTCTCGGACCTGGTCTCCACAGCTATAGCTGGTAATTCTGATATTTTGCCTTATATTCCTGCACAACCTAGGAAAGCACGACATTATCAAATGCAGCCTTTCGAACAAAGAAACAAGAAAGTCAGAGGTGGGTCCTTTCTTGCCAGAGGCGGGGGCAGAGGAAAGAAGCTGCACAACACAGCTAGTTCCCAGGAACAGAAGTCCTCCCCGGCCTCTACAAAATCCACCGCATGTCGCTGGGGCTCCACAGGCGGAGCTAGGCCAGGTGGGGGCACGCCTTCGTAAGTTCAGCCACAAGTGGGTTCACTCCCTGTTAGATCCCTGGGCAATAGATATTGTGTCTCAGGGATACAAGCTGGACTTTGAGGAGATGCCCCCTCACCGACGGCCCTGCCGGCTTCCCCCTATGTGAGGGAAACAGTGTTAACTGCAATTCACAAATTGTATCTTCAACAGGTGGTGGTCAAGGTTCCCCTCCTTCAACAAGGAGGAGGTTATTATTCGACCATGTAGTAGTCCCGAAACCAGACGGTTCGGTAAGACCCATATTGAATTTAAAATCCCTGAACATATACCTGAAAAGGTTTAAGTTCAAGATGGAATCGCTAAGAGCGGTCATTGCAAGCCTGAAAGGGGGAGATTTTATGGGGACTCTGGACATAAAGGATACATACCTTCATGTCCCCATTTATCCACCTCATCAGGCGTACCTCAGAATTGCGGTACGGGATTGTCATTACCAATTTCAGACGTTGCCATTTGGGCTCTCCACGGCCCCGAGAATATTCACCAAGGTAATGGCGGAAATGATGGTGCTCCTGCGGAAGCAAGGTGTAACTATTATCACGTACTTGGACGATCTCCTCATAAAAGCGAGATCAAGAGAGCAGTTGCTGAACAGCGTATCACTTTCTCTGGAAGTGTAACGGCAACACGGCTGGATTCTATATATTCCAAAGTCGCAGTTGGTTCCTACAGCTCATCTGCCTCTCCTAGGCATGATCCTAGACACAGATCAGAAAAGGGTTTATCTCCCGATAGAGAGAGCTCAGGAGCTCATTACACTGGTCAGGAATCTATTAAAACCAAAACAGGTGTCAGTGCATCACTGCACTCGAGTCCTGGGAAGGATGGTGGCTTCATACGAGGCCATTCCCTTCGGCAGGTTCCATGCGAGGACCTTCCAATGGGACTTACTGGACAAGTGGTCCGGATCACATCTTCAGATGCATCGGTTAATCACCCTATCCCCCAGGGCCACGGTGTCTCTCCTGTGGTGGCTGCAGAGTGCTCACCTTCTCGAAGGTCGCAGATTCGGCATTCAGGACTGGGTCCTGGTGACCACGGATGCAAGCCTCCGAGGGTGGGGGGCAGTCACACAGGGAAGAAATTTCCAACAACATCCTGGAACTAAGGGCCATATACAACGCCCTATGTCAAGCGGAGTCCCTGCTTCGCGACCAACCGGTTCTGATTCAGTCAGACAACATCACCGCAGTGGCTCATGTAAACCGCCAAGGTGGCACAAGGAGCAGGGTGGCGATGGTAGAAGCCACCAGAATTCTTCGCTGGGCGGAGAATCACTTAAGCGCACTGTCAGCAGTGTTCATTCCGGGAGTGGACAACTGGGAAGCAGACTTCCTCAGCAGGCACGATCTCCACCCGGGAGAGTGGGGACTTCATCAAGAAGTCTTCACGCAGATTGCAAGTCGGTGGGAACTGCCACAGGTGGACATGATGGCATCCCGCCTCAACAAAAAGCTGCAGAGATATTGAGACCCTCAGGCGATAGCTGTGGACGCACTGGTGACACCGTGGGTGGTCCAGTCGGTCTAGGTATTTACTCCTCTTCCTCTCATACCCAAGGTGCTGAGACTCATAAGAAAAAGAGGAGTGAGAACAATACTCATTGTTCCGGATTGGCCAAGAAGGACTTGGTATCCAGATCTGCAAGAAATGCTCACAGAGGACTTGTGGCCTCTGCCTCTAAGACAGGACTTGTGCAACAGGGGCCCTGTCTGTTCCAAGACTTACCGCGGCTGCGTTTGACGGCATGGCGGTTGAACGCCGGATCCTAGCAGAAAAAGGCATTCCGGATGAGGTCATTCCTACGCTGATAGAGGCTAGGAAGGATGTGACGGCTCAACATTATCACCGTATATGGCGAAAATATGTGGCTCGGTGTGAGGCCAGGAATGCCCCTACGGAGGAATTCCAGCTGGGCCGTTTCCTTCACTTCCCACAGTCGGGAGTGAATTTGGGCCTTAAATTGGGTTCCATTAAGGTTCAGATTTCGGCCTTATCCATTTTCTTTCAAAAAGAACTGGCTACTCTGCCTGAAGTTCAGACGTTTGTAAAGGGAGTGCTGCAGATTCAGCCCCCTTTTGTGCCTCCAGTGGCACCTTGGGATCTTAACGGGGTGTGGAGTTTCCTGAAATCACACAGGTTTGAACCACTCAAAACGGTGGAAGTAAAATATCTCACGTGGCAGTTGGTCATGCTATTAGCCTTGGCTTCGGCTAGGCGTGTGTCAGAATTGGCGGCTTTGTCACATAAAAGCCCTTATCTGGTTTTCCATGCGGATAGAGCAGAATTGCAGACCCGCCCACAATTTCTGCCGAAAGTGGTTTCATCCTTTCATATAAACCAACCTATTGTGGTGCCTGTGGCTACTACTGACTTGGAAGATTCCGAGTCATTGGATGTGGTCGGGGCTTTGAAGGTTTATGTAGCCAGAACGGCTAAGGTCAGGGAAACAGAATCTTTGTTTATCCTGTATGCTTCCAACAAGCTTGGGGCGCCTGCTTCAAAGCAAACTATTGCTCGCTGGATCTGTAACACGATTCAGCAGGCTCATTCTGCGGCTGGATTGCCGCTGCCTAAATCAGTTAAGGCCCATTCCACAAGGCAGGTGGGCTCTTCTTGGGCGGCTGCCCGAGGGGTTTTGGCATTACAGCTTTGCCGAGCGGCTACTTGGTCAGGTTCAAACACCTTTGCAAGGTTCTACAAGTTTGATACCCTGGCTGAGGAGGACCTTGTGTTTGCTCATTCGGTGCTGCAGAGTCATCCGCACTCTCCCGCCCGTTTGGGAGCTTTGGTATAATCCCCATGGTCCTTACGGAGTCCCCAGCATCCACTAGGACGTTAGAGAAAATAAGATTTTACTTACCGGTAAATCTATTTCTCGTAGTCCGTAGTGGTTGCTGGGCGCCCGTCCCAAGTGCGGACTTCTTCTGCAATGCTTGTATATAGTTATTGCTTAAATAAGGGTTATGTCATAGTTGCATCAGAGTTTATCTGATGCTCTATGATTGTTCATACTGTTAACTGGGTAAGTTTATCACAAGTTATACGGTGTGATTGGTGTGGCTGGTATGAGTCTTACCCTGGATTCCCAAAATCCTTTCCTTGTACTGTCAGCTCTTCCGGGCACAGTTTCTCTAACTGAGGTCTGGAGGAGGGACATAGAGGGAGGAGCCAGAGCACACCAGAATCTAAATTCTTTCTTAAAGTGCTCATGTCTCCTGCGGAGCCCGTCTATTCCCCATGGTCCTTACGGAGTCCCCAGCATCCACTACGGACTACGAGAAATAGATTTACCGGTAAGTAAAATCTTATTTTCTTGCTTTCACCTCCAACATTTATCACAAGCACAACTGTGTGCAATGCTTTTGTAGGTCCTGTATAGTGACATGCTCATCTGATGATCTGACTGGCAACACCACTTCTAAACAACCTCCAGAGGTGGCAGGTACTGCTCTGAAACACTTTAAAAAAACAATTTCTGCAGCTGCCGTGCTTGCGCACAGGAGCAGCGAGAGGGATAGGTGTTCAAATGGGTGTTATACTCACCCTACAATTTATAATGACACTTTTACATATAGAACACCAAAAGGAAGGGTGTTCTATATGTAAAACTGCTCTGAAACAAGTCATCCACAAAACAATTTGAGACTCAGCTAAACTTACCAAAGGAAAATATTACATATTTACTGTGTGTAACAGATAACTGAGATATGCATTTCACCTTTAACTGTTTAATGAATATGCGATCAGTTGAATTATCCAAACTGCAGTAATTATGACAGCCAGGGTTGGTGCCACTATAGCAGGGAAACGCACAGTGTGGGGTACCCCTGCCATAAAGACTACCAGCCCTAGACTGTTCAGTGCCAGACTGAAGTCCATAGGGGGAATGGCCCCTCAAAAACTTCAGGCCACCCAACCACTCACAGGCAAAAATTGCCTCATGATGAATGCATTATGGGGGTGATTCCAAGTTGATCGCAGCAGGATTTTTGTTAGCAATTGGGCAAAACCATGTGCACTGCAGGGGAGGCAGATATAACATGTGCAGAGAGAGTTAGATTTGGGTGGGGTGTGTTCAATCTGCAATCTAAATTGCAGTGTAAAAAT
The DNA here is from genome assembly GCF_028390025.1 of Pseudophryne corroboree. Classification (NCBI taxonomy): domain Eukaryota; kingdom Metazoa; phylum Chordata; class Amphibia; order Anura; family Myobatrachidae; genus Pseudophryne; species Pseudophryne corroboree. Next base: position 584,375,460 of record NC_086447.1, read on the forward strand.
AAAGCTGCCAGTATTTACCCTGCACAGAAACAAAATAACCCACCCAAATCTAACTCTCTCTGCACATGTTATATCTGCAGTGGGGGGCAGATATAACATTTGCAGAGAGAGTTAGATTCGGGTGGGGTGTGTTCAAACTGAAATCTAAATTGTGGTGTAAATACATAGCAGCCAGTATTTACCCTGCACAGAAACATTATAACACACCCAAATCTAACTCTCCCGGCACATGTTACATCTGCCCGCCCTCCCCCTTCCCCTTCTCCCGCCATGCAACATAGTTTAGCCCAATTGGTAGCTTTTTGGTTTGCTAACAACTCTGAATAACCCTCAATGTTGGTAAAAAGAAAATGTAAGTTTTTATAAATCACTGGTGTATTTTTCATAGTGCACTACAGGTCCAGGGGGCCTTGAATGTCAGGGAATGCTGGTGTTTTTCATAAAAAGTTCTACAAGTGGTAAAGGCAAAGTCATTTATTTTAAAAGTACAAAAATCTCTCCGACAAACAGAAAAAAAAGGAAGATGGGAGCACAGGAAGATTAAAATAAATAACATTTAATTGCACAAATACAATGGGTACACAATAAAAAAAATATTCATAAAAACACAAGGATTCTACAGTACCAAATAGTATCTCAATGATAAAATGGACTAAATGAGCACTGGAGCCTCCTGACACTGTATCAATATTTTAGTCTTCCAGACTTCAGAAGATATATTGTTGCTTTAGCTAAGGATAAAGAAACAGTTTGATATTATGGAAATCCAGATAAGAGTGTTAGTGAGAAGTCTGTTGAAATAAATTGCAAGATGCACACTGAATGTTATAATCGGCTCTGTGAGACCAATGGATAATGCACCTTATTCAGTAAGGATTGTAAAATTTGCGAATCGCAATCCAGGTGATTATTGAACGATTGCACACGTGGAGCAAAAATAGCGTCAGAAATTGCGTACATGACTGTTTGACTTTCTGGATGGAAACCCGCCGTTTTCTAGGTGTGTCTAAGTAAAACGCAAGCGTGCCCAGGTATTTTTAAGGAGGGCCTCTGATGTCAGCGATGACCACTTCCAGCCTTTTGTGGCACAATAATTGTGGACGACCTTGCCTGACACAGATAGGAAAAATCTTTGATGTTCCAGTAATTGCGTATAGTTTTGCGATCAGCCCACATATTGCGATACATTCGCAATTTCTGCAATTGCCGTTTTTTCTCTATTTCTGGCCGGCAACTATTTGATTGCAGCAACTGCTTTTTAGCAGAAACCGCAATCCTTGCTGAATGAGGTCCACTGTTCAAAGTATTTAAGAAATGAAGACCTCTGCCGGCTAGGCATACACACATATATATGACTGGTTAAGAGGCTGTTGCCCTTGGTAACCACTGGCATTAGAAATTGATCTGTGCCTTCCAAGTGGAAATTTCATTAAACAATTATGTGCTGTGTTTGATTGATTAAACGTGCTACACTTTGATGGTGACATGGGCAAGGCCACCTGGGAACTGGATCACCAAATGATTAGTTTGCCAAAGTCAAACATAAAAATATCAGACTGTAGAAAACATATGTCTATTACAGGTTATAAGGACTAGCTATTATATGACAGCAGTGACAGAGCAGCGCTGACTCTCCTAGTGCTGAGCAACTGCCGTGTCTTCTTGATACCAGCATTTAGCATTCCGGCAGTCAGAATTCCGATGCCAGAATCCCAACACTGTTTGGAATGCCAACACTAGGGCCGGTTCTTGCCCTTGTGGTGCCGCGGGCAAAAATATAGGGGTGTGGCTTCAGTTACGCCCCCATTTTTCCCCCTTGAAGCGCAGCCGAAAGAAAAAAAAAAGAAAAATTTATACTTACGATCCCCGCTCCTGATTCCAGACCACTGCAGACCTCCGCCGGCGCCGCTCTTCTCCTCTCCTCCGATCTATGGGAGAGACGTCAGTCATGACGTCTCTCCCATAGCACAGCTTAGACACTAGAGGTCAATTATGACCCCTAGCGTCTGTGCCACAATGCTGTGCGGTGCGCAATGACGTCATCGCGCACCACACAGCAAAGGTCCTCTCCACGAAAGGTCCTCTCCTTCGCAGCAGGGGACCAGCGGGGGGCACAGCGGGTGGCACTGCGGGGGGCACAGTGGCAGATCTTGCCATGGTGCGGCGCCCTCCGGATGGCACCGGCGCCCTCCGGAAGGTGACGCCCCGGCCAAAAGTCCTGCTTGCCCGTGGCAAGATCCACTACTGACCAACACCAGCTTCCCGACATGGATTGAAATGCCGGCATCGGGATCCCAAGTGCCGGAATTCCAAACGACCTCTGTCGGGACTCCTGATTGGTAAGACACTGAAGGGGGGGGGGGAGTGTTAGGCTTAGACTGCAGGGGGAGGGGGGGGAGGTTACTGTTAGGCTGCGGGTAGGGTGGTTAGGGTTAGGTACCCCGGGGAGGGTTAGGGCTAAGCTGCAGGGAAGGGGCGGTTGGGTATAGGCTGCGGGAAGGGGGGGGGGTTAGAGGTGTAAGCACCACCATGGAGGGTTAAAGTTAGGCTGCAGGGGGGAGGTTAGGGTTAGGCTACGCAAAGACAGGGTTAGTGTCACTAGGGTAAGTGTGGAGGGTAAACATACATACCCGACCCCTGTCCGGATTCTCTGCTTCGGGATGCCAATGTTGATCATATGACTACTGGCATCCCATCAGCTGAGATAATGTATGTATCTCTCCTCCCAGCATATATAAGGCAGTGGTAGCAAAGCAGCACTGCCAATACCTGTCAATCGCAATTCTGTCAGTCTCCCAATGTTGGACGGGGATGCTGGCTGAGCAACATCAGCAGTGGCTATGTCTGTGTGCATTCACTAAGCTTGAGCTGAGTAGTAATGCCGGCAAGGTTCGCTGAGGCTGTGGTCCGTTCACTACACAATTTAGGGCTCATAGGGCTAGATGCATCATCGCTTTGAAAGTGATAAAATGGTGAGTGAAAAAGTGCCAGCCAATTGGCTCCTGCCATTTTTCAAACACAGCCTGTGACATGGCAGGTAGGAGCTGATTGGCTGGTACTTTTTCACTCACCATTTTATCACTTTCAAAGCGATGATGCATCTAGCCAACAGTGTTAGAAGGCAGTCTCGGGGTGCTCCAAAGCAGGAAACTGTGGAACCACACTAAATGCAAATGATGCAGTGAGGTGCCTTAGCGTGTTTCTGAGGCTGGCTGTTTCATCAGAAAGAATAGGTGCCCTGGTATTAAGTGCCCGCTGGGATCTTTAGAGCACCACGAAAACACATGTTAAAAAACACACTCTCAGAAAAATAATACTCCCCGATGTACACTTTCATTAACTAAATCATTGCTTAACTAATTTCCAAGGTTTGGGGCTATCCTCTTACACTTTCCCAGTTGGAAATCCATAGGGTTAAAATATAAAACTCTCATAGAGTGCCAAATATTGGCTCTGGGTAATACTGATAATGAGACAACTCTATTCATAGTAGGGCTTTCTAGAAGTTTAACATAAGGTCATCAGTAACATTTTGGTCCAAAGGCCCTTTGTGTGTGTACTGTATATGCAGTCTTTCATAGTGTCCCACGGGTCCCAGTCGGAACTTGAATGTCAGGGAATGCTGGCGCTTATCATAAAAAGTTCTACAAGTGGTAAAGGCAAAATCATTTATTTAAAGGGAAAAAACTCTCCCACACATACCTTCTTTTTCCTAACGATAGACCCTAGATACAGTGGACAGTGGTTCCTGTTGGAGCTGTGATCTGAATGACAGACTAAGTGGTGTGTCAGGTTCTATTCAATACACAGCATTTTTGACATACTTACCGATTTTCTGCCTGCTCCCTTCACGAGGGGCTAGCCAGGTGAGAAGTGCAGGTGGAAGGGGGCAGGGGAATGCTGGAAGACCAAGGTCTGGCCCAGAAGTGATGGTCATAGTTGTCAGTTATGATGTCGACATTGTTAAAATGATGGAGGGGGTGGGGGGTAATTAGGGTTAGGTACTAGAGGGATGGTTAGGGTTAGGGAGAGAGGAGTAATACTTACCAGAACACCAGAGGTTCAGAGGTCTGACTGCCAGGAGCCTGAAGACCCACTAGAGCTGCTACATCTGCCATTAGACAGTAAGTCACCACTGGGCCACCATGATGAAATGTCAACATCAAACATGTTGACATTTCATCGCTGTCTAAATGATGAATGTGGGCATGGTAAGCATCGACATTATGACTATGTCAACATTTTGATGTCAACGTGAGTGCAGACATTTCGTGCCCAACACATATTGGGATGATTTTGACAAGTGAGGAGCCAATGCTATAAAAGGAACAGAGAGAAGTCTGCATCTTACCTAGAATACAGCAGGCAATCAGATCTGAACTGCGCATGCGTATACACCACAATGCACAGGTGCGATGGACAGCAGCACTAGGCATCAGTGCCTAGTATCGGGATGGTGCAAAAAAGCGATCGCACGGGCGATCGCAAGGTGATTGACAGGAAGTGACCATTTGTGGGTGGCAACTGACCATTTTACAGGAGTGTCAGGAAAAACGCAAGCGGGACCAGGCGTTTTCAGGGAGGGTGTCTGACGTCAGCTCCAGCACCGATCGGCAGCAAACAATCGCGGTGGCAGAGTAAGTTCTAGGCTGAGCAGAGGCTGCACAAACTGATGTTTGTGCAGCTCTGCTATAAAAGCGATCGCACACCTGCGCAGCACTTTACCCCTCCCCCTGTAGGCGGCGACTATCTGAACGCAGGGCTGCAAAAAATGCATCCTAGCGATCAGGTCTGAATAACCCTCTATGTCCAGACTCCAGAGGATACCTAAGCATGTAAATGCGTTAAGCTGGGCAGCTAGGTAATACATTCAATAATTGGTGCAAACCTTAGCAAATAAGTATATATTGTTGTAATGAGTCCATATATATAGGTTGCGCTGCCATTTTGATCAGATTGATCTTTAGATGACATTTGCTATTGTAACCTATAGGCTGCATATACTGCAATATACCCGGAGAGGGATCTGTTAATGGCCACTCGAACATGATAATCTGATAGCCATACATGCAGAGAGCACACAAGGGGTCCCGCAGTATATAGTAAAGTAATCATATCAGCGATCACTTTACATTACACATTGCAGGGATGGGCTCCTATCCGGAAAGTATTCACAGCGCTTAATTTTTTCCACATTTCATTATGTTTTTTTCCTCAAAATTCTACACATAGGTGGTCATTCTGAGTTGTTCGCTCGTTGCCGATTTTCGCTATATTGCGATTAGTCGCTTAATGCGCATGCGCAAGGTTCGCAGAGTGCATGCGCTTAGTTATTTTACACAAAAGTTAGGTATTTTACTCACGGCATAACGAGGAATTTTCATCGTTCTGGTGATCGTACTGTGATTGACAGGAAGTGGGTGTTTCTGGGCGGAAACTGGACATTTTCTGGGCGTGTGTGAAAAAAAACGCTGGCGTTTCTGGGAAAAACGCGGGAGTGTCTGAAGAAACGGGGGAGTGTCTGGGCGAACGCTGGGTGTGTTTGTGACGTCAAACCAGGAACGAAACTGACTGAACTGATCGCAGTGGCAGAGTAAGTCTCGAGCTACTCAGAAACTGCTAAGAAATTCTGCTATGCTAAGATACACTCCCAGAGGGCGGCAGCTTAGCGTGTGCAACGCTGCTTAAAGCAGCTAGCGAGCGAACAACTCGGAATGTGGGCCATAATACCCCATAATGACAACGTGAAAAAAGTTTTTATAAGATTTTTGCAAATTTATTAAAAATAAAAAAACTAAGAAATCACATGTACATAAGTATTCACAGCCTTTGCCATGAAGCTCAAAATTGAGCTCAGGTGCATCCTGTTTCTACTGATCATCCTTAAGATGTTCCTATAGCTTAATTGGAATTCACCTGTGGTAAATTCAGTTGATTGGACATGATTTCGAAAGGCATACACCTGTTTATATAAGGTCACACACTTGACAGTGCATGTCTGAGCACAAACCAAGCATGAAGTCAAAGGAATTGTCTGTAGACCTCTGAGACAGGATTGTCTCGAGGCACAAATCTGGGGAAGGGTACAGAAAAAATATCTGCTGCTTTCAAGGTCCCAATGAGCACAGTAGCCTCCATCATCCATAAATGGAAGAAGTTAAGAACCACCGGGACTCTTCCTAGAGCTGACCGGCCATCTAAACTGAGCAATTGAGGGAGAAGGGTCCTAGTCAGGGAGGTGACCAAGAACCTGATGGTCACTCTGTTAGAGCTACAGCATTCCTCTGTGGAGAGAGGAGAACCTTCCAGAAGGACAACCATCTCTGCAGAAATCCACCAATCAGGCCTGTATGGTAGAGTGGCCAGACGGAAGCCACTCCTTAGTAAAAAGCACATGGCAGCCCGCCTGGAGTTTGCCAAAATGCACCTGAAGGACTCTCAGACCATGAGAAAAAAAATTCTCTGGTCTGATGAGACAAAGATTGAACTCTTTGATGTGAATGCCAGGCGTCATGTTTGGAGGAAACCAGCCACTGCTCATCACCAGGCCAATACCATCCCTACAGTGAAGCATGGTGGTGGCAGCACCATGCTGCGGGGATGTATTTCAGCGGCAAGAACTGGGAAACTAGTCAAGATAGAGGGAAAGATGAATGCAGCAATGTGCAGAGACATCCTGGATGAAAACCTGTTCCAGAGTGCTCTTCACCTGGGGCGACGGTTCATCTTTCAGCAGGACAACGACCCTAAGCACACAGCCAAGATATAAAGGAGTGGCTTCAGGACAACTCTGTGAATGTCCTTGAGTGGCCCAGCCAGAGCCCAGACTTGAATCCGATTGAACATCTCTGGAGAGATCTGAAAATGGCTTAGCACCAACGCTTCCCATCCAACCTGATGGAGCTTGAGAGGTGCTGCAAAGAGAAATTGGTGAAACTCCCCTAAGATAGGTGTGCCAAGCTTGTGGCATCATATTCAAATAGACTTGAGGCTGTAATTGCTGCCAAAGGTGCATCAACAAAGTATTGGGCAAAGGCTATGAATACTTATGTACATGTGATTTCTTAGTTTTTTATTTTTAATAAATTTGCAAAAATCTCGAAAAAACTTTTTTCACGTTGTCGTTATGGGGTAATGGGGGTCATTCCGAGTTGTTCGCTCTGTGTTTTTTTCTCGCAACGGAGCGATTAGTCGCTAATGCGCATGCGCAATGTCCGCAGTGCGACTGCGCCAAGTAAATTTGCTATGCAGTTAGGAATTTTACTCACGGCATTACGAGGTTTTTTCTTCGTTCTGGTGATCGGAGTGTGATTGACAGGAAGTGGGTGTTTCTGGGCGGAAACAGGCCGTTTTATGGGAGTGTGCGAAAAAACGCTACCGTTTCCGGGAAAAACGCGGGAGTGGCTGGAGAAACGGGGGAGTGTCTGGGCGAACGCTGGGTGTGTTTGTGACGTCAAACCAGGAACGACAAGCACTGAACTGATCGCAGATGCCGAGTAAGTTTGAAGCTACTCAGAAACTGCTAAGAAGTGTCTATTCGCAATTCTGCTAATCTTTCGTTCGCAATTTTGATATGCTAAGATTCACTACCAGTAGGCGGCGGCTTAGCGTGTGCAAAGCTGCTAAAAGCAGCTTGCGAGCGAACAACTCGGAATGACCCCCATTGTGTGTAGGATTTTGAGGCGAAATTTTTTTTTATTCCATTTTGGAATAAGGCTGTAACATAACAAAATGTGGAAAAAGTGAAGCGCTGTGAATACTTTCCGGATGCACTGTATTTTTTATTGCCACAAACAGCGGCACTAAAATATTTAGACTTATCGGGTCTAAAACTCCAAAATTAATAAATATGCCCCAGAATCTATTGTCTGACTCTATTTGTGACCTGGAGACATACACCATATTGTGTTTCATAACTTATGTAAAATCTGTGAACACAAGCTCAGAAACATGGCCACCCCCATATATAGATTTGCTGGTTGGGAGGGAAGTGGTGGACTAAGGCCAAGTACAGATAGGGCGTGAGCACACAATATTGCATGGATGCAGACCAACACATAGAGGGTCATTCCGAGTTGATCGCTCGCTAGCTATTTTTAGCAGTTATGCAAACGCTATGCCGCCGCCCACTGTGAAGTGTATTTTAGCTTAGCAGAAGTGCGAACGCATGTGCAGCCGAGATCTGCAAAAACAGTTTGTGCAGTTTCAGAGTAGATCTGAACCTACTCAGCGCTTGCGATCACTTCAGCCTATTTGTGTCCGGATTTGACGTCATACACCCGCCCAGCAAACGCCCGGCCACGCCTGCATTTTTACAGACACGCCTGCGTTTTTGCAAACCCTCCCTGAAAACGGTCAGTTGACACCCAGAAACGCCCCCTTTCCGTCAATCTTCTTGCGCCTGTCAGTGCGACTGAAAACTTTGCTAGAACCTGTGCACAGCCACAACGGGCTTTGTACCCGTACATCGCGCGTGTGCATTGCAGGGCATACGCATGTGCAGAAATGCCATTTTTTCACCTGATCACTGTGCTGCGAAAATCGGCAGCGAGCGATCAACTCGGAATGACCCCCATAATGCATATATATGCCTGTAGGACTGTGAAAGTTGTATGATTTATGGATAGTCATGTGCAGATGCAAATACACAATGATGATGACAATTGACAGCACTCTGGAATGGCTTCTGATTGGCTGATTACAAATATACCACTGATGCTGGTAGGTGATTTCCCCTTTCCTTGTTTTCCTTGTAGTAGCAAAACAAAATTTTCAAGCACTTGATGGAGAGCTGTCCCCACTATATTAGGTTTTTTAAAAGTTTAAATGGTAAATGCATATTTAACAAAAAATAAAAGAAAAAAGAAATAGTTAAAACTATGAGTAAGAGTATGTGACATATGCCGATGTAAATCAGGTGCCGACCTGTACACAACTTGCAGCCTTTTTAGTGATCTCATTCTACAGCTGCATCCAGCACTGCATCAAGACCCCAGTGTTTATTATAGAACCTAGAAATATATGTTTAAATGAATTTCCAGCCCCCTCGGTGACCATTGATAGATGTGGTACAATTCCTTTGTTTGGGCTACATGTTTACAATAATTTGTTTAAAGTACAGAAAGAGCTGGTTTGTCATTTTCATTTATCAGAGTTTAAATAAGGGTTGAGAAACGTTTTGGATCAATGTGTTAGCACAGTGGTTAAAATGTAACCACAGCTGAATTTAAACAGAAACCTCTACTTTTAAATGATGTTTGACTGCATGGCAATGCTGGCATGTTTGATATATTTCTAACTACTTTGTCCCCACAGCCCCCAAACACTCCCCTGTAATTCTCCCCCAACCCGTTTCTCTCTAACCCATCATCCTCTGAACTTGTCTCTTCCTCATCTCTCCAACCCTGTTATTTATAAACACCACCCTTGCTATCCTTCACTCCCTTTTATGCCTTACACCATTATTCATCAAATCCCTTCATTATATCCCCTCATCTCTTGCTAGCCATCACCTCCTTTATTATCCCTCTTTTTAGCTCCACAGCTCAGTTATTCATTATCCCCATTCTTTGGCCACAGGTCACTTGGATTCATCACTACCCCATTATACTGTATATTACCCCAACACTAGCACCACTGTCACACACCACTTCTTTTACCATACAAAGTAGAAGTGATAGAGTTGGAGTCCATCTAGTTACTTATAGGCTGTGAGAGTGTTGATGAGGTCAGTAAGGAGATTTAATCACTGAGCTCTTTATCTGATTAGCTTTGAGCCAGACTCAAGTTGTGCAGAACAGGGCAACTGGCACCAACACAAGCTCCAGATGCTCTGCCCATTCTAAACCTGTGCACTAAGCCTATTTCCTATCATAATTTAGACTTGGGAGGTCATTCCGAGTTAATCGCTCGCTAGCTACTTTTAGCAGCCATGCAAACGCAGAGTCGCCACCCACGGGGGGAGTGTATTTTCGCCTTGCAAATGTGCGAACGCATGTGCAGCCGAGCGGGACGAAAACGTTTTTTGAAGTTTCTGAGTAGCTCTGGACTTACTCAGCCCTTGCGATCACGTCAGTCTTTTTAGTCCCGAAATTGACGTCAGACACCCGCCCTGCAAATGCTTGGACACGCCTGCGTTTTTCCAAACACTCCCAGAAAATGGTCAGTTGCCCAGCAACAATCCGCTTTGTACCCGTACGACGTGCCTGTGCATTGCGGTGCATACACATGCACAGTAGTAAACCGTTTGCTGCGCTGCAAAAAACTGCAGTGAGCGATCAACTCGGAATGACCCCCTTGATCGTAGCAGCAAATTTGTTAGCAGTTGGGCAAAACCATGTGCACTGCAGGGGGGGCAGATATAACATGTGCAGAGAGATTTAGATTTGGGTGGGGTGCGTTCAAACTGAAATCTAAATTGCAGTGTAAAAATAGAGCAGGCAATATTTACTCTGCACAGCAGTGGCGTCACAAGGCGGGTGCGGGGAGTGCGGCCCGCACCCGGGTGTGACACCTGGAGGGGGTGACACCAAATGTCAGCTCCTCCGCAGTGACAGGAGCCAGGTGCTGCAGTGTGAAATTCCGTTACAGCACCCGGCTCCTGTCATAGCAGAGGAGCCGACAGCACACTGAGACCGTCTCTGGGGGAAGCCCAGCATCTCCGGAGATGCTGGGCACGCCCCCAGAGTGACGATCCCGGTATCCCCGCGAAGCCACGCCCCCTAGCTGTAAGGTCACACCCCTTTTTTTGCCGCGATCGCGGCAGTACATCAGGGGTGCGCACCGGGTGTCACCACACCTGGTGACGCCTCTGCTGCACAGATACAATATAACCCGCCCAAATCTTACTCTCTCTGCAAATCAGAGGCAGAACTCTGGGAGGCAACGGAGTCAGCTGCCGCCGGGCTCCTGTTTTGAAGGGGGGCACCTCTCCTCCGGTTCCGTGTGTTCAGTGACATTAATCAATTAAGTTAATTGACAGCAGCCGGTATCTCTTCCGTAACCGACTTCCCCACTAGTCACTACACATTACAAATCACACCCTCTTTATTATAGATACACTAGACGCAGACACCTTACTGATTAAGCTATTTGCTCCTATAAAGGAAGCATGAGAGTTCTAACTATATGAAGTTACTTCTCTGACAATTACAAGTAACTTCATATAGTTAGAATTCTCCTACTTCCTGTACAGCAGCAAATATCTCTATCAGTGAGGTGCATGCTTCCAGTGTAATAGGTTGTGGGTTCTAATCCTGGATATGACACTTGCAAATTAATTGTCAGAGAAATAATCAGCATTGTGAGTGACTGAGCAGATCTATGTAGTGTGTGGCTGGACCCCTACAAAGATCTGCCTAGTTGCAACTGTTTTGTAGTAGCTTCATATAGTTAGAATCGGCAGGCTTGCTATGCAGGAGCAAAAAATAAAAAATATTTTTTACATATATAGATATATATAGATATATATATATATATATATATATAGGGCACCATAATTTTTCTTGCCTCTGGGCAACTGTGACAAACTTACGCCACTGCTGCAAATGTTATATCTGCCACACCTGCAGTGCACATGGTTTTGCCCAACTGCTAACAAATTTTCTGCTACAATCAGGTCTGAATTACCCCCATAGTGCCTTGCACATAGTTGGGCGTAATATGGGCCTGAGCTGCGCAATGTCAGTAATGTGCGGTGGGGTGAGGCAGAGCCTTTCCTGTCATACTAACGTTTGTGCCAGATGTTTCACTGTATAAAGTATATACTGTAATAAATACAAAGAATATGTTAAAAACAACTTCTTTCTATTATTCTGATCATTTTTATAGTTAGAACTCTGAAGTAAAAAGTCTATGGCAGGTGAGGCAGTGCCCTCTCTGCCTATCTTTTCCGCACATCTCTGATCAAATTTCACCAAATTTCCAGGAGTATATACTACTGCATCTTTATATAATGCCCACATGTACCCTAGGGCTCATATATTGTGTATAAATCTTGCTCTGGAACTAGTCAGTGCCTCCTGAGCCATTTACCTCACCACATGTCCCTGGCGCACATGTCACCGCAAAGGTTGAATCTGTCGAAGTCGAAAATATTACAGCCTTACACATCACGGACAAACTCTACACAGATGGTCTCTGTGCGCGTACTTGTTCTGCTCTGCGTGCGCATATTTGCAAGTTGCGTATGACCGCTCACGCGGTCCTGCGTATTAGCGTGTGGTATGAGTAATTACGGTAGCATTGGTACTTGCATGGAAAAGCTACAAAGACATATCTCATATTTAATCCACATAGTGCACAATGTACACATAGCCCACACACACCACACCAGCAAGTTATACTTGTTTAAAAGGTACAACAACAAAGGGATTCACCTTTACAGGATATGAGAGGACAGCATTAGGTTATAAGGTGGTGTTTGGTATCCAACTGTAGGGTATTTTAAGGGCAACATTCCGGTAGCAGATTGCAGAAGATAGCACGCTCCTGCACATAGTTATGCGCAGGAATAGGATATTAATATTATACTGTGTTTACTGTACTTTGATATTCAGCGGGAACCCAGTGGAGACCAACTGCAAGTACACCTGGAACAGACATCGCCCACCTATTCAAACCAACCTATGACCCCTCCTGTGCTGTAAATGACCAGCCCTTTGACCTATGGATGAAGAGATTACAGTTTCCATTGTGTTAGGTTTTGGACAAATGTATAAAAGGCCAGCTGCAGGCCCAGGCTGACACATTCTCTGAAGGTCATCTACCTAGATTGACTGAGGACCGGACTGGGTAGCGCAGGCGAACAAACGTATGTACCATTGACTGTAGCCTTTCTCTTATTGCATTGTATTATTGTTGTAACCCCCTGCTAGTAAATAACTGTTGGTGGGTTGGACCCCAACATAGTTTTAAAATACAATTTGGTGTCGTGTCCCTTTTCCTGCTAAGGTTTAAAGTGTATTTACAGCCACTCGGGCTGCTACATTGTACTATCAGCGTGTAGGCCTGTGTACGCAAACTGTGTACTTACTACATCCGTTCGGCGTAGGTATGCAGAGTGCGCACACGGTACGATCTTGTGTACGTAAGGTGTGTAAATAGTACAGAGGTTAAGGATTAAATACAGCTGCCGCAGCAGCTTGAACTTTGGTGAAATAAGGTATTGCTTTATGCCCTATAAAATAACCAGCATTCACCAATTGGGGGCTCCTCCGTTCACTACATACTCACAGATTTGCAGCTAATAGAACAGACTTGATCTATCAACAAAGGGTGGAGACGCATCTTAAGATAAACCTTTTTCTGGTTGCTTGGGTGTTCTTAAACCCTATTATTCTGTGTTGTTAGAACACGTCTGTAACTGCAGTCTTAGGAGATGCTGGTGTGAAACCCGGATACAGGAAGAAAGCTGTTTATTATCTCAGTGTAATTTTTGGCGCAAAAAAGCGTACACAGGGCGTACCGATATTTTGCATACCCTCTCACATATTGTTGCCACAGGTATAGATTATTAGGTCATTTTAGATCTGTGTGAAATTGGATACATTTGTTTGCAATATAGATAAAATTGATATAGTATATTAAGGGCGTAATTCTAAAACACAAAACACAGTTCTGGCCTAGTCATTACGGTTTACACAGAACCAGTGTGGGTTGTGTTTAGTGGGCGATAGTAGTTTTATTACTCACATTTATAGAAGTTGTGTGGTTTTTATTACGTACGCACGCTGCTACACGTGGTACAGAATGTGAGGACAGCGTACAAAAACGTGTATGTGGCGCAGGGACGCACACGTGGCATAGAGGTACGCACGGTTGCGTGATTACGCAAGCTTGCATAGTGTTGCATGCGCATAATAGAATCACACGATAATTGATCAAATATGGTGGGATAGTACACTTTTAATACAAATAGCACATAACTATCCGATTTCAAAAGCAGATTAGTGTAAGACTTTTGTCTAAACTGTACTGCCTCTGGGGTAAAGCTGCCAATCAGAAAGAGTGGAATTTTTTTTTGTACAGAAAAACACTGTGTATTTGTGTGAGCTGAAATTCGGAGTGAGTGTATTGAACCCCGGGAATTCTGGATCCCGTCGGTGACACCAAGTAAGTGGAGGCTTGGCGGCGTGAGGCGGCTGACTCACGTTAATACAGATAGTGAAATACGCAAATTGTGAGGAGATTTGCAGAGGAGCGTAATAGGGAATTTTGCATTGTGTAGTAAAGAATTGTGGACTGAAGTAAAGGTTTTTTGTTACGCTCCGGCTGAGGAGCGCAGCTTGTATATTCGACTCCAGTGGTCGTAGAGCGGATAGGTAACAAGTACCTATACGCTGTGCGATTGGACCGCGCGTTTGTGGGTGCGATACGTGGTGCAATTTGATACCCTTGTGCAAACTTTTTGCGCAAAACCGCGGTATCATACGCAAGCATGATTTGTGTATAAGTGTATAGGGAGTTTTCGCTGGTCTCTCAGGAAAATCTCCAATGGTAGATATTCACTGTAAAATGTAAGTTAGTCCTAAAACTTCCAGTGAATAGAAGCCAGGTAGGGTCCTCACCCGGTACGCGGTGGTCACTATTGGAGTGAGTTGTGGTACCTCAGCGGAGAAGGAGTGGGTGAAATCACTCTGAGAACTTTCAACATCTATTCGTGTCATGCATTGGGGATTGCGTAAAAGGAAAAAGTCCACGATGGGATCCAATTGCACAAGCGGTGGGCGTTTTGTAGCCAGGATTCAGGCTGAAGAGCCGCGGCCCAGGGGGTCAGCGAGGTTTATTATGTGTGGGAAATATGGTCCACACACAGAGACTTTTTGTTCTGAATGGGTACATATGACTGCTGAAGATAGGGCTTCATTCCCTAGGATGGGCAGCTTTGAGCCAGAGGTACTGCAGAACGTAAAGATTAGAATATGTCTGATCAAATCTAGGACACAAAGGATCAGACATAACGATTATTTAAATCTGTGGCAGCAAGAGGGGAATGTGCAGAGGGAATTAGCTCACACAGCAAGTTCCAAACCTAGCAGGAGTGTGGGCACGAACACACCATTACCGACACAGGTCGAAGGGGAGGAAATGGCTACAATCAATGGTATATCTGTCAATGATAGAAAAATGCAGAATCAATGTGTTAACCTTAACCCTTGCAAGTTGTATCCTGTTTTGAATTCTCTCCAAGGTCATAGGTCAGAGGAAAATTATGCATCCATCCCACTCTCAGCCCTCATCCAGGCAGTCGCCTTACAAGAACTTCAGGTGGGCCCTGTCCAATCAGTAAGAGCAGAAACAGTGTCTCCCACTGAAAGGACTGGTGAGATCCCAGACATCGGTAAGTGTGAGACTGTTCATTACACAGAGACATTAACACCTCACAGTAAGCAGATTAGGAATGGAATGGTTGGGTTGCATCCTGTCTTGGAAATAGTAACTCCCAATGGGAGAACCGATAGTCAGGGAGTAACCCTCACCAGGAATAATGCAATGTATTGCCCGTGGTCCAGATCAGAGCTACGGTCAATCATTTCAGAATTCCCCGATCCCCAGAAGCATTTAGCCAGATGTCAGAAGTTTTTCAGGGATCTGGGTAATACCCATGAACCGGCAAATAAAGGTTGGCAGACATTCTTGAAAGCGTGCCTACCCCCTAATATTGACACCCAAAAATGTATTATGGATTGAAAATTAGAGTCGGATGGTCCTATGAGTGACGAACACAATCAGGAGAATATGGAACGAATTAACATGCAACTAGGATTGTATTTCCCCACTACTGTTAAGTGGAGCAAAATTTTCACCATAAAGCAGAGAGAAAATGAGATGACATCTGAATATTTCCATAGGGTTTTGCAAATAATGGCTAGATACACTGGGGTATCGGATATAGGGAACAATGAGAATTACAGGGAGGTCGCTGTCTCTGTGTTAATGGACGGGCTCAATAAGGCATTGCGGGCCAGGGTGCAAACCTCTTTGCCAAATTGGAGAGGGGTCACAGTAGATAATCTCATAGAGTGCGTTATGGAACATCACAGGAATATCGCTATATGCAGAGAACAACAGGAGGAGAGTCTGAGGACTGATAATATACAGGCTCTTACAGCAAAGTCCCATCTACCTAAACCCCAGACCTTTAATGTTTGGAAAAGATCAAAACTATGTTACACTTGTAGGAAGGAAGGGCATTTTGCCAGAGATTGTAGGAGTAGTAGGACACATAGTCAATATAGACCCCCTAGACAGAAAACACAAGCCACATTATTAAACACATAGATAGGACCAGGGGTGGATTGGGAACAAAAAGCGGCCCTGGAAAAATTTGTACTAGTGGCCCCACATGGGCAGCACCAGAGGTGTAAGGTCTGGCCATGGGCCATGGCAGCAGCACCCTCCCCCCAAGACTTTCCAGATAGTGGGCATGTCCAGCATCAAGGGGGAAGTTAAAAAGAAATACAATTAAATATTATGAGCACATTATATCAATGATACACCTTCAGAATTTAGGAAACTATATCATTCTTTAGAAAGATATATTTTCTTGCTTATTACACCAACCGTATCCCAATCACTATTCACTCAATCTTATATGTCAGCCAAGCAGGCAGACAGAGCATACACTAGATCATCTGCAATTACAGGCTAAGTGGCAAAGTAATTTTCATATATGCAAATTATTTTGCATCTTATTCATTATGTCTATAAAAAGGACCACGTGTCCTCAAACAAAACAGGCCCCACGGGTGCGTCGGCCAACCGGGAATCTTCCCTGTAAACCCTATGGGCAATCCGCCTCTGGATGGGACCAAGGGACATATAGTAAGGAATCACAAGCCATATAGAAAACACAGATTCGGTTAATGGGAAGAACGGAATAAATGCAACATTATCCTTTGACAAAACTTGCTGGGGTTAAGATGGGGCCTCTAAACTTTTGCTTCTTTTTCTAGCAGAAATGGCCCCTGATTAACTTAACAGGAGCTTTGTTAGATATGAAATACATATGATGTGCTCCCGCCTGGAAGTACAAAGTATGTTAGTCACCCACAAAGACTAATGTTGCATTTCATTGTTCTAGATTCACGTCCATCACAGGTAGAGGAAATTATCTCACAGATACCGGGTTCCCTATGAATTTGTATGGACAGGACACTGGATTGATGGCTGGGATAGACCCAGTAGAGATAAAACACACATAAACATTTTTTTAAGGAGAGTAGACCAAGTAGAGAATCACTTCCCTGTACTGCCCAATCCAGTTGTTAAATTTATATAAAATCTTCTTTACTTGTCACTAACTTCTATGTGATTTTTTTTCTTCTTCACAAGTTTCCTCTTCATCTTACGGTCACCGACAGGAGGGTACAATACATGGACCCGATTACAGTTCAAACACCACATGCCTACTCGGTCCTTCAGAGTTCTGCCCAAACCCAGTATATCTCACCAGCACAATGACACCAGTATTACTGCAGTGTGGCTGGTCATGCACAAAGGGTGGAGAAAGAATACTGGTGAAGGGAGACTGTGTACAGACACCGATATGCATGATGGTGTGACAGCCTGATGGTGAACGCAAACCTGACATTTTCTTTTTTTTTATTATTTCCCCTCTTTTCGCTTTCCACAGATGTTCTACTTCACACAACTGATAACACACAACAGTAAATTGAAATGCAAAATTTGTGTTCCCTACAGGAAGAGGCGGTCTGGAAGGCGAATGGATATTGTCAGGAGTCCTCAGGACTTTGGACAGATGGACACAGTAAGCCAGTGGCCCCCAGAGCATATCTTCCAAGTCTAGCTGAGGCGGCACACGGTCTGACTCATCTGGACAAAGAGGGTATGTGCAAGCTGGTAAGAGCCTACTGGAGTGCGCCAGGATTCTCTTCTCATGCAGGTAAGAAAGCAATGACATGTCTTACTTGCTTGAGGAAGAATATTGGTAAGGCAATACCAACGGAGCCATCCCATATCCCTCCTACAGACAGACCTTTTCAGGTAATACAAATCGACTTCATACAGTTACCACCCTGTAAGAATTTGAAATATGTATTAGTATGTACTGATGTGTTTTCCAACTGGGTAGAAGCATTCCCTGCTGCCACAAATACTGCTACGTTCACTGCAAAGAAAATCGTGCAGGAATTTGTGTGCAGATATGGTATCCCTAGAATGATTAAAAGTGACAGGGGTACCCATTTTACAGGTGAAGTCTTTTAGGTCATGTGCAAACTGATGGGAATTAATAGCAAGCTGCATACTCCGTACCGGCCACAGGCGAGTGCAAAGGTGGAGAGAATGAACAGCACTATTAAGAACAAGCTGAGCAAGGTGATGGCTGAAACTGGATTGCTGTGGCCAGAAGCTTTGCCACTAGTGTTGTACAGCATCAGAACCACTCCCAGGTCACCGCTTAACTTATCACCCTTTGAAGTTCTTTTTGGTCGACAACCACATGTAATGATAGACCCCCAGGATGACTTGAAGTGCTATAATGAAATAACTGTGAAATATTTGGTTAGGATGAGCCAGCTGCTAAGAAATCAACAAAGAAATCTAAAGCTGGTGATTCCTGACCTACCGAACAGTAATTGTCATGACAATGAGCCTGGGGATTATGTGATGATTCGAAATTTTCTACGCTCAGGTTGCCTCATAGACAGGTGGGAAGGACCGTATCAAGTCTTGTTAACCAGCACGACAGCACTAAAGGTCGCCGAATGAGAGACTTGGGTCCACTCGTCCCACTGCAAGAAGGTTGCTGACCCGGAGAAAACTCGTGACAAAGAGCAAGGTGAAGAGAACCTCGTATCACTAGAGAGTCTATTCCGGGAAAGCTGAGAGGCAGGACTGTTGAACGGCACCTGAGTGCGGAGAACAACAAGATCAAGGACGGTTGTCGCACCATTTTCTTTTTTCACGCCCCCACTGCATTTTCTTTTCTTTTCTCCTCCTTATTTTCCTCCTTTCCCCTAACGAAATGGATCTATCACAAGAGACTGCGTTTCGGGTTCTGCTAGTAATTTTGTTTTTGCTCAGGACAATTTGTTTTGGTGCGGGTCCCAGAGAAGTCGAGCAGGGATCTGGAATGGGTTCTGATGGCGAGTACGAATTTGTAGGATCTCAGGAGCAGCACATCACTCGAGTAAAGGCTGGTATCAGTAAGCGCTCTGGTAGTCACGGAGCTCGGAGACAATGTGAGGGGTTATTGTCTGATGAATATTGTATTTGTAGATATTGCGAGAACATAGTCGAAGATGGGTGCATCCAGAGATGTCAGACCAACAGTAATATCGATATGGACCAACATCCATTGAGTGATTACCACTCATTAGTGGGTAAGGTCTTAAACCAGACAGAATGCTGGGTGTGCTCACAAGTACCTCAAGGACAGAGGAAGTCGGGATTAGTGCCATATCCTTTAACGTTAGATGAGGTACTCGAATTACGGGGTGGGAGACCGGTGGACAAGAAATTCAATATATCTAGGCCCCCTAGCTTGAAGCTCCACCAGTATCATGTAGATAGATCACTAATATGCTTTAATGTCTCCAATTTCTGAAAACCCGGAAATTGGGAAGTAACCTGGAATAATGAGAAAATGACTTTCTCACACGGAGCTGATAGGATACCTATTGACTCTGAACTGGTACGCAAGATAGCCAACAGTGGGAGGTATTTTCGGTATAGGTATACACGTGGGAGCAAGGTCATGTGGGTTGGAAAAGTATCACCAGGGTATTGTGCCCACATCATCCAGCCTGATACTTGTACTGAGCAGATGAGAGAACTGGGGATTGGTTTCTTTACCTGGAAGATTTGCAACATGGTGTTGTTACATTTTGTCCCCTGTGTTCTCCCAGATGATGCCTATTTCATATGTGGGAGGAAAGCGTACAAGTGGCTCACTCCGAGCTCTGAGTGATTGTGTTATATTGGAAGGGAACTACCAGAGGTCATGACCTTAGAGCACGATAAAATGAAAGACATTCACCGCAGCGCTCAGACTCCTTATACTCATACCCACTATGAACACATCATCAAGAGACACATCATAGGACAGAGCACGCAGCTCTGATTTGATCCACGAATCCACCGGGATTCAGTTCTTTCTCGCATTAGATATCACCCGTACTGCCAGAGGAACTATAAATTATAGGTACATCCATGCGCTAACGAACTTGATAGACAATATCACTGAGATAGTACAGAATAATATGCTGCGCTCAATCCTGATGATGATTGTAATGGGCTAACAGCTTGATTAAATATGCACTGATTATCTGAAATGCTGTGTGTATGCTACATTTAAACCATATCCTTTTCACCTCAATGGGTAAATGTGAAGTTCAACTGTATCCCTTACAAATGATCTATACAGAATATATAATGAACCGGATGAATGATGGAATAATAAAGACAGTGGCAAATAAATGTATTTTAAGCACTGTGCTCTTTTATTCAATTGATTAAGTCCTTTAATAAATGTCCGTGAAATGTGCCTCACAGTCTCTCTTTCTTATTGCGGCGTCCGGCATATAAGTTGTATCACAAGTCTATTTAAAGTCTTTTTAGCACACAGGTAACTTTGTATTAGCACTGCAGTGAAGTGCTTGAGGTCTTCACGGTGTGGACAAACTCAGTTAAAACAGCATAGAGTGGATAGACAGAAGGGCTTTTCCGGACTGGCCTCTCCTCTCTCACCCCGGCTGCCCGTGGAGCGTCTTGCTACAGCCGCCCCCCGTGCGCCGATCAGTTTGAGACTGAGGCCTGTCTGAGGTTAGGGGAAACCAAAAGGGCGCTCTACAGAGCTTCTCGCTGTGTGACCCCCACCTCGTACGGACACTCACCTGCCGTCCTCTCCCGCTGGTCACCGAGCTCCGTCACCGGCTTCCTCCCTCTTCCTCCGTCTGGTGGTTGCTTGGTTACAAGCGTGCTTTCTGGATGTCCTGGTCACGTGCACCGGGTCTTTCACAGATGTTTCAGCAATGAATGCTCCGTGCAGCGATGATCAGTGTAAATTAGATAATAAAATCAATAGTGCCTCCAACGCGTTTCAGCCTCTGTTGGGCCTTCCTCTGGGAGAATTGGGTGCTTAGTTAATGGATGGCTTGGTTTTTAAAGGGTAACTGGAATTTCTAATCTGGTCATGTGATCTAAATGTAATGCTCCTATTGGTCTAAACTTCTTTCTACCTAGTGTATATGATCTCATTACCGTAATACCTTAAATTACCTAATTATTTCTAAAGAGAACTAATTGTGTATTGGATCCCTGCCTCAATATCTAATCAAAATTATGCATTATGACTGTTATAGGTATCTAAATATGTATTGGGGTCAGTTAGGGTATCTGGTGTGTATATTCAGACGTGTCTCCCTATACCCATCTACATAACTTGTGCTGGGCAGGTACCATAAATAATGTTGAGGATATAAATCAAGGATTTAGGGATCCTATACTAGTGGTAATAAATTACTCATTTTTTGCATATTACTGATTTGACTTCATTATCTTTATTCAGTCCAAAAGGGGCCAGGGTCTTCATTTCATACATCCACCTCAATTCTATTCTGTTGATAAATTCGGTAAAGTCACCTCCCCTTCAATTTGGGTGTACCTCTTGTATCCCTATAAATTTTAATGAACGGGAATCACTATCGTGGTGATCTTTAAAATGTTTTGATAGATTGTGTTCCCCCAATCCCCTTTTGATGTTGCGAATGTGTTCACTTACTCTGGTTTTCAGGGGGCGTGTGGTCCGTCCTACATATTGTTTTTTACACCCACATTCTAATACATAAATAAAACCTTTGCTGTTGCATGTTGTTCTATCTTTAATATTGTAAACTTTATGTGTGTTGGTGGAACTGAAACTATTTACTGGTTTGGTGCTTAGAGGTCCCCCGTTTCTACATCCTAGGCATGTCCCGCAGTAATAAAAGCCTGTTTTAGGTTTGGATTGACTGATGTATGTTTGTATCATCTTGGTTGGTTGCAGATGGCTATGTACCAATTTTTGTTACAGATCTGGTGCTTTTCTGAAAATGACTCTTGGTTTTGTATCTAAAATATCATTTAAAGTTTCGTCTTCCATGAGAAGTGGCCAATGTTTCTTAAGTATGTGTTGTATGGATTTGACTTGTTGTATATAATTCATGATGAAGGTGATTTTCTCCGGATGGTTCCTATCTTTCTTATCCTTGTACTCAAGCAACTGTCCTCTATCTGTTTCTCCTACTTGTTGATATGACTGTTTTATTGCTTCCTCCTTGTATTTCCTTTCTCTGAATTCTGTCATTAGTTCCTCACCTTGAGTTAAGTAGTCTGATTTCTTTGAACAGTTCCTTCTTAGTCTGGTAAATTGCCCTTTTGGGATTGACTTTAACCAACTGGGGTGGTGTCTGCTTGTTGATAGAATGTAGCTATTCACATCAACGTTTTTCCTAAAAGTTTTTGTGTGCAGATGGCCTTCCTCGACAAAAATGTTTAGATCTAGAAAACTGACTTTGGTCTTACTGTAAATGGTAGTGAATTTAAGATTATTGCTGTTCATGTTCATGTATCCTATGAAGTCCTTGAGTTCGTCCTCCTCCCCTTGCCAGATGAAAAAAATGTTGTCTATAAATCTTGTCCAGAGCATGAGATTCGCCCCAAGCCCCGGTCTCCCCCAGATGAATCGGTCCTCCCACCAACTCATGAAGACGTTAGCGTAACTCGGGGTGAATCTCGTGCCCATCGCTGTGTCCATGGTCTGAAGGTAAAATGTGCCCACAAACCACACATAGTTATGTTTCAAAATGTAGGTTATACTGTCAATGATAAATTGTCTCTGTGCTTCTGTCAGGTCTGTATCTTGATCTAGGTGGTATTTTATGCTCCCTGTCCCTTGATCATGGTCTATCACTGAGTATAATGATGTGACATCAGAGGTGACCAACCACATGTCCTCTTTCCATACCATTCCTTGTAACTTATTGAGTATATGTGTTGAATCTCGCAGATAAGATCTTTGTTTCTGTACATAAGGTTGTAGAAATGTGTCCAGATATTCTGATAAGTGGAATGTCAATGAACCTATTCCTGATATAATAGGTCTACCTGGTGGATTGTGTGCGTCTTTGTGTATTTTTGGAAGGTAATAAAAAAACGGAATTATCGGGTGTTGAGTTTGTATGTACTGATGTTCATATTTGTTCAAAATCCCCTGATCTGCTCCCTTCTGTAGGTGGGTGTCCAGTTCTTTCTGAAATGTCGTTGTTGGATCCCATAGTAGTTTCCGATATGTGTTTGTGTCATCTAAAATGCAGTTAGCTTCCTTGATGTAATCTGATTTGTTGAGTAGAACTATTCCACCCCCCTTGTCTGCTGGTTTTATGACTAAAGAGTTGTTCACTTGTAAATCCTGTAATGCTGTCTTCTCCTGTTTGGTCAAGTTGTTTGAGGATTTGGTCACGTCAAGTTTCTCAATGTCCCTTTCTACCATTTTAACAAAGGCATCAACTTGTGTGCCTTTCAAATGACTTGGGTAAAATGTGGATGGTGGTTTGAGTTTACTGTGTCTGTAATTATCTGGTACCATTTGATTTCTCACTGGTGCTGGTGTTGTTGTTGCAAAGTATTTCTTTAATGTCAATTTGCAGGCAAATTTGTGAATATCAAGATAAGTGTTAAATTTATAAATTTTGCTTGTGGGTGCGAATTTCAGACCTTTGTCTAGTAATTTTAAATCACTGTTTGTTAGTTGTGTGTCACTTAGGTTGAAGATCCCTTTCCCCAGTTCCTCTGTTTCTACTGGTCGTCTATTCTTGTTCTTTTCTCCCCCTCTGACTCCCCGCCTTGTTCTTCTAGTTTTCTTTTCATTGCTTTGATGGGTGTACTGTCGCTGTTCGTATTGTGTCCCTCCAGATTGCTGTCCCCTAAAAAAAGGATTTAATGCACATGTTTGTGTCAATTCTACTCCTGATTCCGTACCCACTAATTTACTGGTATGGGGTATTAATGTGTCCCTACCTGGTACTCCCTGAGTACTCTTTGGATGATCTTTTACCTGTTGTGTGTGTGTCCTTTCTGTAATAAAACTGCTTGTTTGGTTTTGATTGGCCCACCCTTCTTCTAGGGATAATCTGGCTAATCCTTCGTAATCCGGGTCTTCCTCTATTTCATATATGGAAAATGAAACCTCTGATTCTAAGTCTTCCTCTGAGGAGATGGATGATTGTTGTTTTGGATTGCTTCTTGTGTCTCTCTTTCCTTCAATTCTATGTATTTTAGACATGTACTGTTGATATGTGAGGTTGAATTTCTTGTAGATGGGGCTTTTTTGATTGTACACCTTGGGTGCTGTGATGCTTATTGTTTTTGGTTTCTCAAGTAGTGGCTGTGTGGGCCTTCTTCTTGGTGTATGTGTTTTCCTGACTCCAAATTTATCCCTGAGGATCTTTCTCTTTTTTGTCTCTACTAATTGATTTTCCCGTTTTAGTATCCTTTGTGCTGTTAGTTCTGAGAGGTTTTTAAATTCCTGCTCTTACTTGTATGGTCCCAGTTGGGCATCTAATGTTAAGATATTCTGTTCTATCTGTTCTAGTTCAGATGTATTGCTCTCTACGATTAATCTTATCAATTTATTTGAACATTCCTTTAGAATGTTGTTCCATTTGGTCATGAATGGTACATTTTCTTTGTTATGTGTGGGTACTTTCTTTACTTTAAGCCCCTTGGGTATTAATTCATTCTGTAAATACCAATTAAGTGTGTGAGTATCCCACCATAAATTTGTTTCTTTGTTAATCAATTTCCCTAGTTGTAAAAAGACATTGCAGAAGGTGTTACTGTCACTTGTCTGGGTGTTTGGTCCTACTAATGCCTGAAAGGCTGACTCTGCCCTAGTGGCCCTATTCTTTCGTAGTTCAATCAGTCCCATATGGGGTCTCTTGCTGCAGAAAAGGTGGTCAAAAAACGTTATAGGAAAGTACAAGTTTAACTGCGCACTGAGACCCTTCTTGCTCGGATAAGCTGCTGCACTTTAAGGTGACCAACCTCACAAATAGCAAATAGTACAGAATAATATGCTGCGCTCAATCCTGATGATGATTGTAATGGGCTAACAGCTTGATTAAATATGCACTGATTATCTGAAATGCCGTGTGTATGCTACATTTAAACCATATCATTTTCACCTCAATGGGTAAATGTGAAGTTCAACGGTATCGTTTACAGATGATCTATACAGATTATAAAATTAACCGGATGAATGATGGAATAATAAAGATAGTGGCAAATAAATGTATTTTAAGCACTGTGCTCTTTTATTCAATTGATTAAGTCCTTTAATAAATGTCCGTGAAACGTTCCTCAAAGTCTCTCTTTCTTATTGCGGCGTCCCGAATATAAGTTGTATCACAAGTCTATTTAAAGTCTTTTTAGCACACAGGTAACTTTGTATTAGCGCTGCGGTGAAGTGCTTGGGGTCTTCACGGTGTGGACAAACTCAGTTAAAACAGCATAGAGTGGATAGACAGAAGGGCTTTCCCAGACTGGCCTCTCCTCTCTCACCCCGGCTGCCCGTGGTGCGTCTTGCTACAGCCACCCCCCGTGCGCCGGTCGGTTTGAGAGTGAGGCCTGTCTGAGGTTAGGGAAAACCAAGAGAGCGCTCTGCAGAGCTGCTCGCTGTGTAAGCCCCACCTCGTATGGACACTCACCTGCCATCCTCTCCCGCTGGTCACCGAGCTCCGTCACCAGCTTCCTCCCTCGTCCTCCGTCTGGTGGTTGCTTGGTTACAAGCGTGCTTCCGGATGTCCTGGTCACGTGACCGGGTCTTTCACAGATGTTTCAGCAATGAATGCTCCGTGCAGCGATGATCAGTGTAAATTAGATAATAAAATCAATAGTGCCTCCAACGCGTTTCAGCCTCTGTTGGGCCTTCCTCTGGGAGAATTGGGTGCTTAGTTAATGGATGGCTTGGTTTTTAAAGGGTAACTGGAATTTCTAATCTGGTGATGTGATCTAAATGTAATGCTCCTATTGGTCTAAACTTCTTTCTACCTAGTGTATATGATCTCAATACCGTAATACCTTAAATTACCTAATTATTTCTAAAGAGACCTAATTGTGTATCGGATCCATGCCTCAATATCTAATCAAAATTATGCATTATGACTGTTATCAGTATCTAAATATGTACTGGGGTCAGTTAAGGTATCTGGTGTCTATATTCAGAAGTGTCTCCCTATACCCATCTACATAAGTTGTGCTGGGCAGGTACCATAAATAAAGTTGTGGATATAAATCAAGAGGAAGACTCCTCAGAGGAAGACTTAGAAACCGAGGTTTCATTTTCCATATATGAAATAGAGGAAGACCCGGATTATAAAGGATTAGCCAGATTATCCCTAGAAGAAGTGTGGGACAATCAAAACCAAACAAGCAGTTTTATTACAGAAAGGACACACACACAACAGGTAAAAGATCATTCAAAGAGTACTCAGGGAGTTCCAGGTAGGGACACATTAATACCCCATACCAGTAAATTAGTGGGTACGGAATCAGGAGTAGAATTGACACAAACATGTGCATTAAATCCTTTTTTTAGGGGACAGCAATCTGGAGGGACACAATACGAACAGCGACAGTACACCCATCAAAGCAATGAAAAGAAAACTAGAAGAACAAGACGGGGAGTCAGAGGTGGAGAAAAGAACAAGAATAGACGACCAGTAGAAACAGAGGAACTGGGGAAAGGGATATTCAACCTAAGTGACACACAACTAACAAACAGTGATTTAAAATTACTAGACAAAGGTCTGAAATTCGCACCCACAAGCAAAATGGATAAATTTAACACTTATCTTGATCTTCACAAATTTGCCCGCAAATTGACTTTAAAGAAATACTTTGCAACAACAACACCAGCACCAGTGAGAAATCAAATGGAACCAGATAATTACAGACACAGTAAACTCAAACCCCCATCCACATTTTACCCAAGTCATTTGAAAGGCACACAAGTTGATGCCTGTGTTAAAATGGTAGAAAGGGACATTGAGAAACTTGACGTGACCAAATCCTCAAACAACTTGACCAAACAGGAGAAGACAGCATTACAGGATTTACAAGAGAACAACTCTTTAGTCATAAAACCAGCAGACAAGGGGGGCGGAATAGTTCTACTCAACAAATCAGATTACATCAAGGAAGCTAACTGCATTTTAGATGACACAAACACATATCGTAAACTACTATGGGATCCAACAACGACATTTCAGAAATAACTGGACACCCACCTACAGAAGGGAGCAGATCAGGGGATTTTGAACAAATATGAACATCAATACATACAAACTCAACACCCGATAATTCCGTTTTTTTATTACCTTCCAAAAATACACAAAGATGCACAAAATCCACCAGGTAGACCTATTATATCAGGAATAGGTTCTTTGACATCCCACTTAGCAGAATATCTGGACACATTTCTACAACCTTACGTACAGAAACAAAGATCTCATCTGTGAGACACAACACATATACTCAATAAGTTACAAGGAATGGTATGGAAAGAGGACATGTGGTTGGTCACCTCTGATGTCACATCATTATACTCAGTCATAGACCATGATCAAGGGACAGGGAGCATAAAATACCACCTAGATCAAGATACAGACCTGACAGAAGCACAGAGACAATTTATCATTGACAGTATAACCTACATTTTGAAACATAACTAAGTGTGGTTTGAGGGCACATTTTACCTTCAGACCATGGGCATACCGATGGGCACGAGATTCGCCCTGAGTTACGCTAACGTCTTCATGAGTTGGTGGGAGGACCGATTTGTCTGGGGGAGACCGGGGCTTGGGGCGAATCTTGTGCTCTGACAAGATTTATAGACGACATTTTTTTCATCTGGCAAGGGGAGGAGGACGCACTCAAGGACTTCATAGGATACATGAACATGAACAGCAATAATCTTAAATTCACTACCATTTACAGTAAGACCAAAGTCAGTTTTCTTGATCTAAACATTTTTGTCGAGGAAGGCCATCTGCACACAAAAACTTTTAGGAAAAAACGTTGATGTGAATAGCTACAGTCTATCAACAAGCGGACACCACCCCAGTTGGTTAAAGTCAATCCCAAAAGGGCAATGTACCAGACTAAGAAGGTACTGTTCAAAGAAATCAGAATACTTAACCCAAGGTGAGGAACTAATGACAGAATTCAGAGAAAGGAAATACAAGGAGGAAGCAATAAAACAGGCATATCAACAAGTAGGAGAAACAGATAGAGGACAGTTGCTTGAGTACAAGGATAAGAAAGATAGGAACCATCCGGAGGAAATCACCTTCATCACGAATTATACACAACAAGCTAAATCCATACAACACATACTTAAGAAACATTGGCCACTTCTCATGGAAGACAAAACTTTAAATGATAAACCAAGAGTCATTTTTAGAAAAGCACCAGATCTGAAACAAAAATTGGTACATAGCCATCTGCAACCAACCAAGATGATACAAACATACATCAGTCAATCCAAACCTAAAACAGGCTTTTATTACTGCGGGACATGCCTAGGATGTAGAAACGGGGGACCTCTAAGCACCAAACCAGTAAATAGTTTCAGTTCCACCAACACACATAAAGTTTACAATATTAAAGATAGAATAACATGCAACAGCAAAGGTGTTATTTATGTATTATGTGGGTGTAAAAAACAATATGTAGGACGGACCACACGCCCCCTGAAAACCAGAGTAAGTGAACACATTTGCAACATCAAAAGGGGACTGGAGGAACACAATCTATCAAAACATTTTAAAGATCACCACGATAGTGATTCCTGTTCATTAAAATTTATAGGGATACAAGAGGTACACCCAAATTGGAGGGGAGGTGACTTTACCGAAAAAATCAATAGAATAGAATTGAGGTGGATGTATGAAATGAAGACCCTGGCCCCTTTTGGACTGAATAAAGATAATGAAGTCATATCAGTAATATGCAAAAAATGAGTAATTTACTACCACTAGTATAGGATCCCTAAATCCTTGATTTATATCCACAACATTATTTATGGTACCTGCCCAGCACAAGTTATGTAGATGGGTATAGGGAGACACGTCTGAATATACACACCAGATACCTTAACTGACCCCAGTACATATTTAGATACCGATAACAGTAATAATGCATAATTTTGATTAGATATTGAGGCAGGGATCTGATACACAATGAGATCTCTTTAGAAAGAATTAGGTAATTTAAGGTATTACGGTAATGAGATCATATACACTAGGTAGAAAGAAGTTTAGACCAACAGGAGCATTACATTTAGATCACATGACCGGATTAGAAATTCCAGTTACCCTTTAAAAACCAAGCCATCCATTAACTAAGCACCCAATTCTCCCAGAGGAAGGCCCAACAGAGGCTGAAACGCGTTGGAGGCACTATTGATTTTATTATCTAATTTACACTGATCATCACTGCACGGAGCATTAATTGCTGAAACATCTGTGAAAGACCCGGTCACGTGACCAGGACATCCGGAAAGCGTGCTCGTAACCAAGCAACCGCCAGACGGAGGACGAGGGAGGAAGCCGATGATGGAGCTCGGTGACCAGCGGGAGAGGACGGCAGGTGAGTGTTCATACAAGGTGGGGTTTACACAGCGAGCAGCTCTGCAGAGCGCCCTCTTGGTTTCCCCTAACCTCAGACAGGCCTCAATCTCAAACTGAACGGCGCACGGGGGGCGGCAGTAGCAAGACGCACCATGGGCAGCCGGGGTGAGAGAGGAGAGGCCAGTCTGGGAAAGCCCTTCTGTCTATCCACTCTATGCTGTTTTAACTGAGTTTGTCCACACCGTGAAGACCCCAAGCACTTCACCGCAGCGCTAATACAAAGTTACCTGTGTGCTAAAAAGACTTTAAATAGACTTGTGATACAACTTATATGCGGGACGCCGCAATAAGAAAGAGAGACTGTGAGGCACGTTTCATGGACATTTATTAAAGGACTTAATCAATTGAATAAAAGAGCACAGTGCTTAAAATACATTTATTTGCCACTATCTTTATTATTCCATCATTCATCCGGTTCATTATACAGTATATTCTGTATAGATCATCTGTAGGGATACAGTTGAACTTCACATTTACCCATTGAGGTGAAAAGTTTATGGTTTAAATGTAGCATACACACGGCATTTCAGATAATCAGTGCATATTTAATCAAGCTGTTAGCCCATTACAATCATCATCAGGATTGAACACAGCATATTATTCTATACTATTTGCTATTTGTGAGGTTGGTCACCTTAAAGTGCAGCAGCTTATCCGAGCAAGAAGGGAATCAGTGCGCAGTTAAACTTATACTTTCCTATACAGTTTTTGACCTCCTTTTCTGCAGCAAGAGACCCCATATGGGACTGATTGAACTACGAAAGAATAGGGCCACTAGGGCAGAGTCAGCCTTTCAGGCATTAGTAGGACCAAACACCCAGACAAGTGACAGTAACACCTTCTGCAATGAATTTTTACAACTAGAGAAATTGATTAACAAAGAAACAAATTTATGGTGGGATACTCACACACTTAATTGGTATTTACAGAATGTATTAATACGCAGGGGACTTAAAGTAAAGAAAGTACCCACACATAACAAAGAAAATTTACCATTCATGACCAAATGGAACAACATTCTAAAGGAATGTTCAAATAAATTGCTAAGATTAATCGTAGAGAGCAATACATCTGAACTAGAACAGATAGAACAGAATATCTTAACATTAGATGCCCAACTGGGACCATACAAGCAAGAGCAGGAATTTAAAAACCTCTCAGAACTAACAGCACAAAGGATACTAAGATGGGAAAATCAATTAGTATAGACAAAAAAGAGAAAGATCCTCAGGGATAAATTTGGAGTCAGGAAAACACATACACCAAGAAGAAGGCCCACACAGCCACTACTTGAGAAACCAAAAACAATACCCATCACAGCACCCAAGGTGTCCAATCAAAAAAGCCCCATCTACAATAAATTCAACCTCACATATCAACAATACATGTTTAAAATAC
Source organism: Pseudophryne corroboree (assembly GCF_028390025.1). NCBI lineage: Eukaryota > Metazoa > Chordata > Amphibia > Anura > Myobatrachidae > Pseudophryne > Pseudophryne corroboree. The sequence goes on from NC_086447.1 coordinate 584,406,551, forward strand.
ATAGAATTGAAGGAAAGAGAGATACAAGAAGCAATCCAAAACAACAATCATCAGTCTCCTCAGAGGAAGACTTAGAATCAGAGGTTTCATTTTCCATATATGAAATAGAGGAAGACCCGGATTACGAAGGATTAGCCAGATTATCCCTAGAAGAAGTGTGGGCCAATCAAAACCAAACAAGCAGTTTTATTACAGAAAGGACACACACACAACAGGTAAAAGATCATTCAAAGAGTACTCAGGGAGTACCAGGTAGGGACACATTAATACCCCATACCAGTAAATTAGTGGGTACGGAATCAGCAGTAGAATTGACACAAACATGTGCATTAAATCCTTTTTTAGGGGACAGCAATCTGGAGGGACACAATACGAACAGCGACAGTACACCCATCAAAGCATTGAAAAGAAAACTAGAAGAACAAGACGGGGAGTCAGAGGGGGAGAAAAGAACAAGAATAGACGACCAGTAGAAACAGAGGAACTGGGGAAAGGGATCTTCAACCTAAGTGACACACAACTAACAAACAGTGATTTAAAATTACTAGACAAAGGTCTGAAATTCGCACCCACAAGCAAAATGGATCTTCACAAATTTGCCCGGAAATTGACTTTAAAGAAATACTTTGCAACAACAACACCAGCACCAGTGAGAAATCAAATGGAACCAGATAATTACAGACACAGTAACCTCAAACCACCATCCACATTTTACCCAAGTCATTTGAAAGGCACACAAGTTGATGCCTGTGTTAAAATGGTAGAAAGGGACATTGAGAAACTTGACGTGACCAAATCCTCAAACAACTTGACCAAACAGGAGAAGACAGCATTACAGGATTTACAAGAGAACAACTCTTTAGTCATAAAACCAGCAGACAAGGGGGGCAGAATAGTTCTACTCAACAAATCAGATTACATCAAGGAAGCTAACCGCATTTTAGATGACACAAACACATATCGGAAACTACTACGGGATCCAACAATGACATTTCAGAAAGAACTGGACACCCACCTACAGAAGGGAGCAGATCAGGGGATTTTGAACAAATATGAACATCAGTACATACAAACTCAACATCCGATAATTCCGTTTTTTTATTACCTTCCAAAAATACACAAAGACGCACACAATCCACCAGGTAGACCTATTATATCAGGAATAGGTTCATTGACATCCCACTTATCAGAATATCTGGATACATTTCTACAACCTTATGTACAGAAACAAAGATCTTATCTGTGAGACACAACACATATACTCAATAAGTTACAAGGAATGGTATGGAAAGAGGACATGTGGTTGGTCACCTCTGATGTCACATCATTATACTCAGTGATAGACCATGATCAAGGGACAGGGAGCATAAAATACCACCTAGATCAAGATACAGACCTGACAGAAGCACAGAGACAATTTATCATTGACAGTATAACCTACATTTTGAAACATAACTAAGTGTGGTTTGAGGGCACATTTTACCTTCAGACCACAGGCACAGCGATGGGCACGAGATTTGCCCAGAGTTACGCTAACCTCTTCATGAGTTGGTGGGAGGACCGATTCATCTGGGGGAGACCGGGGCTTGGGGCGAATCTCATGCTCTGGACAAGATTTATAGACAACATTTTTTTCATCTGGCAAGGGGAGGAGGACGAACTCAAGGACTTCATAGGATACATGAACATGAACAGCAATAATCTTAAATTCACTACCGTTAACAGTAAGACCAAAGTCAGTTTTCTAGATCTAAACATTTTTGTCGAGGAAGGCCATCTGCACACAAAAACTTTTAGGAAAAACGTTGATGTGAATAGCTACATTCTATCAACAAGCGGACACCACCCCAGTTGGTTAAAGTCAATCCCAAAAGGGCAATTTACCAGACTAAGAAGGAACCGTTCAAAGAAATCAGACTACTTAACCCAAGGTGAGGAGCTAATGAGAGAATTCAGGGAAAGGAAATACAAGGAGAAAGCAATAAACATGGATATCAACAAGTAGGAGAAACAGATAGAGGACAGTTGCTTGATCACCTTCATCATTAATTATACACAACAAGCCAAATCCATACAACACATACTTAAGTAACATTGGCCACTTCTCATGGAAGACGAAAATTTAAATTATATTTTAGATACAAAACCAAGAGTCATTTTCAGAAAAGCACCAGAGCTGAAACAAAAATTGGTACATAGCCATCTGCAACCAACCAAGATGATACAAACATACATCAGTCAATCCAAACCTAAAACAGGCTTTTATTACTGCGGGACATGCCTAGGATGTAGTAACGGGGGACCTCTAAGCACCAAGCCAGTAAATAGTTTCTGTTCCACCAACACACATAAGTTTACAATATTAAAGATAGAACAACATGCAACAGCAAAGGTGTTATTTATGTATTAAAATGTGGGTGTAAAAAAACAATATGTAGGACGGACCACACGCCCCCTGAAAACCAGAGTAAGTGAACACATTTGCAACATCAAAAGGGGATTGGAGGAACACAATCTATCAAAACATTTTAAAGATCACCACGATAGTGATTCCCGTTCATTAAAATTTATAGGGATACAAGAGGTACACCCAAATTGGAGGGGAGGTGACTTTACCGAAAAAATCAATAGAATAGAATTGAGGTGGATGTATGAAATGAAGACCCTGGCCCCTTTTGGACTGAATAAAGATAATGAAGTCATATCAGTAATATGCAAAAAAAATAGTAATTTACTACCACTAGTATAGGATCCCTAAATCCTTGATTTATAGCCACAACATTATTTAAGGTACCTGCCCAGCACAAGTTATGTAGATGGGTATAGGGAGACACGTCTGAATATACACACCAGATACCTTAACTGACCCCAGTACATATTTAGATACAGATAACAGTCATAATGCATCATTTTGATTAGATATTGAGGCAGGGATCCGATACACAATTAGGTCTCTTTAGATATAATAAGGTAATTTAAGGTATTACGGTAATGAGATCATATACACTAGGTAGAAAGAAGTTTAGACCAATAGGAGCATTACATTTAGATCACATGACCGGATTAGAAATTCCAGTTACCCTTTAAAAACCAAGCCATCCATTAACTAAGCACCCAATTCTCCCAGAGGAAGGCCCAACAGAGGCTGAAACGCGTTGGTGGCACTATTGATTTTATTATCTAATTTACACTGATCATCGCTGCACGGAGCATTCATTGCTGAAACATCTGTGAAAGACCCGGTCACGTGACCAGGACATCCGGAAAGCGCGCTCGTAGCCAAGCAACCGCCAGACGGAGGATGAGGGAGGAAGCCGGTGACGGAACTCGGTGACCAGCGGGAGAGGACGGCAGGTAAGTGTCCGTACGAGGTGGGAGTCACACAGTGAGCAGCTCTGTAGAGCACCCTCTTGGTTCCCCTAACCTCAGACAGGCCTCACTCTCAAACCAACCGGCGCACGGGGGGCGGCTGTATCAAGACGCACCACAGGCAGCCGGGGTGAGAGAGGAGAAGCCAGTCCGGAAAAGCCCTTCTGTCTATCCACTCTATGCTGTTTTAACGGAGTTTGTCCACACCGTGAAGACCCCAAGCACTTCACCGCAGCGCTAATACAAAGTTACCTGTGTGCTAAAAAGACTTTAAATAGACTTGTGATACAACTTATATGCGGGACGCCGCAATAAGAAAGAGAGACTGTGAGGCACGTTTCACGGACATTTATTAAAGGACTTAATCAATTGAATAAAAGAGCACAGTGCTTAAAATACATTTATTTGCCACTATCTTTATTATTCCATCATTCGTCCAGTTCATTATATATTCTGTATAGATCATCTGTAAGGAATACCGTTGAACTTCACATTTACCCATTGAGGTGAAAAGGATATGGTTTAAATGTAGCATACACATGGCATTTCAGATAATCAGTGCATATTTAATCAAGCTGTTAGCCAATTACAATCATCATCAGGATTGAGCGCAGCATATTATTCTGTACTATTTGCTATTTGTGAGGTTGGTCACCTTAAAGTGCAGCAGCTTATCCAAGCAAGTTAAAGCGCAGTTAAATTTATACTTTCCTATACAGTTTTTTGACCACCTTTTCTGCAGCAAGAGACCCCATATGGGACTGATTGAACTACGAAAGAATAGGGCCACTAGGGCAGAGTCAGCCTTTCAGGCATTAGTGGGACCAAACACCCAGACAAGTGACAGTAACACCTTCTGCAATGTCTTTTTACAACTAGAGAAATTGATTAACAAAGAAACAAATTTATGGTGGGATACTCACACACTTAATTGGTATTTACAGAATGAATTAATACCCAAGGGGCTTAAAGTAAAGAAAGTACCCACACATAACAAAGAAAATGTACCATTTATGACCAAATGGAACAACATTCTAAAGGAATGTTCAAATAAATTGATAAGATTAATCGTAGAGAGCAATACATCTGAACTAGAACAGATAGAACAGAATATCTTAACATTAGATGGCCAACTGGGACCATACAAGCAAGAGCAGGAATTTAAAAACCTCTCAGAACTAACAGCACAAAGGATACTAAGATGGGAAAATCAATTAGTACAGACAAAAAAGAGAAAGATCCTCAGGGATAAATTTGGAGTCAGGAAAACACATACACCAAGAAGAAGGCCCACACAGCCACTACTTGAGAAACCAAAAACAATACCCATCACAGCACCCAAGGTGTCCAATCAAAAAAGCCCCATCTACAAGAAACTCAACCTCACATATCAACAATACATGTCTAAAATACATAGAATTGAAGGAAAGAGAGACACAAGAAGCAATCCAAAACAACAATCATCCGTCTCCTCAGAGGAAGATTTAGAATCAGAGGTTTAATTTTCCATATATGAAATAGAGGAAGACCCGGATTACGAAGGATTAGCCAGATTATCCCTAGAAGAAGGGTGGGCCAATCAAAACCAAACAAGCAGTTTTATTACAGAAAGGACACACACACAACAGGTAAAAGATCATCCAAAGAGTACTCAGGGAGTACCAGGTAGGGACACATTAATACCCCATACCAGTAAATTAGTGGGTACGGAATCAGGAGTAGAATTGACACAAACATGTGCATCAAATCCTTTTTTAGGGGACAGCAATCTAGAGGGACACAATACGAACAGCGACAGTACACCCATCAAAGCAATGAAAAGAAAACTAGAAGAACAAGACAGGGAGTCAGAGGGGGAGAAAAGAACAAGAATAGACAACCAGTAGAAACAGAGGAACTGGGGAAAGGGATCTTCAACCTAAGTGACACACAACTAACAAACAGTGATTTAAAATTACTAGACAAAGGTCTGAAATTCGCACCCACAAGCAAAATGGATAAATTTAACACTTATCTTGATCTTCACAAATTTGCCCGCAAATTGACATTAAAGAAATACTTGCAACAACAACACCAGCACCAGTGAGAAATCAAATGGAACCAGATAATTACAGACACAGTAAAACTTATACTTTCCAATATCACTGAGATGTATGACACCTTTAGGTATACGGGCAGGGAGTTACAAGCTTACAAGACAGAGCTGGTCCAGCACAGGATGGTCCTGAATTATGTCACGGCCGTGACGGGTGGGTACTGTGTCACTTTAGCAACTCAATATGGCGTGAAGTGTTGTACGTATATTACGAATAGCACTGACGACCCCACGGAGATCATCGATCAAAAGATGGATGAGATCTTACAGTTGAAGTGGGAGTTCCGGAGGAGACACAATCTTACCCTGACAGCTGTGGGTAATGAATTGAACGGTTGGGTCTCATGGTTAAACCCACTCAAATGGTTTTCTGGATTAGGAGAGTGGGTGCAGAATGTAATTGCAAGTGTAGGAAAGTTTCTCCTGTGTATCCTAGGTGTCATCATAATTATTGGCTTGATATTTAGGTGTGTTTGAATTCTGATGCTGCGCAAGCGCAGCACAAATTTGATGAGTCTAAGGAGCGAGGGCTTTGTTACAGCAGCAGATTTGGTTTATGATCCATCTATAGAGACAGTGTTATGATAAGGATTGCGAATGAATTTCATGGCCTGTTTCTTTCACCATTTTTCTCTGTTTCCCCCTTTTACCCAGAAAACATCCAACCGGAAAAGACGTTAGCCCTACCCAATGCTTATGTGAATGTATTTTTATATACGTGTCTTATCTTCATCTCTGCAACTTCCAGTTAATGGCACACATAGTCGACAGGTGTTATCCACATATACTAGCACTCACATATGTTCCCCCTAAATGTATCATCAACTAAAATGTGATCCCAATTTGTTGGTATTAGAAGCCAAAGAGGCGAGGGTTAAAAGCCCTTGCCCAAACGAAGCTCGGTAGCGTTTGTTTGCCCAAGTACAGACCCTTAATACGGGATAAGAAGGATTTAATGTATACTTTGCAATACCTCGAAGCTTACGTAGAACATATACAGCACGATGATACATGCCCCTCAGCCATTGATTCATACATACATGCTTTTTACTATCCCACTAGGCTATACATTTCCCACCTACAACTCTCCCCCGACCATCCAAACTTGTATATATTGTATAGACAATATTTTCTGTTTAGTAGTCAAGTGTGACAGTTATTGATGACTGGCAAAGGGTGGACTGTCGAAGTCGAAAATATTACAGCCATACACATCACGGACAAACTCTACACAGATGGCCTCCGTGCGCGTACTTGTTCTGCCGTGCATACGCATATTCGCAAGTTGCGTATGACCGCTCGCGCTGTCCTGCGTATTAGCGCATGGTATGAGTAATTACGGTAGCATTGGTACTCGCATGGAAAAGCTACAAAGACATATCTCATATTTAATCCACATAGTGCACAATGTACACATAGCCCACACACACCACACCAGCAAGTTATACTTGTTTAAAAGGTACAACGTCAAAGGGATTCACCTTTACAGGATATGAGGGGACAGCATTAGGTTATAAGGTGGTGTTTGGTATCCAACTGTAGGGTATTTTAAGGGCAACATTCCGGTAGCAGTTTGCAGAAGATAGCACGCTCCTGCGCATAGTTATGCACAGGAATAGGATATTAATATTATACTGTGTTTACTGTACTTTGATATTCGGCGGGAACCCAGTGGAGACCACCTATTCAAACCAACCTATGACCCCTCTTGTACTGTAAATGACCAGCCCTTTGACCTATGGATGAAGAGATTACAGTTTCCGTTGTATTAGGTTTTGGACAAATGTATAAAAGGCCAGCTGCAGGCCCGGTCAGACACATTCTCTGAAGGTCATCTACCTAGATTGACTGAGGACCGGACTGGGTAGTGCAGGCGAACAAACGTATGTACCATTGACTGTAGCCTTTTCTCTTATTGTATTGTATTATTGTTGTAACCCCCTGCTTGTAAATAACCGTTGGTGGGTTGGACACCAACATAGTTTTAAAATACAATTTGGTGTCGTGTCCCTTTTCCTGCTAATGTTTAAAGTGTATTTACAGCCACTCGGGCTGCTGCATTGTACTATCAGCGTGTAGGCCTGTGTACGCAAACTGTGTACTTACTACGTCCGTTCGGCATAGGTATGCAGAATGCGCACATGGTACGATCTTGTGTACGTAAGGTGTGTACATAGTACAGAGGTTAAGGATTAAATACAGCGGCCGCAGCGGCTTGAACTTTGGTGAAATAAGGTATTGCTTTATGCCCTGTAAAATAATCAGCATTCACACATCATTGTACATTTGGAAATAAATGATGGCCTTGCCTACTGTATATCAGAGTTTGCTGCATCTATGCAGCTACAGCCCCTCCCATCTATCTACTTGCTAAAGCAGCAGTCATCACTATCAGCGCACATTTCTACCACTATACTTAGGGGCTCATTCTATGATAGACGCAGCCGCGTATTATTCCTCCGTCTCCTTTTCTCCTTTCCCTTATATGCTGTACCTAAAGAAAAGTTGTATCCCCTTTACCTACTGACTGGGTCATTTTATCTTCATCTTATGGCATTGCACGTCTGATTATCTTCTTAGCCTCCTTCCGTCTGAAAGATATTTTGCCATGTCTGGCTGTGTGTACAGGCGACCCACTGACCGCCCGTACACTGGCTGCAGGGGCTGCCAACACTGACGTCACAGCTGGGCGGGCAAATTCATATGCCTAACCTACTGTAACGTCTGAACCAACAGATCGAGTAGCTGATTGGTAAGTGTGTATAACTTACCTAATCGGCTATTCTGTCGGCGTGTGGCAGGTCGGCAGATATGTCACCAAGGTATATACACATCTTAACATATATCATCCCAACACAGACACTAATCTCTTTATTAGATTAAAATGAGGGTAGGGGGATGGATTGTGATGTTGAAGCAGTAGGGTAAATTGAGTTAAACTGTACTGTATAACAAACCAGCACTGCCAAACTCTGGAAATAATAAAATAAATAAATTTTGTATACCATGGTGAAATGTATTTGCTCATGTTATTATTTTATTTTAATTAGAACACAGCCTTGTGCTGACTACCATCTGTATGATTGTCACTAGTGCAGGGGGACCGCATGCTGTGGATTTCCCTGCTATAAGCAACTACTGGAGGAAGGCGTCAGTATTTTGTACACTATGTAGATAAAAGTGATTGGACGCTGACAGCACATAGATGAATGAGATTTTATTGACATCGGTACTTTGTAGGTCCACCACGTGCAGTGATTACTGCAGACACCCCACTTGGCAAACTGTACACAAGTTCCTGGACAACAGCAGGCAGTATATTTTGCCATTCAGCTTTAAGTACAGTGACCAGCTGTGACATTGATGAAGGTTGAGTTGGCCTAGAATACACCGTCGCTCCAATTCGTCCCAGAGGTTCTCAGTGGGCTTAAGATCTGGACTCTGAGCTGGACAGTCCATTCGGATTGCTGTATACCAGTCCAGCATCACCTGGAAACATGACAGGTGGCATTGTCATCAGAGGCTAAGACTGTAGAGCAATTTAAACATGCTTGGATAGGCATATGAATATCCTTACAAAGAATTAAGGTTCAAACAGGGTTGAGATTGCCTAAAGGATAAAAAAAAAAGGAGCAGACTAGAGGGGTCAAGTGGTTCTTATCTGCCGTCAAATTCTATGTTTCTATTGTCGTTCTGATAAAAACAAGCACAGTTTTCGAAGAACTGACACAATGTCGGGAGTAGAGATATTAAGAACATCTCTATACTTCTCAGAGTTAATGTGACCATGCATTGCAACTAACTGGCTAAAAATCCCCACAGCATAACGCCACCACCTCCAACCTTTTCGGTAGATACTGTACACTTTGGCATGAGATGTTCTCCTGGCAATCACCAAGCTCAAACACGTTCGTCTGATCTGAAAAGTGTAAATTATGATTCGTCACTCCATAATACATGCCGCCATTGTTCCACTGTCCAGTTTTTGTTCTCTTTACACCATGAGCGCTGGGCTGCATTCTTCTTTGTGATTAGAGGTTTACTAGCAGCTGCTCACCCATAATATCTAAGGGGGATAATTCAGACTGCATCGTTGCAGTGCGCACCCCGGGAGTCCAGTGAGATGCTACCAGCATCTCAGGGCTACGATCTCTTCTGCCTAGTTGACAGGCTGAGGCGGTCGCAGGGCGGTAGGGGGTGTGCCAATGGCATTAGAATGGTGTTGGCAGGGCACGGTCTGGACAACGGAGGCATGTCCGGACCATTGGGGGGGTGGGCCGCAGCATCACACGCAGCCGCTGCGACCTGGGATGCAGCGAGTAGTGGCAGGAAGCTACTCGTCAGGTACAAAAGCATCGCCACTATGCAATGCTTTTGTACCTGTGCAGGGGGGTGGGGTGGCAGAGACAGACATGCGGGGCGGACTAGCCCTGTATCTTTGAAACTGATCGTAGATGTGCTAAGTTTAACACATCTACGATCAGATCTGAATTAGGCCCTAAGTGCATGGGCCTCCCTACAAAGTGTTTTTGTCGAAACAGCCGCATTAGTGGCCACTTTGGACTCATGTGTAATGGTATGCATGGGATGATCCTTGTTATTTTGCAGCTCCCTGGTTTGCACTCTCCGGTCCCTGGGTTGCAGGTTTAGGGGTCTTCCAGGGCGATGTGCATTCCTGCAATGACAGTTCATTCCCCTAAGCATTAAAGACAAAAGACACAGTGAACTTGGGAACCTTCCTAACATCCACAATGATTCTCACACACAACTCCAATCGAGCAGCCTACGATGATCCCATTTTCAAACTCTGTAAGCTCCTTCCGGCAAGCCATTTCATTAGCAAATGATCTAATCAGTGGCACTTTATCCGTTTTATACCTTCACGAGCACGTGTCTGCTGCAGAAGCTCACCACGGGGGTATCCAATCGCTTTTGTTAACATTGTGTATTTTAATTATTTTTTTCTTTAAAATTTACATGTAATGCAATGGATCATTGTCATCATCTGTAGCAACAGAGTCTTTGCACCATGGCCAAGACATCAGTCTCCACACAAGCCAGGCAAATCAACACACCTTTATCCAACTTGGGCAGATATAGGGTCTAATTCCTGATTGTAAGGAATTGAACAGCCACAAGAAAACGTGTATATAAAATTCAGATGCAGCAGGGGTAGTCTGTAGGAGATAGATGACTCCTGTTTGCATTTACAAGATCCAAGTGCTACGCAGGACTCAGCCTTAGATCATCATTGTGACCATCAGTTCCAATTTGCAATGGTTTCAGGCACCAATCAGTCTGCTTAAGCTGGAGCTTACTCAGGCTGGTCATCACATCTGGACATCCAGCAACAGAAATCTTGGGGCCAGGTACAATGATGTCTCTGGGGGTTCCCCTCACTGCCCACTTCCCCCTCCTCACACACACACGGAAGGGCCAAGACAGGAACGTAACTAAGACAAAAGCTGAAAGGGCATAATGAGTGACAGCACTGCCCAACAGTGTTGGTTTGGATGTTGCTGTGGCCGTCTTAATTGTTTTTTGGCCAACCAGTGCAGGCAGTATGTAAATTAAATTTAGGTGCCATGACCCTGTTTTGTTTCCCTCTGAACCTCAGGGCCCAGGTATACCCTTTGTTCCCCCTTGTCATTGGGCCTGGGACAGCTGGGTCCAGTGAGTCTGCATCCAAGTACGCAGACCCCAGACACGTCATGCCTTCAAAATGGGAGAGACACATCCCCGTTTTGGAGAACTGAGCTAAGTGCCGTCCCCACTCCACCCCCAAATGCAGCAGCATGTCAATGATGACCGCTGCAAGCGATATCACAAGGCCTGTTCTGCAGCCTGCAAGGGCGTAGCTACCATAGGTGCAGGCAGTGCAGCTGCTATGGGGCCCAGAGCTGAGAGGGGCCACCAACTTCCTTGCCAAAGTTACTTGTGTTATACAGTATACATTTACGCCATTGGGTAGTATGTAGGGGTCCTTTCAAACTTTTTCCTTGGGGACTGCAATATATCTAGGTATGCCCCTGGACCTGCTCATTGTAGAGTGGTATAAAATGAACTGGAGGGCATTTTAATGTTATATAATATGAAATGGGGCACTGTAATGAGGCACAATATGAACGGGGAGCACTATGTAGCATAATGTGAATTGGGGGTACTGGCAGCTCTGAAATGTGACATAGGGTGAACTTAAGCATTACTGCGATATATAAAAGAAACTAGGGCACTACTATGGGGCATAACATTAAATAAGGCTCTACTATGGTTCAGAAAATGAACTAGGGCACTATTATAGGGCATAAAATTAACCATTGCTACAGGTGTCTCTCAAGAAGCATTGGGACGGGGGCCCCTTCAAAATGTGCTATGGGGCGCACAAAGTTCTGGCTACGCCCCTGGCAGCTTGCACAGACCCACAACCATCGTATTTACATAGAAATATGAATTAGGCCCGTATTGCGTATTTTTAATTTTCACCTGTGACTGTAGAAGGCTCAAATATTAAAAAAAACAGGCTTATTATTGTGTCATAGGGGGTAATTCCGATCTGAACGCAGCAGCAAATTTGTTAGCTAATGGGCAAAACCATGGGGGTCAATCCGACCCATTTGCACGCTGCAGTTTGTCGCAGCGGTGCGAACAGTTGGAATTGTGCATGCGCGGTGGACGCATTGCGCACGCGCATCGTTGCCCTGCAACAGCCGGCGCCGGGCAGCGACGCCGCCAGCGGAAAAAGTGATTGCACCGGCGACCGCAAGAAGACTGACAGGTGGGAGGTGTTCCGGGGCATCAACTGACCGTTTTCCAGGCGTGGTGAGGCGAACACAGGCGTGTCCAGGCGTTTGGAGGGCGGCTGTCTGACGTCAATCCCAGGACCTTCGTCACTGGATCCACCGCCCAGGGATGGGGGGGACAGCCTCGGGCTTCACCCCTAGCCCTTGGGTGGCTGGAGGGGGGGACCCTTGATTTAAGGGGTCCCCACTCCTCCAGGGAACCCCGGCCAGGGGTGACTAGTTGGGGGGGGTAATGCCACTGCCACAGGGACCAATATAAAAGCGTCCCACTACTGTGGCATTATCTCTCTGGCTAGTGGAGCCCAGTGCTGGTTCAAAATTTACGGTCGGCATAGCTGGGGATACCAGCAGAAGTTAGTTGAATAAATGCTTACAAAGATACATAAGTAAAAAAATGAGGGGTCAAATGTCACATTTGACCCCTCATTTTTTTACTTATGTATCTTTGTAAGCATTTATTCAACTAACTTCTGCTGGTATCCCCAGCTATGCCGATTATAATTATGTCCCTTGTGGTTACATGCCTGCTTTCCTTTGGGCACATGCCTGTATGATAAATTGACTAGATAACATTTTTGATCCTTATTGACTCAGGTCGTACTACTTAGCAGCATATTCTGACAACCCTTAAACAATTTAGTAACGAATTTTGCTATTTTTTCCAACTGATTTTGTGATACCTTATTAACTAAGATTATATGCTTTTCTCTTTCTTTCCCAACTTGGCTTCCTTCTGTGAACTCTCATCCACGATTCTGGGGAGCGTGCCCCCGCAGGGGACACGCCTCTTCAGCCTCACGTGGACAGCAGATTCACACCTATCTAAACAGCTGCTATCTCCCCTCCTCACCCAGTCCCAATCACTTTTTTGGAGGACTCCATCCCTCCATTTCGGTGCACTCATTGGTGCTGTAAGGTCCAACCTTCCTACGACCATACCCCTGCGTTCACGCCCAATCTCGTCCGATCTTGGAAGCTAAACGGAGGTGGGCTGGGTCAGTACCTAGATGGGCGACTTCTAGGGAATACCCAGTGAAGTAGGAGGACTATCTTCCCTATAGACTTAACACCAACAGCAGTATCACCACTTACACTCATTCCTACTATTCTCTGAACTTCCATTCGTTACGACCGTCTGTGTCATTGGCCGACAAATAGAATCGTTTTTCTATGTGTTCATTGGCCGACAAATAGAATCGTTTTTCTATGTGTGGATTTTCCCACCAATATAGCTAACCCAACCAGGGTTAATTAATACAAACATTGTTTGTACTGATCTTTGGCAGACGGAAGTAGCATAATATGTGGCTATCTTCTTATATGCGGTTATCCAGGCATAATCAAGATCAGAACATTCTTTAAATTTGAAATAGCCACCTTCCATTGGATCCATTCACAATTATCTATGGCATATATGTCCGGATGAATTTGTATGTATCCTAGAGAGCAAGTATAAAAGACTACCTTACCATAGTTTGGCATATTACCCAACAACTTATATTTGATTGTTAGATAAGAGTGCGCCCAAACAAGAGTCATACTTTCTCTTTTTGTGCATATAGGTCTAAGCTTACTAAGAATGAGCACCGGGACCAAAGCCAGATTAAGGGGGGGAGCCCAGGTGGCACATTACCCAGGCCCCCCTTTTCTTGGGGGGCCCCTGTGGCTGCCATCAAGAACTGGCCATTTGAATTATTTATTTATTTTTTAAATAAAGTTCTGCTGTTGGTGGCAGTGGTGCAGAACCTCCCCCCCCTCTTCCCCTCCTCCACTTTGAGGACTAAATTTGTTTTTCAGTGAAGGAGATAAGGAGATAGCCTTGTCATCATCTCTGCACTGGAGAGGCACACCTGCTGTCACGATCAAAGCAGCCGATCTAGGCCCTCATTCCGAGTTGTTCGCTCCCTAGCAGATTTTAGCAGCATTGCACACGCTAGGCCGCCGCCCTCTGGGAGTGTATCTTAGCTTAGCAGAATTGCGAACGAAAGATTAGCAGAATTGCGGATAGAAATTTCTTAGCAGTTTCTGAGTAGCTCAAGACCTACTCCTACATTGCGATCAGCTCAGCCTGTTTCGTTCCTGGTTTGACGTCACAAACACGCCCTGCGTTCGGCCAGCCACTCCCCCGTTTCTCCAGACACTCCCGCGTTTTATTCTGGCACGCCTGCGTTTTTCCGCACACTCCCAGAAAACGGTCAGTTTCCGCCCAGAAACACCCACTTCCTGTCAATCACACTCCGATCACTTCAACGATAAAAATTCTTTGTTCGGACGTGAGTAAATCTACTAAGTTTTGTGCTAAAATACTTAGCGCATGCGCACTACGTACCATGCGCATGCGCATTTTTGCCTTAATCTCTCCGTTGCGAAAATCGGCAACAAGCGAACAACTCGGAATGACCCCCTTAGCACAGAAAGCTCTGGTCAGCAGAACTCTTTTCACTAGATCCAATGTAGACACAGCTGAGAAAGCTACTGAGCATGTGCAGCAGCAGCAGCTCCGCTCACATGAACTCAGGCAGTTACATTCTCCTCCTCTTCTCCTATCCTGGTTATTGCTGTATGGTTTGTGAGAGTATTTATGCTGTGTGTGTCTTGTGTGTGTGTGTGTGTGTGTATGTATGTATGTATGTATGTATGTATGTATGTATGGTGTGTGTGTGTGTGTGTGTGTGTGTGTGTGTGTGTGTGTGTATATACCTGCTGTGTGTTTTGTGTGTACAGTACAGTATGTATGCTATGTGTGTGGAGTGTGTGTGTGTGTGTGTGTGTGTGTGTGTGTGTGTATGCTGTGTATTTGGTGTGTGTGTGTGTGTGTGTGTGTGTGTGTGTGTGTGTGTGTGGGTGTACAGTATGTATGCTTTGTGCATGTTGTGTGTATGTATGCTGTATGTGTGTATATATGCCTGCTGTGTGTTTTGTGTGTACAGTACAGTATGTATGCTATGTGTGTGTGTTGTGTGTGTGTGTGTGTGTGTGTGGTGTGTGTGTTGGGTGTACAGTATGTATGCTTTGTGCATGTTGTGTGTATGTATGCTGTATGTGTGTATATATGCCTGCTGTGTGTTTTGTGTGTACAGTATGTATGCTGCGTGTGTATTTGTGTATATATGCCTGCTGTGTGTTTTGTTAATACAGTATGTATACTGTGTGTTTGTGTGTGTGTGTGTGTGTGTGTGTGTGTGTGTGTGTGTGTGTGTGTGTGTGTGTGTGTGCTGTGTGTATGTATGTTTTGTATGTGGTGTGTACGTGTTGTATGTACTCAGGGGCCAACGCAGATTTTTAAAGGGGGGTCTGCCTGATGAAGTGTTCTTTCGCAGCCACTGTGTGTGTTTCCCCCCCCCCCCCCCCATGGTCCTGTCCAAGTCACTGTCACCCCACCCCCCCCCCCCGTTTTCTGTCACTGTGTCACCCTTCTCCTCTGTGTCCTGTCGCAATCACTGCATCACCCCCCCCCCCCACTGTATTCTGTCCCATCACTGCGGCAACCCCCCCCCCCCCCGTGTTCTGTCCCAGTCACTGTCACCCCCCCCCCCTCTGTGTTCTGTCACTGTGTCACACTTCTCCTCTTTGTCCTGTTGCAATCACTGCATCACCCCCCCTGTATTCTGTCCCATCACTGTGTCACCCCCCCCCCCCCGTGTTCTGTTCCACTCACTGTGTCATCCCCCATGTTCTGTCCAAGTCAGTGCCACACCCCCCACCCCCTCTGTTTTCTGTCCCAGCCACTGTGTCACTCCCCCATGTCCTGTCCCAGTCACTGTGTCACCTATACCCCCCCCCCCCCTTCCTCTGTCTTTTTGTCTGCTGCCCAAGTTGCTGTGTCAAACCTCCACCACATTCTCTCCCTGCCACTTTGCCTCTCTCCCCTGGAATCCCTGCAGCCAGTTCAATGCAGCTTCACCACAGACCTGCAGCGCAGCAGCAGTAGCTCCATCTGTTTTTTGGGGCATTATGGTCTTCTACCGCTGGGCTCCTGCTCTTATTGCCGTGCCCCTGCTGATGTGCTGGTACCGGTGCCTCACCCCTTCCCCGCCACGCGGCCCTGGTCATCTCAGGCACCATGCGGGAGCGATGCCCTGCAAACTGCTCCCTCCCTGTCCCATCCCCATGACGCCTCCTGCTTCGATGTCCTCGACTTCTCCCGCTCCACCCACACACATGCATGGCAGCTCCCCTGGCGGAGCTCTGGTGCACGGGGGATGGACAGTGCAGTGCGGCTGCGGCGATGGGGCAAGGGGGTACAGTGATGCAGCTGGGGCAATGGGGCAAAGGGGGGATGGATAGCACTGACGTGCGGTGGGAGGAGGCAGTGGTGCGGCTGCTGCAATGGGGCAGGTGGAACGTACAGTGATATAGCTGTGGCGATGGATCGGTAGGCAGGAGGAGTTTCTGGGCACTCGGAAACACCCCCTGCATGCGCCACTAGTACAGTATGTATGCTGTGTATGTGTTGTGTTTGTGTTGGGTGTACAGTTTGTATGCTGTGTGTATGTTGTGTGCAGTGTCGGACTGGGACATGAAGGGCCCACCGGGGGAATGCAGTTATAGGGGCCCATACTTAGGGGTGTGGCCAGCCTACAAAGGGTGTGTGGCCAGCCTCCACAGAGGCTTGAAATACACAATAGTTTAGTGTAGTGTAATGCAACATATCTACCATGTATAATACAAGTGCACAGTCTGGAACCTGATCCCTAGAGGAAGGAGTGGGCCCTCAGGCAGTGGGGCCTACCGGTGTTTCCCTGGTACCCCAATGGGACAGTTCGACCCTGGTTGTGTGCATCAGTGATGTGCGGTGAGGGGAGGTGGGGGAGGCAGAGTTTTGACTATATAAATTATATGAAAAATACTATATGTTAGAAATTCATTGTATTATTCTAATCATTTCAATTGACAAAACTGTGCAGTAGAAAATCTATGGCAACGGAGGCACTTCTTTTCCGTACATCTCTGATCAAAACCCAACAAATTTCCAGCAGTATGTACTGCTCCACCTGTGTATAATGCCCACATGAACCCTAGGGCTCATATATTGTGTGTAAATCTGGCTCTGGTACTAGCCAATGTCTCCCCAGCCATTTACCTCATCACACGTCCCTGGTGTGTATGTATGGTACAGTATGTGTGTTTGTAGGTATGCTGTTTGTGTGTGTGTGTGTGTGTGTGTGTGTGTGTTTGTTTGTTTGTTTGTTTGTATGTATGTGTATGGTGTGTGTGTTTGTTTGTTTGTTTGTATGTATGTATGTATGCTGTGTGTATATAGGGGGTAAATTCAGACCTGATCGCTGCTGTGCATTTTCACACAGCAGGCGATCAGATCTGAACTGCGCATGTGCATGCACCGCAATGCGCTGGCACTTCGCACAACGGCACCGGGCATCGGTGCCTAGCGACGGGATGGTGATTGACAGGAAGTGGCCATTTGTGGATGGCAACTGACCGTTTTACAGTAGTGTCCAGAAAAAGGCAGGAGGGACCAGGTATTTTCAGGGAGGGTGTCTGACGTCAGCTCTGGTACTGATCTGCAGCAAACAATCGCAGCGTGTGAGTAAGTCCTGTGCTGTGCAGAGACAGCTCTGCTATAAAAGTGATCGCACACCTGCACAGCACTTTACCCCTTCCCCTGTAGGCGGCGACTATCTGATCGCAGGGCTGCAAAAAGCGCAGCCTAGAGATCAGATCTGAATTACCCACATAGACTTATCTTTCATTTTCTCTTGTCCCCAAGAGAATCTGATACAGGGAAGGTGGCAATTTCTAAAGAACAAACTTTTACCCTACTTTGTGAGGACTCATTTCTTTTGTTGTTTTTGTGGGGAGGCTTGGTGCTCTCTAGTGTGGACATAGCTGCAATCTTGTGGGAGCAAGACTACTTTGATGTTCTTATCTTGTATGCTGTGTGTGTTGTGTTGTGTGTATGTATGTATGTATGTATGTATGTATGTATGTATGTATGTATGTAGGCAGAGCCGGTGCTAGGGTGTTCGGCTCCCCCCTGCAAATTATAAATTTGCGCCCTGCCATATTTTACAAAGGGACAGCGTGCGGCAAAAAGGATGTGGTCTCACAAGGAAGGGGCGTAGCCATACAATAGAACCCCCATTTCAAATTACGTCACACAGTAGCACAATTTTATTCACATTACCCTGCGCTTAGTAGTGCTGTTTATACACTTAATGTCCCCAATCGCCGGTTATACACATAATAGCCCCTGCTGTAGTAGCACTGGTTATAAAAGTAATAGCCCCTGTGGTAGCGCCAGTTATACACATAATAGCCCCTGTGGTAGCGCTGGTTATACACATAATAGCCCCTGTGGTAGCACCAGTTATACACATAATAGCCCCTGTAGTAGCGCCAGTTACACACATAATAGCCCCTGTAGTAGTGCCGGTTATATATAATGCCCTCAGAAGTGCCATTTATACAAATTATACCCCCATCTCCCACCAGTGGTGCAAGTAGAAAAAAATGTGTTAGTGGTACTGTGTGCAAGCGCTGAAGGTGTGCGTGCCAAAAAATGTGTGTGACCAAATGCCACATGGGGCGTGGCCTATGAAAATGGGAGTGAGATACACATATGGAGGGCCAGATACACATATGACCACAATAGTGCCAGATACATATATGCCCCCACCGTACAAGATACAGTATGCTTCTACAGTGCCTGATATGCCCCCACAGTGCCATATACATGAATGTCTTACAGTGCCAGATACACAAATGCCCTCAGCAGTGCCATATATGCCCCCACAGTGCCAGATACGCCCCCACTGTGCCAGATACACATATGCCCCCAATGCCAGATATGCTCCACAGTGCCAGATACACTGTGCCCCACAAGGCCAGATACACAGTGCCCCACAGTGCCAGATACACAGTGCCCCACAGTGCCAGATACACAGTGCCCCATAGTGCTAGATACACAGTACCCTACAGTGCCAGATACACATTTTCCCCACAGTGCCATATACACTGCCTTCCACACACACACATACACATAGATACACACACATATACATACACATATACTGTAGATACACATATAGATAGATAGATAGATAGATAGATAGATAGATAGATAGATAGATAGACATATACACATAGATACATAGATACACACATAGATACACACACATATACATACACAAACACATACTGTAGATACACATACACATAGATACACAAACACATATACATACACACACACACATACTGTAGATACACATACACACAATCAAATACACACATACATACACACACACACACACACATACACACACACACACACACACACTTTCTCACTCACGTTCCTTCAACATATGATCTGGCTGGCTGGACTTGTAGCAGTTTCTGTCCTCTTCAGCCTGGTCCCGTGTAGCGCCGCCCCCAGCACCGTTTAGCTCTGACCCCTTTTCGGCCAGAGCCCAGGACACTGACGGACACTGCAGGGGGGTAGGGGGAAGCTTCAAGCTGCCGTCGCCACTGCCTGTCAAACGTTGTGACAGGCACAGCAGCTGGCAGCAGGGGGTCCAGGCTCAACAGCGGGGATGCAGAGTAGGGAGAGCGCCTCTCCAGTCAGGCGCCTACTTGCTTTGCATCCCTTTGCTGAGCGGGTAGCGCCGGGCCTATATGCAGGGGCAGAATTAGAAGTGAGGGCTCCCCTAGCCACCACAGTAACAGCCGCCTTCCGCCTGCCTTATTTAATTATTTTTTATATTTGGTTATAAGCTCTCTCATTTTAGGATAGCCAAATTAATAGAATAATAAAAAAAAGTCACTATGACATGTTTTTTATGCTTAATTATGAATACATATTCACTAAGTAGGACAGCTTACAGGGGCATGTCCTATCGGTTTACACTCCATTCAAGATGGCATATGGTACAATGGATATATTTTGCAGTTACTAGTACTTTTTGGGCTGATATGTGTGTATAGGCATATTATGTGTATGTACAGTATGAATAGTGTGTGTGTGTGTTGTGTGTATACATACTATGTGTGTGTAGGCATGCTGTGTGTGTTGTGTGTATGTAAGGTGTGTTGTGTGTATGTAAGCTATGTGTATGTTTGTAGGTATGCTGTGTGTGTATATTAACAGTTTTCTTGTAGTAAGGCTTAGGATAAACCAACATTCTTTTTGTGATAGGCAGATTATATAGACCTGTACTGTTGTTTCCAGCTGCTTGCGTGCCTTTAGACGCTAGCAGAGCGGGCCCCCACATGATACTATCACCACCTACAGTACCATGTGACAGGTTTGGAGTGACCCTGTGCCTTGCAGACCAGCTGCAACATCCAATCCTCTGAGTCCAGCTGAATACCACAGTGCAGGGCCGTAACTACGTGTGTGCCAAGTGGGCTTGGCACACAGCGCAGTTGCCCTGAGGGAGCACGGCCAGCGGCATGTAATGAGTCAAATTGACTCATTACATGCCGCCTCTGAAGTCTGCGCCGTGCGCCGCCGCCGCACTGGGGAGGAGAGCAGCGCTGGGCAGCGGAGAAAGAGGAGGAGGGAGGGGGACTGGAGCCGCAGCAGCGCTATTTCATTGGTAGTAAGCGCCGCTGCAGCTGTCCCCTCTTCTTCCGTATTGGCTGCCTGGCGCTGCTGTGGATGCAGGGATGCGGTTCCTCCATCCCAGCATCCACAGCAGCGCCAGCCAATACGGAAGGAGAGGGGACAGCTGCAGCGGCGCTTACTACCAATGAAATGGCGCTGCTGCGGCTCCAGTCCCCCTCCCTCCTCCTCCTTCTCACCTGCCTGCACCGAGGGAGCTGCCGTAATGTGTAAAAAGGGGGACTGGCTGCCGCAATGTGTAAAAAGGGGGACTGTCTGCTGTAATGTGTAAAAAGGGGGCCTGGCTGCCGCAATGTGTAAAAAGGGGGACTGTCTGCTGTAATGTGTAAAAAGGGGGCCTGGCTGCCGCAATGTGTAAAAAGGGGGACTGTCTGCCATAATGTGTAAAAAGGGGGACTGGCTGCTGCAATGTGTAAAAAGGGGGACTGGCTGCCGCAATGTGTAAAAAGGGGGACTGTCTGCTGTAATGTGTAAAAAGGGGGATGCTGTCTGCTGTAATGTATAAAAGGGGCTCTACCTGGTGTAGTGGCGCTACTGTGCAGCGTAATTTGAATAATGGAGACTACTGTGCACCGTAGTATGAATTGCTATTATTTTGTGACCACGCCCCTTCCCCATGAAGCCACGCCCCTATATATTTTTGGCGCGCCTACGGCGCGCACTGCCCCAATCTTACATGGGGGGGGGGCGCCAATGTCATTTCTTGCACACAGCGCTAAAATGCCTAGTTATGGCACTGCCACAGTGTGATATTGTTTTTGTTTTTCTACACTGGATACATGTGCTTTCTATTTTTCTATTTAATAATATGTGCTATCCTTTATTACTGCCTCCAACAGCTTTCTGCTTATACTGTATGTGTGTATCTATCTATCTATCTATCTATCTATCTATCTATCTAACATGTACGTTCCCCCCACCCACCCATCCCCGCCAAATTTAGTACTCAGGGGTCCCTGTTGTGTTTAGTACCCAGGACCAAGTGGAGCCTTGATTTGGCCCTGCCCCATAAATGTCTCTGACCACTCCATACTGAGCCTCTGCCCTTAACCATCTGATGATGGCTGCCAATCAGCAGTGTTATGGATGGCCAGAGGTACAAAACCTACCTAATGCAACTACATTATTGAATGTAAGCTCTCACGAGCAGGGCCCTCAACCCTCACGTGCTTATCCTTCTCTTGCTTAAACCATCCTCGATGGCACCTAATCCTGCAGTTTTCTGATACTTATGTCAGTATTATTAACCCTGTACTTGTCCTTTATTGTCTTCAAGTGTAAGTCACTATTGTCTCGTTTTGACTTTTCATTTATGTACTCTGTAATTGGCCGCTGCGGATATAAAAGGAGTGTTATGGTAGACTTACCATTGTTAACACTCTTTCTGCAAAGTACACAGGGTTCCACAGGGAAACATTGGGGTGTAGAGTGGATCTGGATCCAGAGGCACTAACAGGTAAAGCTTTAGCTGTTACAGGATGCATAGGGGCCTCCTCTATAACCCCGCCTCCAGGCACTGTGAGCTCAGTTTTGTTAACCAGTCCAATGCAGGAGCAGGCAAGAGAGAAGGAAGATGTTAGTCACATAAGAACACAATCTCACGACAGGAGAAGGTACCAGTGGCTAATGCCATACAAACCCAAAGAAGCTAGGTGCGTCACGGTGGGCACCCTGTGGAATCCTGTGTATTTTGCAGAAAGAGTGTTAACAATGGTAAGTCTACCATAATACTCCTTTTCTGAAGCAGGGTACATAGCTTTCCACAGGGAAACATTGGGGATGTCCTAAAGCAGTTCCTCAAGGGAGGGGACGCGCCTTAGCGGATGTGAGAATCCGGCATCCAAAGGAAGTTTCCTGGGAGGTGAAGGTATCAAAGGCATAGAACCTAAGAAATGTTTTCACAGAGGACCACGTAGCCGCCTTGCACAATTGTTCTGCGGACGTGCCATGGTGGGCCGCCCAAGAAGGTCCAACAGACCGGGTAGAATGGGCCTTAATCGAAGCAGGAGCAGGAAGACCAGCTTGTTTGTAAGCGTGTGCAATCACCATTCTATGCCCTGATCTCTCCCCGGCTTTCCTCACTTGTACCTCCAACTGTCTTTCTGCTATCTGTTCCTGGATGTCCCAGCACTTTCTTAAACTCAACATGTCAAAGACTGAGTTGATCATCTTCCCACCCTCCCGCACAACCTCACCTCCAATAATCTCATTATCCATTGATGGCACGACTATCTCCTCTAGCCCCCAAGTACGCTGTCTTGGTGTAATCCTTGACACCTCCCTCTACTTCAAACCACACATTCAGCACCTCTCACAAACCTGTCATTTTCATCTCAAAAATATTTCCAGGATCAGACCCTTTCTCACCCAGGATGCCACTAAAATCATTATCCACTCACTCATCATTTCCAGACTGGATTACTGTAATCTCCTCCTAACTGGCCTCCCTGACAATTACCTCTCTCCACTCCAATCTATCCTCAATGCTGCAGTACGGCTCATCTTCCACACCAAACGCACTACATCCACCTCCCCTCTCCTACATGCCCTTCACTGGCTTCCCTTCCCTTTCAGAATCCAATTAAAACTTCTCACACTCACTTACAAAGCACTCACCCACTCCTCTCCCATTTACATCTCTGACCTTATCTCCCTTTACTCTTCTACCCATCCTCTTCGCTCTGCTAATGCACGCCGACTCTCCTGTCTTCTGATTACTTCCTCCCACTCTTATCTCCAAGATTATTCACGTGCTGCTCCCTTACTCTGGAATTCTCTACCTATCCCCCTCAGACTTTCCACCTTTCTACAGAACTTCAAACAGGCTCTTAAGACCCACTTCTTTACAAAACCCAGCCAAATCTCATCCTAACCCTCTGTCCCATGCTCGGTCTACCCCATCTGTGTCACCCCTGTCTGTCTGCCCGTCCCCTTTAGAATGTAAGCTCTCACGAGTAGGGCCCTTTTCCCTCATGGGTTTATCCTTTTCTTACTTTAATAATCCTCAACTTCCGAAATTCTGCAGTTTTCGGCAACCTTGATACTTATCTCAGTGTCATCTACTGATGTAGTTATGTTTAGTTACCCTGTGCTTGTCCTATATTGTCTTCAACTGTAAGTCACTGTTTTCTTGTTTTGATTATGTGCATACAGTATGTACTCTGTAATTGGGCGCTGTGGAACCCTTATGGTGCCATATAAATAAAGGATAATAATAATAATAATAATAATAATAATAATAATAATAATCCATCTGGGCAAGGTTTGATTATTTGCAGGCCAGCCACGTTTGTGGAACCCAAACAGGATAAATAGGGCACCAGATCGTCTAATAGAGGCAGTCTTGTCCACATAGACACGGAGAGCCCTAACCAATCTAAAGACCGTTCTTTAGCCGATAAATCAGAAGAGATAAAGGCTGGGACCACAATCTCTTGGTTAAGGTGAAAAGATGACAGCACCTTAGGTAAATAACTGAGTCGGGTTAGGAGAACCGCCCTGTCACGGTGGAAAATCAAAAAGGGCGGACAACAGGAAAAGGACCTAAGTCCGAGACCCTTTTTGCAGAGACAATAGCCAGCAAGAACAGGACCTTGGCCGTGAGCCATTTGAGATCCACCGACTCAAGAGGTTCGAAGGGAGACTCTTGAAGGGCTTTCAATACAATAGACAGGTCCCATGGGGCCACTGGAAAGACATAGGGAGAACACCCTGAGTGAATGTATGAACATCAGGTATAGAGGTAATCTTGCACTGAAACCATACCGACAAGGCTTGAGGGAGGCCAGATGAAGGCCTAAGTCTAAGCCTCTTTGTAGAAAAGCCAGAATCCTGAAAGTTCTGAATCTATAAGCGTCATAATCCTTATCAGCACACCAGGTGAAGTATGAATGCCAAACCCTGTAATAAATCCGGTCAGAGGCCGGTTTACGGGCCTTCAGCATAGTCTGATTAACTGCCTCAGTAAATCCTTTGGCCCTCAGAAGTGATGCTCTCAAGAGCCACGCCGTCAAAGCCAGTCTGGCCAGGTCTGGGTAGAGACAAGGGTCCTGTACGAGGAGGTCTTGACGCTGAGGAAGTAGAAGAGGATGCTCTGTTGATAGAACCTGCAGGAGAGCTGTTGTGCAGAACTGGTAAGGGGGACGTCTCTTGAATGAGACAGCGTACCCACGACTGAGAGACAACTTCTAGTACCCAAGCATCTGAAGCGGTCGTGAGCCAGACCTGGGTGAACTGTAGAAGTCAGCCTCCCACCCTGGGGTCCCCCGGGAGGAGATCTGCCCCATCATGCAGCAGGCTTGTCATGTTTTGCAGCAGGCTGACGGGCTGCCCAAGACTGCTTTGCCTTGGGCTTGGTGGTTTTGGAAACACAAGATTGTATATGCTATGTCTGACCTTTCGCTTTCCCTTGAGGCCGAAAGGAGTGAAAAGTGGTACTTTTTGCCTTCTGAGAAGGATTAGTAGCGGGGAGAAAAGCTGTCTTAGCAGCTGCCAGTTCAAACACAATCTTATTTAGGTCTTCCCCAAACAAAGTGTCCCCAGTGAAGAGGAGGACTTCCAAAGTCTTTTTGGAGTCCAAGTCCACTTTCCACGACCTCAACCACAGTATGCAGCGTACCAGGACAGACGTAGCCGACGCCAACACTCCCGCCTCAGAGGCTTCTTGATTGTAATAGGAAACGGTGGTAATATGAGACAGGTATTGCTTTGCATTTCCAAAGATATCCTCGGGCAGCTCTTCCTCTAACGCCTGAACCCACAATACCCTTTGCAGCCCAAGAGGCTGCTATAGTGGGTCTATGAACAGCCCCTGTAAGAGAGTATATAGATTTCAGGCATCCCTGCACACGCTTATTTATCGGCTCCCTCAGTGAGGTGACAGTGGTGACAGGCAGAGTGGATGACACCACTAGGCGAGTGACATGACAATCCACCGGCGGCGGAGTCTCCCATTTGTTACACAACTCTGCAGGGAGAGGGTAGTGAGCCAAAGCCCATTTGGGGATAGGGAATTTCTTTCCTGGATTAGACCAGGGTTCCCCTCTGATGTCCACTAAATGATCAGAATGGGGTAATACAGTTTTAACCATCTTCTGCTGTTTAAACAATTCAGTTTTCTTTGTCACAGTAGTGGAATCCTCCTCATCTGTGATGTGGAGGATATGTTTAAGGGCAACCACCAGGGCAGGAAGATCAATTAATAAGGGAGATTCCTCATCAGTAACACAGGATTCAGTATCAGACAGGACAGTATGCTTCCCCTTCTCTTCAGATGAGACATCAGAGAGGTTTGTAGACTGTGAGGAGGAAGCAGCCCGCTTTGATGGACCAGGGACATGGGAGTGACCTAAAGTTGATTTCTGTCTAACCAGAGACTGGTTTAGTTGTTGCAGTTGGTTAGACAAATTTTTTGCCCAAGGTGGATTAACCATAGGGACAATTTGTGGAGGTAATAGCACAGGCGTGCCCATAGGGGGCGCAAGGCGCTCCACCAGAGTACCCAGCAGGGTGGTGAATGCTGCCCATGGTGGCTCCTAACTAGGTTCAGGAGCTGCGGACTGACTGGGAGGTGCATGACAAGCAGTGCAGAGACCCTCATGCAATAATTCCCCCTCTGATAAATCCACAGAGTATGCTCTGCATGTTGCAGGAGCTTCTTCAGATTTGCTGCCTTTTATGTTAGACATTGCACAATGTAAACAACTGAACCTACACAGTAGGATTTATAGCCAAACAAATACAATAACCCGTGGAATAAGACAGGGTATAATGTGACTGTAACACAGGACTAATATACTTATATAGGTATATAGATGAACTCTGTGCACAACTATCTTGTTTGACCCAAACGCACCTAGCCCAGGGTACAGAATATAGTGACAGTTATATCTGGGAAACACTGAAAGTGAAACCACACAGCAGATACATGCACACAGTCACATGCAATGCAGAAATTATTTCACAATAATGCTGCACTGGAATTATATATATATATATATATATATATATATCTACATCACAGCACAGTCTCAGACTGGAGGATTTAGCAGAATAGTCGTACAATATACTCTGCAATGTACACCTTTTTGTCAACCTGCGCTGTCTCTAAGAGATGTAGGATCCTCAAGTGAATGTAAAGACACAGCGCTGTACACAGGCGGCTTTACATGGGAGACCTTGCCCAGCAATCCCAGAGATCTGCTGCTGCTCTCTGTAAGATGGTGCCCAGAGTCTCTGAGAGGGAGTGAGGCAGCTCCAGGGTGGGAGATCTGCAGGAGATGGCGCCCTGGGCCGTGGGAGGGGCTACAGGTTAAGCGCCGCCTCCCCTATGCTGGTCCACTCCAGGTACTATGGAGCCTCATTAAATTGGTGTTAGTGCACTTGCCCTGCGCTATGAATGTCCTGGTAGTCTATTGGGGTCCCTGCCCAGTGACAGTATCCACGCTAGCACCGCGGTCCATCTCACCAGACCACAGACGGATCGCGGTTTAATGGTGGGTCCCGCCTAGGAGACCCTCTTACCTCCTCCCCGTAGCAGCCACGTGATCAAGGAGAGCAGTCTGCGACCATGCCTAAGTAGGGACGCCTCCGCCACAGGTCCTCGGAACCAGGCCAATGGGAATGTGCGGCGCCACTAGGAAGGTGATGGAGCTGAAGCACTGAAGTCACCCTGAATTAAAGTGCTTCTAGCCCAGAAGGAAAAAGTCAGATTTCTTGTCAAAAAGTAAAAGCTTTCAGCCCTCCTGTTTAGTGACCTGCTGCTGCAGGCACCAACTTCAAAACTGAGCTCACAGTGCCTGGAGGCGGGGTTATAGAGAAGGCCCCTATGCATCCTGGGACAGCTAAAGCTTTACTTGTTGGTGCCTCTTGATCCAGATCCACTCTACACCCTGATGTTTCCTTGTGGAAACCTGTGTACCCTGCTGCAGAAATAAAGGATAATAATAATAATAATAATAATAATAATAAATAAATACATAGTACAAAATAATTGGTGGTACACATGTGTGTGTACTTCAAGCAGCCTAAAAAGCCCCCCAAAATCCCCTCACTTTAATAGGGGATATAGTGTAAAAAATATATATATTGCGCTATGAAAATGAGAAGCAGCTCATCTATATAAAAACCAAATATATTACAGGTTGAGTATCCCTTATCCAAAATGCTTGGGACCAGAGGTATTTTGGATATCGGGTTTTTCCGTATTTTGGAATAAATGCATACCATAATGAGATATCATGGTGATGGGACCTAAATCTAATCACAGAATGCATTTATGTTTCATATACACATTGGCCCTCATTCCGAGTTGTTCGCTCGGTAAAAATCTTCGCATCGCAGCGATTTTCCGCTTAATGCGCATGCGCAATGTCCGCACTGCGACTGCGCCAAGTAAATTTGCTATGCACTTAGGAATTTTACTCACGGCTTTTTCATCGTTCTGGCGATCGTAATGTGATTGACAGGAAATGGGTGTTACTGGGCGGAAACAGGCCGTTTTATGGGCGTGTTTCCGGAAAAAAACGCAGGAGTGGCCGGAGGAACGGAGGAGTGTCTGGGCGAACGCTGGGTGTGTTTGTGACGTCAAACCAGGAACGACAAGCACTGAAATGATCGCAGATGCCGAGTAAGTCTGGAGCTACTCAGAAACTGCTACGAGGTGTGTATTCGCAATATTGCGAATACATCGTTCGCAATTTTAAGATGCTAAGATCCACTCCCAGTAGGCGGCGGCTTAGCATGAGCAAATCTGCTAAAATCCGCTTGCGAGCGAACAACTCGGAATGAGGGCCATTATACACACAGCCTGAAGGTAGTTTTTTAGCCAATATTTTTTACAACTTTGTGCATTAAACAAAGTGTGTGTACATTCACACAATTCATTTATGTTTCACATACACCTTATACACACAGCCTGAAGGGCATTTAATACAATATTTTTAATAACTTTGTGTATTAAACAAAGTTTGTGTGCATTGAGCCATCAAAAAAAAAAAGGTTTCACTATCTCACCCTCACTCAAAAAAGTCCGTATTTCGGAATATTCCGTATTTCGGAATATTTGGATATGGGATACTCAACCTGTATATGAAAAAGAGAGCGCTTATGTCTAATGTGTTGTAAGTGGCACCTGTTAAAAAAAGAAATTGGTTAGTTTTAATGTTCACAGCCTCTTCTGTGAAGTTGTAAGTGACCAGCAGTCCACGTTATTACAATGATGTTAGTTGCCGCTTTTGATCTGAAACTAACCCTGTCTACCCAGAGCCGGATTAAGGGGGGGCCCTGGGGGTAAGTACCCCGGGCCCACCATGCTGTGCGGCAGCTCAGCTGTCCAAAAATATATGAAGAAGCAGCCTGCCGCTCAGTCATTGGCTGGGCGCGCAGTCTGCATGGAAGGAGGAGGGATCCCTTCCCTAGCAGCAGTGATGTGGAGCCAGCGTTTGGAGTTTGTGTGGCAGTGAGCAAGCTTGGAGGCTATTGGCAGCAGATCAAAAACAAAAGTAAGGCTGGCTGTGTGTGTGTGTGTGTGTGTGTGTGTGTGTGTGTGTGTGTGTGTGTGTGTGTGTGTGTATATATGTATATATATATATGTATATATAAAGATAGCTATATATACACCCACACATATATATATATTTATATACATTTAAATACATATATATGTGTGTGTATATATAATATATGCAGTCAAAATGCCGGCTGTCGGCATCCTGGCGGACAGGATACCGACGCCAAAATCCTGACAGCCGGCATTTTACCAGCGGCTGGAATACCGACACCCGCCTGTAGTTCCCACCCGGTTGGTATTCCATGCTACCAACTGAGTGGGAATAGAACCTCTGGCAAGTAAAGCTCATCACCGTCCCGATGCGTGGTGAGCACAGCGAGCCCATGAGGGGACTCGCTACCTTGTTGTCGGTATTCCAGCAGACGGGATGCTGCTGTTGGGACACTGACAGCTGGTATCCCATCAGCCGGTATTCCATACCAGATCCGTATACAGTATATACATACTCTGAGTGCCGCCTCATTTGTTTCCAGTCGTTTGGTTTCAAAATCTATATTGTGCACTTGGGGCATTGTTAACATAAAAGCAATAACAACGTTTCAAGGCCCCATGGCCTTTCCATCAGGTTGTGCTGTGTAAAGATAAATATGAAAAGGCCATGGGGCCTTTATACGGGTGTACTACGATGTCCCGGCACTCGGGATCCCTGCACCCAGCATACCGGCGCTGGGATCCCGACTGCCGGAATACCGGCAGCGGGGCGAGCGCAAAAGAGCCCCTTGTGGGTTTGCTGCGCTTGTGATGCTGCGGGCATGGTGGCGCGCTACACGCGCCGCGCTATTTATTCTCCCTCCAGGGGTGTCGTGGACACCCCAAGAGGGAGAATAGTTGTTGGTATCCCGGTGGTCGGGATTCCAGTGCCGGGATCCCGAGCAGCGGGCTATCGAGTGCCACCCCCTTTAAACAAGTGTGATAGAAAATCCCGACGGTCTGGATACCGGCGGTCACTTGGCCAACAGCGGCATTCCGACAATTAGAATGTAGACAGGGCCCCCCTGTCTTAAGTACCCCAGGCCCCCCAAAGCCTTAATCCAGCTCTGTGTCTACCTGTCCCTGTACTCGCCTGCAGGATTCCTGCAGCCGATGAAAAGGGCTGCCCGTGGCTTGTAGTTACAGATGCCGCTGCATCCAGTGGAGTGAAGAGATGACGTCACCGGGCGGGCGCCGGGAGTGGCTCGTGGAGAGTCGAGTGTCAATGCTGTGGCTGGCCAGAATGTCCTGTCACCATTGTTGTGGGTCCAACCAATTTCTTTTTTAACAGGTGCCACTTACAACACATTAGACATAAGTGCTCTCTTTTTCATATTATAGTCAAGGTCACAAAAGCAGGGTGTATGGCTTCTTTTGGTGCTGACACACAGAATGAATAAATAAAAATAAAAGATTCGGTACAGTACCTTGGTGCTAATTATATCTTTCAGAGATTACGATATGCTAGAAAAGTATCACAATCAAGGGTGGTATTCAATTATGCCCGGATATTTCGGCTAGCAGAAAAATCTGGACATAGCTATTCAATCCCGGCCGTTCTCAGCACCTGTTTCAGACAATGCGGAATCGACAAGTGGAATCTGCATCCCCAGAAAATAGTTGAAAACAGCCACATTTTTACTCGCCGATCCATGTGTTTACCGACAGTGCCGGATTTTTCGGCAGTCGAAAAAATTGACACTTTGAGTGAATAGTTCGAATGTAAATTCGACCTAAAAATGGGCGAAAAAGTGCAGTTTTTCCGACTGTCGGAAAATTCGGCACTAATTGAATACCCCCCTTAAAATACATATACATAGGATATGAACAAAATAAATTACCTTTCATATTGAAACTACATTATGGAACCTATGGATGGCAGATAAGCAGAATTTCCATTACTAAATCAATAGGGCATTTTCTTACTTCAAAGGGTTACCACCTGCAAGGATTGCCTTTTCACTCTTTCACCAGAAGAGGAAGCCGTACTCAAGTAGCAGAGACCACACAGTGGCTGGATCTGACAAGCCTGGGGACAAGCATCTACTGACCTGGTAAGTGAAACCTGAGATAAATATCCACTGTGAAAAGAGCAAAAAGTAAAATTGCAACTAGTTCATCTGTACCGCTCAAAATTCCTTTTTTTTTATTTTGCATTGTAAGTTGCTATAAGAAGGATTGTAGGTTTCCACAGCCACAATTTACTATTCGTTTACGAGGGAGAGGGGAGAAGGGGAGGTGGTGTAACGGACTGCACACCCTAATCTTAAATAAGTGCTACCTTGCTGAGACTTGTAGTGCCACACAGATAAAAGGAAAATGCAGATGCACACTCTGAGAACTGAGAACACAGTTACATTATCAAAACAATTTAAATAAACTCTACAATTTAAAATTATGTAAAATTGAGGTTCTTAGCACAATTTTTGGCCAAAATTGATTATTAGTGTGTATTAGTTTGCAAGCTTTAAACTGCAAGTAAGTTTCCCCTGATTGCACTGCAAGCTGTTATGGAAATGATATTTCTAGACAGATTTTCACCTGTTAAGGACAGCAGGGTCCTCATTATATATTTAGTATTTAGGGCATCATTTAGAGTCACTAAAAATAGTTCGATTTGCATTTGGATAAACCATATTGTTATTGAAGGGGTGCACATTAAATTTTAGTTTTTATTTTTTGCGTGCAGGGAAAGCAGCCTGCGTTTGCATATAACACACCAGTGCCAAACAGATTCATGCTGAAACATAGAGTGGAGCTAGGAGACAGTCTTCAAACTTCTCATTTATCATATTTTGGATTGAATTCCCTGTGGCTCACTGTGGTTCTGCCAATGTGCTAAATTGTACTTTACTCCTGACTCTACATGAGGCCCTGAATGTGAAGGATTCCCTCCATTAGTTATGTAAGCTCTTAGGGAGGTCCTTTTACGTTCCTTTTCTATAAATATAAAGATGAATGCAACAAGAAAATGTCCATATTTGGAATCAAGAAGCATTTTATCCCCTTAAGACATAATTGTTGAGAACCTTTCCAGGTATATTCTTTGTCTTCCTCAGAATCAATCAGTCAGATTCCAGAGCCCTAGGGAAACCTTAAGATGACACAAATTACAGCAATCACTGCTGACACTGTACCTAATACAGTATATTCAAGCATGGCACATTAATATTTCCTT
The DNA here is from genome assembly GCF_028390025.1 of Pseudophryne corroboree. Taxonomy (NCBI): domain Eukaryota; kingdom Metazoa; phylum Chordata; class Amphibia; order Anura; family Myobatrachidae; genus Pseudophryne; species Pseudophryne corroboree. The sequence goes on from NC_086447.1 coordinate 584,439,113, forward strand.
AAGTACAGTTGTGTTTGTACATTCCCATGGATTAGTCTGAGAATAACTTTAATGTTGTTTTATACATATAAAACCAACATATGAAATGTAAAAAGAAAGATATATAACCAACATATAACTAGCAAGCCTGTCTTATTGCCCTTTCACAAGGATCTATTTCATTCCTATACTGTCATCTCACATTGATTACATTTATTTATTATCATTTGAAGTATTGAATTATCATTTCTTATTGTCACTATTTGTGGCAATAAGAAATTAAGGACCGTTGGAACCTATTGTGAATCATATCCAGGGACAGGGAGTCTGTCTCTGTGAAGTGTAAATGTAATAGCTTTACATTTAGTTTCCCGGGGCTGCTGAGATACTGCGCATGTACAGTCTGCAAACCTATGGATCAATCTCCCAGTACTTTTTGCGAACTGTAGCCAATAGGCTGCAATATCTAGTGCCATATTCAGATGACATTAGCTACTGGGGCCAAGTTTTGTACTCCGGAGCTTGATCATTTTGGCAAGAAAGCAGTACCCGTCGGTTTCATAAATGGGGGACCACAGCAGATATCCCCTGTAGATGCAACGGGTGTTTTGAGGGATATCCCACAACTAAAAATTGCTAAATAGGTATCAGAATGCACCAGAATGCCGTAGTAACTAGAGACAATAAATTGCAAAATATATGAACGTTTATAGCTTTTAATTATCTGCAAAAATACCAGTCTTCATCATATATAAGGGTACATCCACTTTATTATTTTGGAAATTGCCTTCTTATATATTTAGACACATCTGGGTAGGGATGTAATTTAAATATATAATCTCTGGATAACCAGGGCTGTAATTAGGGGTGTGCAAGCAGTGACAATGCGGGTAATTCAGACCTGATTGCTAGGGTGCATTTTTTGCAGCTCTGCGATCAGATAGTCACCGCCTACAGGGGGAGGGGTAAAGCCTGTGCAGATGTGCGTTCGCTTCTTTAGTAGAGCTGCACAAACATCAGTTTGTGCAGTCTCTGCGCAGCCCCGGACTTACTCTGCAATGGATTCCCGGTGATCAGGGCCGCAGCTGACGTCAGACACCCTCCCTCCAAACACCTGAGCCCGCCTGTGTTTTTCCGGACACTCCTGCAAAACGGTCAGTTGACACCCACAAACGACCACTTCCTGTCAATCACCTTGTGATCACCTGTGCTATCGGTTTTTACGCACCTTCCCGTCGCTAGGCACTGATGCCCGGTGCTGTTGTGCAACGCGCTGGCGCATTGCAGTGTATACGCATGAGCAGTTTGGACCTGATCGCCCGCTGTTTGAAAACGCACAGCAGTGATCAGGTCTGAATTACCCCCAATATGCATATTGGTCCTGATTCTGATTTGTGGGCAAAGCAAAAAAACAAGCAACTGGGCAAAACCATGTTGTATTGCAGGTGGTGCAGATGTAACATGTGAAGAGAGATTTTGATTTTGGTATTGTGTGTTCAAATGGAAATCTAAATTGCAGTGTAACAATAAAGCTGTCCAGTATTTGCGGGCTACATGCAAAAGCAGCTTGTATTTGCCCTGCACAGAGGACTCAATTTACAGACAGGATGTGTCACATTTCTATCACAAGTAAAGTTAAATATACAGTACCTTTGTACTTGTGATGATATTGGAGAGGATTTGAATGGTAGTATCAGGTGGCAATGTTGAGAAACTGTGGAGCAGATGGGTTGGGTATGCGTGACCGATACTGATGCCGGGATCCTGGGTTTTAGTTGCCCGGGGATGGACGAGCGCAACAAAGCCCCTTGTGAGCTCGCTGCACTCACCATGCTGTGGGCTCGGTGGCGAGCTGCGCTCACCACAGGTTATATTACCACTCTGTGTGTGTCGTGGCATGGGAATAGTCCCTGTTAGTTGGCATGCCGACTGTCGGGACAGGGGGCGGGATTCCGGCGTAGGTATTGTGACCAGCGTTCTTCTGACCGCCGGTCACATAATAATAATAATAATCATTTTATTTATATAGCGCCCTTTTTCCAATAGGACTCAAGGCGCTTCTACCTCACGAGCAGATATGTGTAACTGGAACGGTATTCAGAGACAGAGTAGAAGCAACACATTTGGGTAATTTATGTGTGTCAAGATACAGTGTCAAAACACAGCAATGAGGCTGTGATGAAATGAGGCACAATAGAAGGAGAATCCAGTAGCGGGTCAAATACAGAGGCAAAGGTCGTGGTGAGACTGAAGTAAAACATGACACAGTCCAAGGGAATCCAGCAGCAGTCAAATATACAGGCAACGCATAGTGAAGGAAGGAAGGAGAATCCAAACACAGGCAGAATTTGGCACATGGCAAGGCTAATCAAAGAACTCTAGAATGAGAAGTGGAAACACCAAGGCGCTGGAAAACCAGGACCTTGTGGTAACACCAAAGCACTAAGGCCTAGGACTAAGGGGTAGGTATTCTAAGCCTTGGAGAGAGATAAAGTGGATGGATATAAATTACCATCAATCAACTCCTACTGTAACTGTCATTTTTCAAACACAGCCTCTACCATGACAGATAGGAGCTGATTGGCTGGTACTTTATCTCTGTTTACTTTATCTCTCTACTATGTTTAGTACATAGACTCCTAACTGCCATAAATAGGGAGCCAGCAGATGACATCATCAGCAAAGTCAATGGGAGGCCAGCCTACAAATTATACTCTGCAGCACCAAGATGCTAGCAATGTCCCATGGCACACCAGGTTGCTGTGGCAGCAAAATGTCATGACCAATAACTATGGCCAAGGCGCGAATACCATGCAGGACTGAGAAGAGAGCAACACCCCACCCTCACCACCGCCGCGGACCATACAGCAGACCTCCCTTAACCCTGCAAGACACCAAACTGTAGTGCTGTGTGACAGGAACCTCATGGACATTGACATTGGCAGGGGCATAGAAGGGGTGTGCGAGTGGTACCATCACCCACAACACAGGCCCCTGAGGGTGGCACCATAGATATCCAAAGCCCTTACATCTGCCTAGCAGGTTGTTTGGAATGGCACCCTGTAGCCAGTAGCGCTGCAGAGATTAGAGCCACCCAGTGCATCCAGGCAGCTCTAGTTTCTACTGGCGAGAAAGGGCAGCAGTGAGTTCTGCTGTGCTTCTGACTATTGGAAACATTGGTTCTGATAAATTACTGAAACCATGGCATGTACTTGTTCTTTTCCTTTATTTATCAATGTAAGGGACCTCACTTTATTCCTTACTTTTTCAGAAGGACCCTGCATTCTACGGTCAGAGCACAGTAATTCAACACACTCAGCTACCATCACCCGTGATAACATTAAAACAAAGAGTTCATGGGTTCTCAAACACCTTTTTGACAATTGCACACAAAACTTAGCTAACTTAGCTATATCCACATACACGCAATTTGGGAGAATCGCTCCATACTTCAGCAATTTATACCAGTGTATTATGAATATATCCCATTTAAAAGGCTCAGCCACACTGAAATCCATGCAGTATTGTTGCCTGACTACTGTTTGAGCAATTAATAGCACCTTAGAACATACCTCCTAACTGTCCCAATTTTCGCAGGATAGTCCCATTTTTTGGGGACTGTCCTGCTGTCCCACCCGCGTACGCAGTGTCCCATGGGGGGGTTGGAAAGTTGGGAGGCTCCCAACACTTGCTGCTCTGCTTAGCAGAGCAGTGGCGAATAGACGCTGTGTACATGGAGACAAGAGGTAATGGGGGTATGGCTAGCAGCTCGCAGAGCGCTGGCCATGCCCCCATAGTGACGGGAAATGGGGGCATGGCTCGCGATCGCGGCTTTATCGTGAAGCTATGCCCCCTTTTCTGAGACCACACCTCTTTTTCACGACGGAGTCCCTCTTTCTACCTCCTAAAAGTTGGGAGGTATGCCTTAGTATGACAATTGCACATAGGCTCTGCGGATAGGCTCTTCCTGCTATTGTACATTCAGATTGAAACTCTGCTCTGGTCTTCCAGAGTCCATTACCATCCTGATGAACTTTCTCTTCAGTAGGGACAGAATAGTACATCAATAACAGGTATTCATGTATTGGAGTGTCCTGGAACCAAAGTTACCCTTATTGAATGTACATTTAAATTGGACTTCCTGTAATGCCCATCCTAGTATCACAGGAAAACTATAAGGCGTTCATTCATTTATTGTAATTGAACCTTGATAACACACTTAAGATAACTTATCAACTAAGAAATAAAGACACAGACACCATTGCATTGGATTATTGGTCAGGAAATGTATTAATTGGATGTCCAGATTTTACTCGTAGAGGAAAGCGTTATCATTAACCAGCTACAGCCAATTAGATCTCTTAGAAATTGAAGGCGACTAAAATGCCCCCACTCTGTATAAGCAGAATCTGTGCTGTGGAGGACTCACCACCCTTTACTATGGCACAGTAGGGACACTCCCGCAGAGAAGCGCCCATTGTCCCACCACAAGGGTAGGACACACCTGCCGTCTTTCAAAAAGGGAAGTGCCCCACAACGACCACTTATTCCACACGTGACCGCTGGCTAGTAGTGCTTTCCCGCCTACTGAACTGCAAATAATTTTATTAATAAAATTAGTATAATAGACCATTTCTGTAAAAGTAACATTTTGGGTGGGTGGGATGGACTTCCAACTGAAAAAGAGGCTGTATCATTATTCATATCTCTCTTATATACACAATAAACATAAACAACCTTAAATGAAATGAGAGGCTAAACAATAGCCAATGAAAGAAACCACAACAAAACTACAATCTACTTACAGTAGCAACAGTGAAACCCTTAACCAATCACAAAAATTAGGACGCTTATATGGTTTAGAGCCTATGCAGCCCTAATCTAATCTAACTTGCAATATCGTGATCAATATTTCCTACTGAATATCTCTGATATTCAGCAACATTATTCTACAATGCTGTACATTCAGAGATAATTAATCAGTGAACCTTACAATCTAATTTCCCTGCTACAGACACGCATACAAGTAATGTATGTAAATTTTTAGTCAGATTTTAGAAGCTAATTAAAAAAAAAAAAAAAAAAAAAAAAAATGTTAAAATATTGTCAGTTAGTAAATATGCAATTTAGACCTTGAAACACAACATCGATGATGATCAATTCAAACCGTTCTAAATAAAAATATATAAACTGATATAACATAAATAATATATATATATATATATATATATATATATATATATATATCAACATAAATTTTTAGTAAATTTTCCCCTTCATCTGGCATCATCTGCAAAGTTGTTTTTAGTATCTGCCCTCAGATTAGAGCCAGAGAAACAAGTTACAAGTAATCCATGTCAGACTCACCAACTAGGTAGCTGAGAAAATCCCCAGTGGGCAACACTGTCCATAGTTCCCTAGGCTTGGTCAAAAGCAGGTATCCATTCAATAGGTCAATAGTAACCATATGCAGGGCTGCCCTATTGAAGGTAATAGCCCACACATGTAAGAGCTGGAAAACTAGGCTGTGTGGATCTTGTTAGAAACTATCCCCGATGAAAATGATAGGGACAGCTAATGTGAGAGCCAGAAAACAGGAGATACCTCAGATATCTCTTGCTTTCTGTATTATTACATTCAAGCAGCACTTAATTCTGCCCTTAAATATGAGGTTAACCAATAACGTCAGTACACAGCCAGACCACATGATTCTCTGGTGTTCACAGCTTTCGGAGTCATCCTAGAGCAGGACAGAGTGGCTTGACCATATGACCAGCTCTGCATTAATGTCACATACAACACTGTTACTTCTTTGACCGACTATCGTCCACAAACAATTCAGAGGGTAGAGCTTATTACTCCCGCATAATCACATTATGCCCGATAGTATAATCAGTATTGAGGCGCTCTTTGTTTACACTGTTAACACTAATTCTTATTTGTGATAATGATTGACATGTACCACCTGATCACCTGGTTTGTTTAAGTATATATGAGGGATCACGCTAATTGATTTCTTCCTAGAAGTGATCTCTTTCTGGAGGTGCCTTCACACAAGCCTTTTATACTAATTTGATGAGTTGATGTAAGAGCAACCGGTTGCAATATTTTATTGTTATATTATATGTATTAAGAAAATGAATAATTGGAAGGATTCAGTGTTAATTCACATATCAGACCTCTTTGATGATAAGTGCCAAAAATCTATATTTTTTTTTATTTTTGGTAATAGATTAAAGTCTACCAGTGGTTGGCTCGTGAGAAACCCTATTATCTTATTTATAGGTTTAGTGGACTGTGGTCCCACCTGTGACCAATTAGCCAACACACAAATATAATAAATAGAAAAAAAGGATGAACCTGTTGGTTTTAATGACACTGGAAATTCTATAATGGGTATTAACCTATATTAAGAATTCCAGTGGATGAGCGATAACATTTATTTAACAGGGTCTTAAGTAAAAGTAAATACCAGGATACACAATAAAGTACAAGTGACACAACCTAATTACTTCAGTTATTGGAAACATAGCTGAATACCCTTTACAACCTCTATTGACCATTTCCAAAATGATATATTAGACTTTGCTTAAGTAATTATAGCAATGGCAAATAATTAAACAAAATAATTTAACACCTCATCCAAATCCTTCTCAACTGGGAATTTAACTAACCTTTTACATTTATGCAAATGTAATAAAGCAAATTTCACTCAATATTTTTTTTTTATAATCCTTAAAATGCTAATTTCTTCAATTCTGCTCGTCGCATGCACAACCTTTGAATCTACCTATAAACATACAATAATACGTATGGCAGTCTATTTACTATAATTCAGTACCACTGGCCAGGAACACAATGGTGCACTTGAGATGGAGACCTGGGTTTTTCTTTCTTTCACTTGGCGTGAGTTGTCTCCTAGGTTTGTACCACTTAACTGGCTAATATTACTTCAAAAATGTCCACAAATTATTTTTTTTTCTTATTAGATTAAGTTAATAATATCTATTTAACCTTATTCAGTATAATTTTTAACAAATATGTATATTTCTTAACAAAATCATTGTGAATATGGCTTAATCAACTATTTATTTACATATATGATCATTTTAAAAATCAATCAACAAATTTGAGGACATTTTTGGAAAAATTAGTTTTATACAATAATATTTTTTTAACTGTAGAAAAACAAAAATATACTTCTAAACATAAAATAGTGCAGGCAGACCAGTATTTCGTGGATACTTATTGTATAAAGCAGGCTTATCAAACACATGAACAGTAACACCTCTCTCATACTCCCAAATTTAATATTTTTTATATCCCTTTTGTTTCCCTGCAGCATGCTTCAGCTTACATCTCACCAGTGGCAGAACTTGTGAGTGGTGGGCCAAGGTGCAAAAATATAATTGTGGCCCCCTTCCTCCACCCCAACCCAAGTTCACAATATGCCACAAGACAATGGGTGACAGTGAGAGGCAGAAGGTCACAGTGTAAGGCAGGGGCTGGCAGAGGGTGACAGCAGAAGGCAGAGAGTGACAGGGAGATGCAGTAAGTGATGAGGAGGCAGTGGGTGACAAGGGTACAAGCACAATGTCCTGCGCGGTGCGGAGAACAGGGGGCATTCACCCTGCTGGGTGCAGGAACACAGTGGCCTCTGCTCTGTCTGTGACAGGGTCCCCTTGCCCTTGTGCTCTCCTCAGTTTGGCACTCAGTCAGTCAGACTCTGACAGTGCCAGTTACACCGGGTGTGAGCTGCCTTTAATTCACAGACAGCAGTTAATCAGAAATAATGTACAGCTGTCTGTTAATTAGAGGTAGTAAGTTGCTGTGATTATCAGCACTGAAAGGTGTCAGGACTCCTCTATCAGTCTGGCATACACAAGGTCAGCCCTGCCTCCCTAAGATATGGGGCAGGTCCCTCACACAGTGGAGCCCACCCTGATCTGCATTGGGCCATTCATCTGTCATTGCTCAAAATGATCTGCAGAGTGGCCAGGATCAGGACCGTAACTAGGCGTGCGTCAGTGGTGCCTTGCTCACAGCGCATATGAACCATCTCACAGCACCACCTGCACTGACGCTCACTGAATCACTGCTGCCCGCCTGCTGCTGCTGCACTTCTGTCCCCGGCCGCCCGCTGCTGCCCGCACTCCACTACCCCTGCCATTCACCTCCACCTTCTACTGGCCACACAGCCCACCACCACTCCTCCCCCTGCTAATCACTTCCACCCCCACTGGCCGCGCGCCCAGCATGTGGGAAGGAGAAGCAGTAGCGCAGGGGATCTACTGCCAGTATGCCGTGGACGCCGACCGGATCATAGTGAGTAGAGACAGGCTGTGGGGAGGATGGCTCCTGCGCACACATACCCACACTCTCACTCACTCACTCTCTCTCTCTCTCTCTCTCTCTCTCTCTATATATATATACAGGTGCTATCTGGCGCAATGTGTATAAGGTGCTACCTGGTGCAATGTGTATAAGAGGCTCTACCTGGTGCAATGTGTATAAGGTGCTACCTGGCCCGCTGTGAATAAGGGGCTACGTGGTGCAATGTGTATAAGGGGCTTCCTGGCACAATGAATATAAGGGACTTCCTGGTGCAATTAGTGGCTACCTGGCACAATGTGTATAAGGGGCTACCTAGCGCAATGAGTATAAGGGACTTCCTTGTGCAATGTGTATAAGGGGCTACCTGGTGCAATGTGTATAAGGGGCTACCTTGCGCAATAAGTATAAGGGACTTCCGCAATATGTATAAGGGGCTAACTGATGGAAAGTGTATAAAGGGCTACCTGGTGCAATGTGTATAAGGGGTTACCTAGCACAATAAGTATATGGGACTTCCTGGTGCAATGTGTATAAAGGGCTACCTGGCGTAATGTGTATAAGAGCTCTACCTGGCAGAATGTGTAGAAGTGGGTTCTATCTGGTGCAATGTATAACAGGGGCTCTACTTGGAGCAATGTGTAAAAGGGGCTCTACCTGGCATTGTAAAAGGGGATTCTAACTGGCATAATGTGTAAAAGGGGGCTGTACCTGGCATAATGTGTAAAAGGGTTGTCTACCTGGTGTAATGTGTAAAAGAGGGCTCTACCTGGAGTAAAGTGTAAAATGGGGCTCTACCCGGCGTAATGTGGGACAGAGAGAGTGACAGCAGGGAGAGGGACAACAGTGACAGCTGGACAGAAAGAGTGACAGAGGGACAGTACCTATTGAGCAGTGGACGGGGCTGTGGTCAGCGGCAGTGCAGAGGCTGAAGTCGGCGGCAGTGAGGAGAAGGCCCTGGGCGGTTGCGGTGACCAGGAGAAGGCCCTGGGCAGCGGTGTGGAGGATGACATGGGCGGCAGCGGCGGAGGATGTGGGCGGCGGTGAGGAGGACGTGGGCGGCGGTGGTGAAGAGGAGAAAGCCCAGGGCAGCGGTGGTGTGAAGATGGCCTTCGGTCCCGATGACCGTGGCACCATCATTTGAAATCTCCCACGGATTGGCAGCCAATCAGGAGCGGCTGCGCGGCCACTCCTGATTGGCTGCCGGTTCCAGCGATTGACAGCGTGGAATTTGAAAGGCGGCAGTGGTCAGTGCTCGAAGTGCTGGTATGCCATACCAGTGTATACCGGCCCACTTCGAGCACTGATTGAGTCAGTGACCTGTTGCACCAAGAAATGCATTGTAAGCATCTATTCAAGTGAAAAAATTTTTTTTTTCATATACCGGAGCATGGCAATTAATTTTAGCAGCCTACATGGGAGCTACTTTTGCAACTGAAAATGGAGGACCACAGCACATATCTCTGGGTGTTTTCAGGGATATACTGTAACATACATATTTTGATAAACGTGCCCTAAGACTTGTAGCTTAGTCTTCCCGACAGTGGATGCCACTGTGTAGAGCTTCTCATGTGATCCAGGTGAGTCAGTCCCCAAAAGTGCACATCGTTCGACCTGATGTTACCTGAATAGTTTAGCATACCCAAGTGATAGTTCCACTCTACATTGTGCAGAACTCTATACTGATAGCAGATCATCAGACCTCAGCTGACATCCAGTGGCAACTTCTGATATTACACTGCAACCTGATATTCTCTACTGTTAGGACTATCAGTATGGGGAATACTGTAGTCAACTGTCCCTGCTAAGTTTTCATGTGAAAAACCCCCCATGATATATCATGATTTTTCCTGATGTTTCTTACTGTGCTATTCAATTATACCCCAGTTTTTTTCTTTTTGCAAGAATTGTTCCTGTATTATTGCAAAAACACATAGGATCTGGGATAATTTTTGGTTAAAAAAAAGATAACGTTGCCCACTGCATCCAAGCCCCAGAATCTATCACATTCCGGGGCTTGGTGCATATGTGGTACACGGAAAATCCCCGGAAAACTGCATTTTAGGAGGTTTGTCCGCATTTATTTTTTCTAGCTTGCTACATCTCACTCCAATGTGTACATCTATATCAAGTATGTGATTTCCCAAATATAGGCCCTCATTCCGAGTTGATCGGTCGCAAGGCGAATTTAGCAGAGTTACACACGCTAAGCCGCCGCCTACTGGGAGTGAATCTTAGCTTCTTAAAATTGCGACCGATGTATTCGCAATATTGCGATTACTAACTACTTAGCAGTTTCAGAGTAGCTTCAGACTTACTCTGCCTGTGCGATCAGTTCAGTGCTTGTCGTTCCTGGTTGACGTCACAAACACACCCAGCGTTCGCCCAGGCACTCCCACCGTTTCTCCGGCCACTCCTGCGTTTTTTCCAGAAACGGTAGCGTTTTCAGCCACACGCCCCTGAAACGCCGTGTTTCCGCCCAGTAACACCCATTTCCTGTCAATCACATTACGATCGCCGGAGCGATGAAAAAGCCGTGAGTAAAATTACTTTCTACATAGCAAAGTTACTTGGCGCAGTCGCAGTGCGAACATTGCGCATGCGTACTAAGCGGATTTTCATTGCGATGCGATGAAAAATACCGAGCGAACAACTCGGAATGAGGGCCATACTGTTTTACTCTCTTCTCATGTCCACTTTGTGGGCCATCCTCCCTTGGATCATCAGGGTTGGCGACAGGTGGGTTAAAGGAGACATCTGTACCGGGCCCCAAGGATCAGAAGGGCCCAAAGTATATGCCGCTTAGTGCCTGGCAGGGATGAAGCTGGCTAGTCCAAATAGGGCAGCGAGCTGTAGGCGTATGGGTGTGGCCTAAGATTGACATGAGCCTCTCACGCACAGTGACACACAGAGTACATCCGCTCAGGCATACTGAGCTGGGGCTTTGGGATGGGGTGGAGGAGCTGGGAATGCAGCATGGAGTCATTAGGGAAAGACAGACTGTGGGGTGTGTGGGAGGAAGGAGAAAGGGAGACACAGAGGGGGTCATTCCGAGTTGATCGCTAGCTGCCAATGTTCGCTGCGTAGCGATCATTTAAAAAAATGGCAAAACTATGCATGCGTATGGGGCGCAATGCGCACGAGTGGCGTACAGGTACAAAAAGCATCATTGTTTTGCACTACATATCGCGATGATTCCATTCGCACATCCGAACGCAAGGAGATTGGCAGGGAGAAGGCATTTATGGGTGTCAACTGACCGTTTTCAGGAAGTGTTTGGAAAAACGCAGGCGTATCCAGGCGTTTGCAGGGCTGGTGTCTGATATAAATTCCGAGACCTTCATCGATGCAATCATCGCACAGAATAAGTAACTACAGGGCTGGCCTTGTTCTGCACAAAGGGGATCATTCTGAGTTGATCGCTCGCTATCTACTTTTAGCAGCCATGCAAACACATAGTCGCCGCCCATGGGGAAGTGTATTTTTGCTTTACAAGTGTGCGAACACCTGTGCAGCCGAGCGGTACAAACACATTTTGTGCAGAACAAGACCAGCCCTGTAGTTACTTATTCTGTGCGATGATTGCTGCGACGAGTGACACGATAATGACGTCAGTTACCCGCCCAGCAAACGCCCGGCCATGCCTGCGTTTTTCCAAACACTCCCAGAAAACGGTCAGTTGCCACCCAGAAACTCCCACTTCCTGTCAATCTCCTTGCGTTCGGCTGTGCAATTGGAATCGTCGCTAGAACCAGTGCAAAACCACAAAGGACTTCGTAACCGTACGACGCGCGTGATCGCTATGCAGCGAACAACGGCAGCTAGCGATCAACTCGGAATGACCCTCATAGCTCACAGGGGGTAATTCAGAGTTGATTGCAGCAGTAAATCTGTTAGCAGTTGAGCAAAACCATGTGCAGTGCAGGTGGGGCAGATGTAACATGTGCAGAGAGAGTTAGATTTGGGTGGGTTATATTCTTTCTGTGCAGGGTAAATACTGGCTGCTTTATTTTTACGCTGCAATTTAAATTTCAGTTTGAACACACCCCACCCAAATCTAACTCTCTCTGCGCATGTTATATCTGCCCCCCCTGCAGTGCACATGGTTTTACCCAACTGCTAACAAATTTGCTGCTGCAATCAACTCTGAATTAGGCCCACAGTCTCTTAGATGCAGAGTGCACAGTGGTGTAGGTGAGGTTACTAAGCTGAGTCCTTGACTGATGGCAATAGAGGAAAGACATGGGCCTTCTACTAGGGTGGTGCTATTAAGTATGATTTGTGACATCATGTAAGCCCTTCTGGGATGCAGGACTAGGACATTCCGATGTTGAGAGTTTATAGTGGGTAACAGAAGCAGTTTTTTTGGTCACAATCATTTAAGAATTAAATCGATGCTCACATATTTGCTGAAATATCACATACTGTATTTGTTTGGAAAATCTGCTACTGTTCTAATGAGTATGCATGGCAATCCCCATGTGGTCAGTATGATAGTCATATTGTGTCTCCCCTTCTGACCATCTACCCATCCCTCTCCTCACTCCTCTGGGTCTACAATCTCTGCCTATGCGGAGTAGTGGGAGTGGATGTTGGCAGTGTGGTTGTCTAGCTGCTTGTACATGTAGTCATGCCAGCTTATACATTTGACCATTCTGTTGTGAGTGTATTGAGCCTTTGTTGTCCTCGTTAATTTTCACAGGTAGGAGCTGATGAATGCAAATTGTCCTTATTGGTCCCTTATAAAGTCTAACTGCAGTTGGCGGAACTCCTCAAGTGAGCCAAAAACCTAAGATAAACGTGGCAGTGCGGGCTAAAAAGTGCTTGGTGTTGTCTCCTCTGCAGCCTCAGCAGGATCCATGACTGTGAAGACAATGGGGGTCATTCCGAGTTGATCATAGCTGTCCACAGCTTTATTTAGCACAGCTACGATCAGGTACACAGACATGTGGGGGGACGCCCAGCACAGGGCTAGTCCACCCCGCATGTCAGTGCCGCCCCCTTCCCCGCAGAAATGCGAAAGCATTGCACAGCGGCGATGCTTTTGCATCTCAGGAGTTACTCCCGGCCAGCGCAGCTCCTGCGGCTGGCCGGGAGAACCTCTTCGCTGCCCTGGGTCGCAGCGGCAGCGTGTGATGTCAAGCAGCCGCCGTGGCCTACCCCCCAATGGTCCGGCCACGCCTGCGTTGGCCGGACCGGGCCCCCTAAACTGCGGCTTAACGCCGCCGTCCAGCCCCCTCCTGCCCAGCGACCACCTCTGCCTCAGAGGCGATTGCTAGGCAACGATGGCTGGCATGCGCCGGCGCATGTGCAGTTCCGCCCCGATCGCTGCGCTGCGATAAACTGCAGCGAGCGATCGGGTCGGAATGACCCCCAATGTACTCCTTATCTGGCTATACCTGTGCAACTATTGGAACAGAACAGGGTGAAAATACATGAGCTAGGCCTGGAATGACAAAAAGAATGTGTAAGTATTCAATTACATCAATAATAAATGTACCTCAGAAAACTGTAGATTTGTAAATGTATAAAAGGATAAAGTTGTATTTATCTGGTCAGTTTTTCAATAGTGACATTTATAATTTTTGTTTGTTAATGTTTTTGAAAACTTATTTGTTAGGTGAAAAAATGATCATTAGAAACACATTACACGGTACGTGGCCTGGCAGGCGAAGGAGTAAGCGGTGTCACGTTAGAGCTCCTGACCAATATACCCTGTAGCTGCCCTTTATTGCCACCCTTGGGTGTCCAAAATAGAGATGAGCGCCGGAAATTTTTCGGGTTTTGTGTTTTGGTTTTGGGTTCGGTTCCGCGGCCGTGTTTTGGGTTCGACCGCGTTTTGGCAAAACCTCACCGAATTTTTTTTGTCGGATTCGGGTGTGTTTTGGATTCGGGTGTTTTTTTCAAAAAACCCTAAAAAACAGCTTAAATCATAGAATTTGGTGGTCATTTTGATCCCAAAGTATTATTAACCTCAAAAACCATAATTTCCACTCATTTTCAGTCTATTCTGAATACCTCACACCTCACAATATTATTTTTAGTCCTAAAATTTGCACCAAGGTCGCTGTGTGAGTAAGATAAGCGACCCTAGTGGCCGACACAAACACCGGGCCCATCTAGGAGTGGCACTGCAGTGTCACGCAGGATGTCCCTTCCAAAAAACCCTCCCCAAACAGCACATGACGCAAAGAAAAAAAGAGGCGCAATGAGGTAGCTGTGTGAGTAAGATAAGCGACCCTAGTGGCCGACACAAACACCGGGCCCATCTAGGAGTGGCACTGCAGTGTCACGCAGGATGTCCCTTCCAAAAAACCCTCCCCAAACAGCACATGACGCAAAGAAAAAAAGAGGCGCAATGAGGTAGCTGACTGTGTGAGTAAGATAAGCGACCCTAGTGGCCGACACAAACACCGGGCCCATCTAGGAGTGGCACTGCAGTGTCACGCAGGATGTCCCTTCCAAAAAACCCTCCCCAAACAGCACATGACGCAAAGAAAAAAAGAGGCGCAATGAGGTAGCTGTGTGAGTAAGATAAGCGACCCTAGTGGCCGACACAAACACCGGGCCCATCTAGGAGTGGCACTGCAGTGTCACGCAGGATGTCCCTTCCAAACCCCCCCCCCCAAACAGCACATGACGCAAAGAAAAAAAGAGGCGCAATGAGGTAGCTGACTGTGTGAGTAAGATAAGCGACCCTAGTGGCCGACACAAACACCGGGCCCATCTAGGAGTGGCACTGCAGTGTCACGCAGGATGTCCCTTCCAAAAAACCCTCCCCAAACAGCACATGACGCAAAGAAAAAAAGAGGCGCAATGAGGTAGCTGACTGTGTGAGTAAGATAAGCGACCCTAGTGGCCGACACAAACACCGGGCCCATCTAGGAGTGGCACTGCAGTGTCACGCAGGATGGCCCTTCCAAAAAACCCTCCCCAAACAGCACATGACGCAAAGAAAAATAAAAGAAAAAAGAGGTGCAAGATGGAATTGTCCTTGGGCCCTCCCACCCACCCTTATGTTGTATAAACAGGACATGCACACTTTAACCAACCCATCATTTCAGTGACAGGGTCTGCCACACGACTGTGACTGATATGACGGGTTGGTTTGGACCCCCCCCCCAAAAAAGAAGCAATTAATCTCTCCTTGCACAAACTGGCTCTACAGAGGCAAGATGTCCACCTCATCATCATCCTCCGATATATCACCGTGTACATCCCCCTCCTCACAGATTATCAATTCGTCCCCACTGGAATCCACCATCTCAGCTCCCTGTGTACTTTGTGGAGGCAATTGCTGCTGGTCAATGTCTCCGCGGAGGAATTGATTATAATTCATTTTAATGAACATCATCTTCTCCACATTTTCTGGATGTAACCTCGTACGCCGATTGCTGACAAGGTGAGCGGCGGCACTAAACACTCTTTCGGAGTACACACTTGTGGGAGGGCAACTTAGGTAGAATAAAGCCAGTTTGTGCAAGGGCCTCCAAATTGCCTCTTTTTCCTGCCAGTATAAGTACGGACTGTGTGACGTGCCTACTTGGATGCGGTCACTCATATAATCCTCCACCATTCTTTCAATGTTGAGAGAATCATATGCAGTGACAGTAGACGACATGTCCGTAATCGTTGTCAGGTCCTTCAGTCCGGACCAGATGTCAGCATCAGCAGTCGCTCCAGACTGCCCTGCATCACCGCCAGCGGGTGGGCTCGGAATTCTGAGCCTTTTCCTCGCACCCCCAGTTGCGGGAGAATGTGAAGGAGGAGATGTTGACAGGTCGCGTTCCGCTTGACTTGACAATTTTCTCACCAGCAGGTCTTTCAACCCCAGCAGACTTGTGTCTGCCGGAAAGAGAGATCCAAGGTAGGCTTTAAATCTAGGATCGAGCATGGTGGCCAAAATGTAGTGCTCTGATTTCAACAGATTGACCACCCGTGAATCCTTGTTAAGCGAATTAAGGGCTCCATCCACAAGTCCCACATGCCTAGCGGAATCGCTCCGTGTTAGCTCCTCCTTCAATGTCTCCAGCTTCTTCTGCAAAAGCCTGATGAGGGGAATGACCTGACTCAGGCTGGCAGTGTCTGAACTGACTTCACGTGTGGCAAGTTCAAAGGGCATCAGAACCTTGCACAACGTTGAAATCATTCTCCACTGCGCTTGAGACAGGTGCATTCCACCTCCTATATCGTGCTCAATTGTATAGGCTTGAATGGCCTTTTGCTGCTCCTCCAACCTCTGAAGCATATAGAGGGTTGAATTCCACCTCGTTACCACTTCTTGCTTTAGATGATGGCAGGGCAGGTTCAGTAGTTTTTGGTGGTGCTCCAGTCTTCTGTACGTGGTGCCTGTACGCCGAAAGTGTCCCGCAATTCTTCTGGCCACCGACAGCATCTCTTGCACGCCCCTGTCGTTTTTTTAAAAATTCTGCACCACCAAATTCAAGGTATGTGCAAAACATGGGACGTGCTGGAATTTGCCCATATTTAATGCACACACAATATTGCTGGCGTTGTCCGATGCCACAAATCCACAGGAGAGTCCAATTGGGGTAAGCCATTCCGCGATGATCTTCCTCAGTTGCCGTAAGAGGTTTTCAGCTGTGTGCGTATTCTGGAAACCGGTGATACAAAGCGTAGCCTGCCTAGGAAAGAGTTGGCGTTTGCGAGATGCTGCTACTGGTGCCGCCGCTGCTGTTCTTGCGGCGGGAGTCCATACATCTACCCAGTGGGCTGTCACAGTCATATAGTCCTGACCCTGCCCTGCTCCACTTGTCCACATGTCCGTGGTTAAGTGGACATTGGGTACAGCTGCATTTTTTAGGACACTGGTGACTCTTTTTCTGAGGTCTGTGTACATTTTCGGTATCGCCTGCCTAGAGAAATGGAACCTAGATGGTATTTGGTACCGGGGACACAGTACCTCCAACAAGTCTCTAGTTGGCTCTGCAGTAATGATGGATACCGGAACCACGTTTCTCACCACCCAGGATGCCAAGGCCTCAGTTATCCGCTTTGCAGTAGGATGACTGCTGTGATATTTCATCTTCCTCGCAAAGGACTGTTGGACAGTCAATTGCTTGGTGGAAGTAGTAAAAGTGGTCTTACGACTTCCCCTCTGGGATGACCATCGACTCCCAGCAGCAACAACAGCAGCGCCAGCAGCAGTAGGCGTTACATGCAAGGATGCATCGGAGGAATCCCAGGCAGGAGAGGAATCATCAGAATTGCCAGTGACATGGCCTGCAGGACTATTGGCATTCCTGGGGAAGGAGGAAATTGACACTGAGGGAGTTGGTGAGGTGGTTTGCGTGAGCTTGGTTACAAGAGGAAGGGATTTACTGGTCAGTGGACTGCTTCCGCTGTCGGCCAAAGTTTTTGAACTTGTCACTGACTTATTATGAATGCGCTGCAGGTGACGTATAAGGGAGGATGTTCCGAGGTGGTTAACGTCCTTACCCCTACTTATTACAGCTTGACAAAGGGAACACACGGCTTGACAAATGTTGTCCGCATTTCTGGTGAAATACTTCCACACCGAAGAGCTGATTTTTTTGGTATTTTCACCAGGCATGTCAACGGCCATATTCCTCCCACGGACAACAGGTGTCTCCCCGGGTGCCTGACTTAAACAAACCACCTCACCATCAGAATCCTCCTGGTCAATTTCCTCCCCAGCGCCAGCAACACCCATATCCTCCTCATCCTGGTGTACTTCAACACTGACATCTTCAATCTGACTATCAGGAACTGGACTGCGGGTGCTCCTTCCAGCACTTGCAGGGGGCGTGCAAATGGTGGAAGGCGCATGCTCTTCACGTCCAGTGTTGGGAAGGTCAGGCATCGCAACCGACACAATTGGACTCTCCTTGTGGATTTGGGATTTCGAAGAACGCACAGTTCTTTGCTGTGCTTTTTCCAGCTTGAGTCTTTTCATTTTTCTAGCGAGAGGCTGAGTGCTTCCATCCTTATGTGAAGCTGAACCACTAGCCATGAACATAGGCCAGGGCCTCAGCCGTTCCTTGCCACTCCGTGTGGTAAATGGCATATTGGCAAGTTTACGCTTCTCCTCCGACAATTTTATTTTAGGTTTTGGAGTCCTTTTTTTACTGATATTTGGTGTTTTGGATTTGACATGCTCTGTACTATGACATTGGGCATCGGCCTTGGCAGACGACGTTGCTGGCATTTCATCGTCTCGGCCATGACTAGTGGCAGCAGCTTCAGCACGAGGTGGAAGTGGATCTTGATCTTTCCCTAATTTTGGAACCTCAACATTTTTGTTCTCCATATTTTAATAGGCACAACTAAAAGGCACCTCAGGTAAACAATGGAGATGGATGGATACTAGTATACAATTATGGATGGACTGCCGAGTGCCGACACAGAGGTAGCTACAGCCGTGGACTACCGTACTGTACTGTGTCTGCTGCTAATATAGACTGGTTGATAAAGAGATGTAGTATGTATGTATAAAGAAGAAAGAAAAAAAAACCACGGGTAGGTGGTATACAATTATGGACGGACTGCCGAGTGCCGACACAGAGGTAGCTACAGCCGTGGACTACCGTACTGTGTCTGCTGCTAATATAGACTGGTTGATAAAGAGATGTAGTATGTATGTATAAAGAAGAAAGAGAAAAAAACCACGGGTAGGTGGTATACAATTATGGATGGACTGCCGAGTGCCGACACAGAGGTAGCTACAGCCGTGGACTACCGTACTGTACTGTGTCTGCTGCTAATATAGACTGGTTGATAATGAGATGTAGTATGTATGTATAAAGAAGAAAGAAAAAAAAACCACGGGTAGGTGGTATACAATTATGGACGGACTGCCGAGTGCCGACACAGAGGTAGCTACAGCCGTGGACTACTGTACTGTACTGTGTCTGCTGCTAATATAGACTGGATGATAATGAGATGTAGTATGTATAAAGAAGAAAGAAAAAAAAACCACGGGTAGGTGGTATACAATTATGGATGGACTGCCGAGTGCCGACACAGAGGTAGCTACAGCCGTGGACTACCGTACTGTACTGTGTCTGCTGCTAATATAGACTGGATGATAATGAGATGTAGTATGTATAAAGAAGAAAAAAAAAACCACGGGTAGGTGGTATACAATTATGGATGGACTGCCGAGTGCCGACACAGAGGTAGCTACAGCCGTGGACTACCGTACTGTACTGTGTCTGCTGCTAATATAGACTGGATGATAATGAGATGTAGTATGTATAAAGAAGAAAGAAAAAAAAACCACGGGTAGGTGGTATACAATTATGGATGGACTGCCGAGTGCCGACACAGAGGTAGCTACAGCCGTGGACTACCGTACTGTACTGTGTCTGCTGCTAATATAGACTGGTTGATAATGAGATGTAGTATGTATAAAGAAGAAAGAAAAAAAAACCACGGGTAGGTGGTATACAATTATGGATGGACTGCCGAGTGCCGACACAGAGGTAGCTACAGCCGTGGACTACCGTACTGTACTGTGTCTGCTGCTAATATAGACTGGATGATAATGAGATGTAGTATGTATAAAGAAGAAAAAAAAAACCACGGGTAGGTGGTATACAATTATGGATGGACTGCCGAGTGCCGACACAGAGGTAGCTACAGCCGTGGACTACCGTACTGTACTGTGTCTGCTGCTAATATAGACTGGATGATAATGAGATGTAGTATGTATAAAGAAGAAAGAAAGAAAAACCACGGGTAGGTGGTATACAATTATGGACGGACTGCCGAGTGCCGACACAGAGGTAGCTACAGCCGTGGACTACCGTACTGTACTGTGTCTGCTGCTAATATAGACTGGTTGATAATGAGATGTAGTATGTATAAAGAAGAAAGAAAAAAAAACCACGGGTAGGTGGTATACAATTATGGATGGACTGCCGAGTGCCGACACAGAGGTAGCTACAGCCGTGGACTACCGTACTGTACTGTGTCTGCTGCTAATATAGACTGGATGATAATGAGATGTAGTATGTATAAAGAAGGAAAAAAAAACCACGGGTAGGTGGTATACAATTATGGATGGACTGCCGAGTGCCGACACAGAGGTAGCTACAGCCATGGACTACCGTACTGTACTGTGTCTGCTGCTAATATAGACTGGATGATAATGAGATGTAGTATGTATAAAGAAGAAAGAAAAAAAAAACCACGGGTAGGTGGTATACAATTATGGATGGACTGCCGAGTGCCGACACAGAGGTAGCTACAGCCGTGAACTACCGTACTGTGTCTGCTGCGACTGGATGATAAATAATGATATAAAAAATATATATATATCACTACTGCAGCGACAGGTATATATTATATAATGACGGACCTGCTGGACACTGTCATCAGAATGAGTTTTTTATAGAATAAAAAAACACCACACAAGTCACACGACGAGTGTTTAACTTTTTCAGGCAATCACAATATAGTATACTATACTGGTGGTCAGTGTGGTCAGGTCACTGGTCAGTCACACTGGCAGTGGCACTCCTGCAGCAAAAGTGTGCACTGTTTAATTTTAATAATATGTACTCCTGGCTCCTGCTATAACCTATAACTGCTCCCCAGTCTCCCCCACAATTAAGCTGTGTGAGCACAGTCAGATATTATACATAGATGATGCAGCACACTGGGCTGAGCACAGATATGGTATGTGACTGAGTCACTGTGTATCGTTTTTTTCAGGCAGAGAACGGATTATATTAAATAAAACTGCACTGGTGGTCACTGGTCAGTCACTAGTAAACTCTGCACTCTCTAGTACTCCTAAGCTCCAGTAAATCAAGTGTCTCTGTCTCAATCTCACTCTCTCTCTTCTAATCTAAATGGAGAGGACGCCAGCCACGTCCTCTCCCTATCAATCTCAATGCACGTGTGAAAATGGCGGCGACGCGCGGCTCCTTATATAGAATCCGAGTCTCGCGATAGAATCCGAGCCTCGCGAGAATCCGACAGCGTCATGATGACGTTCGGGCGCGCTCGGGTTAACCGAGCAAGGCGGGAAGATCCGAGTCGCTCGGATCCGTGTAAAAAAAGCTGAAGTTCGGGCGGGTTCGGATTCCGAGGAACCGAACCCGCTCATCTCTAGTCCAAAACCCTGTCCACAGCCTTGCCCGCTGCCCTGCTCCGGTGGGTGACTGCTGTCGACCTGCAGAGACCCGCTCTAGCCTCTCTGTGCCGCGGCCTACCTGTCCCTTTCAAGCCGGGGACTCGAGTGGTGGAGGAGGCTGCTGCGGACTTCCGGGATCGGGTCCCGCGGGATTGCCGCTGTACAGTGCGGCTCCCTCTTGCAGCTGGCCCCCTCAGTGTCCTGACCGCCGGCCTCCATTGTCCCGGGAGCGCTACATGCCGTATAGCTTCACCCAGGGGCTGTGCAGTATAAGCCTCTGCACAGCATCTCGGGTCCTGGCGGCGGCCCCTGCCAGATCTCAGCTGCAGTTCCACGGCGAGTGTCCTGTGGGGTCTGTCACTGCTGGCCCCAGCCTACCTGGCTTAGTCTATCTGTGCCTGACTGCCCCTGGTGTGTGAGGGAGGTGATCCTGCCTACAACAGCTGCAGCTGCTGGTTCCATACACTACTGGCTGTGCTGTGCTCCAGAAAGTCGCAGTTCCACTGAAGTATTATTTACAACACAAATCAGTGCATATGCCTTGGGGGGCTTCTATGGATGTGCTGTAATAGCTCTGCAACTTGTCTTGTTACCTACTTTTACTTCAGGATTCCTACCTATACTTCATCTGGAACAATATACCACTGTGCTGTTCAGTGCTCCGGATGCCTGCTTTTACCTGCTACTTTTCTTAGTCCGCACTTGACCCCTCTACATATCTCGTGGCTGACTTTTATTTTTACCTGGTTCCTGTGCTGAAGGATTAAGTTTACTTGTCTGTACATCAGCTGTTGTCTATACACCTTCTGTGGACATGGAGCTCCCTCTTCTGGCAGCCTGATACTGTGACACCTTCTATTCACGGCATTGTCTATCTACTACAGTTTCTCACTATGGGCGGTATTCAAATGATATATCACGCCCAACCTCCTTTCTAAAGTGTTCCCCGTTATCACGCATATCACACCCATAGTAATCAGGTTTAGCTGCGTTAAGGGTTGGGCGCCTCACTACCCCGAGGGTAGCGAGCTGAAATGATAATACCACGCCAGTCAGCAGAAATAGAATGGATGTGGTATGGGGCAGAAAGAATTGAATACCGCCCTATATCTTTGGCTGCTCCTAGGAGATTTTTGTTATATTATGTGATCTTTTAATGACGTCCTACGGCCCGGGGCCCTAGCTTTATCCCCCAGCATTGCTCTATAACTCATTCTCAATTGTCCTTCTACTGTATTTTCCCTACATACGTCCCACTGGGAAGGCATATATTCTCCCCAATAACCCTTCACCATGTCGAAGGGTCACTGCAAACAAGGAGGATCAGACATCTCCCAGAGTCTGCAAAAATTAGCATTCTCTGCTGACAAAACACAGAGGGGAGCAACTGCAATTCAGACGCCGATGATTCTGATCACTCCCCCCTCACCAGAAAAGATCTCTGTTCATTGTTCCATGAGGTTCAAGAGACTCGGCACTCTGTACAAGCTGTTCAGGCTGAAGTACATGACGCAGTTAATTCTCTCAAGACCGTGCTTAATGAATTGGGCGATAGGACTGATCATCTGGAGTCCAGGGTGGATGATGTAGTTTCGTCTCAAAATGACTTTGGCACAGAACTGCAAGGCTTGAAACAGGATGTCCAACTCTTGCTCGAACATCAAGAGGACCAGGATAATCGGGCAAAACTTAATAATCTTCGCATTCGCGGCATCACTGAGGATATCGACTTAACCTCATTGGACGATTATCTCAAGAAGCTTTTCTCGCAACTCTCACCCACCACTCCAGAGGATCACCTGCTTCTGGACAGGGCTCACAGGGCTCTCCGTCCTTGTTCCCAGGACCCTTCTCAACCACGGGATGTCATCTTGCGTTGCCACTATTATATGTCTAAGGAGGCCATACTCCATGAGGCCCGGAAACTTACATCAGTGACACTTCAAGGACATTCACTTAAAATTTACCAAGATATTGCCCCTGCTCAAGCAGAAAGACTTTAAACCTGTTACTAATCTTCTGAGAGTTAATAATATATGCTACAGATGGGGCTTTCCGTTCCGCATTCTGATATGGCACCAGAACCGCTTCCATGCAGCTAGGATCCAGGATGAAGCTCAATGCCTGCTGGCCTCCATGGGACTATCTATGCCTTCATCTACCACTGACGCAACTCCTGGACAACAAAATTTCCAACCCTCTGCTCCGCATTCCACTTCTCGACGATTTTTACACCGAGAATGGTCGAAAGTGCCTTCTGCACAGAAGTCTGCGTCTTCTGGTCCTCCAACCTGAACTTATATGCTTGCTCTGTTTGCTTGTTCATAAACCTTACAGGTTGTTTTACTAAATAACATGGTGATATCCTGTTTTGTTTCTTGTACTGTTCGACTAGTGTTTTTTCGCATCATTGTTGCGCTGTTTTTAACTGCTACTTTCACTTTGTAGCCCTGTTAAGTATTAGTCGACTTACACTAGTAGTTGTTCTTGATTGTTTTACTACTAACCTGTATTGGGATGTTTCATCCTACGTTATGTTGGTCACTCCTTTCTATAACCAACCCTATAGGTGGTTGAAATGAGCAGTAGTGGGAATAGAGAATTTTCCTGAGTACTGCTTTTTTTTTTTTTTTAACTATTAGTTGTTGGCCCCGGGCCAGGATTGGATTTCCTGGCCTAATTGTTAGCTATGCCTTTGGGCCGTCCTGGCCATGCCCACTCTAATGGGCTCTCCGCCCATGCCTGGACTTTGTCACTTAGTGACTTTTCCTTAATTTTCCCTATTAATTGTGTATATATACCCAAGCGCTATGTGAGAATGAAAATAAAAATAAAAATAAAAAATATAAAAAATAATAATTAAAAACAAAAAATAATAGAATAAATATAAACAAGAAGAGGGGGAGAAGGTAGAGAGAAAACAATAATAATAATAATAATAATAATAATAATAATAATAAGAAGAAGAAGAAGAAGAAGAAGAAGAAGAAATAGAAAAAAAGAAGAAGAAAAAAAGAAGCGCAGTAAGCTATTACATCCCATATTACCTTAATTTTCCCTGACCGGCAACTCAGACCAGATGGAACTCTTCCTGGTCTTCCACTTCCCCAAACTCCCTTATTTTCCCGTTCTTAGGTTGCTTCCCTTTTTATTTTTCCCCTTCCCCAGGGTCGTCTATATTGTAATGCACAGGCTGTTCATTTTTTTTGCTCTTTTCATTGTTTTTTTTTTTTTGTAGTGGCACAACCTTCCATGGGAGGTCCTGAGGCGAATCTCTGTGTCGATTGTCATGGCTTTTAGAATATATTCGCAGAACGTCAAAGGTTTGACTATCCCCTCAAAACGTACTAAACTTTGTATGTCTCTTAAGCACTCTAGGAGTGACCTTGTGTTTTTACAAAACACACTTTAAGAAATCCCTACACCCTGAGTTAAAATCTAAATCTTTCTCCCTAACCTTCCACGCTTGTGATTCCAGTCAGAAAAAAAGAGGGGTGTCAATCCTCTTTGCTTCCCATCTAGTGTTTGATCAGGAGAACGTCTATGCTGATAAGGAGGGTAGGTGGCTCATATTAGTGGGAAAGCTTAATAATACTTTATGTACCCTGGTCAACATATATGCGCCAAACCAAAAACAAGCCCTTTTCTTTAGGAAAATTGATGCCTTACTATCTAAATATGCTAAAGGAGCATTGATTCTGGCAGGTGATTTTAATGAAGTCCTAGATAATGCATTAGATCGCTCCTCCTCCTTATCCCTCTCAGTTTCGGGATCCCTATCTCCAGCATCGAGAGCTCTACTTTCCTTCCTTAAACGTCACCTACTTTTCGATTCTTTTAGACTTATTGACCCCTCGGCTATGGGTTACACATTTTATTCCTCAGTGCATAAAACATATTCTAGGATTGACATGATCCTTTTAAGTAGGGATCTCTCACTTAAGCTTACATCAGCCGCCATCCACCCTATGGTTTGGTCGGATCACTGCCCTATAATGGCTGACCTTGTGACCATCGCTTCTCGCCCTCCTCCTGCTTCTTGGAGAATTAACGATTCCCTCTTGCATATCCCTGAATATTCTGATTGAATTAAAAGTCGCTTACTGGAAGATTTCCAATTTAACGACTCTCCCGAAATTTGTCCACTGACCCTCTGGGAAGCTCACAAGGCAGACTTACGAGGCCACCTTATCAGTATGACTTCTAGACATAGGAAACACAATGATTTTCACCTGACATTCCTGACCTCTAAACGTCACTCCCTCGAACTTCAGCACAAACTAACCCCATCCCCAGCAAATCTGGAGTTGCTGAACAAAGCTAAGGCAGACCTTTTGTTGTTTCTATCGGAACGTACTGCCAAATCTTTGCAGAAATTAAACCAGATTTTTTACGATAAGGGGGATAAAGCCGATAGGCTTCTAGCTTCTAGACTTAGTGCCAAGAGCTCACACAATAACATCATGGCTATCACTACTAGCACTGAATTTCAAGCTTTTTATTCTTCCCTCTGTAATTTAAATAGGGATGTGGTAGAGCCCAGACCCTCTGATGCTATGATTAATGACTTCCTTCAGCGAGCCCACCTCCCCTGTCTCTCTAAACAAGTGTCTATGCAGTTAAACCGAGACATCTCTGATGATGAGATTTCTAACTTTCTGAAGTCCCAAAACCCGTTGAAGGCCCCCAGGGCCTGATGGCTTTTCAGCTTCCTGTTACAAAAAGTTTGCCCATATCTTGATACCCTACTGTACCTTAAACCCTTATTTAATGCAGTATTGCATGGGTCACAGTTCTCTCAAACCACGCTTGAAGCCAAGATAATTATTATTCATAAAGAGGGTAAAAATCTCTGTGATTGTGCAAGCTACAGATCAATCTCATTACTAAATACTGATGTTAAATTACAGTATATGCCAAAATTTTGGCCACACACTTAAACTGTTTTCTCCCTGACCTGATCCATTATTACCAAGTGGGTCAACACTAGAAGGACAATAGACCTTATCCAAATTCTTAATCGCAGACAAACTCCTACCGTTTTTTTATCGTTGGACACTGAAAAAGCATTTGACCGCATTTCAAGGCCTTTTTTATTTAAAACCTTGCAAATGTTTGGTATCAATGCTGAATTCTTAACCGCTGTCTCTGCTCTATATTCTTCCCCAATAGGGAGAGTCTTGACTAATAGTATTCTTTCAGATCCCTTCCCGCTTACAAACGGTCGAGACAAGGCTGCCCACTTTCACCCCTCATATTTGCTATGGTCATTGAACCACTTGCCGCCATGATCAGACTATCTGCTAGGGTGCGAGGAGTGGCAGCGGGTCCCCAGAATTTCAAAATCTCGTTGTTTGCGGACGATGTTCTGTATACGCTTAAATATCCTCAATCTTCCCTCACTGCTCTCTATGACATTATCGATGAATATGGCCATTTGTCTGGATACAAAATTAACTTTTCTAAATCGGAGGCTCTGCTCCTCCACGTACCCCGTGACCTACAGAGTTATCCTCCATATATCACTTTAAATGGCAGGAGCATCGAGTTAAATACATTGGAGTTATATTACGTCCCACTATGACAATCTTTATGCAGAAAATTATCCCTGATTATTATATAAACTCAAACAGGATCTCAATCTTTGGAAATCCTATATAGTTTCATGGTTCGGTAGAATTATCGCTATTAAAATTACTGTCTTACCTCAGCTTCTTTATTTATTTCAAACACTCCTGGTTAAAGTCCCGGACAAAGTATTGAGGGAAATACAGACGTCGCTCTCTCAGTTTGTGTGGAATGATAAACCCCCCAGATTGGCTTTAGGTACTCTCAAGCTTCCCAGGTCGTTGGGGGGGCGCGAGTGCTCCCTGATGTCAAACTGTATTATTTGGTTAGTCATTTGAGCTAAATAGCAGCCTGCTTTGATCCTTTGGGTGCTATTGCCTGGATTGACTTGGAGACCTATACGTTGGGAGTCCGCTCCCTAGCTTCCCTTTAGGGTCTAGAAAAAGCTTCTAGAAGCTCGCTACCTTATTTGCTCCCCTTCCTTAAATTTTCCCTCTCACTTTGGGATTACTCGTCTATAAAATTTGAACTGTCCTCCTCTCCCTCACCTCTCACCCCCTTGTGGGATAATCCGGCTTTCCCACCTAGTCTCTCTTCTACTCATTTTAAGTTATGGTACAGGGCCGGCATTAGATTAGTGTCGGATCTCCGTGCCCAGGGATCGTGGGCTTCTCTGGATGACATCAAGGTTAAGTTTCTCTCTCTAGTGCCCCCCTTCTTCGAGTATCTCCAAATTCACCACTTTCTTGGGTCACTTTCCTATACTGGATCACAAGAGGATCCTACCCCTTTTGAGCTAATCTGTTTGAAGAGTCCTCTCATCAGGGGTATGATTTCTCACATTTATTCAATACTGATTGAGGCTGCCTCTCCTGTGCGGACCCGCCATGAGCTGGAGTGGGATCTCAGCCCCCCTCCAGATAACTCCTGTTGGGAGGAGGTGCGGGATGGAATTGCTAAGAGCTCACTCTCAACTCGCATTAAAGAAACTTCCTATAAATTGTATTATAGGCGGTACTATACCCCAGATAGACTGTCTAAAATCTTCCCCTCTGCTACTCTGGTTTGCTGGCGGGGCTGCAGCCAGAGAGGCACCTTATATCACATTTGGTGGACTTGCCCTATTATAGTTTCTTTCTGGACTAAAGTCCTCGATCTGCTGAAATCCCTCTCAGGCATTCCGCTTGTTCGAGACCCTTGGGTCTTTTTGCTGGCCTGCCCTTTTCAAGATGTTGACCCCACCTTGAACATATTATTCTCCCATGTCTTCCCTAATCGCCAGAAATTGGAAGTCACCCTCCTCTCCTACCATGCAAGCTCTAAACAACTATATATGGTTTATTGCTAATATGGAGAAGATTACGTACTATCTCCATGACTGCCCCCATAAGTTCAATTTAGTTTGGGACCCCTGGTTATCGGCAAGGTCGCCTTACCCTAATTAATTGGCAACTCTTTAAAAAACTATTCATGAACCTTTGACGTTTTGCTCTCGGACCCTCCCCACGGCTCCCCACACTATTTTTACTATATGCTACTACTGTATACTTTACCGCAAGTAATTGTTCTTTCTATTGTCTTGCTTTCTCTTTTCTTCTTTTTGTCCTGACCCCTCCCCCCCTTCCCTCCCTTTCGTTTGATTCGTTTTCTTTAACTTCATTTTGTACTCTGCAGTGTGAGCATAGTAATGGGTGACACTGGTCATGACCCCCCCCCCACACACACACACACACACACACACACACACACAATACTAGTCACACACTCGGCAGCCGCATGTAAATTTCAGCTCCAGGCCCATGTGTACCTTAATCTGGTACTGCGCAGCCTAACTCTACCTCTCACTTCTTGCAGCCTAACCCTAACCTCTTCCCCGCAGCCTAACCCTCCCTTCCCACAGCCTAACCCTCCCCCTAGTGTCTAACCCTCCCAAAGCAGCCTAACTCTAGCCCTCCCCAGCATACTTATGTTCGGGATGCTGGGATTTTGCGCCGGTGTTTTGACTGCCGAAATTTCAAGTGTTGGTATGCCCACTACATCCCGCTGATAGGGAGGCATTTGATATGGCGGCTGTCGGGATTCCGGTGCTCAGCATTCCGGCCCCGGAATCCCGACAGCCGGCATACCAACAACTATTTTCCCTCATGGGGTGTCTGGAGGGAGAATAATGCCACCGTGCCCGCAAGGGGCTCTTTTGCGCTCGCCCCGCTACCGGCATGCCTGTGATATATGTATAGCGCAAATAACAACATATAACATCATATAAATCAGAGGCAGACTCAAATGCAGACAGTAACTGATTTGAAGTGAATATCAGGTGAACTATTGCCACATTATAAGCAAGATGATGATGATACAAATAATACATCAATCAATATATTGCAGATATCATAAATGTAAATTGTTTAAGTACATATATAACTCCTCATTTGTAATAATAATAATAATAATAATAATAATGGGGGTCATTCCGAGTTGTTCACTCGTTGCCAATTTTCGCAACAGAGCGATTAAAGTGAAAATGCGCATGGTACGCAGTGCGCATGCGCTAAGTATTTTAGCACAAAACTTAGTCGATTTACTCACGTCCGAACCAAGAATTCCCATCGTTGAAGTGTTCGGAGTGTGATTGACAGGAAGTGGGTGTTTCTGGGCGGAAACTGACCGTTTTCTGGGAGTGTGCGGAAAAACGCAGGCGTGCCAGGATAAAACGCGGGAGTGTCTGGAGAAACGGGGGAGTGGCTGGCCGAACGCAGGGCGGGTTTGTGACGTCAAACCAGGAACGAAACGGGCTGAACTGATCGCAGTGTAGGAGTAAGTCTCGAGCTACTCAGAAACTGCTAAGAAATTTCTATTCGCAATTCTGCTAATCTTTCGTTCGCAATTCTGCTAAGCTAAGATACACTCCCAGAGGGCAGTGGCCTAGCGTGTGCAATGCTGCTAAAATCTGCTAGCGAGCGAACAACTCGGAATGACCCCCAATGTTATTTATTTGGCACTTTTCTTCTAATCGGACTCAAAGTGCTTTACATTTGTCTTTACAGCTCAATATACAAAACAAGCCTCAAAATACAAAACAAGCCTCACAGTAGATATTAGTGAAATGCTGAGTAAATAGGTAAGGCTTGAATCTATTTTTGAAGCATTCTAGACTGGAGATTGCTCGAATTGTGCAGGGAAGTGAGTTCCATAGAGTTGGAGCCACAAAGCTGAACGCTCTTCAGATTGCAGTAAGCAAGTGGGACAGTAAGGAATCAGAAACTGCTTCAAGTACGTTAGGCCCTGGTCATGTAAGACTTTGAAAGTGAGTAAGCAAACCTTAGAAACTATTAGCCATCTTACAGGTGGCTAGTTAAGGGAGTGTCATGTGTCTGGAACGGGGCTGGTTGGTTAGTAGCCTGGCAGCTGCATTTTGTACCATCTGCAAGCGGTGCAATTATTTTGCTGGTAGACCAAGGTAAAGGGCATTGCAGTAGTCTAGGCATAATGATATAAATGCATGTACTGTATGACCTTAAGCAGAAATTCTTCAAGAATTAAGTGCTTGATTCTGTCTATATTCCTTGGATGAAAGAATGAGGTTGATTGTGTCTGATACAAAATAAACAAACACTACGACATACCACTCACTCACAAATAAGACAGGCAAAAAAAAAATACATGGACAAAAAGCTTCAAACATAATAAACTAGACACACAAAGAAAAAGCAGTGAGGAATTGTTTTAAGCAATAACCAACCTTAACTACAATACTCCACTATACCCTGTCTTACACCTAGCTCCTTCTAAAACCATAAGGCTAACTAGATCAAACTCCCACAAATTTGGGCAACCCATAAATACTGTACAATGGTTTCAATCCAAACACACTGGGGTATATTTACTAAAATTCATATTTTTCCGAATGAGGTTAAAGTTCAATCACGAATGACATCGAAAGTGTAAAATTGCAACTTTTTGAATTTATTACGACTAATTTACTAAGCTGTCGTATTCTGCTTTTCCGTATTTACCGATGTCGATGTCATTCGGATTTTTTGGCAGTGTTTTACATAAGTGAATTGTAAAACACTGCCGACTTTAACACAATGAATCTCGGCCGGATCTGTGAGATCCGTGCTGGGCTTCATTGTGCACCTTTCGTAAAAAATAATACATTGTTAAAAAAAAATTTAAAAAATGTGTGGGGTCCCCCCTCCTAAGCAAAACCAGCCTCGGTGTTAGACGCCGGTGTCCGCTCGTCGGTGCGGCCCGGCGCCTAGCAACCAGGGACGCCGTGCGCGTACAGCCGCCGGCTCCCTGGCAACGCTAGACGCCGGGCGCACGGAGCCGCACGGACCCTAGCAACGGGGACGCCACTGACGGACCGCGTTCCCCGTTGCTGGGTCCATTTTAATTAATAGGACACCTGTTTCCTGGCCATGCAGCTAGGCAGCTGTATGGCATCTAATCCAATCAGCCTCTAAACAGCTGATTGGAGGACTCCCTGTTAAATACACTTCCTGGGCTTCTCACAGACGCCGGTAATAGCTTCTTGCATGCTGTATCTGTTTGCTGAGAGTGTTTCCAGTCCTGCTGTATCCGGTCGTTCCTGTTCTCAGTTGTCCTGTACTCGGAAGTCGTCATCTGTTCCTGGAGTCCTGACTGAGCACCTTTGAACATCCAGTGGTGTTCGTGAGTCACGGCGTAGCCGTGTGTTGCGGCTTGGCCGCTTTATCATTTATTATTTATTATTTGTGTTTCGGAGCTTTTGCGGAGGATTCCGCTCCCACAGATCCACTCTGGTATCCAGCGGTGCTGGGTAGGAGTAACGGACTAGTGGATTTTGGTTGTCCTTTTCCCTGGTGGGTTTCCGCACATACCTCAGCTTTTGTCAGTTAGCTTGTAGCCCCTGGCCTGGTTGTTTAGTCAGAGGGCCCCTTGTTATCACCCTGTCTCGGATTTCCCTTTGTCTCCCATTAAGACCTGAGGGGGCATCGGAGTTGGGCAGACATAATCCGCCCTTCAAACGCGGCTGCCATGGGCTCAAGCAACCATAGTCTCGCAGGGGATTTCTGACAGCACGGGCGAGACAACGGAGTTAGGGCGCCAGGGGCTACTTTCTATTCCCGCTTCCTTCCCCAGCATTACGTTCCAGTGCTCCGGTCCTTGCAATAGGACCTCCTCAGACCAGAGTGCTGGAATCATAACATTATTACCGGCCACACCCAAACTTAAAATTAAACAGGGTTTGATTTTTTCCTTATTCAGTTTTGTAAGATTTATCGGCCTCATGAATCCCACTGGTTTAGGGCCAAATCCTGGCCAGCTCCTAGTTAGCCAGATTCAAGAACTTACTCAGATGGTTCAGGATCTTTCCCTTCGGGTGAAGTCGCAGGAAGATCTTTTACGAACTTCCCCGAGGGTAGTCCCTGAACCAAAAATGCACTTGCCTGACCGCTTTTCTGGTGATAGGAAGGAGTTTTTTAATTTTAAAGAGTCCTGTAAACTTTATTTTCGTTTAAGACCAATCTCCTCAGGTACTGAATCTCAGCGGGTCGGAATTATTATTTCTTTGCTCCAGGGGGATCCTCAGACCTGGGCTTTTGGTTTAAAAGCAGAGGATCCGGCATTGTTGTCAGTAGACGCCTTTCTGGGGTCTTTAGGGCTTTTGTATGATGACCCTGATAGAGAGGCATCCGCTGAGAGTCAGTTACGCGCTCTCAGACAGGGTAGAAATCCTGCAGAGGTTTATTCTACGGAGATCGCCGTTGGTCGAACGACTGTGGCTGGAATGACCCAGCCCTGCGCAGTCAGTTTCGCCTCGGCTTATCTGAGTCTATAAAAGACAGTCTCCTTCAGTATCCCGCTCATGAGACTCTCGATAAACTCATGGAGCTTTCTATTAAGATTGATCGTCGTCTCAGAGAGCGGAGGGCTGAAAAAGGAGCACCTGTCAGGTCTACTCCATGTGTATTTTCCATTCCTGAGGACATAGAGGAGCCCATGCAGATGGGTCTCTCCCGGCTGTCTCCAGAAGAAAGAGCCAGAAGGCAAAACGCTGGTCTTTGTTTGTACTGTGGGGGTAAGGGACATTTTGCCCGTAATTGTCCGAATAAGTCGGGAAACGCCTCGACCAAGTGAATTGTGAGGGGGTTCACTTTGGTCTGCAGCTTATCTCCTCGAATAACTCCCTTTTAGTCCCAGCTAAAGTTTCCTTTGGCAGCCTCAGTTCTTCGGTGTCGGCTTTTGTTGACAGTGGAGCTGCAGGGAACTTTATGGACTTAACGTGGGCCAAGGCCTTGGGTATTCCTCAGTTAGCTTTGGGTAGGTGTATCACCATGCATGATTTAGATGGGAGTCCCTTGTCCAATGGGGTTATTTCCCTCTGTACACCACCTGTACTACTTACGGTAGGAGCTCTTCATTCCGAAAAAATTGAGTTTTTCCTTACCCATTGCCCAGCAGTTCCAGTGGTTCTGGGTCACCCTTGGCTGGCCTTTCATAATCCCATCATTGATTGGCAGTCGGGGGAGATCTCACAATGGGGTACCATCTGTAATAAGGAATGTATTACATTTCCCGTCAGAATAGCTGCTGCCATTCCCGAACCCATTCCCGTGGAATACCAGGACTTTGTTGATGTATTTTCCAAGGGCAATGCGGACATTCTGCCTCCCCATCGGCCTTATGATTGTGCTATTGAGCTAATTCCTGGTGCCACATTGCCAAAGGGAAGGTTATATGCATTGTCCGGGCCAGAAACTGCGGCCATGAATGAGTATGTTAAGGAGAGCCTAGGGAAAGGATTTATCAGGCCATCTAAATCCCCTTTAAGTGCAGGCTTCTTCTATGTGGAGAAGAAAGATGGATCACTCAGACCTTGCATTGACTTTAGAGCCCTGAATAAGATCTCAGTTAAAAATACTTACCCTCTGCCGCTGATTTCTGTCCTCTTTGATCAGCTGCGTTCGGCTGTGATTTTTTCTAAAATTGACCTGAGGGGAGCGTATAACCTCATCCGAATCAAGTCGGGAGATGAATGGAAGACGGCGTTCAGTACTCAGTCGGGTCACTACGAGTATCTGGTGATGCCGTTCGGCTTGTCTAACGCTCCGGCAGTTTTCCAGGATCTCATTAACGATGTGCTCCGTGATTTTCTAGGAAGATTCGTGGTCGTTTACTTAGACGACATCCTGATCTATTCTGACTCTATTGAACAACATGTTACCCAGGTGCGTCAGGTTCTTCAAAAATTACGTGAAAATCACCTATATGCCAAGCTGGAGAAGTGTGAGTTTCATGTCACGGAGGTATCCTTTTTAGGGTACATTATTTCCCCTCGGGGATTCTGTATGGAACCTAAGAAGCTCCAAGCCATCCTTAGTTGGGCGCAACCCACCAACTTAAAAGCAATTCAGCGCTTTTTAGGGTTTGCGAATTATTATAGAAGATTTATTCATGCTTTTTCCGACCTAGTTGCTCCCATTGTGGCACTGACTAAGAAGGGAGCGGATCCTACCAACTGGTCACGTGAAGCTGAGTTATCCTTTCAGGCCTTGAAACAAGCTTTTGTCTCAGCCCCAGTCCTCAGACATCCCAACCCTGAATTGCCCTTCATTGTTGAGGTTGATGCCTCGGAGGTTGGAGTGGGGGCTATCCTATCTCAGAAGGATCCGGACTCTCTAGAACTACATCCTTGTGCCTTTATGTCCAGGAAATTCTCATCCGCTGAATCCAACTACGATGTTGGTAACCGGGAGTTACTGGCTATTAAATGGGCTTTCGAGGAGTGGAGGCATTGGCTTGAGGGAGCAACACATACCATTTCAGTATTGACTGACCACAAAAATCTTCAGTACATCGAATCAGCTAAGCGGCTGAATGCCCGGCAGGCTCGTTGGGCTTTATTTTTTACTCGTTTCAAGTTTATTATCACCTTTAGGCCGGGTTCCAAGAATACCAAGGCGGATGCCCTGTCACGCAGTTTTCTTCCAGTTCATAATAACAGTCCTGTTACTCCCATACTTCCGTCTTCAGTCATTTGGGCAGGCCTCACACAAGATTTATTTACCCAGTTAAAGCAGCTTCAACATCAAGCTCCTTGAAATACTCCTGCTGGTCGTCTTTACGTCCCTGAGTTTTTGAGAGCTACTGTTTTGACTGAGTTTCATGATAGCAAAGTTGCCGGGCATCCGGGGATCTCTAAGACTTTGGAATTAGTCTCCCGCTCAGTATGGTGGCCTGGTCTTTCTAAAGACATTAAGGAGTTTGTTTTTTCTTGTCAGGTCTGTGCACAGCATAAGGTTCCCCGTTCCTTGCCTATCGGGCAACTTATGCCCTTAAATGTTCCTCTCAGGCCATGGTCTCATATTTCCATGGATTTTGTGGTAGACCTCCCTCTGTCAGCCGGATTCCGAGTCATATGGGTGGTAGTGGACCGTTTTAGCAAGATGGCCCATTTCATTGCTCTTCCCCGACTGCCATCTGCCCAGGGATTGGCAGTTTTGTTTCTCCGCCATGTTTTCAGACTTCATGGGTTGCCCATTGATATTGTTTCTGATCGGGGTCCACAATTCATTGCACAATTCTGGAAGTCTTTTTGTGCCTCATTAAAGATGAAATTGTCTTTAACATCCGGCTACCATCCCCAATCCAACGGGCAGACCGAGCGAGTTAATCAATCATTAAAACAGTATTTGCGTTTGTACTCAGCCAAACTCCAGAATGATTGGTCCGAGTTTCTTCCTTTGGCGGAGTTTGCTTACAACAATTCTTGTCATTCCTCCACTAATGTGTCTCCATTCTTTTCAGTTTTTGGTTTTCACCCCAGAGCTAATTCTTTTTTTCAACATTCCTCTGTTTCCTCGCTAACCTTAACCTCTCATCTCAGAGTCATTTGGAAAAAAGTGCACCTTGCTCTCAGAAAAGCGGCATTTCGAGAGAAAAAATTTTCTGACAGGCTCCGGCGTCCTTGCACTTTTAAGGTGGGAGATAGGGTATGGTTGTCGACTCGTAACATTAAACTTCGACAAACCTCAGCTAGATTGGGCCCCAAATTTATTGGACCATTTCATATTATTAAAAAAATCAATCCAGTTGCTTTCCGGTTACGTTTACCAAGAGCTCTCCGGATCGGAAATACGTTCCATTGCTCCCTGTTGAAACCATACATTTCTTCCAGTAGATTTCCTCGGAAGATCTCTCAGGGAAAAATCACCAGTAGATGTACAGGGTCATCAGGAGTTCTTGGTGGAGAAGGTTCTCGATTCCAAATTGTCCCGGGGTCGGCTTTATTTTCTGGTGCACTGGAGAGGCTATGGTCCAGAGGAAAGGTCTTGGGTCCTGGATAAGGATCTCCATGCCCCGAGGCTCAAGAGGGCATTTTTTCGGGAATTTCCTCGGAAACCTGGCTTTAGGGGTTCCTTGACCCCTCCTCAAGGGGGGGGTACTGTTAGGCGCCGGGGTCCGCTCGTCGGTGCGGCCCGGCGCCTAGCAACCAGGGACGCCGTGCGCGTACAGCCGCCGGCTCCCTGGCAACGCTAGACGCCGGGCGCACGGAGCCGCACGGACCCTAGCAACGGGGACGCCACTGACGGACCGCGTTCCCCGTTGCTGGGTCCATTTTAATTAATAGGACACCTGTTTCCTGGCCATGCAGCTAGGCAGCTGTATGGCATCTAATCCAATCAGCCTCTAAACAGCTGATTGGAGGACTCCCTGTTAAATACACTTCCTGGGCTTCTCACAGACGCCGGTAATAGCTTCTTGCATGCTGTATCTGTTTGCTGAGAGTGTTTCCAGTCCTGCTGTATCCGGTCGTTCCTGTTCTCAGTTGTCCTGTACTCGGAAGTCGTCATCTGTTCCTGGAGTCCTGACTGAGCACCTTTGAACATCCAGTGGTGTTCGTGAGTCACGGCGTAGCCGTGTGTTGCGGCTTGGCTGCTTTATCATTTATTATTTATTATTTGTGTTTCGGAGCTTTTGCGGAGGATTCCGCTCCCACAGATCCACTCTGGTATCCAGCGGTGCTGGGTAGGAGTAACGGACTAGTGGATTTTGGTTGTCCTTTTCCCTGGCGGGTTTCCGCACATACCTCAGCTTTTGTCAGTTAGCTTGTAGCCCCTGGCCTGGTTGTTTAGTCAGAGGGCCCCTTGTTATCACCCTGTCTCGGATTTCCCTTTGTCTCCCATTAAGACCTGAGGGGGCATCGGAGTTGGGCAGACATAATCCGCCCTTCAAACGCGGCTGCCATGGGCTCAAGCAACCATAGTCTCGCAGGGGATTTCTGACAGCACGGGCGAGACAATGGAGTTAGGGCGCCAGGGGCTACTTTCTATTCCCGCTTCCTTCCCCAGCATTACGTTCCAGTGCTCCGGTCCTTGCAATAGGACCTCCTCAGACCAGAGTGCTGGAATCATAACACTCGGGCTCTTTGAGCCGGTCCTGGTTGAAAAAATATGGGGGAAAAATTGACCGGGGTTCCTCCATATTTAATCAACCAGCACCGGGCTCTGCGCCTGGTCCTGGTTCCAAAAATACGGGGGACAAAAAGCGTAGGGGTCCCCCGTATTTCAGAAACCAGCACCGGGCTCCACTAGCCAGATACATAATGCCACAGCCGGGGGACACTTTTATATTGGTCCCTGCGGCCCTGGCATTACATACCCAACTAGTCATCCCTGGCCGGGGTACCCTGGAGGAGTGGGGGCCCCTTCAATCAAGGGGTCCCCCCCTCCAGCCACCCAAGGGCCAGGGGTGAAGCCCGAGGCTGTCCCCCCCATCCAAGGGCGGCGGATGGGGGGCTGATAGCCTTTTTGTCAAAATTTGAATATTGTTTTTAGTAGCAGTACTACAAGTCCCAGCAAGCCTCCCCCGCAATCTGGTACTTGGAGAACCACAAGTACCAGCATGCGGTGGAAAACCGGGCCCGCTGGTACCTGTAGTACTACTACTAAAAAAATACCCCCAAAAAAACAGAAGACACACACCTTGAAAGTAAAAGTTTAATTCATACATCCACACCTCCAAACATACATACTTACCTATGTTCACACGAGGGTCGGTCCTCTTCTCCATGTAGAATCCATGAGGTACCCCATGGATTCTACATGGAGAAGAGGACCGACCCTCGTGTGAACATAGGTAAGTATGTATGTTTGGAGGTGTGGATGTATGAATTAAACTTTTACTTTCAAGGTGTGTGTCTTCTGTTTTTATTGGGGTATTTTATTATTAGTAGTACTACAGGTACCAGCGGGCCCGGTTTTCCACTGCATGCTGGTACTTGTGGTTCTCCAAGTACCAGCTTGCGGGGGAGGCTTGCTGGGACTTGTAGTACTGCTACTAAAAACAATATTCAAATTTTGACAAAAAGGCTATCAGCCCCCCATCCGCCGCCCTTGGATGGGGGGGGACAGCCTCGGGCTTCACCCCTGGCCCTTGGGTGGCTGGAGGGGGGGGACCCCTTGATTGAAGGGGCCCCCGTCCTCCAGGGTACCCCGGCCAGGGGTGACTAGTTGGGTATGTAATGCCAGGGCCACAGGGACCAATATAAAAGTGTCCCCCGGCTGTGGCATTATGTATCTGGCTAGTGGAGCCCGGTGCTGGTTTCTGAAATACGGGGGACCTCTACGCTTTTTGTCCCCCGTATTTTTGGAACCAGGACCAGGCGCAGAGCCCGGTGCTGGTTGATTAAATATGGGGGAACCCCGGTCAATTTTTCCCCCATATTTTTTCAACCAGGACCGGCTCAAAGGGCCCGAGGCTGGTTTTGCTTAGGAGGGGGGACCCTCCGCATTTTTTTTGGGGCAAATTTAACTCTTTCCCACCCCTTCCCACTGATAAACATGCACGGATCTCATGGATCCGTGCATGCCTATCAGAACACGGTTAAAAAAAAGCAGGTCTGTTTTATTTTAGCACTTTTTCACGAATGGTATTTTTTCGCGGCAGTGTTTGGCTATTGTCGGCAGTGTTTGTGAATTACACTTTTTAGTAAATGACCGTGTTCTACCAAATTACAGGCGAATTTGACCGATGGTGTATTCATTCGTATTTTTTTACTTGGACTTCCAAAAAAATACGAATGCCCTCATGACTGCCGTGATTTGAGTTTAGTAAATTCCCGAGATGACACTTTGAAGAAAAAACACCATCCCGGTCAAAATCGGGACCTTAGTAAATATACCCCACTGTATGTTCATCATCTCAAATGCAGCTAAGCAGCCAAACCAGGAGACCTTGTGATTCATCCAATCAGTGGCTGAAAACGTAAGTTAAGTCAGTATGGGTACATAATTAACATTGTGAACATTTTGAATGTAAAGGCCCATATAGACGGGCCGATGCAGGAGAGATGTGTGCTGAGCGAACCGCTCAGCACACATCTCTCCCGCCGCTCAGTGGAGGGGCCGCTCACTTCACCCAGCGGGTGTATGCAGGCCAATCTAGCACCAGCGATAGCGATGCGCGGGGCTGCGCATCGCTATCGCTGTTAGGGCTACAGACGGAGCGATCTTGCTGAAAATCTAAGCAATCTAGTCAGATTGCTTAGATTATCGCTCCGTGTGCACCCCCCTTTAGAGGTGATGCAGATTCCCAGATATAATAAGGGGGGGGGGGTCCTTCCAAGTAAGAGGAAAATGCTTCTTCAAAGACTGGAGAGTCAAAGGGGGGATATTGATAGGGAGAGCATCAGATTTAGCAGCATTTAATCTGTAGTATGAAGCAACTCTATAATTATCCAAAATAGCATCAATGGATGTCAACGAGGTCTCTGGGTCAGTTACAAGCAATAAAACAATGTCTGCAAAGAAACACGGTTTGTGGGAGGTATTACAGATTGAAAGCTCTGGGAAAGCTGAGGATAAATGGATTGTTTGGGTAAGGGGTTCAATGGCTAACACAAATATTAATGGGTAGAGGGGACACCACTGCTTAGTGCCATTAGAAATTGTCCTTTTTTAAATACAATTTAAACATTTTAATGTGCATGTAAGCTGGTCTGACATATGATGTTTATGTATGATGTTTTGTTAATGATTTTCACTTATTTTTGTTTGTACAGTACCTCATGAGTGATGTTTTTTTGTTGCTGTGTTCGCTGTTAATGTGTGTAGAAACATAAGGAACCAGGCTTGAACATTGCACCTTACTGATTCAGCCACAGCATCTGATATATACAGTAAATCACTGATCAATCTATCTTTAAAAGAAGCCATCAACCAGATATAATCATGTAATGGGGGAGATGTGCTCACCTTGAAAAGTGATAAAGTGGATGGTGATAAAGTACCAGCCAATCAGCTCCTAACAGCCATGTCATAGGTTGTATCTGAAAAATAACAGGAGGTGGTAGTCTGGTACTTTATCACTCTCCATTTTATCACTTTTTAAGGCTTAGTACATCTGGCCCAAGTTTTTAAAATAATATTTAGTATAGGGCCTAATTCAGCATGGGTTGTAGTTGTGTGACAAATTGCACAACTACAACCCTTTTCTCTAACATGTGGTGGGACGCCCAGCACAGGGCAAGTCCACCCGCATACCGGGTCCTGTCCCCTCACTAACATGTGAGTGCCCCCCCCCCCACCGCGCGCGCGCTGGTTCTTAAACTGCAGTCGTGTGCAGTGTAAACAGGGATGACCCTTGAATAACCCGGATCCAGTGTGCAGTGTGAAAGGGGTCTGAGAGGCTGTCACATGGTTTCAAGTTCACATGGTTTCAAGTTCATGGTGTCACATGTTCAATATCCCGGATCAGACCCAGGATTTCAGTGTGAAAGGGATATTAAAGAATTTACTGTAGCTTTTGTTTAGAGCTCTGTCCATGACCTGAGGTATTATAATGGAAAATAGGGGGACCAATCCCGGGCCACTTTTTAAATCCCGGGTATTGGGATTGAAAAATGGTCAATCCCGGGATACCCTGGATTGGGGTTTCCCTGTGTGGCTGCCCGCCCCACCCCGCCCGCCCTGCACACATAACTCACCGTACACCGGGGGCGGGCGGGTGGGACACATCAGCTGCTTTCTCCCGGCTGCGGTCAGCGGCGAGTGACGGCGCAGTGTGACCTCTCATTGCACGTTACACTGCGCTGGGGAGCCGGAAAGAAGGAAGCCGGGCAGCGTCTGAGTGTCCTGAGGACGCTCATAGCTGTTCCCTCAATCCCTGGGATTGGAGCTTCCAATCCCGGGATTGAATCCCGGCCGGTTTTGGGACGAAATCCCGGGATCCCGCCGATCCCGGGATTGGCCTCCCTAATGAAAAATTTGAATTTTCTTGAACTTAGTAAAGAATAATGCAACCTAGGCGGACATCATATAGGGAAGCTGACATGCACTGTGAATGCAATGTGGGGGTGATTTAGAGATGGACGCAGTATGCAATGCCAAAATATGCTAATGCTGCAGGAGGCACCTGAAGACAAAAGTGTCATCCTCCTGGAGATCATGTCAAAAAATCTTATTGACTTTTTTGGCTATGTGACTAAAGTAATAGATAAAGGGGGTGGGGCGGTAGGGGTAGATATAGCTTATCTAGACTAGTAAGGCTTTCATCGCTGTCTCACATCGCAGACTTTTAAATAAACTTGAAAGTTTGGGATTGGATTCTAAAATGGTTGAATAGGAAAGATCTTGGTTGCAGGATAGAAAACAGAGAGTTGTAGTAAATGGAGTGCATTCACAGGAGGGAAATGTTACCAGTGCAGTACCCCAGGGAACTGTACTTGGACCAGTGCATTTTAATATCTTTGTTGGTGACATTGCAAATGGTATTCAAGGCAAAGTATGCCTTTTGAAGATGACACAGAGGTATGCAACAGGGTAGACAAGAGGGGTAAAACAAATTATTGATTGACTGACTGACTGACTGACTGACTGACTGACTGACTGACTAACTAACTAACTAACTAGGTAGACTAGAAGAATGTATGAACTACAGTAGATGGACATTTTGTCTTTTTTCAACCGCAATAACTATGTTACTATGTTACTATAACTATGTTAATGGCCAAGAGTGTAGCAATTACAATTTAATGCCAAAAATGCAAAATATTGCACTTGGGTCTCAAAACCCCAAATGCTAAATTTAGTATTAATGGCACTATACTGGAAACTACTGAGGAGGAAACGGATCTTGGAGTCACTATTTCTGATGACTTAAAGGCCGGTAAGCAATGTAACAAAGCAATGAGAAAAGCAAGTCAGATGCTTGATTGTATAGGGAGACGAATCAGCAGCAGAAAGAAGTAATAATGCCACTGTATAGGCCATTGGTACGGCCTCATCTAGAATACTGTGTTCAATTCTGGAGGCCATATCTTCAGAAGGATATTAATACATTAGAGAGCGTACAAAGACTAAGAAAGGGGCAACAAGACTAAAATATATTAATACGTATAGTTTAGAGCAAAGAGGGGAAAGAGGGGCATGATAGAAACTTAAAATATATCAAGAGTTTTTAACAAGATACAGGAGAGAGACATTCTGCAAAGGAAAATAAATATTAGGACACGAGGACATGAACTGAAATTGGAGGAAGGTAGATTCAGGGGAAATTTGAGGAAAAATGACTTCACAGAAAGGGTAGTGAACAAGTGGAACAGCCTC
The DNA here is from genome assembly GCF_028390025.1 of Pseudophryne corroboree. Taxonomy (NCBI): domain Eukaryota; kingdom Metazoa; phylum Chordata; class Amphibia; order Anura; family Myobatrachidae; genus Pseudophryne; species Pseudophryne corroboree. Next base: position 584,481,707 of record NC_086447.1, read on the forward strand.
CCATCAGAGGTGGTAGAGGCTAAGACAGTAGAGCAATTTAAACATGCATGGGATAGATATAAGGATTTCCATACAAAGAAATAAGGATCAAGTAAGGTTTGAGGTAAAAATATGGTTAGAAAATGGGCAGACTAGATGGGCCAAGTGGTTCTTATCTGCCATCAAATTTTATGTTTCCATGTTTCCTGCCAGCATTGCAGATCTGGGTGCTGTGTCCAAATATACAGCACTGTGATGGTCGCAGATATCGGCCATCTGAGTTAGCCTATGCATACTCAGAATGAGCCCCAGAAGACACAAACCCTGGCCACAGCACACCTACAAAAGTGCAGAGGCACCTCCCTTTTACAGAACAGTCCCTGTTGCCCCTCCCTGCTCTCCCCCACAAGCAGTATACAGCGGCTTGGTGGCACTGCGAGCAACAACGCATGTGCAGTCTACTCGCCATCTGAATCAGGACCTGTGCCACTACTATTTTGACCTTATACACAGTGCATAGAAACTGCAGCTTGCTTTGAGATTTATTTTTATATCATTTATACATTAATGTGCATTATTGTGCATTATTGTCTGACCTGAGCAGCATTCTTAGCACATTGAAATTTAATTGGTTTCACAAGAAAGTGGTAGAGCCGGTATGGCATGCCATGAAGAATTTAGTAGCCAGTATGCCATACTCCCCTATCACTGTACTGCCAGCACCATTAGTTGGATAAGACAGACCCCGAGCCTGGAGTGATCTTGGACAGACCAGAAGTTCCCAGATCATTGGACATGCCACAGAATGGCGATAAACTGAGGTGTGTTGCCCTGTTATGTGTGGTTATGCCCCATGATATGAGACCACGCCCATTTTTCATGGCATGTGCAAAGGGGATCCCTACTTCCACCACTGAACTTAATGGACTGCGACTTTGCGCACATCTTTGAATCAGGCCCTTAATGTCTGACATGCATAGCGTGTAATGCAAAGGGCAGTGACATAGCTTTTCACTTGTCTATTATGACTTATTTACCGTTGATTAATGTATTTCCATGTCTTTATTCGCTCATAAACCATAACAAGAGGTAAATTAGTTGGAGATTGTTTTACTACAAGTTAAAAGACTTTGACTTATCAGGTGATTTACTGTAGGTTATAAAAGCTATGTACAATTTCCTACAATAGGTTTACTTGCCTTATCGCAATGCTTTTCCGATAGTAATGTCATAGTTGTTCTATATGAGTCACTTCTCTTTTTTTAATACCTCCTTCCCTCCACCATTTGTCCTAATGTGGATTCTCTTACCCACATTATAAATGGACATGGAAGCAGTTCATCGACAACATTCCAAAGGAGGACATTATTATGCAATATAAACAGACTGTTGAGTGAGAGAAGCTGTACTGTATATCAAGTATCTATTTGCCTGGCAGCTTGCAAATATTATTCCTGTATATTATTTTGAAAAGTGTCTGAACAAGCTAATTTACTCACACATACCATCTGGCCGAAACAAAATGCTACATAACTTTGTTATATAGCCCTTGGCTTTGTTTTTACGTAGGCATTGTTTTATGTTTTAACGCCTTGAAAATTGAGATATACCTTAGACTCCCTAACCACCAAAGTAGCATTTGGGCAAGTAAAAACAAGAAATGACCATATGAGCTATGGAAGAGCATATAAACTCTATGTATTTGCACAAGCACCTGATAAGAACTTGATAGGTGGTCGATATGCGCTTGACTTTCTGGCATGTGTCTGCAGATGCATTGAATACAAGCCTTGTCAAGTGAGTGTGCGATTCATTTGTGTGGGATTTCCACGGTGTGTGCCACATGTACAAACCCCAATGAAATGATTGGTAATAAATAATAAAAAAATTTGCATTGTCCACCCATTCCTCAGCCAGCTCCAGCAGCAATTAACCAGAGCTTTTATCCAATATAACTAGAAGTGTGGGGTCCTGCTGGTTGGTACCTCTAATATAATATAATATAATATACAATATTATATAATATATATATATATGTCTGTGTATATATATGTATATATACATATATATATAGATATATATATATATATATATATATATATATATATACACCTTTATTGTCATTGATGTTCACAAGTAACAGTCAACAAAATGTTCAACATGAGCAAGGAACAAGAAAATGAAAAAGGATAAAATACATCAGAGATACAGAACATATACTTCATCTCCAGATAAATATCAATATATTTCACAAATTATGTAACATTGTTGCTATTTAGGAGACTTATTGCCTGCGGAAAGAAACTTCCTCTAAAGCGACTGGTCCTACACAGCATGGATCGATACCTCCAACTGTATGGCAGCATAGAGAATATCCCGGGTACGAAGGATCTCTCAGAATACTTGTCACGTTAGAAAAAAGCCTCTTTTCAATTCATACACATCATTTATACAAGGCAAGCAAACACCAATAATTTTACTCGCAGATGATAGAACTCTCTGGAGAGATCTGCGCTCAAAAACAGAGCAAGTGCCGAACCAAACCAAAATTCCAAAAGTAAGAACACTCTCGATAATGCTAGAATAAAATGTTACTAATATGTCCTTCCACATACCGGACATATGTAATTTTCTCTGGAAAAACATACATTGATGGGCCTTTTTCATAACACCTTAATTTACTAAGATGGGAGTTCTATTTAAGATGGGATGTTGCCCATAGCAGCCAATTAGATTCAACTTATTCATTTAGCACCTTCTAGAAGATAATACCTGGAATGTGACTGGTTGCTATGGGCAACATCCCATCTTAAATAGAACTCCCATCTTAGTAAATTTACTCCCTTGAGTGTGAATGGAAAATGGACATCCTTGGGGTTCCCAGAGACTACCATCCTACCAGTAAAAATAAGATTTTAAACCTACCGGTAAATCTTTTTCTCCTAGTCCGTAGAGGATGCTGGGGACTCCGTAAGGACCATGGGGATAGACGGCCTCCGCAGGAGACATGGGCACTAAGAAAGAACTTTAGGTATGGGTGTGCACTGGCTTCTCCCTCTATGCCCCTCCTCCAGACCTCAGTTAGAGAAACTGTGCCCAGAGGAGACAGACAGTACAAGGAAAGGATTTTAGTTAATCTAAGGGCAAGATTCATACCAGCCCACACCATCCACGCCGTATAACTTGGGATATACGAACCAGTTAACAGTATGAAACAACACAGCATCAGTCCGAGACTGAGGAAAACTGTAACATAACCCTTATGTAAGCAAAAACTATATACAAGTCTTGCAGAAGTAGACCGTACTTGGGACGGGCGCCCAGCATCCTCTACGGACTAGGAGAAAAAGATTTACTGGTAGGTTTAAAATCTTATTTTCTCTTACGTCCTAGAGGATGCTGGGGACTCCGTAAGGACCATGGGGATTATACCAAAGCTCCCAAACGGGCGGGAGAGTGCGGATGACTCTGCAGCACCGTTTGAGCAAACATGAGGTCCTCCTCAGCCAGGGTATCAAACTTGTAGAATTTTGCAAAAAATTTTGAACCCGACCAAGTAGCAGCTCGGCACAGCTGTAATGCCGAGACCCCTTGGGCAGCCGCCCAAGAAGAGCCCACTTTCCTGGTGGAATGGGCTTTTATTGATTTTGGTAACGGCAATCCAGCCGTAGAATGAGCCTGCTGAATCGTGTTACAGATCCAGCGAGCAATATTCTGCTTGGAAGCAGGAGCGCCAACCTTGTCGGCTGCATACAGGATAAACAGTGCTTCTGTTTTCCTGACCCTAGCCATTCTGGCCACGTAAATTTTCAAAGCCCTGACCACATCAAGGGACTCGGAATCCTCCAAGTCTCGCGTAGCCACAGGCACCACAATAGGTTGGTTCATATGAAAAGACGAAACCACCTTTGGCAAGAATTGAGGACAGGTCCGCAATTCCGCTCTATCCATATGGAAAACTAAATGGGGGCTTTTATGAGTCAAAGCCGCCAACTCCGATACTCGCCTAGCCGAAGCCAAGGCTAACAACATGACCACTTTCCAAGTGAGATATGTTAACTCCACCATTTTAAGTGGTTCAAACCAGTGTGACTTAAGGAAACTCAACACCACGTTCAGGTCCCAAGGTGCCACTGGAGGTACAAAAGGAGGCTGAATATGCAGCACTCCTTTCACAAAAGGCTGTACTTCTGAGAGAGAGACAATTCCTTCTGAAAGAAAATGGATAGGGCCGAAATCTGAACCTTAATAGAGCCTAATTTTAGGCCCAAATTCACTCCAGTCTGTAGGAAGTGAAGGAAACGGCCCAGATGGAATTCTTCCGTAGGAACATTCCTGGCCTCACACCAAGAAACATACTTCCTCCATATACATTGATAATGTTTAGCTGTCACGTCCTTCCTAGCCTTTATCAGAGTAGGAATGACCTCATCCGGAATGCCCTTTTCAACCGCCATGCCGTCAAACGCAGCTGCGGTAAGTCTTGGACTAGACAGGGCCCCTGTTGTAACAGGTCCTGTCTTAGAGGAAGAGGCCACGGATCTTCTGTGAGCATTTCCTGCAGATCCGGATACCAGGCCCTTCGTGGCCAATCTGCAACAATTGTCTGTACTCCTCTTTTTCTTATTATTCTCAACACCTTGGGGATGAGAGGAAGAGTAGGAAACACATAGACCGAATGGAACACCCACGGTGTCACGAGGGCGTGCACTGCCACCGCCTGAGGGTCTCTTGACCTGGCGCAATACCTCTGTAGTTTTTTTGTTGAGATGGGACGCCATCATGTCTATCTGGGGCTGTCCCCACTGACTTGCAATCTGTGCGAAGACTTCCTGATAAAGTCCCCACTCTCCTGGATGTAGATCGTGTCTGCTGAGGAAGTCTGCTTTCCAGTTGTCCACTCCCGGAATGAACACTGCTGACAGTGCGCTTACATGATTTTCCGCTCAGCGAAGAATCCTGGTGGCTTCCGCCATTGCCACTCTGCTCCTTGTGCCGCCTTGGCGGTTTACATGAGCCACTGCGGTGATGTTGGCTGACTGAATCAGAACCGGTAGGTCGCGAAGCAAAGTCTCCGCTTGACGAAGGGCGTTGTATATGGCCCTCAAATCCAGGACGTTGATGTGAAGACAAGTCTTCTGGCTTGACCAAAGACCTTGGAAGTTTCTTCCCTGTGTGACTGCTCCCCAATCTCGGAGGCTCGCGTCCGTTGTTACCAAAATCCAGTCCTGAATGGCGAACCTGCGACCCTCTAGAAGGTGAGCACTCTGTAGCCACCACAGGAGAGACACCCTTGCCCTGGGGGACAGGGTGATCAACTGATGAATCTGTAGAAGTGCCCCGGACCACTTGTCCAGTAGGTCCCATTGGAAGGTCCTCGCATGGAACCTGCCGAAGGGAATGGCCTCGTAAGATGCCACCATCTTTCCCAGGACTCGAGTGCAGTGATGCACTGACACCTGTTTTGGCTTCAATAGGTCCCTGACCAGAGTCATGAGTTCCTGGGCCTTTTCTATCAGAAGATAAACCCTTTTCTGGTCCGTATCCAGAATCATGCCTAAGAAGGTCAAACGAGTCGTAGGAACTAACTGTGACTTCGGGATATTGAGAATCCAGCCGTGTTGTTGTAACACCTTCAGTGAAAGTGACACGCTGTTCAACAACTGCTCTCGCGATCTCGCTTTTATGAGGAGATCGTCCAAGTACGGGAAAATTGTGACACCCTGCTTGCGCAGGAGCACCATCATTTCCGCCATTACCTTGGTGAAAATTCTCAGGGCCGTGGAAAGCCCAAACGGCAACGTCTGAAATTGGTAATGACAATCCTGTAACGCAAATCTCAGGTACGCCTGATGAGGTGGATATATGGGAACATGAAGGTATGCATCCTTTATGTCCAGGGATACCATAAAATCCCCCCCTTCTAGGCTGGCGATGACCGCTCTGAGCGATTCCATCTTGAACTTGAACCTTTTCAAGTATAGGTTCAGGGATTTTAAATTTAAAATGGGTCTGACCGAACCGTCCAGTTTCTGGACTACAAAATAAGATTTTAAACCTACCGGTAAATCTTTTTCTCGTAGTCCGTAGAGGATGCTGGGACTCCGTAGGGACCATGGGGATAGACGGGCTCCGCAGGAGACATGGGCACTTTAATAAAGACTTTAGGCTCTGGGTGTGCACTGGCTCCTCCCTCTATGCCCCTCCTCCAGACCTCAGTTAGAGAAACTGTGCCCAGAGGAGACGGACAGTACAAGGAAAGGATTTTAGGTAATCCAAGGGCAAGATTCATACCAGCCACACAAATCACACCGTATAACTTGTGATATACTATCTAGTTAACAGTATGAAAAACCAACATAGCCTCGGTCCACCACCGATGAAACTATAACATAACCCTTATGTACGCAATAACTATATACAAGCCTTGCAGAAGTAGTCCGCACTTGGGACGGGCGCCCAGCATCCTCTACGGACTACGAGAAAAAGATTTACCGGTAGGTTTAAAATCTTAATTTCTCTAACGTCCTAGAGGATGCTGGGACTCCGTAAGGACCATGGGGATTATACCAAAGCTCCCAAACGGGCGGGAGAGTGCGGATGACTCTGCAGCACCAATGAGCAAACAGGAGGTCCTCCTCAGCCAGGGTATCAAACTTATAGAACTTTGCAAAGGTGTTTGACCCCGACCAAGTAGCAGCTCGGCACAGCTGTAGTGCCGAGACCCCTCGGGCAGCCGCCCAAGAAGAGCCTACCTTCCTAGTGGAATGGGCCTTAACCGATTGTGGTAACGGCAATCCTGCCGTAGAATGCGCCTGCTGAATCGTGTTACAGATCCAGCGAGCAATAGTCTGCTTTGAAGCAGGGCCGCCATCCTTGTTGGCTGCATACAGGACAAACAGTGCCTCTGTTTTTCTGATCCTAGCCGTTCTGGCCACGTAAATCTTCAAAGCCCTGACCACATCAAAGGACTCGGAATCCTCCAAGTCACGTGTAGCCACAGGCACGACAATAGGCTGGTTTATATGAAAGGATAAGACCACTTTAGGTAGGAAGTGAGGACGAGTCCGCAAATTCCGCCCTATCCATATGAAAAACCAGATAGGGGCTTTTATGTGATAAAGCCGCTAATTCCGAAACTCGCCTAGCCGAAGCCAAGGCTAACAACATGACCACCTTCCAAGTAAGATATTTTAACTCCACCATTTTGAGTGGTTCAAACCAATGTGACTTAAGGAAACTTAACACCACGTTAAGGTCCCAAGGCGCCACCGGAGGTACAAAAGGAGGCTGAATATGCAGTACTCCCTTCACAAACGTCTGTACTTCAGGAAGAGAGGCCAATTCCTTCTGAAAGAAAATGGATAGGGCCAAAATCTGAACCTTAATGGAGCCTAATTTTAGGCCCAAATTCACTCCAGTCTGTAGGAAGTGAAGGAGACGGCCCAGATGGAATTCTTCCGTAGGAGCATTCCTGGCCTCACACCACGAAACATATTTTCGCCATATTCGGTGATAATGTTTTGATGTCACGTCCTTCCTAGCCTTTATTAGTGTAGGAATGACTTCATCCGGAATACCTTTTTTCGCTAGGATCCGGCGTTCAACCGCCATGCCGTCAAACGCAGTCGCGATAAGTCCTGGAACAGACAGGGCCCCTGTTGCAGCAGGTCCTGTCTTAGAGGAAGAGGCCACGGATCTTCTGTGAGCAACTCCTGCAGCTCCGGATACCAGGTCCTTCGTGGCCAATCTGGAACAATGAGGATTGTTCTCACTCCTCTTTGTCTTATTATTCTCAACACCTTGGGTATGAGAGGAAGAGGAGGAAATACATAGACCGACCGGTACACCCACGGTGTCACCAGGGCGTCCACAGCTACCGCCTGAGGATCTCTTGACCTGGTGCAATACCTTTTTAGCTTTTTGTTGAGACGGGACGCCATCATGTCTATTTGGGGCAGTCCCCACCGACTTGCGATCTGCTTGAAGACTTCCTGATGAAGCCCCCTCTCTCCTGGATGCAGATCGTGTCTGCTGAGGAAGTCTGCTTCCCAATTGTCCACTCCCGGAATGAACACTGCTGACAGTGCGCTGACATGATTCTCCGCCCAGCGAAGAATCCTGGTGGCTTCCTCCATTGCCACCCTGCTCCTTGTGCCGCCTTTGCGGTTTACATGAGCCACTGCGGTGCCATTGTCTGACTGAATCAGAACTGGTTTGTCGCGAAGTAATGCCTTCGCTTGATGTAGGGCGTTGTATATGGCCCTCAACTCCAGGACGTTGATGTGGAGACAAGTCTCTAGACTTGACCAAAGACCTTGGAAATTTCTTCCCTGTGTGACTGCTCCCCAACCTCGGAGGCTTGCGTCCGTGGTCACCAGGATCCAGTCCTGAATGCCGAACCTGCGGCCCTCTAGGAGGTGAGCACTCTGCAGCCACCACAGGAGAGATACCCTGGCTCTGGGGGACAGGGTGATCCGCCGATGCATATGTAGATGTGACCCGGACCACTTGTCCAGCAGGTCCCATTGGAAGGTTCTCGCATGGAACCTGCCGAAGGGAATGGCTTTGTATGATGCCACCATTTTCCCTAGGACTCGAGTGCAGTGATGCACTGACACCTGTTTTGGCTTCAATAGGTTCCTGACCAGAGTCATGAGTTCCTGAGCTTTTTCCGTCGGAAGAAAAACCCTTTTCTGGTCTGTGTCCAGAATCAAGCCCAAGAAGGTCAGACGCGTCGTAGGAACCAGCTGCGACTTCGGGATATTGAGAATCCAGCCGTGTTGCCGTAACACCTTCAATGAAAGTGACACGCTGTCCAGTAACTTCTCCCGAGATCGTCCAAGTATGGGATAATTGTGATACCCTGCAGGAGCACCATCATTTCCGCCAGTACCTTGGTGAAAATCCTCGGGGCCGTGGAAAGCCCAAACGGCAACGTCTGAAATTGGTAATGACAATCCTGTACAGCAAATCTCAGGAACGCCTGATGAGGTGGAAATATTGGAACATGAAGCTACGCATCCTTTATGTCTAGGGAAACCATGAAATCCCCCCCTTCCAGGCTGGCGATGACCGCTCTGAGCGATTCCATCTTGAACTTGAACTTTTTCAAGTATAGGTTCAGGGATTTTAAATTCAAAATGGGTCTGACCGAACCGTCCGGTTTCGGGATCACAAACAGGGTTGAGTAATATCCCCTCCCCTGTTGCAGTAGGGGAACCTTGACCACCACCTGTTGAAGATACAATTTTTGAATTGCATTTAACACTAACTCCCTCTCTGAGGGAGAAGCTGGCAGAGCCGATTTGAAAAACCGGCGAGGGGGGACCTCTTCGAATTCCAGCTTGTATCCCTGAGAAACAATTTCTATTGCCCAGGGATCCACCTGTGAGAGAACCCAGATGTGGCTGAAAAGTCGAAGACGTGCCCCCACTGGAGCGGACTCCCTCAGGGGAGCCCCAGCGTCATGCGGTGGATTTTGCAGAGGCCGGGGAGGACTTCTGTTCCTGGGAACTAGCTGTGTGCAGCTTTTTTCCTCTGCCCTTACCTCTGGCAAGAAAGGACGATCCACGTACTTTTTTGCTTTTATTCGAACGAAAGGACTGCATTTGATAATGAGGCGCTTTCTTAGGCTGTGAGGGAACATAAGGCAAGAAATTCGATTTACCTGCCGTAGCTGTGGAGACGAGGTCCGAGAGGCCTTCTCCAAATAACTCCTCACCTTTGTAAGGCAAAAACTCCATATGCCTCTTCGAGTCGGCATCCCCCGTCCACTGTCGGGTCCATATGACTCGCCTAGCGGAAACAGACATAGCGTTTATTCTGGAACTTAGTAAACAAACATCTCTTTGAGCATCCCTCATATATAATACAGCATCTTTTATATGCCCTAGGGTCATTAAAGTGGTATCCTTATCTAGGGTCTCAATCTCCGCTGATAAGGAATCAGTCCATGCAGCCACAGCACTACAAACCCAGGCCGACGCCATTGCCGGTCTAAGTATTGTACCAGAATGTGTGTAAATGGACTTCATGGTCACCGTCTGCTTGCGATCAGCAGCATCCTTGAGGGTAGCCGTATCTTGGGATGGCAGCGCTATCTTTTTTGATAAGCGTGTCAATGCCTTGTCCACCTTAGGAGAGGATTCCCATCGTATCCTATCCTTTTGCGGGAAAGGATACGCCATAAGAATCCTTTTGGGAACCTGCAGTCTCTTGTCTGGGGTTTCCCAAGCCTTTTTCGCATAATTCGTTCAGCTCATACGAGGATGGAAAGGTGACCTTAGGCTTTTTCTCTTTATACATGTGTACCCTCGTGTCAGGGACAGTGGGTTCCTCTGTGATATGCAAAACCTCTTTTATTGCAATAATCATATATCGAATACCCTTAGCCACTTTTGGCTGTAATTTTGCATCATCGTAGTCGACACTGGAGTCTGAATCCGTGTCGGTATCTGTGTCAACTATTTGGGATAGTGTGCGCTTCTGAGACCCTGAAGGACTCGGCGACATTGGGACAGGCATGGTTTGACTTCCTGACTGTTCCCTAGCCTCAGCTTTGTCTAATCTTTTGTGCAATAAATTCACATTAGCACTTAAGACATTCCACATATCCATCCAGTCAGGTGTCGGCGCTGCCGATGGAGACCTTGCATTCATACACTCCCCCTCCTCCTTAGGTGAGCCTTTAACCTCATACATGTCGACACACGCGTACCGACACACCCCACACACACAGGGAAGCTCATTTCTGAAGACAGGTTCCCCACCAGGCCCTTTGGAGAGACAGAGAGAGAGAGTATGCCAGCACACACCCCAGCGCTATATGACCCAGGAAAAAACACAGAATGTTTTACCCAGTAGCGCTGTTATAACTTTATACACGCCAATTATGTGCCCCCGCCTCTTGAAAAACCCATTGTCACCGTCAGTAAGCAGGGGAGAGTCCGGGAAGCTTCCTCTTAGCGCTGTGCTGGGGAAAAAATGGCGCTGGTGAGTGCTGAGGAAGAAGCCCCGCCCCCTAGGCGGCGGGCTTCTGTCCCGCTCAAAATCTATCAAAACATGGCGGGGGCTCTTTATATACATGTACAGTGCCCAGCTGTACATGTATATATATGCTTTTGCCGTAGGAGAGGTTTATACTGCTGCCCAGGGTGCCCCCCCCTGCGCCCTGCACCCTTACAGTGACCGGAGTGTGTGAGGTGAACGGGAGCAATGGTGCACAGCTTCACCGCTGTGCGTTACCTCTATGAAGATCAGACATCTTTTGCCGCCTTTGAAGTCTTCTTTCTTCTCATACTCACCCGGCTTCTATCTTCTGGCTCTGCGAGGAGGACGGCGGCGCGGCTCTGGGACGGACGGCGAGGATGAAACCTGCGTACCAATCCCTCTGGAGCTAATGGTGTCCAGTAGCCTAAGAAACAGGACCTTGAAACTCAGAGGAGTAGGGCTGTTTCTCTCTCCTCAGTCCCTCGATGCAGGGAGTCTGTTGCCAGCAGGCACCCTGAAAATAAAAAACCTAACCAAAATACTTTCTTACAGGAAACTCAGGAGAGCTCCCTGCAGTGCACCCATCTCCTCTGGGCACAGTATCAAACAAACTGAGGTCTGGAGGAGGGGCATAGAGGGAGGAGCCAGTGCACACCCAGAGCCTAAAGTCTTTCTTAAAGTGCCCATGTCTCCTGCGGAGCCCGTCTATCCCCATGGTCCTTACGGAGTCCCAGAATCCTCTAGGACGTTAAAGAAATAGGGTTCAGTAATACCCCCTCCCTTGTTGAAGCAGGGGAACATTGACCACCACCTGTTGAAGACACAATTTGTGATTTGCATTTAAAACTATCTCCCTTTCTGGGGGAGAAGCTGGTAGGGCCGATTTGAAAAACCGGCGAGGAGGCACCTCTTCGAATTCCAGCTTGTAACCCTGGGAAACAATTTCTATTGCCCAGGGATCCACCTGTGAGTGAACCCAGATGTGGCTGAAAAGTCGAAGACGTGCCCCCACTGGGGCGGACTCCCTCAGCGAAGCCCCAGCGTCATGCTGAGGATTTTGTAGAGGCCGGGGAGGACTAGGAACTAGCTGTGGTTGGCAGCTTTTTTCCTCTGCCCTTACCTCTGGCAAGAAAGGACGATCCTCGTACTCTCTTGTTTTTATTTGATCGAAAGGACTGCATTTGATAATGTGGCGCTTTCTTAGGCTGTGGGGGAATATAAGGCAAAAAATTTGATTTACCTGCCATAGCTGTAGAGACTAGGTCCGAGAGACCTTCCCCAAACAATTCCTCACCCTTGTAAGGTAAAACCTCCATATGCCTCTTTGAGTCGGCATCACCTGTCCATTGCCGGGTCCATAGGACTCGTCTAGCAGAAATCGACATAGCGTTGACTCTAGAACCCATTAGGCCAATGTCTCTTTGAGCATCCCACATATATAAGACAGCATCTTTAATATGACCCAGGGTCAATAAAATGGTATCCTTTTCCAGGGTATCCAATTCCGCCGATAAGGTATCTGTCCACGCTGCTACAGCGCTACAAACCCAAGCCGGTGATATCGCCGGTCTGAGTAAGGTACCAGAGTGTGTGTAAATGGACTTTAAGGTAGCCTCCTGCTTGCGATTAGCAGGATCCTTGAGGGTAGCCGTATCTTGGGATGGCAGTGCTACCTTTTTGGATAAGCGTGTCAACGCTTTGTCCACCCTTGGGGAGGATTCCCACCATATCCTGTCCTTAGCCGGGAAAGGATACGCCATAAGAATCCTTTTGGGGGGGGGCGTGGCCTGGCTGGCATCAGGAGAGGTCGAGTTCCTACAGAGCTCCGGCCAGCAACATCTTAAAATAATCCCCTGACCTGGATTTGAGGGCCCATATACAGTGACACAGACCCCTAAGCCCTGCTGAACCACCCTGCACTCGGAGGTCGAGGCTGCGGAATCGGGGGGGCCCTGCGCTGCCCCCTGCGGATTGCGGCCTACCTCTGCTCCAGAAGCCGGGGCCTCGATTTTGGGGTGCGGACGACGATTCATCGAGCCCGGTGCGACGACTGTGCGGACCTCCCCCTCCACCTAAACCGCGCTCCTAAGTCGGATACCTCGCCCATCAGACACTAAACCTCACGGAGGACGGGGACCGGGCGGCCTGCAGGAGGTAGTGGCCGGGACGCATGAGACTGGCGGCTGGCGGCCATCTTGTGGCTGGCGCCGCCTGGACTTCGTCGTCTGCGTTGCCTTGCCGATCCCCGGCCTCTCCGGACGCCTGACATCCGACCCCCGCCTCACGCGCCCCCGTCCGACAGATCCCCCCCGCGCTGGCGGGAGCTGGCGGCCAGGAGACCTCCGGAGGGGCCTGGTCTCATCGACTGACGGCGGCCATCTTATGGTTGGCATGGCACTCATCCTGCTTCATGGCTGGAGATAGACTGTAACACGAGCTCCCTCTGGTGGTAACTTCCAGATTTGCAGCTGCTACACATTTATTCCTATAATCTTGCCTGTCCCCATGTCTCCTATTTGACAGCCGGAGGGGAATGATTATATTTCATCTTGAAACAACAGGTGTGATACCTCAACAACTCTGTCGCAATCTGCTGTGTCCTGAAGTTGTAGACTCACTGAGGTGAATGTCTAGCTCCTACCACGTCACCTCGAACCTTTTGACATATACATCACGTTGCTGTGGCATTTTGGAGTGTCACACTGTGACACCTCTAACACGTTATTTCTTGTAAATCTGCTCCGCAACGCTCTGACATGCCTACTATCTTCATAGCAATGTAACTTTCCAAGGTCTCCCCTACACTGATGTGACCCTCATTAAATTACTCTCTGCGCCCTACATTATTTCTATTCTACATATCTATTTCTAGCGACCTCATATGGAAAAGTTCCTGGTGTCCACTCCAATGTCCTCGACTAGTCTTGTTTCAGGCGCACGCGAGGACACATCCCACAGAAATTCTTCTGACTCCGATTGCTCCACAACCCGATCTCGATCCCAAAGAAAACGTACTAACACTACGATTACTAAGCAGCCTAAGATGAAACCCACTGACATTGCTGCGGTTCTTGGACCTCTCCTAGACGAAAAACTAGCGGGCATCAAAGAAGCCATTGATTCCACCTTAGCCCAGCTGACTCAACACAGTGGCCGTTTGGATGAAGTCGAGCAAAGGGTCTCAACATTGGAGGATGATCTACAAGCCGCACAGTCTACTATAAAGTCCCAGACCACGGAAATTAAAGGCCTCACCGAAAAACTCGATGATTTGGAGAATCGGAGCTGCGAAACAACCTGAGGGTGGTGGGCATCCCGGAGTCGGTGAGGGCCACGCACTACTGGACCTTTTATCCAACTGGCTGCCTGACAAATTAGGTATGGACCTTCAGGGCTCACCATTGGCCATTGAAAGGGCACACAGGATTGGCCCTGAACGCAGAGACTCCGCTGGACGCCCTAGACCTGTTATCCTACGGATTCTAAACTACGCGGATAAAGCCAAGCTCTTAGACCACTACCGAAAGTCAGAGAATCTCCTCTATAAGGGAGAAAGGCTGCTTATCTTCCAGGACTTCTCCACTCATGTCGCCAACAAGCGCAGAGAGTTCGCTCCGATATGCAGGCGGCTGTTTGAAGACAACGTCAAGTTCTCACTATTATACCCTGCCCGTCTTCGGGTCTTTGTCAATGGAAAACCATGCTTCTTTGACGATCCGATGGCGGCAAAGACCCATTTTGCACACCCTGACACTTGACTGCCCACCATTACTTAACGTTTGCCTATCTTTACACTTGCCTTGATTAGTAGGTCACACAGTGTCCGGGATATGATATAGGCATGCTATTTGCGCATGCTGGAGGCTCCGCCTCCCATTGTTTCATGTTTGTTAGTTTGATGTTTTTGTCTGTTTGTCTGCTCGTTCTGCCTGCTGGGATAATGTGTCTCGATCCTCCATGGGTTGGCCCCTCCTTGCTCATTGGGACGGGGGGGGGGCACCATTTCACCTATACGATTTTGATATTCTACTCTCCATCTACGGGGGTAGGATAGCATGGCTGACCATGCTGCTTCTCAGACCTCAACCCCGGTGACAACCCCACTTTTAGATTTTAATATAGTTTCTTGGAATGTGGAGGGTCTCAATAGCCCCATTAAACGCAAGAAGGTGACGGCCCATCTCTCTCGCTTGTCCCCTCAAGTCGTGTTCCTACAAGAAACACACTGGGTGCATAATTCCCCTGTGTCACTAAAAGCCCCTTGGATTGGGGAATGTATATCTGCTCCTTACACCAATAAAACCAGAGGGGTTGCCATCCTCTTTCATAGGAATCTTCAATTCTCCATCCTTAAAAAATATATCGACCCCGAGGGCAGATTTATCCTCCTAGATGTCTCCATTGACAATGTGATATATACCTTTTTGAATTTATATGCACCCACTGGATCTAACAATCTCTTTTTTGCAGATATCCTTCAGAGAGTTCTGTCCTGGGGCGGCCAAAACTTAATCCTAGGGGGAGATTTCAACACGGTCGTTGATCCATCCATGGACAGGTCGGGGGTGAGTACCAAAAAACCCGGATCCTCTTCTACTCTGCTTTCCTCTCTTTGCTCTCAACTTACCCTACTGGACCCTTGGCGTACACACCATCCCCTTCAACGAGATTATTCTTTTTATTCACACCCACACTCTACTCACTCTCTATTTCTATCTAAACACCTTTTCTTTAAAGTCACCCACACCTCAATTAAGGACATCATTATTTCGGACCACGCCCCCATTACCCTGTCCCTACATTTGTCCCTGCCCCAGAACATATCTAAATGTTGGAGATTCCCAGCATATCTCATACACTCAGAGGATTTCTTATTACATCTCAAACACTCCTGGCATAATTATACTACTGACAACCTGGATCAAGTATCTAACACTCCACTCTTTTGGGGGGCCTCTAAGGCAGTCCTTCGAGGCCATATTATTTCCTATGTTAATTCTAAGCGTAAGAAATTCAACACAAAATTGCAGGAACTTAGCGCGGCTCTCACACTTGCATATCGCACTTACAAACAATGCGACAATCCTACTCATAGAGAAACGTACCTCATGGCAAAACAAATTTATGATACCTTTCTCACCGAACAGGCCCAGATCAGCTATGATTACGGCAGGAACAGGTTTCATAGGTGGGGGAATAAGTCCGGCAGACTCTTGGCCAACTTGGTTAGGGGGCCCCGAAACAAAACATGGGTTGACTCATTGCACAGCTCTGGAGGTGTTCTTTCTGATCCCACTGACATCTGCTCGGCTTTTGCGAGGTTCTATAAGTCCTTATATACTGCCGACATTGATAACACAACTGATGGTCAATTATTCCTGGATGAGGCGCAGTTACCGAGGCTGGAGGTGGAGGAAAGGGACTCGCTGGATGCTCCCATAACCGACGATGAGGTGCGGGCCACCATTAAGTCCCTCCCCAATGGAAAGAGCCCTGGCCCTGACGGCTTCAGCGCCAAATTTTATAAGATGCTAGATGCCGATATACTCCCTACATTAACACGATTATATAATCACATCCTAACAACAGGGGAGACTCCCCTTCGTTTTAACGAAGCCAAGCTGCCTTATAGTGCTCGCAAAACCGGGTAAAGATCCTGCCCAGGTAGGGTCATATCGCCCCATTTCACTCCTCAATCAGGACTTTAAAATCTTGACCAAAATCATAGCTAATAGGTTGCAAGCCTACCTACCCCGTCTTATCTCACCCGCGCAGATGGGATTTGTCAAGGGTAGACAATCCACACGAGGAGTGCGGGCGGCCCTGACTGCGATATCTCACACCCGCTTCAGTCAGGCCAAAAACAACATCATTGTAAATTTGGACGCAGAGAAGGCATTTGATAAAATTGCCTGGCCTCACCTATCTCGAGTACTCGCTCACCAGGGATTCGGCGCAGCGTTTTGCAACTTGGTACAGACCCTATATAATAACCCAGTGGCACAGGTCTTAGTCAACAATGTGACATCTCCATCCTTCACGTTGGAAAGAGGCACTAGACAAGGATGCCCTCTATCTCCCCTCCTTTTTGATTTAGCACTGGAACCTCTATACGCCATATTCTGTTACACAAGAACTATAGGGGCATCGAGGTGGGTACACAGGAATTAAGGGTGGTGGCATTCGCAGATGACCTCCTCCTTTTTATGTCAGACCCTCACCGTACGATCCCGCAGCTGACTGCTGTGATTGATCGTTTTTCCTCTTTTGCAGGGTTTTCCATTAATTACAGTAAGTCGGAGGCGCTAGCCATATATGGACAGGCGAGACTAGGTTGGGGGACCACCTTTCCCTTTAAATGGGCGAATACACATATTACCTATCTAGGCGTTGCACTCCCTGCTCACCCCTGCCACCTATATAGGCTTAATATCACTCCGGTCCTCCATAGGATTAGAACCGAACTTGGTCTCTGGCAATCCCTCCCCCTTAACATGCTAGGGAGATGTAACCTATTTAAGATGGCCAGCTTCCCAAAACTCCTCTATGTTTTACAGATGACCCCCCTCTTATTATCCAAGTCGGATCTATCTTCTCTGAATACCTCTATCTCCAGATACATCTGGGCTGGTAAACGCCCAAGGATTAGCATGAAAAAATTATCCCAGACGGTACCTAGAGGGGGAATCAACCTACC
The DNA here is from genome assembly GCF_028390025.1 of Pseudophryne corroboree. Classification (NCBI taxonomy): domain Eukaryota; kingdom Metazoa; phylum Chordata; class Amphibia; order Anura; family Myobatrachidae; genus Pseudophryne; species Pseudophryne corroboree. The sequence goes on from NC_086447.1 coordinate 584,499,375, forward strand.
TGATGTTAAACAGTACAATCTTGCGTGCCTCCTCCGCATTGCTATGGATTGGCTTGGAGACAATAATTATTACACGGATTCCAGCCTAGACTCTCAACTTTGCGCTCCCTTGTCCCTCAGTTATCTTCTCCATGCCAAGCCCTGCAAGTTGGCGTTACATATCACCACTAATTCGTTACTACTCCCCATAATACAGGCGTGGAAAATGGCGAGGAAATCTCTCAAACTTCAATATCTATACTCACTCTCACTGCCCCTTATAGGTAACCTGGAGTTTCAGGAGGGAGAGGCTCTACAGCCCTTCATTGCCTGGCACTCTCTTGGTATCCGCAACCTGCGCAACTTGCTTAATTCCTCTCGCGTCCCGCTGTCCTTCGCAGAGGCACGAGAAAAATATGGCCTGCCTCCCCACCACGAGTTTGCCTATTTCCAGGCAATGCACTATCTTAAAAATGTACTACCCAAATTGACGGGGAACGACTTTCTTAACTCTCTAGATACATTACTCCAATCAACATGCTACTCTATATCAACCATCTATACACGTATTCGTCATGAACTTATCCCTGACACGGACCTTCCAGAGCTGTCCCAGTGGTCCTCCCACATCTCAACGGTCACCCCTGACTCCCTCCTAAATCACTTTCAACTAACCCTAAAACTGATCCCTGCAAGCTCCTATCAAGAGATGGCCTATAAAATGCTCCATAGGGCATACATCTCACCTAAACGCCGATCTTTGATGGGCATCTCAGACGACAGTAAATGCACTAAATGCCTAATGGAGGGGGCCGACCTCTTCCATTGCTTCTGGGACTGCGCTTTGGTGTCACAGTTTTGGCATGAGGTACATCATTATGGAACCACGTCCTTAGGCATATCCTTTAGTTGCACTGTTTCCTGGGCATTGTTCGGATGTTTGACTGACCAGCCAGACATCCCTAGGTCTAACAAAAAACTGCTTATGATATTATCAGCGGCTGGCAGGAAGGCAATCCTACAACAGTGGATCCACAACATACCTCCTAATCTTTCGATGGTGACCTCTAGACTATTTTTTCTATTCACCATGGACTGGCTGGAGGCCTCTATCCATAAAGAGAGGCTCACCCCTGCCTTGTTCCAATGTTGGGACACCTACATTTTGACACTCCCCTTCACACTAAACAAGCCATCGACAAATGCTTTCAATCTACCTCATGGTACCTCCTCCACACTTTAGCCCAACCTAACCCCTTGAACATCTGACTTACCCTCTCTCCTTACCTTTTTCTGGACCCCTCCTCCACTCCCTTCTATATTCAATCGTCTACCGGGCTGACTGGAAATATAGACCCCCGATCTGGGAAGATTGTTCTGTGGATGGATCGACGGCCCGTGTCCCATAGTAGGCATTACATGTTAGTTTATTTTCTTATGTTTTAGGTATTATGTATATGTTTAGGGATTTTAAAATAATTTGTCCATGCTGGCGGAGAACTGATATTTGATCCACCCCTTTTCATCTATAGCCTGCTCCGCTTTGGTAATTAAAGCACATCCTAAATTCCCTGATATCATTAGTTATACATATGTTCCCTTTCTTGGAAGGGTATAAAGGTTTTATGTGAAGAAAAGTTTGAAAATATGTTTTGATCTCTACCAGGTTTTATATGAGACGGAATAATCTATGACTCCCTGGGGTATATTTACTAAGGTCCCGATTTTGACCGAGATGCCCTTTTTTCATCAAAGTGTCATCTCGGTAATTTACTAAGCAATAATCACGGCAGTGATGAGGGCATTCGTATTTTTTTGGAAGTCCAACAAAAAAAATACGAATGAATACACCATCGGTCAAAACGCGGCTGTTTAAGTATGAATCTCGGTAATTTACTAAGAAGTGCAAAGCAAAAAAAAAAAAAAAACACTGCCGTGAAAAATTACAACTCGTAAAAAAGTGCTAAAAAAAAACAGACCTGCTTTTTTTTACCGTGATTGTATAGGCATGCAGGGATCCATGAGATCCGTGCATGTATATCAGTGGGAAGGGGTGGGAAAGTGATTATTTTCTCCAAAAAAATTGCGTGGGGTCCCCCCTCCTAAGCATAACCAGCCTCGGGCTCTTTGAGCCGATTATGGTTGCAGAAATATGGGGAAAAAATTGACAGGGGTTCCCCCATATTTAAGCAACCAGCATCGGGCTCTGCGCCTGGTCCTGGTTCCAAAAATACGGGGGACAAAAAGAGTAGGGGTCCCCCGTATTTTTAAAACCAGCACCGGGCTCCACTAGCTGGACAGATAATGCCACAGCCGGGGGTCACTTTTATATAGTGCCCTGCGGCCGTGGCATCAAATATCCAACTAGTCACCCCTGGCCGGGGTACCCTGGGGGAGTGGGGACCCCTTCAATCAAGGGGTCCCCCCCCCCAGCCACCCAAGGGCCAGGGGTGAAGCCTGAGGCTGTCCCCCCATCCAATTGGCTGCGGATGGGGGGCTGATAGCCTTTTGTGAAAATGAAAAGATATTGTTTTTAGTAGCAGTACTACAAGTCCCAGCAAGCCTCCCCCGCATGCTGGTACTTGGAGAACCACAAGTACCAGCATGCGGTGGAAAAACGGGCCCGCTGGTACCTGTAGTACTACTACTAAAAAAATACCCAAAAAAAGACAAGACACACACACCTTGAAAGTAAAGATTTATTACATACATGCACACAAACATACATACATACTTACCTTATGTTCACACGCAGGTCGGTCCTCTTCTCCAGTAGAATCCAAGGGGTACCTGTTGAATAAATTCTACTCACCAGATCCAGGGTTCCAGGGTCCTCGGGGCAACCATTTGTAATCCAGGTACTTGAATAAAATAACAAAACGGACAACCGAGCCACGCACTGAAAGGGGCCCCATGTTTTCACATGGGACTCCTTTCCCCGAATGCCAGAAACCCACTCTGACTTCTGTCTAAGTGGGTTTCTTCAGCCAATCAGGGAGCGCCACGTTGTAGCACTCTCCTGATCGGCTGTGTGCTCCTGTACTGTCTGACAGGCGGCACACGGCAGTGTTACAATGTAGCGCCTATGCGCTCCATTGTAACCAATGGTGGGAACTTTCTGCCCTGCGGTTGACCTAAAGTGACGTCACCGCTGAGCAGAAAGTTCCCACCATTGGTTACAATGGAGCGCATAGGCGCTACATTGTAACACTGCCGTGTGCCGCCTGTCACTCAGTACAGGAGCACACAGCCGATCAGGAGAGTGCTACAACGTGGCGCTCCCTGATTGGCTGAAGAAACCCACTTAGACAGAAGTCAGAGTGGGTTTCTGGCATTCGGGGAAAGGAGTCCCATGTGAAAACATGGGGCCCCTTTCAGTGCGTGGCTCGGTTGTCCGTTTTGTTATTTTATTCAAGTACCTGGATTACAAATGGTTGCCCCGAGGACCCTGGATCTGGTGAGTAGAATTTATTCAACAGGTACCCCTTGGATTCTACTGGAGAAGAGGACCGACCTGCGTGTGAACATAAGGTAAGTATGTATGTATGTTTGTGTGCATGTATGTAATAAATCTTTACTTTCACGGTGTGTGTGTCTTGTCTTTTTTTGGGTATTTTTTTAGTAATAGTACTACAGGTACCAGCGGGCCTGTTTTTCCGCCGCATGCTGGTACTTGTGGTTCTCCAAGTACCAGCATGCGGGGGAGGCTTGCTGGGCCTTGTAGTACTGCTACTAAAAACAATATCTTTTCATTTTCACAAAAGGCTATCAGCCCCCCATCCGCAGCCAATTGGATGGGGGGGACAGCCTCGGGCTTCACCCCTGGCCCTTGGGTGGCTGGGGGGGGGACCCCTTGATTGAAGGGGTCCCCACTCCCCCAGGGTACCCCGGCCAGGGGTGACTAGTTGGATTTTTGATGCCACGGCCGCAGGGCACTATATAAAAGTGACCCCCGGCTGTGGCATTATCTGTCCAGCTAGTGGAGCCCGGTGCTGGTTTTAAAAATACGGGGGACCCCTACTCTTTTTGTCCCCCGTATTTTTGGAACCAGGACCAGGCGCAGAGCCCGATGCTGGTTGCTTAAATATGGGGGAACCCATGTCATTTTTTCCCCCATATTTCTGCAACCAGGATCGGCTCAAAGAGCCCGAGGCTGGTTATGCTTAGGAGGGGGGACCCCACGCAATTTTTTTTTACGTTTTACAGTGTTTATTTAAAAAAAAAAAAAAATGAACCCCAGCACGGATCACACAGATCCGGCCGAGATTCATTGTGATAAAGTCGGCAGTGTTTTGCTAATCACTGCCGTAAAAAACGGGAAAAAAACACGAATGACATCGACATCGGAACAAATGAAAAATCCGAATACGACAGCTTAGTAAATTAGGCGTAATAAATTCAAGAAGTTGCAGTTTTACACTGTCGATGTCATTCGTGATTGAACTTTGACCTTTTTCCGAAAATTACGAATGTTAGTAAATATACCCCATAGTCTCTTGTCAAGAGGTTTATGTATAATGCATATTATGTTATACAATGCTAACTATATATTCCATTCTGTGTCTCGAAATGCTGTATATCTACTCTGTATGGTGCGAGATTATAATAAAAATAGTTTTGAAAAAAAAAAAAAAAAAAGAATCCTTTTGGGAATCTGCAGTTTCCTGTCTGGAGATTCCCACGCCTTTTAAAATAACTCGTTCAGCTCATGAGAAGGGGTAAAGGTTACCTCAGGTTTCTTTTCCTTATACATGTGTACCCTCGTGTCAGGGACAGGGGGTTCCTCTGGGATATGCAAAACATCCTTTATTGCAATAATCATATATTGAATACTTTTAGCCAATTTTGGCTGTAACTTTGCATCATCGTAGTCGACACTGGAGTCAGAATCCGAGTCGGTATTAGTGTCTACTATTTGGGATAGTGGGCGCTTTTGAGACCCCGAGGGTCCCTGCGACATAGGGGCAGGCAGGGACTGGCTCTCTGCATAATTCCTGGACTCAGCTTTGTCCAACCTTTTGTGCAATAAATTCACATTAGCACTTAAAACATTCCACATATCCACCCAGTCAGGTGTCGGTGTTACCAACGGAGACACCACATTCATTTGCTCCACCTCCTCGCTGGGAAAGCCTTCTACCTCAGATATGCCGACACACGCGTACCGACACACCACACACTCAGGGAAACCTCTTATCTGAAGACAGTTCCCCCACAAGGCCCTTTGGAGAGACAGAGAGAGAATATGCCAGCACACACCCAGCGCTAATGACCCAGTAAAAAAAACACTCTATATGTTTACCCAGGTAGCGCTGTAATTATCTATTTGCGCCAAATTATGTGCCCCCCCCCCTTTTAAAACCCTCTTTCACCGTGGTAAGAAGGGGAGAGTCCGGGGAGCTTCCTCTCAGCGGTGTGCTGTGGAGAAAATGGCGCTGGTGAGTGCTGAGGAACAAGCTCCGCCCCCTCAGCGGCGGGCTTCGGTCCCGCCGAAAAATTCAAAAACTGGCGGGGGATATCTTTTATATACAGTGCCCAGCCTGTATATATGCTTATTGCCAGATTTGGAAGTCCTTATTGCTGCCCAGGGCGCCCCCCCCCCCCCCCCGCCCACGCCCTGCACCTTTACAGTGACTGCTGTGTGTGTGCTGTGTGGGAGCAATGGCGCACAGCGTTACCGCTGTGCATTACCTCTATGAAGATCTGAAGTCTTCTGCCGCCTCTGAAGTCTTCTTTCTTCACATACTCACCCGGCTTCTATTTTCTGGCTCTGAGAGGAGGACGGCGGCGCGGCTCTGGGACGAACAGCGAGGGTGAGACCTGCGTTCCATTCCCTCTGGAGCTAATTGTGTCCAGTAGCCTAAGAAACAGAGCCTAACATTAAAGTAGGTCTGTTTCTCTCCCCTCAGTCTCTCGATACAGGGAGTCTGTTGCCAGCAGGCTCCCTGAAAATAAAAAACCTAACCAAAATACTTTCTTTCCAGGAAACTCAGGAGAGCTCCCTGTATGACAACAGAGTGTACATATACCTTTCAGTAACGCTTACCATAGACTTATAAATGTTACAATCAAGTAGTTCAGAGTTTTCCTCACAGTGTTATTGCTTAAAGAAATAAAGATAAGTTTTATTTTACCGCAACAGACAATCTCAGCAGAACTCCACCCTAGACAGGAATAATGTTTTGATTATAGGCAACACAAGTATCAACATTGAATAGCCTAAATGGATACAATTACTGTAAGCAACTTAAATACCCGCAATATTGTAACCAACAAAACCCCACAGTAGTTCCAGTTGTATATAGTTTTAAGTCTAAATCACACAATGTTACCGGTCCCTTAATATCTATACTGCACAGTATCTAACGGCCGTAACGTTGGTGCACATGGAGCCTCAGTGAATCCGTAGCCTTAAACGTAGTACACAGAGCATTTACGCTTACTATACTGTGAGAGATAATCCTGCGAAAAGTCTCTATAGCTCTCTTTTATCAAATAAAGAAGATAAATCAACTTTGTATTCCACAATGTAAACTGGCTCTAATTGAAGCTCTCTGTAGTTGAAGTTTAATCTGTGGTGACTGTTATACTTCTGCCTGTTATTTACTGTAATTAGTCGGCCTAGGCTGTGCTGTGCTGTAGGCGCCTACCACTCCTTATGTGTGACTGGTGAACTAACATCAAGTAGTCTTATCCTATTTAACTTACTAACTTTTCAGGAGAAAGTCGGCTGAACTGAAAGTGAAATGCCAAGCCAGCTGAAATGAACACCTTCGACAACTAGCAATTACTGTGTATGTACAGCCGCTGCAGTGAGTCTGTCTTTCTGGGGGTCAGAAGTACAATGGGCGGCGGACCAAAAGGTATCTCCTTAACAGGGTGAGATACTATGTTATTCAGACCAGACAGCTTATAATGTTAGGGATTGCATAACCAATGTCACTTTAGGCTGAATAAGAAATGAATTAATAGTAGATGGGTAAAATCCACTTCAAGGGAAGGACTCCCGATCTTTCGGCTTATGAACTCTTAAGTTCTCTGTTATGCTGACGCTCTTTTGTTTGTTGTTAAACTATCGTTGGGAGTTAGTGAGTTTGGCTAGGTGTCCCTGAGTGACCAGTCGAGTACTTAATAACTCACTTTATACTGATTGGTCATATTGGGCCATCCGCTTCTATCAGTGACTTGTAGTACACTCCAACAAGATTAGACTGTTCTTTAATATAACCCAGCTGGGGTAAGGCCAGGGTAGGAGGCACTATTGCTGAGGATTTGCAGACCCCTCCAGTAGCTATACTATACGTCCGGACTTAACATTAGTTATCAGGGAAACTATCTCACTCTTTCTGCTGCGCCCAGGGGCTGGGGAAGGAAAGGCTGGCCTTTCACTAAAACTCCACTTCAGTCCGCCTCTGACCTCGCCTCCCGGCCGCCTCCTTTCCTTGCCTGGGTTGCAACAATCACTCCTCTCCGCCCCTGCTGTCACTCCCAGTCGGGCCGCGCCTCCGTCCGCTGCTACAGGCTGACACAAGCAGGGAGCCACTGCCTTACCAAACACTCGTAGGGGAGGAGAGTCGTGCGCCGTCCCTGTCACTGACAGTGTCACCCGCGGCTGGCCGGAGCGTTTCCTCACTTCGTCCTCAGTGATCGCAGGAGTCCAGCTGGCTCCAAGTAAGACAGTCTGCTCCCGCTCTATCTCTCTGACACCCCCGCAGCACAGCGTACCAGTAGCCCGCCGTCGTCGCCGTTCTCCACTGCGCTGCGTCTTCTTCGTTGTCTGCGACGACTGCGCAACTGTCCCACGGGTCCCTTCTTATCCCCTCTGTTCGGGGTTCCCGGATGTGTCCCGCCAGCGGCACCCGAGCAGGCAGTTAATCTTTTCTCTGCACGAGACCGTCCCCTTGCCATGCGCCCACTTAGTCTAATGGCGCTGTCAGTCCAATAGGCTCCAACACTCCTCTCCGAGAGCCACCACATGCTATCAGTTGTTAAAGTTTATTATCTTCTTTGCTACACAAATATATACATTTTACATATTTTACTAGTCATCTCTGCATTTCATCAATATTACCGAATAAACTTACTATAATAAACAGGGTATTACATGTTTCCCCTCTTGAACCATGCGTGTCCCCATGCATTCTATAAATTTGAATTCAAACCAATTCATGTATACATTTACAAGCACAGTGGAAAGGCAGTTATGTCCCCAAAATATCTTAATCACGATACCTTAGAGGTAGTATACCTTTAGTACTTCGTTTTGACCTTCTATTTGCTGGGGTAGGGACCCCATCCTTGACTTGACCATCCCCAACACAAGAGAAGTCAGTGCATTCAAGAGATTCCTCTCCCATGGTTTCTGGGGCCATAATTCTTATTGAGCTTTGTGGACCGGTGCCGCCCATGAACAACAAGAGCTCTATGGGATCGTGTAGCGGAATATCCCCTGGGGTTGGCGATTCGGCTGTCCCGACCAAGTCTTCTTTCGCCCTCGGGACTTCCGTTGTGCAGGGTTTTAGTTGATCTCGGGATACAACTCTGACTGGTCCTTCTTGACCACGACGGATTCGATAGGTGAAGATATCACCGGTTGGAACACTGACCACGACGTAAGGAACATCCTCCCACAGGGCATCGAGTTTTCTAGAGCGATGGTTCTTTTTCAACCAGACCTTGTCACCTTCACATAAAGGAAGGGGCCGAGCATTGGCGTTATAGGCTCTCCCCTGCCGTTGGTGGGCTGCCTCCATCCTCTGCTCTACAATCCGTCTAGCTGTTTCAATTCGTCGCTGATGTTCCCGTACCCAATCAACTCGGGGATCAACGGGGTCGATCACAGCAGGATTCAATTCCAAATCTCTAGGCAGCTTGCCCTGCCGGCCGAACATTAGGTAGTATGGTGTGAATCCGGTGGAACAGTGTTCGGTGTTATTATATAAGTAAGTAAGTTCAGGAAGAAGGGCAGGCCATTGGGCACGTTTTTCCGCAGACAGACTGCGAAGCATTTCAATGATGGTTCGGTTTGCTCTTTCACACATCCCATTCCCCTGTGGGTGGTAGGCGGTAGTCCTTACTTTTAGACAGCCATATAGAGAACAAAGTTCATGGAACAGCTGTGATTCAAAGGCTGGGCCTTGGTCAGTCAGGATTCGGTCAGGGTACCCATAGGGTCTTACGAAATGTTTCAAGAAGAGCTCAGCCGTGGTTCTTGCAGTTAAATCTCTGGCAGGGACGACGACAAGAAACTTACTGTAATGATCCGTCACGGTTAGCGCATATTGATATCCCATGTTGCTAGCTTCTAATTTCACGTGATCTAGAGCGACGATCTCCAGAGGGCGTCCGCTTTTAATGGAATGCAGTAGATCTTTTTGGCTGTTGTTCGGATGCCTTTTGATGTTGCAAGGTACACAATCACGGCACCACTTCTCAATGTCCTCTCTCATTCCAACCCAGAAGTACCTTTTTCTTAACACGGTCTCAGTTTTCTGAGTGCCGAAGTGCCCAGACTTATTGTGATATGCCTCGAGTAGAAGGATAGCCTGATGTTTTGGAACTACTACTTGCGTAATAGATTGGTGTGTGCTGGGGTCAAGGCTGCTACGTATTATAAGCCCGTGTTTTGCCTGGATGCGCATTCGGTGTCTCAGCAATTTAATTAATTCTGGATCAGCTTCTGCTCGCTGTGCCTTGTTCAGGGAGCGCTTCTGCCGGATAAGCTCCATTAGCTTGTTCAAAACGGGGCTTTTTGGCTGGATATTTACCCAATCCACTTCAGGTAAAGCAGGATGAGGACTTTTAGGCCGTACGGGAGCTTTAACAGAGACTGGGTTGGATGTTGCGACCCGTTCTTTGGTCACAGGATGGAACACCGGGGTCTCGACATCTTCAGCCTCGTCTGTCTCCACTTCAGGAAGGTCAGTGTCTGGTAGGCGGGATAAGGCGTCGGCATTTCCATTTGCCTTTCAACTCCGATACCAACGTTGTTCGAGTGCTCCCAATCGAGCATTTGACAGATGAGCCAACGGATTATTGTCAGTCATAATAACGACCGGAGAAGCAGCCAGGTAATTCTTGAACTTCTCGGTGATGGCCCATATAAGAGCAAGTAACTCCAATTTAAAGGTACTGTAGTTCTCGCTGTTCCGCTCGGTTTTACGAAGGCCTCTACTGGCATATGCTATCACTCTTTCTCGGCCATCTTGCATCTGTGATAACACAGCTCCTAACCCCCGGTGACTTGCGTTGGTATAAACGAGGAAAGGCTTCTCATAATCAGGATAGGCGAGTGGGGAGCAGTTACCAGAGATGTCTTGAGTAGTTCAAAGGCTCTTTGCTGATCTTCGCTCCATAGAACTGAGGACGAGCTCCTCCTTTCCTGACCAGATTTGCCGTGCAGGAGTTCGTGCAGTGGAGCAGCTAGTTTAGCGAAACCTTGCACGAATCGTCTGTAATATCCCACGAAACCCAGGAAACTCCGGACACCCTTTACTGTCTTTGGGGTGGGCCACTCTTTTACCACGCGTATCTTCTCTGGATCTGGCTTGACACCCTGAGCGCTGACAATGTGCCCCAAGTAATGGACCTCTGGTTTGAGAAGATGACATTTGGCCGGCTTGAGCTTTAATCCTGATTTAATGAGCTGCTTGAATACCTCTCCAAGATGTATGAGATGCTCTTCATAATTTTTGGAAAAAACTATAACGTCATCTAAGTACAGCAGGACCATCTCAAAGTTATGATGTCCCAGACAGTGTTCCATTAAACGTTGAAAAGTAGCCGGTGCATTACAAAGTCCAAAGGACATTCCATTAAATTCAAATAAACCCATCGGCGTGGTGAAGGCAGTTTTTTCCTGGTCCTCCGGTGCCATCGGAATCTGCCAATATCCGCTAGTGAGGTCTAGAGTAGAAAAGTAAGCCGCTGTCTTTAGGGCCGTTAATGACTCTTCTATTCTTGGTAGCGGATAGGCATCTTTATGTGTCACGGCATTCAATTTGCGATAATCCACGCAAAACCGGAGACTTCCGTCCTTCTTCTTAACTTTAACTAATGGGGCCGCACATGGGCTGTAGCTCTCACGGATGACACCTGCGGCCTTCATGTCGGCAATCATTTTCCGCACAGGTTGGTACATTGCTGGTGGTAGGGGTCTGTGTCTCTCTTTAATGGGAGGATTACTTCCTGTGTGAATAGAATGGTACATGCCTTCAGCCTTCCCAAAGTCAGAGGGGTTCTGGCTGAAAGCCACTGAATTCTTTCGGACCAGTTGTAATACTCCTTCCCGCTGCTCTTTTGGTTTATTTAAGTCTCCAATCTGGATCTCATTCCACCAGGGATCCTCACTCTCAGCGGCAGACACACCTTCGGTCATTGTCCCTTGATATGCAGACGGTATACTTTCCCCCAGTACATCCTGAAAATGGACTTGAGACACCCTGGCTACCATGCAGTGTCGAAAAAGTCGGACAGGGTAGTTTTGAGGAATCAAGATACGAACAGGTACTCTACCCTGTTCTACTTTCACCAAGGTCCTAGCCACTGCAAAGGGCAGCTGTCCATCCGGGTCACTAGATTCTACGAGGGCATCATAACTTGTCCGCCAGGGCCTATCCGTACTTTACACCAAACTACGTTCTCCGAGTTGGGCATCAGTATTACAGGCCGTCGGTCGGCAATCCTTGCTTTCCCAACCTCCCCTCGGTCATTAGCAAATTTTTTCTGACCCTCCAAAAGCCGAATAGTCTGTTGAAGCATTCTCCGCTCCCCTGGGGCGGCTGTATTCATTTCTGTGCGCAGGGCTTCGACTAATTCGTCGGGACAGTTTCTAAGGACATTCATCCCGAGTATAACTGCAGGCAGAAAGTCATTTGAGACCGTCGTCACTAGACATCCCTGTCTGGTCAAGTTTGCCTGACCCACTTTCATGTCGGCTTCCCAGTAACCACGATAGGTGATAGGTTGTCCGTTACTGGCTAACAGATGTAACCAGGTAGTCGGTGGGGAGATGATTGTTTGTTCCTCCCAATGTTTGAGAAACTCATCAAGCCGGATGGTCGAAACTTGAGATCCTGTATCCAGTAGAGCAGCCATCTCCACGCCATTGATCTGAATTTTCAGGCGAGGACACTCCCCGATATACCTGGGCCACCACTCCTGCGACGTCGGACCTATTGGTACCTCTCCTCCCGAGGGTCGGTTCCCTGCCTCGGGGTCTCTTCATTTAAAGCTGCATTGGGACAATTTCTCTCGATATGACCGCTTTGTCCACAACCCCTACATATACGCTGTCCCTGAGCGTCAAATTGATTACTAGGATGTCTGCCTGTCCCCACTGGTACATCCCAACGAGAGCGGTTCCTTACGCCTCGATCTTGTCGCCATTCCCGACGTCGGCCAACGTTTTGACCTTGACTCAACTTCTCAAGTTTCCGATCCATCCTAGCTAGGTGCAGGGTAAGCTCTGTAAGTTTGGAGTTTAATGTCCCCATCGAATCCTGACTAGATGAAGTTTGCGCCTGTTGGGTGACTGTCTTAGGCAATGTGACCTCCGTTTTTGTGCGCGATTTTGTTTCTTTTAATTCTTCTCCCTCTTCTGGTTCCGTTGACACCTCATATTCGGAATCTTCACAGGAATTGAGTCCCAGAATTTGAAGAATTTCTTCTTTGAACTCTGAAAAGGAGCACTTTGGCTGTTGCCGCCTCCACATCCTCAGTTGAGCCTGAATGGCTTCCCCTTGTGCTCCTTCAATGAAGAGATTAATTAATGTCTCAACAACCTGTTGTACTTCACGGGGGTTCAAAGCTTGAACTGCCCTCATTGCCTCTTGCAACCCCAAAGCAAAATCCCGTAGTGTTTCACCAGCTCGTTGTTTTCTAGCGTACAGTCGACTTTTTAAGTTAGACATAGTTTTCAAGGCGAAGATACGCCCCAGTTTTTCTAATATGCCTTCCGCGGTCTCCTTCTCTTACTCCGACCATGCTTCTGCCTCCCGCAGTGCAGAACCTTTTAATTGTCCCAATATGATCTCCACTTTCTGTACCTCGCTCAGCGGGTACAATCTGAACATGGAACGCATCTTATTCTTAAACTCTTTAAGCTGGCTGGTTCCTGGGGGAAAGCATGTCTCCCGAATAGGTAGGAAGCCATGAAGCGCCAAAGTAATATGGCATTGTAATGGGCGATGTTATCCCTTGGTTCTGCCCTGCCGAAGATTGACGAGGTGATGCGGGTAGTCTCCTCCGGGTAGATGTTGATGCCGGAGTCTGGGGTTCCTGTGGTTCCGACATTCTATCCTGTTTGCGGACGCCAAAGATTTATGAAACACTCGTTCTGATGATAGTGTACCTTCTTGAAGAAGTGTATCGGCAAATATATGCTATACTCTCACCGTCGTACCTCTTCTTATGATCTTTCTTATCTTCGCAGGGAGATAAGGTTGATAAATACACCGCTAATAGGAGTAAGGGGTTAAAAATACTCTTCAGTTTATTTATGACAACAGAGTGTACATATACCTTTCAGTAACGCTTACCATAGACTTATAAATGTTACAATCAAGTAGTTCAGAGTTTTCCTCACAGTGTTATTGCTTAAAGAAATAAAGATAAGTTTTATTTTACCGCAACAGACAATCTCAGCAGAACTCCACCCTAGACAGGAATAATGTTTTGATTATAGGCAACACAAGTATCAACATTGAATAGCCTAAATGGATACAATTACTGTAAGCAACTTAAATACCCGCAATATTGTAACCAACAAAACCCCACAGTAGTTCCAGTTGTATATAGTTTTAAGTCTAAATCACACAATGTTACCGGTCCCTTAATATCTATACTGCGCAGTATCTAACGGCCGTAACGTTGGTGCACATGGAGCCTCAGTGAATCCGTAGCCTTAAACGTAGTACACAGAGCATTTACGCTTACTATACTGTGAGAGATAATCCTGCGAAAAGTCTCTATAGCTCTCTTTTATCAAATAAAGAAGATAAATAAACTTTGTATTCCACAACGTAAACTGTCTCTAATTGAAGCTCTCTGTAGTTGAAGTTTAATCTGTGGTGACTGTTATACTTCTGCCTGTTATTTACTGTAATTAGTCGGCCTAGGCTGTGCTGTGCTGTAGGCGCCTACCACTCCTTATGTGTGACTGGTGAACTAACATCAAGTAGTCTTATCCTATTTAACTTACTAACTTTTCAGGAGAAAGTCGGCTGAACTGAAAGTGAAATGCCAAGCCAGCTGAAATGAACACCTTCGACAACTAGCAATTACTGTGTATGTACAGCCGCTGCAGTGAGTCTGTCTTTCTGGGGGTCAGAAGTACAATGGGCGGTGGACCAAAAGGTATCTCCTTAACAGGGTGAGATACTATGTTATTCAGACCAGACAGCTTATAATGTTAGGGATTGCATAACCAATGTCACTTTAGGCTGAATAAGAAATGAATTAATAGTAGATGGGTAAAATCCACTTCAAGGGAAGGACTCCCGATCTTTCGGTTTATGAACTCTTAAGTTCTCTGTTATGCTGACGCTCTTTTGTTTGTTGTTAAACTATCGTTGGGAGTTAGTGAGTTTGGCTAGGTGTCCCTGAGTGACCAGTCGAGTACTTAATAACTCACTTTATACTGATTGGTCATATTGGCCCATCCGCTTCTATCAGTGACTTGTAGTACACTCCAACAAGATTAGACTGTTCTTTAATATAACCCAGCTGGGGTAAGGCCAGGGTAGGAGGCACTATTGCTGAGGATTTGCAGACCCCTCCAGTAGCTATACTATACTTCCGGACTTAACATTAGTTATCAGGGAAACTATCTCACTCTTTCTGCTGCGCCAAGGGGCTGGGGAAGGGTAGGCTGGCCTTTCACTAAAACTCCACTTCAGTCCGCCTCTGACCTCGCCTCCCGGCCGCCTCCTTTCCTTGCCTGGGTTGCAACAATCACTCCTCTCCGCCCCTGCTGTCACTCCCAGTCGGGCCGCGCCTCCGTCCGCTGCTACAGGATGACACAAGCAGGGAGCCACTGCCTTACCAAACACTCGTAGGGGAGGAGAGTCGTGCGCCGTCCCTGTCACTGACGGTGTCACCCACGGCTGGCCGGAGCGTTTCCTCACTTCGTCCTCAGTGATCGCAGGAGTCCAGCCTGCTCCGAGTAAGACAGTCTGCTCCCGCTCTATCTCTCTGACAGCCCCGCAGCACAGCGTACCAGTAGCCTGCCGTCGTCGCCGTTCTCCACTGCGCTGCGTCTTCTTCGTTGCCTCCGACGACTGCGCAACTGTCCCGCGGGTCCCTTCTTATCCCCTCTGTTCGGGGTTCCCGGATGTGTCCCGCCAGCGGCACCCGAGCAGGCAGTTAATCTTTTCTCTGCACGAGACCGTCCTCTTGCCATGCGCCCACTTAGTCTAATGGCGCTGTCAGTCCAATAGGCTCCAACACTCCTCTCCGAGAGCCACCACATGCTATCAGTTGTTAAAGTTTATTATCTTCTTTGCTACACAAATATATACATTTTACATATTTTACTAGTCAACTCTGCATTTCATCAATATTACCGAATAAACTTACTATAATAAACAGGGTATTACACCTGTAATGCACCCAGTCTCCTCTGGGCACAGTAATCAACTGAGGTCTGGAGGAGGGGCATAGAGGGAGGAGCCAGTGCACACCCATACCTAAAGTTCTTTCTTAGTGCCCATATCTCCTGCGTAGCCCGTCTATCCCCATGGTCCTTACGGAGTCCCCAGCATCCTCTAGGACGTAAGAGAAAAAACTATTAAGCTCTTCTTCCTCCAAAACTCTCTCCAACATCATTTTCCCAGTGATTTTCCTACTACGCATGCATAAAATGCTGGGAAAAAAGGAAGCTGCGCCATTTTCCAGGTGATTTGTGTAGCAGTATCGCTGCTGATTTGTGTAGCAGTATTGCTGCTGATGTGGGACTCTGGAGAGGTAAGTATTAACAAATTGGGTAGGGTGTGTGGTGTGGGCCCCCCTGGACTCAGGGGCCCATGTACATCGCATACCCTACAGTCATTATAGATACAGCACTGAATATATCTTACCTATGACATCCTGCGAGGCTCCCAGTGGTCCAAGTCAGACATTTTAACACTAGTGGATAAAGGCATGGCCGTAACTGGGGATGGGGAAGAGGGGGTTTGGGGCTAAGGGGCTATGTGCCCCGGGTGCAGAATCTGAGAGGGCACAGAGCTGGGTACTCTGCCTCCCCTCCTTCCTCTCTGCCTAAGAACATTTGCCATGTTCAAAAACCCATGGGCGCTCACACACTCCTGTGCCTGTGTAAGCGATGTCTGTTTCCAGGCCTGTTCCCCAGCACCTCCCACTTCATGCAGCTCCACCTGATGAGGACAGGGCCCTAAGGGGCTACCTACTGCCAGGTCCCAGAACCCTCGCTGCAGGTCCCTGCTCCTCAGTACCACCAATGTGGACTCCTGGGAAACTACCCCCCCCCCCCCCGGCAACTAGAACTCTTATGAATGGGGCGGGGGTGGCCCTTCACACACTCATGTCTGCCCTCAGCCCTGTTCCTCAGGGCCTCCCCCTTCCTGCACGCCAGCTCCAACCAGAGGAGGAAAGGGGGAGAGGCAGCAGCCAATAATTAGTCTGTGCACTGAGGTAAGGTCTCTATATGCCAGGACAGCTGCTGTCTCCCAAGAGTGGTCCTAGGTCTCGACTGGCATGCAGGGCTTTGTAGTCTTACAGCAGTTGGCCAGTTGGAGTCACCCCCCCCCCCTTCCCCCAGTGTGTGCGATACAGTGACTGAAAGGCTTGTATCAGGTCAGTGGCGTAACTTCATCCCAGTTGCCCGGAGGCAAGATACATTTTGTACCCCCCTCCCCCCCTTTAAAAAAAATTATTAGTATTTTAACTGACTCCTTAATACTCACCACTACATCACTGACCCCTCTATACCCTACACTAAATCACTGACATCTCTGTACCCTGCACCCGAGGTTCCCAAACACGGCCCTCAAGGCACCCCAACGGTCCTGGTTTTAAATGTATCCATGCTTGTCCACAGGTGACTTAATTAGCACCTTAGTCAATTTGATTTAACCATCTGTGCTGACTCTGAGCCATGGATATACCTAAAACCTGGACTGTTGGGGTACCTTGAGGACCGCGTTTGGGAACCTCTGCCCTACACTAAACTACTGACCCATTTATACCCTACACTGCATTACTGACCACATTGTAGGTAAAAACACATACACATTGGCACAGATAGAAAAACACACACACACACACACACACACACACACACACACACACACACACATTGGTACAGATAGAAAAAAAAACACACACACATTGGCATGCATAGAAAAATAATAAAGCACAAAGGCCACCACAAATATAACATAGGCTCCAACAGAAAAACAATAAAACACATTGGCACTGACTTAGCACCGAAAAATCAACGTACAACCTCAATGAGTATCTAAGCCTCAGGCTGTTGCGCCATCTATGTGGCTGTTTGGCATGTCTGTCCCTTATATTATTTCTAGGAAACCGTGTCCCCCCCTTTCCTTGGCCCCTGTGTGAGCCATGTCCCATTCTTTCCCCCTGTGTGAGCCATGCCCCCATTCCCCTGTGTGAGTAATATCACCCCTTCCCCAGAGGGAGTAATATACCCCCTTTCCCGTGTGAGCCATGTCTCTCAGCCACACCATCATATCCCGCCTGTGTCTCTCAGCCACACCATCATCTTCCGTCTGCGTCTCTCCGCCACACCATCTCCTCCCTGCGTCTCTCAGTTACACCATCATCTTCTCCCAGTGTCTCTCAGCCACAGCATCATCTCCCCGTGTCTCTCAACCACGCCATCATCTCCTCCCCGTGTCTCTTAAACATACCATCATCTCCCCCCCGCGTCTCTCAACAACACTATCATCTCCTCCCTGAGTCATCTCTCAGCACACAATCATCTCCTGTCTGCGTCTCTCTGCCACGCCGACATCTCCCACCATCCCACTCACTTTGTGTCTCTCAGCCTTCCACCTTCTCTCTCTGCCTCTCAGCCTCCCACAGTTAACTCTGTGCCTCTCAGCTTCCCACACTCCACTCTGTGCCTCTCAGCCTGCTTCCCCTTCACTCTGTGCCTCTCAGCCTGCTCCCCCTTCACTCTGTGCCTCTCAGCCTGCTCCCCCTTCACTCTGTGCCTCTCAGCCTGCTCCCCCTTCACTCTGTGCCTCTCAGCCTACTCCCCCTTCACTCTGTGCCTCTCAGCCTGCTTCCCCTTCACTCTGTACCTCGAAGCCTGTTTCCCTTCACACTGTGCCTCTCAGCCTGCTCCCCCTTCACTCTGTGCCTATCAGCCTTCCACACTTCACACTGTGCCTCTCAGCCTGCTCCCCTTCACTCTGTTCCTCTCAGCCTGCTCCGCCTTCACTCTGTGCCTATCAGCCTGCTCCCCCTTCACTCTGTGCCTATCAGCCTACCACCCTTCACCCTGTGTCTCTCAGCCTGCTCCCCCTCACTTTGTGCCTCTCAGTCTGCTCTCCATTCACTCTATACATCTCAGCTTTACCCTTCACTCTATTCTCTCAGCCTGCTCCCCCTCCCCCGAGTCTTTCAGCCTGCAACTTATCTCTCTCACTTGCCTTCGCCTCCCCATTCACCGATAGCTGCCCTCACCTGTAATACAGTGAGCCGGTGGACAGACAGTGAGGGCAGGCGCCGCTTCCTCACTGCAGGATCAGACAGGGCAGGAAGCACCTGTGGCCGTGACGTAATGCCGGTGCTGAACTCCCGCTTACCACCCTGGCATGGTGGGACTCGGGGAAGCAGTGATAAGGCGGATCACAGGATCAAGGCCGAAACAAGACTTTGCAGAGCTCAGGGCGAAAGTTTCCTTTGTGGCCCAAAACCACCACCCACCCCCACACAAATATTTAGTATCCCCCAAACGTATGACAGAGGGACCACACATGATATCTTTGATACCTACAGCGATTCCTCCATTCCTGTCGGCAGCTGCGACGCTCATAGGGGGATGCGATGCTGCCATATTTACCAACTTCCGGAATGTGATACATTCTGGAGACTGGCCCCCCGGAGCTGAAGATGGCGATAGCCCTCTGTAGCCTATGGGTTACACCGCAGATTTAGCTGGCGGAGGGGCCCCCCGGGTCCCTCCCTGGCAATGGCAGCCGCAATATGTGGTCAGTGGAGCCACGCATGCGCAGTAGCCCTGGCAGCGCTCAGAGTCAAATGCAAATACAGGCTCCTTTGGGTGACAGTTATTACATGCCACCGGTAAAATCGCATCCTGCCATAACATTGCACCACAAGCACACTGTGAATGTGATTTTAAATAAGTGCCTCCCTAATACAAACACACATGATGCAACGCACCACGGGTGTAGTACGGTATGCCGGCGCTCGGGCTCCAGGCGACCAGCATACCGGCGCCGGGAGCCCGACCGCCGGCATACCGACAGCGTGGCGAGCGCAAAGGAGCCCCTTGCGGGCTCGCTGCGCTCGCCACGCTGCAGGCACGGTGGCGCGCTAAGCGCGCCACACTATTTTATTTTCCCTTCAGGGGGAATAGTTGTCGGTATGCCGGGTTTCGGGATTCCGGTGCACAGAAGACCACCCCGCACCACAGATGTCACATACAAATACAAACTAACCATGTCGCCTACTAATGATTTTCTATTGATTTTAATTGATATCTATTTTTTTTTATGATTTTCCAACTGACCAAGGGATCAAGGGGGTTTATTCATTTTAAAACACACTGCACACACTATCTGCAAACATGATCTATATAGATTAATGAAACTCACAAAAAAAGTAGTTGCCATAGAAACACAAAGCAATACCCTCTTGCATCATTTTTATTACCAAAACATTAAAGTTAAACTTAAACATATGATTTACTGTCACAGTCACTGTCAGACAGTCTGACTGTACTCACAATCACAGCAGAGTCTTCAGTCAGTTCTCCTGTCCTCACCGTCCCCAGGGCAGAGCTCAGAGGTTGCAGGCTGCTGTGCACGGGTGTATTAATTCACGTGCCCCGCCGAATGCCAAGATGCGCTGCCTTCTGTCTAGGGTCTGGTTAAGTGGCTCAGACAGGTAGACTGCAAGCTGCTGTGCACGGACGGTATTTGAGGCCAGCCAGCGGCGCGGGCGCGGGTAGTACCACGCACATCCCGCCTAATGCTGAGGTGCGCCTCCTCTGCTCTTCTCTCTCCCATGGGCCGAGGCTGCTCACAGATGCCATTATTATTATTATTATTACATTTTATTTATAAGGCGCCACATGTGTTTCGCAGCGCCGTACAAAGGACAGTACAGGGGACAAAACATTGCATTACAGTAAATAAATAACAGAGATAGAGTACAGGTAACAGAGCACCACACATTCTCAAGACATAATACAGCTAAGATGTAAGTATTGAGGGAGTGATCATCGTACTACTAGAGGCTGGTGGCCATAGATGGAGATGAGCCTTTACTAGCAGGATAAAGATGGTCGTTGAGTAGAGGAGAGCTGTGAGTGAAATGTGTTGAGACGAGGGCTTAGATAACAAGAGGAAAGAGGGCCCTGCTCTGAAGAGCTAACAATCTATTGGGGAGGGGCGACAGACAGATGACAAGAGGTGCAGGCAAGTGGCAGGTAGCCTGATGGCAGTATGCAAGCAAAGCTGAGATGTTCACGGCATGAGGCAGGGGGGTGGAGGCGCGGCTTAAGCACTGGGTTATGCATCGGCAGGGTATACTTTGATGAATAGGTGGGTTTTTAGTGCCCGTTTGAAGCTTTGCAAGGTTGGGGAGAGTCTAATGGAGCGGGGGAGTGCGTTCCACTGAAGGGGTGCAGCACGGGCAAAATCCTGAACTCGTGCATGGGAAGCAGTGACCAGGCCGGTGGAGAGGCGACGGTCATTAGTCGACCGTAGGGGGCGGGAGGGAGTATGAAGGGAAAGGAGGTTGGAGATGTAGGGAGCAGTGGAATAGAGATGGCCTTGTATGTGAGGGTGAGGAGTTTGAAGAGGATTCTGTAGGGGAATGGGAGCCAGTGTAGATTTTGTTGAAGGGGAGTGGCAGATGTGGTGCGGCGGGAGAGGAAGATAAGCCTAGCTGCGGAGTTCAGGACAGATTGGAGGGGTGCAAGATGGGAGCAAGCGAGGCCAGTGAGGAGGACATTGCAGTAGTCAAGTCGTGAGATGACCAGTGAGTGGATGATGAGTTTAGTTGCACTCTGGGAGAGATATGGCCTGATACGAGCAATGTTGCGTAGCTGGAAACGACATGATTGTGCCAGAGCTTGGATGTGGGGTGCAAAGGAGAGGGAGGAGTCAAGAGTGACGCCCAGGCAGCAGAGTTGGGGAACGGGGGAGATGGTGGTGTTGTCAACAATGATGGAGATATTGGTCGGGGGGTGTTGCTCTGGATGGGGGGAAGATGATGAGTTCCGTTTTGTCCATGTTGAGCTTTAGAGAGCGTTCAGACATCCAGGAGGAGATTGCAGAGAGGCAGATGGAAACCTGAGAGAGGACAGAGGGGGACAGATCAGGAGATGAGAGGTAGAGTTGTGTGTCATCAGCATAGAGGTGGTATTGAAGGCCAAATGGGTTAATGAGCGCACCCAGGGAAGAGGTATACAGGGAGAACAGAAGGGGTCCAAGGACAGAACCCTGAGGGACACCAACAGGAAGGATGGAAGGGTGTGAGGTGGTGCTTGAGGCAGACACAGAGAAGGAGCGGTTAGTGAGGTAAGAAGAAAACCAGTCAAGGACAGTGCTAGAGAGGCCAGCATTTTGGAGTGTGCTGAGGAGGAGAGGATGATCTACGGTGTCAAAGGCAGCAGAGAGGTCCAGAAGGATGAGCAGAGAGCAGTGGCCCCTGGATTTGGCCGAAAGCAGGTCATTGGTGACTTTCACCAGGGCAGTCTCAGTTGAGTGGAGTGGGCGAAAGCCAGATTGTAGTGGATCGAGGATGGCGTTGTCAGAGAGGTAGCTTGTGAGACGGCTGTAGACTAGTCGTTCAAGTAATTTGGAGGCGAAAGGGAGAAGAGAGATGGGGCGGTAGTTAGTGGGTGATGAGGGGTCGAGGTTGGGTTTTTTGAGAATAAGCGAGACCAGAGAATGTTTGAATGGTGAGGGGAAGATGCCGGTGGAGAGGGACAGGTTAAAGAGGTGAGCAAGGTGGGAGCAGGCAGTGGGGGAAAGGGAGCGGAGAAGACGGGAGGGAAGGGGCTCCAGGGGGCAGGTGGGGGGGGGGGGAGGATAAGATGAGGGAGTGGACTTCCTTTTCTGAAGTGGGATGGAAGGAGGACAGGGTGGGATAGATGGAGGGGAGGGATAAAGGGGGCAGGGGGGTATCAGAGGGGTGACGGCGGGAGATGTCGTGTCGGATATCCTCAATTTTGGAGATGAAGAAGGAGGCAAAGTCAGTGGCAGTGAGGGAGGATGGGAGGGGAGGAGGAGGGGGGTGAAGGAGAGTGTTGAAAGTTTCAAAGAGGCGGCAACATGGGAAAGTGGGAGGGAACACAAGCAGTCCTGCCACTGTGCAGTTTGTAAATGTCAGCGGGCAGCAAAATCGAGCAGGCGCTGGTATCAGCAGAATGACTGCCCTGCTTGCCCCTTGCACAGTGTGCGGCATGCGGTACTTGCACCGCTGGAGCCGCTGCTCTTTAAACTAGCTGCAAACACTTCTGACTGAGTCAGGGTACAATGAAGGAGCCATATGTCCCCTTCAGGGCTGGAGCCCCGCGGCAACCGACTCCATTGCCTCTGGGAGTTCCACCCCTGTATCAGGTATATAACACCAGCCAGTCCTAGGGACTCCTCTCTTCAGCCAGGATAACCCACATTGTGTATCCCCCCTTCCCAGAAAGTTAGTACTCTTCCTCTTTAATTGGCCCTAGGTCCTCGCTGGGTTATGTAATCCTACACAGTCAGAGTGCCCCACAGTACAGTATCTGAGGTGCATGTTAGGATTCTTGTGTTCCTATCCATTTTCAATAGGTGATGTGTGCTGGATGCACCCTTACGGTGCTGGTTGTCACTTTGGCAACTGTTTATTACTGTTTATTACTGTTTTTGACACGGTTCCAAAGTGTGTGTGTGTGTGCATGGGGGTGCCAAATCACTACCTTGCCCCGGGTGCCAAAAATCCTAATTTCAGCCCTGATAAAGGGTCTTAATCTTATTTCTTTTAAGAAGAAAAAGCAACTTTGGAATGCTTAATTTGTAGTATGTGCCTTGTCCAAATACAGAAGACTGGGAAAAGACCAAGTGTAATACTTCTATCTACAGGAATCAATTTTCTAAGATGCCTCTTCAAGTTGTGTGTTACACGAGAGTATATATCTATTAGGGTATGACCTTACGGGGTCGCACACATAAAGGCCCTCATTCCGAGTTGTTCGCTCGCAAGCGGATTTTAGCAGATTTGCTCATGCTAAGCCGCCGCCTACTGGGAGATAATCTTAGCATCTTAAAATTGCGAACGATGTATTCGCAATATTGCGATTACACACCTCGTAGCAGTTTCTGAGTAGCTCCAGACTTACTCGGCATCTGCGATCAGTTCAGTGCTTGTCGTTCCTGGTTTGACGTCACAAACACACCCAGCGTTCGCCCAGACACTCCTCCGTTTCTCCAGCCACTCCTGCGTTTTTTCCGGAAACGGTAGCGTTTTTTCCCACACGCCCATAAAACGGCCTGTTTCCGCCCAGTAACACCCATTTCCTGTCAATCACATTACGATCTCCAGAACGATGAAAAAGCCGTGAGTAAAATTCCTAACTGCATAGCAAATTTACTTGGCGCAGTCGCAGTGCGAACATTGCGCATGCGCATTAAGCGGAAAATCGCTGCGATGCGAAGATTTTTACCGAGCGAACAACTCGGAATGAGGGCCAAAATACATTGACTATGCTCTGAGAGCATGTGTTGAATACATAATACATGGTCAAGTCACATTATTATGACCATCAGCTAATAGCCAGAGTAACCGCTGCTATACAGGCTGAACTGTCATTTTAGACACACGTCTGGTAGCATCCAGGTTCATTTTGACGGTGCAACAAAAATATTTTTAAACCGCACAGGACCCTTCTTGTGTATAGATACTAGAGACCAACATGTAGGCTGTGCCTTAGATAGAAATTCTTTGAGGCGCTAGGTTGGTGGTGCTCCCAGATAAATAGTCAACAACAACTATATGTGAAGAAAAGGGTTTTTACAGAAGACGTAAAAAGAAAGAGACTATGGGCCTAATTCAGACCTGAGCGCTAGGCTGCGTTTTCATACAGGTATAAATTGCACATGCGTATACACCACAATGCGCAGGCACGTTGCACGGGGTACAAAGCGGATCGCCTCTCAGCGATGGATTTGTGCAAAGAATCCATTCGCACAGGCGTTCGCAAGGAGATTGACAGGAAGAAGCCATTTGTGGGTGTCAACTGACCGTTTTCTGGGAGTGTTTAGAAAAATGCAGACGTGTCCAAGCGTTTGCAGAGAGGGTCTCTGACGTCAATTCCTGACCTGGACAGGCTGAAGTGTTTGCAGTATCTGAGTAAGTCCTGGGCTACTCATAGACTGCACAAAATCTGTTTGTACAGCTCTGCTACACATGCGTTTGCACACTTGCAAAGTGAAAAAACACTCTCCTATGGGCGGCGACTATGTGAACGTAGGACTGCAAAAAAACCTAGCGAGCGATCAGGTCTGAATTAGGCCCTATATGCCTGTTCTGGGGCACACTTATCCATTAATTTGTTAAAAATTAGCTTTTAATAGTTAACTTTAAAATACTAGGCTTTATGCGGCATGTAGAAGTTAATACTGAAAACAAATAACACATCTAGTATCAAATTGCTATGTGGAATAGCGAAAATATGAAGATTAGGTATCCAGAAAAGAAAAAGAAATTTCCCACAAATTAATCTGTCAATAGTTTGATATAGGGCAATATGGACGCTCTATTCACCACCTTTTGTTATACATAAATCTGAAATTCATAGATTTTGTTTATATGAAAAAAATTGTAAAAAAATGTTGGAGTTTGTATGTACTCCCTTTTTTGGGTTTACCACTTTAAATAAGTGTTTAAGGCAAGGTATGTGTTTCCATCCAAAAACACCACCTAACAGTCGTGTGGATGACACATCACCTTTGTATATAACAAATACACACACAATACACAATAACCCCTTTCAAGACAAGCTCGGTATATCCCCTTCAAAGCAACAACATCAATTAATTGAGCATGCATTTGATATTTCATGAAGTACAATAAATTAAGACATGAGTAATACAGCTGTACCCTGCCAGGGATCTCAATGTCTAATCAGCAAAGCAGCAGCACAAACATTACTGAGAGTGTATTCTCCCAGATTGCAGCATAAATGGTGCATCAATGGTACAACTGTATAGCAGCATTCATTTAATGATAAATGCAACATGAATGGTGTAGCTCAGGGGTGGCCAACCAGTCAAAGGCAAAGAGCCAGAAAAGATCTGTAGTCAAGGGCAAGAGCAACTACCATTTTTAGTCATGTTGTACAGTGCCACATACATATAATGCCCCAGTACAGTGCCACATACATATAAAAATATGCCAATATATGGGTGCCTCCACACTGCCAGAAACATATGTCCCCACAGTGCCAAATACATATATGCCTCCACACTGCCAGAAACATATGTCCCCACAGTGCCAGATACATATATGCCTCCACACTGCCAGAAACATATGTCCCCACAGTGCCAGATACATATATGCCTCCACACTGCCAGAAACATATCTCCCCACAATGCCACATACATATATGCCCCCAGTGCCAGATACACATGTCCCCACACTGCCAGATACATATATGCCCCCAGTGCCAGATACACATGTCCCCACAGTGCTAGATACACATGTGCCCCACGGTGCCAAGTACACATATGCAACACAGTGCCAAGTACACATATGCCCCACAGTGCCAAATACATATCTGCCCCACAGTGCCAGATATGCCCCCAGTGCCAGATATACATGTCCCCACAGTGCCAGTTGTCAAAGTCAGAAAAATATCACGCTGCACATTGCCATATATGCACCTCATGCGTGTGCCCGCTGCACGAGCATGAGCTCTCCCGTGCGTGCGTATACTCGCGGTCGCGTGCACTCGCAGGCGCGCGGTATGCGCATTTACGGTAGAGTTTGTGTGCGTCTAGCGGGCGACTCAATCGTAACATATTTTAGTCATATAATGTATTTTGTAGATTATGGTCCCTTTGATAGAATCTGAAAGTTTAGTTAATATAGCATGTACGGGGACAAAGAGATTCCTCTTTGTTTGATACGAAGGGTCAGACAGGGGTTACACAGTGGTGTTTAGTATCCATCGGAAGAGAATATAATTAGCAATATTCCGGTGTTGGTTTGAAGCAGATTACTCGCTCGTGCGTATAGTTATGGACATAAGAAGTTTATGGACATTTACTATATTTGCACTTTATTACCCATGTGGCGGGAAACCCAGTTTCCCTCCCACCTGAGCAGTTTGAAATAGTCACAGCCCACCTGTATGAACCAACCTATGACCTTTTGTTATAATGCAGAGACGAGTTCCTGTGTCCAATGAACAATAAGTATGTAGGGACCATTGTACTGTACTGTGTGTAAGTATATATAAAGACAAGCCGATCTGGGCCAGCTCTCTACTCTTTTCAACGGTTCTCATCACTGATAATCGGGAGCTGGATATCCAGAAAGGCGCTTGCGATTGTTCCCCTTGTGCGTAAGTTCTCTGCAACCATATTTATCTCCTATTTTGTTGTAAGCCATTCTCTCTCTCCTTCCCCCTTTTAAATGTAATTGTGTCTTTGTTGTATTTTAACGTGTAGTAACTCGGTTAGGTATTTTATGTTAGTTTGGTAGTGTATAACTTGTATTGTGTATTCTTTTGCGATTGAACGTTCATTCATTTCCTTAAAAGGTGTTAGACCCTTAGACCGGTATTTGAGTGTTTATTATTGCTAAAGGGTTCTCAGAGCGTGAGAATCGCTCATACAGCTTTTAAACCAACAAGGTTACACTGTGTTGCATTTACACCTTACCACTGCACAAAGGTTTACAATTGAAGTACATTGTTTATGATATTGTTACAAAGGTTTAACTCTGTGAGCGTCAGCGCCGCTCGTGATCTCCTCGTGGTCTCGAGCGTTCGCTACGCTGCTAGCGTATCATTACGTTAGTCGGCAGCCTATAGCGTGCTTGCCTTTACGCTTTAAGCCGTGAGCGAACGTGCTGCTCGTGCGTCTCGTCCACGGCCACGCGTTTGTACGCTACTTGCGTACTCTTACGGTACCACTTACTCTAATAGCGTACTGAGTCTTTTACCTTTAAGCGTGTTTTATATAGGATATATATTAGGCTTTTACAATTGGGGACTCGTCCGCTCTTCACATATCTGCACTAGGTAATTTCAGCAGACATTATCGGTCAGCAAAAGGCGGGAAGTAATATTCCTCGTAGTGCTGACCAGATAAGCGTCTGCTTTGCGTAGTAAGGAGTGCTGAAGGAATCCAGAACCAAAAGGTAGGAACAGTACGTTATTATCTTTTAAAACCTGTTTAGTTTCTGTTTTGCGAACGTACGCATAAGCACACACACCTGTATTCCTTGTTTAGGATTATTTGTCCGTACCTCATTCTCCTGATTGCCACACACTAGTGATAACGTGTTGAGACATTTGTTGTTATTAATAGTTAAAGGATAAATAGTTAAGGGAATAATTGTAAAAGGCACGCACACAATCTCGCCTAGAATACAAGGGAGATTTGAGTGGTGGTCAGTGAAGGATTACTGTTAAAGATCATTCACATTGATAAACGTGTAGTGAGTAACTGTGGACGTACTTGGTCTGCGTACACGTGTCCTTACAAGGGCAGGGCGTACGCAACGCAAGGGTCGACGCACGGAGCGAATATCACGCAACGGAGCGTACGGATACGCCCACAAAATAATACAAACCGCACGATAGTATCGTTTTAATAGGCGATAAGGAAGTAACGCGAAAATAACGCAAATCTATCTCAAATCCAAAAAGTTTAAAGTTAAAAGAAAAAGACTTTCTCTGTTGTAATTCTTCTGGGTTAGACTATTACTGAATGAAAGGGATTCTGTACAGAAATAAGAGTGTTTGAATGTAAGAGTGTGTATATATAAGATTTCTCTTTTATTACGGAAGTGGGAACCATAGGCCAGTAGAAAGAGGTACACCAGCGAGAGTGATATCGTGGGGTGGCTTGGGATGCGTCCCTTGTTAGTCTCGACACATTTATGAGCAGTAGAGTCTGCTGTACATAACAGACCAGGAGGTCACAGACCAGGAGGTCACAGACCAGGAGGTCATAGAACAGGAGGTTCAGGTACAGCAGACTAGAAGTAGAGAAGCACAACCGAAGAGGGTTGGTGCTAGACCCATATAGGCCAAAGAAGCTCATTGCTGAAGGAATTCGCAGCCGAAATTTTCGATTCCGCTGATCGTTCCGCACATAAGATTAGTTGCTTGTGTGCAGATACGATTGTACCGCATGTGATTGTGTGCATCAGCGTGTCTTGAATTCAGAAGAACGCTGCTTGCACATTGTTAACGTGATTTGTGTAATTTTTTTTATTTTAAGGGAAGTAGCCTGATCACTCAGGGACATTCCAGCGACTGATACTTGCTGGGGAGGGTAAGACACTCCCACACGCCCGAGCAAGTAGACGTACTTAGGTGCCCTAGGTTGGGTACGGAACCTCTGGGAACTTTGGTCGCCGTATTGGCCAGCGTGGACGGGAGTTAAGTGGGCGGACTTCGGAGCAAAACCCCCACCGCAGCCTTACCCCGAGCATCTTGGTTTTTGTAAGGGTTGCCAAAGACCCTGATTTGAAGTCAGAGGTAGTAAAAGCAGCACCTGCAGAGATGGGGGCCAGTTGTTCAGGTAAGGGGCGATCAACCCAGGTTCAGGTTGATTTGGTAAACCGACCAATCGGGTCGGCAAGGTATATCATGTGTGAGAAATATGGTCATCACACAGAAATGTTGTGCAATGAATGGGAAAGGATGACTGTGCATGACGGGGAAAAGTTTCCCCGGGTAGGTAGTTTTAACCCAGAAGTGTTACAGAATTTAAGGAGAAGAGTTTGCCTGATTAAATCTTCAAAAAGGCGTATTAAACATTATGATTATTTAAGATTGTGGCAACAGGAAGGTGAAATACAAAGGGGGTTGGCGCAAGCCACTGGATCTAACCCTATCAGGAAACTGATAGCCACTGCACCCCCACCACCGTACATACCTGGAGAGAAATTGGTTGCAGAGAATGGCACTCAGGGTTATGTTAAATGTGTAGAAGTTAAGGATAATGTAACCAAAGTAATTAATGCTAACACTAATCCGTGCAAGTTGTACCCTGTTTTGAACTTTTCCCAGGATTGTGACCAAGAGGATGAGCCCACAACAATATCAGCACTCTCCCTAGCAGCCACCATATCAGAAACAGCAGTGGGCACGACCCAACCCGTAAGATTAGTAGCAAAGGCCCCTAGCGGAGGGACAGGTGAGGTCGTATCGACTGGTAAGTACGGCACCATACACTATGCTGAAACCATTTCACCACATGTTGTAGAATCTACTCAGAATGATGTTATTGGACTTAATCCCGTTAGGGTAATAGCAGTGCCAAATGGGAAAACCGAAGCTTCAGGAGCAACTCCTGTCAGAAACATCGCCATGCACTGTCCCTTTTCCCGAGCAGAATTAAGATCAATGATGTCTGAATTCCCTGATCCTAGGAAAGACTTAGTTGCATGTCAAAAGTATATTAGGGAGCTAGGAAATTCTGCAGAGCCAAATAACAAAGATTGGAGGACAGTTTTGAGGGCATGTTTACCCCCCAGTGTTGATCCGTTAAAGTTTATTGCTGATTGCAAGTTAGATGAGGAAGTACCACTAACAGACGAGTATAATCAGGATAATGTAAAGAGAATCAACTTACAGTTAGGGGTATATTTTCCTGCAGTTGTAAAGTGGAATAAAATCTTTACCATAAAACAAAAAGAAGGTGAATCCACACCAGAGTATTTTCACCGGGCTCTGCAGGATATGGCTAGGTACACTGGTATAGATGACATTAAAACTAATGTACACCACAGGGAAGTAGCTGTTTCAGTATTAATGGACGGTCTAAAGGAGGTTTTAAGAAATAGAATACAAACCACTAGGCCTGATTGGAGAGGTATGTCGGTGGATGCATTGGGAGAGGCTGCTGCTGGGCATGATCGAAATATCATCAGACACAGGGAGTCACAGAGTGATAAGTTAATGGCTGTAAGCATACAGGCCCTCACTACCCGGCCACCTCAGCCCAGAACTGTGACCCCTGTGGGTAAGTCAAGAGGTATAAAATGTTATAATTGTCACAGAGAGGGACACATGTCACGTGATTGTAAAGCAAGACAAATACAAAATTCATATCAACCCTATAGACAACGACCTGATATGAGACATTGGGATCAAGGACCGAAGGGGCGGAGCTATGAGCCACATGCAGGGGAAACAAAAAGGTATCCCCCAAGAAGAGACTGGCAAATCTCTGATAGTTCCCATCTACCCCCACCACAAGTAATTGCTGCCACCGCGATTCAGGGAGGTCACCATACCCAATAGGGGTGTGGCCACACCTGTAATCTGCAGCCAGTGAAATTGATTGCAAGTCTTGGAAGTGAACCCGAGATCACAATTGATGTAGCTGGTAAATCATTAAATTTCCTTGTAGATACGGGGGCGGCCAAATCAGTGATAAATTCGACAGTGGGCATGAGAACCACTGGTAAAACAATTCCAGCCATGGGAGTAACGGGAGTAGTACAGCACTACCCTGTTAGCAAACCAGCAGAGATTACAATAGGGCCTTTGCATACCAAGCATTCCTTTTTGCTGGCTGCATCGGCACCGACTAATCTCCTGGGAAGAGATTTATTGTGTAAAATGGGGTGTGTCATTTATTGTACCCCTGAAGGTGTATTCTTAGACATACCTGAGAATCACGCTCAGGAAGTACGAGACATGCTAGACTCCCCATCAAAATTAATGTCACAAACCATTATGATAAATAGGAGTTCATCCCAGGTAGAAGAAATGACATCCCAAATACCAGAGTCACTTTGGACTAAAGATGGACAAGACACTGGATTAATGGCAAACGTAGCTCCAGTAGTTGTGCAAGTAAAAGATGGTAGGATAGCTCCAAAAATCCCACAATACCCTCTGAAGCCAGAGGTGGAGTTAGGAGTATACCCCGTAATAGAGCGCTTGCTACAACAGGGCATTCTGGTGAGAACATCCAGCACTGCCAATAGTCCCATCTTCCCTGTGAAAAAGAGTGGGGGGAGGGGTTACAGGCTAGTGCAGGATCTAAGGGGGATTAACAAAATAGTTGAGAGTCAGTTCCCCGTAGTGCCAAATCCAGCTGTCATCCTTATGCAAATCCCTCCCACTGCGAAATTTTTCACTGTTATTGACCTCTGCTCCGCCTTCTTCTCGGTACCTCTGCACCCTGACAGCCAATATTTGTTTGCATTCACATACAGAAGAGTCCAATACACATGGACTCGATTACCACAAGGTTTCATAGACAGTCCAAGTATATTTTCACAGGCTTTGCATGATTGTGTACAGTCTTTCCAACCAGAAAGTGGATCAGTATTGATCCAATATGTGGATGATTTACTACTGTGTTCAGATTCACTGGAAGCGTCCCTGAAAGATACGAAACAGCTCCTGTTTCATCTTTCAGACACAGGACACAAGGTTTCCAAAGACAAGTTGCAATTATGCCAGACTAAAGTAAAATATCTGGGACACTGTCTGACACAAGGACTGAGACACCTGACCGCTGATAGAATTCAAGCAATTCGAGACATGACACTGCCACAAACTCAGCAACATATCAGAACATTTTTAGAAATGTGTGGGTATTGCCGTAACTGGAACCCAGGTTTTTCCATTCTAGCATTACCTTTGCAGGAGATGGTCTCATCAAACAAACCTGATCGGATTTTGCATACAGACGAATCCGAGATGGCATTTGAGAGACTTAAACAGTGCCTAACGCAGGCACCAGCATTAGGTATGCCAGACTATGGGAAACCCTTTGAGCTGTACGGAACAGAAAGTGCTGGTTGCGCGGCAGGCGTCCTAACCCAAAAGCACGGTGATGCCAGCAGGCCGGTAGCATACTACAGCGCTCAGCTAGATACGGTAGCGCGATCCCTCCCCACATGCTTGCAAAGTGTCGCTGCGATAGCATTGCTAGTAACGAAAAGCGAAGATGTAGTGCTAGGACACAACCTCACAATCCATACACCTCATGCAGTGTCAGCCTTACTAAATTCTGCCCAAACCAGACATGTCTCATCCGCACGGTTTACAAGGTGGGAATTAGCACTAATGGCCCCTGTAAACATCACCATAAAGAGATGCAGTGCACTAAATCCAGCAACGTATCTCCCAGGTGTGCCTGGACAGGCACAAAGGGTGGGGGATGAGAGTGATGGTGAAGGAGGATTTGGTACAGACACTGACTCACATGATTGTATGGAATATTTGACCCAAAATTTCACAGCAAGGCCTGACATCAGTGACAACCCACTGGAAGATGTAGATCTTACTTTCTACACTGACGGTAGTTGTCACAGACAGACGGACTCGGGAGACTTGTGTACTGGATACGCAGTCGTAGATGACCAAGGCACCATAGAAGCAGAACCGCTAGGCCCACCTCACTCAGCCCAGGTTGCTGAACTGGTTGCCCTAACCAGAGCATGTGAATTGGCTAAGGGCAAATCAGCCAATATCTATACCGATTCTAGATACGCCTTCGGGGTAGTCCATGATTTCGGAGCCCTATGGCGCCTCAGAAATTTCATGACGGCAGCTGGTACACCGGTAGCGCATGCAGCTCACATCAAAAGGCTTCTAACAGCGATACAGGAACCTGACAGAGTGGCTGTCATCAAGTGTAAAGCACATACATATAGCCAAGACCCGGTATCACTTGGTAACAGCCGAGCAGACGAAGCTGCTAAGTTAGCAGCTGGTACCCCCAGACAGACAGACAGACACCACACAACTGATGGTATTTAATACCGTCAACACACAGAAATTGTGTGAAATGCAAAATTTGTGTTCCACCCAGGAAAAGGCAGTTTGGAGGGCAAAAGGATATGGCCAGGAGTCCTCAGGACTCTGGACAGATGGACAGGGTAAACCAGTGGCACCCAGAGCATACCTTCCAAGTTTAGCGGAAGCAGCACATGGGCTGACTCATCTAGGCAAGGAAGGGATGTGCAAGTTGGTAAGAGCATATTGGTGCGCCCCAGGATTTTCTTCCCATGCGGGAAAGAGGGCAATGACTTGCCTCACCTGCTTGAGGAAGAATATCGGAAAGGCAATACCAACAGAACCATCTCATATCCCACCTACAGACGGCCCTTTTCAGGTAATACAGATTGATTTCATACAATTACCCCCTTGTCGAAATTTGAAGTATGTACTAGTTTGTATAGATGTGTTTTCAAATTGGGTCGAAGCATTTCCTGCGGCCACAAATACCGCAATGTTTACTGCTAAGAAAATTGTACAAGAATTTGTGTGTAGATATGGTATCCCTAGAATAATTGAAAGTGATAGGGGTACCCATTTTACAGGTGATGTCTTTCAAGGAATGTGTAAATTGATGGGAATTGATAGTAAGCTGCACACTCCGTACCGCCCCCAGGCGAGTGCGAAGGTAGAAAGAGTGAACAGCACTATTAAAAATAAATTGAGCAAAGTTATGACGGAAACAGGATTGACATGGCCAGAAGCTTTGCCCCTTGTATTATACAGCATCAGAACCACTCCCAGGTCCCCTCTTAATCTGTCCCCTTTTGAAATTCTGTTTGGTCGACAACCGCATGTCATGATTAACCCTCAGGATGACTTGAAGTGTAACAATGAAGTGACTGTAAAGTATTTGGTTAAGATGAGTAAACAGCTAAGGAATCAGAATGATAATTTGAAGTTAGTGATTCCTGATCTGCCAGATAGTAATTGTCATGACATTGAACCTGGGGATTATGTAATGATACGGAATTTTCTACGCTCAGGTTGCCTTATTGACAGATGGGAAGGACCATACCAAGTCTTATTGATTAGCACAATAGCATTGAAGGTTGCCGAGAGAGAGACTTGGGTTCATTCGTCCCATTGTAAGAAGGTTGCTGATCCAGAGAGGTCCTGTGATAAAGAACAGACGGTAGAGGAAGTTGTATCACTGGAGTGTCTGTTTCAGGAGGACTGAGACGGCACCTGAGCAATGAGAATAATAAGATCGGAGGCAGTTGTCGATTCCCTGTTCCCTTTTATTGTTTTCTCCACTTCCCATCCCATCTCCCTCAATTATTTCTTTCCCCCTTCTCATTCTTCTCCATTTCCTCCTATAAGATGGACTTGCCCCAAGAGACTGTGATCCGGATTTTCCTGTTGACCATGATTTTGACCAGAGCAGTCTGTTCCGGCGAGAGTACCATGGAGGTCGAGAGAGGTTCTGGAATGGGTTCTGATGACAAAGTTGGAGGCGTAGATTTCCAAGAACAACATAATCATCAAGCAAAGGCGAGTATCAGAAAACGATCCGATAGCATTGACAATAGGAGGAATTGTGAAAGATTGTTAGCTGAAGAGAACTGTATCTGTAGACTCTGTGACAGTGTAGTTGAGGATGGGTGTATCAAGAAATGCCAATCCAGTTTTAATATCCACATGGACCGGCATCCATTGAGTGACTATCACTCCTTAGTGGGTAAAGTGTTAAATCAGACAGATTGTTGGGTATGCTCTCAAGTACCTCAAGGCCATAGCAAATCAGGGTTAGTACCATTCCCTCTAACTATAGGGGAGGTACTTGAGCTAAGTGGTGGGAGGCCGGTGGACAGGAGGTTTAATATCTCCAGTCCTCCTAGTTTGAAGCTCCACCAATATCATGTGGATAGATCCCTAATATGTTTTAACATTTCCAATCCCCGAAAGCCGGGAAATTGGGAAGTGTCATGGAACAACCAAACCATGACCTTTTCATACAGAGCCGATAGAATGCCTACAGATACAGAACTTATACGCCACATAGCCGGTAGTGGAAAATATTTCCGATTTAGGTATACCCTAGGAAGTAGGATCATGAGAGTTGGAGAAGTATCACCAGGATACTGTGCACATATCGTACAAACTGATACGTGTACTAAACAGATGGGAGAATTAGGGTTAGGAGATTTCATATGGAAAATGTGTAATATGGTAATGTCCTACTCCGTCCCATATGTTCTCCCCGATGATGCATATTTCATATGCGGGAGGAAGGCGTATAAGTGGCTTGCCCCAAACTCAGAAGGGTTATGTTATATTGGAAAAGTACTGCCTGAAGTAATGACCGTATCCCACACTAAAATGAAGGATATTCACCGCAGTGCCCAAGCTCCTTATACTCACACTCATTACGAGCACATCGTTAAACGGCACCTGATAAAAAGAACAGAGCATCCGGCCTCTGACCTGATCCATGAATCCACCGGGATTCAATTCCTAATCGCGTTAGATATCACTCGTACCGCCAGAGGAGTGATAAATTATAAATATATATCTGCGCTTGCAAATTTATTAGACAATATCACTGAAATGTATGATGACACTGTCACAACTGAGGGCCTGAGCTGACGGGAGGCAGCCTCAGTTGTAGGGGCTGAGATGTAACGGAACCTGGGAGGTTGTATCAGACCCCTAGACATGTAAGTAACATGTAGAATAACTGCCCGAAGGCGTGACCACGACAACCAGGATAAAAGTCAATGATGTTTATTATGACAAACTCCGTAACACAGCAGCAGTAAAGGAAACATAAAAGTCAACAGAGGATAAATACAATTCCTGGGTACTACAGGGTGGCAAGGGCCACAGGCACTGGTAGTGTGAGACAGTTCTTATAATCTTCTAGTTGGAAAGTCCTTACCAGGCCTGACTGTAGCAATGGAGAGAACCCAGGATCGTACCAGCTGGTGTTCCAGGAAAGGCTGGGCTGCTGAAGATAAAACGGCTGCTGTGGATACTGGCTGGAACCAGACTGTTGTTGGTACGAAGTGGATACTGGCTGGAACCAGTTAAATAATAAACGAACTTGAGAGCGATGAAATAATAATGAAGTTTGGAGTTTGAGAGCGGTGAAATAATAATACCGGTGGAGAGTGGTAAACTGCAGGAAGGACACCGGCCCTTTAAGAGAAGCTGTACACTGCTGGAAGCTGGGCTGGAAGCAGGTGATTGATAATGAAGTTTGGAGTTTGAGAGCGGTGAAATAATAATACCGGTGGAGAGTGGTAAACTGCAGAAAGGACACCGGCCCTTTAAGAGAAGCTGTACACTGCTGGAAGCTGGGCTGGAAGCAGGTGATTGTTGTAACTGGAAACAGGTGAGTCCAGAATGGATCGGAGAGTCAGGCTACACCGCAGATGGAATGCTGGTGCGGGTCTCTATAGCAGAAGTCTGGAGACAGGAGCTGGAACCTGGAAGACAACCACAGGAGAGAGACAAACTGGAACTAGGTTAGACAACCAAAGCACTGACGCCTTCCTTGCTCAGGCACAGCTTACTTATACCTGCAGCAAGGAAGGGGTTGGCTAGGCAATTATGCAAATCAACAATACAGACAGCAGATTGGTGGAAATGATCAGATGACAAAATCCAAGATGGCTGCGCCCATGCAGACACTTGGAGGGAAGTTTAGTTTGTAATCCATGTGAGAATTGAAACAGTAATGGCGACGCCGGCCACAGGAGATGCCAGACTGACAAGCGCACATTTAACCACGCGGGCACAGCGGAGGCTGCGGCTGATGAAATCACCACTCTGACATTCTGCATGTGGAAACTCAGGAACAGCGGGATCCGGTCCTGGAACGCTGAGCCAGCCTTAGGAGGCATCTGAAGGGTAAGTAATGGCGTCCAGATACCCGGATCGTGACAGCACCCCCCCCTTTAGGAGTGGCCCCAGGACACTTCTTAGGCTTTAAAGGAAACTTTGCGTGGAAATTTCGGACCAAGGCAGGAGCATGGACGTCTGAGGCATTGGTCCAAGAGCATTCTTCAGGACCATAGCCCTTCCAGTCAATGAGGTATTGTAACTGACCGTAACGGAAACGTGAGTCCAAAATCTTGGCCACCTCGTACTCGACTCCCCGTTGAGTCTGAACTTTGGGAGCTGGAGGAAGTGCGGAATGAAACCAATTCAGGATCAGCGGTTTCAACAAAGAAACATGAAATGTCCTGGGTATTTTCAAGAAGGATGGTAACTGTAACCTGTAGGCAACAGGATTGATGACTTGTTCAATCTTGAAGGGTCCGATGTAGCGAGGTGCAAATTTCATGCTGGGAACTCTCAACCTCAAATTCTTCGTGGACAGCCACACACGATCACCCACCTTGAGAGCAGGAACCGCTCTACGCTTCCTATCGGCAAACTTCTTATACCTGAATGAGGCTTTAAGCAGGGCTGCGCGGACGTTCCTCCAGTTATTTGAAAACTGACGCAAGGTGACATCCACTGCTGGAACAGAAGTTGCGGGAAGCGGTTGGAATTCTGGGACTTTAGGGTGGAATCCATAATTAATGAAGAATGGTGTAGAAGAAGATGAGGAATGGTATTGATTGTTGTGGCTGAACTCGGCCCAAGGAAGGAGTTGAACCCAGTCATCTTGAGAGGAAGACACATATATACGGAGGAAGGCCTCCAAGTCCTGATTCACCCTCTCGGTTTGACCATTGGTCTGAGGATGGTAAGCCGTGGAAAACTTTAACTTGACTTGGAGGGCTTGACACAAACTTCGCCAAAATTTGGCTACAAATTGTACTCCACGATCCGAGATGATCTCTTCAGGAAGACCGTGAAGTCGGAAGATCTCTTGTATAAACACTTGAGCCAACTTGGAAGCTGACGGAAGACCGGTGAGAGGGATGAAATGTGCCATCTTGGTGAACCGGTCAACTACCACCCAGATGGTATTAAACTTGTTGCAGATAGGTAGATCGGAAACAAAGTCCATCGACAAATGGGTCCAAGGTCGACGGGGAACAGATAATGGAACCAGTTGCCCCGCAGGCGACTGGCGGGAGACTTTGTGTTGGGCACACTTTGGGCAGGAGGCAATAAATTCCATAACGTCCTTCTTCAGAGTTGGCCACCAGTAGGACCTAGAAATAAATTCAAGGGTTTTCTGAATGCCTGTATGTCCAGCAAAACGGGAAGCATGGGCCCAATGCATGAGCTTCTTCCTTAGAACTGGCTTAACAAAACTTTTCCCTGGTGGAGGCGTAGAGTCCATCCCTACCGTGGAGAATGCCAACGGATTAATAATAGGATGCTTGTCTGCAGACTCGGACTCATTTTCTTGCTCCCATGAGCGGGAAAGGGCATCGGCCTTACGATTCTGAGAACCCGGACAGAACTGGAGTTTAAAGTCAAACCTAGAGAAGAAAAGTGCCCATCTGGCCTGACGAGGATTCAGACATTGTGCGCCTTTGAGATATAAAAGATTTTTGTGGTCGGTAAGTATGGTGATTGAGTGGGAAGCTCCCTCCAACAGGTATCTCCACTCCTCCAGAGCGAGCTTGATGGCTAGCAACTCCTGATCGCCAATGGCATAGTTGCGCTCAGCTGGGGAGAACTTCCGGGAGAAGAAACAGCAAGGATGTAGATGTCCATCTTTGGCCCTCTGGGATAACACTGCTCCTACTCCAACGGAGGAGGCATCTACCTCTAAGATAAAAGGAGAGTCGGTGTCGGGCTGTTTCAGAACTGGTGCAGAGATGAACCGTTGCTTCAGAAGGTGAAAGGCCTGTGTAGCTTCCTCGGACCACTTGGACGGATTAGCACCTTTCTTGGTTAATGCAGTGATAGGCGCCACAATGGTGGAAAAGTCTCGTATAAATTTTCTATAATAATTGGCGAACCCTAAGAACCTCTGGACCCCTTTGAGGCTTAAGGGTATAGGCCAATTCTGGATTGCTTGGAGTTTCTCAGGATCCATCTCTAGTCCGGAACCGGACACAATGTAACCTAGAAACGGAATGGTTTTAACTTCAAACACACACTTCTCCAATTTACAATAGAGGTGATTGACACAGAGACGGGAAAGAACCTCTTTTACCCAGAAACGATGATCTTCGAGATTATTAGCAAAGATGAGGATGTCGTCTAGATAAACCACGACATGGCGGTACAAGATGTCCCTGAAAATCTCATTCACGAAGTGCTGGAAGACTGCTGGAGCGTTGCTCAATCCGAAGGGCATGACGAGGTACTCATAATGTCCGTCACGGGTGTTAAAGGCGGTCTTCCACTCGTCACCCTCACGGATTCGGATGAGATTGTAGGCACCCCTCAAGTCCAGCTTTGTGAAAATAGTTGCACCACTAACTCTATCAAAGAGCTCGGTAATCAGGGGTAAAGGGTATCGGTTCTTGACGGTAATGTCGTTCAGACCTCTGTAGTCGATGCACGGACGCAGACCACCGTCTTTCTTCTTAACGAAGAAGAAGCCTGCGCCGGCTGGAGAAGAAGATGGTCGGATGAAACCCTTCGCCAGGTTCTCTTTGATGTACTCTTCCATGGAGTGTGTCTCAGGCAGAGACAACGGATAAGTTCGACCTCGTGGTGGAACCTTCCCTGGAATGAGGTCGATTGGGCAGTCCCATTCTCTATGAGGAGGAAGGATATCAGCAGAGGCTTTACTGAACACGTCCGTGAAGTCTTGATATGGAGGAGGCGGAACATCAGATGACCTGGGGAAGGAAGAACAAACAGGAAGAACTTTGGCTAAACAAGTCTCAGCACAGGAGGGACCCCATGCCAGTATTTGCGTAGTCGTCCAGTCAATTGATGGGTTGTGGAGACGGAGCCATGGAAGGCCTAAAACCACTGGATGTGTGGCTCTTGGAATCACTAAAAAAGAAATATACTCAGAATGAAGAACTCCCACTCTCAGACGAACTGGAAGAGTCCTTAAGGAAATGACTGCGTCAAAAATCTTGCTGCCATCCACGGCAGTCAAAGAGATGGACGAGGACAGTCTCTCGGTGGGTAGGGACCACCGTTTAACATAAGCTTCGGTTATGAAATTCCCAGCTGCTCCGGAATCAAGGAGGGCAATGACGTTCCTGTAACGTTGAGCAATTTGGAGCGACACTGGGAGGTTACAGTCATGAGGAGATGGAGAGGAGATCATTACTCCTAGCCGGCCCTCTCCTTGGCGAGCTAGGATCTGGAGTTTCCCGGACGTTTGGGACAGGCATTGATAGTGTGCGACGGAGCTGCACAGTAGAGACAGAGAGACTCAGAGAGACGTCTTCGGCGCTCAGCGGGAGATAGACGGGAACGACTAATTTGCATAGGCTCATCCTTGGATGGAGATGGTTGACGAGGAGGAGGAGCAGAAGATTTAGGAGTAGATGATCTTCCTCGCTCGGTTGCTCTCTCTCTGAAACGTAGATCAACCTTCGTGCAAAGAGAAATTAGCTCATCCAACTTAGAGGGCAAGTCTCTGGTAGCTAACTCATCCTTGATGCGTTCTGATAAGCCATGCCAGAATGCAGCATACAGGGCCTCGTCGTTCCATGCCAGTTCGGATGCCAGGATTTTAAACTGTATAAGATACTGTCCCACAGTACGTGTTCCCTGGCGTAAACGGAGAATCTCAGATGAAGCAGATGTTATCCGGCCTGGCTCGTCGAAGATGCGCCTGAATGTAGCTACAAAGTCAGTATAGGAGGATAGCAGGGGATCAGACTTCTCCCATAAAGGTGATGCCCAGTCAAGGGCTGAGCCTCTAAGAAGGGAGATGATATAGGCAATTTTGGTACGGTCACTGAAGAAATTGCCAGGTAGAAGCTCAAAGTGGATTTCACATTGATTGAGAAATCCCCTGCAGAACCTTGGAGATCCATCAAATTTTGCTGGCGTTGGAAGATGAAGATGTGGACTGGAAATGGGTAAGGTGGGTGGGGTTACAGCTGGTGTCACTGTAGTGGACGCACCGGACGTGCCAGGTCCACTGAGGGT
Source organism: Pseudophryne corroboree (assembly GCF_028390025.1). NCBI lineage: Eukaryota > Metazoa > Chordata > Amphibia > Anura > Myobatrachidae > Pseudophryne > Pseudophryne corroboree. Next base: position 584,540,533 of record NC_086447.1, read on the forward strand.
TGTTTGAATCCCATCCAGCCGTGTAGAGAGATCCTGGAGACAGCGGATGATGTGGCCCTGTGCAGCCTCCTGATGTTCAAGTCGGGCTGCCAGTTCTTGCATCGGCCTGGTCGCTTGATCCTGGTCTCCGGCTGGATTCATTAGGTCAGTGCTTACTGTCACAACTGAGGGCCTGAGCTGACGGGAGGCAGCCTCAGTTGTAGGGGCTGAGATGTAACGGAACCTGGGAGGTTGTATCAGACCCCAAGACATGTAAGTAACATGTAGAATAACTGCCCGAAGGCGTGACCACGACAACCAGGATAAAAGTCAATGATGTTTATTATGACAAACTCCGTAACACAGCAGCAGTAAAGGAAACATAAAAGTCAACAGAGGATAAATACAATTCCTGGGTACTACAGGGTGGCAAGGGCCACAGGCACTGGTAGTGTGAGACAGTTCTTATAATCTTCTAGTTGGAAAGTCCTTACCAGGCCTGACTGTAGCAATGGAGAGAACCCAGGATCGTACCAGCTGGTGTTCCAGGAAAGGCTGGGCTGCTGAAGATAAAACGGCTGCTGTGGATACTGGCTGGAACCAGACTGTTGTTGGTACGAAGTGGATACTGGCTGGAACCAGTTAAATAATAAACGAACTTGAGAGCGATGAAATAATAATGAAGTTTGGAGTTTGAGAGCGGTGAAATAATAATACCGGTGGAGAGTGGTAAACTGCAGGAAGGACACCGGCCCTTTAAGAGAAGCTGTACACTGCTGGAAGCTGGGCTGGAAGCAGGTGATTGATAATGAAGTTTGGAGTTTGAGAGCGGTGAAATAATAATACCGGTGGAGAGTGGTAAACTGCAGAAAGGACACCGGCCCTTTAAGAGAAGCTGTACACTGCTGGAAGCTGGGCTGGAAGCAGGTGATTGTTGTAACTGGAAACAGGTGAGTCCAGAATGGATCGGAGAGTCCGGCTACACCGCAGATGGAATGCTGGTGCGGGTCTCTATAGCAGAAGTCTGGAGACAGGAGCTGGAACCTGGAAGACAACCACAGGAGAGAGACAAACTGGAACTAGGTTAGACAACCAAAGCACTGACGCCTTCCTTGCTCAGGCACAGCTTACTTATACCTGCAGCAAGGAAGGGGTTGGCTAGGCAATTATGCAAATCAACAATACAGACAGCAGATTGGTGGAAATGATCAGATGACAAAATCCAAGATGGCTGCGCCCATGCAGACACTTGGAGGGAAGTTTGGTTTGTAATCCATGTGAGAATTGAAACAGTAATGGCGACGCCGGCCACAGGAGACAGGAGACGCCAGACTGACAAGCGCACATTTAACCACGCGGGCACAGCGGAGGCCGCGGCTGATGAAATCACCACTCTGACATTCTGCATGTGGAAACTCAGGAACAGCGGGATCCGGTCCTGGAACGCTGAGCCAGCCTTAGGAGGCATCTGAAGGGTAAGTAATGGCGTCCAGATACCCGGATCGTGACAGACACATTCAGGTATACCGGAAGGGAGCTCCAAGCTTATAATACAGAACTGGTTCAGCATAGGATGATTCTCAATTATCTCACAGTTGTGACAGGCGGGTATTGTGTTACCCTAGCGACTCAGTATGGAATAAAGTGCTGCACGTATATTACAAACAGCACAGAGGACCCGGCCGAGGTCATAGATCAAAAGATGGATGACATTTTGCAATTAAAATGGGAGTTCCGAAGGAAACACAATCTCACCCTAGCTGCTGTGGGTAATGAGCTGACCGGTTGGGTGTCATGGTTGAACCCGTGAAATTGGTTCTCTGGTTTAGGAGAATGGACCCAAGGTATTATCATGGATGTAGGGAAATTTCTTTTGTGTATTCTGGGTGTCATCATATTGGTCGGTCTGATATTTAGATGCGTTCGGATTTTAACAAAGTGTAAACGTAGCGCCCGAGTGATGAGTTTAAGAAGTGAAGATACTGTAATAACAACGACTGATTTGGTTTATGACCCAACGATAGAGACAATGTTGTGATGAAAATGTGATTCCACGGTCCGTTTCTTTCACCCGTTTCTCCTTTGTTTTAATCCAAGGTACAAAGACATCCGCTTGGAAGAAGAATTTGACAACCTTTTACACAGACAACTGATGGACTATGCCATAGACCCCCCATATCCCTAGTACTTTTAATTTTACGCTAGCCCAACACTTTTTGTAAGTCTATGGACATTGAGAAAACTTTTTGCACACCGTTTATAGCAAAAGCATTGGGAGACTACATTCAACATGTACATCGAGACAAGACAAGACAAGACACAGACAAGACCTCAATCGGCAAATGTACATTAAACTCACATAGTTTACGACTGCATTTACCATAATTGCCCTTTATCTTCATTTCTACAACCTTCAGGTAATAACACACATAGTCGATAGGGAATATAGGCACAGATATCAGCACTCACATATCCCCCCATTCATGTATCATCAACTAAAATGTGCTCCCCCATTTTGTTGCAACCAAAAGCCGAAAAGAGCTCGGTAAAGTTTGACAGCCCATCCACAGACCCTTAATACGGGATAAGAAGGAATTCAAATGTATACTTCGCAATACCTCGAAGCTTGATTTAAAACACGTATGGCACGATGATACATAACCCCCCAAACATGGATTCATACACACATGCTTCTGCTATCTCACTAGGTCATACCGTTTTCCCACCTTCTCCTCTTCTCCCCTACCCAATCATAGAAATGTATTATACATGACATATATTTTTCTCTTTTTGAACTGTTTTAGGAAGTGGCAGTTATTGGTGACTGCCAAAGGGTGGACTGTCAAAGTCAGAAAAATATCACGCTGCACATTGCCATATATGCACCTCATGCGTGTGCCCGCTGCACGAGCATGAGCTCTCCCGTGCGTGCGTATACTCGCGGTCGCGTGCACTCGCAGGCGCGCGGTATGCGCATTTACGGTAGAGTTTGTGTGCGTCTAGCGGGCGACTCAATCGTAACATATTTTAGTCATATAATGTATTTTGTAGATTATGGTCCCTTTGATAGAATCTGAAAGTTTAGTTAATATAGCATGTTCAGGGACAAAGAGATTCCTCTTTGTTTGATACGAAGGGTCAGACAGGGGTTACACAGTGGTGTTTAGTATCCATCGGAAGAGAATATAATTAGCAATATTCCGGTGTTGGTTTGAAGCAGATTACTCGCTCGTGCGTATAGTTATGGACATAAGAAGTTTATGGACATTTACTATATTTGCACTTTATTACCCATGCGGCGGGAAACCCAGTTTCCCTCCCACCTGAGCAGTTTGAAATAGTCACAGCCCACCTGTATGAACCAACCTATGACCTTTTGTTATAATGCAGAGACGAGTTCCTGTGTCCAATGAACAATAAGTATGTAGGGACCATTGTACTGTACTGTGTGTAAGTATATATAAAGACAAGCCGATCTGGGCCAGCTCTCTACTCTTTTCAACGGTTCTCATCACTGATAATCGGGAGCTGGATATCCAGAAAGGCGCTTGCGATTGTTCCCCTTGTGCGTAAGTTCTCTGCAACCATATTTATCTCCTATTTTGTTGTAAGCCATTCTCTCTCTCCTTCCCCCTTTTAAATGTAATTGTGTCTTTGTTGTATTTTAACGTGTAGTAACTCGGTTAGGTATTTTATGTTAGTTTGGTAGTGTATAACTTGTATTGTGTATTCTTTTGCGATTGAACGTTCATTCATTTCCTTAAAAGGTGTTAGACCCTTAGACCGGTATTTGAGTGTTTATTATTGCTAAAGGGTTCTCAGAGCGTGAGAATCGCTCATACAGCTTTTAAACTAACAAGGTTACACTGTGTTGCATTTACACCTTACCACTGCACAAAGGTTTACAATTGAAGTACATTGTTTATGATATTGTTACAAAGGTTTAACTCTGTGAGCGTCAGCGCCGCTCGTGATCTCCTCGTGGTCTCGAGCGTTCGCTATGCTGCTAGCGTATCATTACGTTAGTCGGCAGCCTATAGCGTGCTTGCCTTTACGCTTTAAGCCGTGAGCGAACGTGCCGCTCGTGCGTCTCGTCCACGGCCATGCGTTTGTACGCTACTTGCGTACTCTTACGGTACCACTTACTCTAATAGCGTACTGAGTCTTTTACCTTTAAGCGTGTTTTATATAGGATATATATTAGGCTTTTACACAGTTATGCCCCCAGTGCCAAATATACATGTCCCCACAGTGACAGCTATGCCCCCAGTGCCAGATATGCCCCCAATGCCAGATAGACATGTCCCCCCAGTGCCAGTTATGCCCCCAGTGCCAGATATACATGTCCCCCAGTGCCAGCTATGCCCCCAGTGCCAGATATACATGTCCCCACAGTGCCAGCTATGCCCCCAGTGCCAGATATACATGTCCTCACAGTGCCAGCTATGCCCCCAGTGCCAGGTATGCCCCCAATGCCAGATATACATGTCCCTAGAGTGCCAGCTATGCCCCCAGTGCCAGATATGCCCCCAATGCCAGATATACATGTCCCTAGAGTGCCAGCTATGCCCCCAGTGCCAGATATGCCCCCAATGCCAGATATACATGTCCCCCCAGTGCCAGATATACATGTCCCCACAGTGCCAGATGTACATGTCCTCACAGTGCCAGCTATGCCCCAGTGCCAAATATACATGTCCCCACAGTGTCAGCTATGCCCCCAGTGCCAGATATGCCCCCAATGCCAGATATACATGTTCCCCAGTGCCAGCTATGCCCCCAGTGCCAGATATACATGTACCCACAGTGTCAGCTATGTCCCCAGTGCCAGATATATATGTCCCCACAGTGCCAGCTATGCCCCCCAGTGCCAGATATACATGTATCCCCAGTGCCAGCTATGTCCCCAGTGCCAGATATACACGTCCTCCCAGTGCCAGCTATGCTCCCAGTGCCAGATATACATGTCCTCACAGTGCCAGCTATACCCTCAGTGCCAGTGTCCCCACAGTGTCAGATATACCCCCAGTGCCAGTGTCCCCACAGTGCCAGATATGCCCCCAGTGCCAGATATACATGTCCTCACAGTGCCAGCTATGCCCCCAGTGCCAGTGTCCCCACAGTGCCAGACATGCCCCCAGTGCCAGTGTCCCCAGTGTCAAATATGCCCCCAGTGCCAGATATACATGTCCCCAGCGCAAGCTATGCCCCCAGTGCCACATATATATGTCCCCACAGTGCCAGATATGACCCCAATGCCAGATATACATTTCCCCCCTACCCTTCCCCCATGCTGCTCACCGCGCTGCTGCTGTTTTTTGAGGGGAGGGGAGCGCAGCACGCGCCTCTCCTGCCCCTCACTCTCCGGCAGCGGTTTCTCTCTTCAATTAGGTGCCGGTCCGTGAGCCAATCAAAACTCACGGTCCGGCAGCCAATCAGGAGTCTCAGCTGCCGGTCCGCGAGCTCTGATTGGCTCATGGACCGGTGCTGAATTGAAGAGACACCGCCGCCGGAGACAAGAAAAGTGTGTGTGCCGGGCAGCGGTTGCCAGGAGCCGGCCGAGCTGCATGCGGCGGATGAAAGAGCCACATGTGGCTCGAGACCCACGTGTTGGCCACCGCTGGTGTAGCTGTACACTGCCAAAGATCTCAATGTCTAATTTGCAAGACAGCAACAGAAACTCCCTGAGAGTGTGTTCTCCCAGATTGCAGCCTAAATGGTGCATCAATGGTACAACTATATAGCAGCATCAATTTGATAATACATTCCACAATCCATTTGGTATAGCATAAAAGATGCATTTATATATCTCTATGTAGCCATCAGAAAACACATGAAATTTACTAATAATGTATTCCACCTTGCATTAAACATAATATCAGTTGTGCAGCTTGTGTGTTAGAGAGAGCCAATAGAAACCTGGGTATCTGGGAGTAATGGGGGTAATTCCGAGTTGATCGCAGCAGGAACTTTGTTAGCAGTTGGGAAAAACCATCTGCACTGCAGGGGGGACAGATATAACATGTGCAGAGAGAGTTAGATTTGGGTTTGGTGTGTTCAATCTGCAATCTAAATTGCAGTGTAAAAATAAAGCAGCCAGTATTTACCCTGCACAGAAACAAAATAACCCACCCAAATCTAACTCTTTCTGCACATGTTATATCTGCCTCCTCTGCAGTGCACATGGTTTTGCCCAATTGCTAACAAACTTGCTTCTGCGATCAACTCAGAATTACCCCCAATGAGTCTTCTGCTGTCCTGTATCTGCTGTAGCATCAAATACAGGATAAGAGAGACATCAAAAACTACCACCCTGGTTTGAAAATGAATTGAGGAGCTTGCTTCTGCTTTCTTTGTTGCTGTACAGGGAACCCTGGTGCTATGAATGCAGTGCAGGGTATCCCGGCTGCTAAGATGAGAGAGCCCACTCCTGTATGAAAAAAGGATTGTAATTAGAAATATGCAAATAATCAGCACAACTGTTTAAATGGCCATGGTTAGGGATACCGCCATGTCCATTGCGTCAGAGGGGTTGTTGGATTGGGGTGGTGAGGAGAGCGACCACAGGCATCCGTATCTCCGGTAACCGGAAGTCGGACCCGGAGCGGAACCGGAAGTGACGTACGTTTCGCTAACTGGAGCTTGATCACTGTCGCCTAGTAACAGACCTCCTGGTATGAGTTTATAAGTATTATGGCAGCCATTTTGGCTGTGATTCCTACATATTTCACATACTGATTCTTATCCTCATTTATCACTCCTAGTAATTGTTGTGACATTCTTCCGTTTATAAGCTAGAATAGCCGCAAATACATTGGGCCTAATTCAGAAAAGATTGTAGCAGCAACTTTGATAGCAGATGGGCAAAACCATGTGCACTGCGGGGGGGGGGGGGGGGGGGTTGGGGGCAGGTATAACATGTGCAGAGAGAGTTAGATCTGGGTGGGTTATTTTGTTTCTGTGCAGGGTAAACACTGGCTGCTTTATTTTTACACTACAATTTAGATTTCAGTTTTAACACACTCTGCCCAAATCTGACTCTCTCTGCACACGTTATATCTGCTCCCCCCCCCCCCCCCCCCCTGCAGTGCAGCATGGTTTTGCCCATCTGCTAACAAATCTGCTGCTACGATGAGGTCTGAATTAGGCCCATTATTCTGATTGGACTGCATTACCTGCTATTGACTTTATTTCCCAACCAGACTAATTAATAGGAAGAAAAGGATTTTGACATTTCTTAAAATAAAATAAATACCTAGAGATCAAACTGTCATTTGACCTGCGTTAGATCCTAAACCGCTGTGATAACTGCACGTAAAGAAGACCTTTTTTCTTTTGTCTTTTTTGTCTATATATATTAGATCGAACAACTGATGTAAGAAGAAGAAAAAAAAGGGGTGGGCATGAAGGGACATTTTTAGTTCATGTTTGTTTTTATTATATAACGTCTGTAAATAGGACCATTATTGATTCGTTTTTATGCATAAAACATTCTATTCCTCTTCTTATTGTGCATGGAGTAATACTTCTAGAAACATATCTAGGGAAAAAGGTAAGTATATATTGGACTTAAGCTTTTAGTACAGGTATAGTGTCATATAGAGGAGTGTTGCCTTCTTTCCTCTGAAGGTACTAATCAGGCATGTTTAAATCCCCACCAAATAAAGAAGTACTGATACACAATCGGAAAAACATTAATTCATATTGTATGGATATAGAAAAATGCATGTATTGTACTTAAAAAGGTAAATGTACAGTAGATTAGTCTTGTGTTTTCTCTTGGATGTAATGTACTTCACTTATACTTCCGGAGTAAGTATAAAACCTGTCCCCATCTGTATCCAAAATAAAAAATATAAAAATAATTATTTTGCTTTAACCAAAGTTGGACAATAAATTCAATGAGGTCCTGACATTTGAATATATAATTTTATTGGCTATTGGATAGTAGGTGTATATACTGTAGCATGTATAAGCCATATTAAGTGTAAAATTGTGTATATAGGCCCTCATTCCGAGTTGATCGGTCGCAAGGCGAATTTAGCAGAGTTACACACGCTAAGCCGCCGCCTACTGGGAGTGAATCTTAGCTTCTTAAAATTGCGACCGATGTATTCGCAATATTGCGATTACTAACTACTTAGCAGTTTCTGAGTAGCTCCAGACTTACTCTGCCTGTGCGATCAGTTCAGTGCTTGTCGTTCCTGGTTGACGTCACAAACACACCCAGCGTTCGCCCAGGCACTCCCACCGTTTCCCCGGCCACTCCTGCGTTTTTTCCGGAAACGGTAGCGTTTTCAGCCACACGCCCCTGAAACGCCGTGTTTCCGCCCAGTAACACCCATTTCCTGTCAATCACATTACGATCGCCGGAGCGAAGAAAAAGCCGTGAGTAAAAATACTTTCTTCATAGTAAAGTTACTTGGCGCAGTCGCAGTGCGAACATTGCGCATGCGTACTAAGCGGATTTTCACTGCGATGCGATGAAAAATACAGAGCGAACAACTCGGAATGAGGGCCATAGAGTGATGGGTGTGAATGGACCTTGCTGATGTGTGGTGTGTGTGCCAAGTGAAAAAAGTGTAATTATTAAATATATGTGCAGAGAAAAGAGAGAATGTGTTAATGAGGATCTGTGTTAAATTATGTAAGGTGAAAAAAAGTGAAGTGTGTGAAAAAAATATAATATATAATAAATAAGAATTTACTCACCGGTAATTCTATTTCTCGTAGTCCGTAGTGGATGCTGGGACTCCGTAAGGACCATGGGGAATAGCGGCTCCGCAGGAGACTGGGCACAACTATAAAGAAAGCTTTAGGTCTAACTGGTGTGCACTGGCTCCTCCCACTATGACCCTCCTCCAGACCTCAGTTAGGATACTGTGCCCGGAAGAGCTGACACAATAAGGAAGGATTTTGAATCCCGGGTAAGACTCATACCAGCCACACCAATCACACCGTATAACTCGTGATACAATACCCAGTTAACAGTATGACAACAACTGAGCCTCTCAACAGATGGCTGAACAATAACCCTTTAGTTAAACAATAACTATATACAAGTATTGCAGACAATCCGCACTTGGGATGGGCGCCCAGCATCCACTACGGACTACGAGAAATAGAATTACCGGTGAGTAAATTCTTATTTTCTCTGATGTCCTAAGTGGATGCTGGGACTCCATAAGGACCATGGGGATTATACCAAAGCTCCCAAACGGGCGGGAGAGTGCGGATGACTCTGCAGCACCGAATGGGCAAACTCTAGGTCCTCCTCAGCCAGGGTGTCAAACTTGTAGAATTTAGCAAATGTGTTTGACCCCGACCAAGTAGCTGCTCGGCAAAGTTGTAAAGCTGAGACCCCTCGGGCAGCCGCCCAAGAAGAGCCTACCTTCCTTGTGGAATGGGCTTTCACTGATTTAGGATGCGGCAGTCCAGCCGCAGAATGTGCAAGCTGAATCGTACTACAGATCCAGCGAGCAATAGTCTGCTTTGAAGCAGGTGCACCCAACTTGTTGGGCGCATACAGGATAAATAGCGAGTCAGTCTTTCTGACTCCAGCTGTCCATGAAACATAGATTTTCAGGGCCCTGACTACGTCCAACAACTTGGAAGCCTCCAAGTCTTTAGTAGCCGCAGGCACCACGATAGGTTGGTTCAGATGAAAAGCTGATACCACCTTAGGGAGAAACTGGGGACGAGTCCTCAATTCTGCCCTATCCATATGGAAAATCAGATAAGGGCTTTTACATGACAAAGCCGCCAATTCTGATACACGCCTGGCCGAAGCCAAGGCCAACAACATGACCACTTTCCACGTGAGATATTTCAATTCCACGGTTTTTAGTGGCCCAACCAATGTGACTTTAGGAAATCCAACACCACGTTGAGATCCCAAGGTGCCACTGGAGGCACAAAAAAGGGGGCTGAATATGCAGCACTCCCTTAACAAAAGTCTGAACTTCAGGTAGTGAAGCCAGTTCTCTCTGGAAGAAAATCGATAGAGCCGAAATCTGGACCTTAATGGAACCCAATTTTAGGCCCATAGTCACCCCTGACTGTAGGAAGTGCAGAAAACGGCCCAGCTGAAATTCCTCCGTTGGGGCCTTCCTGGCCTCACACCACGCAACATATTTTCGCCAAATGCGGTGATAATGGTTTGCGGTAACTTCTTTCCTAGCTTTAATCAGCGTAGGAATGACTTCCTCCGGAATGCCCTTTTCCTTCAGGATCCGGTGTTCAACCACCATGCCGTCAAACGCAGCCGCGGTAAGTCTTGGAACAGACAGGGCCCCTGCTGCAGCAGGTCCTGTCTGAGCGGCAGAGGCCATGGGTCCTCTGAGATCATTTCTTGAAGTTCCGGGTACCAAGCTCTTCTTGGCCAATTCGGAACAATGAGTATAGTTCTTACTCCTCTTCTCCTTATTATCCTCAGTACCTTTGGTATGAGAGGAAGAGGAGGGAACACATAAACCGACCGGTACACCCACGGTGTCACTAGAGCGTCCACAGCTATCGCCTGAGGGTCTCTCGACCTGGCGCAATATCTTTCTAGCTTTTTGTTTAGGCGGGACGCCATCATGTCCACCCGTGGCTTTTCCCAACGGTTTACAATCAGTTGAAAGACTTCCGGATGAAGTCCCCACTCTCCCGGGTGGAGGTCGTGTCTGCCGAGGAAGTCTGCTTCCCAGTTGTCCACTCCCGGAATGAACACTGCTGACAGTGCTAACACGTGATTTTCCGCCCATCGGAGAATCCTTGTGGCTTCTGCCATCGCCGTCCTGCTTCTTGTGCCGCCCTGTCGGTTTACATGGGCGACTGCCGTGATGTTGTCTGACTGGATCAGTACCGGCTGGTTTTGAAGCAGGGGTTTTGCCTGACTTAGGGCATTGTAAATGGCCCTCAGTTCCAGAATATTTATGTGTAGGGAAGTCTCCTGACTTGACCATAGTCCTTGGAAGTTTCTTCCCTGTGTGACTGCCCCCCAGCCCCGAAGGCTGGCGTCCGTGGTCACCAGGATCCAGTCCTGTATGCCAAATCTGCGGCCCTCTTGAAGATGAGCACTTTGCAGCCACCACAGCAGAGACACCCTGGTCCTTGGAGACAGGGTTATCAGCCGATGCATCTGAAGATGCGATCCGGACCACTTGTCCAACAGGTCCCACTGAAAGGTTCTTGCATGGAACCTGCCGAATGGAATTGCTTCGTAGAAAGCTACCATCTTTCCCAGGATCCGCGTGCAGTGATGCACCGACACCTGTTTTGGTTTTAGGAGGCCTCTGACTAGAGATGACAGCTCCTTGGCCTTCTCCTCTGGGAGAAACACTTTTTTCTGTTCTGTGTCCAGAACCATCCCCAGGAACAGTAGACGTGTCGTAGGGACCAGCTGTGACTTTGGAATATTCAGAATCCAGCCGTGCTGTTGTAGCACCTCCCGAGATAGTGCTACCCCGACCAACAACTGCTCCCTGGACCTCGCCTTTATCAGGAGATCGTCCAAGTACGGGATAATTAAAACTCCCTTCTTTCGAAGGAGTATCATCATTTCGGCCATTACCTTGGTAAATACCCTCGGAGCCGTGGATAGACCAAACGGCAACGTCTGGAATTGGTAATGACAATCCTGTACCACAAATCTGAGGTACTCCTGGTGAGGATGGTAAATGGGGACATGCAGGTAAGCATCCTTGATGTCCAGTGATACCATGTAATCCCCCTCGTCCAGGCTTGCAATAACCGCCCTGAGCGATTCCATCTTGAACTTGAATTTTTTTATATATGTGTTCAAGGATTTCAAATTTAAAATGGGTCTCACCGAACCGTCCGGTTTCGGTACCACAAACATTGTGGAATAGTAACCCCGTCCTTGTTGAAGTAGGGGCACTTTGACTATCACCTGCTGGGAATACAGCTTGTGAATTGCCTCTAACACTGCCTCCCTGCCTGAGGGAGTTGTTGGTAAGGCAGATTTGAGGAAACGGCGGGGGGGAGACGTCTCGAATTCCAGCTTGTACCCCTGAGATACTACTTGAAGGATCCAGGGATCCACCCGTGAGCGAGCCCACTGATTGCTGAAGTACTTGAGACGGGCCCCCACCGTACCTGGCTCCGCCTGTGGAGCCCCAGCGTCATGCGGTGGACTTAGAGGAAGCGGGGGAGGACTTTTGCTCCTGGGAACTGGCTGTATGCTGCAGCTTTTTCCCTCTACCTCTGCCTCTGGGCAGAAAGGACGCGCCTTTAACCCGCTTGCCCTTATTGGGCTGAAAGGACTGTACCTGATAATACAGTGCTTTCTTTGGCTGTGAGGGAACATGGGGTAAAAATGTAGACTTCCCAGCTGTTGCTGTGGAAACAAGGTCCGAGAGACCATCCTCGAATAACTCCTCACCCTTATAAGGCAAAACTTCCATGTGCCTTTTAGAATCTGCATCACCTGTCCACTGCCGAGTCCATAACCCTCTCCTGGCAGAAATGGACATTGCACTTATTTTAGATGGTTTCAGTAAAAAGGGACAAAGGGAGTGGGGAGAACTTCTGCACCAGTCAAAAGGTTGATCATGTATTCTTTATGATATAATGTAAGCCCCATTAATACATATATTATGGTATTAATTCACTATCATATGTTGGGGGTGCCGCCATAGACAATAAGGTTGAAGACACAAAAAGGGACAGGAAAGATTGTCTCTTAGTTGGCGCACAGAAGGAAAAAAGGTGATTTGATCTAAAATATAACTTTTAATAGTAATCAGTTAAAATAGATGTGAAATATATATGAAAAAATATTTTATAAATAAAAGATATTATATCTGTTAAAGATATTCACTGTGTCACTTGTTTTATTTCCATTTATGTTATTGTTCTAAGGATCCAGACCACTCGTAATAATCTGATAATTTCAGTATAAGCATATATCCACCAATCGTTGTGATTTATTAAATAGTGTGTCACACACCAGGGGACCTGAAAGTGAGTTTGTGTGGAATGTATAAATATATTACATTAAGATCTCCTTGCCACACTTTGAATTTATTACAGAGAAGGTGTCTTGTAATGTAATGCACTTTTTAAGTGCAGTACCATTTGTCCAACACCCCCGTCCTGTGATTTCTCATACAGGGTTATTACTTGCCTGTTCGTATTATTAGGCTAAGTTATTGAGGTATAGATACTGTAACAAATTAAATCATACAATGTTGCGATCCCCTTTTAAATTGACACAACACTGTAACTGTTTACTTCTCTCCTGTAATAAGGAGATTTGTGGCTGTAGTGGGATAAATTAATATATATTGTGCTTTATATTCAGCATCATACATGTATCTTTATATTTATTATCCCATTGTGCTATAGATAAAGGGCCATTGAGGGTAAGGAGTAACCACAATATTTTGTATCATATAACTATGAATTATACACGTGTGTGTATGTGTTTAATCACTTTATACTTATGTCGTCTGATTTGGCATACGATATTGATGTTATAATTAGTCTCTCATATGTTTCTCACAAAATAAATTAAAGGTGCAAAGCCACTGAGATATATGCCATGTGTTATTTCTGCACACATACGTCCGGCTATACACAGTTTGCAGTGGTTTTTATTACACGTGTTGTCACTTAGCCGCAGTCAGAGTATCATTGCAGCAGCTATTTAAATTATAAGTACGATCTATACTGATTCCCCCCTGGATTCGTTACTGAGAGGATCAGTGCTTATTCTGTTGTAGGTGTTGTGATTTAATCACCATTAGTGTATACCTGCAACAGCTGTTTTACTTACAAGTTTGTACTATACAGATTCCCCCAAGTCAAACATTAACTATGTCCGTACTTATTTTATTGCGGGTGTTATAATTCCCATCTGTGTGTCACTGCAAACTGTTTTAATTGTAAATGTAATTTATACTATTTTTCCCAAATACAATACTGAGAGCTTCAATGCTTTTACGGGTATGTTCTTAATCGTCGTCAGTGCCTCCCTATGACAGCTATATACGTCTGTGGCGCATGCATTCGTCCTAATGCCCAATCATGTGGCTCTCTCCGTTAATCAGCACCTCACTGTGGCAACTACTGATACATATGTGATACCTATTGTATTTGTTCACACAGATCCGCTGCTAGCAATATCCATACACATTTTCTTGCTACGTATATGTGGTTCTCTTAATAGCTCCCTCGGCTCCCTCCTTGTCTGGCTAAGTTATTGTTCTATCAGTATGAGTGATCCTATTCCTATATCACATGGTCATTAACTGTATTGTATTTAAACAAGTGATTTCAACATTATCAGTGAATAAAATAGGCAATTTAATGCCGCTCTGAAGCGCCACCTATTCCTCTGTCACATATTCAATAGCTATATGTGACAGCTGATGTGAAACGTGCACGTTGGTGGCGTTTCAGAGCGGCATAAATTTGCCTGCCCCATTCACTGAAAATGCTGAAACCACCTATTTAAATGCAATATAGCTATTGAATATGTGACAGAGGAATAGGTGGCGCTTCAGAGCGGCATTAAATTGCCTATTTTATTCACTGATAATATTGAAATCACTTGTTTAAATACAATACAGTTAATGACCATGTGATATAGGAATAGGATCACTCGTACTGATAGAACAATAACTTAGCCAGACAAGGAGGGAGCCGAGGGAGCTATTAAGAGAACCACATATACGTAGCAAGAAAATGTGTATGGATATTGCTAGCAGCGGATCTGTGTGAACAAATACAATAGGTATCACATATGTATCAGTAGTTGCCACAGTGAGGTGCTGATTAACGGAGAGAGCCACATGATTGGGCATTAGGACGAATGCATGCGCCACAGACGTATATAGCTGTCATAGGGAGGCACTGACGACGATTAAGAACATACCCGTAAAAGCATTGAAGCTCTCAGTATTGTATTTGGGAAAAATAGTATAAATTACATTTACAATTAAAACAGTTTGCAGTGACACACAGATGGGAATTATAACACCCGCAATAAAATAAGTACGGACATAGTTAATGTTTGACTTGGGGGAATCTGTATAGTACAAACTTGTAAGTAAAACAGCTGTTGCAGGTATACACTAATGGTGATTAAATCACAACACCTACAACAGAATAAGCACTGATCCTCTCAGTAACGAATCCAGGGGGGAATCAGTATAGATCGTACTTATAATTTAAATAGCTGCTGCAATGATACTCTGACTGCGGCTAAGTGACAACACGTGTAATAAAAACCACTGCAAACTGTGTATAGCCGGACGTATGTGTGCAGAAATAACACATGGCATATATCTCAGTGGCTTTGCACCTTTAATTTATTTTGTGAGAAACATATGAGAGACTAATTATAACATCAATATCGTATGCCAAATCAGACGACATAAGTATGAAGTGATTAAACACATACACACACGTGTATAATTCATAGTTATATGATACAAAATATTGTGGTTACTCCTTACCCTCAATGGCCCTTTATCTATAGCACAATTGGATAATAAATATAAAGATACATGTATGATGCTGAATATAAAGCACAATATATATTAATTTATCCCACTACATCCACGAATCTCCTTATTACAGGAGAGAAGTAAACAGTTACAGTGTTGTGTCAATTTAAAAGGGGATCGCAACATTGTATGATTTAATTTGTTACAGTATCTATACCTCAATAACTTAGCCTAATAATACGAACAGGCAAGTAATAACCCTGTATGAGAAATCACAGGACGGGGGTGTTGGACAAATGGTACTGCACTTAAAAAGTGCATTACATTACAAGACACCTTCTCTGTAATAAATTCAAAGTGTGGCAAGGAGATCTTAATGTAATATATTTATACATTCCACACAAACTCACTTTCAGGTCCCCTGGTGTGTGACACACTATTTAATAAATCACAACGATTGGTGGATATATGCTTATACTGAAATTATCAGATTATTACGAGTGGTCTGGATCCTTAGAACAATAACATAAATGGAAATAAAACAAGTGACACAGTGAATATCTTTAACAGATATAATATCTTTTATTTATAAAATATTTTTTCATATATATTTCACATCTATTTTAACTGATTACTATTAAAAGTTATATTTTAGATCAAATCACCTTTTTTCCTTCTGTGCGCCAACTAAGAGACAATCTTTCCTGTCCCTTTTTGTGACTTATTTTAGATGCCAGCCGGCAAATATCCCTCTGTGCATCTCTCATGTATAAGACTGCGTCTTTAATATGCTCTATGGTTAGCAATATAGTGTCCCTGTCTTAGGTATCAATATTTTCTGACAGGGAATCTGACCACGCAGCTGCAGCACTGCACATCCATGCTGAAGCAATAGCTGGTCTCAGTATAATACCTGTCTGTGTATATACAGACTTCAGGATAGCCTCCTGCTTTCTATCAGCAGGTTCCTTCAGGGCGGCCGTATCCGGAGACGGTAGTGCCACCTTCTTTGACAAGCGTGTGAGCGCTTTATCCACCCTAGGGGATGTTTCCCAACGTGACCTATCCTCTGGCGGGAAAGGGTACGCCATTAGTAACCTCTTAGAAATTACCAGTTTCTTATCGGGGGAAGCCCACGCTTCTTCACACACTTCATTTAATTCCTCAGATGGAGAAAAAACTACTGGTAGTTTTTTCTCTCCAAACATAACACCCTTTTTTGTGGTACCTGGGGTAACATCAGAAATATGCAACACATTTTTCATTGCCTCAATCATATAACGTGTGGCCCTATTGGAAGTTACATTAGTCTCATCGTCGTCGACACTGGAGTCAGTATCCGTGTCGACATCTGTGTCTGCCATCTGAGGTAGCGGGCGTTTTAGAGCCCCTGATGGCTTTTGAGACGCCTGGGCAGGCACAGGCTGAGACGCCGGCTGTCCCATATTTGGTATGTCGTCAAACATTTTATGCAAGGAGTCAACACTGTCGCGTAATTCCTTCCACAGAACCATCCACTCAGGTGTCGACCCCGCAGGGGGTGACATCACATTTATCGGCATCTGCTCCGCCTCCACATAAGCCTCCTCATCAAACATGTCGACACAGCCGTACCGACACACCGCACACACACAGGGAATGCTCTGACAGAGGAGAGGATCCCACAAAGCCCTTTGGGGGAACAGAGAGAGAGAGTATGCCAGCACACACCAGAGCGCTATAATAATACAGGGATTAACTGAATTATTTCCCCTTATAGCTGCTATATAAGTTATACTGCGCCTAAATTTAGTGCCCCCCCTCTCTTTTTTACCCTTTGTAGATTGATAATGCAGGGGAGAGCCAGGGAGCGATCCTTCCAGCGGAGCTGTGAGGGAAAAATGGCGCCAGTGTGCTGAGGGAGTTAGCCCCGCCCCTTGTCCGGCGGACTTCTCCCGCTTTTTTCAGGAATTCTGGCAGGGGTAATTTATCACATATATAGCCTCTGGGACTATATATTGTGATGATTTACCAGTCAAGGTGTTTATATTGCTGCTCAGGGCGCCCCCCCCCCCCAGCGCCCTGCACCCATCAGTGACCGGAGTGTGAGGTGTGCATGAGGAGCAATGGCGCACAGCTGCAGTGCTGTGCGCTACCTTGTTGAAGACCGAAGTCTTCTGCCGCCGATTTTCAGGACCATCTTCATGCTTCTGGCTCTGTAAGGGGGACGGCGGCGCGGCTCCGGGACCGAACGATCGAGGTCGGGTCCTGTGTTCGATCCCTCTGGAGCTAATGGTGTCCAGTAGCCTAAGAAGCCCAAACTATCTCCAGTCAGGTAGGTTCGCTTCTTCTCCCCTTAGTCCCTCGCTGCAGTGAGTCTGTTGCCAGCAGATCTCACTGTAAAATAAAAAACCTAAAATATACTTTCTTTCTAGGAGCTCAGGAGAGCCCCTAGTGTGCATCCAGCTCAGCCGGGCACAAGATTCTAACTGAGGTCTGGAGGAGGGTCATAGTGGGAGGAGCCAGTGCACACCAGTTAGACCTAAAGCTTTCTTTATAGTTGTGCCCAGTCTCCTGCGGAGCCGCTATTCCCCATGGTCCTTACGGAGTCCCAGCATCCACTTAGGACGTCAGAGAAATATAATTTTGACGGTGAGCTGCTCCACAGTAGCGTGTCATTCAGCCCTCAAGCACCCCTGTAGCCGACGTTCACCTCTCACATCAATGGCACGTGGTGCTTTATAGTTTCCGCATTTGTCCAATCACGATACACCTTCACCACAGCAGCACACGAACAGTTCACAAACTGCGCTGTGTTAGAAATACTGCCACCCTTGGCCCGAAAGTCGATATTCATCCCTTTTTGCCACTCGGATAAATTGCCCCTTTTACCCATGACAGCATTGAGTGATATGTCTGCAGATAGCCTATCGCACACCTTAGATACCCACCAAGCCAGCGCACGACACGTGACGTACTTCATGGGCTACACGCTGCCGACGTCATAGGAGGTGGTCATAATAAGGTTACTTAACCAAGTATAACTGTTTGTGTAACAATATTTGTGTCAATTTTTCACTTTTGTAGGGGGATACTAGCGTGTTTCTGTTCTTTTTCCCAGCACATAGCACACTATTATAAAGAATCTCATAATGACTGTGTGGCGCCCAGGAAAGTGATATCTGTAACTGTGCTCCTTTAAAAGCTTACTTACAGTATCTGCAGCAGTGAGGGTGAGGCGCTGGTACAGGGGACCGGATAATGACTGCGATTGGACAAGGCACTCTGAGAGCAGAGGAGCCTTGTGGGAAGAAGTAGGAGGAGTCGATGTAAAGTGATTGGAGGTGCTGGACACACTGAGTGAGGAGCGGAGCAGGAGTAATGGATGCTAGCCTCATGGTCACGCTGGGTGATGAGAGCAGCGCTGCAGAGCAGAAGTAGCGGGGTGCTACCGGGAAGCAGAGAGCTGGATGAGCGAGTGTGATACGTCGCAGCTGGAGAATGGACACTGACAGGCATATTGAAGGGCGCGCCCATCTTGTGCATTGGGGAACCGCTGAAACAGGTCCAGCTAGTTAACACCTCTACTACAGAAGTTCAGAGTGAGTACACAGAGACTGTTATTGTTACGAATCATGGGCAAACCGAGTACCAAGTCCAAGTATCAGTGGCGTAAGTTCGTCCCAGTTGCCCGGAGGCAAGATAAATATTGGTGCCCCCTATTTCCTATATTAAGATAAATATATGTATGCGTATATATATTTGTGTGTGTGTGTGTGTGTGTGTGTGTGTGTGTGTGTGTGTATGTATGTATGTAGTGTTCTGAAACAAATGTATATACTGTATTTATACATTTAATTGTCTTTGATTTTAAATCACACATTTCTTAGCAGTCATACCCACGATTAGAACCCATGACCTGTTACACTGACAGCAGACACTTTACTGATGGAGTTATTTGCTCCTGTACAGGAAGCATGAGAATTCTAACCATGGCCCTCATTCCGAGTCGTTCGCTCGGTATTTTTCATCGCATCGCAATGAAAATCCGCTTAGTACGCATGCGCAATATTCGCACTGCGACTGCGCCAAGTAATTTAACAATGAAGATAGTATTTTTACTCACGGCTTTTTCATCGCTCCGGCGATCGTAATGTGATTGACAGGAAATGGGTGTTACTGGGCGGAAACACGGCGTTTTATGGGCGTGTGGATGAAAACGCTACCGTTTCCGGAAAAAACGCAGGAGTGGCTGGAGAAACGGGGGAGTGTCTGAGCGAACGCTGGGTGTGTTTGTGACGTCAAACCAGGAACGACAAGCACTGAACTGATCGCACAGGCAGAGTAAGGTTGAAGTTACTCAGAAACTGCAAAGTAGTTTGTAATCGCAATATTGCGAATACATCGGTCGCAATTTTAAGAAGCTAAGATACACTCCCAGTAGGCGTAGGCTTAGCGTGTGTAACTCTGCTAAATTCGCCTTGCGACCGATCAACTCGGAATGAGGGCCCATATGTAGTTACGTGTAATTGTCAGAGAAGTAACTTCATATACTGTAGTTAAAATTCTCATATTTCCTATAAAGGAGCAAAGAGCTTCATCAGTAATGTGTCTGCTTCCAGTGTAAATAGGTTGTGGTTTCTAATCCTGGGTATGACACTTGTAAAATGTGTATCTACAGTATAATAAAAAGGGTGTGATCTGTAAGGTACAGGGACCAGTGAGGAAGTCGGCCACTGAAAAGACAGCGACAGCTATCAATTAACTTAATTCAATGGTGTCACAGAATGGGAGGAGAGGTGCCCCCCCTCAGAGCAGGAGCCCGGCGGCAGATGACTCTGTTGCCTCCCAGACTTCTGCCTCTGCCAAGTATCCAATTTGTCACATGCTGTACAGTATAAAGGGAGTCAGCAGTGTAATACAGCTTACAGCGCAACATCTTACAAATCAGCTCCTGCTTGAGTATAACTAGGACAAACACTCCTTGCTTAAGTACTGTTGGGATTAATGATCGTGGACGAGAAAGAGGCTGAAGGGGTCTATTTACTAAGCCTTGGATGGAGATAAAGTGGACTGAAATAAAGTACCACCTAATCAGCTCCTGTCATTTTTCAAACATTGCCTGTGACATGGCAGTTAGGAGCTGACTGGCTTCTACTTTATCTTCGTCCACTTTATCTCCATCAAATGCTTAGTAAATAAACCCCCTGAGTCATTTATGCAAGTGAAAGTGAGTTACTTTATCTGGAAAAGACTGAGTTTATTTGCCCAAGGAACTCTTACTAATATAAGTAGGCTGTAATTGTCAAGAGACACCATAATATCTTTGCTAGCGACATCCTTTTTAAATATGACTGAGATACAGCAGTGGCGTCACAACGGGGGTGCGGCCCACACCAGGGTGTCACCCGCCGAGCGGTGACACCAAAGTGCTGGCTCCTCTTCAGTGACAGGAGCTGGGTGCTGCACTGTGACATTATTTGCTGCACCCTGCTCCTGTCACTGTGCATGTAGGAGCCAGCACTACACACGCACACACACTGGTCCCGGGGTGTGGCCTGCAACCCCCGGGACACCCGGAGCGACAAAACGGAGGCTCGGGCCGCGAGGCCATGCTCCCTACCCATGAGGCCATGCCACTTTGCCGCACGCACTGCATTACCACCTCTCTCTGCTCCGGGTGTCACCTGTGACAGTGACACCTCTGAGATATAGTGACATTCTTACTAACCCAGGATTACTTGTGTTCATACTGTATGTGCCATTACCCCATTGTAAAACTGTGGCACCACAGGATTTAAAGATAGCTTATTTGCTGGTGACGAATATAACAATTTGGTTAGAGAAAGCTAGGAATTTAGTAACTGTTATTGTGTTTTTCATTACTCTTCTCATCACCACATTACAGTTTGTGATTGTAATACACTTCCGTGATTTGATTGTCTTTTGCAATTTTGAATGATCCAATGTGATGTGAACTGTAGTCAATTGTCATCTCTTTATCTTCTTTTTATGCCCTTTTTTTCATTTGATTACCTAATATTTTCCTAATTAACCAATCATTATCCTCAATCCAGAGTTCATTGCGGATCAATAAAAAGACATTGTAGTGGAATTGCTGACTCACTCCTGTTTCTTATCAATCTATCCTACCTCTCTGAGCAAACTACTACAGAACAAGGTATGGTGTATGGTGTAAGGTGTACGGTGTAAGGTGTAAACTACTTGTCACACGCCAGGGGCAGCAGCCGCCGTGCTTACCCCTGCGTGTCCACTGGTCCGTCTGGCGGTCCCCACCTCCGGCGGTCGTCGGGTCCCGGCGTCTGGCTGGCGCTGCTCCCGGCGGTTCCCCGGCGTGTGGGCGCCGCCATTACACCCGGCGTCACGTAGGCGGGGAGCGGGTAACGTAACTGACCTGCTCCACCAATCCTGTTAGGGCGGGAGATTCAAAACCAGATGCCGGGCAGAGCCCCGGCGCCTGAGTATCGTCGCTTTCCCAGAGGTGATCCCCAGTGCTCCTGTTACCGCTGTGCTATCTCCTAGTGTTTCCAGCATCCAGTCAACCTTCCCTGCACATCATTCTGCTCGCTCACAAGTTCTTCATTCATCAGTGTCTTCAAACATGGTTCACAAATTCTCCAGTGCCTTTCGCCATCGCTCACAAGTTCTTCATTCATCAGTGTCTTCAAACATCGCTCACTAATTCTCCAGTGCCTTTCGCCATCGCTCACAAGTTCTTCATTCATCAGTGTCTTCAAACATCGCTCACTAATTCTCCAGTGCCTTTCGCCATCGCTCACAAGTTCTTCATTCATCAGTGTCTTCAAACATCGCTCACTAATTCTCCAGTGCCTTTCACCATCGCTCACAAGTTCTTCATTCATCAGTGTCTTCAAACATCGCTCACTAATTCTCCAGTGCCTTTCACCATCGCTCACAAGTTTTTCATTCATCAGTGTCTTTAAACATCGCTCACAAATTCTTCAGTGTCTTTCACCATCGCTCATAAGTTCTTCATTCATCAGTGTCTTTAAACATCGCTCACAAATTCATCAGTGTCTTTCACCATCGCTCACAATTTCTTCCTTCATCAGTGTCTTTAAACATCGCTCACAAATTCTCCAGTGTCTTTCACCATCGCTCACAAGTTCTTCATTGATCAGTGTCTTTAAACATCGCTCACAAATTCTCCAGTGTCTTTCACCATCGCTCACAAGTTCGTCATTCATCAGTGTCTTTAAACATCGCTCACAAATTCTTCAGTGTCTTTCACCATCGCTCAAAAGTTCTCCATTCATCAGTGCCTTTCACCATCGCTCACAAGTTCTTTATTCATGTGTCTTTAAACATCGCTCACAAATTCTTCAGTAGCCTTGGACATCGCCCACAAGTTCTCTTTCTTCTATGTGTCGCTGTATTGCTCCCTTCCCATAATAAAGTTCTTCAGCATTATTCACCAATCATAATTGTCAGAGTCCTGTATGAGGAAAATCTATATCCGGCCATCTCTGCTCCGACCCAGCTGTGGTTCCTCTTCCCGACCATCGGAAGAACCCCCGAGTTCACAACACTCCCAACCCAGGTCAGTGACAGTATACTCAGGCCCCATGGACCCGGGGGATCGGAACCCAGAGGCAAGCGCCATCCAGGACCTGGTTTCCCGAGTTCAGAGTCAGGAGGCGGCACAGAGCCAGGTGATGCAGTATCTCCAGGAATTATCCGGCCGGCTGGATCAAATTCAGGCTTCCCTGGCTTCAGTAGTTCCGGCTCCAGCTCCAGTACCCGCTCCAGTGGTTGTCCCTAGTAATGTTCAATCCTTGTCTGGAACCAGGTCACGCCTTCAGCTTCCCACTCCTTCTCGCTATAATGGGAATCCAAAGAATTGCCGTGGTTTTCTCAACCAATGCGAGATACATTTTGAACTTCTCTCACACAATTTACCCACAGATCGGTCCAAGGTGGCGTACATTATTTCCTTGCTTGAAGGTTCAGCGTTGGCTTGGGTGTCTCCGTTATGGGAGCGATCTGACCCTTTGGTTTCCAGTTACACCAATTTCATCGCGTCATTCCGAAGGATCTTTGATGAGCCCGGCAGAACGACCGCTGCTTCTTCAGACTTGCTCCGAGTCCGACAAGGCTCCCGTTCAGTGGGACAGAATGTGATTCATTTCCAGACCATAGCCTCGGAACTGCGCTGGAATAATGATGCTCTCCGGGCCGCTTTTTGGAACGGGCTCTCCAACCGCCTAAAGGACGAACTGATCACTAGGGATCTGCCAGATTCCTTAGAACAGTTGATCTCACTCTGTGTAAAGGTGGATCTTCACATGCAGGAACGTGGTGGCGAACGTAGTTGGTCAGATCGATCCAGATTCCGGTCTCTCCCGTCTAAGCAAACGGTTACCCCAAGTCCAGACGAACCCATGCAAATCAATCGATCTCGGCTGTCCCCGGAAGAACGACAGCACCGTCGTGAGGGTAGACTCTGCCTCTACTGTGGAGCCGCGGATCATTTTCTAAAGTTCTACAAGTCCCGTCCGGGAAACGGGCAGTCCTAGCTTATTCCGGAGGAGTCGAGTTAGGGTTACATCTAAACCTTCTCCGACAGTGGACTGTTTACTCTCCGTGTCTCTGTTTTCTGAGTCAGTAGCCAAACCTGTTAAGGCTCTGCTGGATTCTGGGGCTGCAGGGAATTTTGTTTCCCTTTCTTGTGTCCAGAATCTGGGTTTACAGTTACAGTCTGTCAAACGACCTATTACGTTGACTGCCATCAATGGTACCCAAATTTCTAATGGTCTTATTGCAAGTCGCACAGTGCCAATTAAGCTGCAGGTTGGAGCTCTGCATCAAGAACATCTGGAGTTCCTAGTGATTCGGGAGATGCCCCACGATCTGGTGCTTGGTCTTCCTTGGCTTAAAATTCACAACCCTCACGTCGACTGGAAGTCGTCACAAATAATGTCCTGGAGTTCATTTTGTCATTCTAATTGTCTCACTCCTGTCTACCCGCTCCGTGTATCTTACAAGTCAGATGAGGAGCTCATTCCCGAGGTCTATCGGGAGTTCACAGACGTGTTTTCGGAACAGGCAGCCGATCAGTTACCACCCCATAGACCCTGGGACTGTCCCATTGAGCTTATCCCAGGGAAAATGCCACCCCGGGGACGCACTTATCCTTTGTCATTACCCGAGACCCAAGCTATGTAGGACTATATCAAGTCTAATCTTCTGAAAGGATTCATACGCCCCTCTACCTCCCTGGCGGGAGCAGGTTTCTTTTTTGTGAAGAAGAAGGACGGAGGGTTAAGACCATGTATTGACTATCGTGGCTTAAATGATATCACCGTAAGAACAAATGCCCTTTGCCGCTCATCACGGAGCTATTTGATAGGGTTTCCGGAGCCCACGTCTTCACTAAGCTCGACTTAAGGGGAGCCTATAATTTGATACGTATCCGACAGGGGGACGAATGGAAGACGGCCTTCAATACCAGGGACGGGCATTACGAATATCTGGTAATGCCGTTGGGCCTCAGCAATGCCCCTGCCGTCTTCCAGGGATTTGTGAATGAAATCTTCCGAGATGTTATACCTAAGCGTAGTGGTATACTTGGATGACATTCTGATATTTTCTAAGAATCTCACCGAGCATAGAGTACAGGTCAAGGAAGTACTTCTTCGCTTATGAAGGAATCATCTCTACGGCAAGATTTCCAAATGTACCTTTGAGGTCCCTTCAATTCCATTTCTTGGCTATGTCATCTCAGGTACGGAGCTTCGCATCGATCCGGAAAAACTCACTGCCATTCGGGACTGGACTCAGCCTCTCTCCTTGAAAGCGGTACAGAGATTTCTGGGTTTTGCAAACTACTACCGGAAATTCATAAAGGGATTCTCTACCATTGTGGTACCTATTGGAAGGTGCTAAACACCTAATTACGATTTACACCGAACACAAGAACTTGCTGTATCTCAAGACGGCCCAGTGCTTGAATCCCCGTCAAGCTAGATGGGCGCTCTTTTTCACTCGATTCTCGTTCATCATTAAGTACCGGGCCGGGACTTTTAACGCTAAGGCTGATGCTCTGTCTCGTTCCTTAACGGCTTCGGATGAGGAGAATTCAGTTGAAAAGGCTTTGATTCTCAGTCCAGTCTCTATTTCGGCAGCTCCCACCACTCTGGGTCCTCCTCCTGGGAGAATGTCGGTACCAGCTAAATTTCGACCGAAGTTGCTGCAGTGGGCTCATATCTCCAAGTTTTCCGGTCATCCTGGAGTTCAAAAAATGTGGGAATTTCTACGAAGGTCATACTGGTGGGACACTATGAAGAAGGATATACAGGATTATGTCAACTCATGTCCTCAATGTGCTCAGCACAAAACTCTTCGTCTGCCTCCTGCGGGGTTGCTTCGTCCACTGTCCATTCCTAAGAGACCTTGGACCCATATTTCTATGGACTTTGTTACCGAATTACCCCTCTTCAAGGGTCACAATACCATCTGGGTGATTATTGACCGCTTTTCTAAGATGGCACATTTTATTCCATTGACCGGGTTACCGTCAGCTCCCAAGTTGGCTCTATTATTTATCCGTGAACACTTCCGCCTGCACGGGTTACCTCGGGAGATAATGCAAGCAGAAGGATTGGAGTTCTTGAAATGTGCGCAAGGCAGCTTTATCCAGTGTAAATTGTCTAGCAGGATGCCACCCTACCCCGAAAGGACAGAAATTTCACAAGAAAAAGACAATTTTTTCAGTATAAGCGCCAAAGTAAAAAATAAGATAAATATAATATATACGTCCCTTGGAGATGTTCTCGTTGGGTTGATCCTCAAATGTTCAAAGGACGTTCTCAAATGATGTAGTTAATGTCCAATGTTTTTATATGAAAACAGAAAAAGCAAACATGCAATGTGTAGTATTGTTTCATGTGATAATTTTTCTTTTCATATATAAAATAGACCTGATCCCATCAAGAAAAGAGAAACAATAGCATAGGTGGGGGATCTATATGAGGTGCGTACCCCAACTCACACTAGGAGAAGCGGATATGTGTGCAGAAAGGTTTCTTTAAAAATCTTCACCCTCTTTGTGTGTCCTTCACCATAAAGTATGCAGGGAAAAGCATACCTAAACTCACTTTAAAGTGGGAATGAGTCAAATATATAAAGGTATCTTTTCTCATATTACTGCTGTATCAAATGGAAATGCGTACCACACTCACAGGACAAAAAATGGAGATATTCCTATCAAGGTATCTTTAGAATCCACAACCAATTCAGACTTCAAGCAACCGATGGCTCAACAAGTGTTTCTCAATTGGTGCAGTTGATATCCAGTGGTTGTATATAAAGACAGAAGAAGCAAACGTACAATGTGTGATATTGTTTTATGCACTATTTTCTTTTTAGATAGATAGAGCTGTCCTTATCCCATCAAAATAGAAAGGGACACTAATGTAGACAGGGGATCCGTATAGAGTGCGTACCCCAACTCACACTAAGGAGAACAAATGTGTGCACAGAAAGGTTTCTTTTGGAATTTTTCACCCTCTTTAAGTGTCCTTCACCATATAGTATGCATGGAAAAGCATACCTAAACTCACTTTAAAGTGGGAAGAGTCAAGTGTATAAAGGTATCTTTCTCCTATATTGTTGTATCAATAAAGGTGCGTACCACACTCACAGGACAAGAAGTAAAGATATTCTTATCAAGGTATCTTTGAGTCCATAAATTATTCCAGACTTCAGAAAACCAGTGAGTCGTTTGGCAGTTCCAAATCCAGAAATAAAAAATGGTGCCAATCAATCCATTTTTATAAAAAATGTAATTCATACAGACATCCCATTGCTGGGAAACAAAACACGTACATAAGCAGTCACTAGTCACTCCTTGGAAGGAGACTCAATTAAAAACATAAATCGCATCCAAAAATATATTGAAAAAATCCAAAATTCATAAAATGCATTAAATAATAAAAATACCTCAAAGGTTGGCTTCTTGGAGTAAAAAAGGTTGCACAGTGCCCAGTATTGTCGACGCGTTTTGGCTCAAACCGAAACGCGTCGTCAATTTTTTCCCATTTTTTCCATTTTTATAAAAATGGATTGATTGGGGGGCGTGGCTTGACTGGAGAAGAGAGCAGACGTGCATCTGCTGGTCTCCTCTCTCCAGTGCTTTATATCCCCCTATTTAGTAAGCCTTTCCTCTGTGTACCCTCTCCGGGGGCTCCCCTTCCCTCCCTACAAGTCTCCTAAGCCCTACAGTGACAGCCGCAGAGCCGGGGAGCAGTTTTCACTGCTCTCGCAGGTTGCGGCCTATACGCTGCTGGAAGCCGGGGACTTGCGTACTCCTGGCGCCCGCGATTCGAGCTCCACGGCGGAGACGCGGCGCCGGGAAGTGGCACGGACCCCGCATAGGAGCGCCGGACCATCTAGAAGCCTCCCCTGACCCCCAGGGTGGATACCCCCTGAGGCAGCGGGTCGGGGAGACGCCAGGCAGCGGGAGAGAGCGGCGGCTCTGAGGCCCAGGGAGAAGTGGCGGCCATCTTTGATTACACTGGAGGAGCAGAAAACGTGGTATCAGTGTGCCTGTGTACCTGCTGAGGTCTCTGGATTAGGGCTACACCAGGATTGGTGGCCCTCTAGCATAGTTCTCCTCCTGCTCTTGCCCTGGGGCCCCTGTTGAGGGATCTGTGTACACTCCTGTGTGGGGAGAAATATCCTTATACCTGGCACTAATATTTTCTACAGCAATTACCCCATCTAGTGGCCTCTGGATGTAATAGCATGCATCTCTCATACAGTGTGCTGGATATAAAATACATATTTCACTGCAGAAACATAGGACCGCAGATATCCCGGCACCCTCTGAGCCGATCGGCCGTGATGCCCTCATGGTTGAATAACTAAGATATCATGAAGTGATCACTCTGAGATAACTCTGCCTACACCCGAAGGCTCCTATGGCATGATATGACAACTTGATTTTTGCGTGGATCCCTCCTCGATTGATACCCCAGAAGCCCTGTGCCTCCCGTTCCTCTACTTTTATCATTCAGCGCAGCCATGCCTTCCAAGAAATATAAGGCCGCTAAAACTGTCTCCCAGGTTGCGTTCTTTAAACCTTCTCCTCAGGCCGCTAAGGCAAAGGAAGCACGAAGTGGTGCCCTTAAACCTGCTGTCCCGGTGCCCTCGCCATCTAGAGATATGCCCGCCCCTGCCACAGCACACCCCAGCCCCATCAATGATGGTGACTCGCTTACGGTGGGTGCTAGGAAACATCTCCTAACACAATTTAAGGATGAAGTCGTGGCAGAATTCAGAGCTACTATGAAGGAATGTCAGAGTTCTATTGACGAGATAGGTGGCCGTACCGATCACCTAGAAACAAAAATGGATGAGATGGTGACGTCACACAACGACCTGATATCTTCTCATGATCTGCTCCAAAATGAGGTTACGGCGCTCAGGGACAAACTCTCGGATATGGAGGACAGAGCGAGACGCAACAACATTAAGCTACGCGGTGTGCCGGAAGCTGTCGCTAATAGCGCCTTAAAAGACTTTGCAGTTGACCTCTTCAGCAAACTCCTTCCTTCATTCCGCTCAGTGGACTTTCTACTTGACCGTATCCATAGGCTTCCTAAAGCCAGGAACGCTCCTGACGGTGTCCCCCGCGATGTCCTCATGAGGCTACACTATATCCACGTGAAGGAGGCAATCTTGAAAGCTGCTAGACCCTCGGATACTGCATCGGAGGCTTTGGGCTCACTTCAGATATTCGGAGACCTGTCCCCTGCTACTTTGGCGAAACGGCGCTCTCTTTACCCCATCACATCAGTGCTACGTAAAGAGAACATTCTGTACAGATGGGGATATCCCACCAAGTTGCTTATTTCTCGAGAAGGTTCTATTGTTGTTATAACGAATGTCGAGGAGGGTAAAAAGATCCTAGCATCATGGAACTCTGCAAGTTCTTCTACACACACCTCACCCGAGCGGGGCCTCCAGCGGGACTGGGCCTCTTCGGTTGCAGAACTATGAGTATTGTTTGATTTACTACACTTGCATAGATTCCATGTTTTCTGATTAGTTTGTAATGTCATATTTCCTACGCTGCACTAGTTCCTTGGCAATTGCTCGTTGAGGGTGTTTATGTGATAGCGGTGTGTTATTAGCATGATTATCGGTGACGCCTTCTCTCTGCCGCCTTACTGTTTGCTGCCTGTCTCTGCTGCCCCGACTGCCTCCCGCATTTATCTGTCGGCTGGAAACTCTACCCGAGTTTCCTTGGGTCCCGGGGGCTGTTGGGGGAGCGGAGATGGAGGGCCGAGGAACTACACTTTGTATAATTTTGGTTCGGGGGCGGGCAGATTGACCACTACCCCCCACAGTTTAACTCTGAGTCGCCATGGTTAGGCGTCCACATGTGCCCCTGAGAGGGGTTATTGTTCTGTTTCTTCTTACTGTTAACCTTCATTTCTATTGTCCTTTCTTTCCCTTTCCCTCTCTATTTGTCCGGAAACGTTACATACACTTTTCACTCGCCAGTTGGTTGTCGATAGTTATGCAATCCCCGACAGATTTACAATATGGTTAACATTGTTTCTATAAATGCAAAGGGTCTTAATTCCCCACACAAGAGGAGATTAGCACTTAATTATTTCCATAAACTTAAAGCTCAAATCATAGCCGTCCAAGAGACTCACTTTATTAAATCAGCCCCCCCAAGGTTTACTAACGGGAGATTTCCCCATTGCTATCTAGCCAATGGGCCAGCAAAGAAGGCGGGGGTGGCAATCTTGATATCTCAACACTGCAATTTTTCCCTCACTTCGCAATACTGCGACCCTGAGGGGAGAATTCTAATATTGGTTGGCACTCTTGAAAATAAAGAGGTGACATTGGTTTCTTGCTACGCTCCCAACAACAAGCAACTAGCTTTTTGCAGGAAACTTTGCGCTAAGGTGCAACAATTGGCTAAAGGCGCTTTACTCCTAATAGGGGACTTTAACTTGACTCTGGACCCCTTAGTTGATAACTCTAGCAAGCGGCCCTCGCTCTCCAGTCAGCTCCATAGGAATGCAAAGGGCTTTAGCCAGCTACTGGCGGAATATGATCTCCTAGACCTCTGGCGCGTTAAACATCCAATGGACAGAGATTACACATTTTTCTCCCCGGTGCACGAATCCTTTTCTAGAATAGATTTAGCATTAGCAGACAAGTGGACTCTACAGTCCATCCGTAAAATCTCCATTCTTCCCATGTCCTGGTTGGATCACTCCCCACTATACATCGAATGGGACATAAATAGTAGAAGGGTTACCCCGGCTCCCTGGCGCTTCTGGTAAACTCAGTCTTCTTCAGCCTGAGACCACGCAGGCGATCCAAACCACCTTGGATCATTACCTCTCTGAGAACTCTCCCCAGGAGACATCTATCTTCACATTCTGGTGCGCCCTCAAAGCAGTAACACGAGGGACGGCGATTCAAACTGCGGCCAAGCTTAAAAGGGCATATCGTAAGAAATTTGAACAAGCTGAGCTCACAGTCGCTTCCCTGGAGAGCGCCCACAAGGCGCATCCGCACGATAAAGCCCTCCTCAAGTCATTGAAAGAAGCAAGGGAGGCGGTTAATGTCTTCTATCTAGCGGAGGTCCAACGCAACCTACATAGACTGAACCAAAAATTTTATGTTTATGGCAACAGAGCTGGTAGATTACTGGCGAGGAAGCTGAGGGGGAAGAGAGCAAAAGAAAAAATCCATATTGTCCATTCAGATAGGGGTAAGAGAGTCTACGATCCCGACGAAATTGCAAATGTCTTTGCATCTTATTACTCTAAATTATACAACTTAAGGGGGGATTCTTCTACTTTCCAACCTACAGGCATAGATGTTCAGAATTTTCTGAGTAGCTTTCCTCTCCCCTCGCTGTCGCTGGAGTCATGTAGCTCACTCAGTGAGCCTTGGACTTTAGCCGAAGTCGAAAAGGCTATTGACTCCCTTCCAGCGGACAAGGCCCCGGGACCCGATGGTTACCCTTCTGGTTTTTATAAATCCTTTAAGGAGAACTTGGCCCCGGTCCTCTTGACAGTGTTTAATGAAGCCTCAGAGTCTGGCCACTTCCCCAAAGAGATGCTGGAAGCTCAAATCATCACCATTCCCAAACCGGGAAAAAGCCCTACCTCAGTCCAAAATTTTAGACCAATTGCTTTATTAAACACGGATCTAAAAATCTATGCCAAATTAATTGCTAACCGTATCAGTCCCCTTCTCCCATCCCTTATCAACCCTGATCAAGTGGGCTTCGTTTTAAACAGACAAGCCCCGGATAATACGCGTAGGGTGATTAATGTTATTGAGCACTCTGCCTGTAGAGGAGAGCCCCTCCTAGTTTTGTCTCTGGACGCCGAAAAGGCGTTCGATAGATTGAACTGGGACTTTATGAGATTAACGCTGGACAAATTTGGCTTCTCGGGAAGGATCTTAGACTCTATCCTGGCTCTCTACTCCACACCCAGTGCGCGGGTCTTTGTTAACGGATGCCTTTCTTCACCCTTCAATATTTCTAATGGCACGCGGCAGGGTTGTCCGCTATCTCCTCTTATTTTTGCATTGGTGATAGAACCCTTGGCTACCTGCATTAGATCCCGGGACTCGATTAGAGGCCCGGTCATAGGGGGCATTTCCCACAAAATTAGCTTGTTTGCAGATGATATTCTGCTATGTCTTTCTGACCCCGAGGCTTCCTTGCCAGTTCTTCATGACGTCCTACAAAGTTATTCGGATGTTTCCTTTTATAAATTAAATACAAATATGACTGAAGCCCTCCCATTCAATATAACTCCGACCGTGGTCTCTAGGTTGAAGGATTCGTACAAATATGCCTGGAAGTCCTACTCTTTGAGATATCTAGGAATTAATTTAACCAGAGAAGATAATTTGATTGAGTGTAACTACGCCCCGTTATTAAAAGCGTTTACGGAGCTGACTGGGGAGTGGATGCTACAAGAGGTGTCTTGGTTGGGTAGGATTGCTGCTGCCAAAATGGTCCTACTGCCGAAATTAATGTACCTGTTTCGCGCCATACCTAGGCCCCTCCCCAGACTCTTTTATAATAAATTTAACCAGGTCCTGATCAGATATGTGTGGGGAGGCTCTAGACCAAAAATTGCAAAAAAAACTCTCATTTTGCCCAAATTATCTGGAGGGGTAGCTTTCCCAGATATAGAAAAATACCATGCTGCATGCCTGATGAGTCAATCTAGTGACTGGTTCGACACCACGAATCCGAAACCTTGGGTTATCCTGGAAGCTTCACGCTTAGACGCTGTTTCTCTTCCTGACCTGTTTTGGTTACCACCGCCTGCTGCTCGGAGTAGGGCCGGATCCTGCAAGTCTATTAAAACGACCCTAGATTCATGGCATAAACTAGTGCTCTCTTCGGAAGAGATTAATTTACCTGCCCCCTGCCTGTCGTTATCTGCTCTTATGTCAACGATTCCTAATGTCTCCCTAGAGGAGTGGATTCGTAGGGGGCTCTCCACTGTGGGCGATTTATTTGTAGGCGACGTCTTGATGTCCTTTTCTCAACTGCAAGAGAGATTTGGGATTCGGACTCAAGACTTCTTCAAATACCTGCAGGTGAGAAGTTGGTTACACTCATTTACTCCCTCACATCTCCACAAACCTTCTCTTCCGGCTTATATTATAAGCCGATTGGAATCGTCTTCACATAAATATGGGATTACGTGGTGGTACCAATTTCAATTGACTAATGGCCCACAGACAAAATTAAAAGCTCAGACTTTATGGGAAAGAGATTTGAATAGGTCCTTAGTCGATGCAGATTGGGACAGTATTTTTAGATCTTGTTTTAAAGTCTCCAAATGTGTTAACCACTCTGAAATGTTCTACAAGCTTATACAGAGGGCCTACTTTACCCCTGCAAAACAACACAGGATCTGGCCTTCACAATCCAAATTATGTTGGAGAAAATGCGGATCTACAGGGGATATCTATCACATCTTCTGGGCATGCCCTCATATACAACCACTTTGGAGAGAAGTTTTACACATGGCTAGCATAGTGTTAGGGCTCAACATCCCCATGGACCCAGCTCTGGCGCTATTCCATTTATATGTTGACCACCTCTCTGTAGGTGATCGCTACGTCTTGGGACATATCTTGATAGCCACTAAAGCCGCTATAGCACAATTGTGGAAGTCTGAGAATATTCCTACCCTAGCGTTTATTCAAAATAAAATCCACAAACATTTCATTTTCGAAACAGCAGAGGCTAAATACTCTTCCTCGGCTAACTCTATCCACCTGAAATGGATAGGATGGTCCGACTATAGGAGTAGAGAGGGTAGACTGACAGTTTATAGCTCTCCAATTGATGTGTCTGTGCTTCACCCATCCTAGATTGACCTCTACAAGAAGGTTGTACTAGCAGGTATTTTCTAAGTTTAATATATTTTAGTCCTTGTTTTTTCTCAATGCTTTCTCCTCCTCATGTATTTGAAAGCCTAATGTAGCCAATTGTATATTCATCCGACTATGAACTGTTTATAATCTGTATATGGTAACCATTCTGGACTTCCCCTGTGTTCCCCCTACCTCTCTTTTTTCTGTTCCCCATTTTTGTGTGTAAACCCTTTAATAAAAATTTAATGTTTAAAAAAAAAAAATGGATTGATGGGCACCATTTTTTATTTCTGGATTTGGAACTGCCAAACGACTCACTGGTTTTCTGAAGTCTGGAATAATTTGTGGACTCAAAGATACCTTGATAAGAATATCTTTACTTCTTGTCCTGTGAGTGTGGTACGCACCTTAATTGATACAACAATATAGGAGAAAGATACCTTTATTACACTTGACTCTCCCCACTTTAAAGTGAGTTTAGGTATGCTTTTCCATGCATACTATATGGTGAAGGACACTTAAAGAGGGTGAAGAATTCCAAAAGAAACCTTTCTGTGCACACATCTGTTCTCCTTAGTGTGAGTTGGGGTACGCACTCTATACGGATCCCCTGTCTACATTAGTGTCCCTTTCTATTTTGATGGGATAAGGACAGCTCTATCTATCTAAAAAGAAAATAGTGCATAAAACAATATCACACATTGTACGTTTGCTTCTTCTGTCTTTATATACAACCACTGGATATCAACTGCACCAATTGAGAAACACTTGTTGAACCATCGGTTGCTTGAAGTCTGAATTGGTTGTGGATTCTAAAGATACCTTGATAGGAATATCTCCATTTTTTGTCCTGTGAGTGTGGTACGCATTTCCATTTGATACAGCAGTAATAGGAGAAAAGATACCTTTATATATTTGACTCATTCCCACTTTAAAGTGAGTTTAGGTATGCTTTTCCCTGCATACTTTATGGTGAAGGACACACAAACAGGGTGAAGATTTTTAAAGAAACCTTTCTGCACACATATCCGCTTCTCCTAGTGTGAGTTGGGGTACGCACCTCATATAAATCCCCCACCTATGCTATTGCTTCTCTTTTCTTGATAGGATCAGGTCGATTTTATATATGAAAAGAAAAATTATCACATGAAACAATACTACACATTGCATGTTTGCTTTTTCTGTTTTCATATAAAAACATTGGACATTAACTACATCATTTGAGAACGTCCTTTGAACATTTGAGGATCAACCCAACGAGAACATCTCCAAGGGACGTATATATTATATTTATCTTATTTTTTACTTTGGCGCTTATACTGAAAAAATTGTCTTTACCTCAGTAGATAGTCTCTGATCGGGGGGTGCAGTTCACTGCAAGATTCTGGAGGGCCCTCTGTTCAGCCTTACAAATAAAACTCAAGTTCTCATCAGCTTACCATCCTCAGACCAATGGGCAAACTGAACGCGTCAATCAATATTTAGAGACTTTTCTCCGCGTTTATCTCTCTCACTCGCAAGACGATTGGGTGGAACTGTTACCCTGGGCCGAGTTTGCCCATAATCATCTGTACCACTCTTCCACTGGTGAGTCCCCATTCTTCATTAATTATGGATTCCATCCACAAGTTCCAGAATTACCCATCTGTCCTCCGGAAGATGTCCCTGCTGCAGCCTCTACTCTCTGGCACTTCAGTCAAATCTGGAGTAGGGGTTCATGCTAACCTCAAGAGAATCTCCGGCCGCTACAAATTCTTTGCGGATAGGAAGCGACGGGCTGCTCCCCAATATAAAGTTGGTGACAGGGTATGGCTCTCTACCCGCAATCTCCGTTTAAGAGTGCCCGCTATCAAGTTTGCTCCGAGGTTCATTGGTCCTTACCCTGTGTTGCAAGTCCTGAACCCGGTTGTCTGCAAATTGGGATTGCCTTCCCACTTTCGGGTATCAAATTCTTTCCATGTTTCTCTCCTTCGTCCCCTCATTTTAAATCGGTTCCATTCAGAATCTCCTAAGCCAACCTCGGTAGAGACTGAAGCTGGAACGAAATTTAAAATCAAAGCTATTCTTGACTCTCGTTATCTTCACAAGAATCTACAGTATCTGGTAGAATGGAAAGGTTATGGTCCTGAGGAGAGGAGCTGGGTCAAAGCTGCTGAAGTCACGGCTCCCCGACTAGTGCGGATCTTCCATTCCAGACATCCAACAAAGCCCGGGAAGTGTCCGGGGGCCACTCCTGGAGGAGGGGGTACTGTCACATGCCAGGGGCAGCGACCACCAAGCTTACCCCTGCGTGTCCGCTGGTCCGTCTGGCGGTCCCCCCTCCGGCGGTCGTCGGGTCCCGGCGTCTGGCTGGCGCTGCTCCCGGCGGTTCCCCGGAGTGTGGGCGCCGCCATTACACCCGGCGTCACGTAGGTGGTGTCACTGACCTGGGTTCGGGATGTTGTGGACTCGGGGGTTCTTCCGATGGTCGGGAAAAGGAACCACAGGTGGGTCGGAGCAGGGATGGTCGGATATAGGATTTCCTCATACAAGACTCTGATAGTTAGGTTTGGTGAAAGAATGC
This sequence comes from Pseudophryne corroboree, assembly GCF_028390025.1. Taxonomy (NCBI): domain Eukaryota; kingdom Metazoa; phylum Chordata; class Amphibia; order Anura; family Myobatrachidae; genus Pseudophryne; species Pseudophryne corroboree. The sequence continues at coordinate 584,576,941 of NC_086447.1, forward strand.
TGAGGAACTTTATTAAGGGAAGGGAGCAATACAGCGGCAGAGCCGGCCATAGGCATAGGCAAACTAGGCAATTGCCTAGGGCATTTGATAAGCGTAGGGGCATCAGCAGCTTCTGCTAATTAAAATGATATGCGACATGCCTATATTCTGTGTGTAGCATTTCATATGCAGATACAGCCACAGTCTCACACAGAATATAGGCATGCTGCATATCATTGTAATCAGCAGAAGCTGCTTGTGTATCCTAGCCATATAGCAATGCAAATAAGATGCATTTTCATAAAAGAAGGTGCCCGATGTTAGCATTGAGGCAATATTTATGAGGACATATCTGTATCCAAGCAGAGGCAGAGGTCTCAGTGTTAGTGGCAGTGTGAGTGCTGTGTGCATGTGAGTGGGTTGGTTGTGCAGTAGTGTTCGGAATATGTGTAAGGAGCATTATGTGTGTCATGTAAAAATGCATTAATAATGTGTAACATGTGTAAGGGGCACTATGTGTGCCACTATGTGTATAAGGGCATTAATAATGTGCGGCATATGTGTAACAGGGTACTACTGTATGTGTGTCATTATGTGTATAGGGGCACTAATAATGTGCAGCAAATGTGTAGGGGGCACTATGTGTGTCATTATGTGTATAAGGGCATTAATAATGTGCGGCATATGTGTAAGAGACATTATGTGTAAAAGGGCATTAATAAAGGTTGCCATAATGTGTAAGGCGCATTATGTTTACAAGGATATTAATAATGTATGTCATATGTGTAAGGGGCATTACTGTGTGGAATGTGTGTAAATGCATTACTAATGTGTGGCATTATGTGTATAAGGTGCTCTACTATGTGGCGTTGCGTATAGAAAGGGCACTACTGTGTCGTCTAATGTGAATAAAAAGCAATAGGGTGTGGTGTAATGTGAATAAGGAGCAATTCAGTGTGATGTAATGTGAATAAGGGGCTCTACTGTGAGGAGTAACGTTTATAAGGTAAAGTGATACTGTTATGATTCCCGTACTCCAGACCAGAGGAGATCTTATGGCAGAGGTCTGAGTACAGGAAAGATATACTGGTTTGTGGGAGCAGGAGAGCCTAGTAACCCCTGGCGCCCTAACTCCGTTGTCTCGCCCGTGTTATCAGAAATCCCCTGCGAGACTATGGTTGCTTGAGCCCATGGCAGCCGCGTTCGAAGGGCGGATTATGTCTGCCCAACCCCGATGCCCCCTCAGGTCTTAATGGGAGACAAAGGGAAATCCGAGACAGGGTGATAACAAGGGGCCCTCTGACTAAGTAACCAGGCCAGGGGTTACAAGCTAACTAACTTAACCAAAGAAGTATGTGCGGACTAGCCGCCAGGGAAAAGGACAACCAAAGATCCACTGATCCGTCACTCCTATCCAGCACCGCTGGACACCAGAGTGGACCAGGGAGAGCGGAATCCTCCGCAAAAGCTCCAGAACACAAAGATACAAAATAATAAACAGTAAGCGGTCAAGCCGCAACACACGGCTATGCCGCGACTCACGAACACCACAGGATGTTAAAGGTGCTCGGTCAGACTCCTGGAATAGATGACAAACTTCCGAGTACAGGATCACTGAGGACAGGAACAACCGGATTGAGCAGGACTGGAAACTCTCTGTAACTGACACAGGCAAACAGGAAGCTATCACCGGCGTCTGTGAGAAGTCCAAAGGGTGCTTATAACTGTGAGCTCCCCAATCAGGAGCCAGACTGGGTAATCACAAGTAATGCCGTGCAGCTTGCATGCTGCACGGCCAGCACACCATTAATACAAATTAGAAAAGACCCAGCAACGGGGAACGCGGCCCGAACGTGGCGTCCCCGTTGCTAGGGTCTGAGCGGCTCCGTGCGCCCGGCGTCCAGCGTTGCCAGGGAGCCGGCGGCTGTACGCGCACGGCGTCCCTGGTTGCTAGGCGCCGGGCCGCACCGACGAGCGGACCCCGGCGCCTAACAGTACCCCCCCCTTGAGGAGGGGTCAAGGAACCCCTAAAGCCAGGTTTCTGGGGAAATTCTCGAAAAAATGCCCTCTTGAGCCTCGGGGCATGGAGATCCTTATCCAGGACCCAAGACCTTTCTTCTGGACCATAACCTCTCCAATGCACCAAAAAATAAAGCCGACCCCGGGACAACTTGGAATCGAGAACCTTCTCCACCAAGAACTCCTGCTGACCCTGTACATCTATTGGTGATCTCCCCTGAGATATCTTACGAGGAAATCTACTGGACGAGACAAATGGTTTCAGCAAAGAGCAATGGAAAGTATTTCCGATCCGTAAAGTTTTTGGTAAACGTAACCGGAAGGCAACTGGATTGACTTTTTTGATAATGTGAAATGGTCCAATAAATTTAGGACCCAATCTGGCTGAGGTTTGTCGAAGTTTAATGTTGCGAGTCGACAACCATACCCTATCTCCTACTTTAAAAGTGCACGGCCGCCGGAGTTTGTCAGAAAATCTCTTTTCCTGAAATGCCGCTTTTCTGAGAGCCAGATGCACTTTTCTCCAAATGAGCCTAAGATGAGAGGTCAAGGTCAGTGAGGAGACAGAGGAATGTTGAAAAAAGGAATTTGCTCTGGGGTGAAAACCAAAAACTGCAAAAAATGGAGACACATTGGTGGAGGAATGACAGGCATTATTGTAAGCGAACTCCGCCAATGGAAGAAACTCAGACCAGTCATTTTGGAGTTTGGCCGAGTACAAACGCAAATATTGTTTTAGTGATTGATTAACTCGCTCAGTCTGCCCGTTGGATTGGGGATGGTAGCCTGACGTTAAAGATAATTTCATCTTCAATGAGACACAAAAAGATTTCCAAAACTGTGCAATGAATTGTGGACCCCGATCAGAAACAATATCAGTGGGTAACCCATGGAGTCTGAAAACATGGCGGAGGAACAAGACTGCCAATCCCTGGGCAGATGGCAATCGGGGAAGAGCAATGAAATGGGCCATTTTGCTAAAACGGTCCACTACCACCCATATGACTCGGCATCCGGCTGACAGAGGGAGGTCCACCACAAAATCCATGGAGATATGAGACCATGGCCTAAGAGGAACATTCAAGGGCATAAGCTGACCGATAGGCAAAGAACGGGGAACTTTATGCTGTGCACAGACCTGACACGAAAAAACAAACTCTTTAATGTCTTTGGAAAGACCAGGCCACCATACTGAGCGGGAGACTAATTCCAAAGTCTTAGCGATTCCCGGATGCCCGGCAACTTTACTATCATGAAACTCCGTCAAAACAGTTGCTCTCAAAAACTCAGGGACAAAAAGACGACCAGCAGGAGTATTTCCAGGAGCTTGATGTTGAAGCAGCTTTAACTGGGTAAATAAATCCTGTGTGAGGCCTGCCCGAATGACTGAAGACGGAAGTATGGGAGTAACAGGACTGTTGTCTTGAACTGGAAGAAAACTGCGTGACAGGGCATCTGCCTTGGTATTCTTGGAACCTGGCCTGAAGGTGATAATGAATTTGAAACGAGTAAAAAATAAAGCCCAACGAGCCTGCCGGGCATTCAGTCGTTTAGCTGATTCAATGTATTGAAGATTTTTGTGATCAGTCAAAACTGAAATGATATGAGTCGCTCCCTCAAGCCAATGCCTCCACTCCTCGAAAGCCCATTTAATAGCCAGCAATTCCCGGTTACCAACATCGTAGTTGGATTCAGCAGAAGAGAATTTCCTGGACATAAAGGCACAAGGATGTAATTCAAGGGAATCCGGATCCTTCTGAGACAGGATAGCCCCTACTCCAACCTCTGAGGCATCAACCTCAACAATGAAAGGCAATTCTGGGTTGGGGTGTCTGAGGACAGGGGCTGAGACAAAGGCTTGTTTCAAGGCCTGAAAAGATAACTCAGCTTCACGTGACCAATTGGTAGGATCTGCTCCCTTTTTAGTCAGTGCCACAATGGGAGCAACTAGGTCAGAGAAAGAGTGAATAAATCTTCTATAGTAGTTCGCAAACCCTAAAAAGCGCTGAATTGCTTTTAAGTTGGTGGGTTGCGCCCAACTGAGGATGGCTTGGAGCTTTTTTGGTTCCATACGGAATCCCCGAGGGGAAATAATGTATCCTAAAAAGGATACCTCCGTGACATGAAATTCACACTTCTCCAGCTTGGCATATAGGTGATTTTCACGTAATTTTTTTAGAACCTGACGCACCTGGGTAACATGTTGTTCTACCGAGTCAGAATAAATCAAAATATCGTCTAAGTAGACTACAACGAATTTTCCAAGAAATTCACGGAGCACATCGTTAATGAGATCCTGGAAAACTGCCGGAGCGTTAGACAGGCCGAATGGCATAACCAGATACTCATAGTGGCCTGACTGAGTACTGAATGCCGTTTTCCACTCATCCCCTGACTTGATTCTGATGAGGTTATATGCTCCTCTCAGGTCAATCTTAGAAAAAATCACAGCCGAACGTAGCTGATCAAAGAGGACAGAGATCAGTGGCAGAGGGTAAGTATTTTTTACTGAGATTTTATTCAAGGCTCTAAAGTCAATGCAGGGTCTGAGTGAACCATCCTTCTTCTCTACGAAAAAGAAGCCTGCACTTAAAGGGGATTTAGATGGCCTGATAAATCCTTTCCCTAGGCTTTCTTTAACATACTCATTCATGGCCACGGTTTCAGGTCCGGACAATGCATATAACCTTCCCTTAGGCAAAGTGGCACCAGGAATTAGCTCAATAGCACAATCATAAGGCCTATGGGGAGGCAGAATATCCGCATTGCCTTTGGAAAAAACATCAACAAAATCCTGGTATTCCACAGGAATGGGTGCGGGAATGGCAGCAGCTATTCTGATGGGAAGCGTAATACATTCTTTATTACAGATGGTACCCCATTGTGAGATCTCCCCCGACTGCCAATCAATGATGGGATTATGAAAGGCCAGCCAAGGGTGACCCAGAACCACTGGAACTGCTGGGCAATGGGTGAGGAAAAACTCAATTTTTTCAGAATGCAGAGCTCCTACCGAGAGTAGAACAGGAGGTGTACAGAGAGAAATAACCCCATTGGACAAGGGACTCCCATCTAAACCATGCATGGTGATACACCTACCCAAGGCTAACTGAGGAATACCTAAGGTCTTGGCCCATGTTAAATCCATAAAGTTCCCTGCAGCTCCACTGTCCACAAAAACAGAGACCGAGGAACAGAGGCTGCCAAAGGAAACTTTAGCTGGGACTAACAGTGAATTATTTGAGGAGATAAGCTGCAGACCAAAGTGAACCCCCTCACAATTCACTTGGTCGAGACGTTTCCCGACTTGTTCGGACAACTACGGGCAAAATGTCCCTTACCTCCACAGTATAAACAAAGACCAGAATTTTGCCTTCTGGTTCTTTCTTCAGGAGACAGTTTGGAGAGACCTATCTGCATAGGCTCCTCTATGTCTACAGGGATGGAAAAAACACAAGGAGTTGACCCGACAGATGCTCCTTTTTCAGCCCTCCGCTCTCTGAGCCGACGATCAATCTTAATAGAGAGCTCCATGAGTTTATCGAGAGTCTCAGGAGCGGGATACTGAAGGAGACTGTCTTTTATAGACTCAGATAAGCCGAGGCGAAACTGACTGCGCAGGGCTGGGTCATTCCATCCACAGTCATTCGACCAACGGCGAAACTCCGTACAATAATTCTCTGCGGGATTCCTACCCTGTCTGAGAGCACGCAACTGAGTCTCGGCGGATGCCTCTCTATCAGGGTCGTCATATAACAGTCCTAAAGACTTCAGAAAGGCGTCTACAGAAAATAAAGCCGGATCGTCTGTCTTTAAACCAAAAGCCCAGGTCTGAGGATCCCCCTGAAGCAGAGAAATAATAATTCCAACCCGCTGAGCCTCCGTACCTGAGGAGACTGGTCTCAAACGAAAATAAAGTTTACAAGACTCTTTAAAATTAAAAAACTGTTTTCTATCCCCAGAAAAACGGTCAGGCAGATGCATTTTTGGTTCAGGAATGACCCTTGGGGAAGTCCGTAACAGATCTTCCTGTGACCTCACCCGAAGGGACAGATCCTGAACCATCTGAGTAAGTTCTTGAATCTGGCTAACTAGAAGCTGGCCAGGATTTGGCCCGACACCGGTGGGATTCATGAGGCCGACAAATCTCCCAACTGAACAAGGGAAAAATTAACTCCTGTTAATTTTAAATTTTAGTCTGGCCGGTGATAATGTTATGATTCCCGTACTCCAGACCAGAGGAGATCTTAGGCATGCTGCATATCATTGTAATCAGCAGAAGCTGCTTGTGTATCCTAGCCATATAGCAATGCAAATAAGATGCATTTTCATAAAAGAAGGTGCCCGATGTTAGCATTGAGGCAATATTTATGAGGACATATCTGTATCCAAGCAGAGGCAGAGGTCTCAGTGTTAGTGGCAGTGTGAGTGCTGTGTGCATGTGAGTGGGTTGGTTGTGCAGTAGTGTTCGGAATATGTGTAAGGAGCATTATGTGTGTCATGTAAAAATGCATTAATAATGTGTAACATGTGTAAGGGGCACTATGTGTGCCACTATGTGTATAAGGGCATTAATAATGTGCGGCATATGTGTAACAGGGTACTACTGTATGTGTGTCATTATGTGTATAGGGGCACTAATAATGTGCAGCAAATGTGTAGGGGGCACTATGTGTGTCATTATGTGTATAAGGGCATTAATAATGTGCGGCATATGTGTAAGAGACATTATGTGTAAAAGGGCATTAATAAAGGTTGCCATAATGTGTAAGGCGCATTATGTTTACAAGGATATTAATAATGTATGTCATATGTGTAAGGGGCATTACTGTGTGGAATGTGTGTAAATGCATTACTAATGTGTGGCATTATGTGTATAAGGTGCTCTACTATGTGGCGTTGCGTATAGAAAGGGCACTACTGTGTCGTCTAATGTGAATAAAAAGCAATAGGGTGTGGTGTAATGTGAATAAGGAGTAATTCAGTGTGATGTAATGTGAATAAGGGGCTCTACTGTGAGGAGTAACGTTTATAAGGTAAAGTGATACTGTTATGATTCCCGTACTCCAGACCAGAGGAGATCTTATGGCAGAGGTCTGAGTACAGGAAAGATATACTGGTTTGTGGGAGCAGGAGAGCCTAGTAACCCCTGGCGCCCTAACTCCGTTGTCTCGCCCGTGTTATCAGAAATCCCCTGCGAGACTATGGTTGCTTGAGCCCATGGCAGCCGCGTTCGAAGGGCGGATTATGTCTGCCCAACCCCGATGCCCCCTCAGGTCTTAATGGGAGACAAAGGGAAATCCGAGACAGGGTGATAACAAGGGGCCCTCTGACTAAGTAACCAGGCCAGGGGTTACAAGCTAACTAACTTAACCAAAGAAGTATGTGCGGACTAGCCGCCAGGGAAAAGGACAACCAAAGATCCACTGATCCGTCACTCCTATCCAGCACCGCTGGACACCAGAGTGGACCAGGGAGAGCGGAATCCTCCGCAAAAGCTCCAGAACACAAAGATACAAAATAATAAACAGTAAGCAGTCAAGCCGCAACACACGGCTATGCCGCGACTCACGAACACCACAGGATGTTAAAGGTGCTCGGTCAGACTCCAGGAATAGATGACAAACTTCCGAGTACAGGATCACTGAGGACAGGAACAACCGGATTGAGCAGGACTGGAAACTCTCTGTAACTGACACAGGCAAACAGGAAGCTATCACCGGCGTCTGTGAGAAGTCCAAAGGGTGCTTATAACTGTGAGCTCCCCAATCAGGAGCCAGACTGGGTAATCACAAGTAATGCCGTGCAGCTTGCATGCTGCACGGCCAGCACACCATTAATACAAATTAGAAAAGACCCAGCAACGGGGAACGCGGCCCGAACGTGGCGTCCCCGTTGCTAGGGTCTGAGCGGCTCCGTGCGCCCGGCGTCCAGCGTTGCCAGGGAGCCGGCGGCTGTACGCGCACGGCGTCCCTGGTTGCTAGGCGCCGGGCCGCACCGACGAGCGGACCCCGGCGCCTAACAGATACTACTGTGGGATGTAATATGAATTATGGACACTATCGCATGATCATATGTGAATAAAGTTGCAGTTTTGTGTGGTGTAATTGAAATTGGGGTTATTGTGTGGCCATGCCTCTTGCCAGCAAAAACACACCCCTTTTTGGGCTGTGCGCCAAATGTGCGAACTTTTCCTATTTAAAATATAGGGGGTACAAGGTCAGAGGCGGAACCAGCGGTGGTGCTAGGGGGCACCAGCCAAAATCTTGCCTAGGGCATCATATTGGTTAGGGCCGGCTCTGTACAGCGGCACATGAAAGAAAGTGAACTTGTGGGCAATGTCAAAAAGTTACTGGAGAATTCGTGAGCAATGTTCAACTGATGAATGAAGAATTTGTGAGCGATGTTTAAAGACACTGATGAATGAAGAACTTGTGAGCGATGATGAAAGACACTGAAGAATTTGTGAGCGATGTTTAAAAGACACAGATGAATGAAGAACTTGTGAGCGATGGTGAAAGACACTGAAGAATTTGTGAGCGATGTTTAAAACACACAGATGAATTAAGAACTTGTGAGCGATGGTGAAAGACACTGCAAAATTTGTGAGCGATGTTTAAAGACACAGATGAATGAAGAACTTGTGAGCGATGGTGAAAGACACTTAAGAATTTGTGAGCGATGTTTTAAAGACACAGATGAATGAGGAACTTGTGAGCAATGGTGAATGACACTGAAGAATTGGTGAGCGATGTATAAGGACACTGATGAATGAGGAACTTGTGAGCGATGGTGAATGACACTGAACGCTGGAAACACTAAAGTTGGTTCGGCCCGCAGGCCTTGCTGAATCCAGGGAGCACTGGCAACTGCACTGCAGAGGAACACACTAGTTGCTCGGATCACTGGAGACTGTGCTGCAGGAAGGCACCCTGAATGCTAGATGCACTGGAGTATAGCTGCTGGGAAACACACTGCGTATGGGAGCTCTGGCATCCACTTCAGAAAAGAGACGATACTCCGGCGCCGAGGCTCTGCCCGGTGTCCGGTTTTGAATCTCCCGCCTCTATTGGATTGGTGAAGCGGGTTTGTGACATCACCTGCTCCCCGCCCACGTGACGCCGGCTGTCATGGCGGTGCCCACGCTCCGGGGAACCCCCGGGAGCCGCGCCAGCCAGACGCCGGGACCCGAGGACCGCCAAACGGACCAGCAGCCATGCAGGGGTAAGCGCGGCGGCCGCTGCCCCTGGCGTGTGACAGTACCCCCTCCTCCAGGAGTGGCCCCTGGACACTTCCCGGGCTTTGTTGAATGTCTGGAATGGAAGATCCGCACCAGTCGGGGGGCTGTAACATCAGTAGCTTTGACCCAGCTCCTCTCCTCAGGGCCATAACCCTTCCATTCCACCAAGTACTGCAGATTCTTGTGAAGATAACGAGAGTCAAGAATAGCTTTAATTTCAAATTCCGTTCCGGCTTCAGTCTCTACAGAGGTTGGCCTAGGTGACTCTGAATGGAGCCAATTTAAAATAAGGGGATGAAGAAGAGAAACATGGAAGGAATTTGGTACCCGAAAGAGGGAAGGCAAACCCAATTTGCAGACAACCGGGTTCAGAACTTGCAACGCGGGATAAGGACCAATGAACCTCAGGGCAAACTTCATAGCGGGCACTCTTAAATGGAGATAGCGGATAGAGAGCCATACTCTATCACCAACCTTGTATTGGGGAGCTGCCCGTCGCTTCCTATCCGCAAAGAATTTGTAGCGGCTGGAGATTTTCTTGAGGTTAATGTGAACCCTACTGCAGATTTGACTGAAGTGCCGAAGAGTAGAAGCTGCAGCAGGAACATCTTCTGGAGGACAGACGGGTAATTTTGGAACTTGAGGATGGAATCCATAATTAATGAAGAATGGGGACTCACCAGTGGAAGAGTGGTACAAATGATTATGGGCAAACTCGGCCCAGGGCAACAGTTCCACACAATCATCTTGCGATGGAGAGAGATAAACGCGGAGAAAAGTCTCTAAATCTTGATTAACGCGTTCAGTTTGCCCATTGGTCTGAGGATGGTAGGCAGATGAAAACTTAAGTTTTATTTGTAAGGCTGAACAGAGAGCCCTCCAGAATCTTGCAGTGAACTGCACCCCCCGATCAGAGACTATTTCCTGAGGTAACCCATGCAGGCGGAAGTGTTCACGGATAAATAATAAAGCCAATGTGGGAGCTGACGGTAACCCGGTCAAAGGAACAAAATGTGCCATTTTAGAAAAGCGGTCAATAATCACCCACGCGGTATTGTGACCCTTGGAGAGGGGCAGTTCGGTGACAAAGTCCATAGAGATATGGGTCCAACCAAGGCCTCTTAGGAATGGACAGTGGACGAAGCAACCCTGCAGGGGGCAGACGAAGAATTTTGTGCTGAGCACATTGAGGACATGAGTTGACATAATCTTGTATGTCCTTCTTCATAGTGTCCCACCAGTTTGACCTTCGTAGAAACTCCCACATTTTTTGAACTCCAGGATGACCGGAAAACTTGGAGGTATGAGCCCACTGCAACAACTTCGGTCGAAATTCAGCTGGTACAGACATTCTCCCAGGAGGAGGACCCAAAGCGGTGGGAGCTGCCGAAATAGAAACTGTACTGAGAATCAAAGCCTTTCCAACGCAGTTTTCCTCATCTGAAGCCGTCAAGGAACGAGATAAAGCATCAGCTTTGGTGTTAAGCGTCCTGGACCGGTACTTAATGACAAACGAGAATCGAGTGAAGAAGAGCGCCCATCTAGCTTGACGGGGATTCAAGCACTGGGCTGTCTTGAGATACAGCAAGTTCTTGTGATCGGTATAAATCGTAATTAGGTGTTTAGCACCTTCCAATAGATATCTACATTCTTCCAGGGCAGATTTTATTGCCAAGAGTTCCTGGTCTCCGATGGTGTAGTTTCGTTCAGCAGGAGAGAACTTGCGAGAATGGAAACCACATGGATGTAACTTCCCGTCAGAGGAGTACTGTGAAAGCACGGCACCGATGCCGACCAAGGACGCATCGACCTCCAAGAAGAATGGTTTTGAAAAATTCGGTTGCTGGAGTACCGGAGCGGACTTAAAGGCTGCTTTCAACTGGCCGAACACTGCTACAGCTTCAGAAGACCAGTGACTTGGGTCAGACCCCTTTTTGGTTAGAGCAGTAATAGGTGCCACAATGGTAGAAAATCCCTTTATGAATTTCCGATAGTAATTCGCAAAACCCAGAAATCTTTGTACCGCTTTCAAAGAAAGAGGCTGAGTCCAGTTCTGAATAGCAGTGAGTTTTTCCGGATCCATGCGAAGCTCCGTACCTGAGATGACGTAACCAAGAAATGGAATTTAAGGAACCTCAAAGGTACATTTGGAGATCTTACCGTAGAGATGATTCCTTCGTAGACGAAGAAGTACCTCCTTGACCTGAATTCTATGCTCCGTGAGATCCTTAGAAAATATCATAATGTCATCCAAGTATACCACTACACTTAGGTATAACATATCTCGGAAGATTTCATTCACAAAACCTTGGAGGACGGCAGGGGCATTACTGAGCCCAAACGGCATTACCAGATATTCGTAATGCCCGTCCCTGGTATTGAAGGCCGTCTTCCATTCGTCCCCCTGTCGAATACGAATCAAATTATAAGCTCCCCTTAAGTCGAGCTTCGTGAAGACATGGGCTCCGCGAACCCTATCAAATAGTTCCGTGATGAGCAGCAAAGGATATTTGTTCTTAATTGTGATCTCATTTAAGCCGCGGTAGTCAATGCATGGTCTCAACCCTCCGTCCTTCTTCTTCACAAAAAAGAAGCCTGCTCCCGCCGGGGAAGTAGAGAGGCGAATGAATCCTTTCTGCAGATTAGACTTGATATAGTCCGACATGGCCTGGGTCTCGGGCAATGACAAAGGATAAATGCGCCCCCGGGGTGGCATCTTCCCTGGGATGAGCTCAATGGGACAGTCCCAGGGTCTATGGGGTGGTAACTGATCGGCCGCCTGTTCCGAAAACACGTCTGCAAACTCCTGATAGGCCTCCGGAATGAGCTCCTCATCCGACTTGGAAGATACACGGAGCGGGTAGACAGGAGTGAGACAATTAGAATGACAGAATGAACTCCAAGATACTATTTGTGACGACTTCCAGTCAACGTGAGGGTTGTGTACTTTAAGCCAAGGAAGACCAAGAACCAGATCGTGAGGTATCTCCCGAATCACTAGGAACTCCAGATGTTCTTGATGTAGAGCTCCAACCTGCAGTTTGATTGGCACTGTGCGACTTGAAATAAGACCATCAGAAATTTGGGTACCATTGATGGCAGTCAGCGTAATAGGTCGTTTGACGGATTGTAACTGTAAACCCAGTTTTTGGACGCAAGAAAGATAAACAAAATTCCCTGCACCCCCGGAGTCCAGCAGGGCCTTAACAGGTTTGGCTATAGACCCAGAAAACAGAGACACGGAGAGTAAACAGTCCACTGTCGGAGAAGGTTTAGATGTAACCCCTAACTCGAATCCTCCGGAACAAGCTAGGACTGCCCATTTCCCGGACGGGACTTACAAAACTTGAGAAAGTGATCCGCAGCTCCACAGTAGAGGCAGAGTCTACCCTCACGACGGCGCTGTCGTTCTTCCGGGGACAGCCGAGATCGATTAATTTGCATAGGTTCGTCTAGACTTGGGGTGATCGTTTGCTTAGTCGGGAGAGACCGGAATCTGGATCGTTCTGTCCGACTACGTTCACCACCTCGTTCCTGCATACGAAGATCCACCTTTACACAGAGTGAGATCAACTCTTCTAAGGAATCTGGCAAGTCCCTAGTGATCAGTTCGTCCTTTAGACGGTCAGAGAGCCCATTCCAGAAAGCGGCCCGAAGAGCATCATTATTCCAGCGCAGTTCCGAGGCTATGGTTTGGAAATGAATCACATTCTGTCCCACTAAACGGGAGCCTTGTCGGACTCGTAGCAAATCCGAAGAAGCAGCGGTCATTCTGCTGGGCTCATCGAAGATCCTACGGAATGACGTGATGAAATTGGTGTAACTGGAAACCAACGGGTCAGAACGCTCCCATAACGGAGACACCCAAGCCAACGCTGAACCTTCAAGCAAGGAAATAATGTACGCCACATTGGACCGATCTGTGGGGAAGTTGTGTGAGAGAAGTTCAAAATGTACCTCGCATTGGTTGAGAAAACCACGGCAATTCTTTGGATTCCCATTATAGCGAGAAGGAGTGGGAAGCTGAAGGCGTGACCTGGTTTCAGACAGGGATTGAACATTACTAGGACCAACCACAGGAGCGGGTACTGGAGCTGGAGCTGGAACTACTGAAGCCAGAGAAGCCTGAATTTGATCCAGCCGACCAGACAGTGCCAGATTAAGGTCCACATGGGCCTGGAGCTGAAATTTATGAAGGGCCTATTGTGTGCCTTGGAAGGAGGTGTGACAAACGCTGCGGTGGTGTGACTAGTGATGTGACCAGTTTGGTATGAATAGGGGGTGTGGTCTGTGCCATGAGTGTGGCTATCGCCGTGGAGGTCATACAGTAGCTAGTGATTACCTTTAACCACTTAATAGTTAACTATAAAGAGAAAAAGTTTGTGACCACCATATAATACAGAGCATCAGTGATCACCATATCATACAGGGAGCATCGCAGCGACTGCCATATAATACAGAGAGCTGTAGCAACATGCAAAGAAGGTGGAAAGGTGAGCAAAGATGGGGCAATACAGAGCATATATGGAAAGATTAGAAAAGATAGGGGCAAAACAGAGTAGACCGGCAACTGAGGGCTCTTGGGACACACTTATCGACACAGACACCACTAACTGACAGACACACTAATACAGGCACACACACACACCACATATTGACATACACCACTGTCAAAGACTTACTGACACATACACACTGACACACCTTACTGATACACACATTTATAGACACAGACACCACTTACTGACAGATACCCCTTATGGACACAGACATCACTTACTTGCACATACATACTTAATGAAAGACACCCATTACTGACAAAGATACAATTTACTGACACAAACATACAGGCACAAACACCCCTTACTGTCAGATACCACTTACTGACACAGACACCCCTTACTAACACAGATTCCCCTTACTGAAACAAATGCACTGACACAGACACACTTACTGATACAGACACACTGGCACAAACAGCCCTTATGGACACAGACACCCTTACTGACACAAACACCCTTACTGACACAGACACACTTACATAAGCAGACACCCTTTACTGACAAAGACACCCCTTACTGACATAAACACACTTACATAAACAGACACCCCTTCCTGACACAGATTCCACTTACTGACACACACACTTACTGATAGATGCTACTTACTGACAAAGACAACACAGATAAACCTACTGACACAGACACCACTTACTGACAGACACACAAAACACAGATAAACTTACTGACAGACACCACTTAAATATGTGAGAGGAGACCCCAGGGCCTGGTGTATGCTGCAACTCGCCGGGTTTTGAACACCTGCTCTGCTCTGACATTCATGGAGACAGGGGCGGATTGGGATGGAAAACCAGCCAAGGACATTTCTGAAGTAGCCCTAAATTGGGGCCTAATCCAGACCTGATCGCAGCCGTGCAAAATTTTGTACAGCTACGATCAGTTTCACAGACATGCGGGGGGGCGCCCAGTATGTCTGGCCCTAACCCCCCCCCCCCCCTGCACAAGGACAAAAGCATTGCACGGTGGCGATGCTTTTGTACTTGACGAGTAGTTCCCTACTTGCGCAGCTCCTGCTCGCTGACAGGGAGCTTACCGTCGCTGTCCGGGTTGCAGCGGCTGCATGTGACGTCACACAGCCGCCGTGGCCCCCCCCCGCATGGTCCGGGCACGCCTGCGTTGCATCACCTGTTCCTTCTCTCACACTCTGGCTCACCCTCTCCTCCATCACTCATACTCCGGAATCTCATCTCCTTCATCCCTCATACTCCGGAACCTCCTCTCCTCCATCACTCATACTCCGGAGCCTCCTCTCCTTCATCCCTCATACTCCGGCACCTCCTCTCCTACATCACCTGTTCCTTCCCTCATACACCCGCTCCCCCTCTCCTCCTTCCCTCATACACCCGCTCCTCCTCTCCTTCATCCCTCATACTCCGGCACCTCCTCTTCTCCATCACTCATACTCCGGAACCTCCTCTCCTTCATCCCTCATACTCCGGCACCTCCTCTCCTACATCACCTGTTACTTCCCTCATACTCCGGATCTCCCTCTCCTCCATCACTCATACTCCAGCACCTCCTCTCCTCCATCACCTACTCGTTCCCTCATACTCCGGATCCCCCTCTCCTCCATCACTCATACTCCGGCACCTCCTCTCCTCCATCACCTGTTCCTTCCCTCATACTCCGGATCTCCCTCTCCTCCATCACTCATACTCCAGCACCTCCTCTCCTCCATCACCTACTCATTCCCTCATACTCCGGATCCCCCTCTCCTCCATCACTCATACTCCGGCACCTCCTCTCCTCCATCACCTGTTCCTTCCCTCATACTCCGGCTCCCCCTCTCCTCCATCACTCATACTCCGGCACCTCCTCTCCTTCATCCCTCATACTCCGGAACCTCCTCTCCTCCATCACTCATACTCCGGAACCTCCTCTCCTCCATCATTCATACTCCGGAACCTCCTCTCCTTCATCCCTCATACTCCTGCACCTCCTCTCCTACATCACCTGTTCCTTCCCTCAGACACCTGCTCCCCCTCTCCTCCATCACTCATCGCCGCCTACAGGGAGAGGGGGTAACCGCTGTGCAGGGGTGCAAATGCATGTTCAGAGAGCTGCACAAACAAAAGTTCTCCGGACACTCCTAGGAAACGGTCAGTTGACACCCACAAACTGCCTCTTCCTGTCAATCTTCTAGCGATCGCCATTCCGTTGCTGTCCTGCACTCCCCATCGCTGGGGGGACCTCGTGTAGTTCATACCCGATCGCTGCTGAGCGAAAACGGTCTGAATGACCCCCAAAGTCTGCAGGAATGCTAATACTGGTTATTAAATAAGCCCACTCTAAACACAAATTATGTGAATACATTAACATTGGTCTCTCTCTTGTAATTCATTTTTTTTATGCCCAGGCACCGTACAGGTGAGCAGTTTATGACTATATGACCTACAAGTGTGTGGGTAGGGGTGGGATAGCTATCAATCCCTATCCTGTGCTCCCCGCCATCATACCCGGCGCACACTCCTTGCATTGTGGTGTGTGTTCCTGCTCAATGCAGAGAAGGAGGAGACGAGAGAGTGGGAGGAGTGTCTGGGGGAATCCCTGGCTGCCCCTGAGCTAGAAGATTCTAGTGCAGGCCGGAACAGATGTTTCGCCGACGGCTAAGGGCACAGGGCTGTGCCCTCCATACTATGGAGCTCTAGGCTTGGGAGGGGGCAGGCCAATACCATAAGGTGAGAAGAAAATGTTGCTACCTATCACCGCACTTCAACAATGACAATGGCTCTACATTGTATTAATATACAGTATGTCACATTCACCTTTCTGTTATTACTTAGATCACAGAATAAAGTTATTTTAGTGTCTCACTGTATAAAATCGCCACTGAACTGCATTTTCTGGCCAAGAAAAATTATTATCATTATTACCAGTTATTTATATAGCGCACACATATTCTGCTGCGCATTACAGAGAACATTTGGCCATTCACATCAGTTCTGGTCCCATTGGATCTTACAATCTATATTCCCTGTATACACACACACACTTACACACTAAGTATACACTTACTGTATACACACACACTTACACACTAAGGTTATTTTATGTTGCGATACAACGTGTGGGAGGAAACCCACACAAGGGGAGAATATACAAACTCCACACAAAACCATGGTGGGAATCAAACCCACCATGGGTCTGTGTGATCAAGGAACTGCATCCCAGCATTCACAGCAGCGCCGGGCAGCCAATACGGAAGGAGCGGAGACAGCTGCAGCGGCGCTACTACCAATGACATAGCGCTGCTGCGGCTCCAGTCCTCCTCCCTCCTCTTCCTTCTCCGCTGCTCTCTCTTCCCCAGCGCGGCGGCACGTAATGAGTCAATTTGACTCATTACATGCCGCTGGCCGTTGCGCCCTCAGGGTAACTGCGCTGTGTGCCAGGCTCACCTGGCACACATGTAGTTACGGCCCTGCACCCTACATTAACCAACAACAATCACCATAAAACTTGTGGAAGAAACACAGGGGGTGATTCAGAGCTGATTGTAAATGTGCTAAATTTAGCACATCTATGATCAGTTTTTCTGACATGCGGGGGTGACGGCCAGCACAGGGCTAGTCCGCCCCGCATGTCAGGCCCTACCTACCCCCCCTGCCAAGTAGCTCCCTACCTGCGCAACCTAGATGCGCTGGCAGGCGCAGTGGCGTAACTAGAAATTTTCCTCCCCCAAGCCCAAAAATCCTTCGGCGCCCCCCCCCCCCCCCCCCATACCCCCCATACTTGGCATTAGCAAAGGGACAAATATGTGCGCGCCTTAGGCGCGCTGCCAAAAAGGGGGTGTGGCTTCGTTAAAATGGGCGTGGCTTTGCATAAAGGGGCGTGGTATTGCAGGAAAAGACTACCTTATACCCCAGTTTTGCAACCTGCACGCCCAGACGTTAGCCACCACAGGAAAGAAAAATAATCCTGATTCATGCCCCTTACATTATTTGTCATTTTTCCTCCTTATAGTAATGCCCAGTATACATTATTCCACATACTGCAATGGCCCTTAGACATTATGCCACACACAACAATGCACATAACACAATATGCACACACTGTAATGCCCCCGACACATTATGCCACACACCGTAATGCCTGTGACACATTATGACAGGAATCGCAATGCCCGTTATACATTATGCTACACACTGCAATGCCCCTGATACATTATAGCACATACAATGTCTGTGACACAGTATGACACACACCACAATGATCCTGAGACATTATACCACATACCACAATGCCCGTGATATAGTATACAACACACCGTAATGCCCGACACATTATGACACACACCGCAATGTCCGTGATACATTATGCCACACACCGTAATGCCCATTACACATTAAGTTCTACAGTAAGGCTTCTAATTACTTTTAAATTACCTGCTCGTTGCCAGGGGTTTCATGCTCTTGGTTCCATGCATGGTGCCAGGGGTTTTCATGCTCAGGGTGTCATGCTCGTTGCCAGGGGTTTCATGCACTGGGTGTCATGCTCGTTGCCAGGGGTTTCATGCACTGGGTGTCATGCTCGTTGCTAGGGGGTAGTGCTTGTTGCTAGTGCCGTGCTCCCAGTGCCACATATGCCCCCAGTGCCAGATATTCCCCCACAGTGCCAGGTATATGCCCCCAGTGCCAGGTACATGCCCCCAGTGCCAAATATACCCCTCCCCCAGTGCCATATATGCCCCCTCAGTGCCTGCTACCCCCAGTGCCAAATATTCCTCCACAGTGCCACATATGCCCCCTCAGTGCCTGCTCCCCCACAGTGCCAGGTATATGCCCCCAGTGCCAGATCTTCCCCCACAGTGACAGGTATATGCCCCCAGTGCCAGGTATATGCCCCCAGTGCCAGATCTACCCCCACAGTGCCAGGTATATGCCCCCAGTGCCAGATCTACCCCACAGTGCCAGGTATATGCCCCCAGTGCCAGGTATATGCCCCCAGTGCCAGATCTTCCCCCACAGTGCCAGGTATATGCCCCCAGTGCCAGGTATATGCGCCCAGTGCCTGCTCTCCTCTCCCCCCCCCCCCGCACCTTTGTGTTGGAGGGACAATGAGCGCATAGCGCGTCTCTCCTGTGTCCCTCCTGGTTCTCCCCCGGCAAGTCTAATGAAGGAAATGCTGGTTCGTGAGCCAATCAGACCGGCCGGGGGAGAGCCAGGAGGGACACAGGAGAGACGCGCTATGCGCTCCGTGTCCCTCCAAGTCCTTACAGCAGGGAGGGAGACCGCAGATTGACATGCGGACGCTCGTCCGCATGTCAATCTGTGCAAAGTCAGTGGCGCCCCCGCAGCCCCTCGCCCCCAAGCCACCGCGAGGACTGCGGGGGCAGTAGTTACGCCACTGGGCAGGCGGCTATCCACCACGTGCCGGGTCGCAGTGGCTGCGTGTGACATCATGCAGCCACCACAGCCCACTCCCACAACGGACTGGACATGCCTGCGTTGTCCATAACGCGCCCCACCAGCGGCGTTATAATACCATTGGCACGCCCCCTCCTGCCCCGCCTCGGCCTGTCAATCAGACAAAGCCAATCGCACCAGTGAGATGCATCTCACTGGGACTTACAGGGTGCGCGTGCACACTCCTCAAAAGCCTTCAGAGTGCAGCGATCGCCCCTGAATCATCCCCACAGTCCATGAGGCTTACACATGCAGTAAGCCCCATAGATTCGATCCCCCATAATATTGTTCTGCTACCTGCACCCCCATTTATATTTAAGTTGAGCATTCAGTCCCCATTATATATTAACTTGTGCCATTCCCTCCTTATATATTAATTTACTTTGTGCTCCCCCTATATATTAATTTAACCTGTATCTATCTACCCCCTTTATATATTAATTTAACTTGTGCCTGCCCCCCCTTATATATTTATTTAACTTATGCTGCTATCGCATGTTAAATAATATATTAATTAGGTGCTGTGCCACCAGACAGGGTAAAAGCAAAGGTGAATAGGCTTACTCACTGTGCACAGCCTGCCAGTGCCACATCAGATGAGGGGGCGGAGCTTCGGGCCGATGGGGGCGGAGCCACGGGCAGGGCCGGGGGCGTGGCCTCGGGCAGATTCAGACAGGGACAGTTTCGTGGTCGGAACTCTGTTGATCTTCGCCAAGCTGGATCGGTGTGGAGGTAACCGAGTAGCCGGGAGGTGAGGGAGCTGAGGTGCTGGTGATGACAGGAATATTTTTTCCTGTCAACACTGGCAGCGTTGCATTGGAGCCTGTGAGCCTATTTTCAATGGGGGGCCTGGAGCTGCAGCTCCATCCGCCCCATTGTTAATCCGGCCCTGCGACCAGATAACTCCTGGAGATACTGCATCACTTGGCTTTGTGCCGTCTCCTGACTTTGAACTTGGGAAACCAGGTCCTGGATGGCGCTTGCCTCTGGGTTCCGATCCCCCGGGTCCATGTGGCCTGAGTATACTGTCACTGACCTGGGTTGGGGATGTTGTGGACTCGGGGGTTCTTCCGATGGTCGGGAAAAGGAACCACAGGTGGGTCGGAGCAGGGATGGTCGGATATAGGATTTCCTCATACAAGACTCTGATAGTTAGGTTTGGTGAAAGAATGCTGAGGAACTTTATTAAGGGAAGGGAGCAATACAGCGGCACATGAAAGAAAGTGAACTTGTGGGCAATGTCAAAAAGTTACTGGAGAATTCGTGAGCAATGTTCAACTGATGAATGAAGAATTTGTGAGCGATGTTTAAAGACACTGATGAATGAAGAACTTGTGAGCGATGGTAAATGACACTGAAAAATTTGTGAGCGATGTTTTAAAGACACAGATGAATGAAGAACTTGTGAGCGATGATGAAAGACACTGAAGAATTTGTGAGCGATGTTTAAAAGACACAGATGAATGAAGAACTTGTGAGCGATGGTGAAAGACACTGAAGAATTTGTGAGCGATGTTTAAAAGACACAGATGAATGAAGAACTTGTGAGCGATGGTGAAAGACACTGCAGAATTTGTGAGCGATGTTTAAAGACACTGATGAATGAAGAACTTGTGAGCGATGATGAAAGACACTTAAGAATTTGTGAGCAATGTTTTAAAGACACAGATGAATGAAGAACTTGTGAGCGATGGTGAAAGACACTGAAGAACTTGTGAGCGATGTTTAAAGACACTGATGAATGAGGAACTTGTGAGCGATGGTGAATGACACTGAAGAATTGGTGAGCGATGTATAAGGACACTGATGAATGAGGAACTTGTGAGCGATGGTGAATGACACTGAAGAATTGGTGAGCGATGTATAAGGACACTGATGAATGAGGAACTTGTGAGCAATGGTGAATGACACTGAACGCTGGAAACACTAAAGTTGATTCGGCCCGCAGGCCTTGCTGAATCCAGGGATCACTGGCAACTGCACTGCAGAGGAACACACTAGTTGCTCGGATCACTGGAGACTGTGCTGCAGGAAGGCACCCTGAATGCTAGATGCACTGGAGTATAGCTGCTGGGAAACACACTGCGTACGGGAGCTCTGGCATCCACTTCAGAAAAAAGACGATACTCAGGCGCCGAGGCTCTGCCCGGCGTCCGGTTTTGAATCTCCCGCCTCTATTGGATTGGTGAAGCGGGTTCGTGACATCACCTGCTCCCTGCCCACGTGACGCCGGCTGTCATGGCGGCGCCCACGCTCCGGGGAACCGCGGGAGCCGCGCCAGCCAGATGCCGGGACCCGAGGACCGCCGGAGACGAGGACCGCCAAACGGACCAGCAGCCATGCAGGGGTAAGCGCGGCGGCCGCTGCCCCTGGCGTGTGGCAGGTGGGGAGCGGGTGACGTCACTGACCTGCTCCACCAATCCTGTAAGGGCGGGAGATTCAAAACCAGATGCCGGGCAGAGCCCCGGCGCCTGAGTATCGTCGCTTTCCCAGAGGTGATCCCCAGTGCTCCTGTTACCGCTGTGCTATCTCCTAGTGTTTCCAGCATCCAGTCAACCTTCCCTGCACATCATTCTGCTCGCTCACAAGTTCTTCATTCATCAGTGTCTTCAAACATCGCTCACTAATTCTCCAGTGCCTTTCACCATCGCTCACAAGTTCTTCATTCATCAGTGTCTTCAAACATCGCTCACTAATTCTCCAGTGCCTTTCACCATCGCTCACAAGTTCTTCATTCATCAATGTCTTTAAACATCGCTCACAAATTCTTCAGTGTCTTTCACCATCGCTCACAAGTTCTTCATTCATCAGTGTCTTTAAACATCGCTCACAAATTCTTCAGTGTCTTTCAGCATCGCTCACAAGTTCTTCATTCATCAGTGTCTTTAAACATCGCTCCCAAATTCTCCAGGGTCTTTCACCATCGCTCACAAGTTCTTCATTCATCAGTGTCTTTAAACATCGCTCACAAATTCTTCAGTGTCTTTCACCATCGCTCACAAGTTCTTTATTCATGTGTCTTTAAACATCGCTCACAAATTCTTCAGTAGCCTTGGACATCGCCCACAAGTTCTCTTTCTTCTATGTGTCGCTGTATTGCTCCCTTTCCATAATAAAGTTCTTCAGCATTATTCACCAATCATAATTGTCAGAGTCCTGTATGAGGAAAACCTATATCCGGCCTTCTCTGCTCCGACCCAGCTGTGGTTCCTCTTCCCGACCATCGGAAGAACCCCCGAGTTCACAACACTCCCAACCCAGGTCAGTGACACTACTGCACTAACACGTTTAAGCCCAAAATTTAAAACGGAAATTATTTTAATAGAAAGACACCCCATGTTTTGGGACTTAACCACACTCAGAAATAAACCCAACACACAGAGGAACTGTCCCTTTACCTATTTTGGCATTAAACTGCATGAATTTCAATAAAAACTGGAAAAAGGGGGTGTTCTAAAAAAAATGTGAATGGTTGTGTAGTTGCTTGTATATAGTTTTCAAAAGACTAGTTTTTAGTTTTAAAACGTATAGTTGTTTCCTAATATACTGGCAATGATATCTCTCCCTCTCGTCAAAAAATGTGCATCATCCTCACACAGGAAATGTACATTTACAGTCATTGAGGGGTAAATGTAATAGGGTCCAGATTGCTGGAGGTGCAAGAGTTCGGGTGAGAATGCCTGCATTTTTAAAGCATCAATTATTTATAAGGCAAAACCAGGTTGGTTTTGCCGTGTTAATGATTGCCGCTTTAAAAATACGGGCATTCTCGTCCGAAGTCCTGCAACTCCAGCAACTCGGACCCTATTACATTTACCCCTGAGTGTAGTATATAGCATGCACTATAGGGTGTGCAGAAAAACGCACAGCATTGTGGCACAGACGCTAGGGGTCATAATTGACCTCTAGTGTCTATGCTGATCCGAGGAGAGGAGCGGCGCCGGCGGAGGTCTGCAGCGGTCTGGAATCAGGAGCGGGGATAGTAAGTATACATTTTTTTCTCTCTTTCAGCGGCGCTACAAGGGGCACAAATGGGGGCGTAACGGACCACGTCCCCGTATGAAGCCACGCCCCTATCGTTTTGCCCGGGGCGCCACAAGGGCAAGAACCGGCGCTGAAGGTGCGTGAGGGCTGTCAGACAGGCTACAGTGAAGCAGCTCACTGTCAAAATGAACCTGGGGACCTCCTCGACGTGTGTCTAAAATGACAGTTCAGCCTGTCTAGCTGCTGACCGTGATGCACACAGCGGATACTCTGGCTATTAGCTGGTGGTCATAATAATGTGACTCGACCTTATATTATTGCACAAAGTTTTGTTTCAACTTATTTCTACTGTTATGATTTCATCAATTAGTTTTGTTTGCCTCCAAACTGGATGTCACAGCAAGCAAAGGGAATCTATTTTCTTAACAATAAGTCAATTTTCCAGATAGTCAGCCTCTGCTGTACATGCCTTCCTTGAATCATAGTCTTGTCATCACCTGTGCAATGTATTTGTTTGTACTGTTAACTTAGTTTAATTTATTCATGTATATAAATGCCTCCACCCACACTTTGGTACAGTCACTAGGATGCTCAATGTACTTTATGGCAATCACTAGGATGCTCTTTGTACTGTATTGCGGTCTCAAGGATACTCATTGTACTGCTTGGCGGGCAAAAAGATGCTCTCTACTTTTTGGCTATAACTAGGATGCCCTCTTCTATATGATGACCACTGGGATATTCTCTGTACTACATGGCAGCCACTGGGATCACTGGGATATACTCTGTACTGTATGGCAGTCACTGTGATGCTCTGTGCGCTGTATGGCAGTCACTATTATGGTCAATGTGATGCTCTCTGTTTTGTATGGCAATCCCAGGTTTCCAGCATTTCTTTGAGGTGGTAATTTGAACCAAGGGCTACGGAAGTGTACAGGTTGCTGAATATGAATGTAAACATTGGTGAGGGGTGCTATGAGTGTTTTATCTTAGGACGGGCTGAGAGTAATGTGTACGATCATCTAACCAGACAAACAGCAGCCATATCCTCTAATCATAACTATCCAGGCAAGAGAAAGCTTCTGGGGTGATGGTTCTTTTATGCACAGCCTGGTACCATGATGGGTTGACAGCAGCAGAGATTTCTTTGGATAACTGTCCAACCCTGGATATATGCTGCTTATAAGAGCGTCAGCCCCTGAGCCTGACCAAGATCTCAGGAAATCAAGTTGCTCCCTATGCTAAGTCTAGTTGGAGAAGAAGAGTCATCTGCTTTACTAGCAAAGGGATGTTAATCATATTGACCCCCTTGGCAGAGGCGAATTTAGACCTCATGAGTGTCACAACTGAGGGCCTGAGCTGACGGGAGGCAGCCTCAGTTGTAGGGGCTGAGATGTAACGGAACCTGGGAGGCTGTATCAGACCCCTAGACATGGAAGTAACATGTAGAATAACTGCCCGAAGGCGTGACCACGACAACCAGGATAAAAGTCAATGATGTTTATTAAGACAAACTCCGTAACACAGCAGCAGTAAAGGAAACATAAAAGTCAACAGAGGATAAATACAATTCCTGGGTACTACAGGGTGGCAAGGGCCACAGGCACTGGTAGAGTGAGACAGTTCTATAATCTTCTAGTTGGAAAGTCCTTACCAGGCCTGACTGTAGCAATGGAGAGAACCCAGGATCGTACCAGCTGGTGTTCCAGGAAAGGCTGGGTTGCTGAAGATAAAACGGCTGCTGTGGATACTGGCTGGAACCAGACTGTTGTTGGTACGGAGTGGATACTGGCTGGAACCAGTTAAATAATAAACGAACTTGAGAGCGATGAAATAATAATGAAGTTTGGAGTTTGAGAGCGGTGAAATAATAATACCGGTGGAGAGTGGTAAACTGCAGAAAGGACACCGGCCCTTTAAGAGAAGCTGTACACTGCTGGAAGCTGAGCTGGAAGCAGGTGATTGATGAAGTTTGGAGTTTGAGAGCGGTGAAATAATAATACCGGTGGAGAGTGGTAAACTGCAGAAAGGACACCGGCCCTTTAAGAGAAGCTGTACACTGCTGGAAGCTGAGCTGGAAGCAGGTGATTGATGTAACTGGAAACAGGTGAGTCCAGAATGGATCGGAGAGTCAGGCTACACCGCAGATGGAATGCTGGTG
The DNA here is from genome assembly GCF_028390025.1 of Pseudophryne corroboree. Classification (NCBI taxonomy): domain Eukaryota; kingdom Metazoa; phylum Chordata; class Amphibia; order Anura; family Myobatrachidae; genus Pseudophryne; species Pseudophryne corroboree. Next base: position 584,602,306 of record NC_086447.1, read on the forward strand.
CGGGTCTCTATAGCAGAAGTCTGGAGACAGGAGCTGGAACCTGGAAGACAACCACAGGAGAGAGACAAACTGGAACTAGGTTAGACAACCAAAGCACTGACGCCTTCCTTGCTCAGGCACAGCTTACTTATACCTGCAGCAAGGAAGGGGTTGGCTAGGCAATTATGCAAATCAACAATACAGACAGCAGATTGGTGGAAATGCTCAGATGACAAAATCCAAGATGGCTGCGCCCATGCAGACACTTGGAGGGAAGTTTGGTTTGTAATCCATGTGAGAATTAAAACAGTAATGGCGACGCCGGCCACAGGAGACAGGAGACGCCAGACTGACAAGCGCACATTTAACCACGCGGGCACAGCGGAGGCCGCGGCTGATGAAATCACCACTCTGACATTCTGCATGTGGAAACTCAGGAACAGCGGGATCCGGTCCTGGAACGCTGAGCCAGCCTTAGGAGGCATCTGAAGGGTAAGTAATGGCGTCCAGATACCCGGATCGTGACAGCACCCCCCCCTTTAGGAGTGGCCCCAGGACACTTCTTAGGCTTTAAAGGAAACTTTGCGTGGAAATTTCGGACCAAGGCAGGAGCATGGACGTCTGAGGCATTGGTCCAAGAGCGTTCTTCAGGACCATAGCCCTTCCAGTCAATGAGGTATTGTAACTGACCGTAACGGAAACGTGAGTCCAAAATCTTGGCCACCTCGTACTCGACTCCCCGTTGAGTCTGAACTTTGGGAGCTGGAGGAAGTGCGGAATGAAACCGATTCAGGATCAGCGGTTTCAACAAAGAAACATGAAATGTCCTGGGTATTTTCAAGAAGGATGGTAACTGTAACCTGTAGGCAACAGGATTGATGACTTGTTCAATCTTGAAGGGTCCGATGTAGCGAGGTGCAAATTTCATGCTGGGAACTCTCAACCTCAAATTCTTCGTGGACAGCCACACACGATCACCCACCTTGAGGGCAGGAACCGCTCTACGCTTTCTATCGGCAAACTTCTTATACCTGAATGAGGCTTTAAGCAGGGCTGCGCGGACGTTCCTCCAGTTATTTGAAAACTGACGCAAGGTGACATCCACTGCTGGAACAGAAGTTGCGGGAAGCGGTTGGAATTCTGGGACTTTAGGGTGGAATCCATAATTAATGAAGAATGGTGTAGAAGAAGATGAGGAATGGTATTGATTGTTGTGGCTGAACTCGGCCCAAGGAAGGAGTTGAACCCAGTCATCTTGAGAGGAAGACACATATATACGGAGGAAGGCCTCCAAGTCCTGATTCACCCTCTCGGTTTGACCATTGGTCTGAGGATGGTAAGCCGTGGAAAACTTTAACTTGACTTGGAGGGCTTGACACAAACTTCGCCAAAATTTGGCTACAAATTGTACTCCACGATCCGAGATGATCTCTTCAGGAAGACCGTGAAGTCGGAAGATCTCTTGTATAAACACTTGAGCCAACTTGGAAGCTGACGGAAGACCGGTGAGAGGGATGAAATGTGCCATCTTGGTGAACCGGTCAACTACCACCCAGATGGTATTAAACTTGTTGCAGATAGGTAGATCGGAAACAAAGTCCATCGACAAATGGGTCCAAGGTCGACGGGGAACAGATAATGGAACCAGTTGCCCCGCAGGCGACTGGCGGGAGACTTTGTGTTGGGCACACTTTGGGCAGGAGGCAATAAATTCCATAACGTCCTTCTTCAGAGTTGGCCACCAGTAGGACCTAGAAATAAATTCAAGGGTTTTCTGAATGCCTGTATGTCCAGCAAAACGGGAAGCATGGGCCCAATGCATGAGCTTCTTCCTTAGAACTGTCTTAACAAAACTTTTCCCTGGTGGAGGCGTAGAGTCCATCCCTACCGTGGAGAATGCCAACGGATTAATAATAGGATGCTTGTCTGCAGACTCGGACTCATTTTCTTGCTCCCATGAGCGGGAAAGGGCATCGGCCTTACGATTCTGAGAACCCGGACAGAACTGGAGTTTAAAGTCAAACCTAGAGAAGAAAAGTGCCCATCTGGCCTGACGAGGATTCAGACATTGTGCGCCTTTGAGATATAAAAGATTTTTGTGGTCGGTAAGTATGGTGATTGAGTGGGAAGCTCCCTCCAACAGGTATCTCCACTCCTCCAGAGCGAGCTTGATGGCTAGCAACTCCTGATCGCCAATGGCATAGTTGCGCTCAGCTGGGGAGAACTTCCGGGAGAAGAAACTGCAAGGATGTAGATGTCCATCTTTGGCCCTCTGGGATAACACTGCTCCTACTCCAACGGAGGAGGCATCTACCTCTAAGATAAAAGGAGAGTCGGTGTCGGGCTGTTTCAGAACTGGTGCAGAGATGAACCGTTGCTTCAGAAGGTGAAAGGCCTGTGTAGCTTCCTCGGACCACTTGGACGGATTAGCACCTTTCTTGGTTAATGCAGTGATAGGCGCCACAATGGTGGAAAAGTCTCGTATAAATTTTCTATAATAATTGGCGAACCCTAAGAACCTCTGGACCCCTTTGAGGCTTAAGGGTATAGGCCAATTCTGGATTGCTTGGAGTTTCTCAGGATCCATCTCTAGTCCGGAACCGGACACAATGTAACCTAGAAACGGAATGGTTTTAACTTCAAACACACACTTCTCCAATTTACAATAGAGGTGATTGACACGGAGACGGGAAAGAACCTCTTTTACCCAGAAACGATGATCTTCGAGATTATTAGCAAAGATGAGGATGTCGTCTAGATAAACCACGACATGGCGGTACAAGATGTCCCTGAAAATCTCATTCACGAAGTGCTGGAAGACTGCTGGAGCATTGCTCAATCCGAAGGGCATGACGAGGTACTCATAATGTCCGTCACGGGTGTTAAAGGCGGTCTTCCACTCGTCACCCTCACGGATTCGGATGAGATTGTAGGCACCCCTCAAGTCCAGCTTTGTGAAAATAGTTGCACCACTAACTCTATCAAAGAGCTCGGTAATCAGGGGTAAAGGGTATCGGTTCTTGACGGTAATGTCGTTCAGACCTCTGTAGTCGATGCACGGACGCAGACCACCGTCTTTCTTCTTAACGAAGAAGAAGCCTGCGCCGGCTGGAGAAGAAGATGGTCGGATGAAACCCTTCGCCAGGTTCTCTTTGATGTACTCTTCCATGGAGTGTGTCTCAGGCAGAGACAACGGATAAGTTCGACCTCGCGGTGGAACCTTCCCTGGAATGAGGTCGATTGGGCAGTCCCATTCTCTATGAGGAGGAAGGATATCAGCAGAGGCTTTACTGAACACGTCCGTGAAGTCTTGATATGGAGGAGGCGGAACATCAGATGACCTGGGGAAGGAAGAACAAACAGGAAGAACTTTGGCTAAACAAGTCTCAGCACAGGAGGGACCCCATGCCAGTATTTGCGTAGTCGTCCAGTCAATTGATGGGTTGTGGAGACGGAGCCATGGAAGGCCTAAAACCACTGGATGTGTGGCTCTTGGAATCACTAAAAAAGAAATATACTCAGAATGAAGAACTCCCACTCTCAGACGAACTGGAAGAGTCCTTAAGGAAATGAATGCGTCAAAAATCTTGCTGCCATCCACGGCAGTCAAAGAGATGGACGAGGACAGTCTCTCGGTGGGTAGGGACCACCGTTTAACATAAGCTTCGGTTATGAAATTCCCAGCTGCTCTGGAATCAAGGAGGGCAATGACGTTCCTGTAACGTTGAGCAATTTGGAGTGACACTGGGAGGTTACAGTCATGAGGAGATGGAGAGGAGATCATTACTCCTAGCCGGCCCTCTCCTTGGCGAGCTAGGATCTGGAGTTTCCCGGACGTTTGGGACAGGCATTGATAGTGTGCGACGGAGCTGCACAGTAGAGACAGAGAGACTCAGAGAGACGTCTTCGGCGCTCAGCGGGAGATAGACGGGAACGACTAATTCGCATAGGCTCATCCTTGGATGGAGATGGTTGACGAGGAGGAGGAGCAGAAGATTTAGGAGTAGATGATCTTCCTCGCTCAGTTGCTCTCTCTCTGAAACGTAGATCAACCTTCGTGCAAAGAGAAATTAGCTCATCCAACTTAGAGGGCAAGTCTCTGGTAGCTAACTCATCCTTGATGCGTTCTGATAAGCCATGCCAGAATGCAGCATACAGGGCCTCGTCGTTCCATGCCAGTTCGGATGCCAGGATTTTAAACTGTATAAGATACTGTCCCACAGTACGTGTTCCCTGGCGTAAACGGAGAATCTCAGATGAAGCAGATGTTATCCGGCCTGGCTCGTCGAAGATGCGCCTGAATGTAGCTACAAAGTCAGTATAGGAGGACAGCAGGGGATCAGACTTCTCCCATAAAGGTGATGCCCAGTCAAGGGCTGAGCCACTGAGAAGGGAGATGATATAGGCAATTTTGGTACGGTCACTGAAGAAATTGCCAGGTAGAAGCTCAAAGTGGATTTCACATTGATTGAGAAATCCCCTGCAGAACCTTGGAGATCCATCAAATTTTGCTGGCGTTGGAAGATGAAGATATGGACTGGAAATGGGTAAGGTGGGTGGGGTTACAGCTGGTGTCACTGTAGTGGACGCACCGGACGTGCCAGGTCCACGGAGGGTCGTTTGAATCCCATCCAGCCGTGTAGAGAGATCCTGGAGACAGCGGATGATGTGGCCCTGTGCAGCCTCCTGATGTTCAAGTCGGGCTGCCAGTTCTTGCATTGGCCTGGCCGCTTGATCCTGGTCTCCGGCTGGATTCATTAGGTCAGTGCTTACTGTCACAACTGAGGGCCTGAGCTGACGGGAGGCAGCCTCAGTTGTAGGGGCTGAGATGTAACGGAACCTGGGAGGCTGTATCAGACCCCTAGACATGGAAGTAACATGTAGAATAACTGCCCGAAGGCGTGACCACGACAACCAGGATAAAAGTCAATGATGTTTATTAAGACAAACTCCGTAACACAGCAGCAGTAAAGGAAACATAAAAGTCAACAGAGGATAAATACAATTCCTGGGTACTACAGGGTGGCAAGGGCCACAGGCACTGGTAGAGTGAGACAGTTCTATAATCTTCTAGTTGGAAAGTCCTTACCAGGCCTGACTGTAGCAATGGAGAGAACCCAGGATCGTACCAGCTGGTGTTCCAGGAAAGGCTGGGTTGCTGAAGATAAAACGGCTGCTGTGGATACTGGCTGGAACCAGACTGTTGTTGGTACGGAGTGGATACTGGCTGGAACCAGTTAAATAATAAACGAACTTGAGAGCGATGAAATAATAATGAAGTTTGGAGTTTGAGAGCGGTGAAATAATAATACCGGTGGAGAGTGGTAAACTGCAGAAAGGACACCGGCCCTTTAAGAGAAGCTGTACACTGCTGGAAGCTGAGCTGGAAGCAGGTGATTGATGAAGTTTGGAGTTTGAGAGCGGTGAAATAATAATACCGGTGGAGAGTGGTAAACTGCAGAAAGGACACCGGCCCTTTAAGAGAAGCTGTACACTGCTGGAAGCTGAGCTGGAAGCAGGTGATTGATGTAACTGGAAACAGGTGAGTCCAGAATGGATCGGAGAGTCAGGCTACACCGCAGATGGAATGCTGGTGCGGGTCTCTATAGCAGAAGTCTGGAGACAGGAGCTGGAACCTGGAAGACAACCACAGGAGAGAGACAAACTGGAACTAGGTTAGACAACCAAAGCACTGACGCCTTCCTTGCTCAGGCACAGCTTACTTATACCTGCAGCAAGGAAGGGGTTGGCTAGGCAATTATGCAAATCAACAATACAGACAGCAGATTGGTGGAAATGCTCAGATGACAAAATCCAAGATGGCTGCGCCCATGCAGACACTTGGAGGGAAGTTTGGTTTGTAATCCATGTGAGAATTAAAACAGTAATGGCGACGCCGGCCACAGGAGACAGGAGACGCCAGACTGACAAGCGCACATTTAACCACGCGGGCACAGCGGAGGCCGCGGCTGATGAAATCACCACTCTGACATTCTGCATGTGGAAACTCAGGAACAGCGGGATCCGGTCCTGGAACGCTGAGCCAGCCTTAGGAGGCATCTGAAGGGTAAGTAATGGCGTCCAGATACCCGGATCGTGACAATGAGGTCCTAAGCAAGACACCGAGTGTTTTGATTATTATTTATTACCAGTTATTTATATAGCGCACACATATTTTGCAGCGCTTTACAGAGAACATTTGGCCATTCACATCAGTCCCTTCCTCAGTACAGCTTACAATCTATATTCCCTACCATATGTACACATTCAAGCTAGGGTTAGTTTTGTTGGGAGCCAATTAACCTATCAGTATATTTTTGGATTGTGGTTGGAAACCAGAAAACTCAAGCAAGTACAGGGAGAATATACAAACTCCACACAGTTAGTGCCATGGTGGGAATTGAACCCATGACCTGAGTGCTGTGAGGCATTAATGCTAACCATTACACCATCCGTACTGCCCTTAAAATCACACCTGGCAGCTATCTAGTCACTGACAGTCTGCCAGGAGTATTCAGCCAGACCAGCACTCTGACATTTTCAGCGGAAATCAGAAATGCCCTCCTGACTCCATGATCTGTAGACCCGGGACCCGCCGAGCCCTTGCAGCTGCTTTGGATGCCTACTGGTAAATCCGCTACTGCACGGTAGCCAGTTTGCTAACTTAATTGTCAGACTTCGTATAATGGAGTCACACTAAAGGCACCAATGTATAGTCGGGTGTGGTATGGCTGATCGGCGGTCAGGAGACCGCCGGTCAGCATACCGACGCCTGGATCCCGGTGGGGAGGGGCGAGGGCAGCGAGTGGAAATAGTCCCTGTTGGTTGGCATGCCGACTGTCGGGATAGTGAGGGAGTAGGATATTGGTGGAGGTCATGTGACCGTTGGTCTCCCGACCGCCGGTCACATAAATACCACCCATATAGTCAATACAGTCACTGAGGGGTGCAATAATGGATATTATAAGGGATGGTGGACATGCTAATAGTGGATGGGAAATGTGCATTATAGTGCCCCCCCCCCCCCCACACCCTTACTGATTGTAGCAGCCTATTAGGTCTTCCAAACCTTATAATACCCATTATTACAGTGTGACTGTATTGATTATATATCAGTGCCCCACTGACTGTAGCACGATTTCTCCCATACACGCTAGTACTTAAAATACAGTATTATAGCATATCGATATATCACCATGCCAGTATTTCCACCCCCCACCCCCAGCCATGACTGTCACAGGCAACTGTTAGCAACTGTACTTAAAATAACACTGTTTACCCCCTCTCCCCCGCCCCCCCACCCCCCCTCATTATCCCCCACTCACTCCTGATTGGAATTTGAAGTAGGTGGTGGATGTTAAATAAAATGTAAAGAATACTGTAATAAAGTACACTGGAAGAACTCATGTTTTTTTCTGTGCACGTCCAGGCTCTTCTTACCAAGCATCTGCCGTCATGTGTCATGACTGGTCTCACACACACAGTACTGCAGGACTGGGGACACAGGCATGCGCTGGAGACGGCCCCCAGCAGCTGTTTAATTACTGAGAGCCTGCTGGGAGTATTCGGCCAGCACAGCTCTCCGGCAATTTCGGTGAAGCTCGTGGTCTGCCAGAAATGCCCTTTATACAGCCTTGTCGGCGGGCCACCTGGGACCAGCAGGGCCGCCTGAGACCAACAAGGCCCTAAGCAGCTGCTTTGGTTGTCTTGTGGTAAATCCTCCTCTGTCCTTCAGCATTCAATTATGCCCCAGTTTAATGTCTCTATTGCCACCTCCTTGTTTGGATGAAGAAGCAATGCGAAAATATGCTAACACCACAAGAGGAATCTGAGGACAAAAGACTTCCAATGCTGTCATCACAGATTCGTGGCACAGGAATTATACAGCGCAAAAGGTGATAGGTGTATGAGGACAGATCTGTACATATGTTAGCCCAGTATACTTCCCAAAAAGCACCCTAACAGTGAATGTTTATAGGTCTCCTCACAGTAGCACAAGTGAAATAATAATACCAGTTAAGGGCAGATTGGGATGGAAAACCACCGCAGGAAGTTTTTGGAAGCAGCCCTAATGGAGGCAGGGTCTGTTGAGGGGTGAGGGGGGGATACTACCTATTCATAGGGCCAGATTGTGAATTGGATGCAGGTTATGACCTTCATTGCATCTTTTTCTGCAGTTGGTCTGCGACTATGCTAATGCCGCTACAAAGCCCTTTCCTGGTGTACATCGGTGCTTCCAAATTTACGTGGACTGAGAAGTACCCTTTCAGTGTCTACACATGCTGCAATCATACTTATTGTGTCTTTAGACGCCACCTTTGGTTGCAACATCGAAACTTGCAGCAACTGTGTAATGGACAGGTGTAATGTCAGTTCTCGTGTAATGTACAGGTGCAATGTCAGTACCCTTGTAATTTCAGTTCCTGTGTAATGTACAGGTATAATGTCAGTGCCTGTGTAACATACAGGTGTAATGTCAGCCCCCATGTAATATAAAGGTGTAATGTCAGCCCTCATGTAACATATAGAAGTCAGCTAGCATGTAATGTACAGGTATAATATCAGTCCTTGTGTAAAGTACAGTATATGCCCTGTGTATATAGGTGTAATGTCAGTCTCTGTGTAATGTATAGGTGTGTGTGTGTGTGTGTGTGTGTGTGTGTGTGTGTGTGTGTGTGTGTGTGTGTGTGCGTGTTTATATATATATCAGGTGTAATCCCCTTAGTGTCTCTATAAGTGCGCACAGATAGACAGCAGAGTGTTCCCAGCCTATGGCCGCACCGAGGAGGTGACACCGGGGATTACCTGACCCGGCTCCTCTCTCACTCACCGAGTCTGCACAGGGCTCTTGGCACCTGTCCCCAGCGTAGTTCTGTGTCTCCGCTGGGCTCCTGCTGACTCTTGAGCTCCACCTCCACAAAGGTCCATGGTACTGCTGCAGCTAGACCAGTAGACAAGTGCATTTGCACATGCATAGAAGCTGCCTCTTGAGAAACCAGAACGCTGCTGCTGCCCCGCCTCATCATAGCTCCACCCACAGCAGCCGGCCCTGCAGCATTAGGAGCCGGCCCGGTGGCAAGCTACATTATTATTATTACTACCAGTTATTTATATAGAGTACTCATATTCTGCAGCACTTTACAGAGAATATTTGAACATTCACATCAGTCTCTGCTCCAGTGGAGCTTACAATCTATATTCCCTATCACTTGTACACGCAGACACATTCACGCTAGGGTGTCACGTCTAGCAGAGTTTGAGCATCCGGCAGCTGAGATTTGCCCGAGGAGGTAGCAGGCTGTGAATGAACCAGATGAGGGGGCTGGATATAGTTCCTTTGCATGGGACACGGAGCAATGAAGAACGTAGACGGGGTTTGAGAGTCAATGGAAAGTATTTATTATGTACAGGGCTGAGGTAGAGAACCGAGGCTGGGGCACGATGGTTAAAGACGTGGCTGGAGGCGAAGAACTGTGGACTGAGATTTGAAAGACGAGACTGTAGATGATGAACTGTGGAACTATGGATGGTGGTTGAAGACGTGGTTGGAGACAAGGACTGTGGACTGTGGTTTGGAAAACGAGGCTGAAGATAATAATCTGCAGGCTGTGGTCGGTGGTACAAAGGCGTGGCTGGTGAAGGAGATCTGTGGAGTGTGGCTTGAAAGACGAGGCAGAAGACCCGGAGCCGACTGTGCCCAAAGAGTCTTACTGGACCAGGTTTTCCAGGAGTGCTTCCACAGGCAGTAGCAGGCTAGAAATGGCAGGGCTGCAGCAGCAACAGAGAACCAACCAAGCAGGATCAGGAGGAACCAGAATACAGCAGGAATCCTGGGAGCACAGGCTAAAGTACCTACAACAGGGTTGTAACTTGAAGCACTGGCGTCCCTGTCCTAAACCAGCCCCCTTTTATAGGGAGAGCTTCGCCTGGATTGGCTGGAAGAAACAGGAAACAGGAACTATGCTTAAAACTTGGTCTCCAACATGGCGGCGCCCAGTAATGCAGACCTTTTTGCAAAGCCACATTGCTCACTGCCCCTGGTCTCCAAGCAACGGCTCAGCAAGAGAAACCCGCTGTAGCGGTGTCCCGCCGTCACGAGCGGTCCCCCTCACCGCCGCTACTGCTGCCAACGGATCTGGCGCAGCAGCTCACCTCCGCCGCTGCCCGCACACCGCCAAGGAGGCCAGCCCCACGGCCCCAGCGTACCGGTAAGACTCCGGACGCTGACATAGGGTTAATTTTGTTGGGAACCAATTAACCTGCCAGTATATTTTTCGATTGTGGGAGGAAAACGGAGGAAGATCGATGCAAGTAGGGCCATGGTGGGAATTGATCCCATGACCTCAGTGCTGTGAGGCAGTAATGCTAACCATTACACCATCCGTACCGCCAAACCTGCGCTTTCACATAAGTATATAGATTTGACTAATGTCCTGTTCCCTCTAGCTGGCAGCTACATGCATCTTTTTTCCCTGCTGCTCAGTTTCTTTTTATAGCCAAAAAAGAATCCGTCGGCTCCTGACTAGGAGAGGGACGGGATATAGTCATTAGGTCGACACCACTTAGGTCAACAGTCATTAGGTCGACCACTATTGGTCAACATGCATTCAGGGCCGGTTCTAGCCCTTGTGGCGCCCCGAGCCAAAATAGGGGCATGGCTTCATGAAGGGGCGTGGTCATTTATGTCCCCTGTAGAGTTGTGCCCCTGTTTGTGCCCCCAGTAGAGTTGTGCCCCCAGTAGAGTTGCACCGCTTACAAAAATAAAAAATAAATTAATTAATTAATCGAGCACCGCACGGCATCACCGCACTGCACAGCATCTACCGAGGACCGGGGGCACCAGTAGCGGATCTTGCTACAGCGGTGGCGCCCTCTGGAAGGAGGCGCCCCGGGCAAAAATCCTGCGTGCCCGTAGCAAGATCCGCTATTGCGTGCATTAGGTCAACAGGGTCACTAGATCGACATGGTCATTAGGTCGACATGTACTAGGTCGACAGTTCAAAAGCTCGACATGAATTTTTTCACATTTGCTTTAAATTTTTTTACTTTTTCATACTTTACGTTCCACGTGGACTACAATTGGGAACAGTATCCTGTGCCAAGCGCAGCGAGGCACCTTGCCCAAAGCATAGCGAGCGAAGCGAGCCATGCGAGGGGACACGGTGCATTAATTGGGGTTCCCCGTCACTTTACGAAGAAAATGACACAAAAAAGTTAAAATACTCATATCGACCTTTTGAACTGTCGACCTAGTACATGTCGACCTAATGACTGTGTCGACCTCGTGACCCTGTCGACCTAATGCATGTTGACCAATAGTGATCGATCTAATGACTGTCGACCTAAGTTGTGTCGACCCAACGACCCATACCCGAGAGGGACCAATTGATAAAATCCTTTACCTTGGTGGAAGTGTAGCTTTTATTATAATATCATAAACACTGCTTCCAAACAATTGTTTCACTACAATACAATGACTGTTTCTAAACACACCTTATCTCTTTAATGAAGTGTTATCGCTTTGCAGTTCCTGTTTAATTCCGTATTGACCTTTGGATACAGGCGGGATGCAGGTTGGCTTTTCATAACAGCTGACAGCAGCCATTGTGGGTGTGGGTTCATGACTATGGAAAATTGTTCTCAGTTACTGGAAGTACAAAGCTCTGGGTGTTTGTGTAAACATTCAACCCCCGGTAACACGCCTTTGAATAAGTGACCTTTATGGTATAGTTAAGAACATGTGGTTTGCTGCCAAGCTTTGCTCATTGCATAATACATTTTCACTTTACATAATTGTGCTTGTAGAAATCCTTTACATATGGATATACTGTATGCAAGTTTGTTTTGCACATGCTGCTCATGCTGAATATGATGGCCTTACCTATTTGAATTACAAATAAGTGTGTGTGTGTGTGTATATATATATATATATATATATATATATGTATATCACAT